>NC_136070.1:783231851-784581851 GCF_964261635.1 Lissotriton helveticus
AATGCCTGTTATAATATTAATTCTACCAATGATGCCTATAGGCAATTTATGCCATTTTTTTTAAAGACTTAGCTGTTTCCTTTAGTAGCTCTTCCTAATTTAAAGAAAAAATTCTGCCTATTTGTGCAGCTATCTTGACACCCAAATATGTGACCACCGAACAGACTCCCTGTGAAAGAGCCATGGTTTTGTAATTAAGAAAAACCTGAGTCTTGTTTACATTTAGCTTATATCCTGAAATTAGATCAAACTTATTAGCTGCCTCTGTTATCGCTTGCAACGCTTCTACTGGCTCTGTTGAAAAGACAGCTATATGGTCTGCATATGCTATAGCTTTAAGCAAGTTAGTTCGGGTCGCTTCTTGTGTGCTTGTGCTTGCCGAAAAGCGGAGCTGTGGACAGTGTTTCTACTGCTGGGAAGAGCGTTGTGCAGAACGCTACAGTTCGCCGGACCCGCTCCGCGGGTCCCGCTTCACCTACTTACTCCGTGGGGGCTTGTGAGGAGTCCAGGGCTGCGAGCGTGAAGGCAGGGACTCAAACTTCCAGGAGTCCCTGCGAGGCCGATAATCACCACCTGGCCCGCTCTCCCTGTTGACACGCCCACAATTCACCGACTGGATATCACCCTCATCGTCCCTTGGCTCCAGTGGGTCGCTTCTTGTGTGCTTGTGCTTGCCAAAAAGGGGAGCTGTGGACAGTGTTTTCTACTGCTGGGAAGAGCTTTGTGCAGAACTCTACAGTTTGCCGGACCCGCTCCGCGGATCCCGCTTCACCTACTTACTCCGTGGGGGCTTGTGAGGAGTCCAGGGCTGCGAGCGTGAAGGCAGGGACTCAAACTTCCAGGAGTCTCTGCGAGGCCGATAATCACCACCTGGCCCGCTCTCCCTGTTGACACGCCCACAATTCACCCACTGGATATAACCCTCATCGTCCCTTGGCTCCAGTGGGTCGCTTCTTGTGTGCTTGTGCTTGCCGAAAAGCGGAGCTGTGGACAGTGTTTTCTACTGCTGGGAAGAGCGTTGTGCAGAACGCTACAGTTCGCCGGACCCGCTCCGCGGGTCCCACTTCACCTACTTACTCTGTGGGGGCTTGTGAGGAGTCCAGGGCTGCGAGCGTGAAGGCAGGGACTCGAACTTCCAGGAGTCCCTGCGAGGCCGATAATCACCACCTGGCCCGCTCTCCCTGTTGACACGCCCTCATTACACACGTACATAAACAGCCTATTTCGCGCGTACGCGGGTCGCGCGCGGGTCGAAGCGCGGAGCGAAGCCCGGGCAAAGGGCGGGCCGTTTGAGGCCGTTCGAGGACCTGAGAGACTGGACTGGGCTACCCCCCCAACCCTCATTTTTTGCCACTTCTTACAAAATGTATGTACTGCACTTTGATTGATATTGCTCCAGCTATCCTTGTGGTATTCCGTTGCTGCCTCATTTAGTTTCTTGTTATTCTTTATATTTAGACCAGAACTTCTTCCCACTCCTTGTTTATTAGGAAATATGGTGCTAACTAGAGGAAATAAAACAAAGGCCCCTGGTAGCGTGGGTAAACTGTTAGGCCCCATGGATGATTTCATCACCAAGGCTAACACATTTATCGACCAAAGTATTTCTTTGATGGAGGAAAGGGTCTCCTTAGACTTGGCGTTTGCCAAAAGATCTTCCATGGGTAATTTGGCAGAAGCTAGAACCCCCATCCCTGGTAATAATGTAGGGCAGAGGGCTCTTTGTGAGGGTAGGCGTAGTCTGCCTAACAACGTGGACTTGTCGGCCTCCCAGCTTTCTGACTCACAGATAAGCTCAGATCTAGAAAGAACACCTGAGCTATTACCCCAAACTCTTCCACAAATGACATCAGACGAAAGAACGCAAGCAAGGGGGAGGAGGGAGGGTGCAATAAGGAAAAGAAAGAACGACCCGAAAAATCCTATCCCTAACGAGATCGATAATACCCCAAGTATTCCACAGAATCCACCCCCTAGAGTAGAACAGCTAGTAGTCCCTGCGATGGTCCATCATCCAGATCACGATATTCCTACCCCCATCATTTTGGAATCACCTATTTTCTTATCTGCCAGTAGGGAATCAATAGATAGCAATAATTCCCAGCTGCTAAATAAGATTGCTGAGCTCCTTAAAATCTTTCTTCAACCAGTAGAATCAAAGCTAGCGCAGCTGGAGTCTCAGCTATCTAAGATTGTTAATCTGCCACAGTATAATCAACCGCGAGGGGCCCAAAAAACAGGGGGGAAGAATCACAATAAACAACCCTCCCTTAAGCCTGTAAATACCCTCGTGAAACCTGCAATCACTCAAAAGAACGCACCTTTAGCTGTAACATCGATATCAACTAACAGCAAGAGCGTAGTGATCCCATCTACCAACGTAGCCACGACTTTGTCACAGGGAAATGCCCTGTCAACAACAACACCTGTACCAAAGACAGTGGCTTCAAATAAAGCGACATCTAAAACCCCGGTGACTCAAACTCGAGCCTCTAATTCCCTGGCCCCAGCTTTCAATAGAGATGCCCCTAGAGGACCCGCTGAGGCTAGATTTCCAGCTGATTTGCCACCGGACGCATCACCTTACGTTGTGATAATGACTGGTGTGCCTGAGCTAGTGGACCACAATGCTGAACCCATGTGGTCCTTGAAAAACAAGGCTCAACACTGGCTAAATTCTAATCGCCCCATTCCTCCAACCTGGCATGGAAGAATTTTAACAGTACGTAGGACTCCATGGGTGGGAAAAGGTAGAAAAACGATCCCAGGAGATTGCATCGTGATAACCTTTGAAGACCCCCGAGTAGTAGAATACATCTGCTCTTGGGACCACACAAATGCAAATGGAGGTATAGGTATTAAACCACTCTCTTTTTTCTACCCTTCAAGACAACCCAATGGTCCCTTTCATAACTACGATCCTTCTTGGGCTGCACCACCCCCTCGCCAGTTTGAATTATCCAACACAAGACACCTTGGGGGTCCTCATTATCGGGATTATGAAAATTCCTGGCACTTAGTAGGTTCGCGTTATCAGGGAGGAGGGTGGGAAGAATGGGGTCAACACATGCAGAGGACGACTCATAGTGAACTGCCCCGCTGGAACCCTTGGTACAGCATCCCGTTGAGAAACAGATTTAGCGGCCTTGAAATGGTCGACTGACCATTAATGGAAACTAAATCTATTAACACTAATATACCCCAGTCTACTTCTAAAATAGGAACACCTCTGGTAATTAATGAAGCTGCAGTAATAAAACCTGACCCACTCCCTATACCCATCCTCTTTTGGAACGTGGCGGGCCTACGTTCAAAGATAGAGGATGGGACTGCTTTGCTTTTTTTACTACACATGGGGTTGTGTCCTATACTGTGGCCGGGTAGGACAACATATAATATTTTTTCAAAAGAAAGACCCGGTCACTGTTTTTGTTCTGCAACTTTATTTTTTAGAGCTTTTTTTTGAGCCATGCAAAATAATTTGCCTACAAGAGACATGGTCCACAACAGAGCTTCATCTTTTGGGCTATAAAACATATTTTGTCCCAGCTGTTCGCAGCTCAATAGGTAGACCCAAAGGAGGGCTAATAACGTATATTGCAAATACCATGAATCATCTAAAAGTGTCCAATGCGCACTCCGACCCGAATTTCCAAATTCTCTCTCTCTCCTTTACGAACAAGGAGTCTATCCTCTTGGTTAATTCTTATAATAACCTAGAGGATGACCAATTTCTGATCCTTTTACGTAATATTCAGGCGAGATTAACTCAACTCTATCGGTTGAGGGATGGACAAGGGGCAATTCATCTTTTATGGGGAGGGGATTTCAACCTCCATCCATGCCCACAGGCTAAAATAAACTGCTGCGGAATAGTGGATGAATTCGATGCTCCATTAGTGCACTTTGCTCACTCTAAGGTAGGGAACGCTATGAACAACCTGCTCTCTGACTTGGATCTTGTAATAGCTAATAGTCCTAGCTCAGACCAAAATTCCCTCCATCCAACTTATGTGGGAAGGGGACACCAAACCACAGTCGATTACATCTATCTGTCATCTGGATTGCAACATATAGCTAGAGCCTTTCAGGTCATTCCCAACTTACTAAGTGACCATTTCGCTCTGAGGATGGATCTCCATCTAACTGACTATAAGCCCCAAAATACAGCAATAGCAAAAACACTTGCCCAGAATAAACTAGACTTAGGCAAACAAAATGGCTATACATTAAAATGGGGAAAAATTAATCCAAACAAAATCACAAAAAAACTGGTTGACGTGGCTTATCCTAACATAATCAAATGTCTGGATCTAGCGGTAAATCACGAAGAAGTCCTAAACCACTTCAGACAAATACTGGAGAAGATCAAGGGACTTCTCACTGCAAAACCGACGCGCAAGAACCCTACAAAAAAGGATGGTTTAACCATAGTTGCACTGTAGCACTTACCAAACTAAAATTGGCTTTACATAATAAACCTAGAGATGTTGGGCAGATCCAACTCCTTAGGTGTCAATATGGGAGGGAACGTAAATTAAGAGTTCAAGAACTGAAACAGAAGCTCTAGGATGACCTGCATATGAGCGCTGTCTCTAAAAACAGTGAGGCCTTTTGGCGAATCGTGAGATCTCCCTATCTCACTGATAATAATAGCCCTAAGATTGAAGTGGCTATAGATGAAGAAACATGGGTGGCCCATTTCTCCAATATTTTTAAAAACAATTCAATTGTAGCCGGGCCAGTTAACATACTTCCAACAATAGAATATCCAATCCCATTGCATTTTGACATTCCCGACTTATTGCTGGCTCTAGAAACAAGTAAGAATGGGAAAGCTCCAGGCCCAGATGGGGTTCCAGTGGACCTCTTTAAACACAATTTGGATCTCTGTGCCCCTATTCTTACTAGAGTATGTACAGCAGCTGTGAACGTGGGACTGCTAAACTCCTGGACCAAGTCTATCATGGTCCCCATTTTTAAAAAAGGGGACCGCCAGGATGTGAAATGCTACCGCCCCATCTCATTGCTGGACTCTCTGGGCAAGGTTGTCGGGAAAGTAATACTTGAACGACTTCAGCAATGGGCAGAGGAGGGAGGCATCATTTCTGACCTCCAGTTCGCTTTTCGACAGGGGTTTGTAACGGTAGAGCAGGCCCTTAATCTCAGTCTGATTCTGGGTAAATAGACACAGGCAAAGAAGGACACGGTTTATATGGTCTATGTAGACCTGTCCACAGCTTTTGACTGCGTTTCGCACTCAAAACTATGGACGGTCTTAAGGCAAATGGGAGTGGATTCCCCCCTTTTAGACTTTTTGAGGGAACTCTACTCTAGAGCCTCGGCTAGAGTGCGCTTTGGCCTGAATGGCGAGCTGACGGCATCTTTTGGAGTAGAGCGTGGAGTCAGGCAGGGGTGTGTCCTGGCCCCCTTCCTTTTCTCATTGTACACCAACGGTCTGGAGCCGGAGATGCTGAGGGGGGCTCAGGACCTCCCACGAGTAAAACAGCGCCTGATTCCAGCTCTGCTCTATGCAGATGATGCCGTCATTCTCGCGCGCACCCCGCGAGAACTACAGAATTCTCTGAATAGATACATAGCTTTTATGGGCGGTCTGGATTTACAAGTGAACGTCAACAAAACGTTCGTCATGATAACAGGTGCTGGGAAAAAGCGAGTAAAAGACATCTATCTCAATAATCAAAAACTTGAGGTATCCGCCCAGTACCCTTATCTTGGAATCATGATAGACGAAAGACTGTCATGGAGGCCAGCAGTAGAGGCAAGATGTCATCTGTTCAGAAGATCCATAGCGGCTCTGATGAGCTTTTCTCAGAGACTGGGGAGGAGGGCACCAGCTGAGTTATTGAAAATCTACAGTGCCAAGTGCCAGGCTATTGCCTTGTACGGAGCGGGCGTCTGGGGACACGCAGATACCAGCGCCCTCCAGGTAGAAGAAAACACTTTCCTAAGATTTCTTTTAGCCACCCCAAGAGGCACCTCAATTTATGCTTCTCATATGGAACTAGGAATTCCCTACCTGGAGGATTTGCTCAAGATCCAACCACTGATGCTGTGGCGGTGCGTTTGGACCTCGGTCAAAAACGTGCTGACACAGTCGATCGTAGCTGACACGATGGCTCTTGATCAATCCTCAAAAGTAAAGTGGCTCTGCTACATTAGAATTTTTTTTAAAGACCTCGGTCTCGAGAAATATTACTTCCAACCCGAGACCATTGTTGACCTTCCTAAGAGAGCCCTAAAGCAACTAGCTCTCCGTCATTTAGAGACACTGAGACTGACCTCTGAGTCGTTAAAACCCTCGGTTCTCCACGCGAACCTGGTCCAGACAACATATTGTATCCAGCCGTACTTAACACTTCAGATTACTACATATGAGAGAATGTTAATGACAAGGTTCAGATTGGATATCTTTTTTAGACTGGTTGCATTCCCCGCGAGTAACAATTGGGACTCAAATTTTCCTCTATGTCCCTGTGATGGGGAATCTAATCAGTCTAACATACATGTTATTATGTTTTGTAAATTCCATCACCCTCATAGGAAAATCTGGCTACTACCACTACTGAGGCGTTGGGGACTTAGACAATGTCGTCCTGCAATGCTTTGTCTCCAAATGCTGGAATCTGAATTTGTTTGTTACATTGTTCTTAACTTTTTGCAATGCATCACGAAGCACAGGAAAAAACTTGTAAAAAGCACCTCGGATTTAGTCTTAGTTTAATCAACTGAAATGATTTGATATTCTTTTTTAAAATCTACAGAATTGTCCATGTATGAATTTCTCTGGAACTTACCTTTGTAATTTGCATTTTTGTGTAAATATTTAAATTGTATTTTTAAGTGTTCCTTTTATGGTTTTCCTTTGTGAAAAGCCGAATAAAGAAATTTATTTATCTATATATATAAGTTAGTTCCAGTCTCAAAATGCACATATTTGCTGATTATTTTGTATAGCTTGGATAAACGGCTCTATATAAAGAGCAAATAGTAAAGGTGAAAGAGGGCACCCCTGCCACAAAGTATTGGGAAAACTGATGATTGCAGCCCTAAGTATGCTAGTTTAGCACACGGCTTATCATGTAAGGCTTGTATCTGTCTTTTAAATTGTTCCTTGATCCCAAAAGCAGACAATGTAGCCCATAAAAAGCTCCACTCCACTCAGTCAAACGCCTTCTCTGCGTCTAATAAAATCATACAGAGTGGGGTGGATCTAATATCTGCCACATCTAAAGCGGTTACTGTCATGCTGACGTGGGCTGTTATATCCCTCCCTTTAATAAAACCATGCTGATGACAGGAGAACAAATAAGTAATTATAGGGGATAACCGATTATCGAGAATTTTCGCATATATTTTTACATCAGCATTTAAAAGTCAAATTGGCCGATTTGAGCCACATTCCTCTGCTGGTTTATGTTTTTTCAGGAAAAAGAGTGTTTGAATCTTATGCCATGAATTAGGAATTGTGACGTTACTTCCAATGAACTCTATTACCTGATTGAGCGGTGCCAGCAAAACATCTTTGAAAGTCTTATAAAATTCCAGGGGAATCGCATCTTCCCCTGCTGCCTTGCCCGATGGTAGTGCACTAATTGCCCTATCTAAGTCTACCCCTGAAATATTTTCATCAAGTAAATCAGATGTCTCCTCCCCCATATTGTTCAGGGAGCTATTCTGAATATAGCTCAGAATATACTCTTGCTTAGGGTGAGATAGTGGGGTATACAGAGCTTGATAATACAAAACAAACTGTTCTATTATCTGTTATGGTTGCTCATACAAAATACAGTTTGACCCCTTAAAAGCCTTTATATGAGCCTTATATGACCCCTGTCGTCCAACTTCATGTTCCTGACCAGCAGGTTCCTCTCAGTGCTTTATCCATGTCCTGTTCACTTTTCATTTGGATTTGGAGCTGGAAGGATCACTCTTCGTATCTGCTGCATCATATATCATTGGATTTGAGGACTTTTGGATTTGAGATTTTACCAGTAAGTTGGAGAATTGGTGTTGTTTGGTTTTATTGGGGCATTGCAATTCGCAACTACAATTTATTGTACTTTTCATCAGTTTTTAAAATTTTTATAGTGGGTAGCCAGTTGGCCCAGAGCTACTCATGGGTGCATGAAACAACTGTCTCTGTGGTGTCTGTTGAATTTAAACATAATTTAGGGCATGGATTGCATTGGATTGAATTGCAAAATGTGTGTTTTGGGGGGTATTTCACTTTTTTGGTGTGTGTTAAATAAATGCCTTTGTTGGATGTGTGTGTGTGTGTGTTTGTGTGGTGTGGCTGTTGTTGTGTAACTTGCAAACCTTGTTCAGTCCTGTGGATTTTTGTTTTTGCATTTTTGCATTAAAGCTGTGTTGTTTAGCATTCCTCCTTTGCCTGGCCAATATAGGCCTGCTTAACTTCATTTTTTCCAGGTCTCCTGCTTGTTGTGACTGTGAGTGACCATGTGGCTGGTGGCCATTTTGTGGTGGTAGTTTACTAGTGTGCTGCTTTTGCCACATAGGCCTGCATGCCTTTCCTTCCTTTGTTCCTCTTGGCCTATGCTTCTTTTTGTTGTGGCCTGGCCATGTGGCTCTTGGCCATTTTGTGAAACCAGGCAGTGTGCTTTTGCCACAGGCCTGTATTGTCTGTCTTCCCTTTCTTGTTGTTGTGGGTGGCTTGGCCATGTGGCTTATGGCCAATTTGTGGAGCCAGCCAGTGCGCTTTTGCAATAGGTCTGCAAGCTTGTAGCCTAGTCTGCCAATAATGGCCTTTCTGCCAGTAGGCCCAGAGCTACTAATGGGTGCATGAAACAACTGTCTCCGTGGTGTCTGTTGAATTTAAACATCATTTAGGGGATGGATGGCATTGGATTGAATTGCAAAATGTGTTTTCTTGGGGGTGTATTTCACTTTTTTTCGTGTGTGTTAAATAAATGCCTTTGTTGGATTTGTGTGTGGTGTGGTTGTTGTATAACTTGCAAACCTTGTTTAGCCCTGTGGATTTTTGTTTTTGCATTTTTGCAATAAAGCTGTGTTGGTTAGCATGCCTCCTTTGCCTGCATGTATTTCCTTTGTTCCTCTTGGCCTATGCTTCTTTTTGATGTGGCCTGGCCATGTGCATTTTGTGAAGCCAGGCAGTGTGCTTTTGCCCTAGGCCTGCATTGTCTGTCTTCCCTTTCTTGTTGTTGTGGGTGGCCTGGCCATGTGGCTGGTGGCCATTTGTAGAGCCAGCCAGTGTTCTTTTGTCATAGGCCTGCAAGCTTGTGGCCTAGTCTGCCAATATAGGCTTTTCAGCCAGTAGGCCCAGAGCTACTCATGGGTGCACGAGACAACTGTCTCTGTTCTGTCTGTTCAATTTAACATCATTTAGGGATATGTATGCCATTGGCTTGAATTGCAAAATGTGTTTTCTGGGGCGTATTTCACTTTTTTTGGTGTGTGTTAAATAAATGCCTTTGTTGGATGTGTACGTGTGTGTGGTGTGGTTGTTGTATAACTTGCAAACCTTGTTTAGCCCTGTGGATTTTTGTTTTTGCATTTTTGCAATAAAGCTGTGTTGGTTAGCATGCCTCCTTTGCCTGCATGTCTTTCCTTTGTTCCTCTTGGCCTATGCTTCTTTTTGATGTGGCCTGGCCATGTGCATTTTGTGAAGCCAGGCAGTGTGCTTTTGCCCTAGGCCTGCATTGTCTGTCTTCCCTTTCTTGTTGTTGTGGGTGGCCTGGCCATGTGGCTGGTGGCCATTTGTAGAGCCAGCCAGTGTTCTTTTGCCATAGGCCTGCAAGCTTGTGGCCTACTCTGCCAATATAGACTTTTCAGCCAGTAGGCCCAGAACTACTCATGGGTGCACGAGACAACTGTCTCTGTTGTGTCTGTTCAATTTAACATCATTTAGGGATATGTATGCCATTGGCTTGAATTGCAAAATGTGTTTTCTGGGACGTATTTCACTTTTATTGGTGTGTGTTAAATAAATGCCTTTGTTGGATGTGTGTGTGTGTGTGTGTGTGGTGTGGTTGTTGTTGTGTAACTTGAAAATATTGTATAGCCCTGTGGATTTTCGTTTTTGCATTTGTGCATTAAAGCTGTGTTGTTTAGCATGCCTCCTTTGCCTGTCCATTATAGGCCTGCTTGAGTTCATTGTTTTCCAGGCCTCCTGCTTGGTGTGACTGTGAGTGCCATGTGGCTTGTGGCCATTTTGCAGTGGTAGTTCAGTAGTGTACTGCTTTTGCCATATAGGCCGGCACAGCTTTCCTTTGTTCCTCTTGGCTTACTGCTTCCATCCCCTTTGGATGGAAGCTGCAGCTCCCTGAATGACGTGATGCACAAATTAATGCCAAACAGGTTCCACTTCTATTACATTTGTATTTTAGTTTTTATTCTTCTTTCCTATCCTTCCTGAGTGTACACAGTATAAAATGAAAGCCCTTGTTGACACAGTCTCACAAATGGCTACACTGTTGTTTTGTTTTTTGTAATAACTGATTTAATAAAATTTGATAATATAAGTTGTTATAACACTAACAAATGTGCCCACCACACACTAAGTTATATATTATATTTGTTTGCTTGTACTAGTAGTAATTGCACCACAACAACAAGTGCAACATTTCACTGATGTTCTTCTGGCTTATTTGCTTTTAGGTGCACAAAAGACTAAGGAGGAGGTATCATAATCATCACCTGTTGTACTGCCAGACAGAAGACCTGCTGCGCACAACATCACGTGACGTGGGACCACAGACATCTCTGCAACTGACACAACTGCGTCCTGCTGACATCTGAATAAGATGGCCCCAAATAAAGGTATCAGGTCCTCCAGTACCAACAAATTTGCCAGTGAGAAGAAGGAACAGAAGAAGGAAGAAGTGGCACTTACCAAGACTGTTGTGCCGCCCAGATTGTTTTTTTGGGAAACAAAAAATTAAGCCTGCAGCAGCGGTGTCCGGGGAGCAAGCTGGGAGCAGCATCAGTGGGCCCACCTTACCAACCAAGGCCCAAACCTATGAGTGTCGTAGATGTGGCCAGTCTAATTGTGCAAATGACAATGAGCAGTGATGTTTAAATTGACTTATCGTTATCGCAAAGTAGTACCCAATCAGCGCAGTAGGAAACTCAGCAGATAAGTGGGCAACAACAGCCGCAAAAACGACCGCAACAACAGCCTCAACAACCGCCCACAAAAGTAGTTGTTCCTCCAGAAGTAGGGGCAGTTCAGGAAATCGAACGTCCTTCAGAGGAAGAAGAAGAGCAAGCCACTCTTTCAGACAAGACATTGTCTTCCAGATCCCAAGGAAGGAAAAGGAGGGTTAGTCCATCAACTTCTTCTTCAAGCCCCCCTTCTGATGATCTAGATGCCACTTGGAAGCCACCTGCTCAGTCTGAGAGTGAGGCGTGCCAGAAGACAAGGCTAAAGAAAAGGAGGGTTCCAGAAAGCCTTAGAGTTATGGAGGTAGATGTAGTAGAGGAGGATGATGATGAGCCAGTCATCATGAACATCACTCCCGCCACAGTGGAGATGGAGACCGACATTATTACCCCATCCCAAATTGCTGTGAGTGATGTGGCACGGATACCACCAACTCAGGTAACACCAACACCACTTCCAGCTTCCATATTTGCATTTGCAAAGGCCCGGCAGGGACCTACATCCAGCACAACCACCACCTCAGTAGGTAATGGTACTGCACAGAGTCAAATTCCAGGCACACCCTCTAGTTCACCCAGCATTGCAAGTGGCACCTCCAGCAGCACAAGAAAGGTCACCTCTCCAGTTTGGAACTTCTTTTCGGTTAGCAGTAAGGAGGAGAACGTTGCTATATGCTCAATTTGTTGACACAGTGTTAGTCGGGGTAAGCTTGGTACACACTATGATACTGGAGGCCAAACACCCATCTGAAAAAAACCCACTTGATCCAGTGGGAGGAACACCTTAAAGGCCAAGAAAAAAGTAAAACTGCACCCATTGCTGGTGGTGGATGACTAAGTGGAAGAAGATATGACCGTGGTGGTAGGTGAACAAGAGGGAGACATTTTCTCTGGTACACAAAGTAGCATCTTTCCCCTGCAGTGCACTACTGCCCACATCATCATCATCCTCAGCAACATCTCAGTGGCACCGTAGTAAGAGTCAGGCTGAGCCTGAGATACCAAGGCAACAGAGTACCGCAATGAAAAAAAGTACGTCATTGAGCCTCACACAATCTGGGTTCAAGAAGACACCTTTATCAGCGGCACCAGAAAGGATAAAAATCCAGCCTACCATTGTCAGCATGTTTAGGTCGGAGGGTCAGTACAAACGCAATCACCCAACGGCAGGTTTTTCCAATGTGAAGGTGTCAAAAATGTTAGCGTTGGACCTTCTCCCTTTTTCTGTTGTGGAAGGGGTGGGTTTTCTGGAATTTGTGACAGTCATCTGCCCAAAATGGAAGGTTCCCAGCCGGTCCTATTTTGCCAGAGAAACTGTTCCAGCACTACATCACGATGTGCTGGAATTAATTGGAAAAGCTTTGCAATATCCACCTGACAACAGACATATGGACCAGTTGCCAAGCCACTGATTACATGTGCATCACTGCACACTGGATCTCTTTTGTGGGCGTTAGAGAAAAGATAACTGCAGTAGGTGTTGTGACAATGCTGACATTTTTAATGCCACTCGTAAACATGCAACTGTAGCCATGTTCGCCATGGAGAAATCTCATACTGCTGCAAACATTTTGGAAGAGTTTAATAGCAAGGTCTTTGAACGGCTGCACCCAAGAGGGCTTAACATTGATTTTGTTGCCACGGACAATGGCAGTAATATAGTTAAGGCCATGAACGATGGTGGCTATTTCACGGTCCAGTGTTTGGTGAACTGCATTAACATCATTATTCAAGACTTTCTGAAAAAATAATACTGAGTCAGCAACTTACTGACCACCTGCAGAAGAATATGCACCCATTTCAGCCATTCTTTTAAAGCCCGGAAGCAGCTGAGGATCATTTAACTTGATCATAGAATGCCAGGCAAAGCACTCATCCAAGAGGTGTTAGCACATTGGAACTCAGCTTATTACTTGCTTGAGCGTCTGTTTGAGCAGTACAGCCCAATCAATGACTATGTCTTGCAAAGACTAGGGGATGCTACTTTGAAAGGCATGACCATTCAGATGGACCAATGGGGTCTAGTAAAATGCCTGACAGAGATGCTACTTCCTTTCAAATTCTCTTCACACGGGAAGTCAGCAAGGAGGACTGTACTATGGGCCAAGCTATCCCATTGTTGCACATGCTAGCACAGCTGAAGGTGGTGTCTGACACGTACGCAGGTGTGGAAGAAAGAAATGAAGCATACAAGTTGGTGAAAAGCTTAGCCCATTGCTAAGCTGAAAATAAAAGGGTGCAAACTAAGATTGTGTCAGACAAACATTACATTTCTGCCACAATTCTGGATCAATGGTTCAATTCAACACTGAACATTAAGACATGAATTCCTTTTTCGGAAGTGGATGTTGCCCAGTACAAAATCTAGATAGCTGAGGCAGCCAGTGACTTGGAAAAAGAACGGCTGGTAATTAAAGGTCCACTACTCCAATCCACAACAAGTACTGCAGCAGGGCATCCGGCGTCAAGAGCCTGAGGGCAGTGCGTTTGGCTCCCAGCAGTCACCAACACTATCAACCATAGCAAGAACAGGATCATCAGCCCAAGTAAAATCGGCACAGGATTTGTATCTACAGCAAGGGCTTGTTAGGTCCAGTGCTGATGCAAAGGCAAAAGAGACCCAGCAAAGCGTAGCACCCCTGAGCATTAAGCGGATGGTCCAGGCCTATCTAGATGACCCAACAGAGGTCTACATTGATCCAAACCCGTTGGTGTATTGGTATGGGAAAAGGCGCCTATGGCCAGTCCTCAGCAAGCTGGTGATAAACTCTCTGGCCTACCCTGTTGCAAATGTCTCTTCTCTGCATGTTTTCAGTGCTGCTGGTGCCATCATAACAGTGAAAAGGACCAATCTCTTGCCCAAAAACGTGGAGAGGTTAACCATGATCAAAATGAATCAGCATTATATACCACCGGAATACAAAATACATGAAACACAGCAGGAAGATGAGGACAGCGACTTAGGTAACAGAAGTAGTGTGTTAGATGAACTTCTTCTGGTCGAACCACCAGAGTTTGAGGACAAGCTCTACTTCCCTGATAACGAGGCTTTCAACTTGTTACTTTCTTTCTTCCTTGTTTACTTTTATTATTTGTGTGTGTCTCTGTCTTTCTGGTTCGAATCTCAACAAATCCATCTCAACTGTCTTCTCTTTTTATTGCCATATTGGAGTTGCATCTATGTGCATTTAAGTCCACTCCTCCGAGTCCTGCTCCATCCTTCAGACTCACCCTCAATCCATTTCCCTCAAGCCAGACATTGGATGGAGAATAGTACAAGAAATGTTGCCTCGTCGAGTCCCGCCAAAAGAAGTGGAACAAAATTACAACATGATGACTATAGCTATGCTCCTTTCCGAGCCGAGAGAGACTGCCCCCTAACTTAAGATGAGAAGGAACAGGTAATGAATGGCATGCATTGGCCGCTGACTCTGAGTGATTGGTGTTTGTGTTGTTGTTTGTTGTGCATGAAGTGAAGTCAAAGTGTACTAGTATATCTACACACTAAAAGTGATTCAAGTCAATGTTTCCTTTTTTGTTGTTTAATAACAAACTTTTACTTCTACTGCAGGCTGATCCATTGCATTTTTGAATATGGAATCTGGACTCACTCGGTACACTGCAGACTGAGTTGGACAACACCATGATGATGACCACAGTGACATAGTATCTTCGCAGTCAATCAGTAGAATCGGAGCTGATTGATGGCATAATTCAGGGCATTTTTCATGAGTGGCATAAAAGGCAAACAAGTCCAGACCAACCACAGCAGAGCTACATGTCTGTGTAGTGGTGGAGTCGAGTCACGAGTCTCACGACTGTAGTAGTGGTATGACTGATAGATGTGCATTGACTTAGTTACTTACTTTGGAAAATGCTATGTTGCTGTATATGTGTGCTCTGTCTGGCTCACTCAAATTCTAAGCTAAGTGGAGGTTGTATGGGCACCGTTGCGTGGGCCTGCTCTGTCCTGTTGCGGTTGTAGGTTAATGCTGGAAACAGACAACATAGTAGACATGATTTAGCCATGCCGCCTCTGAAAGTGTTTGCAGTCCTCCGTAATTTATACTTTTTTTTCCTCCTTGATTTTTCAATAGCCCTTTTGTTTTTCCATCTACACTTACAGGCCGGCCTTTACCCTGTGCTAAACAGAGAAAAATAACTCACACTCACCTACCAATCCGCATCTGCCAGGCAGGCAGTGGCACCAAAGATTGACGGACGCAGCGTCCATGGAAGGGAGGACCAAGAGGAATGCCGAGATGCAACTCCCCAATTTGACCAGGATCATACAGTAACTTTAGTATCATCATCTTTTAAATAATTTGATTCATTTGTTCTCTTCAATCATTACAACTGTGTATTGTTGTTATTGGTGCTCTTTTCTTATTGATCCCTACAGCTGTTTTTTAATTTTCTTTGCTAGCTTTAAAAGGAAGCCCGGGACAACAGAACATAAAATGTATGTAATTTGTGTCTCTCTCTCTCTATGAGGGCAGACAGTCAAAGCAAATAGCATAATAATAATTAATAATATACTGCTGCCCTGTACTGTCTACTAGTCTAGTTAGTAAGTACTACTTATCATTAACCATCAAGTCATCATCATGCATGCATTTCCTTTTTCTCCCTTAATAGATTTATGAATATGATGGACGTCTGCCAAGATTGTGTGTGTGTGTGTTGTTGTTGTCCATGTGTACTGTTTGTCTTTGTCAAACCTTTCCCTCAAATACCCCTTCCCAACCATTCATCAAACCCTAACCCTCTTCCCCGGGGCTGTGTGATTTATATTGAGGTGTGACTAAATTAAATTTACACCAATAATTGATCACACACTTGCTGGGGCGGATGTGGTGAAAGCAACACTAATTCAATTTGAAGGCAAGGCAAGGATCTTCTTCTTCTGCTTGCCCACCCATGCTCAGTATATTTGCAAGTATATTTTTTTTCTAAAGGAACATAATCCATCATAATTAATTGCCGGCATCGATTGGATTCATCATCCTCCTTTTACAGTACTAAAGATTACGCTTGTGTCGAGTGACTCACCACAACTACAGTTTGTAATTGTTGTTGTACTAGGCTATCCTGGCACCATTATGTTTTATTTTACTTTAGCATTGCTAATCAGCAGTATTATGGTTTATTGTTTGGCAGTATTCTTATGTACTGTACTGTTCTTTATTCTACTACTCCTTCCAGAGTCTCTTTCAGGCAACTGACTGTCTCATTTTCTTTTTTTGCAAATGTGACTGCCAGTGTCTACTACTACCAACACAACCATGGCATCTTGGGAAACCAAACCATCATCCCTCTTAAGCCATTGCTGTGCCTAAGTTTAAACATCAATCACAGGTAAGAGAAGAAGTTTGTGGGAGGCATAATTAATAATGGAAATTAATTCATTAATTCACACACCCACACCTTTGAGTCCAGTTGCAGAATCCATGGACTAGGAGGAGAGACTGACAATACTAGTAGGACAAGTCACTCAGTGAGGATACCGCATCTACCTGTTCGCGTGTTACAAAAAATCAGCAGATTATTTAAATCAAACACTGGCTGCGGCCCTGCAGCAGCAAAGGAAACCCTGTGACGCAAAAGAATATTCCCCCACAAAACATGTACATCATTCATATGTAAAGTTTAATTATAAATATAATTTAATCCCCTAACAAAAATAAACTATGTAAAAAATAATCCCACAACACCTGACCCACCCCTCCCCCTTACCCCAACCAACATCCAAAAAGAATAGTCCAACCACTGTCCGTTCAAAAATAAAATTGTCCATAGATATAACCCCAACTTTTCCCCAACGTGTGCCCAATGCCCACCCACCAAAGAAAGGAATGAAAAAGGGGCAATCCAATGGGATCTCTCTATCGGTGGACTTGCAGTCGCCTGTTAACCACCAGGACCTTCTGCTTTGGTTCCTTTTCCTGCTCCTCAAGGTGCGCCATTTTGAGGAGCATGCGGCACTTAAAAGATCGACAATTGCATCCACAGTGGGGGCTGCAGCTTTTAATGAAGTGCAGCCGGCGGCTGCCAGATTGCGGCACCATACCCCTGGAGGAGCACGGCTGGGGCCCGGGGCATTGGAGGAGGCTGCAGCTGCTGCCGCCTCCTCCTCCTGCTACGCCAGAACCACCAGCCACCGGCATTTTGTACGGATGGCCTCCAGCTTCCGGGCGCCGGGCCATGGCTACCAACTCCTTCCTGTCCTGTTTAGATGATTTTGGTTCGGAAGGACTAGCTATATCAAGAAGAAAAAAGAATATTGCAACCAATATACTTTAAGCAAAACAGAAAGACAAATTAATTCTAAACATAGTGGGACAGTAGCACTAGCAAGCACAGTGCATAACATTTGTGGTATCTATCCTCCCACTTCCTTGGCCTCTAACATTTATGGGAGTTTCAGGCATTATACTAGCACTATAGACTCACTCGAGTACACCAGTCTTCTTCTTCTCTCTTGTTTAGCTAAATTAAGTAACCTTGTTGTAGCCGGCATGCCAGCTCAGTCAGCTTGCACCCAAGACACATATTTGTCCTGACTCAGACTCACGTTAGTTTTATTTACTTCTGTCTGCATGTGGGGAAGCTGACTACTATACAATCATCTTATTTTTCTATTACCGGTGGCACTGGCCATACTGTGTTACATCAAGGGCAACTGCTCAATTTCATTTTCACCCTTCCCTAACTACTAAACTACAACAGGCAGATGATATCTGTTGCAAATGATCATTGACACAGTCAAAAATAAATTAACATAGGTAGAGAGTGGGCCTCGGAGTCGGAGGGAGGCACTTGATAACAACATACATACACAATATGTATGCTGTGCTTGCAAACTACTGTGGGTCAAGGGAGTATTCTGAAAATACAACTTCTATCCTCCTTGGATTTGCTACTCTGACGTGGTTTCTTTTTCTTTTGCATTCTCTTCAAAGATTCTTCACTCAGTGACAGTCTCCACTGATGCTATCTATGATGAATACCACCGAGGCATCCATACATTCAAAGTAAACATGTCTATCATTCTTCTTAATCTCTCAACAAACCTTAGTTTGTTTCACCAACATTTTTTAAGCCACCTCCCATTCGTCCTTCCTCCTTACTTGCCTTTTAGTTTGACCCATGAAACACCCTGGAGGATTCTTGCTATCTAACCATACAGTTTCACCCACCTTAAAGGCATCTTTTCTTTCACCTTCCACCCATCCTTCAACCACCCATGCATCTGATTCCTATCGGCTACCTATGCATGCATCCCACGCATCCTTCTATGCCAGTCATATGTATTACATCTCGCCCGTCTTTCCTCCTTCCATCCTTCTTTCCCTTTTCGTTCAACCCATCCATCCAGGTCATCTGATCTGACTCTTAATCTTCTCCATAAAACTTTCACAGCTGAGTTGAAGTCAGATAGAGGAGCCCATTAGTTACTCAACTACTCCCACCACTAATGCTATTGCTCTAATGCTTAGTAAAGGGTGTCTTCTTCAATCGTTGTTCACAACAACTTAGTCTCTCTCAACTTACACAACACTCTTGCAGTGAGTGTGTAACTATTGTCAATAAGTAAGGAATATAAGTGTAACTTACCACCGCCCGCCACTGCTGCTGGCTCGCTCACCGCTGTGGCAGCTGCGGCATCTACTGCTCCCTCCTGGCTGGCGTCGCCTGCCCCGCCGCTGACCCCGGCACTGGTGGTCGTGGTCAGTACGCCTAGAAAAAACATTACACATTTTTTAGATGCCATATACACCTTCCCCTATTTTTCAATAGTAAGATTGGAAAAAAAGTTAAAATACATACATATACCACATACATCAATACAAATTGGGTACTAGAGTAGAGTAAACACTACTAGTAGTAGTATGTCCTATCCATTCCAAAATAGTAAAATATCTGGTTGGGCATTTTGTTGGTGGGAATTGTCGAAAAGCCTCTTAAGATTAAGAAGACTAGAAGAGGCCAACCCAAAGGACTGGACTTATTGGCTAGAGCTATTGGTGAATCTGAGTTTGATAAAAAACCTTTTAAATAAAGACTGACCAACTGGGCAAGCTTAGCTACAGACAGACTAATAATAGTAGTTTTACAGAGAGTCATAGCAGAGGCAGTTAGAGGCAGGGATAACAAGAATTTAGAAACAGATAGTCTAGATCAAAGAAGATTTGGTGAAAAATAGAATTAGAAAACGGAAATTATAGTTCGGAAAAAATAAGGTGCAGTAAAAGTTAGGGAAATATAATTATTAATATTGACAACTGGAAGACTTACTGGGGCCAGCAGCAGAGCCCTCGGTAGAGGAGCGGTCCCGGGCCTGGCCCTGGCGTTCTCCAGTTGCGCCCGCCGACTCCGACCCTGTCTTCTTGCCCCTGGGTGCTGATCATGTAAGATATAATGAAGAAAGAGACAAACATTGATGATTGGTATGAAACAAATAAAATATTTTAAAAAACGCTAAAAAAACATTTTTGAAAAAAAAAATTGCAATAGAATTGACCTATCTAATCTGATCAACAGGTAGTGTTGTGGGATTCGCGGACCGTCTAGTTATTATGTATGAACACTAATCCAGTGTTCCATTCTGATTCCAGAATACTACGCCTAAGTACCACCTGACCTAGCCCACCTATTCAGATGGGCAATTGTTCACTAAGTCTTCATTTCCATTTATTTTAGCCCCCAAAAATGCATAGATGGAGGACACATGCATACATTTCTGCATACACCAAATAGTTGGTTGGTTGCTTGCTGCTGATGTTCTGTTAAACCTATTACTCCCTCACTAAACAAACTACAAAAGATTCTACCACAGACTGCAGTAAGCAGCACTCAACAGCACGTGATGTAATGGAGGATGCATCACGCAGACCGCTTAATAATTACCAACTAATACTAAGTAACTAAACTACCTATCTACCACTATCTTATTGGCAGGAAGACAAAGGAAGGACTAGAGTCTCTCTAGCTTTACCTAACTTAAGTTCTCTACAGTAAAATCTTACATAATCAGCCCACGCGAGCGCAAAATTGCAAACAACAAGTAAGATTAGTAGCACTGAGCACCTGTGTCTAGAAAAATAAAATCACAGAACAGTGTTAATCTTAATTTACCTGCAATGTAAGCAGCAGCATTCTTGTTATTCGGAAAAAAATTATACTCGCAATAACAGTAACACAGTTTAGAGAACACACAATACTACTAGTATTAACTACTTACCAAGCCCCACATCCTTAACACCTAGCAGGTCCAGCAGGTCCTGCTCCCGGTCCAAGACGTCTGACCACTGGTGGGTCAGCTGGTTATGGGTGCGCCGGATCCCAGAGCAGCGAAACACTGCCCAGCGCACACTCGCCAACCGGCGGTGACGCTCCTGGGTAGCTATAGTGACCGATATATTTTTTATGAATAATCGGGTCGATTATGACCGTTGCCCACTACCATCTCAGTATATTTTGTTATAATATAGTGCTGTGTAGGCCTGTGTAACACAAATTAGTTATAAAGTAGGGCTTGATGATGTCCTTTCTGTTTCCGACTTTATCTTGCTTAATGGCAGGGCTTGCCTATTGGCTTTGGCATGATCTTATGCCTTCTTGCATACTAATTTTGCTCTTTTGCTGGAATTGAGGCCTATGCTCGAGCAACTCCATTTTCTGAGCTGTCGCCATCTTCTGAGCCTCTCTGGGTCAGAGGCTATGTTTTACATTCTACTTGTTGTTCACCCTTCTTAAACCAGAGAGGACCGGTTCTTGTCGGAGGAATGTGCTCACTCTATGCCGAAGTCATAACAGACGCCTGGCCAGCCGATGCTGTGTCCTTGGCACGGAGTGATACGGAATCTGATGGGAAAAGGAGGCAAAGCTTGCAAGAAGCTTCGACTAACGCTTCCATTTTGTACTAAAGGAGGTGTCTGATCTCTGGTAGTCTGGTATCCTGGCAGTTTGGTGATACATCACGTTTCAGACGTGCAGCTGTGATCGTGGAGCAGAAAATCCTGATTAGACCGGAGAGACGGGCCCCCTCTATTGGCTTTGGCATGATCTTATGCCTTCTTGCATACTAATTTTGCTCTTTTGCTGGAATTGAGGCCTATGCTCGAGCAACTCCATTTTCTGAGCTGTCGCCATCTTCTGAGCATCTCTGGGTCAGAGGCTACGTTTTACTTTCTACTTGTTGTTCACCCTTCTTAAACCAGAGAGGACCGGTTCTTGTCGGAGGAATGTTCTCACTCTATGCCGAAGTCATAACAGATGCCTGGCCAGCCGATGCTGTGTCCTTGGCACAGAGTGGTACGGAATCTGATGGGAAAAGGAGGCAAAGCTTGCAAGAAGCTTCGACTAACGCTTCCATTTTGTACTAAAGGAGGTGTCTGATCTCTGGTAGTCTGGTAGTCTGGTATCCTGGCAGTTTGGTGATACATCACGTTGCAGACGTGCAGCTGTGATCGTGGAGCAGAGAATCCTGATTAGACTGGAGAGACGGGCCCCCTCTGGAAGCAAGATGTGTAGGAACTTGGTGAGGTGTTCCACTAATTCTTATATTCTAACTGTCTTTGCCTAACTATTCCTTTTGCTTAGGTGTTATTGTGAAGAAGGCCTATCATGACATATTAGTTATTTCTTTCTTCTGTCATTTTAGCATTGTGTAATAAAGAAACCCCAGAGCATATAATTATTTGTCTGTGTTCCTTGGGATGGGAGGTCAGGATCTTTCTGATCCAAGTGCTGTCGCACCAGAAAGATGATAAGTTTCCCTTCCTGCAGGTAATTGTAGAAGGAGAGTTTTTCCGCACTCATCCAGGGAAGTATAAATTCTAATTATTCCCCCCCAGGTATTGTTGGTAGGGGCATGCGCTGCTGATTTCCGAATCCTCTCGTATGGGGAGGTTTGCGTTGTGGTTACTTGCGAGCTCCTCAGCAATGGTATGGTTGGTAGGGGCATGCGCTGCTGATTTCCGAATCCTCTCGTATGGGGAGGTGTGTGTTGTGGTTACTTGCGAGCTCCTCGGCAATGATATTGTTGGTAGGGGCATGCACTGCTGATTTCTGAATCCTCTCGTATGGGGAGGTGTGCGATGTGGTTACTTGCGAGCTCCTCGGCACTGATATTGTTGGTAGGGGCATGCGCTGCTGATTTCCGAATCCTCTCGTGTGGGGAGGTGTGCATTGTGGTTACTTGCGAGCTCCCCAGCAATGATATTGTTGGTAGGGGCATGCGCTGCAGATTTCCGAATCCTCTCGTATGGGGAGGTGTGCGTTGTGGTTACTTACGAGCTCCTCGGCAATGATATTGTTGGTAGGGGCATGCGCTGCTGATTTTGTGGTTACTTGCGAGCTCCTTGACAATGGCCTTATATCTTTAGTTTGTGGTTAATGTTTTTTCCTTTCTTAGGTAAGTATTGTAGAGTGTGGTGTCTTTTTGGGTCCTGAGAAAGGATGTGGTAAGTAATGCCCTGTTTATTTGGCAGAATTACAGAATTATCAGGACATTACATCTTGGCGTCGTGACTCACAGGATCGAAGAGGTGGATTATAGGGGAAAAAGGTGGATTATGTTTTCTAGGAAACAAAGGTTGACTCTAAATTATCAATGGAAATTCCCGGATGGGAATCGACTCCGTATGGCGTGCTGGCTCATGAATGGGCTAATGCGGCTGGTTTGAGTGAATACTGGAATGCGTGTTTGTTCGAAGCCGAACCGGCTCAGGTGGTTTCATGTTTTCAGAAAGTGCCAGTAGCAAGAGGAGAAGAGCTTCCTATATTAGGACTGAGAGGATGGGTTTTTTAAACGCTTACAGAATAATACATGAAAAATATGTGAAATTACAGCGCGAGTGTAAAGAGTTGGAAGAAAAGTATGCTGAAGTGAAGAATGCCACTACGCTGTTAAGATGTCAAAATAAATTATTGTTGGAAAAGATAGAGACTTATCAAACCGTAGCGGAAAGGGCTGCAGTGCGCATTGCGAAGTACAAACACAGGAACAGACAAGGGAGAATTAATAAAAGAAAGGTACACTTAGTCATTGCAAATGCAGGACTTGACTGGGACCCCGAGAAGTGGGATGGAAATATTTGGGATTCTTCAGAGTTTTCAGGTTTGGGTGAGGAGGAGGACAGGAAAACAGAGCCTACCAAGACTGAGAATGAAAATAAATCAGAAGAGCGTAGAGAGGTGCATGCGCAGCCAATCCATCGGAGAAAATTGCAGGGTGGTCCACAGCATCCCCAGGGAATAGCTTTGGATAGTTTAGAGGATTTTACGCAACAAGAAATGAATGATATTTTGTACAGGTTTCTGCAGAAATCTGTCGAAAACTTACTTACATGAATGGTCCGCATCTATGACCTGGGTGCTGCAGGCGTGATGTTAGACTAGGGAGATGCAGGACATTTTGTACAATAAGCACAGACCCAACAATTCAGGAACATTTTAGGAACTACAGGCTTAATGATCAGATTAGCCTGTTACAACTGGCTGTGGCTGGATGGCAGTTCGGGCTGGACTGTGCCCCTCAGGCACAGGGTCAGACTGATTTGCATATGGTCATGTCTGAACTGGGGTGGCTGAGTGAGCGAAAGAATGGTGATGGATTAAACCCAGATCAGTTGACTGGGGGTGAGTGTTTGATTTGCTCAAACGCTCCATCCAGCATCCCCTTTTGTATCGCTTTGTTCGCCCTAAGTTGGCAGGGTATGCTCAGACATGAGTCCCTTGCTCACTTGGCCACTGGATTCAAGATAGCCTGGCTGATGAGGATTATGAATCCGAAACCGGTCCCAGGATGCTTGTTTCCGGTCCAGGGAAGACATGGCTTGGCAGTTCGGGCTGGACTGTTCCCATGAGGCACAGGGTCAGACTGATTTGCATATGGCTATGTCTGAACTGGGGTGGCTGAGTGAGCTAAAGAATGGTGATGAATTAAACCCAGATCAGTTGACTGGGGGTGAGTGTTTGATTTGCTCAAACGCTCCATCCATCATCCCCTTTTGTATCGCTTTGTTCGCCCTAAGTTGGCAGGGTATGCTCAGACGTGAGTCCCTTGCTCACTTGGCCACTGGATTCAAGATAGCCTGGCTGATGAGGATTATGAATCCGAAACTGGTCCCAGGATGCTTGTTTCCGGTCCAGGGAAGACATGGCTTGGCAGTTCGGGCTGGACTGTTCCCATGAGGCACAGGGTCAGACTGATTTGCATATGGCCATGTCTGAACTGGGGTGGCTGAGTGAGCTAAAGAATGGTGATGGATTAAACCCAGATCAGTTGACTGGGGTGAGTGTTTGATATGCTCAAACGCTCCATCCATCATCCCCTTTTGTATCGCTTTTTTCACCCTAAGTTGGCAGGGTATGCTCAGACGTGAGTCCCTTGCTCACTTGGCCACTGGATTCAAGATAGCCTGGCTGATGAGGATTATGAATCCGAAACCGGTCCCAGGATGCTTGTTTCCGGTCCAGGGAAGACATGGCTTGGCAATTCGGGCTGAACTGTTCCCATGAGGCACAGGGTCAGACTGATTTGCATATGGCCATGTCTGAACTGGGGTGGCTGAGTGAGCTAAAGAATGGTGATGGATTAAACCCAGATCAGTTGACTGGGGGTGAGTGTTTGATTTGCTCAAACGCTCCATCCATCATCCCCTTTTGTATCGCTTTGCTCGCCCTAAGTTGGCAGGGTATGCTCAGACGTGAGTCCCTTGCTCACTTGGGCACTGGATTCAAGATAGCCTGGCTGATGAGGATTATGAATCCGAAACCGGTCCCAGGATGCTTGTTTCCGGTCCAGGGAAGACATGGCTTGGCAGTTTGGGCTGGACTGTTCCCATGAGGCACAGGGTCAGACTGATTTGCATATGGCCATGTCTGAACTGGGGTGGCTGAGTGAGCTAAAGAATGGTGATTGATTAAACCCAGATCAGTTGACTGGGGGTGAGTGTTTGATTTGCTCAAACGCTCCATCCATCATCCCCTTTTGTATCGCTTTGTGGCTGGATGTAGTCACAAATACCCGACTGAATCAGACTGGCCAATGATTGAGAAACCTTGGTATACTTTGAGAGATGCGACACAGAGAGGAAGAGGTGATGAAAACCTCTATTTTCTTAGATTCTGCACATAGATTAATGGAAGGACTACTTAATACTTCTGTAAGAAATAAAATCATTCGTACGGCACCTCCTGCTTATAAACAGGAAATGATGACACTGTTAATAAATCAGACAGGAAATACACTGTCAAGTGATCGAAGCGGTTCGCGAATTGGGCGAACTGGGGGAATGGATGATGACAGAGAGACCATCTAGACCTGAGGGCCGTACCGACAATAACCGGTTATCTAGACGAGACATGTGTTTTGCCCTAAAAAAAATGAGGTGAGTAGAGAAGAAATTGATGGGGAACCTACTTCGAAGTTATGGAGCCTGTTTCAAAAAAGGGGTCTAGACAGGAAAGAAGGGAGCAGAGGGGTTAGTAAACAGGATCATGAGCGGAGATATTCAGATGAAAGTGGTGACGATTTATACCAAGGGAGAAGGGAAACATCTCCGAAATATAGAACACGACATGAGAGGGAAGAATCTGTAGATCGTAGAGTTAGAAATGAAAGAGGTAGATCTCCAGAACTGAGAATGAGAAATGAGCGAGGGAGATCCCCTGATCGTAGATTGCAAATTGATAAGAACATGAGAAATACTTACTATGAAGAAAGAGTGTACGAGGAAGATGTGCTTCGTAAACGATATGAAAGTCTTTACCCCGATTTGTCTTGGGCACAAGACAGGAACAAAAACGACTAGGAAATAGGTCAAGCTCCAGTACAGAATTGGGCTCGCAAAGATCATAGACCCTATGTAGACATAGAGATTTTCTGGATACATCGTAATGTACAACGGGCCCAAGCCCTAGTAGATACAGGAGTGGAGGCCACTTTAATATATGGAAATCCTAAGAAATTTAGAGGACAGTATTTTACAATTACAGGGCTAGGCGGTAAAGAGACCCCAGCAGTGCAAACTAACCTTCAATTAAAAATAGGAAGAATACCAAAAAGAGAATATAGTGTGTCAGTGGTGCCCCTTTCTGAATATATTATTGGAATTGACATTTTAAAAGGAATGACGCTGTGTTTGGATGATGGGTATCATCAATTTGGAGCAAAACGTTATATTTCAGCTAACTCTGTGAGAGTAGGTTGTTTGAAAATTCCTCCTGTAAAGGTGCCTCAGGCGACTAAGGTGATCTCAATGAAACAGTACAGAATTCCTGATGGGCATGATGAGATCAGTGCTATTATTCAAGACTTGATGGACGCAGGGGTTGTGGTTTCGATCACTTCTGCATGGAACATTCCCGTGTGGCCGGTGCGCAAAAGTGATAACTCATGGCGCATGACAGTTGATTACCGAGAACTGAACAAGCATTCACCGTCTTCGACTGTTGCTGTCGCTGATACTATTACCTTGATTGAGAGAATTGAGAAACATCCAGGGAATTGGTATGCGACTATTGATATTGCCAATGCATTCTCTTCCATTCCTATAGCTCCTGCATGTCATGAACAATTCCGTTTTTCATGGGATGGCAGACAAATGACATTTCGAAGTCTGCCTCAAGGCTATTTATATAGTCCGACAATAGAGCATTTAGATGAGGTACCGTTAAGTTCTGGAGTACGAATTTGTCATTATATTGACGACATATTGATTCAAGGTGAAACACAAGAGCAAGTTCAAATTCAGTTAGACCAAATTGTAACCTATTTGCAAAGTAAAGGATGGGAGATTAATCCTGATAAATCACAAGGTCCAGCACAAAGTGTAACATTTTTAGGTATTCAATGGCATCAGGGAAATCAAGAGGTGGTCCCACAAGTGAGGCAGAAAATTAAAGAATTTGCAGTACCATGAAATAGGAAAGAGGATCAAAGATGTATTGGTTTGTTTGGATTTTGGAGACAGCACATTCCTCATCTAAGTCAGATTTTGGCTCCTTTGTACAAGGTCACGCGAAAGAAAAATGCGTTTATGAGTGGGGTGAGCAGCAGCAGACTGCTTTTGAATTGGCAAAAGAGGCTATTCAGCATGCTTTGGATTTGTGGTGATGGAGATGGTGATGTTGATTTAAATGTGACTGTACAGGGCCCCTGTGTAAATTGGAGTTTATGGCAAAAACAAGGTAAGACAAAAGTACCCTTGGGATTTTGGATGCAAAAGTTGCCTAACGCTGGCGAGCGTTATACACCCTTTGAGAAACAGTTACTTGCATGCTAGTGGGCTTTGGTAGACACGGAACAATTGCCTTTGGGACATGATGTCATTTTGAGACCTGATTCCAATTATGCAATGGGTTATGAGCTCTCCTAAAACTCACAGAATTGGGCATGCACAAGAAGCTAGTGTAATCAAATGGAAATGGTATATACAGGAAAGGGCTCTAGTGGGTCCTAAGGGTACAGCAATGTTACATGAGCAGGTGGCGCCGGCGCCAATAGAAGAGACAGACGAGGAATACCACATACCTATGGTACAGGAATCTCCTGTTAAGTGGGGTAGGCCGTTAAGGATCTCTCCGTGGAGGATAGGAAGCATGTATGGTTTACGGATGGTCCAGTCAGGTATGTTAGAGCAAAGAGGCATTAGAAAGCAGTATCCTATAACCCTGTTACACAAAAACTGTTGAGTACAACTGGTGAAGGAAAGAGCAGTCAGTTTGCAGAACTGTATGCCGTCTATCAAGCTTTGAAACAGGAATTACCAGGAGTTTGTCATATCTATACTGACTCCTGGTCGACTGCTAATGGATTGGCTACATGGCTTTCCTCATGGCATGCACATAATTGGTTAATTAACAAAAAAGAATTATGGGGAAAAGAATTGTGGAAAGAGGTGTTGGACATGCTCCCCCAAAGTGTTGTATCTATCTTTGATGTTCACTCACATTCTTCAATTAATTCAATTGATAGGTTGTTTAACCTTATTGCTAACGACCATGCTAAGATCTCTGAGGCAGAGGTAGAGACACAGGATTCTGACCTGATTGGATTGGCGAGGTGGGCACATCAAAAGTCGGGACATTTTGGAGAAAAGATCACTAGCAGGTGGGCAGCAGATAGAGGGATATATCTTCCCCATGATGTGACTAGGACAGTAATTTTACAATGCCCCATTTGTCAGCATTCCTGACAACGAGAGGTACCATAAATAGTAAGAGGTCAGTTACATCGAGGTAAGTCACCAGCACAAATTTCGCAGATAGATTACATAGGTCCCTTACCAATGTGCAAAGGTTGCCAATATGTAAGCACAGTTGTAGACACATTTTCTGGATATTTGATTGCATCCCCTTGTAAACGTGCTACCCAGATGAATACACTTAAAACCCTAGATCAGCTTACGCTTTACTATGGCAGCCCATTTGTGATGTTTCACCGCAGGTCACGAGAACCCTACTCACCCCACCGCGAACATCACCCCTCCTCTGCTCTCCCTTCCAGAACACAGAGAGGAAGCGCTGCTCTCCGCCTGACACGCAAACCGAAGCAACCACGACAGCGTCCGTGACAACGGAACACCCGCCCCTCTCTCTGTTGCGGGATCCAATCGGAAGAGAAGACAGACCGGAAGGACTTCCCCCTGACCCCGGAAGTCCCGCCTCCCCGCAGACGGCCAGAGACAGAAAAGACGGAAGACGGGACTCATCAGTTGTCGGTGTATCGCGGCAGGAGATTTCGACTGGCGTTGAGACGGAAGGAGAAGACGGGAGCGGAGAAACCGAGGAGTGGTCGGAAGACTGGTGGAGTCCCACGGAGGTGGCTGAAGAGCGGCCGTAACTCAGAGGAGAGTTACGGCGGAGCGCGTGAGTACCTGTCTCCTTCCTTTAGCACGTTAGGTGCATTGTGTACATAGTACGACCCCCCTCCCGTGTACATTACTCCCTCTATCATAGACACGTCCACTGTAGCGATAGGACACCTTGTATATAGAATACAGCACTGTGCACTGTATAGAGACCGCCCCACACAAACCCTCTCGACCACCATTACTATTTTCTCTACCTTCTTCATCCTTCCCTACCCCTTCCTCACGGTCCTTTCAATCTCATCACTCCGGGTTACGGTGAACGGTATCTGGCTTCTAGCCCCAGTAGGACTAACGGCTCCTTCTCTTTTCTCTTACTGCCCTCCGAGGTGCCTTCCCGGTTATCTACGGACGCCTGCACCCAAGACCCGAAACATCATCGGACCCCCTTACCATCCGGAGGCGACCGAGGAAGAAGACGAAACAGCACTCAAGAATCCATATCTGTGTTCCCACTCTTGTTATAAGACTTATTGGTGTGCAATAAAAGAAACACTATTGCCCACTATATCCGGCCTCCTCGCCTGCTTTTCCAGTCCGCCGACAACCCAGGATCACACCATTACAAATTCAATCGTACAATGCTTCACATTTTAAAGCGAGAATTGTACAAGAATACTGTGCTCGACACAATATTGAGTGGATTTTTCATATTCCTTACTACCCACGGGCTTAATTGAGGGAATGAATGGCCTTTTAAAAGATCAGTTAAGAAAATTGTCTGATGGTTCATTAAGCAATTGGAGAGATCATTTGGTTGATGCCTTACAGAATTTGAATAACCGTCCTTTGAATAATTCTGAAACACCCATTATGCGAAAGTTGTCCCGTTCTGTGAATGTGCAACCCCATAGGACAGTGGCTACCATTGTCTACTGGGGAATTACTACCGGAGCCTTGGCTCCACATAGAGCAACTTCTGAAGCTGCCAGTTTAGATTTACATACCTTGAAACAGCATGTGTTAAAACAAAGAGATATTGTCCTCATTGAAACTGGAGTTGGTGTCCAAATACCAACAGGACACTTTGGTCTAATTGCCCCACGCTCTGGACTGGCGCTAAAAGGCATCCAGGTGCTGGGTGGCATAATCGATTCTGATTATCAAGGAGAAATCAAAATTATTCTATTGAACAGTGGTGATCTGGATTTAACGGTCCAGTCTGGAGATCGAGTTGCCCAATTGATTATAATGCCAGTTTTCGGTGGTGTGGCGAAGAAGGGGACTGCCCCAACCCTCCTAACTGTACGTGGAGAAGGAGGTTTTGGCTCAACTGACAAAAATCCAGGAGCCAGAGTGTGGTTTCAGTCACCCAATCACCCCCCTGAACCGGCTGAAATAATAGCCACGGGCAATAATAACACTATACTGGTCATGAAACCTGGACAGGAAAAGTGGGACTGTGTCCCGGCTGATAAATGTTATCTTCGAGAATGAATAATGCCCGTTTTTGACTTCTTTTCTTTTGGTCACTGTATGGATTGTTGCTGCGGGATGTGTCATCGCTGGACTCCTTTCGGCATGGTGCACATGGGGCTGAGATGGGCCAGGGAGATTTCGAAGTGAAACAACCGTCCGAGAACGCAGAATGAACTCGATTCTCACTAGAAAAATGAATGTTTGGGAGACTCTTGCACGCAAAGTACTGAACAATTCTCACTTCTGTATGGCGAACATATAAGGGGTTCCCGACATTCTGTCGACGTGTTTGATTTGATTCCAACCGGACTGCTGTTCTAATTCGTGCATTCAACGTTACAGAGATCAACAAAAGTGTCACCATTGAGGCTGTGAAAAGGGATTTATCAGTATTTGATTATTGTGCATCGTGCACAGTGCTAACTAATTTGAACACGCCTCAGACTTTCACTGCTACCACTTATAACATCACGGAGGGTAAGGTTTGGTAAAATGTCACGTGTGACCCGCAGTACATTGGCAAATGTGTACAGACCAGATTGGAAAATGTTTCCGCTCTCTCCAAGCATGTGCGGATGTTATGCCGTGATCGTACACCCGACATGTGCTCTTCAGTTCATAACTCTATGATTTGTAGACAGGTTACCCTTTCCATTAGCCATTATTATGATGTCCTGCTGCCAACTGGATGGCGCTTTTCATGTGGTAATATTTCCTGGTCCTTTATTCCAGCGAACATTTCTGATGGACCATGTGCTTTGACGAGGCTTAGCCTGATGATGTTCTCTTTGTTTCCCTCCACGCATATTCTAACTGTACGTGAAGCACCTCTATTGAATGAACATTGTGAATCTAATTTGCATTTACTTTCCAAGACAGAATATATTAATCTAGCTACTTCAATTGTAGGTATTCCTGGATTAACAATTTACAATTCCAGAGCCATTAGCAAACTAGCTTGTCTTACGGTCAAATCCATTAATCAGACTTCGACTGCTTTATCTGAATTTTTATTGGATGCACAAGGTGAACGCCGAGCTATTTTGCAGAACAGAGCAGCTATTGATTATTTGCTGCTGAAGTATGATCATGGATGCTAGGATTTTGAGGGTCTTTGTTGTTTTAATTTATCTGACCATTCTAAGTCTATTCAATCTCATATTGAAGCCTTGCGCAATCTGTCTTTAGAAATCCGACAAAATTTGGATCAAGAGTGGTTTAATTGGCTTTTCGGGTGGCTGCCTGACTTACATTTGCTTCGTTCTATTCTGGATGGTGTACTTTTAGTCCTTTGTTTTTTGATCACCTTTTGCTCTTGTATTCAATGTGAACCCAATCTTTTGAATATGTTTCAACCAAATGCTATGACCAGATCGGTTAGCTATGTTTCCCATTATTCTACTAATGATTTACATTCTGTTTGAAACTTATATACGTTCAATGGAGTTGGACAACGGTCATGGCTGGAATGTAGTGACCGATATATTTGTATGAATAATCGGGTCGATTATGACCGTTGCCCACTACCATCTCAGTATATTTTGTTATAATATAGTGCTGTGTAGGCCTGTGTAACACAAATTAGTTATGAAGTACGGTTTGATGATGTCCTTTCTGTTTCCGACTTTATCTTGCTTAATGGCAGGGCTTGCCTATTGGCTTTGGCATGATCTTATGCCTTCTTGCATACTAATTTTGCTCTATTGCGGGAATTGAGGCCTATGCTCAAGCAACTCCATTTTCTGAGCTGTCGCCGTCTTCTGAGCCTCTCTGGGTCAGAGGCTATGTTTTACTTTCTACTTGTTGTTCACCCTTCTGAAACCAGAGAGGACCGATTCTTGTCGGAGGAATGTGCTCACTCTATGCCGAAGTCATAACAGACGTCTGGCCAGCCGATGCTGCGTCCTTGGCACGGAGTGGTACGGATTCTGATGGGAAAAGGAGGCGAGGCTTGCTAGAAGCTTCGACTAATGCTTCTATTTTGTACTAAAGGTGGTGTCTGATCTCTGGTAGTCTGGTAGTCTGGTATCCTGGCAGTTTGGTGATACATCACGTTGCAGACGTGCAGCTGTGATTGTGGAAATCCTGATTAGACCGGAGAGACGGGGCCCCTCTGGAAGCAAGATGTGTAGTAGGAACTTGGTGAGTTGCTCCACTAATTCTTATATTCTAACTGTCTTTGCCTAACTATTCCTTTTTATTTTCAGGTTCTATACATTTATACACATATAAGTTTTATATGTGTCTTACTAATTGCAATTAGCAATTGCTTAGGTGTTATTGTGAAGAAGGCCTATCGTGACATATTAGTTATTTCTTTCTTTTGTCATTCTATTATTCTGTAATAAAGAAACCCCACAGCATATCATTATTTGTCTGTGTTCCTTGGGATGGGAGGTCAGGAGCTTTCTGATCCAAGTGCTGTCGCACCGGAAGGATGGTAAGTTTCCCTTGGTGCAGGTAATTGTAGAAGGAGAGTTGTTCCGCCCTCATCCAGGGAAGTATAAATTCTAATTATTCCACCCCAGGTATTGTTGGTAGGGGCATGCGCTGCTGATTTCCGAATCCTCTTGTATGGGGAGGTGTGCATTGTGGTTACTTGCGAGCTCCTCGGCAATGATATTGTTGGTAGGGGCATGCGCTGCTGATTTCTGAATCCTCTCATATGGGGAGGTGTGCGTTGTGGTTACTTGCGAGCTCCTCTGCAATGATATTGTTGGTAGGGGCATGCGCTGCTGATTTCCGAATTCTCTCGTATGGGTAGGTGTGTGTTGTAGTTACCTGTGAGCTTCTCGGCAATGATATTGTTGGTAGGGGCATGCGCTGCTGATTTCCGAATCCTCTCGTATGGGGAGGTGTGCGTTGTAGTTACTTGCGAGCTCCTCGGCAATGATATTGTTGGTAGGGGCATGCGATGCTGATTTCCGAATACTCTCGTATGGGAAGGTGTGCGTTGTGGTTACTTGCGAGCTCCTCGGCAATGATATTGTTGGTAGGGGCATGCGCTGATGATTTTGTAGTTACTTGCGAGCTCCTCAACAATGGCCTTATATCTGTAGTTTGTGGTTAGTGTTTATTCCTTTCTTAGGTAAGTATTGTGGAGTGAGGTGTCTTTCTGGGTCCTGAGAAAGGATGTGGTAAGTAATGCCCTGGTGATTTGGCAGAATTACATAATTATCAGGACATTACAGTAGCATACCCAGAGCCAGGCCTGCCACCTACTGCCAAGGTCAAGGGGAGGTGGCGCTGCACAAAAAAAACAAGGATGGCCACCTCTTTCCCTTAGCCATGGTTCTGGGGTGGGCAGGGGCGGAAAAGAAAATTTATCAGGAAAAAATAAAGTTAGGAGAAGAAGTAGGAGAGTAAAGAAGGAAGTAATATAAAACAGTAGAAAATAAAAAATGCAGTAAAAGTAAAAATAAAACACAAAATATAGACTAAGGGACAGGGAGGCATAGATAATAAATTAAAAAGTTCAGAAAAACAGTGTAAAAAGCAAATGATTGAGAAGATTGGAGTGAGATTGAAAAACAAGCCCCAGAACCATGCAAAAGTTAGGAAAACAAGGTGGCCGCGCCCACTGGCGACCGCGTGGTGAAGTTCACGCGATATTTCACCGAACACGTGATCCGCGTTGCCGAGCGTCAAAAACATCTCGCGAGCACACGCGAGCATGCAGAAGGTTGCAACTCCGAATGCTCACGTAGGGTCACCAAATTTTTGCGCAACTTCGCATAGCCTCGCTACGTGAACTTTACCCAGGGTTACTAATTACCTTACAAAAACACCTGTATCTTTTACTAAAAGCATTTCTAAAGCCATTGAACTCATAAATATTATACTTCTTATTGCAAGCAACTCTTCATTAATACATGCCAGAGCATGTGCTAAGCTATTTACTAAATGCTATTTACTAAATGCTCTTTAAAGTAGACAGTTTTCTAATCTTCACATTCTGTAACGCAATCCCTATAGGAGAAATCCAAATATTGAAAAAATCCAGAATCTTTTGCTCTCTTTTACAGTGCTTTTAGCACTGTAAAAGAGTGTAGTGCACTTTTACTGTAGTACACAATCTTTCAAATTATTCACATGATAAATATCAGGAAATACTAACGATAAGTGCCTGTCCGGTCCAAAGGAAGTGTGAAATAAGCAGTGTTGATACATATGTGAAAAATGCCTTCAGCATAGGACCCTCACCTAAATTATAATGCCCATTTGGAAGTAAGGAAATTTACTTTTACTATTTTCATCTTTACTCTACCATACTAGCTATACACACGTCCTCTTTTTCCTTCCAACTTCCTAGATGAGGTTGTATTTGTGATCTTTTTAATCACAGCTTCTTCTCCAGAATTACATTTTAACACTCCAGAACCTCCAGGTTTAACATTCTGGTTTTGATGATCATACCATCTTATACATCTAGGTTCTACTCCAGTTAGTTTTCATATACCTATTACTGGAAAAAAACATATTCACCATGTTAGTACTTCTTACATTGTCATGGTAAAACTTTATAGGAATTGACATAAAAATATTTATAGTACCAAACGGCTCACCAATTGGAATATCACCATCTATATATACTTCCTCTAAAAGATACATTCAGCATCTGAGCATTCCTCAGTTTCTTTTTTACTTTATGGTGGTTCTTTTGGATCTTCAAACAAACCTGAAGGTCTTTCAGGTTAATATTATCTGCGGATTCAATTCTTCCCAAGTACGTCCATTGAGGATTGCTCAGTCTTTTTGATTTACATCTTGCACCTCCCTCTGAAAACTCTTAAGTGCTCATTCAAGTGCTCCAGTATAATTTTCTTTATTTTTTTTCAGCTGCTTTAAATCAGCACATGCAAATCTCCTTTGTACAACTCTTCTTTTCAAACTCGCACATTCAGTTTGGATTTGTTTTTCAAAAATATGATCTTGTACCACTTAACTTTCACTCAAACTTTTATTTCCTTATTTTGCTTTTGAACTTTTATTTTCACTTATGTTTGCCTCTTCTTTGCTTGCCTCTTCTTTGCTTCTTCTATCATCCTTCCCTCTATCCAAGTTTTCTGTCAGGCTCTCTGACTTTCTGGCACCCATACTATCTGAGTGGATGTGAATTCAAAAAGGCATGCCTTTACGCTTCAGAGCCATGTTTATTTCCAGGATAACCTGTTGAGGCCTGCTCTACCTTTGTTGCAAACAGTCTTTCTTCATATTCTTCTAGATGAGTATCCATTCGCCTGGTTGTAAATTGTGTCATACAGTTGATCATACAGAGGGAGTGGAAAGCTGCACCTAGTGTCAGATAGAGAGCACTATATCAGCCAAACATTTGCAATAATTCAATATCAAATCATCAGTAATACTGAGCTGGCTGACTGTGTAGTACTAGGAATCATCATTGATCTATCTATCAACATCTCATAAGAGCTTAGACCAGTATTTTGTTCAGAGTACACCTCATTCTCTGTAATACCAGAGGGAATGTATCTGACCATTTAAAAGATGTGCACACTTTTGCCAACTTTCACTCTTTCAACAACTCCTAATGATTGTGGGTGATAACTAGAGTGAAGGTTTGGATCAATGTTTAATGTATCACAGATCACCTTAATGACAACTTTTTTAAGCGTCCATCTATGTCTGATTCAGTCAATAATTTCATTCTATATTTGAGAATCAACTCCGTGAGCAATACATTTGCAACTGTCAATGCATCACAACTCCTTGTCCGGAATACCTCAACCCACTTTGAAAACATGCACACCACTACTGAGATGTACCTTAGATTATTACATGGTGGCATTTTCGCAAAACTTACCTGTTATCTAGTAAAAGGACCTTGTGACTTTGCCAGATGACTAATGACTAAATGACCTCTCTTTCCAATATTATTTTGCGGACTCACTGCGCACCTCTGACATTGGCTTTCTGCATTGACTTAAGGTGAGGTTGAACAAGTAGTGATTAAATGTATTAATCATTCCACCTGTTCCCATTATTTTTTCAAAACAACATAATCTTGTTTTTTGCATCCTGCTTTTTACCACTCTTTCTTTTCCTCATATGACGTTTCATCTTGTACTCCTCTCAACTCATCCAATATTTGCATTGACAAACAAGAAATAATCAATCCACATGGGCAATGCAGTGTCCAGTGTTGCGTAGTAACAGGGAACTGCATCTGCATAATTATTTCCTTCACCTCCACGTGCTGAAAATGTCACAACAGCGACTTAGATGGTAGTCTCAAAGAATAAAATAAATCAAAAACTCTTGGTCCATTTCGAACTGAAGTTCCAGCAGATATCATGAGACCACGCTATGACCACAACTAGCCTAAATCATGCAAACCCCAAACTAGTCCTATCAGTGTAAATTGTTAACATTCTGCATGTGAGCTATATAACAGGCTCTAGAAAGAGTAATCAGCTCAGGAACCTGTGTAGAAAACACATTGCAGACATATAATGCTTATGCAATGTGCGTAATGTGTAAATAGCATATGCTGTATGCAAATTTACGTTAATGTATTTTAAACGAGACCCTTCTGCAAAATAAAATCTAAACATCCGATTTCAATGGCACATCTGTAAGGTCTTGGTTTTATGCATAATTGTTTTTCTTCCAAACAATCATGTCCTTCATAATTATTGTCAATATTATTCTCTACTTCTGAAGATGGCAAAAGGGTAGCAAGATTTGAAGTGCCATATATTCTGATTGATACAATTGGGACATAGCAATTATTAACTCATATTCGATAAATCTTGCATTAGTTAGATGTTGGGTCCTGCTCTCGGTCAGAGGTGTCTGCATTTGGTATGGGACTAACACAATTGATGTAAGACCTAAAACCACTGAATCACTTTGGTTGATAGAAGTACCTATAACAGACCTCAAACATCCATGAAAAGAATTGACAATTGGATCTAGGGTTCCAGAAAAATATGCAATGGGTCTTTTTCCACTGATGAGCTCTTGAATGAGAACAGAAAGAGGGCAGCCATCTCTTTCATGATAATAGAGAAATAATTATTTTTCATAATCCAGTATTCCTAAATCGGTGCTGTATACAATGCGTTGCTTGGCTCCAGGAAGGCTTTCATGCATTCCCCATCTCAAGGCACTGGATCGGTTATGTTGCTATGTCAGTTTCAGCAGCAGCTTAGTAGTTAAGACGAAATTGGGAATTCACTGATGACAGTAGCCCACAGTTCCCAAGAACTTTTACATCTTTGTGTGTATACAGTGAACTTGCTGTAAGAATTGCAGAGATGCATTCATTGGACACCTTCCTCATTCCTTTCTGAATCTGATGCCCTAAATAAGTAATTTTGTCTGACAGTATTGTAACTGTGTTGGTGATATCTCATGTCCCTCTCCAAATGATTTACCAGTGATCTGCTGTCCACTTTAAAAGCCTCTTTTGTGTTTGCAGTGATCATAGGATTATCAATATACTGGACAAGGACTGACTCACAGGATAATCTCAGTGCCTCTAGATCTTTCCTGAACACCTGTTAAAGTTTGAGGGTGATTCTGTATAGCCTTATTTTAATCATTTTTTAATATAAAGGCAAACAGACGCTGACTATCCTCATGAAGAGGAATGAAGAACAATGCTTAGCATAAATCAATTACTGTAAACCACTCAGCAGCTGCTGGAATGTGAAACAATATCACTGCTGAATTTGGGACTACTGTATAGCATGGGACTACTATATTGTTAATTGCCCTCAAATCTTGAGCTATCCTCCAATATATGTTAGCTTTATGTGTATCTATAATAGGGGTCTTACAGAGTCTCCTCAAAACCTTCCTTAGAATACCTTGCTGTATCACCTTGTCAATCACTGAGTTAATTCCTTTCTCAACTTCATGAGAAAGTCTGTACTGTGGTGTACAAAGTAATGTAACCTTCACTTGTTTAGTACTTTGAGTAAGCCCAATGCCTTTACCTGACTCCCACGCTTACCTTTTCATAGTCTGCCTTAAATCTGGAGGTATTTCCTCTTCTGCAAGAACTGGGAAAATATTGCCTTTTTCTGACTCTGATTTCAATTTAAACTCAACATCCGAGGCATTTGTCTGAAGGCAGACGCAATCTGGTGTACAATACATTATGCAATTGAATTTGCAAAGTAGGTCTCTACCCAACATGTTCATAGGACTAGTTTCACTAATCATAAATGTATTCTTATCTGTAACTTAACTATCTTTACAGGAACAAAAGATGCCAGCTTTTAAATGACTGGGTATTTGTAGTGCCTACTGCTTAGAGTTCTTTTCTGGTGAGGCATAGGTCAGGTATTTCCGCTGGTCTATCTGTGAATGGGTAGCACCAGTATCAACTAGGAAGGACACGGTATAACAATTAACTGGACCTTCTACATATGGTCCACTGTAGTCTACGTCGAGAACTGCATCAAGTATGTAGGCTGATGCAATAACTGGTTCTGACAGTTGTTTAGAATTTGTTCTCTCATGATCAAATTATACAATCCTGTATAGTCTTTAACTTTACTGCCCAGTAAGCAGCCTTCCAGAGCCTTAGTTGCACAATCTACAAAGTCAGTCCAATCCTGAGTCTGTGTCTTCTGGGTATCTCTGAACAGCAACCTGTACTGCTCAGTGGTTAAGCCAAACCCAACTATCAGAGCACTCTTCAGGACATTGTAGTTGTCAGCATCCTGTTCACTAACTGTCAGGAGCTTATCTCTGCCCTTGTCTGCAAAGGAGAGCCACAAAATTGCTGCCCACTGACCCTGGGGTACCTGCTGTACTTTGCAGGCCCTCTCCAAAGCAGGTATCCACTTGTGGATGTCATCCCCACACTTATAGGGAGGGACAATTTTGCTCATAAGACCTTTCCCTATCTCTAGGTACTGTGCTGCCACCAGTGGGCTCTAGCCCACACAACTTTTTCTCTCTTTCAAGAGCCAGGGTCTCTTTTGCAAGGGCAACTTCTTGCCTCTTGATCCTAAGCTTGACTTCTTTCATCCTAGCTTTGTGCTCTCTCCTCTGAGGGGAAGTCATCCTCCTCAAAGCAGAGGCACTAGACCCTACTGAGGAATCAGAGTGATCAGACCCACTGGAGTGTGATCTGTGCCTTCTGTTTCCTAGGTTACCCCGACTGGGGTGAGTGGAAGGGGGCCTCCCTTGGCCCTCTCCACCTCCAGATAGTCCTAGGTTGCCCAGGGGAGCTTCATCAGCTTCATCCTGGTCATCATCTTCATCAGAGACCACTGGATCATCTCCACTGTTTTTTTCCTCTGCTGAAATATGCCCCCCTCTCTACTACCATGGTTACCTGGGTCTGATGCATTCTCTACATCATGAGCCACTAAGATATCTACCAGGTGGTTAAAGGTTGGACTCTGTCCTTGTCTCAACTTTCTGACTGCACACAGGCTTCTCAACTCATGAAGAGTGAATGAGTCATACTTAGAAGGTACCCTCTGGGTTTCTTCTTGATGAGGTCCACTAAGGCCTGCTTCCAAGGACATTTCCTAGTGAGGTGTGATGTGTGCACCTACTTACACTAAATGTTTTCCTACTAGAACCTCACTAGGAGTTGTAGTCAGGGTGTGCTAGGCCCTTACCACCTACAACTGCTAAGTTCAGTAGGACTTATGTATTATAAGAACTTGCTTTATATGTACCTATAGGTACCTTAATGTGATCTTTCAAATGATATCTCAAGATTATATGGTAAAACAACAGCAAGCTCTTATCCCATCCGCTGCACACCAATGTGAGAAGTTAGCCTGGCATATGATGTCAACTATTCCCGTGGGCACCTTGCACCAGTATAATCGACCCTTATTGATGGTGGTTGTAAAGTCAACCTTATAGACAAGCTATCCTAGCGGTAGCATGGACCAGCAGTCTTAGGCTAAAACTTCAGAGAGCATGTAAAGCAAGCTGTTTTACCAGTTATAATCCCTTGAATACCAAATGAAAGGACACCATACAAGGTATATATCAAATATATATGTATTTATTCTAAACACAACCCCTCTGCACTCTTTATGAGGTCAGAGATCGAAGTACATCACAAGTTACTCAATTAGCATACGATAAGTTGCACAAATACAGTTATGCCCTAGGGGCCTCACAAGCCATATACTAAAGAAGTGGTATAAGAACCACTTGAGAGTTGGTCAGCTGGCCTAGGGCCTGTAGAATGGCTGGGGCTACACTAAACAACCAAAGATTAGGAAGTAGGAGGCCCACGGGAGACGCGTTCAGTGTCTAAACACAGTCTCGAGTTACCATTGACTTATAATGGGAAACGAAGAAGTTACAAAGTTACTGTTTAAGGACACTTCCGGATGGACTACGGTAAAACCCCTTTAGACTAGGACACTTCTAGAGTCAAGACCCACGGGAGCACCGGAGTACTCGTGTTACCTGACCCAGGGAAGCCGGGTGCATAGGTGCCTTTTGGTGCCGCGTTTCGTTGTCGTTTTCTATGGAGAGCTGCAAAGAAGTGCTGCAGGCGACCAGAGGAAAAGTGTCTGGGTGGATCGAAGGGTATATCAGTGGTGTGAAGAACTTGAAAGTGGAGGGGACAGAGTCTGGGTCACTAGCCTGTGACCAGGAAGGAACCGGGAAGGAACCAGGCGATGTCGCGTACTTGAAGGTGAAGAAGGTGAGTTTGTCTCTTCAGCCACGAGGTCCAGGAGGTATCGACGATGACCAGAAGCTGGATACGAGTTGTCCCATGATGTATCTAGTTGACTGCGGTATCGGTATCCGGATTTGACCCAAAAAGCCTTGGCAACCGCAATCCATGCAGGATGTCAAGATTGGCTCTGTTGCACACCAGCAAGGTCTGTGGTGCTTCTCCTTTGAGGGGAAACTGGAGCATGCCTGGAGCAATCAGGAAAGCAGTTTCGTTCAAAAAGGAAGTCTTCAGGGGGCTCACTAGCCGACGGGCAAGGAACCGGGAAGACGCGTCAAGCTGAAATGCAAGAGCAAGCCCCACGCGGCACTCATGGAGTGTTGAGGGCTGAAGTTTGGTGAACATGGTGCTTGGGTCTGGGGCTTCTCGTACCCCAATGCACAATTGCGAGGGTACCTTGGTAGTTGAGCTGTTAGTAAAATGCAGGATGTCCAGGGTGTCCGGTCCCACATCTCTCGTGTCCGCCACTTTGCTGTGGATGTGGGTCAGAGTTAGAGAAGTCTGAGAAGCCAGTTCCTATGTCGCTGAGTCTTCGGGTTCCAGCGGGAGCATCGACAAAGCAGACCGGCAAGTTACTGGTGTTGCCTGTTTGCACAGGGTGGTCACTCCTTGACCACAAGGGAGATGTCTTCAGTCTTCTAGTCAGAATAGAACGTCGAAGGTCCAAGAGATCTGTATCAACGTTTCTTTCCAGGATAATCTAAAGTCCTGGGGACACAGCTCCTATACTTATACTAAGGCTGGATTACCTGCCTAGGTCCCTCCTATGGATGGACCTGAGAAAGGTGTGGTTACACCCCTTTCCCTTTGTTCAGTTTCGTGCCAGAGCTGGGGCTGGAGTGCCGCAGCAACTGGTTTGAACCGGGCTGTGCATGAGCACCTTGTGTGCCCCAGGCAATGTCTGGATGCATTCACTGAATGCAGTCCTCCCTGCCCCAATACACACAACCCCTGTCTAGGGAGGTGCTGGCACCTCCCTGGACAGGAAACCTATTGTCCAGGCCACCCTTGCCGGAGTTTCCCCCAGCACCAGGTGGTCAGACTTGTGTCTGTGACAGCAGCATCCATTTTGTGATGCTGAGGCTCTGTTTAACTTTAACCGGGTAAAGCAGTAACATACATGTCTTTTCCCTCTAGAAGGGTGGAATGCTACCCCTGCCGCCAGAATTGGTGGGGGGGGGGGTAGTATTACAAAGTGTTTGACACCTTACACAACATGTTTTGATAAAGCCAAACTAAACTTAGCACTAAACGCGAGGATTATAATGCACTTAAGAGTATATGGTATGGCTATATCATAGAACAGCTATAAGGAGATGGTTCCAAAAGCTGCAGAGGGGCTCAGCTCATGCTAGGGCACCCTCTCACATAAAACCAAGCACTCTGCCTCCAGGATTGTCGAGGCCTACCATAGGAGTGACTTATAGGTGTATATGTGTCTATATGTAAAGGTAGATATAGGTCTACTATATCTAAGTAATGGGTGATTACACCACCTTACCCAAGCTGAGTGATTGGCCTGTGGTGTCAGTTTGGAGGGCCGCCAGGGGTGGCATAATACATTCTGCAGCCACTGGTAGACCTTGGATGCACCAATGCCCTGGGTACCAATGGTACACTATACAGGGGCTCACAGAGATGACCCAATACCCAATCTGGTATGTACCTAAAGTACATGGTATCAATTTAGAGAGAGAACAGCTGGGCTGTGGGTCTGATTAGCAGGCCCACAGCCACATTAAAGACGAAAAACCAGAGAATCACAGCAAAAAGTGGGGGTGACCATAGGAAGCAGACCCTACTCTCCTACAGCCAGAAGCTTGAACATCTGGAGATAACACTTGCTCTCCTTGTTGAAAAATTCAGTCTGTGCCACCATAGACTTCTCTGTTGACAACATTGTTTTAGATTCACAATAGTCATAACAATATTTTGCCTAAGCCACAATTGAATTAATTGACTTTGCTTTCCAGCACATCACACTTTCTTGAAACTGTGCTCAATTCTGGTTTTTATCCCAACACAAAAGCTATCATAAAACCCAACAACTTCTTTAGTAGGATCTTCCATCCCACTATATTGTATGTACACCTGCAGCAATCTCTCATTATCTGCATACACTGACTCATATGCATTCTGTGTTGTTCTGATTATTTTTGACCAATTCAACTATTTCACTAGCACGTTCTTCTTCAAATAAATCAATAAACCTCTTTATATTGCTTTGTTACTTGGGAGAAGGCTTATATAACGCAGTACAATTCTTTGAAGGTTCCCTTTTGGGCCATTTAATCACTGTCTTGCATTCAAGCCACAAACCCCTCAGTATGACAATTGAAAAAGTGCATCCAAATATGCCCTTAAAAGCACTTCATCACTTATCTCAGTTTTATAAAATTAGTCATAAAAGCCCATACGTCATGTCTACTCCATGGAAGATTAATGTAAGTCATCCTGCATGTTCCAGGAACCCCTCTATGTGGGAATACACCTCCAAACATAAAACATGATAAATAATTTTCACTATCATTATTACCACCTTCCAGAGGCTTTGAAATCCATTCCATCTTATGTTTTTCAACATGTTCCCTACCTCTATTTTTTTCTCTAGACAAAATATTGTCTCTTCTGATTGGTTGTTTGTTTCTGCAATTCTGCTTACTGAAATTTTCATTGCATGAAATGTATGACTTCTGTGTATGTCTAAGTTCACATTCATTTCTTTAGCTACTTTCTCATATTTTTCAACTGCATGGCACACTCACTTCCGGTTTCTAAAATCAAACAAATCAAGTCATCAGGTGTTAATTTTTGAAGAGCATTACTTGAAGTGCATGAACCTACAAAATGTTTCAAATTCAACTCAAGCAATCAATCAATCACATCATTTCGCATTTAAATACATGCATAAAAATATATACGATAATCAAAAAATAAAATACATCATATAAAAGAGAAATTCCGCTTTGGTAATTATTAAAAATATGATATTAAGTTCATGACACAGCTATAAAATGTATTTAAAAAGTCATAAAACCATGTACATAAAACGGCTTTCCCCCCACTGATAGATGGTAGTGCAAGTTCTAAAAATGTGCCCCATGTGGATTAAAGTGCATTTTTCTTATTTTAAGAATGGCGAGCAGGAAATTAGCAGGCAACACATATGAACGGAGTTTCTAATAATCAGAAAGTTTCAAGAGCTTGTTTGTGCGATCGGATGCAGAATTTTTCCAGCAGTGGGATAATTAATTTTTTCCGCTCTACCATGTAGAATGGGCAAAAGAATAAAAGGTGTGAACGAGATTGGTGGGAAAGGCCATCACATGGGCCGAAAGCTAACTTGTTTATCGAGAAAACTTGTGCCGGAAAGGCGGCCATTAGTGGTATATAATTTAGTCTAAATCTAGTCAAGGTATTCGTTACAAATGAGATGTAGGATGACTGGCCACTACTTAAAGTAGGTTATGCAAAGTATGTGGTCACTGTGATTTTATTTTGATTTTCTTGTCACCTAACTAAGTTGCATATGTTATAAAATAGCTCTTTTACGTGCGATTTAGGAAAGGATATGCACTCGGTTGGTGAGTTGAATAAATGCTCCAGATCTAGTTCAATGAGGGACTGTTTGACATAAGCTAGTCAGCTAATCGAAGAAGTGTGTTCCCAGTTTAGGGTGTCCCTTAATACTATTCGGTTCAGTGGGACCGATTCCCTTTCCCAAATTGAGAGAAAAGCCAGGAGGGGAGCAATTTTCAGAGTATCTGAAATGAACGGGAAGTCTAGTTCTTTGTGAATAAGAATGCTTGGGCATGATGTAGGGATCGCTAATAATCTCTTTAGAAATGTATCTTCTGTTGCTTGAATGGGGTTAATGTCTACACTTCCCCAAACAGCAGCACCATTTGTCGCTATGGATCTAGTTTTTGCATGATAAATTTCTAACATTTATTTTACTGGTTTATTCCCTATTTTTGCTGCAAACTTCCAGATGCTAGCTATACTTTTGGACCTTAGGAGCGCCCTGTTCCTCACCATAGTGGACCATTTTAATTTATCGCCGACAAAGATACCCAGGGGAAGGGAAAGAACATGGCGGCCAGCTAGAGGCAGGTCGCGGGAGTTCCTTCAGGTGTGTGAGCAGAATCGGGTGAATGTGGATACTATCCTGCGAGCTACCGAAGTGCGGAAATTTATGCAATATAATGCCTAAATAGTTTGAACGTGGAGACAAAGAGACTGAAGCTGGGAGCCCGGAGTTGGGAGAAGAGAGCTGGGAGTAGTGGAGCTGCGGAGCGCAGAGCGTGGAGCACGGCAGGGAGAAGGCGGACTTCCAAGGTCTGTAGGAGGTGTGGCTCCGTGCCTGGAGAAGTGTAGAGAGGTGTTGGGCAGGTGATTCGGGTGGCGTTTCGGGACACGGAGACTGTGGTAACGGGACCTGGACCCTGTTTTGACCCCTTGTCATTGCGGGTGCAGAGAATAACGGGAACATCTGCGGAAAAAAACTGAGAAAAACGCTTACTGAAGCTGGGAGCCGGGAAGTGGGAGGAGAGAGCTGGGAGCAGTGGAGCAGCGAAGAGTGGATCACGACAGGGAGACGGCGGACTTTCAAGGTCTGGAGGAGGTAGAGAGGGGACGGGCTGGTGATGTGGGGGGCATTTTGGGACAGAGACTGGCCCTGTTTGACCCCGTTTTCTCCCTCCGTGTGATTGGGGGTGCTTTGAGAGTGCATTAAGGGGTTATTTCTGGTGGTGAGGTTGTGAAGAAAAGGAAGTCACGGCAGGCGGAGGGGGAAGTGAACAGGGATGGTTTAGAGCTGCGCTGGAAGTCAAAAGAGGGAGAAAGGTGCCAGCAAGAATCCCGTTTAGAGGAGGAGGTGGAGGGGGCAGCCCAAAGGTACACACTAAAGAGACTGAAGAGTGGGAAGAAGAAACGCTAGAATGAACATGGAGAAATAAAGAGGGAAAGAAAGCTCAACAACAAAATTTAAGACAAAAGGAGGAGGAGGAGGTGGAAAAGAAGTCTAAAGGGAGGAAGGGCGGCAAAAATAAAAAGGCAAGCTCCAACCAAAGAGTAGTAATCCCCTATAACAGTTATTTTAAGCTGCCAGGAAGGTATTCTCTAAGGAGCACAAAGCTGGATATAAGCTCTGTAGGAGGTGGGAGTGAAGGAGGGGAAGAAGGTGTGGAGAAAGAAATTTCAGAGCACAAAACACCTCTAGTAAGAATTCCAATAAAAAGAGAACAAAGAGCTGACAAGCAAGAGAGGCTGACACAACAACGTATGAACAAATCTCAGAGCAAATCTCAGAAAGTAAATGTGAAGGTTACTCCCTCACTTAGGACCTTTTTCAAAGTGCTGCCCAGGACTTTAACATTGAGGGAAGGGAGAACGGAGGGCAGCGGGATGGGGGAGACCGGTAATAATATGGAAGGAGAGTTAGATCATGAGTTGGAGAGACCACAGGGAGAGTGGAGTGATGTGTACAACCCTAATAGATTCATGATACCGCAAGAAAAGGATCAAGAAGAGATTAGTGACAACTCCACCACCCATTCAATGATAGAGCGAGAAGGAAAAACTAATGAGGGAGGGGAGATTGAGGAACTTATCTTGGGTCAGGCATCGAATATAAAGGAGAAAAAAGATCAAATTCAAGTCAGGAATGGGCAAGAGCCAAGAACGGAGGGAGTAGGTCTGGCGGAGCTGATAGTGACACTTACATCTGAGATTAGAAGCAGGTTTGAGGCATCTGAAGGGAATCAAAAAGAGATTAGAACAGCTTGTGAGATGTTAGAAAAGAAATTGGATGATTTAACAGGAAGAACAACAGTGTTGGAAGAGACAATAGTGGAGCTCAAGGGAAAGATACAGATAAATGAGGAAGAAATAAAGGGCTTGAGATCGAGAGAACAAGGGTGCCAGGAGTGGGAGGAAAGGATGGAGAACAATCAAAGGAGAAACAACTTGCGAGTTCTAAATGTTCCAGAGGGCGCAGAAGGAGATGACTTCAAGGCCTGGATACTCAAGTTTCTGAAAATAGGGCATCACTTAGAAGAAACGGAACAAGAGTTGGGGAGGGACATACAAAGAATACATAGGGATCCTTTCAGGCTCAATCCAAATAGAAGTAAGCCTAGAAAAAGTTTGGTAACTTTTCTTACTTACCCCTTGAAAGAAAAGGCGTTATCCCAAGCTCTGACAGTAAAGGTAGATGGAATATCTTGCAAAATTAGGTCAGACATTTCTTACATCACTTCCAACAGACAGTGGGAGTTGGGAAAGAGAATGGACCAGTTGAAGGAGCTAGGAGCTAGTGTGCAGATGAAATTCCCGGCTGTACTAAAAGTTATGTTGAATAATAAAATGCATAATATCAGAGTGGTGAGCGAAGTAGATGTCTTTATAAAGTCTTTTAACCCCTTCCATGCTGATGACGAACCCCAGCCGTCAAGCACTACGGTGCTCGTGTGCTGATGACGGCTGGGGTTCGTCACGGCCCCGCCCTGTTCGTTTGTGTACAGCACAGCTGGGGAATCGCGGCCGCATGGAAGGGGCTAAATAGCTTGTAAATAACATCTCAACAGATATAAGGTCTAGCAAAAGTTTAGAATAAACTCTCAACAGATGTTTTAAGGTGGTTAGGTAGGAATAGTAATGAATAGTGGTTGCAAAGGGAAATTAGATGTTAGAGGTAAGGTAAAGAGTGAAATCCACCCGGGGGAAAACCCATAGGCTTAGGCTTAAGTTTAAGTCTAGGTCATTGAAAAGGGGGGAAGGTTCTTCATTGGGGAGGGGGGAAAGATAGGGGTCACAGGGTGGGGAGCATTAGCAAAAAAAGAAAGAAAATCCTCTGAAGCATCAGGTTTGCTAGTTAAGTTGCTTTTTAGGACAGGAATATGGGAGAGAGACAAGGATGGAGTTTGAAAATCTTCTCTTGGAATGTTAATGGGTTAAGGGTGAGGCCTGGAAGAGAGCGTATCGTCCAGTATTTATAAGACTGTAATGCTCAGATTTGTGTGCTTCAGGAGACGCACTTGCCAGAGAAAGAGTGTAAGGAAGTATTTAAGTCCCAAAAATGGGTGCAGCAAACTAGTATACCAAGCAAACCAAAGGAGTGGTAATATTAGTAAAACAAGACCCAAACATTTCTATTATACAAAGCAATTCAGACTCATGTGGAAGATGGGTAGTAGTTAAACTGAAAGTGAGGGGACATAGTCTCACGCTAGCAGGATGTTACGAGCCAAATGTGGATGACATAGCACCATTGCAAGAGTTATTAGTGGAGCTATCTTGCTCCTCAGACCCAATTATTTGGGAGGGGGATTTCAATGTGGCATTGGATAGGACTCTAGATAGATCAGCAGGCAGTAGAGCAGCTGCAAACCGAAAAATGAGAGGGCAGATAAAATCTATGATAAAGCAATTGGGATTATATGATGGTTGGAGATGGAGGATGGGAGATAAAAGATAATATACATATGCTAATGAGAAATATCATCATCAGCCGAGGATAGACGATATCTTGCTAGATTTAGGTTTGCGGGAACAATTCAGGAGTATTGCACATATCGGCGATTCTTTTGGAGATCTTCCTCAAGGAACAAAAGTCCCCCCCTGAGATGGACACTAGACCGCACCCTTCTGTTAGATAAAGAAATTGTGAGGAGATTAAAGGAAGACACAGTAGAATTTTTTGATTTTACTTGGGGCTCAGCATCGGCAGGGGTGGTATGGGATTCTTATAAAGCGTATTTGAGGGGGAAGTTAATAAACTATGCGGCTGGGGAGAGGAGATGTATTTGGGAAGAGATAGGAGAGGTGGAGAAAAGGATAAGAGTACTTGAAGGAGAATTGGATAATAATAGTCAAAGGGAGGCCAGACAGATTGAATTAACAAACTTGAAGATTAAACTTGCCGGTATCCGGGACAAGAGGGTGAGGGAAAGGTATGAGACAAGCAAGCTAACACAATTTGAATATGGGGAAAATTGTGGAAAATTGTTAGCCTGGCAGACAAGAAAAGATCAGGTGAGAAATGTAATACAAGAAATTAAATGTCAGAATACGGGAAAGGTGTTAACTAATAGAAAAGAGAGTAAAGAGGCTTTTTATATCTATTTTGGTACTCTGTATGAAGAAGGATTTGTGTCATCTGAAAAGGAGAGGAATAGGTGGCTCAGAGAGGGGGAGATAGCGACATTGGCGGATGAAAAAAACGCTTTACTGTACACTCAAATACAGGAGGAGGTAGAACAGGCACTGAAGAAGGGCAAGCGGGGGAAGGCATCTGGCCCGGATAGCCTGCCCTTAGAAGTTTACATTACACTGAAGGAGGTGCTGACCCCAATCTTGACAAGATTATTCAAGAGAAATCTCAACCAGAATCCTGGTCAGAGGCTACAATCGCACTAATTTTAAAACCAGGCAAGAGTAAAAATAGTTGTTAATCTTATAGGCCGGTATCGCTTTTAAATTGTGATTATAAGATCTTTTCCAAAATCCTGGCAGATAGACTTAAAGGCCTATTGGGAGATTTGATACACATAGATCTAAAAGGCTTTATGCAAGGAAGGTCGCTACATGAGTTAACCTACTCCCTGATAAGGGCAAATGATCTGGCGGAAGCAAATAATGTACCTCTAGCGGTCATTGTCTTAGATGCCACCAAGGCATTCGATTGTTTAAATTGGGCATTCTTGGCATCTGTTATGAAAACTACTAAACTGGGTGATAGGTTCTGTGGAACATTTTCTGGGTTCTACAAGTCACCAAAGGCAAGAGTATTAGTAAATGGAACATTAACATCAGCTTTTAATGTAAAGAGAGGGACAAGACAAGGATGCCCGCTGTCTCTATTATTGTTTAATTTATACAAGGAACCATTAGTAAAAAAATTGAGGACAGAGCCACATATAATTCCTTTCCAATGCAACGATTAGGTTAAGAAGTTGGCATTATATGCTGATGACCTGTTGATATATACTGCAGATCTGGAGAACACAATGAAGCATGTAGTAAAAATTGCAGAAGATTTTGGGAAAGTATCAGGGTATGGATAAATCAGAGATTATGGTATGGAATCTAGATGGAGGGGTAGAAAACATTACAACTGAAATGAGATATCTGGGAGTGGGAGTAACTCAAGATATCAGACAAGTAGCAGAAACAAATTTTAACTGTGTGAAAAAAGAAATTTGTGATTTAATGTCAAGATGGATGCATTTCCCTCTGACTATCTTTGGTAGAGTAAATTTAGTAAAAATGATTTTATTACCAAAGTTGACCTTCCTTTTCAATGCCATACCTTTGCCATTTAAAGAAGCAGGGCTTATAAAGCTGCAGGGTAAGATTGGGTCTTTCATCTGGGCAGCAATAGGTCCCCGAATATCGTGGAAAAAGCTGCGGAGGAGGGAAGAGAAAGGAGGCCTTACTTTGCCAGACTTGCAATTATATGCATAGGCGTTCCAGCTTAAGAATAATAGGATGCTCCTGGTAGGGCATCAGATTCAGAAATTGGCAAGATGTTCACAGGACTGCTAAAAGAGGTAGGAGGAGGGGCCTCGGGATTTTTGATGAAATATGCAGCTCCTAGATGCTTTAAAAAAGTTAGGCTGAAGATTCTCAGAGGAGTGGCAGAAACTTGAGGTTACCAGGAGGTCAGACGTAGCCATGAGCAGACGGAAGGAATGCTGAACCTCCGAGTGATCAATCTACGCGCCTAATTGCTTCTACTACGGCTACACGCCTTGTACTCTCGAAGGCAGAGGACCCCCAGCCTTGAAAATTGAACTGTCCCCCCCTCACTACCACTTGTCTTGATAAAGACCCGCCGTGACCACCCACTGGGGCACCATAGGGTCGAAACGTCAACGGTTGTCTTAGATCCAGCATCACCAGGATTCCAACAAGAGAAATAGGGATCCTTGGCTATAAATCAGTAGCTGACCACTAACAACATTTGTATATATGTATCTATATGTAATTGATCTCACTGTATATATCTTGCATTTATTTTTTTTAGCACTACACACGAAAGTCACCCAATTGCAGTGTAGCATTCATTCAGACGGTCTTCTCATGTATTGTATATATAATCATTGAATTACTTAATTCAGATAAAGACAAACAATACAACATTTTGATTGTATGACGTATTTGTTGAAAACACGGTTTTCTTTCAGCTGTGTATCCCAGAGAGCTTTCAACACAGATTGCATTAATAGCAAAAGTAAAAGCAATTTTCTTTTACCCAACAGAACCACCTCTTTGTTAAACCATTAATTACCCAGGTTCTGAGGGACACAGGGTCACCCCTTTTTTTTAACTACAAAATACCACATATACATAGCAAAAACAACAAATTAACAACTGTCTTTGAGATCACCAGCAAACATGAAGGAAAATCAAACTCACCACAAGTGCACTAGCGCTTAAAAGCACTAGAAGGAGATTAGGAAAATGTTCTTTATTTGGTTAAATAAATAACCATAAAAGGTATAAAGCACATTAAAACACATTAAAACAGATACATACATTTTACATTCCACTCAATATGGAAGAAGACACAGATATAAAGAACGGGTCAAACTATCAGCAAATACCTTATTACATTACATCATGTGTAAAAACAAGGCCGGCTCTCTGCAGGTGCCGGTTAATCCAATCCGGATAAAATACATTATGGCCCAGCGCCTCACAACCTAATTACACTGCCTAAAATGTGCCACATGCACACATGTACCTACATTCTCCAGCATAGCAAGAAAATGCACACCCTTGTCCTTCAGCGACACTATACCTGACTACGAATCTATACCTAAATCCTTGATTTGCGAGTCTACCTAAACCAAAAAATCTACACTACATGTAGAGTCAATACATAAGTAATAACAATGACATTATTAATACTGCACATCACAATAATAACACTACGCTCAACACTGTGAAGCACAAGAACGCAACCTCAAACCCCGTTAGACCCACACATCAGCCTCCCACATCAAAAGCCTCTCAAACTCAACAATCACAAATTGGATCACCTCTTCACAGGACAGTGCACCAGTTGAAGAGGTCTGAGGGCTGTTCAACTGCAATTAGAATTCAAGATTGAGGGCCAATTATATTAATGCCCACCGCAATTCTTCGACAAAAACTGTTAACAACCTTCTTATATCAGAAAGGTTCAATCTACAGGATGAATGAGAGGCAGAGTGGATTCAAACCTGTGTCAAAAATAATTTAAGAAAAGGCTCTGACTTGGTCTTTTTATCATAAGATTCATTCAGTGAATATAATTAAAATACAGCAGAATTGTAGCCAGCAAAATAGTATGAAATAGACAATCAATTGTATGTTCACTGCAGATAAATTGTCTAAGGAAACAATAGACAAACTAGATTTAAAATACATAATGCGTCATTTAGAATATGCAATAAAATATTGTGAATGTGAAAATAATAACAATGTATGCTCAGAGAGAAAGAACACGTAATTTGTGCATTTGTTAGCAAACCTGATAAGTTCGAATAAGCCAACAGTGCAACTAAGCTCAATAAGTTAAAATGAGGCTACATTCAACAGAACTCTAGAGAAATATTTAAGCAAATTGTCACAATATGAGAAAATGCACCAAAATAAAGTGTTCTGCAAAACAAAATACCACCAAATTAAAAAAGAAGTGAGCCCAACAGAGGTCACATAAGAAAGAAGCTCAAATGAAAAAACAGAATCCCCCCCCCCTCCCCGAGACTGCAACTCAAGTCCATTTTTGCAATTTCAAACAATACACATTATACAAAACAAATTGTGACATCTTTAAAATACATCATATTCAGTCAGCAATTGATTTAGGAAACGAGATGTTACATAAAAATAAACAAAATTCTTTTTCTTTTCGTCTCAACATTTGTATGTTTAGAATATAGGGACATATATTTAAAGCTATTTTGCGGCCGTAAAGGCTCCAGTTCACAGAACCTGAGGTTTTGCGACTGCAAAATATCTTTAGGGCATGTTCAAAACACAAATTGCGATTTGCTAACTCATTACCGAATTGTGAATGGTTTGAGACTATATGCGAATTATACATCGAAAGGCTCATGTTTAGGGAATCCATTCCAATTTGCCATTGTTTATGGCAGATGACGTGGCGATCCAGGTTCGAGTCTAGGCATTGTCTCAACATACTGTGATTCTGGGCAAATCATCTCATCTCCCAGGTCCTATGGACAGCGCCTGGATACCCACACAGGTGATTAGCTGCCCTCTGCAAATCAGAGCACTTATGGTTTGTATCAATGGAATTGCAGTTGCAAGGAATTGTATTGGTTGCAAACACCTTAAAGGAGGTGGTCACCCACTCACAAATGCAAAAGGGTCAGTTAGGGACGCCTCTTTTTTTAATGTTGTAAAAAAACGTTGGGACCGCATGCTTACTTACTTATGTTTGGGAAAATTTCCTTTTTTCGTTCAAGTATTCGAGACCTCTTGTACATACTTTAGTAGATCAGCCCTAGGACTTGTCTGCTTCCCCTTAGGGACTTTATTTCTGTTCAACTGCCTCTATTTAGCTATCTTGATATGAAACAACCAATAGAGGTCAGTAAAATACCAGAATTGCTTTCTGCTTAGTGACTTTCTGTTTTTTAATTTTTCTGGCAACTGCCTCTATTTAACTTTCTTGATAGAAAAAGACCAGCAGAGGTCAGTAATATATCAGAATCACTATAGAAAATGTGTACTTGTAAAGCGCACTTATACCCCAACTGGGGTGTCCTGGCGCTGTAACGCATAACTCTGTGGAACCCTTCCTGGCTTTTCCCTGTGAAATTTCCACTCCTGGGCACCCCCAAGGTGAAGCCAGGGATCCCAGCGCTGTTGGGGCCGTTGTGGAGATTAAGCAAGCTATTGCTCAGAGTTGCAGAGTGGGACCCATGATTAGAATAGGCACCGAGACTAGAATTCTCAGGCCCAAGGAAATTGAGCCCAAGATCCGCCGAGGCAGGAATTGAACCATGGTCCCGGGCCAGACCATCAGGGTCTGCCCTCTAACCATTGAGCCACACTTCTCTATATTGCAGTCCATAGAAGCTGTCTTCCACTAGCACCCGTAGACAATAATATTTTTTTCAAACCTTGTATTTTCAGGGATATGACCACCGAAGGCCCTGATTTTATATTAAAAACAGAGCTTTGGACTATACCGTTTCCTGCTGAAAGGAAATATTTCTCTCCATAGTTTCCATACCTGGGGTGTCACGCAGTTTGGTTTTTCAGGAAAAAAGATTAAAACTTGGTTGTTCCCTAGAAACTAACTCTGTTGAGCTTTAGCAATGTTCATTTTAGGCTGCTTCCATCTTTAGCTTTCCTTCTTGCTCCTGCTGGTCTGTATTTCACTTATCTTCTTTAGCGCCAGGGTACCCGTGGGGTGTTTATTGCGCTTTATAAATGCTATATACAATACTTTCCCTCCATGTTAAAGAACAGTAGATGTTTCAGCACCCAGGCTAATATGATGCATAGCTATATACACGTAAGGCCCCAAAAGGCGAAACCAATTGCATTGCAAATGCTTGTTTCTATATGGATCCAGTTTTCCTTTACGAAAAATAAGCTGTGTTTAAAAAAGAAAGATTGCATATTTAAAAAAATATCTGAGACATGTTGGCCTGCTGACCTCAGCAGGCCACCATCCCTGATAATGCGGTGATATAGAGTATACCGTTTCCTGCTGAAAGGAAATATTTCTCTCCATAGTTTTCATACCTGGGGTGTCACTTAGTTTGGTGCTTACTTTCCCTCCATGTTAAAGAACAGTAGATGTTTCAGCACCCAGGCTAATGTGATGCATACCTAAATACATGTAAGGCCCCAAAAGGCGAAACCAATTGCATTGCAAATGCTTGTTTCTATATGGATCCAGTTTTCCTTTACGAAAAATAAGCTGTGTTTAAAAAAGAAAGATTGCATATATAAAAAAAATCTGAGACATGTTGGTCTGCTGACCTCAGCAGGCCACCATCCCTGATAATGCTGTGATATAGAGTGGGTGGAAAATTACAACCTACCTCATGGATATTAATGAGGTAGGTCAAATTACGACAACCTACAAATTTAGATTTTGCGAACCAACCTGTCTGAACATATGAGGCTTCGGAAAAAAACAATGCATTAGGTAAAAGCTGGTGCGCGAACTGCAAACGCTTTTGCTGAACGAATTGTACGAACCTAAGTCCCCAATTTACATTATGAATACAACTGCAAACATTCATTACTAATAAAACTTTTAAGCCAAAGTAACGTAACATTATTTTAAAATACATTGCATGAATTCATTTCTTGCACATCGTCACATCATTCTTACTGTACTGTTCAACACATATCCTGGTGAAAGAAACTTTGCATAATAGACAATGAATACATTTTCTTCTGGCAACAGGCCACAGCCTGCAGGACCGGCAGATGAAAATCAATTCACAATACTTTTCTGTCTTACTGTGAGAGAAACGTGTGCATATTTGTTGCCATACATATTATTTAAAGGCCTACAGTTAGCAATATGCAAATAATATCAAGTAAATTTTTATTTTGTAGATTATGTATCTCAGGATTACCAGTAAAAAGCTTATAAGTCCCCAGGGCAATCATCATGGGAGTCATTGGCAAACTCAGTCCCTCAGTAGTAAAAGGGCAAAGATTATGAATAATGGTGAAGGGGGGTGAGGTACAGAGAAGTGCTAAATGTTTATAATCAGTCAAACATGAGTTGTCAAAAAATGCTATTTAGGTGAGCTCAGAGATTCTAAGCTTTCTTCTAGCACACATTTCATTTGTCCTTGAATCTGAACCATGCTCAGGCAACTTTGTCAACATTTTGTTGGAATTGCCTCACTCGAGGGGCCATATTATAACATACTCTGCTCTATTTGCTGTAACTGCTGACAGATTCTCCTCCCCCTCTTCCCCTCCAGGCATCCCTGTCTACTCCCTTTAATTTTCCTCATATACGCCCAGACTATTTCAGTGTCTACTGTTCAATGTCAGTAGAAGTAAATCTATACATGTAACTGTGTCTATCTCTCACTGTGTCTGAATGGATTTCCTAAAATGTGCTGACATCTGTTCCGGTTGTGGGTTAGCAGTCCATACCCGTAATCAGTTGTTCTCCCTTTAATCTGTTCCCCTGTAACAACGCAGCAGGGCTTCCAATCCCAGATCCTGGAACAGATAGCCATTCCCGCAGGAGAGCAAGCCACCTCAGATCCTGGACGGGAAAGTTGATCCAGTTGAGGGCATCCATGACAAACACAAATTTAAGACAGCTCCAGTGTTCATCTAGCTCTGGGTTATTTTTACGTAGATTACACATTAATTCAGAAGCCCTTACCAAAGAGAATGGGGTGGGAGCAAATACTATGTAGAAGAAGACAAGGACCCCTCTGAGCTGACATCAAATGGAGAAAGTTGATGTGCAGTGTTTGTCATCACCGTCTGTAAAGATTGATGACAATTGATGACCCTTCACAATTGCCCTACCCATTGAATTAGCTGCCATCCATCTACGACTCTATCCCTCCCAGAGCAATTTAACAACTTCACATCATTGGAATCCAAAATAGAAAGAGAAAGAGACCAGGAGTAGAAGGCAAATCAAAAAGAGATGGCGGAAGATAACAGATCAAGAGTGAGGATAGATGATAGAGCAAAGGTAGATAGAGCTGAGGGCACAGTCGAACAATGGTAGAGATCAGGATAAAGAGGGAGGCGGCACCAGTGGTGGAAGGGGTATGCTGTGTGGACCATCGGCCATGCCAGTGGCAGAAGTGGTAGTAGCTTCCTTAGAAAGTTTGTGCATCAGACTTCATCTTTTTAACAATTAAGCACTGCATTGAGGTAAATGCCAGACACACACTCTTCCAGCCACAGCACTCTTGCGGCAAAGCAATCTAGCCTTCTACAAACCAGTATGAAGCACTGTGTTAATGCAGCTAATACAATCCAGTGCCAGGCATCCAACCAGGAGCATCAATGTGCCCGAACTCCGGGGAAGACAGTGTATTTTGGGGGGAGTACCCGAGTACTGGGGGCCCTTGGTTAGCTTACAGCTTGTATATAGTTGCCTTCACTGTCGGACTAGGCTTTGCCTTCACAGGTGACAACTATAAAAACTTGTTTGTTTGTTGCATAGATCAGTTCCACATTTGGTTTATCCTATATGCCTCTGCCTGTTGTTTGTCTCACCAGTGTGCCCCGTGCCAGGTGTTGCTTTTGCTTTCAGGTGTTTCCTGACAGAATTCTTGGTCCACCTTTCTATGTTTATTGGAGAGGTATACTTTTTTTAATCCAACACAGGACTTGGGATCATTCTCTAACTACCTTGAGGATACTATTAGTTGATATTCACTGACTGTAGGTCAGGACACGCTTTCCAGAAGGTTTACGAAGTTTAAATGATGAACCAAAATCAGAAAATCAACACTTTTGCCGGTGTAGCAAACAGAAATATAAGTGACTGTGACCCTGAGAAACACAACACGAGTTCCCAAGTACATGGGCTGCCTGAGAGCGATATGCATAACAAGGATAACGTTTTACAGTAGAATCCGTTAAAAATATACACATTAACCCTTTGGCAGGTGATGAATACTCCCGGATGTCAGGCTATGCCGGCGACATCCGTCAACGAGGCGCGCCAAGTCGGCTTCGTGCCACCGGTGACAGGCTGAGCCCGTCCCGGCTTTACAGCTCCCGGATGTTGCGACTCAAGTCCTGCTTTTCCTGGTGCACTCTGGGGTCTCTGAAATCTGACTTCATGAAGGAGAACTCCCGCAAAACAAACAATTCTAATCCAGCGCTTTTGTGACAGCAGGTGTGAGCTCACGCCCGAATGGACTCCCAGTGGAGCAAAAATAAGAAAATAATTTGGCACGTCAGTTCGTTGGAACGGTGAAGTACGCTGACTCACCAGACTGTGCCCTGTTCGCACACTTTTTCGACATCAGTCTTTCCTGGTTCAAGGCTTATTGAAAACGTCGGTCTCAACGACAAATTAATTTACAAGAGAGGAGTCGCACACATTTTGACCCCCCAATGATCTCTGAAGAGGTGACACCACATAGGCTTTGCCCTTAATCAAAGCAGAATTAGCTAAACAAAAAGTGTAGGCCTTATTACTAATTCCCCAAAGCAACAAATACACATGGCAACGTATAAGACCCAAGGCTAGGTGTGTGCGGAGACTCAAAATGCATGTGTTTAAAGGCACCTCAGTATAAGCTACTCATAAGAGCAATAGCAAGGGGCCCTAACTCCCAAGCAGTGGCTGTTTTGTAAAGTGGACTTTCTGGATGCCTACAACTTATCCTCGAAAAGGATACTTTGGGAGCATATCTGGAGCTCCCAACATTATTTAGTGATCTGTCCAACATTTACTCTATTATGTCTGTATTCAAATCCTTAAAGGGTCAGAATAAAGTAATGACACAATAGGAGTGCATCACCCAGCCCTTCCCATAGCTCTGTAATGTGATTTAGTACGATTACTTACTGAGGCGACTATATCATCATAATGCATTTTACTAAAACACTTGCAAAGTGCTTCATAGCCCGGAGGAAACCCTGGGGTGCTCCGGTTGGCAACTGGTATCCTGGCACCCTACTGGTTGCCCCACTAAAAAATAGAATGATAATAAAACCAGTTTATTATCATTTAATTTCTCTTACTGAACCAATTGCCAGCCTTAGGGTGGGGGTGGGGCCATCTTGATGGAGTGTCACTCAGCTGCAGGGAGGAGGTAGTGGTAGGTGCACTGTAAGTGCGCATGTTGGTTTGGCCGGCCGTTTTAGGACCACAAAACCTTCATGCGCACTTACATTACTGCAGTCCAGCTGTGTTGCGCAGCCGGGTGGAGAAATAGCACAGGCTCCCTGGGCCTGAGCGTGCGGCAAGCAGCCCGCTCAGGCTAATCACGGCGCTGTTCTCATGGTGGTATTACCAGCATGAGAGTTGCACCATGATTGGCCCCTGGGAGCCTGTGCAGTGAGCCCTGCGTAGGGAGAGGATCACCGTGGCGGCAGCTGCAGCGGCAGGTAAGTGTTTTAATTTATTATTTAGGTGTTCGCGTTGCCTTATCAGTTTGCCATTAGAGCAGCCGCCACTGCTTTCGTTGTGTGACCACAATAACCTGTTTATAAACTGATTACAATTTGCTCTTATAGAATAGTTGTTTTTATCTTTGCTAACTGTAATTCGATGTATGGCTTACTTACAAAGTAAGTGTAAGTGCTTAATGAAAACTGAGCAAGACAAGATTATCAGATCATCCGTTGTCTTTAGTTACAAAATGCACTAGTTAAGTGCTTTCATTTCACTAGGGAAGAGCTTTGGAAATTCGAGTCTGGGGTCACATCATAATGGGGTGAAATACAAGAATTTGTAACCTGGAAATGAAATCCCAAGACAATCCAAGGACAAGTGAATACAGTTCTGTGATCCCAATTAGCGTCTGCAGTAACACAGTTCTGATAAACTAGGGCAACGTGTTCTAATACAATATGGATAGTTTTCATAACAAACTCATATTACCTCCAAAATACCACCATATTCTCAAGGTAAGTATGCGTGGGGTTATGTTTAGTAATCTATAGACAGTAGGAGGTTATAAGTAATATGCAGGAAAGTAGTTTGATGGTCAAAAAAACAAAAATGTCATTTTGGAGTATCCCTCAGGATGTTTCTTGGGCATGCAATTTAACTGAGGACATTAACCCTAAGTTGGATTTAATGGAAGTAGTAAGGAAGGCCCAGAGCTAGGAGACAAGGACCAGCTGAAGATGTTGTTATGGCTTGTCAAATACTATTAAACAAGCCTTTGCAATGCACTAGGTCTCGCATTTACGCGAGTTTAAGCTATTGGCATTGTAAATGACAATGCCTTTTATTTTGTTTTTTGTTTTTAAAACATAAATAGAAGGCATTGTCATTTACAATGCCAATAGCTTAAAGTCGAGTAAATGCGAGACCTATTGCATTGCAAATGCTTGTTTCAAACACAGTGTACACATATAGTCCGGCTCTGTGTGGAAAAACTGACAGAATGGAATATGCAAATACAGATCAGAAAGAAAGGCGGTAAAGATGGGCGAAATTGACAACAGAAGAGGAAGAGAAAGGGGCCAGAATGAAGAATGTTGGACGCTTTTTCTATCATGGACAATAAATTCATGTGTAGTCTTGTAAGGGCTCCAAAAGGTACCCCTCTGGTACCTTTTCAGATGGACCTAAACATAAGAAGAACCGATCATTATACTATTGTCCGGCCATTAATGTTTTGGGTGAGACTTTGGCTGACAACTGAGTTGCTTGAATATAGGAAGGGGCTGGAAGAAATTCTGTACTTAGATGTTTCAAATTCCAATGTCTGGTTGAAACATATTAGAATGTGGTTCACTAAAATAGGGTTATCCCATTTCTTCGAGAGCCCTGATAGGTTACCGCCGAATTAAAAAAAACCTGTTAAAAAAGGCTTAATGGGGTTTTATCTGTAACCAAACAACGAGTGGAAATAGGGGTGGGTCTTTAGTTAGTAACTTTCTAAGCTTCAAGGATGAGCCTCTTTTTGAGTCTTTCCTTGACGAAGTAGAGCCCCCCACTTGCAAAAACCCTATACATGAAACTAAGATACGGTAATCTCATGACTAACTCAACTTTGGCACGATGGTCTAGGAAAAACATTGATGACACTCAAAATGTAAAAGAAATCTGCACTATGTGTGAGGGCAATTCCAAGGAGGATGACTTGCACATCCTTTTCTTTTGTCCAGCCTATGTGCAGGCAAGAAGAAAATGGATTAAACCATTATTCAATCTCTTAGGAATAAGATCTTGTATGAGTGCATTTAGAATGATCCAAACGGATACAACACAATATATTGTATTTAGTGCCAGTAGATTCTTATATTCCGTTTATTTTGTCCGCAGGAAAAAAGGTTTAAAATTGTAAAGCCAAGCGGGGTGCACTTTTGTACTTATAAGTATCATATTTTAATCTGTAGAATCAAGTCGACTTGACAGATATGTAGTCGTGTTTTAACATGTCTCTTTTAAATTGTACTTATTATTTTAGATGCAAACTTTTTTTATGTAATGTCTTGTTATGCAAATCTTTTATGGCAATTTAATGTCGAAATAAAGAAATAAAGAAAGAAGAAAGAAAGAATGTTGGAAGACAAGAGAGGAAGAAGATCAGGATGAGTAAGACGAGAGAGAAAGGTGATAGGGAAGAGAGTGTGAAAGGAATGAAGGAGAGGAGAGATAGACGGGGTAGGCGTGAAGGAAAGGGAGGTGGACTGAGAAACTTGGAGACCATTAGTAGGGTTGTACATATCATCAGTGCAGAAGGTACAGTCATATCAGTGCCCAGGGATGTGATAGGTCCACTGGAACTCATTTAAATCAGTATTTGAATACCGAACCAGAGGCCAGGTGTCTTGGCTTGGGTTAGGGGGTGAAACCCTCAGACTCAGCCATTGGACCTAAGAAACCTGAGAACTTTACACTAGACAAATCCCATATGCGTACAACGTAACAGTCAAGATTGTTTGCACGTTGAGACATGTAATCCTAACATGATGCACATGCCAACTTAAAAGACATTAAAAAAATAATGACGTTCAGAAATGTTGCATGGTGCCACTTGATCCTACTCTACTGCAGAGGGGGTGCTTAGTAATATATAATTTTCTCCTTCCTGCCTCCTCTCCGATGCTTCCATATTTTGAACACCGTATCGAGGATACAAACAGCCATTTCCAAACAAAGAAGGATGGCGCAATTGCCTACTTCATTTGACTGTGAAAGTGGCCACTTCACAGTGGACCTCGATAGGCATAATAAGTCAATATAATAATGGAAAATCAACACAAACATGCCAATTTATTTTTAAGAAATTTTATAAACTATATTTCATTTTAATGTATTTCTTATACATATTATAATGTTTAACTACAGAATAAAAAAACTTTAAACAAGCCCGGCCGCTAAAGTGAAAGCAACTGCCCTGTGTTTACTTAGTAACCTGATCCACGATGAGGCTTGCAGCTGCCACCCTGCATGCCGCTGCTCGCTCCTGAGAGCAAAACGCCCTTGGAGTGAATATTAAAAAGGAAGGTGGGACATGCACCCGCCTTTAGCCATTTGCGTGCTTTCATTAGTAAAAGACACACGTAAAAGCCAATCCTATGTGTGGGATGAGTCAGACCCACACGGAGTAGTTTAGAGTGCTCACAAGAAGCCTCGCAGAGTAGCGCATGCGTGCTGGCTCAGGCTCGACCTAAAAACACAGGGAGGAAATTAAGTAAGGGGATCTTTTTTAATGGAATGCTAAGAGGATTTTGTAGATTGGTTAAGAATGAATTATACAAAGCAGGTAGATGCTGTGCTTGCTTCTGTGGTAAACAGAAAATAATGGATTGCGGCTGTTGTTTCTCATAGTTTAAAGGGAGCAGAAAATAACTTTTCAGTCGTTAGACAAAGACATTTGCTTGCTGTTGGGCCATTGAACACTATTTACATGAAGCAAGCAAGACTGTTTCCACTACCACACCTCAACGATCCAGTGCCAACAAATGAAAAAATGGGGTGGTTTCGAGTACAGCAGCAATCTATGAATCAAGGGACTATTCTAGAGAAGAACGTCGCACAAGGGTTTTCCCTGTATTTACCAGTCATTTCAGATTCGATGGGGAAGTCCAGCTTAACAGAAGATATACTGATACATGCTTCTCTCTTTCAACTGGGAAGCAAGGGACAGGGGTGCTTGATACTACTCAAGGGTGACGAAATCCGAGCTGATGAGCAACATACTGATGTCTGCTTTGTCTCTTTCACTAGAGAGGTTGGGAGTATCCTACAGTCACATTCATTCCCCAAGGATGAAATAGAGCGAGTCCAACTGTGCCTGTTGAATATCCCAGACCATAAGTTCAGGAATCCCACATACTCTTAGAAAATGAAAATACCTACCTCGTAGACAGTGTTGCATGAGCCAACTGTGAAGTAATTTTCTGTTTAAATGATATCAGTGATGTCATTTGAGATGTCATCAGTGATGTCATCCGTGGTGTCACTGACCATGTCATGAATGATGTAATATGTGACATCATCAGCAGTAGATTGCCGGCACGTGGGTTATAGTTAGTACAACTAACTATAACGGGGGAATTTCAAAGGTTTTGTACGAGTGAATTTCAAAGGTTTTTTAAATGCTAATTCCTAACTATAACATGTCTGAAACCTATGTTTTTTTTTCCAGTGAATTTCAAAGGTGTTGTAAATGACAATTTTTAAATGTATCAATTCTTATATTTATTTTTTGATAGTGATTTACTAAAAATGTTTAAACTATTTATTTTTAGATATTTTATTTTTTACATTACATTATAATTGGGTGCCGCTCGAGAGTGGATTCTACAGTCTGACTCTTTGCCCTGTTAGAGGAAGTCTGCGTCAAGGTCCCTGCCCTTTTGGGACACCTTTGAGGAAGCAAAGACCTTCGTGGCCGCAGAGGAGGTGAGAGGCGCGGTGACCGGGACTGCGAGGACCAGCATTCTAGGAAACACCGACAGCTGGTTCCTCTTCCCGGTCGAGCCGCGCCCCCTCCCAGTGCCGCGCCCCCTGCCTGCTGCTCATTACCTCTCGCGGCCCCCGCTTCGCGGGAGCCGCTCGAGAGTGGATTCTCCAGTCTGACTCTTTGCCCTGTTAGAGGAAGTCTGCGTCAAGGTCCCTGCCCTTTTGGGACACCTTTGAGGAAGCAAAGACCTTCGTGGCCGCAGAGGAGGTGAGAGGCGCGGTGACCGGGACTGCGAGGACCAGCATTCTAGGAAACACCTACAGCTGGTTCCTCTTCCCGGTCGAGCCGCGCCCCCTCCCAGTGCCGCGCCCCCTGCCTGCTGCTCATTACCTCTCGCGGCCCCCGCTTCACGGGAGCCGCTCGAGAGTGGATTCTACAGTCTGACTCTTTGCCCTGTTAGAGGAAGTCTGCGTCAAGGTCCCTGCCCTTTTGGGACACCTTTGAGGAAGCAAAGACCTTCGTGGCCGCAGAGGAGGTGAGAGGCGCGGTGACTGGGACTGCGAGGACCAGCATTCTAGGAAACACCGACAGCTGGTTCCTCTTCCCGGTCGAGCCGCGCCCCCTCCCAGTGCCGCGCCCCCCGCCTGCTGCTCATTACCTCTCGCGGCCCCCACTTCGCGGGAGCCGCTCGAGAGTGGATTCTACAGTCTGACTCTTTGCCCTGTTAGAGGAAGTCTGCGTCAAGGTCCCTGCCCTTTTGGGACACCTTTGAGGAAGTAAAGACCTTCCTGGCCGCAGAGGAGGTGAGAGGCGCGGTGACCGGGACTGCGAGGACCAGCATTCTAGGAAACACCGACAGCTGGTTCCTCTTCCCGGTCAAGCCGCGCCCCCTCCCAGTGCCGCGCCCCCTGCCTGCTGCTCATTACCTCTCGTGGCCCCCGCTTCGCGGGAGCCGCTCGAGAGTGGATTCTACAGTCGGACTCTTTGCCCTGTTAGAGGAAGTCTGCGTCAAGGTCCCTGCCCTTTTGGGACACCTTTGAGGAAGCAAAGACCTTCGTGGCCGCAGAGGAGGTGAGAGGCGCGGTGACCGGGACTGCGAGGACCAGCATACTAGGAAACACCGACAGCTGGTTCCTCTTCCCGGTCGAGCCGCGCCCCCTCCCAGTGCCGCGCCCCCTTATTTGTCATAAGCAGACCTGCCAACGCGCATCGCGGGACGCGCGCGGGTCGCAGCCCGGGGCGAAGACCGGGCAAAGAGCGGGCCGTTTGAGGCCGTTCGAGAACGTGAGAGACCGGACCGGGCTACTATACTAAGCCCTGCTTATACAGACTATAACTGTACGTACTCACCCTATTTACTGCCACCGAAATTATTTATGTTACTGATTCCCCACAAAGACCATGTGAACCTAATTAATAATGAAAACGAGGGGTAATAAACTAAAAAAGTGGGGGTAGGTGAGCAGCTGCTAGGGCCCATGGACGACTTTATCACTAAGGCAAACTCGTTCATAGACCAAAGCATCAGTTTGATCGAGGATAGAGTATCAATCGACCTTGCTAATGCAAGGCGATCATCCATGGGGCTACTGGCCGCTGCAAGAACTCCCGAGTCAGGTGGCAATCTAGCGCAATCGCCACAAGGTAACAATAGACTTAGCCTTCCAAACGTCGTAGATCTCTCAGCCTCCCAACTTTCCTTATCGACCTCAGACTCAGATTTAGAAAAAACACCCGAAATTTTACCCGATTACACCCCAGAGGAAGTAAGACAAGCAAGAGGGAGGAGGGAAGGGGCAATCAAGAAAAGAAAGGAAAAGGGCGAAAATACATTAGTCAAGGATATTGTTGAGCAAACTGAAAATCCAAACACGGTAGGGCCAACCTTGCAAACAGTTGATGATACCGACTGCCATGTGTTGGTACACCATTCCCCACACTATACACCGGATATTACCACTTCAGGTTCCCCTGCTCTTCCATCCCCTAGTAAAGAACTAGAATTAGTCGATACCTCAGAGTTGGTAAACAAAATAGCTGGCCTACTTAATTTGCTTTTTCTTCCTTTAGAAAGGAGATTATTAAACATTGAGAACCAATTATTTAAGCTCATAAATCCTCCAAAATTAAAGCCGACTCAAGAGCCTCAAAATACGGGGACAAACAAGCTTCCTGTACCCATTCCACAAAAGAGAACCACTACTTTATTGCTCCCACCTCTTAAACAACAAACAATAGCAAAGGTAACCTCAGTGGAGAAACCCCCTCCTAAAGCTACAACACCTATACCTCAGGCCATCACGGCCCCAAAAACATCAGCCCCAAAAACACCAGCCCCAAAAACACCAGCCCTGAAAACATCAAATCCAGCAGTAAATAAAGGAGGAACCAGAGGAACACACGAGGGTAAACTCCCCATCAACATGCCACCTGAGGCATGTCCATTCGTGGTTGTGATGACTGGTGTACCAGAACTGGTGGGGCAGGCCGTAGAACCTAATTGGTCCCTAAAAAATAAGGCCCAACATTGGCTAACTACAAACCACCCAATCCCTCCTAACTGGCCAAGTAGAATATTAACGGTATGTAGGACCCCATGGGTAGGTCATGGCAAGAAATTAATACAGGGAGACTGCATTGGCATTACCTTTGAGGACCCCAGAGTAGTTGACTATATTTGCTCTTGGGAACATTATAGCACAAGTGGTGGGATAGATACAAAGCGTCTTTCCTTTTTCTATCCCTCGAGACATCATAATAGCTACCTCCAGGATTTTGATAGCTCTTGGCGTAAAGCAGTCCCCCAGCCATGGGAACTTGACATCCCCAGACCTAAACCGGCCCCGCGCTATAACGATTACGATAGTTCTTGGTGGACACAGGACCCCCACTATCAAACCTATGAGGGTCCTTGGCAGATTATGGGATCACGGAACAGAGGTAGAGATCGGGAGCAGTGGGGTGGGTTTTCACAGAGACCATACAGACCCCCCCATAGGGAAACACCACACTGGGACAGCTGACCGGGTATACCGATTATGAATCGGTTCAGTGGCCTAGAAATGGTTGACTGACCATTAGCAGAAGATATAAACATCGACCAAACTATTCTACCCCCAGATCCCATAGGGGCGACTATTTCAGCGTCAGAGAACAAAATACAATCCCTGTCTGTCATCTTTTGGAATATTGCAGGCCTCCGCCCCAAAATCGAGGATGGCTCTGCTGCTCACTTCCTAGAGGAAGGGAAAATAATCTGCCTACAAGAAACATGGGCCAAGAAGGAGCTACATCTCTTGGGCTATAAGACGTATTTCTCTCCAGCCGTAGCAAGTAATGTGGGAAGGCCTAAGGGGGGCCTGGTCACTTATATAGCAAACACTATAAAAAACCTGAAGGTATTAGAAACAGAATTTGCCCCAAATTTCCAATTACTTTGTCTCTCGGCAGGGAAAAAAGTAACAATCATCCTAATAAATGTTTACAATAATTTGGATGACGACTACTTTTGTACTACTCTCTTAACAATCCAGGAAAAAATCGCCCTGCTCCGACAATTGTATGAAAAAAAAGGGACAGTTCACTTACTATGGGGAGGGGACTTTAATCTACACCCTTGCCCGCGCGTGGGTAAAGGGAGTTGTGGGATAGTGGATGAATATGACACTCCCCTCATGCACTTCCCCCACGTAAGGACGGGGATAGCTATGAATAACCTCCTTTTAGATCTAGAACTGTCAATAGCAAATAAAACTGGCTCAACTGGGAACCTCCTAGATCCAACGTATCTAGGGAGGGGGCATCAGACCACCGTCGATTATATTCTCTTGACCGATGGACTAATACATCTAACCAGGGATTTCACACTAATGAAAAATACCCTAAGTGATCATTCCGCCCTTAGGTTGGATGTTTATTTGAATGATTTAGAAACCCAAACAGCAACCATAGCAAAAACCCTATCCCAAAATAAGATTGAACGGGGCAAGAGAAACGGGTATACCCTGAAATGGCAAAAGATCGATCCCATTCAACTTACTGACAAATTAATAAAGATAACATACCCCAATATAATAAAATGTTTAGATCTCTCAGTAGATGATGGGGTTGTTCTTGAAAATTTTAAGATAATATTAGAAAAAACGACAGGATTGCTGACTAGAAATTCTAAACCAACTAAGTCAACACTACCAGGTTGGTTTAACCACGACTGCACTGTGGCCCTAACCAAGCTAAAAATGGCCCTTAAACAACCACATAGAGTCCAACAGCAAATATAGCACCTTAGGCTCCAATATAATAAGGCAAGGAAGCTGAGAAAGCAGGAGCTAAAACAAGCACTATGGGCTGAACTCCACAAAAGTGCAACTATGAAAAATAGCGAGCTCTTCTGGCGGATAGTCAAGACCCCCTTTCTATCTGATCCCGACAGCCCCAAGATCGAAGTGGCTATAGAAGAGGAAATCTGGGTAGACCACTTTTCAAATATATTTAAACTAACATCCCCGACTGAAGGGCCAGTCCACTCTTTACCCCCAGTCGAGTTTCCAATTTCTTTGCAATTCGACATACTTGATGTAATACAGGCATTAAAATCAAGCAAAGGTGGTAAAGCACCTGGTCCTGATGGGGTGCCAGTAGACCTTTTTAAACATCTCCCGGACCTCTGGGCCCCTATACTCACAAGAGTATGTACCGCAGCAGCGAAACTGGGACTGATGGAGTCTTGGTCCAAATCCATCATGGTGCCAATTTTTTAAAAGGGGGACCGCCAGGACGTTACATGTTATCGCCCCATTTCATTGTTGGACTCTCTGGGCAAAGTAGTTGGCAGAGCGGTACTTGAGCAGCTTCAGCAATGGGCAGATGACAGGAATATTATATCTGACCTACAATTTGGATTTAGGGAAGGCTTCGGAACTGTAGAACAGGCACTCAATCTAAGCATGATCGTGTCCAAATACATTCACGCAAAGCAGGGGACAATGTATATGGTATACGTGGACCTGTCTGCTGCGTTCGATTGCGTTTCTCATGCGAAGCTATGGTCTCTCTTGAGAACCATGGGGGTGGATCCCCCCCTCTTGGACTTCTTGAGAGAATTATATTCTGAGGCTTCTGCAAGAGTGCGCTATGGTATAAAAAGGGGAGCTCACCGCGCCTTTTAGAGTGGAGCGGGGAGTCAGGCAGGGGTGTGTTCTGGCCCCCTTTCTCTTCTCGTTGTACACCAATGGATTGGAGGGGGAGATGCTGAGAGGGGGGCAGGACCTCCCCAGAACAGACAACGCTTTATCCCAGCTCTACTCTATGCGGATGACGCGGTCATCCTGGCCCGCACACGAACTGAACTCCAGAAGTCTCTGACTAAGTACGCTGACTTCATGAGCGCTCTAGACTTACATGTAAACGTTAAAAAAACATTTGTCATGGTGGCTGGTGGAGGACGAAAACGAACAAAGAATATTTACTTAAATGACAAAAAACTTGAGAGGACTCCCCAGTATCCCTACCTGGGTATAATGATCAACGAAAGATTAAACTGGAAGGCAGCCATAGAAGCACGGAGGCATCTTTTCAAGAGAGCAATTGTAGCACTGATGAACTTCTCCCAACGACTGGGAAGGAGACCACCAGTTGAATTGTTGAGAATTTATGCTGCGAAATGCCACGCAATTGCGCTATATGAGGCCGGGGTATGGGGGCATACAGATGTTGGCTCCCTTCAGATAGCAGAGAACTCTTTTATGAGATTTCTCCTATGTGCGCCAAAATGCTCCTCTATCTATGCTTGCCATATGGAACTAGGAATTCCCTATATAGAAGACCTGATAAAGGTTCAACCATTGTTACTTTGGAGGCGCATTTGGGTCTCGGACAAAAACGTGCTGACCAAACATATCTTAAAGGATTCCATGGCACTGGACCGTGCGCACAAAATAGCATGGCTTACCTATGTCAGGCGCTTTTTCTTAGACTTGGGCCTAGAAAGGTATTACCTTACACCCGATAAGTTAACTGAAATAACAAAGAAAGAGCTGAAGCAAATAGCCCTGAGCCATCTAGAGACTCTTAGGATTACTTTGTTATCAACTAAACAATCCACATTACATGCAAATATGGTACAGCTTACCCCGCAAATTCAGCCTTATCTCTCATTAGAGATCAGTACCTATGATAAGATGCTTCTGACAAGGCTTAGACTCAATCTTTTCCACAGACTTGTAGCCTTTCCAGTAAAGAACACATGGAAACCAACTTTGGTTCACTGCCCATGTGATGACATGTCGCCACAGTCCTGTATACACACAATATTGTTCTGTAAATATTTTCATACCCACAGAAAAATCTGGCTATTTCCCCTGTTAAAGCGCTGGGGCTTTAGACAATGCCGTCCCGCCATGTTATGCTTACAAATGCTAGATTCAGAACGTACTTGTTACCATGTATTACATTTTTTTAAATGTATTGTTAGGCATAGGAACAACCTTTAAAAGATGGAACAATTCCAATGTAATCTATCCTTTTAATGTCTTAGAATCTTGTTAAAATATTTTTTATGACAGATTTGATATTTTTCAAATATGTAACTGTGTAACTTAAGTTGTTGCTTTTATGGTTTTGTAATGTCTAAAACCGAATAAAGAAAGAATTATTATTATAATTACATTATACATTACATTACAAAATTTACTTTCTCAGAATGAATTACTTTAGTTTAAATACTTTGCAAATAGGCAATAGAGTTTTAAGTACAGTAGTTACAGTTGTTGCAATGGGCAACACAATTTCAAACACAATGCAACATTGAGCTGAATGGGAATTTCTAGTTAAATTAAACTAGTTACTTTATGGATTACTTTTCTAACCACAGGACTGGATCCTAAATTCAGTCCTGGGACATCTCCTGTAAACAGTTGAGTAAAAGTGTTTTGGTTACAGTAGTGATTTTTAAGGAATAATATTGTATTTTAAAAGTTGACAGAAACTTTTTCACATAGAATCACCAATATTATCCTATGGGAGGAAATTCCATTAGCAAGTAAGTAGTGCTATCGTTACTTTTTCTTACTCAGTGGTGGATCCTGGATCCAGCACTGGTGCATCTCCTGTAAACAGTTGAAAGAAGGCGTTTAAGTCATACAGGCGATTTTTTAGGAATATTTGTAGTTTGTGAAAATAGACAGAAACTTTTCTGGTGAAAACCAAACAATGGATTCCTATGGAACGAAATACAAGTTACTGGTAAGTATGGTTAGAATTACATTTCAGGGTCAGTGCTGGGCTAAAAGATGCAGCACTGGGTTCTCTCCTGATAACAGGTGAGTGAATCGGAATTCGTTGTTCGGATGATTTTAGGTGAATATTTAAAAGTTGCAAAACTCCACACTTAGAATTACTTTTCAGAATCAGTACTGGGCTCAAAGATGCTGCACTGAGGTCTCTCCTGATAACAGGTGAGTAAATCGGAATTCGTAGTACATCCAGTAAGCGCCACAGAGCTGCGTAGCAGAAAGATGTAAAAAGGGGCACGGCCTGTACCACCTCTCCTGGAAGCACCTGGTGAGCTACTTGGCCCCCATGGTCCCTCAGGTTTGAAGTGGAATTTTTTCCCCAACTTAAAACGCGCCACAGGGCGTGTTTGCACACATCTCGTCAGGCCCCTCCCCTCCCTTCACCACTGTGTAAACGCGCCCTGTCAACGTTCTAAGTTGAGAGATTAAGTCCTCTACAATCCTAAGGGTCCCTAAGGTCAAACTAGCCCACTAGGTACCTCCAGTAGGCACCACAGAGCTGCGTTGCAGTGAGGTGTAAAAGGGGCGTGGCCTCTGAACACCTGTCTGCAAAGCAGCTCCCTGGCGGCATACTGGAGATACCTGTTGGGCTATTTGGCCCTCAGGGACCCTCTGTATTGAAAGAGAATTAATTCCCCAATTAAAAATTCCCCACAGGGCGTGCGTTTTGCACAGTGGTGAAGGAAGGAGGCGTGGCCCAAGGTGCTATGTCTGCAAGCACACCCTGTGGCGCGTTTTAAGTTAGAGAATTAATTCCTCCTCAATCCTGTGGGTCCTTGGGGGCCAACTAGCCCACCAGGTACCTCCATTATGTGCCAGGAGGCTGCGTTGCAGAGAGGTGTTCAGAGGCCACGCCCCTTTTTACAACACTCTGCAACGCAGCTCCGTGCCGCTTACTAGAGGTACCTGGTGGGCTGGGTGGCCCCCAGGGACCCTCAGTATTGATAAGGAATTAATTCCCCAACTTAAACCGCGCCACATGTCGTGTTTGCACACATGTGAATTCAGGCCCCGCCTCCTCCCTTCACCCCTGTGCAAATGCGCCCCGTGGCACTTTTTAAGTTGGGGAATTAAGTCCCTTTGAATCCTGGGGGTCCCTGGGGTCCAACTAGCCCACTAGGTACCTCCAGTAAGCACCACAAGGCTGCGTTGCAGAGAGGTGTAAAAAGGGGCATGGCCTGGAGCACCTCTCTGCAACGCAGCCCTGTGGCGCTTACTGGAGGTACCTGGTGGGCTAGTTGGCCCCCAAGGACCCTTAGTATTGAAGGGGAATTAATTCCCCAATTTAAAACGCGCCACAGGTCACGTTTGCAGAGTGTGTTTCTGAGGGGTCAGGGCCTACGGACGATATCGTCTTTTAAAAAAAAAATGTGAAAGGGGGGCTGTGTGGCCCCCCTTCCTTTTACTTTTTTGGGGCCCTGGGGACCCCATCCCCCAGGGTCTGACCCCAAAATATACATTTTTACAACTTTTTTTACGGGAAGGGGGCTGCGTGGCCCCCCCTCCCGTGGCCAATTCCGGGCCCCGGGGACTCCATCACCCGGGGCATGGTGAATTATTATTTTTTTTAATGGAGGAGGGCTGCATAGCCCCCTCCTCAGGCTACTTCAAGGCCCCGGGGACCCCATCCCCCGGGGCTGGCCTTTTAAAAAAATAATATATATATATTTTTTTTGTTAATGGGGAGGGGGCCGCCAGGCCCCCCTCCCGGGCCACTGGTAGCCCCGGGGACCCCATCCCCTGGGGTTGGCCCTCACCGTTGGGGACCGTGGAGGGGTCCCTAATCCCCCCATGGTCCCGCCGGCTCCCCGCCTCCTGTGGGAGCCAGAATTGCTTTTCCATATGGGGAGCAGCTAACATGCTGCTCCCCAGATGGAAAAGCAATCTGCTTTGCTCCCGCCCTGCCATTGCAAACAGCAGTGTCCCAGGAGTGGGCACCCCGGGACACTGCAGGAGCCGACCTTGGGGGGTGGCGGTCCCCAGAGCCTATACAAGGCTCCAGGAGGGGGGCCACGTGACCCCCTCCCACATTTTTAAGAAGCCCCAGGGGTGGCGTTCCCTGGGTCTGGGGGGGCCTGAGAGCCCCCCCACCCAATTTTACTAAGCCCCGAGAGTGGCGGTCCCTGGGGCTGGGGGGGACTGAGAGCCCCCCCACCCATTTGAAACAAGCCCCGGGGGTGGCGGTCCCTGGGGCTGCGGGGTGGCACCGTGAGACCCCGCATATATTAAATTAGAGCCCCGGGGGGTGGCAGTTCCCGGGGCTGGGGGGCCTCAGAGCCCCCCAGTTAATGCTTTAAAGGCCCGGGGTGGTGGTCCCCCGGGTTGGGGGGGCCTGAGAGCCCCCACCCATTTGAAACAAGCCCTGGGCAATGTGGGGGGGATGTGGACCCCCCCACACTATTTTTTTCATAATGCTCCCGGGATTTGGCCCCCCGGGGGCAAATTACTATATTTAGCGCAGGAGACCGCGTTTCTTTTTTTATATCGGTAGGATGCGCGGATCCTACGCGCATCCCGCGATTTAAAAAAATAAATAAGTAATTTTTGGGGCCCTGGGCCTCCCTGTGGGACCGCCTGAGCAAGCCTAGGGGGTCCGGGTGTGTCTACCCTGCCCCCTTTTCACGTTTTGCAGCGTTTGTTTTAGGTTTCTTGTGCCTCGGTTGCACAAGATGGCTGCCAACACTTCCCGATTTGGAGTGTTGACAGTCAATTAAAATACAGCTCGTGCACGGCAGGGTGCATGTAGGCTGCGCTTAGGGTACGCGTAGATATATATGTACTTTTAATTGTAATTTTCTCAGGAACTACTGAACGGATTTACACCAAATAAGCAAAAGGCATGAGTCTGAACCAAGGTCTACCTCTTTGCCAAATTTGGTGTAATTCCGTTCAGCAGTTTGGGCTGTAGCTGCGGCTAAAGGTCCTATGGGAAATTGTATGGGGAAAACGCGTTTTGGAAACCCCCATTTTTCTTGGCCCCGCTTGGTCAATCATTGTGTTACTTACAGGATTGGAGCGGACCGGAGCTGGCCAACAGTTTGGAAAATTTGGCGCAGATTCGTCAATCGGCGCCAAAGTTATTCCAAATAGAATGTTGCGGATTTCCTATGGATAATAGGTCCTTATTATAACTACCTACTGGCAACCGTAATATGTGTATATCAACACCACAGGAGTAATATTCATGAAATAGCATACAAAATGGACATTCGATCGTATGTTCAATATCAGGAATAGAAACTGCAAAGGATGTGGTAGAACCAAAGATACCCTTGTCTATTTGCATCATTTCATGAATATCCTTCTGCAACATAATTGCAGTAGTGTCACAGACTGTCCTCTGCAGTTTAGGGGCAAGGAGTGTTGCACAGTAAGAACAACACAAGGGAAGACACTGCACCAAAATGCAACAGGCAACCAGAATCACAACAAGATAGATCACTTTTTGCAGAATGCAACCCCATCTACCAAAAAAGGACCAACCTCAATTTCTGCTCTCTATCCCCTTGACGTTTTCTAAAATGTCCAAAATGTGTTGGGTGATATTCTTCTCCATATTTGTGACGCCGACTACACACTGGTCTCCTACTACTGCGCACACACCACCGCTCTTAGCTAGGATAAAATCGACTGCATATCTTGTTTGCTCTGAGTATATGCACATACTTTCTAACTGGGTGGGTATGTAACGCAAAGCTGCCACTGTAGAGTTAGACAGTATCTGCAATTTGCATCCAACATATTCCCTAGCCATTTTCACCCCTGGCCATAGAGGTACCACCAAATGTAAAAATTGAGGAAAGTATATACCCAAAGGTAATACCATTACTGTAATTGTTGACCTCCAGATCCGTAACACCATCTCAAAATTTCTTTGTTAACGTTCTTTTAACTCATCTTACATTTTGTTTACTATACTTACAAGGCACCCCAAGAGGTAGCACCATTCCCAAAGCCACGTACTCGGTACCATTATAGATATTGTAGGACGTACCATTTGACAGGAAGTAAAAGCCTGGGTGTGCATAAAGTGGACCTTGATAATCTACTGAAGCATATCTAGTATTCATCCCCATGGTACTCGGATCATCTTTCTTCACTAAAGACATTGTATTCTTGAATAATATCAGTCCAGAACAATTTATGTACAAGAAAGCGTCAGTACTATTTACTACTGACAAGCATGCGGGATAGTAGCCCGCTTCTCAAGTAACTGTCAAATCTTGATAGTGCCAACCTGTTAAAGTAATGTTCTGTTCCTCCATGTACAGATTGTCGCAATACATATTAGTGTTACAACCTGAATATCCCCTTTGCGGCTATCTATAGTACAAGCAGGGACCGCGATATCCCATTCCAACTCACCCTTTACCTCTACAAATTGGTATGGGCGAACATATGTATAATTTGCCAGTAACAATGGGTAAGCAGTCCGCAAACTTGTAACAGAGTCAGTAGGATAACAAGCTGTACTTTCACCAAAACATTTCCTGTGTGTATCTAGAAATACATTGCTCGGTAGTGCTCTCATGGCACGATCTGTAGAAACAACCTGGTATATAACATATGATGGGGTATTACAACAGCACTCCAAAACCCAGAACACCCTGCCTCAAATCAACTACAATAACAATACAAAAACAGCACAGAGCACTTTGTTCTTAGCAGACCAACCAAACCCAGTCTGCCCCGGGCTCAGTGCAGCAAAAGGTCGCTCTTCTTCTTTAATAGGACGACCGAATGGGTACATATTTACTATTATTATATATATTTTTTTAAATGGGACTACCAGAGGAAAAGTCATTTAATGGAGCCAACGGTGGGAAAACAAAGAAAGAAAAAATGCAAAGCCCAGTGTCCTTCAAAGCCTCACTGTTAGGCTTCTATTGTTCATCCCTCAGTGATGCTATTGAGCACTTCGCGGTGGAGCTGCGCAGTCGCAGCCCTTCCTGAAGAAGTTCACGTCACTCAGGATTGGGCACCTTCCCTCCTGGGAAGACACCCACAAATTATCCTGATCAGGGTCTCGGACAATGCACCAATCTCCCTGTCCCTAATCTATCACTGGCACCACTGACAGGGTACCCACACCCTATACTTCATCCATGCAGTCCATCCCTACTAATCTGACTTTTCCTTTGGTGCACTGTCCCTCCGTCAGGGGTGCAAATTGTACCTAGCCACTCCGGGCACTGTGTTGTCACGAAAAAAGGATCTAAAATTCAGAGGGGGAAAGGGACTGAGACTCAAGCTCCCGTGGGCCAGATAGATAAGGATCCTGGGCAGCCCTCACTTCGGGGGGCCGCACCATTCAAAGCGGTACAAAAGGGGGTGGTGATGGGCGGGGCATCTGAACCAATCAAACACTCACACCCAGTCAAAAGATCTGGGTTTGATCCATCACCGTTCTTTAGCCCACTCTGCCACCCCAGTTCAGACATGGCTATATGCAAATCAGTCTGACCCTGTACCTCATGGGAACAGTCCAGCCCGAACTGCCAAGCCATGCCTTCCCTAGACCGGAAACAAGCTTCCAAGGACCGGTTTCTGGCATTACAGCCGTCTTCAGCCCGGCTTGCTTGAATCCAGTGGCAAAGTGAGCAAGGGACTCACGTCTGAGCATACCCTGCCACACTTATGGCGGCCAAAGCGGTACAAAAGGGGGTGGTGATGGACGGAGCATCTGAACCAATCAAACACTCACACTCAGTCAAAAGATCTGGGTTTGATCCATCATCGTTCTTTAGCCCACTCTGCCACCCCAGTTCAGACATGGCTATATGCAAATCAGTCTGACCCTGTGCTTCATGGGAACAGTCCAGCCCGAACTGCCAAGCCATGCCTTCCCTGGACCGGAAACAAGCTTCCGTGGACCGGTTTCTGACATTGCCCCCTTTTGTACCGCTTTGGTCGCCATAAGTGTGGCCAAAGCAGGAATTGGCGACAGAGCCTCGTGAGTATGTTGGTGAATAGAACTCAGATTTTTTGTTAACTCGTATCTATAAGCAGATGATGGGGCTGTGGAATGCACCAAACATTTTCTGTGCGGCCAAAGACCACCTTTTATGGTGACCATCCTGTTCTAGAGTGGACTGTTACCCTTGTGGACACCAGAGCTAGGGGTAACGCATCTGGCCATTGCAATCGTGTGCTTTATTTGATCTTTGCCAACTTCAGATTAGGACTGCCATTATATTTTTCAACTAAGCCTGCCGACTGGGGGTGGTTTGCTGCGTGAAATTTCTAGCTAATGTGCAAACCATCACACACCTGCCGGATGACTTTTGAGTTAAAGTGACTTCCAGTTCAGTATGTAAACTTTATTTCGGTTGTTAAAAAAACCATAAAAGTTAGCCAACATATACAATGGTCGAATGACAACAGCCAGATTATTAATAGCAGGGACATAGCATACAAATGACACCTGGAAACGACAGTAATTTGATAATAAATAAGTTATAAAAACCGTTAAAACCCGTCCACGACAAATTCATTACAAAAAATAAGATCGACTTTATTTTACAAAGATACGGGAAATTTGGATCACATGTAAAAAATTATTCAGTAGATTAATATGTTTTACATGATAAATGGAAAACAAAGATATGGTTGGGGGGCGCACAACGGATTGTGTCTGATTTAGGTTGTCCTTCTTTGAAGGTTGGGTGCTACAGACAGGTGGCGTGTCCGTCCGGCATTACGTTTCTAGTAAATACGGTTAATGTGTCACCATGTTACCATGGTGACATCCCTGTATTTTGTGCACACCTCTGGTGCTTGAACAAGCAAGCTTCCACAATAAAGGTAGTTGTCAAGATTTATTCCTGTGTCATCATTAATTTCATGATGTGAGACATCTTATTCATATTTTACATATTATGCATTTTCGAAACGGCTCCAATGCATTTCGGGTGGTGTACCCTTCGTCAGGGAGCTTCTGTGAAAGAAAGTAGAAGATATAGCACTAAGAGTGGGTTCATGTCATGAGGTGTGATTACCGTAACATGCGGGTAGGGGTGGTGAGATGGGTGACCGGCTTTAACCATAGTGTGATCGAAATCGGAATTCAAAAACAGTGACGTGATAGATTGTGCTTAATGTGTCTGAACGGACGAACAGGGTAACGGTGACAAACGTGTGCATGATAGTGACATTACGTGCCTAAAAAAGATGAGCGTTTTTTAGCACTCACGTGTTGACGATGTTTGGAGTATCTGTGAAAAGGTTCATACGAACATGCGTTAGTATTTGTAAGTTGGTTCGTTTCCCATCACACTATGGTTAAAACCGGTCACCCATCTCACCACCCCTACCCGCATGTTACGGTAATCACACCTCATGACATGAACCCACTCTTAGTGCTATATCTTCTATTTTCATTCACAGAAGCTCCCTGACGAAGGGTACACCACCCGAAATGCATTGGAGCCGTTTCGAAAATGCATAATATGTAAAATATGAATAAGATGTCTCACATCATGAAATTAATGATGACACAGGAATAAATCTTGACAACTACCTTTATTGTGGAAGCTTGCTTGTTCAAGCACCAGAGGTGTGCACAAAATACAGGGATGTCACCAAGGTAACATGGTGACAAATGGAAAACAAACACATGGGTGATTACATTAGTCTCACATGGTTCCGTCTAAGCACCCACACCCATCCTAGGAATTTAGCGGTTCCAACCACTATTGGGCCTTCAACAGAAGATTTTAAAATTCTGAAGGTCTCATGGCTGGATCTAGGGCCCATATTAGCACATATTGGTGTAAGCCATTTTCTTCTAGGTACACTGTATGCTTGACAGACAAAAAAGACATGGGTCACTGTTTCATTTACATCAGGACAAAAGGGACAATCGCTCGACTTTGCTATACACCATTTAGAGGTGAAAGAATGTAAGGGCAAAGTTCCAACCCTGAACTGATGAAATAGTTTTCATCAGCTAGTAGATGTAATAAGATCCCAGTAACCCTCCCATTTGGTTTCATGCTTTGTTTCGATAAAAGCCTTGGTCAGAGAACCATGTGAACAAAGTGAAAACCGCTTCACAGTGATTTGATTCCAGTAAGCTGCCTTCAGCTCCATTTTACTAGGAAAGATACTTCCCAGGGGGGTGTCCCACAAGTGTTTCAACCCTAAATCGTATAACAGGTTTTTTATAGTAGCAAACCAAACAATTTTATGTTTAGCGTCCATATCCCTCACCTCTAGGACTGCCTGGGCATAATGGGCAGTTCGGGAGTAACCCAAAGCCGCCTCCAGTAGGCTAACAGCCTATATCTGGCCACATTTCTAATTGATTGACAGCCCAGGTCCAAAAGGAGAGGAACTGTCAGTGTGGATTGGGGGAGACCAATGATGGACCTTAGAAATTTATTCTGGCCCAACACTAGTTTGTCCAAATTAGAGTGACCCCACAGCTCAAATAAGATTGATGCGCCAATTTTAGGGTTATATATCTGTAGCACTGGGGCTATTGGTTTGGTATGCGAGCGTTTATGCTCTCTAAGCAAGACACCTGTAAGTTGGGCGTGTTTGACAGTGAGACAATCTAGTTGTGCTTTCCAGTTACGTTTTCTATCAATTAGAACCCCTAGGTATGTCAATGTCTCCAGTTGTTCAAGAGACCCATCTCTCATCTTAACATCCCCGATGACTTTCTTTGAGTGGTGCAGCACCATGTACTTGGTTTTGTCAACATTAACTATTAAATCATGGTCTGCACAGAACTCTTCAAATTTTGTGAGGGCTCGCTGGAGACCCTGCCTGGTTTTTGATAATATGAGAGTGTCATCGGCGAACATTAGGAGAGGGGTTTTATAACCAGCTAAACACGGAGCATCTGTAGGATATTCTTTAAAATAATTTACCACCCCGTTTATATAGATGGAGAAGAGGGTAGGTGCAAGGACACATCCCTGTCTCACCGCCTTCTCCACCGGGAACTTTCCAGTGGTCCGACCTGCTGCATCATACCTGACCTGGGCATAATTCTCAGTATGAAGTTTAACCACAAGAGCTAAAAGCCCCAGTGGTAAGCCCAGTTTCAAGAGAGTTGACCAAAGCTTGGGACGCGGGACTAGGTCGAACACTGTCTTCAAGTCGACAAAGGCAGCATAAATCGTCCCTTTCCCCAATGTGACTGTTCCCCAATATATTAAAATACATTTTAAGACCTGGTCCACAGTGCTAATTGATTGGCGGAACCCTGCTTGCAGATTGGAAATGAAATTCAAATCCTCCAACCATTCCTGAATTCTGCCTAATACCACCCTGGCAATAACTTTCTGAATATAATCAATCAGGCTTATAGGCCAGTAATTGCCAGGGTTTGAGCGATCTCCTTTTTTAAAAACCGGTAGGATGACCGCACCTGCCCATGAGCTTGGGAGAGAAGCACCTTGGGCAATAGCATTAAGTAACAATTGGATGTACTGTGCCCAAGAATCAACATCATGGAGAAATACGTCCGCAGGGATACAGTCAAGCCCCGGGGCTCTACCTCTTGGGACCTGAAGGAGAGCAATTTCTACTTCCTTTTTGGTAAAAGATACTGCAGGGACAGAAGAAGGCATCACAAAAGGCCCTGAATCTATTTGACTGGCTGCAAACTGGCCCTTATAGTGGTCTATCCATAGGTCGGGGGTCACATTGTTAGATGGTATATTGTATTGGTCCCTATTGCCCCACTTAACTATGTGCCAGAAAGCAGTCATGTCCCTACCTGTACAGGAATTTAGCAGATCCCTCCAATGTTCTTCGTCCCAATCCCTCTTGGTTTGAGATTGTGCGACCTTATAGGCCACCCTTTTCTCACGTATCAAAACACCATCCTTGCTTTTTATAGCCGAGGCTAGTTGTCTATAGGCAGAGCGACAAGCAGAGTTATACGAGACAGTAGCCTTCTGGACCATAGGAGTGTGTCTTGGTTTTGAATGTACAGTAAAAAAAATTGAAGACTATTAAAAAAAATGTCATGGACCTGTGTAACAGTGGGCGATAGGAAACCACGTATTTTGTCATCCTGAAGAGTGACTATGGCTTCAGCTAGCATACTATTCATCTGATCCAGTTGATCAGCCTTGCTGGCCACAATAGACCATTTAAGCCGACGTGTGTCATTTGTTAAAAATACTTCGGGGGAATCTACCTCTGGTTCCTGTATTAAGTCTATATTGGAGATACTCACTTCCATATAAAGGAGTAAAGGATTATGATCACTCTCCAGACGTGGAATGACCTTCATGTCTTTCAAAAAAAAAACAGAGCTCCATAGAAAAAAGAAAATAATCAATACGACTAGTGCGCATGCCTGAGACATAAGTAGGTAACCCCTTTTTATCTGATATGGAGCGACCGTTGGCAGCTCTCAAACCGTGTTCTAAGCACAATACTTTAAGTTGTAGAGCTGCCCCGGACCATCTCTTAATGGGCTCCAGATCAAGAGGAGGGATTGACCACTTGTCATCCTCCTCTACAGTTAAAAACATATCGTGAAAATCCAGGGGTTCAAAAGTGCAATTAAAATCACCAGCCATTAGTATATGAATTCCTCCACCGTAATTGGTTAAAAATTCATCAAGAAACGCAACAGTTCGTGTGGCTTTCCCTCCTTGCAGGCCCCTAGAATAAACATTAATTAGGAGGAAGTCGGAAAATACACACTTACTAACCTTAATGATAAGTATATCCTGGGAGTCTGTGCATATCTCGTCCAGCCTCCAGTTTAAACTTTGCCTGACCCACATTATTAGCCCTCCTTAGGGCGACCCCGCTCACCTTGAACGGCTTTTTTATAAAAATTAACATAACCGTGGCGAACAACTTGATCTACCGCCCAGGACTCTTGGAAAGACAAAATGTCAAAATCTTCAGCAAAAGAGGACCATTCACTTGAGACAGTCTTATTTGCTAGACCCGCTATATTCCAGGATCCAATCCTTAGCCCTGCAATTTGTGTCATCGACTCTGGAATATTTTCAACGAGACTTACGTTATTCCTGGTCGAAGCAGGGTCCAACACTTGGGACTTGTCATTCTCAATACACGGAATTCCATGTTCATTTGCTATACCAACAATGGGCACATCCGGGTTACTACTTTGTACGGGACCTCCAGCACCAATAATGAGGGACTGGACAGTTTCGGTTTGCGATATTACCAAGGAACCCTTTGACACAGAAACAACTGGTAAAAATGATACAACGTTATCTATGGGATTGCCCAGTCAATCGTTATTGTCCAGACCTGAGAGTGAACTAAAGGCATTATGTGTTGGTACATTATATTCATATAGACCCTGGGCAGCACGAGTGGTCCGTGAGTCACCCTGTGTGGAGGGCAGTGATGGATTTTTCCTGTAGAAAAAACCCAGGGGTAAGATACTAATATCTCCTGCACTAAAGAGCCTAGAACCAGCTCTTTCTAAAATCGTTTTTACTATGAGAGGAGAGCCAAAGTTCAGCACCACAAAATCACCTCTGCAAGCTTTTGGTGACCGGCCAATCCATGAGACCCTGCAAACCATTTTGAACTCCCTAAATAAGTGGCCTCCCAACCCAGTTTTATTATTTAGATAGAAGAGTGTCTTATTTCTCAATGATGCCCAGTGTTCTTCCTTATCTGATGATAGTCTGGGAACATTAGTCAATACCACAGTGTAGGGAGTGGCTTCGGGCACTAGATTAAAATGTTCTTTAGGGCCAGCCAAATCACCCGGGGCATTACCAATGTTCGATTCTACTACTCTCACCGCTACAGGGACCCCTTTTGATGTACTAAGTAGTGGGAGAGAAGGATCATTGGGTAAGACTGGCACACTTTGAGAGTGCCCGGGGACAAGGACAGTGCCTTTTGGGATTGCTACAGATAATGCACTTACTCCACAGGCATTCTGCCCCCGATTACTTGGTTGTGGGGATAGGATTGGATACCGATAGACCTTGTTCTATTTTGTCCAGTCTCTGTTCTATTTTAGACAGCTGTAATAATATTGGAGTGAGCATTAATAGTATTTTGTCTTCAATTTTACCCAATAAACTAGCTGAAGAGTCACAGGCCTGTACAGTATTCTCAATTGCAATAGGTATACACGATTCTAAACTTCCCGGTGATTTCCCTCGCACCACTCCCCTTAGTATGAGGCATCCCCCCGCTTTTCTTTTCTTTGCCACAGGGGCAGAGACAGAGGTCTTACTCTTACCCTTACCCTTGGCTTGGCAAAGATGTTGGTTTCGAGTAAGAATTTTAGCTGGAGGTGACGGGGAGGGAGTGGACCCACTGGTAGAGGATGTAAAATTAGCTGATAAGGCTATAGGAGGTGTGGTATTCAGATTTTGCAAAGGCTCTAGAGCTGGATGAGGGTTTAACAGGGAGCCAGCGACAGGAGCTTCGGACGATACGCAACGAGGTTCTAGGGACAGCTGCCTTTCTGCAAGTATAATTTCATGATTTAAAACAGACGCTGCCCTCGTCAAAAAAGCGTCCAGTGTACCTACAACACTAGATCCACCCACCCCCTTGCGACAGTCTTTACTCATGTTGAAGAAAGAGTGAGGCAACTGCAACAACTTAAATATACAGTAAAACAATAGTTATACTGACACCAAAAAGTCACTAACCATGAACAGGAATATTGTCCAATGAATGCTGAAAGGGGGGTGGCTCAGCCCAGCCTCCTCCGGGCTTTGACGGGCACGGACGGGCCCGCCCTTGGCGAATTGTAGCAGGTAGGGTCTCTGGGCTGAAAGTGCGTCCCACGGTGTGGGAGAGCAGATCCGGCTTTAAAGGCCACTGACCCCCTCCGATGACGCGGGATGCGAGCGCCACGCACAGCCCCCTGGGAGGTGTAGGCACGGGGGCTGCGGGCGCAGAGAGTCAGGCTCCGGTGGCAGGAAGACTTTGGGTGCAACAGGTGGGTCCTCAGGAAGCCGTTCCCCTCACGGCAGTGGCGAATTGTAGCAGGTAGGGTCTCTGGGCTGAAGTGACTTCCATTGTCACTCCAAATCAAACGTGGCAAACCAAAACGCGGGAAGTACTCTTTTAAGAGTGCCTTCGCCGTCGCCATGGCTGTGTTCTCTTTCGTGGGGTAAGCTCCAACCCATTTACTGAATGCACAAACAACTACTAACACATATTTCAGATTGTTGACTCGTTACATTTCGATGAAATCCATCTAGATAACCTCGAATGGGAAGGATGGTGGTGCAAAGTTACCAGAGGGTGTAGGGGTGATTTTTCCAGGATTATACATCATGCAGACCATACAGTACTTCACCAGATGAGCAGCTATCTTAGGGATATTATCATTCCGACATCCAGGATGCAACAACCTACATATTCCCTTTGCACTAATGTGAGCTGGCCCATGCACCATTGTGACTACAGGGAGTACATATGCATCTGGTAACATCCATCTCTGCTTCTCTGATAGGTCAGTCCAGCACCCTTCCTCGTCTAAACCCCATGTCCTCTCCTGCCATACTGCTAACTCTTCAATTGTTGCCTCACTTTGAATCTATTAAACATTCTCCAATGTATCTCACACACGGGTACCCATCTACCCGGACCTGCCACAAACATTCATTTATTTTGGTTCGGGCTGTCTGCTTAGCTGTCTGATCTGCAAATGCATTTTCCCTCCCAACATCATCAGTAATTGCCTTGTGGGCACTGCACTTCACTATTGTTAGCTTCTTGGGAAGTGTCAGGGCTGACAAAAGTCTGAGTATTAGTGGGCCATTCTGTATTTTCAGTCCATGTGAAGTCAAGAACCTCCTCTTCGCCCAGAGCTGCCCAAAATTGTGAGCCACCCCAAATGCATACTGGTTGTCTGTATAAATATTGACAGCCAGTCCCTCACTTAAATCGCAAGCCCGAAGAAGGGCAACTAACTCTGCAGCTTGGGCAGATTGGTAGGGAACTAGTGATGTCTCAACTACAGTACACAGCGCAGTGATAATATAGGCTGTAGTAGTGGTGCCATTTGGTAGTTTAAAACAAAAACCATTGACATATAGTTCCCCTTGTGGGTCAGATAAAGGAACATCAGTCAGGTCTACCCGTCCCTTCATCTTCTCTTCATTCTAAAAATACAATCATGTATATCTCTGTCCTCACTTTCAGAAGGGAGGGATAGTAACGTGGAAGGGTTAATAGTGGCACACCTTTTAATAGTGACATGTGGTTCAAAAAGGGTCAATTCATAGCCAGTCAGATGTGCACTGGTGAGGTGCTGTATCTTCGTCTTATTCAAAAGTGTGTCCACAGCATGCGGTACCATGATTGTGAGATCAGTATCAAGAATGAGCCCTGCCGATTGTCGTATAGAGACGGCCACAGCAGTGACCGCTCTTATACAGCTCAGGAGGGCTCTGGCGACGTTATGAAGAAGCGCAGAGAAATAAGCACACGGCCTTTGCTTATCTCCAAAGGCTTGTGTTAAGACAGAGAGCACGCAGCCAGCCGTTTCGTGTACATACAACACGAACGGCTTCTGGTAGTCTGGAGTGCCAAGCACAGGCACAGAGCAAAGTGTAGGTTGTAGTTGCTCAAAAGCTTGTTGACATTCATGCGTCCAAGGCAAGGGTTCTTGCACATCTTTAGTTGTTAATTGCACTGAGGTGGCATATGCATTCCATTGCATTTCCAAGTTTACGATTGCTTGCAAATCTGGAAATGCACCAGTGGACATGGGTTTTGCTTGGGAACACCGACAGCAGCACCCATGTCACGCCCCTAACATGCAAAGTGTTGCGTGAAAAGGGGCGATATTTACAAGCACACGTAAAGCCACTCAGGGTGGCTTTATGTGAGCTTGTAAACATCACGCAGCAGGTTCCGCCTCAGGTGCGTCATGCAAAGTGATACACCGGCGGCGCAAGGGGCTTGTAAATAAGAACATGAGTGTCTTTTGTTTTTCTGCCAGCATCAGGGGCTGCCCAATGCCTCTTCCTTTAAAGTCGTTTTCCTCTTTCTTGAAGCACGTTTATACCATTTTCTGCATTCCACAATCTAAATAGGAGATCTAACTGTCCTACCTAATGCAGTTTTTAGAGCTATCAGTGCCTTAATGTATTCATGGCCAAACCAACCTTTTGATTCATTTGTCGTACCACTACCGCTAGCATTTTCAGTGAGTTCCCTTTTAATATATGCTATTATTTTGGAAAAGCCTCTTTAATTTCTCGGTCATCAGTATTCTCATCCAGGTAAATGGTAACCTGTAATTTATTATCCTTCACCAAGTTTGCCATAAAGCCTTTAAGTTCACTGTTTCCATTTTACGTGAGGGGCGTTATTGCCGATATTCTGTATATTTCTCGGTTTTCCATTTGTGATTTAGAGCGGGAGTCCCATATTTGACTGTCCACCCGGAGGCCTTGGGGGTATCAAATTTACAGTGTGTGTCCAATACAATTTCAATCCTTTCTATTACTGTACATCAATGTATTCCTATACTACAAGCAATCGTAACCATTTCAAACTGATACAAATGTGCACTAGTGCCCTTTTCCTGGTCACCCTTACCCTAATTTCCCAGCTAAGGCAACTCTAAGAAGCACCAGCAATCCGAATTTTGATGACAAATATAATATTGCTAACATACAGGTTTCATCTGTCTGCACAGCTAATGGATTTGTGATTTAGTAGCCAAGACTTGCATTTTCTCCAACCACCGACTCAAACTGGGCCATTCATAGCCTATTGGTATTTTCTCAGGTCTTCTCTTACTATTACATAACTACGGCAATGACTCCTACGCAATCCCCTCCCCATCTTCCCATCTAATGATTAGTCCTCACCTCCGTACGTTACACCGCACAAATTCACGGCAGCCTGGCTTCAGAGGCGTCCGTCAATAATCTGATGACCTCACACCAAACCATTAGGTCTTATACTAAATTATCTTTCCACCATATGTTTTTTCATTAAGACTTCGTCTGCAGTGGCCCACTTTACCATATATTTAAATCAATAGTTAAGCTTCAAAGCCTGACAGACAGTAAGCCAGTGTATAACAATTCTTCGCTTGGCTAGCACCATGCCTAACTCTACACATTTTCTGCTATCTTCTCTTTATTGAATGAGCCCTAGCAACCAATACTTAATTGTAGGGAGCCTTATCTGGCCAGTACAATGCCTAAGCTTGCCTAAAGTTGGCCAATGAGTATGATTTTACCATGGCCTATGAGGACATAACTGCCTTCAAGATGGTAGACAATATCTCCCTAGCCACCTGTGCACTCTTAGCATTCTTTAGTAACTGGCCTGACCCAATTCCCTAGGTTTCCTGAGCAGCAGCAAACATAATCATTCTACCTTCCTTGTATAGCACTATGAGTGTCATGAACAGCCCCCTCATTTCCATTGGAAAGCTCGTAATTAGGACAATTTGAACGTATTACTGTATACTCCATATGTGCATGTAAGTCACAAACGAAAAACAGTTTTTTACCCTTGTATACACCATGTCCCACAATCCACAGATCTGTTTCAAAGTCAAAGTCAAAAGGTTTTATTCGAATTCAGTGAATAAAATTCATAAAAGCGTACAAGATAAAAATGACAATAAAGGCAGACATCAATTATATTCATTACAAGGACACTATATATACAAAACTAACAAAGTTATCAACAGTTCATTATACTAATAAAATCATTTTTACAATTCATCAAAAACAGACCCTAGCAGCTTAGTAACAGGGCCTAATCATATCATTTTCAATTGAGTCGGTTGCTAGAAAATAGGGTATATTTGAAATTATATAGTGACACATTTAAAAATAATAAAAAAACAATAAAACAGACGATAGCCCTTCTGTAACAAATCATACAATTAACCATCCGTAGATATAAAACACTTTAAGTGACCAAAAAACAATAAGATAAGGACTCAATCATAAATGAATTTCCCACTCCAAGATTAAACAGCGATCATAAGCAGTTTTATGAATCATACCACATAGAAAATGATTTCGGAAAAGGAGGAAAACTGGGGAATTTGGGGTAGAAGTCGTGTAAGTCCCATAAGGATATTGGGCCGTCTCTTACTTGAGGCGGCCAGGTTTTCAAGTAAGGGACAATGTTTCTGTCTCTGAATCTCACGAGTATCAAATCCCCAGCAACATCTTTATGAAGGGAGCCCAACCATCCCACCCTTCTGACACTCCTTATTGCTCCGAATAAATCACGAGGCAGTGGCCTATTTTTAGACAGCCAGAATTTGGTTTTGTTAAGTAAGTCAGATTGTCTCTCGGTTTTTCCAGGTTGAAGAACTGGTACACCCGCAAGGATGCACACAAATGGGGCCGCATCCGGAGGTAGGTGTATAGAATTGACTTTGTTGTGACCTGTTCCTGGTGCGGTCGTCTGGAGGAGGGGAACTTTGGCAGGGCATCTAGCTATTTTTTGCCCTGAAGCACTAGGGCCAGCAGGTTGTCTTTGCCACCTTTTTTCCTGGACAAGGGGTTTAGGGGCTAGGTGAGTGGGAGGTGACCTAGGAAGGTTAGGTGTGTCACTACGTATATCAGCCTGCGGGTTTGATTTAATGGATTTCTCTATTCTAGAGAGCCTATCCCCTAGCATATGAATTTTTTCAAGCAGTGGTGCTAGCATAGCGCTTACCATTCCTTCAATTAATGGTAGTAGGTAGGAGTGGGGAGGAGGTGTTAAAGCCTCTGAATTCTCGACATTTGGGGGGATAATTAAAGTATTGGTGGAGGGTGTGTTTAAGCACAGTTTTGGTGTTTTGAGGTTGCTTCCGCCTTGGATTGGACTGTCGTGTTTCCGTTTCGCCGATAGAACCTGGGAGGGTTCAACACTTACGGTGTTCGGACTGCAGATTATGTGAGCATCTAGAGGTGTAAGCATGTCTGAAAATATACTAGCGTTATTGGGCGGAGGGGGGGCTTCAAAAGGGGCGTAGTTGGTTTTGCATAAGAGGTTTAACTCATCTATAGGGAGACGATATATGAACAAGTGCACAGGTAAGGAATCAAATCGATTGGGGGGAGGGAGGGTTACCTTCTTGATGAAGGGCCAACAATGTAACAGCCAAATGCCCTGGCCCGTCCCGTCCTTATCCGGCCTTTGAGGGCCGTAGAGGGCCCGCCCTTTGCCCGGGCTTAGCTCGGCGTCCCGCGAAGTGAAGCAGAGCGCTGTTTGTAGGCGCCTCCTGGCGCTTGCGGTGCGTGGAAAAGCAGCGCCGCCGCTGAGGCAGCCGGGAGTTGCAGTCCCGGGGTGGCGGCGCTGTCTCAACAGTAAAGTGACTCCTGGCGGTGGCGGAAGCAGAAGAGGACTCCCCTCGTCCCCCCAGCACCGGTAGGTATTGCTCCCCCCTGCTCCGCCAAGCAGAGCGCTGTTTGTAGGCACCTCCTGGCGCTTGCGGTGCGTGGAAAAGCAGCGCCGCCGCTGAGGCAGCCGGGAGTTGCAGTCCCGGGGCGGCGGCGCTGTCTCAACAGTAAAGTGACTCCTGGCGGTGGCGGCAGCAGAAGAGGACTCCCCTCGTCCCCCCAGCACCGGTAGGTATTGCTCCCCCCTGCTCCGCCAAGCAGAGCGCTGTTTGTAGGCGCCTCCTGGCGCTTGCGGTGCGTGGAAAAGCAGCGCCGCCGCTGAGGCAGCCGGGAGTTGCAGTCCCGGGGCGGCGGCGCTGTCTCAACAGTAAAGTGACTCCTGGCGGTGGCGGCAGCAGAAGAGGACTCCCCTTGTCCCCCCAGCACCGGTAGGTATTGCTCCACAGATCTGTTTGATAATAAATGGTATATGAGCTGGCACCCCCATACCTCTCATTTATAGGTTTTTATGGGATGCCCCCATGTGATCCCTGCGGTAGCCTATGCTCCCAGTTGTCTTCCTCATTAAGTTAGTGTACTGCCTGCTGTAGATGCGCAGCATAATAATTAAGTTCAATATCTGGAATTTCCAGTCCACCTTTACCTAATTCCCATTTTAGGTTGGTCGCTTTTACCCTGCTCAGTTTTCCAGCCCAGACCAACTCCACCATTAATTTATCCCATTCCACAAACACTCTATGGGGCATTTCATACATAGTACCCTGCAACACATAGAGACCTCTCGGCAAGAAGACATTTTTTGAAAGAGGCACTCTTCCTATTACAGACAACAGGTGTGTTTTACAAAATTTAACTGAGGCTCAGAGGCCACCCAACACTAACTCCCTGTCCATGCACCCCAAGATGCCAAAAACGTGTGGTTGCCCAATCAAGACCTACATCAGGTAGAAGGTGTTCAGCTACACTCTTAAGTCTCCATATCTGGAATAATTTAGAATTGCCGCGATTTATGCACAAACCAGAGACCTTGTCATATTCCTGAAGTGTATATGATAATATTGTGCTCTCCATGCCACTGGAGTCAAGCTAGCCTGGCTGATATGGGGTGTTGCCCTGAAATTGGTCCAAGGATGGTTGTTTCCAGTCGGGGAAGGACCTGGCCTTGCCATTCGCGCTGGACTGTTCCAATGTGGAACAGGCCCAACGCTATTTGCATATGGCTGGGTCTGAACTGGAAAGGCATGGGGAGCAAAAACGCAATGGATTAAGGCCCAGATCTCTGTACTGGAGTGAATGTTTGACATTTTGCAGCATTCTATCCATTAATTGTTCTTTTTGCTTTTATAATAATATCAGAAGCTATACCAGCCCTTATTCCACGTTCAACACCACAAGTGTGGTTGCCCCCACATGAATCTCCCGAACCCGTAGAACCCCTCTCGCATCCTGTAAGCCAACAGCTCGATAGCGTGTGTTAATAGTAAAGAGGAGTAAAACATCTTGTTGTAGAATCTCATAAATGCAATAGTGTTGTAGTGAAACAACAGCAGAAATAAAAATGTAGTGTAAGATAGAGTAATATGCTGAAAGTGCCACATGAAGCATTTCAAAATCATTGAAACCATTTATACAGGGCAGGACTGGCCGTAGCAGATATCAGGCATTTTCCCGGGAGGCTGGAAGGGCGGGGGGAGGATTTGCCGGTTTTGTTACTGCAAAATCGGCCCCCAGTAACAAAGACAGCAGGGCATCCTTACCCCAGCCCACCAGCGGGTGGGCTGCTCTGACAGAATTGCCAGAGCTGCTTTGGGTTCCCAGTCGGGCCCAGCATGCATTCACAAATTCAAATGGTTACATTACTTTGGGGAGTACAAAACCGGGTATTTTTTGGTGAAGTTACACTGTCTCATTTAATCAACCACTTGTACATAGTTGACAGTTCAAACTTTGTGCAAAACTCATGGTGTTATCATCAGGACTGAGGAAATTGTATCCACATGAGGGAGTATTAATCAGTGCAAATAATTTGCTTTATAAAATTAAGGAAGTGCCCACAGTTACGGTTGCGAGCTGTGGTCACCATCTTCCCTAATGTTTTTGTGGGGTGGCTGCAGTGGCATAATGCAAAATTATGGGGCCTCCCTGCAGAATGTGATGCGGGGCCCGAGGCACCCATATCCCACAGATATTCATTAACCTTGGGCTGAATGGGACCCCCTTGAAAGTTGGGAGCACCCTGGACCATTGGGGGAGGGGGCTTGCGCTGCTGGGGGTGCTGCGGTCTGCATTGCTCCACTGGGTGGCTGTTTGCATTTTATAAGGGGACTCCTTACTTCAATCTGCACCTGCAAAAGGACCGCTTTTTAAAGTTATTTTTTCCTCATGAGTGATTGCTGAGCTTCAATACCTCCTTTTCTTTGTTATCTCGCAAAGGGTGACTGCCGTGTGCCCACTCCAGCGTCCTCAAAGTGGGCTTCCCCTGCCTGCAGAGATGACGTGGGGGACTGTAGAGACTTGCTGGCAGGGTTGCTGCAATGCTTCCCTTTGTAGAGAGCTTACTGCCTTTCTAAGAGAAAAGAGTGTGTTGTACGGGTGGGGGTTTTCTTGCTCACCTAGAAGACTAAAGCCGGATACCTAAGTTAGGGGGGCACCCTCATGTGGCTGAAGCTATGCTGTGACACTTGGGGATTTCTTCCATTTATTGCCTTATTGAGAGGACCTGTGTGTGTCTTCCCTGTTGGGATAGGGTTAAAGGCTAGTCTTATTTAAAGACTGTTTTTTTTTTTACCAATGGTTGGTATTGCTATGGAGGGGAAATGGTATGAGAAGAGGACGCATTCTCCTTGTCCCTCATCGGAGAGTTAGGAGGGAGATGTGTCTGAGCAGCATTCCAGTCACTGTTGTGATGCTGAGGACAGACAGACTTATGGCTAGACAAGTGCATGCCATGATTAATGAGGCCGTGGCGAAGGCCTTGGCTACCAAATCTCTTACACCAAGAAAAAGAGGTGTTTCTTCGTATACAGACAGTGATTCTTTGCTAGAAAAGCCTAGTTCTGCGGGGGAAGTTTATTTATTTATAACGTTTTATATAGCGCGAACTTGATCCCGAGGGATATCAGAGCGCTTTACAGTTAGAGGGAGAGGAGGGAAAAAGCTCACAACAAGACTAAAATGGGGAATCTAATAGGCATAAAATCATATAGTGCAAACATAAAAGATCCTATATAATTCAGGGAGAATGTAGGGAGGGCTAGTCAAAGATACAAAATGACATCATGGGAGTGATGATACATAATGATGTTAGGGGGGCAAATACAATAGTAACAAACAGAATTCTTAACCAATGAAGTAGTATTTACAGAGCGGTTAGGGCTTACAGTCGTCCATCGTGTTAAGGTAAGAACTTATTCATGAGGAATCTTTTTGCTTCCAATTTGAAAGCAACCTTGAAGGAGATTCTACGAATTTCCGGTGGAAGAGAGTTCCAAATTTTTGGTGCAGCGCCAGAGAAGGCTCGTTGGCATGTACTCTTTTTGCGGAAGATCTTAGGTTTCAAGAGGAGTGAGTTAGCACTCCTAGATGGTCTACCCCCTCCGGATAGTACTAGCTTTTGCGCAAGGTAGTTGGGGGTTTTGAAGTTGAGGGCTTTGTGGGATAGGCAGGCAATCTTGAATTCTAGCTTCATAGGGCAGCTAGTTTTGAGATTTTAAGACCGGGGCGATGTGGGCATTTCGCTTGGTGTCCGTGATCAATCCGGCCGCCACGATCAGTGAATCCTTTAGGGGGGCCAGAGTGTATTTGGGGAGGCCACATAGCGTAGCACTGCCATAGTCCAGCCTCGGCAGAACAAGCGCTTGGACCACTTGCTTGAAGTCAGATTGAGGTAGGAAGGGTTTGAGATTTCTGAGTGTTCTCAACACGTGGTTAGCTCCCTTGCACACGTTGCTAATATGGTTCTTCATATTCAGATGCTTGTCCAGGGTGATTCCTAGAGATTTAGCTGAGTCAATAATGCGGGGGCGCAGTTGAAGGCGGTGCGTTGGTTCATCCAGAGGTCTATTTTAGGAGTATGTTTCAGGGGAGAAATGAGGAATTCTGTTTTGCATGTGTTTAACAGGATTTGGTTCTTAGTTAACCAGTTTTGGGTAGTCAGTAGGGTGGAGTTGAGTGAAGTGATGTCATCCGGGGAGGAGATTTTCAGATAGAGTTGGGTGTCGTCTGCATACATGTGGAAGTGAATGTCCAAGGATTTTAGAACATTAGCTGTCGGTTCAAGGAACAAGTTGAAAAGAATAGGAGGTAAGGAGGACCCTTGGGGAACCCCCATGGTGACTGGGGATGGCAGGGAGAGGGAGTGGTTAGCTTTAACTCTTTGTGACCTGTGCTGCAGGAAGGATGAGAACCAAAGAAGAACCTGACCAGAGAGGCCCATCCTATGCTCAAGAATGAATAGGAGGTTATCATGGTTGACAGTGTCAAAGGCGGAGGAAAGGTCGAGTAGGATAAGGAGGCAGGAGGCAGGACAATTTGGGGTTGGATCCTACCCATGTTAAAGAAAATGCGGATGGTCTCTTTCCTGAATTTACCAAGGCGGCTCAAGTGACTCTTCCTTTTACCCCCAAATTAAGGAAGCCATTTTTGGGGGTTCTAAGCAGCCGGATCAATTTCACATTCTGTAATTGCTACATAAATCCTTTCAATCGGAAGAGGCATAATCTGTATTGCCCCAAAGCATTAAAATCGACTCAACTGTTAACTTTAGCTCCTTTGCTGAGCAAGTTTTCTTTTAATCCTGATGACTGTTCACCCACGGACCCCACTGATAAAAAGGTGAATACCAGCCTGAAACTTTGTTATTTTGGTGCTAACTTGGCCTTAAGGGAAGCCTCATATCCTGTGTTGACCTCTCAGTCCTTGGTAAAGGATTTTGATTTTTGGCTGAAATGATGCAGGAAGGTGTGGATGTATCATATATTTTTGTTCACATAGATCAGCAGTCAAATTTTTTAACTGATGAAACAATGTTAATAAAGCATCCTCTGTTGCTTCTAGTTCAGTGGTGATGGCCCGCCAGCATGCTTCGCTCCAGGAATGTAAAGCTGACTTTTTGGAGAAATCGTTCCTTATTAACCACTTTGCCGCGGCGTGAAATCCGCCATGGTGCGAGGGGGCGTTGCGCTGCAGGACTCATGATGGCTCCCGGCCGTCATAAATCACGAGGGGGGCGTGTGCTCATAACAGCCGGGAGTCATCAGAACTCCGCACTCTGATTAATTCTCTCGCACAGGTGGGGAATTAACAGCGCATGGGCGGAGCAGCAACATTCTGACGGCTCCCGGCCGTCATGAGCACACGCCTACCTCGACTCATGATGGCCGAGAGCCGTCATGAGCTCCGAAAAGGTTAAACATTCCTGGTTTTATAAGTCCTTTTCTACAAGATCCTTTAAGCAGTGTGCTAGAGATTCTAAGGCTTTTCATGAAGGAGAAATCTCAGGATGGGTCCAGCAAGGTGGGTCCCTCTTCGCAGCGGTTCAGACTTTTCCATTCCTCCAGACCTGGAGGTGGTAGGAGGAAGACTCAATTACTTTTTTCCTCAGTGGTAAGCATCTTTCACTGATCAGTTGGTTCTGAGCATCATTCAGAATCGATACTTTATCAAGTTCAGCTCTCTGCCTTCAGACTCAGGGAGCATCCGTACTCCTGCTCCCAGAAACCCACTTCGAAGGAAGGCTTTGTGGGATGGAATTTCTACACTGCTACAGTAGAAGGCCATCCTTTCGGTCCCCAAGGAAGAACAATGGCAGGGGTGTATTCCATTATGTGTTTGAGGTTTTCCACCCTGTCCTCGACTTAAGAGACTTAACCCCTTCGCTGCTAGGCCTTTTCCCCCCCTGTGCTAAGCCTTTTTTTAGCTATTTGGGGTAGTTCGCGCTTAGACCCCTGTAACTTTTTGACCACATAAGGTATCCACGCCTAATTTGCGTCCTTTTCTTCCAACATCAAGGGAATTCTAAAGGTATCCAGGGTTTGTGGATTCCCCTGGAGAAGACCCAGAAATTAGCCAAAATACACTTAAATGTTTGTTTTGGGGGGAAAATGGGAAAAAAGTGCTTCAAATGAAAGCCTCTGGGTTTTTCCCTGCAAATGGTATGAAAAAAGGGTATGTGGGGCTGAAATCAAAATTTTCGCAGATTTAGGGAATTACAGACTTTTGTCAGAAAACCAAAATGTTTTACGCAGCTTTGCCATTTTTCTGGGACATAGCCTATTTTTTCTATTTTTTGTGCTTTCAACCTCCTTCCAGTAAATGGTAGAAATGGGTATGTAAGCAATAATGGATCCTGCAAATCTATACAATGTAAAAAAGTAGACATAATTCTGAATTCAGCAAGGGGTCATTTCTGTAGATCCATCAAGGTTTCTTTATAAAAACTAACAGTTAAATATAGGAAAAATTGAAAATTAGTTGAAAAAAACAGCCTTTTGTGTCAATGTTTTCACCTGTAACTTTTTCTAATTATGACAGCTCTTTGAAAGCAATATACATTTACATCCGGTGGACCTTACTGGTTGTGGGGGTATATAGGACTTGTAGGTTCACCAAGAACCCAACGAACCCATAGCCAAAAACTGAGCAACACCTTGGTTTTTTATGTACCAGGTATTTAGCAATTATTCTGGGAAAATGTATACATGGAAAAATCGGTATGAAAGACACCTATGTATTTCTGAAATGGGAACAAAATATAGAGTTTAGAAACAGTAGATATTTGCACATTTCCGAAATTGGGAATACTCAAACTAGCATGAGCATTATCGGTCATTTTTCAAAATGACTTCTTTTTTACACATTGTCTTTCATTTGGAAGGCAGAAATGCATCAAACGTCAATAGGTATTAACAGTTGCTTTAAAAACCTGAATTACCTTAAGTCTCCCGATACAAAATGGTACCTCACTTGTGTGAGTAGACATAGTGCCCACGATAGGAAACGGCTCAAAACACAACGTGAACACACCACATTTTCACAATGAAAAGTTACCCTTTTTTTGCAGAGTGCCTAGCTGTAGTTTTTTTACTTTACCTATGCCGGCACCTAGGGAAACCTAGTAAATCTATACATTTTTAAAAAGTAGACACCGAGGGGAATCCAGGACGGGGTGACTTGGCTGGCTCTCACCAGGTTCTGGTACCCAGAATCCCTTGCAAACCTAAATAATTGTCAAAAAAAGCAAATTTTCCTCACATTTCTTCTGTGGTGGAAAGTTCTGGAATCTGCATGGATCCACAAAATTCCACCCACCCCGCGTTTCCCAAAGTCTTCCGAGACAAATGGTACCTCACTTGTGTGGATAGGCCTAGTGCCCGCATCAGGAAAAGGTGCAAAATGCAACGTGGACACACCACATTTTCACAGTGAAAAATGACCCCTTTTTTGCAAAGTGCGGAGCTGTCGTTTTTTTAACCCTAGCTCTGCCGGCACCTAGGGAAACCTAACAAACCTATACATTTTTTAAAACTAGACACTCAGGGGAAAATGTGGCGTGTCCACGTTGTGTTTCGGGCCGTTTCCTGTCGCGGGCACTAGACTTACCCACACAAGTGAGGTACCATTTTTCTCGAAAGACTTTGGGGAACGCGGGGTGGGTGGAATTTTGTAGCTCCACACAGATTCCAGAACTTTCCACCACAGAAATGTGAGGAAAATGTCTTTTTACAAATGTTTAGGTTTGCATGTGATTCTGGGTAACAGAACCTAGTGAGAGCCACACAAGTCGCCCCATTCTGGATTCCCTTCAGTGTCTAGTGTTCAAACATATATAGGTTTGCTATGTTTCCCTAGGTGCCGGCTGCGCAAGGACCCAAAATCCACAGGTAGGCACATTCTGCAAAACAAGTCAGTGCCTAGTGGGCTTTCTGCCACCCTAGGGAGGGGGGAAATCAGGGGCTATTGCCCCAATATGCCCCAGAGGGGGGCAGAAAGACTATGGCTATTCTTTTGGGGGTTGGGGGCATTGGGATGCCCATTCTGGTCAACCCCCACCCCTGCCTATAAAAAAGCCAGCATATTTGCTGGTGCATAGTGGGATTTCTGCCTGGGGGCAGATCAGGGGCTACTGCGCCCATCTGCCTCCTGTGAGGGGCAGAAAGACTGTGGCATCTTTTTTGGGGTGGGTAGGGGCATTGGCATGTCCATTCTTGGCAGCGCCCACCCCAAAATTTGGAGAAAAAAAATCCCTGGTGGCTCGTAGGCATTTTGCCCCCCCCCCCCGGGGGATGCAGTTAAGGTGCTATTGCCCCATCTGCCTCCTGGGGGGGCAGAAAGTCTTTTGTTTTCTTTGGGGGGTAGGGTGGGGGCATTTGCATGACCATTCTGGGCAGCCCCCACCCCTATAAACAAAAATCCCTGGCATCTAAGGTGCTTTCTGTCTCCCCGGGAGGGGCAGATTTGGGGCTACTGCCCCCATATGCCCCCCGTGGGGCAGAAAGACTAGGAGAGGTGGGGGTATTAGCATGCCCATCTTTGGCAACCCCCACCTCTAAATTCATTGGGGGAAAAAAACCTTGTGTCTAGTGGACTATCTCCCCCCAGGGGAGGCAGATTGGGGGCTACTGTCCCAATCTGCCCCCCAAGGGGGCAAGAAGACGGTACCTTTGTGGCAGGAGGGGTGGGGGCATGGGTATGCCCATATTGGGCAACCCGACCCCTAATTATAGTTTAAAAAAAATCCCTGGTATCTAGTGGGCGATTGGGGCCTACTGCCCCATCTGCCAGGGGAGGGCAGAAAGTCTGTGATTTGTGGTCGGGGGGGGGCATTGGCATGCCCATATTGGGCAGTCCCCACCCCTAATTAAAATATAAACAAAAATCCCTGGGGACAGAAAGACTAAATTTGCCGAAATTCTTATGGAGGGAGCAAAGGCCCTTGCCCAAGGGGCTGCTTCCCCCCTCCCTGGTGTCTAGTGGGTGGATCCCTACTTGGGGAACGCCCTCCTGGGGCATTCCCCAAGCAGGGATCCACTGAGATTCTCTCCTTTCCAATGATACCTCTCCCGTCTTTCTACGTGCTCTGGGGGATGAGATAGCCCCCTGAGCACGTAGAAAGTGAAACTGAAATGAGCATAAAGGCTCATTTTAGTTTCGGATTCTGTGAAATGACGACAGTGCAATGTGCGCGCTGATCGTTATTTCACAGAAACCAGGAAGGGGGCCTCGGAGCTGGGGAAGCTCTTTCCTAGCTCCCTGTGAGAAGTTGGCCTGGTGTATGATGTTCACTATTCTAGTGAGCACCTTGTACCAGTCCAAACAACCCTTATGGTGAGTGGTTGTAAGTCAACCTTATAGACAAGCTATCCTAGGGGTATCATGGACATAAGCAGTCTTAGGCTTAACTCAAGAGGGCATGTGAAGCCAGCTGTTTTACCATATGCAATTCTTTTAATACCAAATGAAAGGACACCACACAAGTTATACATTATAAAATATCTGTATTTATTACTAGAATAATCCCCTGTACTCTTTATGAGGACAGAAGCACAAGCGTTAAACAAAGAACTTCATATAACATACAAAAGTTGCACAATTATGGATAGGCCCTGGTGGCCCGTAAAACCATATACTAAAATAGTGGTATATGAACCACGTCATGAACAATGGTAAGGCCTAGGGCCTTGAGAATCGCTGGGGCTACACTGGACTAACTGAAGTTAGGACGAGAGCGTCCCACAGGATGCCGGTGCAGTGTCTAAAGCACACGCGTGCACCAATGCAAAGTCAATGGCGCGTAAAAGTTACAAAGTTGCAGATTTAGGAGTCTTCCGACTGGACTAGAACTTAACCACTTATAACTAGGACACTAGAGGTGTAAACCACTACAGGAGCACCGGAGTACTCGCGTTACCTCACCCACAGGAAGCGGGTGCATAGGTGTCAAAGTGCATCGGGTTTCTTTGTGGAGTTCTATAGAGCCTGGAGGTAAAGATGCTGCAGGCGGCCAGGAGAGAAGAGTCCGGTTGGATCCAAGGGTGGATCGAAGATGTAGAGTACCTGAAAGCAGAGGGGACAGAGTCTGGGTCACTAGCCAGTGACCAGGATGGAACCAGGAAGGAACCAGGCGATGTCGAGCGCAATCAGGTGGTTGTCATGAAGCTTGTCTCCGCTGCCACGTGGACCAGGGGGCATCGACGATGACCAGGAGTCAGACACGGACTGTCCCACAAAGGCTCTCACTGTTGGCGGTTTCGGCTTCCGGATTGGAGTCAACAGGCCTTGGCAAATGCAACCCACGCAGGAATAAAAGATGGCTTCTGGATCAGATCAGCAAGATTTGATGGGCTGCTCCTTTTCAGCAACCAGACCAGTAGTGTAAATTCAAAGGTTCATCGTCACAGAGGCCGCTAGCCAACGGGCAAGTGACCGGACAGACGAGTCAAGCAGGAAAATGCAAAAGGGCCCCACGCAGCACTCGGTGAGTGTGCAGAGGTGATCTTCGGTGCAAAAGCTGCTCGGGGCTGGGGCTTCTCAGTCCCCAATGCACAGCTTCAAGGGTGCCTTGGGAGCTGCACGGGAAGCACTTCGCAGGCTTTTCAAGATGGCTGGTCCCACGTCTCACGTCTCCTCCACCGGTCTCAGCTTTGCTGTGGCTGTGGATCGGGCTGTTGGATGTCTGTGAATTTGGTTCTTGTCAATCTCTGTTGCTCGAGCTCCGGTGGGAGCTGCAACAAAGCAAACTGTTGAGCACTTGATGGTACCTGTTTGCACAGGGTGGTCACTCCTTGACCACAAGGGAGATTCTTCAGTCTTCTACGTCGAGTAGGATGTCGAAGGGTCCAGAGTTAATTATCAAAGTTTCAGTCAGGATTATCTAAAGTCTATGGACACAGCTCCTACCTTTATTCCAAATCAAGGTGCTGGATTACCTGCTAGGTCCCTCCTATGGGTGGGACCCAGGAAGGGGGTGGTTACACCCCTTTCCCTTTGTCCAGTTTTGCGCCAGAGCTGGGGCTGGAGTGCCCCAGCACCGGTTTGAACTGGGCTATGCATGGGACACCTTGTGTGCCCCAGGCAGTGTCTAGTTTCACTCAGCCCTCCCTGCCTCAATCCACTATCTCCTGTCTGGGGTGGTGGTGACACCTCCCTGTGACAGGAAACCTTTCGTCCAGGCCTCCCCTGCCGGAGTTTTGGTCAGCAGCAGGAGGCCAGACTCGTGTCTGTGGCAGTAGCATCCATTTTGTGATGCTGAGGCTCTGGTTAGTTTTAACCGCGTTTAAGTAAAGTAACATGTCTTCTCCCTCTAGAAGGGTGGAATGCTACCCCCGTCGCCAGAACTGGCAAGGGGGTAGTATTCCAAAGTGTATGACACCTTACACGACATGTTTTGATAAAGCCAAACCAAAGTTAGCAATAACCGTGAGGATTATAATGCACTTAAGAGTATATGGTATGGCAATACCCTGGAACAGCTATAAGGACATGGTTCCGAAAGCTGCAGACAGGCTCAGCTCATGCTAGAGCACCATCTCACATAAAACCAAGCACTCTGCCTCCAGGATTGTTAAGGCCTGCCATAGGAGTGACTTATAGGTGTATATGTGTCCAGATATAGGTTTAGACATAGGTATACTATATCTAAGCATGGGGTGATTACACGACCTTGCCCCAGCTGAGTGTTCAGCCAGTTGTGTCAGTTTGGATGGCCAGCCAGGGGTGGCAAAAGATATGCTGCAGCCCCTGGTAGGCCTTGGAGGCACCTATGCCCTGGGTACCTATAGTACACTGTACAGGGGCTCATAAGGTGACTCAATATCCAATTAATTATGTACCTAGGGTACATGGAGTCCATTTTACAGAGAGAGCAGATAGCCTGGGGCCCAGATTAGCAGGGTCCCAGGCAAACTAAGTCGAAAACCAGCTAAACACAAGGCAAAAAATCTGGGGTAACCATAGTCAGATATCTATCCTCCTACACTCCCGAGACTTTGGGGGAGAAAAGGAAACCCCTCTTCTGTCTGCAGGAGAGGGATTTTGTGCCCCTGTCCTCATGACGGAATGGTTCAGTCATGAGCACAGGAGCAGCGATGCTCATGACGGAACCATTCCGTCATAAGCATAAAAGGGGTTAAAGACTAAAATTTCAAATGGTAGCTTTGCAGCTCATAGTTACTCTGGTTTGCGTGCAAGATTTTCTGATGACAGTAGATTTGCAGGTTGCTTGCTTGCACGTTCCTATTCATCTCATGCATCAGAATCATCTCCGTTTCGAGGTAGAGGAGCTCATTTCCAGTTCTGTGTGCTCCCGTTCAGGTTAAAGTCTGCCCCACAGGTTTTCACGAAGGTTCTGTCTTCATTGATGGATCTCCTTTATTGTCAGGGGATTTGTGTCCAGCCATATCTGGACGATTGTTCGGTTTCAGCAAGTTCAGTCAGTCAAGCAAATGATCATGTCATTCAAGTATTCCTGGTTTTGGAATCTCATGGGTTCCTGATTAAATCCCAGAAATCAAGGTTGATTCCGGCACAGGATTGTGTCTTCATCGGACGTCAGTTTCCCACAGACATCGGTGTGGTTACACTTCCAGATAGCATGGTACAGAAGATCCAGTCCTATATTCTGGGCCTTCTGAACTCTCTCTTTTCAAAGATTTCAGACTGGTTGAGAATTCTGGGGGATCTAGCTCCCATTGTATTCTTGGTTCCTTGGGCTCGATTCTATCTGAGCATTCTCATTTGCTGCCTGCTTTGGACCTGGGTTCCTGCCTCACAGGATATGTCTCTCTATCTTCCTGTGTCACTGTTTGTAACACAAGAACTAGCTTGGTGGTTGGATCCATTGAATCTATGAAAGTGGGTGCCTTTATGTCCTCCCCTTCCAGTGATAATTACCACAGATGCAAGTATGAAGAGATGGGGAGCTTAGATGGCTTCACATCAGTTACAGGGTCTGTAGACATCTTCTCACCTCTCATTATCACCTGGCAAGGGGGGGGGGCAAAGGGCTGGTTCCTGTACCTCATTTCTTATCGCATTTATTCCTGGAGCCAGTCTCATCTCCTGTCTCTATCTGTAATTTATATCCAGGGTCTTCTACATTCCAGGGTGGATGTGTTAAGCGGGGTGATTCACTCCTCTCAAGATTTCTGTGTCTGTCCTGTTCTGTTCAGCCAGATTTGTGGGGGTGCTGAGTGATAGATGTATTTTCAGAGACTCGCAATGCTCTGCTGCCTCGATTCCAGGATGAGGAAACAGTCAGCCTAGGGAATAGATCGGCTATCCTCTCCATGGCCTCAGAGTCTTCTGTTTGCTTTCCCTCCTTTTCCTTTGATCCATAGGTTTCTGATGAGTGTGAGGAGAGAGGGAGCACGGGTAGACCTGGTTGCTCCGGCATGGGACTCCTTTTCTTGGTTTTCTCTTCTGGTGAGGATGAGGAGGGACAGGGAGAGGTTGCTGTCTATGTGTCCATCTCCTCTGATCTTTCCGTTCCTTCAGAAGGAGTCCCTGGTTGTCTGAAATTGACCGTTTGGAGACTGGGTGGTCAGGATTGATGGCTCTGGGCTGTTCTGCTACCGTTTCCCTTTCTATTCAGGCTGCCTGGAGACCTTCCACTAGGGCTTCTTATGCCCAACACTGGGTTTCCTTTGGAAAATGCTGTGGGACACATCAGATTGGGCATATGTCTGCTTCTCTCCCTCATATCCATCAGTTTCTTCAAGCTGGGGTCTCTTTGGGGATGCCTCCTTCCACCCCGAAGCCGCAATGGGCGGCACTCAAAGCTTTTCGGGCTCCTTGGGGTAATCTGGTGGATTCCCAGGATTCGATTCAGAAACTGGTTAAGGGGTTTTCAGACATTTGTTCCATTTATTCGCCTGACTGTCCTTCCTGGGACGTATCTGTGGTTCTGCAGGCTTTACGTTACCCACCTTTTCAGCCTCTTCTTTCCATTTATCTCAGGTACCTAACCTTGAAAGCGTTTTTTTCTGGTGGCCATTACTTCAGGCAGGAGACTGGATGAACTGGGGTCCTTTTCATGTAGAGCCCCCTTTTTGTGGATATTTGAGGATCCGTTTATTTTTTCGAGCGTGTCTGGTTCTTTTCTCAAGGTTAATTCTGCCTTTCATGTCCAGCACAAAGTCATTCTGCCTATCTTTTCCTGATCCTCAGTCCCCTGAAGAGATTAGTCTTCATTCTCTGGATGTCCGCAGAGCTGTTTTGATTTATCTCAAGAGGGTGGAGAGATTCCATCAGGATTCCTCTTTGTGGATTTTGGGCCTGCCAGAAAAGGATGCACACCTACCTCACAAACTTTGTGCAGACTGGTGTGTTCTCTGATTTAACAAAACACAAGGGGAAGAGGGTCCTAGGGGAAGTTTAACGACCAAAACTGCTATACCCCCTACCTATATATACACCAACAGAAAATAGCAGTGGGTCAATGGGCTAACTAAATAATGTATCTGTGCTAAACCATGTGTTCACAAGCAAAAATAAGATCTTGCTGGGGGAGACTCCTCAAACGCGATAGAGTTCCCATCAGTCACCATGGAGACCGCCCTTCATCATCTGGGTACTCTCAGGTTTTGAGGATACTGTCACCCACACCAGATCGGCAGATGTTTGAATGCCTAATCTAGGGTGTAGAAATGATTTCCTGTAATTACATCGGGGATACTCTGAATGTAGATTTGCTAACAATCCGGCTATTCTGCAGTTGGGGTGCATCTATTGAGAACCTCACCCATGATTTGGTTGGCTCGATTCTCCAGCGCGAGTGTGATTTTGAGTACACTCAGTCACTTGCAGGCTGATTATGAATTTGCACTAACTCAATGTTAGTTGCGACTATCATTCTATTCGGCACATTACATATTAATACGGCTTTGGATTGAGTTATAATGACTGGGTACCCCGGGACATCATCGTGGCTGGTGCACAGAGCCATGCGTCAGCGCCGCATATGACTTAGATGAACATGAGTAAGAGTCGAGTCTATGTGTAGCTGCCCCGACATCGTACATCTGATTTAGGAATCAGTACTTGGCACCAACATGAAGACACACTTATTTGATCTATTGTGCATCCCAGACAGTATTGTAGACTAACATATGCGCTCGGTACTGTTGAACATATCAGTAGTCCAGCGATGTGATTCTATATCTATGTTCTCATGTCTAATCAAACAAATGGCATGCTGAATCAGGAGTCAGTCTGTGGATGACGATACTTTTATCGTCACAAAATGCATTGGTGCTTGCACGCACGACATTTCCCTAATACATCACTTACAACGCATTGGGGCACGCATGAACTACATTTCCCTACAAACTTTACGTGGAACGCCGTGATGACGTCACGCGTACCCTCGACGTCGGGCCCGGAAGGTGATTTGTTTACCGCCGGTACACCGTGTCGGCACTTCCCCATGAAACAGCCCAGAGGGACGACCGGTGTACCGACGGATAGCTGAGGGGTCTATTGCTCTCATTTTTGCTCTCATAGAGAGGTGGTTAAGGTGTGCGGAAGGCGAGCGGAATCGCGCAGTGAGTGGTGGCAGCCAGATTAATTTGTTAGTTAGTGACGCTCAGAGGGTGTGTTGCTGAACAATAATGTGCATACCACCCAGGGGGTCGAAGTTGGTTCTGCTACCCAGGGGGTTGTAGTTGGTTCTAATGACCAGGATTTGGCACGTTCGAGATCAGTGTCGTAAAATCATCATTTTAATCACTGACTCTAGGCGTGTATTAAGGGTATAAGAGGAGTTTTGTGAGAGGCATATCGGTGCTGGATATGTCACGTGAGGAACGGGCGATTCATGGTCGTTTCTTTGGGGAGACATCTCCCATAGCTGAGCATTTTTTCTTTCCTTCTATTAGAGCGGTGCTCCCAGTACCTGAGCTGGCGCCAGGTGAGGTGGGGCTGTTCCCTCCGGCCTAAATAGGTGAGTGAATATTATTAACTAGTATATATGGTGGACTCTATTGCCCATATGTGGCTGGCACTTAGGGGCTAGCATGGCAAACAAGTTAAAATTAACTGTTGGGTCTTGGCACACGATTATAGTCATTGATTGTGCTTTGTTGGTTTTCTTTTTTATGTATCTGGACTCATCCCTGCTGATGGTTTTGGCTTGAAGTCAGGAGGATGAAAACATATTATACTTCTCAGGTGATATGACTTCTTTTTAGATGTTTAGCAGTAGCATTAATTGTCCTGAGGAAGCAGCAGGAGACCATTTGGCTCCAAGTGTCTGCAGAAACATGTCGACCTAAGATTCTCATTAGTGGTTATTTGTTACACTACTATTTGCACTGTTTTATTGATTTGGGAGTGACGGGTGCATAATAAATAGTTTTTTCCCCACCACTATCCAATTTTAGAGCGCTTTTCATTATTTCACTTTAGTTAGCACTGCTATTCAGTTCCTTGAGAGATACATTGATTCACACCTTTAGCCTTTTTATCATTTCTACACCCTAGATTAGGCATTCAAACATCTGCCGATCTGGTGTGGGTGACAGTATCCTCAAAACCTGAGAGTACCCAGATGATGAAGGGCGGTCTCCATGGTGACTGATGGGAACTCTCTCGCGTTTGAGGAGTCTCCCCCAGCAAGATCTTATTTTTGCTTGTGAACACATGGTTTAGCACAGATACATTATTTAGTTAGCCCATTGACCCACTGCTATTTTCTGTTGGTGTTCTCTGATTGTCTTGGCTTGTTCCCAGTTTTGTGTCCCATCTACGGTAGGGGTTCAGGCCAGGTCAACTCAGGGATTAGCAGCTTCTCTGGCTGAGTGTCAAGGGGCATCCCTGGATGAGATTTGTGGGGCAGCCACTTGGGCGATCCCTTCTACTTTTATTAAACACAGCAGAGTCACTCAGGTCCTGCAGTGGTGGATTTTTTGGGATAAAAGGTCTTGTCTGCAGTGATGTGACCATGGGTTTTTACTTCTATAATAAATATTGTTTCTGCATTGCTTCAGTTGTCAGACTTTTTGATAGTTTGGATACATCTCATGTAGTGAGGAAGCCAAACAGTAGGGAGGAGGAGGTAATGCTTTGATTACTTACAGGTAAGTGCGTTACTCTGAGTCCTTCAATCGCTTGATTCCTTACACCCTGCCTCCAGCCCTGTCAATCCAGACCAACTGGTTTCAGTAGAGCTTGTTGACAATACAGGAGGTAAATGGGGGTGGGCTTTTATTAGATTAGGGGGGTTGTTGAAGGAGGCACAGGAGCCTCATGTAGTAAGTAAGCAGAGAGAGAGATGGACGCAGACTAATGCAATTACCGGTAGTTGATCAAAGCATTACCAATCTGACACATCATCTCAAACAGGTTTCCTAAACCACAGACTGTCCAGTGATAATAGTAGGCTTCTGGGTCCTATGCTAAATGTTGCTGACTCCTTCGAATCCCCGTCTGTTAACTTAAAGCTCAACACTTCAGAAACATTTTATATGGTCTCTTATAGATTCTTGGGCTCATCTTGTCTTGAGAGAATCTTCAATACTTCAAAAAATGTAGGTCTGTTTCAAAACTGGAAAGCTGCCATCAGGGCTAACACACTGACATCTGAGAATCTTTTATAAATCAGGATACCAGACAGTGCTTCCCACTCGCTCTTTAAAGTTTGCCCAGTCCACTGAGTCACTGCTATCTTCTCTTAGAGGAAATATGAACATCAGTAGAATCTGGATAGTGGATAATAATGATGAGCTAACTTCTTATGCTGACCATATTGTGTTATTCACATCAGAGGTTCTATCTCCAGTTCCAACAATTTGGGAGGCTAAAAGTGACTATTTAACCATATCTTGCTAAATGTTAAATAAATCCAAGTACGAATGTATGCCAATCAATGCTCATCATAATATGTCCATGGTAAAAAAAAATACTGAGTTAAATTCAAACCCTAGTCTTGCTAAATATTTGGGTAGGTTGGTCCAAGACAATATGGAATACACTACAAAGATAATTGAGGAATTTACCACCGAAAAGGTTCTCCAGTGCATTATAATTCGTAGATAACCTTCCGGATGCAAAGAGTATTAGGTAATGATAGGTAACCCATATTGAAATTAATAAAATAAAAATGGGAACCTTACCTGGACCCGAAATGTCGATAATTCAAATAAATCTGCTTTTTTTGTCTACTTTATTCATTTCGTCATGTAAAACAAATGTGCCAACATTATTTATGTAGGCACGATTTCATTTTTTGACATATTTGTTCATGGACTTCACTTATACTTTATGAAATAGGTATGCAGGAATTTTGACTTTCCTATCATTGTAAAGATGAACAGAGTATCCTCTTGCATATGATGGCAGACTGCAGAATAATTCAGCCAATATGGTCTAGCGTAATATCTGAGAATAATCAGACATATGCATCAACTGTGACATGCAACCCGATTTGGTCTTGCTTTGCTATTCACTCAAATAAAACTGAGCACGATTTATAAGTAAATGATAGGGTTTTACTTAGGGCCTTTTATGACTTTGGCGGTCCATCCTGGTCGAGCAAGCGGTGCTGCGGCAGTCTCACTGCAGTGGGCAGTTAGGCTCATGAGAGCCTAACATGCAGCCCGCTGACGTGACTGTGCCTGCAGCATGTTCCTGAATGGTGTGGCATGAATGCCACACTGTGCAGGAAAAGGGGAGCAATTCTGGGGGTGCACAACATGTGCCCCCTTGCATGCACTCCCAGGCCCAGGAGCAACACGGGAGCCCTGTTAGGGCCCCCTCTGTTGCCTCTCCACCACCCTTTTCATGGCGGGCTCACTAAATCCTGAATCCCCAGCAGACGCAGTGGTCCTGTGGCGGTGGGACCTCCCCACTAGTATTAACTGCATGTTAAACTATGTTATGTTTTTTTCTACGGATTTATGGGGCGATTGAGCTGCTTGGTGGATTGGGCTCTCGGAAGAATGAGTGCTCTGGTGGAAAGCTTGCTTATCCAGCTGGCCAGCCTGGGCTTTTGCAATAACATACACCACCATTCTTTATCTTATTGTATTAAGTCATCCTTGTATGTTTAAACTATGTCCTCATGTTAAAGTAATTCAAAACCAATAGTATCCTGTCATGATCTAATAAAAATCATGTTTTCCCGTCATGCGTTTTAAAACTAAAATGAGTTTGTATACCAATTTAAAAAAAAAAAAATTCAACCAGCTTTCCAAGGTCTAGCCTGTTGGCATAGCCAATGATTGTTTTTCTTTGTATTTTCCTATGCTCTTCCCATGGTTCTCCCCTTCATGTAATTTATAAGACAGGATGTCACAGACACTTCATGTGGGTATTCAAGTCTAATTATTTATTTGTGCTATAACTGCCCTCACATCATCATTTGAGTGGCTGGGTCATTTGGAAGAGTCCATAAGAAATGTAATGCACATTTTGCTTTAGGGTAAATTATGGTCACGTTTGGAGGTGATCACTGTGTCTACTGCTTTGTCATTTAGGGGCATATTACCAACAACTAGCGATAATTATCGCTATGTTGGCTTAGCGGCAATATTTTTATCGCCGAGCTGCGGCGATTTTTATCGCTTCGGAACCTCGCTATTATCAAGGTTTATCTCCTAAGCGATAAAAATCGGCCGAAATGCATGAATATCGCTGAAAAGTCAGCGATATTCATGCATTACCAAGCTAATGCTTTTAGCCATGTTATCCACCTCCCATTGGATAACATGGCTAAGAACTGCTCAGGGCAGGTGTTAGCTTTTGGAGATATTCGCGCTCAGCGCGAATATCTCCAAAAGTTGGTAATAGGAGATAGCGATGTTAGCGACTGTTTCCAGTCGCTAACATCTTGGCACGCCTACTTTGCATGTCATTATTGATAAATTTCACTGACATGCAAAGCGGGGCCCAAGATGGTCGCTATATCCTACTAGCTGTCGCTAACTGGTGTTAGCGACAGCTAGGTAATAGGGAGATAATTTTATCTCCGCTTTCTTGGCTTTTAAAGCCAAAAAAGCGGAGATAAACCCCCTTGATAATATGCCCCTTAGTTCTCTGGCTAAGAACGAAAGGGTGCTTATTTTCCAGAGTTGGAAAGCGCTCCTTCTGTCATTGCGTTGGGCTGCTGACTGCAGATCTATCATCTTGAAAGAGGCAACACGTGAATTGGGGGTTGGAGGGGAATGGAGAAGGTGGTTAATAGAAATGTGAAGAATGTTTCACGGGTCTTTCAGGAAAATCTCTCTCTTTGTCACCCTTTTTGCATCTGCTTCTCAAGGACGTTCAGACCTTTGACAAGGTCAGTCCACTGGCCTATGAAGGCATTCTCTAGGGCAGTTTGGTGGTGGAATACAATTTCATTATTGATGACAACTAGGACTCATGAGTCCAGTGAATAGTCTATTACTGTCATTTATTTGACAATATTCCCCATGCACTAGAAATTTTCCATTTATTGATTGTTCATATATGTGTTTGTGGTTTTTGTATAATGTATTTATTCCTTTGAATGTTGTCTGATGTTGGCACATTTGTTTAAATATTGTTTAGGTTTCTATGTACAAAAAGTGTAAAATATTTCAATGTACAGTGTGTTTTTTCTGTTGTTTAAAACATGAAAAGTTTTTGATGAAATATAAAATAATTGGCAATAAATCAATTTGCCAGGTTTGGATTGAATAAATATTTTTCCATTCCTTGAAAGATTTTGTTTGAAGTAAGTGTGGTTGAGGTATTTTTGTGTATTCTACAGAAGCTGAAATCCTGCAGAAGTAGACACTGGTCTGTAATCACGGTCTAGTGGACAGAGGATAAGGAAAAGAAGTGAAGAACTCTCACCCACTCCCTGCAGCAAGCCCTGCTCTTGTTCAGCCCACCCTTACTTGGTAGCCAGGCTTGTGCAATGTAAGTCACACCCCGTGTTGCGGCTCCGCAAGATGCTTTTTAGGGTGAGGTGATGAGACGGTAACTCTGACCGACAGGCTTCCTGCACTGAACAAAGTGTTGCAGTGGTAGGATAGTGCCCATAATAGTGATATCTGTATCCTAATGCCCGAAGGTGATGCAATGGCTCACGTGCCTCGTTGCTGCACATACACCTGCATAATTATTGTGAAGGAGTCACCGGGGCTTCTGGGCTCTTGGTCGAGCTGACCAAAAATGATAAACATACATTTCGTTGCCACAATGAATCATTGGAACAAAATGTGATTCGGAGTCTTATTTGGGGTACATTGTGAGTTTATTCAAGACATGTCAAGAAATGTATAGCCCAGAAGGCACTGTATTTTAGCAGCCGCATCAAATATGTGTGCGTTTGGAGGCACCCTTGCGGCCTCAGCTTTGCTTGCCACCTGACTTTCCAAAACAGAAGGCTTTCTTTCATTCTATCACCATGCCTCCCTTTTATTATTGCACCCTCCTGTCGACCTTTTGCAAACAGGAAGTTTTCGTTAACCATTAACGTCGCCCAGCAGAGCAGTGACAGGTGCGGGCCAAGGACGAGGGCAGATAAGAGAACAGACGGTGGCAGCAGTGGGATGGCTCGGCTACCCGCCCCTCTGATAACAAAATGGATTGTGTTAACCACTTCCCCACCAGCCTCCATGGTCTCGACACGAGCCAGTCTAGCCTGCGTCTCCATCCTGTGTTTAGTGCAGACTGTCTTGGAATACATGTGTGAAGTTGGAAGAGTTCTTGACAGGCAGTGGTGCCAATCATTTTCAGCGTCTTCTCTTGGACGAGCACTGACACCAGCTTGAGGCTCACAGGTGCTCTATTTATTCAAATACAACAGTAGCACACGCAAGCATAAATATGTAAAACAGCACAACAGAATTCAAATAATAATGAAATAAAGAAAAAACACTGTTAGTTCTTCCACACTAACCTTTCCGGATTTAAACTGTACTACCAAAATGGAATATTGAACATAAACGTTCACATGATGAAGTGGACAAATCTTTTTGGCTACCAACGGAAGCTCATCTCCACATCTCCAATTCGCCCACCTTCACCATTGCACAACCACTTGCGTCATTGGGGGACAATCCTAGGCCACCCCCCAAATGGATATCTGTCCTGGAAAGCCCGTCAGGGGCGTAGCTTCAAGGAAGGTGTTTAGGGTGTTACACCTCCCACCCCCTCCCCCGTACCTTCAAAAAATATATTCTGTAGTAAATAGTTGGATGCAGGTGCTCACAGTCGGATACGGTGAGGTCTCAGTGGGATTTCACCTGGATTTTAAATACACACACAGACAAATTCTCTCTCTGTCTATCTCTCTCTCGCTTCCCAAATCTGTTTTGAAAGTAGTCAAGAAAGTTGGTTGTTTTACAAAAGATTGCATTTCCTGCCACTTATTACCCTTATACTCTTAAAAATCCACACTCCTATCCCTTTCGACTGCCCCTTAAGTCCCCCTCATGCCTTGCTTGTCGTATAATGTATTTTAACTGAATAAGTCAGCATGCGTTAGACATGGCACCCTTGGCGTGGTTTTCCCTGACCGTTCGCTTCGACCTCCTGTATTTGTGATGCTGTGCTGGATTTTGTTTTTGCTGGCTTAGATGCTTTGGGCACTCTGCCACTGCTGATCAGTGTCAGAGTGCAAGTGCTCCCTATGAAAACTGTTATTATGATTGGTTCTCCCGGATTGGCATATTTGATTTACTGGGAAGCCTCTAGTAATGTGCACTACGTGTGCCAGGGCCTTTAAGTCAAATGCTACTAGTGGGTCTGCAGCACTAATTGTGCCACCCACATGAGTAGCCCTGAAAAGGTATCACAGGCCTGCCACTGCAGTGCCTGCACGCAGTTTTAAACTGCCATGTCAAACTGGCATGTGCACCTACTTGACTGGCCCTAACCTTCCCTGTTCTTACATGTTAGTCAACACTAGGGTAGGCCCAAGGTACCCCTATGGACAGGGTGCACTGTATGTGATAGGTAGGACATGCCCTGTTGTGTGTGACATGTCCTGATAGTGAAATACTGCCAATTTCGTTTTTCACTATTGCAAGGCTATCTGTTTCCATAGGCTCGAATGGGGAGTTTGCTTATAACATCTTGTAAGCATAACTACCCCTGGGAACAAGGTAGGAAAATAACGTTTAGTATGCCTGAACTCAGAACGTTAAAATGAATCTTTAAGCAAGGGTGATTTTTACATTCTGTGTTTGAAAATACCACTTTCAGAAAGTAAGTATTTTCTTGCTTACCAATTTTAGAAAGTAGGTATTTTCTTGCTTAGCCATCCAGTGTACCTCTGCTAGGATGTGTATTGACTGTCTGGCTTTGGAATGACAGGGGCTGGAGGTGTGCAGTGGCTCAGGGGGTGTGGATGAGTCAGGGCTGGGTTGTATAGACCTGGGCTGCATTTAGAGTAGGAGAGGAGATTTCCTTTCACCTGTATGGGCTAGGCCTGCCTTGCACACTGCTGTCTCCACCTCCTGCCAGAAAGCAGCACCATAGAGGACATAACTGATTTTGACTGGGCACAGGGTTTCTTTGCCACCAAAGAACAAAGGATTTTGCTGTATAAGTATTGGGGCCAAGACCCCAGAACTTTAGAACATCCCTGGAATTCAAGAGGCCCCTTTGCCAAGGAGAAGAGCTGGAGAGACTGAGAAGTACTGTCGCTTTGCTGTGTGCTGTGCAGGATTGGCCTTCAGTTGGTCTTTCTGCCAAGGAGGACTTTGCCCTGGGCTGTATCCCCTGCTTGAATGAGATCTCCAAGGGCCTGCGTGTGCTGGCCTCCTGTTCTAAAGTCACAGGGACACAAAGACTTCATCCCCAGCTGCTCTGAACTCTGCTGCTGTGAGTCCTGATCTACCAAGAGGTGCCAGTGCCAGTTTTGGACCTCTCGAGGTTGTTGTTGCCTCTTTGTGAGCTGGAAGAAAGAAGAAACTTGAACAACTGCAAAAATTGACGCATTGCTCTTCTTGCCATGTTTTTCCGATGCATCTCCGTGGCGCGAGAAGAATTTCCATGCATCGCCGTACTGCTGCGAAAACTGACGCAGTGCCTGTCGCTGCTGCAAGAATCAACGCATCGAGGGATCGCGGCTGAAAAAAATCAACGCAGCGCCGCTCACTGATGCCGAATCGTTCACCCATGCATCCCAGATTTCCACGCATCGCACCTGTGCAGCAAGTTTTCCCGACGTATCACCTGCGGACCGGAATCTTCACAAAGAATTGACGGATCTCTTTATTTCCGGCTCTGCGGCTGTTTGGCCTTATAAATTTTGACGCAACTACAGGTACTTTGTGTAAAAGTCACTCATCCGTAGTTTTCTATGATACTGTAGTGTAGTTTCTATATCCCTAATAGGCTCTGCGCATTGAATAATATACACTATAGATTTGACATAGGACTGAGGTCAGTATGTCTCTATCGAGTACATTAAATTTAATTGTGTGTGCCAGCTAACTCAGAGGTCACTAGAAACTTTCTCGAATGAACAAGAAGGGATTAGTCTCTGACAACCACATAAACATGACAACTTTGTTTCCTTTAGTGTCGGAACAATATCTTCAGAGTCATGGAAACAGTAGATAACCATTTCCCTCAGTTAATCATGCCTGCTTTGTTTCTGCAGAGTTGCACAGAAATAGAGAGACGGGCTTTTCAATAAAAAGGGTTTATTGAACAGTCTTCTTTCTCATGCAAGAGATATGAATTGCTACAATCGTTAGACAGAATGCGAAGTATAATGCGTACAGCGTAAACAGTAATATCAAATAATACTGTAACAGCATGGTGTGTTTCTATGACATATATAAAAGTACACACAAAAATAACACGGGGAAAAATACTCAACTGGTGCTTTTAAAATACGCCTACCCCAGTGTACCTAACCTATGTCTAGTACGAGGGAAGAAGTAGGTGCTGTCTTAGCTATAGTTTAGTTTTGCCAAGAATTGCCAAAGGTTTCTCTAGGTTCTAATCAGCTCCATACGTTAGAATGAGAGAGGTTGGTATCTCTTTCCTGGGACTCGATTTCCCAACACCCCGCAAGGGGAGTCAGAAACACTGGAGCTGGATTCTTGGCACAAGGATGACAGCTTCTGGTCAGTGCGTCAGCAGGGGAGTTGGCTTCCTTCGGTACTTGCTGTGGCGAGCTGCGTCGTGCAAGTAGGTAATCGAACTGCACCGAACCACACAGTGCTTTGCCATAGCAAGTGAAGGTATATTTATACCTTGGAGGTGTGTAGAAATGCCAGTATTGACCTAAGAGTTGGGCATATGAACATCATGAATGAACCTCTAAGGAATAGAAGTTCATGCATAATAATGAGTTTCTTGGAGAAATCAATATTCAAGCAAGGGGATGCCCCTAACGGCTTAAGAGTCTGGTTTTCCAAGAAATCGTTGTGACGTAGATGAACGGATGTAAGTAGCCATGCCTGTATTTGGGTAGTATGGACTATGCCTAAATAAGGACTGGGTTTCTATGCCTCTATAAGGGCAATGTGAATTGTACCTATATAAGGGCATGGATCGGGAAATACATACGGAATCTAAATCTAAACACAAAAGTACAAGATCTTGAAACCTTTTGAAAGACATATTTTAACTGTGTATTTTGTTTTTTTGTCGTTTTGGCCTGTGAAGTTTAGATAAAGATATTTTATTTTTCTAACCTGGTGTGGTGCCCATTTGTGGTGTTTTCACTGTGTTACTGTGAGTGTTGGTACAAATACTTTACACATTGCCTTTGGGATAAGCCTGTCTGCTTGTGCCAAGCTACCAAGGAAGTTAGCAGGGATATCTAAAGTGTGTATCCCCCTAATCCTGACTAGAAGCAAGGGTCTCTATTTGGACAAAGGTACCTACCTCTGCCAACTAGAGACCCCCATTTCTAACTGTGTGATTTTTGAAAAATCTGAAGGTCACATCCCCCAATCTTTCTGACAAAGATACACCCTGAAACTCCACCCATCCGCCCCTCCTCCCCACCCCGATCCACCAGATTGAGGAATGGTACCCTAGCAGCAAGATCGTGCGCTAAATCCTGTAGTTCACAACACACCTGGAGATAAATTTGACACAGAATGAAACTGGACGGTGACCCTTCAGTGCTATCCAAATATTAGTTACATTCCAAATGTCTAATTCTCATTGATGTAGAGGATAGTTCTCCCATCCCTTATTTCTCCCCGTTGATTAAAAGACTTCTTGCTGCCTTCCCTCATATCCCAACACGTGCTTACCCACAAAGTATGAAAACTGGTGCTGGGAGGGTGAGTGTTTGCTGGAGATGGCATCAGTTCCAGATTGTGATGCAGGAAAGAAAAGGTTGAATTTAAGTCTGCCTAAGGTTAAGGATCTCTTTTATGTGATAGCAACCCATCCCTGATGTTACTGATCTCAGCCTTCTTCCCTGTCCTTCCTACCCCATACACCATCCCTTGGAAACAGCACTTAGCTATGGGGTCGAAAGTTACGAATGTGGCTCATGTCACAATAGCCAAGGATACTAAAAAGCGGCCCAATACTTGAGACATCAGCATCACAGCAACGCAGGGGCAGGAATCCTGAACACAGTCTATCCTCTCATCACCCTGAGATACCCTTGTCCAGAAATCTATAAAAGAACCAGGTACATATACTTACCTTGCCATGTACTCAATTCATTTTACCTATTTGCATTTACAAATTCGGAAATTTCACACTTTGAATAGAATCAACTATTTCGATCTTCAATATAAAAAATAAAAAATAAAATCTTGAGTATCTTTGCATTTCCCCACTCACATCTGGCAGATATTCCTTCTCTCTAAAGGTACCAGGCATTGTCGATCAACACCAACCTCTTTATAGCCTAATTTCATATCTACCTCTTAAAACTGACATGCCATCTCCAAGCAACCGACCCAAAAGTTATTAACAGAAGAGTGTGAATGTATATTAGATACCCAGACCAAATAAAATAGAAACCTGATAGTAAACTGGATAAACTGAGCCATGGCCTTGCACTCTCAACCCACTGAAGTCAGTTTTATCCTACTGACAAAAATTGCAGCAGACAGGCACAGCCCGTGCAGGACGTTATACCGGGGCGGTGACGTCAGGCAGGGGAGGGTCAGGGTGGGGGGGGTTGTAAAATGCGGGATATGGACCATTACAGGTAAGTACCGAAAAAAAAAATTGTTACCAGCCCTGCATCGCCAAATGTGATGCAGCGCGGACAACAAAATATATTTTTTTTTTTTTCTATACTTACCTGTAATGGTCCTGAAGAACCGGGTTATTTAATACCCAGCGGCGCCAGGGGCACGCCCAAAGTCTTCGGGTTCCACCTGTCTTAGAATACAGAGACACGGAAACTTCTTGGTGGCGTCAAAGATCAAATTTATTGTCTGCAGCCAGTAACAGAAGTCCTAGAAATCATCACGGTATGAGTTCTCAGGAGACTGCTCAATTTTACACAGCAAGTCGTCCCTTTTTAAGCCAAAAATCACATTCCAGACAAATACCTAACATTTACAAACTGTCCAATCACATGTATCCACACCAGAGCTATCGCATGACGGAAAAACCCACTTTTCAGTTGCCCAGCCCATGATCAATCATCGGTCAAACCCAACATTCTTCTTTAGACAGGTCAAATGAACCCATAATGAAAAAAGGCCACAACCCAATCATAAATAGACCATAAAGAAAGGAGCAGAAACAGGTGTGAGTAGGATAAGGCATATTTGTGTGCAATAAAACTTTACGATCTCCTGTGCTCTCATCCTTAATCTTGATCAGCTAAAGGGCAGGAACTGGTTTAACAAGGTCAGCTTCAGGCAACAGGGTCAGTTCACTCAGGTCAAACAGGAGTCAGCACGAACTGGAGCTAAGGTGTACATGTCCTTAAAAAGACTAGTTCAGCCACAGTCATCGGCCTATGTGAGGGCAACCACAAAATGGCTGCCATACACAAAATGGAACCCAAGGGTTCAGAACGAAATCCCTAAATACGTAGTGAATCCATCGGTCTAACGTGATGAAAACACTCATACTTGCCGCACTAACTAGTTATGGTTCGCTAATATCAAATTCGTAACGAAACCATGACCTTTATGAAACGGGTTCAGAATTCACGGAACCTCAGTCCATATCCCGCATTTTACAACCCCCCACCCTGACCCTCCCCCGCCTGACGTCACCGCCCCGGTATAACGCCCTGCACGGGCCGTGCCTGGCAGCAGATTCAATTTTGAGTAGTGGAGAGAAAAATAAGTACCTCACACCATAAGTGGTGATTCTACCCTCGCTTAACTTTACACACATTGATCCACATTTTTGGTGAGCATGTGAGCTAGGTTACAAGGAACAGCTTTTCTGTTTTCCTCCATTTTGTTCCTTCACTCTTCTTCCTATGCATGCTGATAGGAAGTGGTACGATTGGCAATTGGGCCTCTTTTGGCATTATCCCAAATATTTGTGCAGAAAATACTCTTAGTGATTTTTGAAACTATGCTTACTTGGGTCGTTTTTTCTGGATTATTGTCAGTCCTTGACTTATTCCTATCTTACTGTACATTTTGTTTATGGTGTTCTTTCCTTCCTCCTTTTCTAGCCCTAAAGAAGCGGAGCCAGAAGTCCGCGAAACACTTGTTGGCAGCTACAGTGCCTTGACAATTATAGATTTATAACGTATGCCAATCTATTTTATTGAATATCATTTTGTAATGTGCTATTTTTGACATCTACAGTACCTTGACATTTACAGATTTATGATTTATGTCAATCAATCCTATCAAGTGTAATTTGGCATTCTGCTGTTTTTCTGTTTTTGGACTCCTATTTTCTACAAAGAATTTGCTAGATTCATGAAAGGAAATTGCGCTCGCAAAGGGCCCGATTCTGAGAATCTGGCCCTTTGCGAGCGCAATTTTTGCATTTGGGATTCATCATCCCAAATGCAAAAATCGGTAATTGCGAAATCGCATATTTGCGAGGAATTGCATTTAAGGAATCTCTATTTGAGATTCCTTAAATGCAATTCATCAACCATTTTCAATTAGCGAATTCGCAATATTTGGCCGCTATTTACCACGAATTGTAACTTCGTGGTAAATAGCGAAAACTCAGAAAAATGCACTTTAGTGCATTTTTCTGAGTGGTATGTTACACACACACATGTCCTTTGGACATGTGTGTGCGCAACATCTGGCTACATTTGCTTTTCAGGGGTGCTACAGGGTGTCCTTTGGACACCCCTGGCACCCTTGAATCGCATCCTTATTTGCGATTAGCAAATTGCTAATCGCAAATAAGGAATAACTCCCCATTCATTCCTATGGGCCTTTGGCCAGCCCACCCATTCCTATGGGCCTTTGGCCCATAGGAATGAATGGGGAGTTATTCCTTATTTGCGATTAGCAATTTGCTAATCGCAAAAAAGGAAGATGTAGGAATCGCAATATTATTTGCAATTCCTACATGAATCCCGTTTTGCAAGTCCTTAATAGCGATTCCTTATGAATCGCTATTACAGACTCGCAAAACGGGACTTTGATGAATCTAGCTAATAGAAAAAGAGATGGAATATCTACGTACGGTGTGAAGTACTTATATTTCTCCCCAACACCCACAATTGTATCAGATGCAAATAAAGTAGAAGGCAGACCCTAATTCTTTTGTTGGAGGAAATGTATGACGTATGATGTAGACTTTAATAGCCTCACATTACATCAAGAACTGTAACACTATGGTCTTACCTCTAATATACAGTACAAGCAAGTGGAAATACAGCAGAATATTGTCAGGTAACAGAAGGGTAGGGAAAAAGAGGAGCTCAGGGTCGAAGATAGGATGAAGTAAACATAAAGATAGAGTTCAGGGGGAGACAGAGTGGGTTGAAGAAGCACAGGATAACAAGAGAGAAGAAGTTCGGGGCAGAAGGGATAGTGGATCAGCTGGAGCACCCAAAAGGAAACATGGAGGAAAACAGACTGGTCGCTTTTACTGGGGCCCTGCCAACTCATTGCAAATGCATTGGCATGAAGCTTCTCTTCTGCGCATATTTTTTTGTTTGAAAAGTATTATCAAAACTGTAGGATCGCCTTCTAACTCCTCCTTGAACACCTACAAGTCTATACACAAGAATATCTAGATTCACATATAGTATGCACGTGTACGGTTTCATAATGTATGTAAGCTGTAGGGTAGGTTTTGCTGGAACCCAGAAAAGAGGTAGGAGCAAGATTTCAGCTGGAGGTTAAGCCTCCTGACCCCCACTCCTATGGGACCGAAACATCGGGAGTGGTGATGTTCCCCAATTGGCGCTATTCCCAGCTTGTTGCAGCCTCCCTCTCACTCCATCCTGGAGCAGGGGGTGTTGAAGGTGCTTGCTGGCATGGGAATGAAATACTACACTGCTGCTCAATAACTGTTTCGCTTTGTGAGATGAGGAAAGCCACATAGCACAGATATGCAATAGACAAACAATCAACCCCAACTCATCAACACAAATGCATGCATGCATATTGTTCATAAAAGCAGGTCAAATTCAATAAAAGTCAGGAAACACAATTTTTGTTGTTGGAGGAAAAGTATGAGCAAGTTTAATAAACAGAGTGGTGAGTTACCTTGCTGGCAATACACAAGCAGTCAGTGATGATGCAACCTAAGCTAGCTGTCAGTCAGATTAACTAACAAGCATCTGGCCTGCATACCCTTGCTGCAGTATTCAGATGGATGCAAATGTGGTTGTCAGACATCTGGATATTATAGTCCAGGAGAACAAAGCTCTCAACGAAGGTGGAGCAGTCACATGCCTGCCACCCACTGCTCAGTCTTGGAACAGTGCCAGGTAATTCAGGGGTCCCACCGCTTGCACTGGGGCCCAGGTCAATGGTTGCAGAGGTCTTGTCATGAAGGTCCTGTGAAAGGGCTCTGGGGCACGATGTTTAGTTACCTGAAGAAAGGGCCGCCATTCCCGTGTTAAACTACCCCAACTGGCGAGGAAACCTTTAAAGGGAAAAGGGACAAGTATTATACAAAAAACAAAGAAAAGGGAGGACACAAAAATGAAGAAAAACGAATGAAGGACAACAATCAATAGGAGGAGGAAGGGGCGGAGAAGAGGAAATAAAAGATGAAGGAGAGGTGATGAGGGGAAGCAGGAGGAGACTGGAAGAATCAGAGGGACAAGGAGTGTGGAAGCGGGACAGCGAGGCAGAGGAGAGACGTGCAGAGCGGGGAGGAGTGGGAGACATGAGACAGCGGAGAGATGCAGAGAGGAGAGGAGAAGGAAACACAAGACAGAGAGCAGAAGTGAAGCATGGAAGAGAATGTGCACCAGTGTCTACATGGTTTGGAGACACATGGGGTAGCGGCAGATAGGAGAAATCCAAAATTAGTGAGCACACCAAAACCCCTATAGCCATTGCTGAATGTGATCCAGGTCAGGAACCATAAGAAAGTTGAGGAAGACGTCTCCAATCTCCAAGGAAACAGATAGATAAATTGTGAGACTTTAATATTTGTTTATTACTTTCTTTATACTTACCTGGGCATTCCACTGTTTTAAGGGCTGACTATGGCACCATCCTGCATAACCTAAGGAGGAAAGAAAAGACGCTGAAGAGCTCGGTGTTTACTTGACCTTGACCCGCCCTGAACCAGGATGACACCTTTAAGATTTGTTTTCCCTCCCTGTGTATATTTTGAGTTTATTCTTCTATAGGTGAAAAAGCCCATCGTGATACTTAAATGTAGAGCATCCAATAAACTCCCACCATTCACAAATAAGATTGGCCTCCTAAGCCTCATTTCCATCTGTCCCTTCACAGTTCCCTCTTTTGGGTACATTTTGATGTTTGTATGAAAACCATTGGATGACCTTGTAACTACTTGAAGCCTCAGGGGGCCATACTAAAGTCTGCAGAAAGTGATCAATGGAATTCTTGAAATAATCTTAGCCACTGGTAATCACTCAGGGCCGCAATCCAGTCCATCATTATTTTGCAAGCCATGCCAACTAAGTCTATATCCAGCTATACGCAAATCAGTCTTAGCCTTGCTTTAATGGGAACGATCCATCCCAAACTACCAAGCCAGGTCCTCCCTGAACCAAAAGTAACCCAAGACCAGTTTTGCCCTTGTTACAGGCACATCTGTCGGGTATAGCTTGGTACCAGTGACACAGTGTCCACAGGACCCAAGTGTGGGCATAACCGATCAGTCTTGACCCAGCTCCAATGGGAATAGACAGCCCGAACTGCCAAACCAGGTCCGTCCTGAACGGGAACACAAGCAATTCAGGACCGGTTTTGCCCATGGTATAGGCTCATCAGCCTGGTATAGTTGATTCCAGAGACACAGTGTGCACGGGATCCACGTCAGCACACCTGTCCCACTTAGGGCAACATACTAGACTAGAAAATATTATGGATAAAATGCTTTAATGCTCTATTATATCATATTTTATTGTATTGTAGTTGCAGTTATATAGCGCTTCACAACAACAAAGCACCTTAAGTCCTGCTTGCTGAGCTCACAAGATCGATTCACAGGCCATCAAATTCATAAGGACTAAGTCATAGGACTGGTGTGACACTAATCCATCTTGAAGGAAAATGACTGTGACTTTTTTAAGCTTTACTGACAGGTGGCTTTGATTCAAAGGCCCACTGCCCACTCTCCCTGAAATCTTATTCAATATTCGCAAAGGAAAAGAGGTCCGAAGCAGAGCCTTTCACATTTGCAAAAGTGTTACCAAACTAACGTGAGTGTCTGAGACCGAAATTATACTTGCAAATCATTGATACATTGTATACCGATTCAGTGTTTGGAAGGGACAACCACAACACACACCTCTTCAAAATGCCAAATCAGTATCCCCTTCGCATTCCTATTTTAGGAGTCAGTAAAACTTTACTGACTCCTAAAATAGGATTAGTAAATTAAAAAATCTATTTTTTCAGTTACAAACTCCAATTAGGAGTGTTGCAATTACATTTTTTTTTAAATGGGCAATACACCTGGCTCCTAATTTGTTAACTGCAAGGTTTGATCTCATGTGTGAAGGGTTGTGTCCTGTACTCAATCACATTCTGACCTCATCATTCACCTTTATCATCTTCTCTCATATTGTTCTTGTCACTCTAAAAGAGTTTTGGAAAACAATGTTGTAGTCAACACATGATCTACTTCGCAGGTCAGTCTTTCTCCTGCTTCTGATGACCAATGAGAGAATGCTTCATTTTGGCTACAGAAATACCATGGAAGTTTCACAACCTACACAACTACAAGTATGTTTACTTTACTTAGAGAGAGAAATAGATGCAGTAATATTTGTCCTCACTATGTTATATTTTTACCTAAGTAACTCTGCATTGTTCCTTGGGAGTCTGTTTAGGTCACCTAATTGCCTTAAAAAAACTTGACAATTATTTTCAGGTTAACCAAATGAGCTAGTAATCATATGAAGTGCATTAAAAAAAATCCAGACACTGTATATAACATGCAGGAATGTCATGTGTGCCAATTGCTTAGCAGTCTTCTTCTTTCCACACCAGATGGCCCTTTGTGGGTGTCTGACATCCAGGTCTCGCAACCATTTTCCTACTTCTGATATAATCAGTTATGACCCTGATTTGCACCTCTTCTGATGTTAGTATAGGAAGACCTCCCTCTTGGTGAATGGTGCTGACAAGGTTAGCGCATGCTGAATATTATGAGACTTCCTTCATGGTTTATGGGGTTCAAGAAATGATGACATACGGGTGTTCGGAATCTTACTTGTGGTTAATGATGAATGCGAGGTAAGTACATTATGACCATAACTAGTACCTTTAAAATCCAATTGACAAATAAACAGATATGTCTTACAGTCAACAAATAATAGCAGCACAGCAGTTACGTAATTAGAGAGTCTCATACCAGAACTTTGCGCACAAGGGCTGTGATCATCGATGCAGAAGACCAGGAGACATTCCCATTCGCCAGGTGGAAAGTCATTCAAATATGAATCAGTAAATGCAGATGAGAAGCAAGCAGTTATAGCACACAGCAACCACCTGCTTATCTAAGTATTGGACACAGGACATGGGGACTGGGCAAAGAAAAACAAACTTGAGGGATGTGAAAACCAGACGAAGAACTGAAGTGGTAGCAAACAACCTTAGCAAAACACACAGTTGCCAGGCAATGAATCCATGAACAGCACATCTTCAAGTATAGGTGGATTAGAGCTAAGCTGGAAGTAGGAGACAAAGACCCATGATCTTCTATTCGGGTAGTGATATGATGGTCCACTAAGCTATTGTCTTAACCACCATTTCCCTCTAAACGCCAACCAGGAATGTGTGATACATCCAAACCTTGATACATTCCATGCAGCCGAACCTGACACCTCTTACTTGGCAACGATAGGAGAGCAGAAGGCTCTGATAATTATATTCTGTAGTATTTCCCATCCTTCGTAACATGTTGTGGCAGCCATGAGTATGGCAGGCAGTTGGCACTTTAGTCTAGCCTGACAGTGACTAGGTAGGAGTTGGAGTTTGAAATTTGTGGATGACAACCTACGCAGATGCTAAACATATTTCGCCATCCCTAGATTAAACAATATCCAAGAAAGTACATACCTGACTGTCCCTTATATTCTGAATAGTCTTATATTTGAAAATGCCACACACAACTCCTTACCTCCAGTTGTACGACGAATACCCTCCTCCTTCAAAAAAGAAGTGAAATCGCTTCTAATGAACAAATGCATTCCATATAACACTAAACCTTATATCACTGTTAGCAACTTTTGTTATCTTATATACTGTCTACTTCTTTCTATATCGAAAGTCGTTTACTGAATGTATGTATATTACTCCCAACCATCTACCATTTCTGTACATTGTAATGTAAAGCGCTCTGACACCCTCTAGGGTCATGTTTGCACTATATAAAACATTATAAAATAAAATTCAAATAAAAAATTCCCTCCAGTAAACCCAGCAACAATCTTTTCTGCAAAACACAGCCACTCTAGAAATCCAGTAATCTCTCCCAACAACAAATAATAACACAGCATCCCCATCCCTTATTGTGAGCACACTTAAAACAACCATCAACGTTCTACACTCCTCTCCTTCCTAATGTATTATTCTACAGTTATACTTCTTCTGTGCACTGAAAGAAGGGAAAACGTTAGAAGGATGAGTGATATAAAGAGATTTAAATCTTTTATTGAGGCCATTCAGATTTTTGTACCAATGGGGAAAATGGCGATCCACCTCATCCAATCTAGGTTTTGCTTTTGAACTTAGATACCAGGTATTTCCCTAAAAGAGGTGTTATCAAGAATACCGATGCCCCCAAAATGTAACACAAATACAATTAGTACCAGTTCTCAGGGGACTGTAAAACTCTGTAACTTGTCTTTCAGGAATGAATGGCCATGTCATGAGGATGACACAGACAATGAGTTGGGGAAATCCTCTATTCATTTTATGTCCTGCCACAGGACAACTAATCTAACAATGAAAAATGGCCCAACCCTTGCATATGACTGGGTTGTGTCTGCACAGGCATAGGTATTCTCTTCACCTGAGAGGTGCGTCTTGAGGGCATTGCATGGTCTTAGGTGGCCTTGTTCGAAATCTTGGACCTGGGCCTCATTGTTCACCACTGCGTGTCGCGATGTGTCTTCCGCCTGTGCATTCCCCTCAGCATCTTCAGATTCCTGTGCAGGCAGGTTGTAGCTTCGGGTTGGTGATGGCATTCTGGGCTCCTCTGATCCTCCCCATAATGTTCACCTCATGGTTCATGTTGTTGACCTTTTATTGTCAGACTGCTTAGCTCTTCTGGCTGGGATCTATTTGCATGGGGCACTTCCGAGTCATATTCCTCTTTTGGTTCAAAGTTACGCTCTTCCTGTCCTTTCTGGACACTTTCTTCCTCTCCCTCCTGGTCATGGCTGTGGATATCCTTTGGCTTCTGCAGGACAGGAATGAAGGGCCACTTCACAACCACCTTAGTTTTTTACCAAATGTAATTCCATCCCCAGAACTTTACAGTGTTACCCTTGGCTTGTACAAAATATAATTCTTGGCTAGCAAGTCCCAAGAATATCCCTTGATAAAGAAGATCATGGTTTCCTGACTACCCTTGAGGTAAAGGTTTGGATCCCTACATCTACAATCCCAAGGTGGAACATCAAGCTCCAGGGAATTGTTTTTCTGCTGTGATTCAGGGCTGCATTAAACCCGCAATAGTGGGGAAACACATTCCCCTCAACATTTTGCAGCCAGCAGCATTGTTCCAGTTCCCTCTGCTTCTAGGAATCCGCCAGCAGCCGCAATTGAAAGTAAGCAGCTCATTATGAAAGTCTATCACAAAGACAGCGAGCAAAGGATGCTAAGCAGTGGTCTCACAGCTATGCGTGACAGTGGAAACACAATTACAAATACATATTTTTGCTGTCTGTGTTATTTTAAACATTGCCAGCTCCACAACTGTGCGAATCTGGTGACATTTTAAAAATAATCTTTAAATCCTGGAGCACATGGCCTCACAACTTAGCACACTAACAACAATGGCAGAGGCATGCTGTAAGTAAGACAGCATATACAAAAAACAGTATCCCAACTGGTATTATTTTTGGACAAGTAAAGAGGATATCTATACAGTATTATCCATCAAGGATCAAGGAAACTCTTTTTGATTTTCATAAGTGCCTGAAGCATCATTTTATCAGCATTTATCCACAAGGAATAGGGCAATTGTGATTACAGTTAATATCAGCACTGTAAATGATAAATAACAAGTGGCAGCCCAATTGGTGTACAAGGTCCTCCTAGGGTAGGGAGCTGGTCTCTCCCTCCCCGAGACCAGCTCCCTACCCTACCGAGGTCCCGAGCATCACTGAAACCCTCTGGACCACGTCCTTTCGCTAGAGTACAGATTTATTCGACTTCTGCTTCTCTGAGACAGTTTTTCTGATCGGCCCGGACCCAGACTACCTTGAATTGACTCTGTGCTCCCAAGCACATGGACGACTCTCCAGGCACGATACATAATTAGCCCTGTGGCGTTCCCTGATACTTCACCAACCGCCTGAACCCCAGCTTTGCTTCCATACAGTAATTCCAAACGCACTGTTTACAGCCCCCCAGTCCTGATGATGATCCTCACTCATATGGATCGAAACGCCGTTGAATTACCAGCAAGACCTTAGGCGCCCCGTACCTAGTAGTTTTTTAAAAATTGTTTAAATTGTAAAACAAAATTGAAATGTATGACAAACCACGTTGTTTCTAGTCACTGTATATAACTTTTCACTTCACGCCGTTCACGCTGTTTTTACTGTCACTTGTGTCGCCGTAGTGTCACTCACTCACTGCACTCGTGCACCTTGTACACCAATTGGGCTGCCACTTGTTATTTATTATTTACAGTGCTGATATTAACTGTAATCACAATTGCCCTATTCCTTGTGGATAAATGCTGATAAAATGATGCCTCAAGCACTTATGAAAATCAAAAAGAGTTTCCTTGATCCTTGATGGATAATACTGTATAGATATCCTCTTTACTTGTCCAAAAATAATACCAGTTGGGATACTGTTTTTTGTATATGATTTCCTACCCCAATCCCAACCAGGTTGAAGGGTTTTTCACTCCTGTCCTTTGTACAAGTAAGTAAGACAGGCCATACTTAGAAGATAAATAAATATATCCCTCGATAATAACAATGAAGACATTTTAAATATGAATTATGACCACAAGTGTGCCGTTACCTAAATTTCTAGACCTACAGCAGAACCCTATCGGTAGCTGGAAGTGTGCAATACTTAATATTTGGTACATGACCAAGCACATGTATCGCTGTGAAGCTGTTTCTCTGGGGAAACAGCCTTTACAGTGAAGGCTGAACAACGAGATGCCTTTACAACAAAGCTAGAACAACGACAAAGTCTTTACCATGAACTTTTTATAAATTGCCTATCAGTGGCCCTTCGAATCAGCTGTATGGTAGAAGCCCAATACGGGGTCAGGATCGGGCAGGACCATACCACATGGAAAAACCCAGCCTCCAGAGAACGACAATGAGGGCAGTTTGCAGATGCCCCGGGGGAATATAGCATGCAGCCTCTGGGGTGTAAGGTGCGCCCGTTGCAGGTAGTAAAATTGAATATGTTTAAACACAGCGTTCCAAGATACCTTGAGGGTAGATGTCCGTTTCGATTTCAGGTACAGTCAGAGAGAGCAACCTAAGTCCATTTTCCATTGCTGCCGTAGGGACAAGAGGTCCTTCTGCATGCCCCTTAACAGTTATTGGTACAGTTAGGTAATCACCTTGGTCTTTCCAGAAATTAGAAAACAGTAACATTGGCAGTCATGTTCCGCGTTTTTTAAGGCGACCATCTTCCACCAGTTATGACAGTGGTGGCTGGTGGTATTTGAAAGAGGTGAAGCGTAAGAGCAATGTATGAATTATAGCGTGAATGTACAAGTGGACAGAGTCTGGTGTTTTTGAGGATGGTCCGGGGAGATGTTCGCACCCAGAAAAAAGTCATCAAAATTGGTGTCTTTTGGTACAGTTTTCAGTACTATTTCTATTACAAATGGACCAATTATATTGTTCTTATACTGGATTCAGCAGGCCCCCGCCCATCTACCCAGGATATGGCGTTATGACCAGAGCTGCGGACTTTGGCCAGGGGCGGCTCTAGGCTCATGGCGGCCCTGGGCAGGGAGCCTAGGTAGGGGGCCCCGGAAGAGGGGGTCCGGGCGGGGCGGAGTGAAGAGGGGGGAGGGGGTCAGGGTGTTTGGGAAATGGAACAGAGCCGGAGGCCGCCAAATTCCTGCCAGGGGCCGCCACGCAAATATGTATCCATCCTCAGAGGATTATTATATTAAGGATATATATTGGCGTGGTGGCCCCTGGGGTTTGGCGGCCCTGTGCAGGTGCACAGCTTGCACATGCCTAAGGCTGCCCCTGCTTTGGCACTGAGGAGCTAGGTTCAACTCTGGGGATTGGCTTAACATCCTCTGATTCTAGGCAAATCAGTTAATCTCTAATGTGACCTTGTATAATGTAATTGGTACGCATGAAAGTGCTTCAATACATTCAGGTTGCATTTACGATATATATAAAACCGGCACAAAGAGGGTATAAACAAACCCTTAACATAATGAAAAATAAATAGATACCCCGTTAGGGTCTGATTTGTACAAATTGAAACCAGAAAATCTGGGTCAATCATGGCTTCTCCACTTAAATTATATGATATTAGACCGAATATTTTATTTCACCAAAACTCAATTTTCTACATTAGCAAGTATGAAAACACTTTCTAGAATGTGAGTTCAGAATACCAGCTATGTAAAAACCCTATAATGTTCCTTTATAATAACATGGACCATGTAAAGGGTTTACATTACTTTTTTCTTGCCTCTTAGTTCACTAGTTGTTCATGTTTAAAAACTATCACTTTCAGAAAGCACTTCCCAGTGCATTGCTATAACGTGATGTGTTAATGTCAAAACTTCCACATGCTATAGAAATACAGATTTTTTAATTTTGAAGAGACATCATACTATTTTACACAATGTTTATTTAGGATTTAAACAGCAAATATTTGAGGGTTCAGCTCATGCAGTGCTCTAAGAGGCAAACCAGACCCTTGGCTCTGCTTAATTTGTTAAAACAACAGTTGAGGGACAGAATGCAGAACAATGACATACATTCACCCCAGTACAGAGATCTGGGCCTAAATCCATCGTTTTTTTGCTCAACATGCCATTCCAGTTTGAACCCAGCCATATGCAAATCAGTCTTGACCCTGCAGCCTGAACTGCCAAGCCAGGTCCTCCCTGGACTGGAAACAAGCATCCTAGGACCAGTTTCGGGCTTTCAGCCCTCATCAGCCAGGATAGCTTGATTCCAGTGGCATGGAGAGCGCGGGACTCACGTCTGATTTTACCCGTCCCACTCAGGGTGGCAAATGCAAAAACAACAGTGATGGACAGAATGCAGAACAATGTCATACATTCACCCCAGTTTTTTTAAAAACAAAAAATCAACACCGGGTTTTGTGCATAATTCTAATCATCAACTAGACGTTAAACAGTTGTATAATTTGTAACACATGATAACATGATATATGATTTCACTTTCTTTCGATAATTTTGAAGTATAAAACCATAGGAAAGGGATGAGTTTATTACTTAAATGAATGATTGGTTTGGACAAAAGATCTAGATAATGATAATGGATAAGTTATCCAGTAGGAACATCTATGATCACGAACTAGTTCAGGAGAGGAGCTACACCAGTGTATACAGATGAGTAAATGTAAAATAGCATTTGAGAAACGATTGTATATATTGTATAGATGAATATGTTTTGTAGATAAGAGTACAATTGCCATTAAGGCATATTAAATGAATATAAAGTACAGAAGAATGTTTTTTAAGATGATAATGCACTGTAATTAATGTATAGCAATGTATTGGGAATTGGGTGTTGGTGATAGGGGGTAGTGTTGTGCCAGGCCACCATGGTGGGTAGGTTGTCCTAGGAATAAAAAGTGAATATATAGATAAACTGGATAAGGAAATTTATGCAATCTGTTAGACATTGACAATTGTAGGATCATCGTACTAATTAATACAATTTCTCATTTTATAGTTAACACTCATGAGAAATATACAGAATTCCTGAGGAAGGCATAGCCGAAATGGGTTGAATGGAATTTTGGTTCTGTATACTATCATGGACTATTGTATTGCAATCTAAAGGAAATTAATGTTATGTTGGATTGTGGATCTTATGTACATGTAACACAATAATTGTATATAAGTTTATTTATGTGATATTTATAGAGGAAAAATAATGAATTCATGAAAAAACAAAAAACAATAATGCAATAAAAAAGAAAGTGAAATCATATATTATGTTATCATGTGTTACAAATTATATAACTGTTTAACGTCTAGTTGATGATTAGAATTATGCACAAAACCCGGTGCTGAGTTTTTGTTTTTCAAAAAAGTAGTTGCCTTACCAGGGTTTATCCTGTTAGGTAGGGGCCCCATTCTTTTGCACTTAATACATTCACCCCAGTACAGAGATCTGGGCCTAAATCCATCCTTTTTTATGCTCACCATGCCATTCCAGTTTGGACCCAGCCATATGCAAATAAGTCTTGACCCTGTGCAACATTCTGTCCATCACCTTGTGTATTTTGCTGTTAGCCCTGTGTGGGAAGGGTATGCCCAAACGTGGGTCCCGTGCTCACAACGCCACTGGAGTCAAGCTATCCTGGCTGATGACAGCTGATAGCCAGAAACCGGTCTTTGGATGCTTGATTCCGGTCCATGGAAGACATGGCTTGGCAGTTCAGGCTGGACTGTTCCCATGAGGCACAGGGTCAAGATTGATTTGCATATGGCCATGTCTGAACCGGGGTGGCGTGGTGGGCAAAATAACAATGGATTAAACCCAGCTCTGCGTCTGGGGTTTGACCGTCCTGCACTGCCAGAAGCGGTCGCTCCCAACGCTGCTCCCTGCCCTGACCCGACCCAGAACTGGTATCGTTAAGATATTTCTACAGACTGCTACTTGCCGAATTCAGATTTATTATCTCTCCGCCCGCATTAGTGCAGATTAATTTTACGCCCGCTCTGCTCACGCTACAGCTGCATGCCAAATTCAGATTTATTATCTCTCCGCCCGCATTAGTCCAGATTCATTTTGTGCCCGCTCTGCTCACGCTACAGCTGCTTGCCAAAATCAGATCTAACTCTCCGCCCGCATTAGTGCAGACTCATTCTGTGCCCGCCCTACTCACGCTACAGCTGCTCGCATTACCGCTGATTTGTAATTATAGAATTTGGGTCCCGCTCTGCTCGCACTTCAGCTGCTTAACTCTATGCATGCCTGATCGATTGAAGTAGCGCTCTGCTCGCACTACTGACACTTCCTTGTGTGCTAGAGTGCTGTTTATTTTCCGTAGCGCTACACAGGAGTTTGGATCACTTCAGAGCGCTATACTGCCACAGTGCACATTAGGTTACCAATCAACTGTGTTGTCTGCCTTTAAACTGTGTCATTGATTTTGGGCTAATTGTACTGGCGCCATTGCCCTTTCCCCTAGCCTAACTCAGGTCGTGCCCTAATCTGTTCGTGGTAGACTTGTTGGCTCGCAGCCATTTTGTTGTTTGTTGATTAACCCCGAGCCCAGTTCCCCACCACGATCCCGCCTCCCAGCTGCCCCGCCCTCGCCCCTCCCCCCTCTCCATCCACTTATGACAGTTGTAGAATCGCGCAGCGTTCACGCGCGGCGTCCACGCCCCAGCCGCGCCGAAGGTGCGCCAAAGGTGCGCCAAAGGTAATCCCGTCTGCGCCCGTCTGCGCCTGGACCGCGCCCAGCGCCCGTCCCCCTGCTCTATGCCGCTCCCAACCCCCCAGAGTAACTTATGATGCCGCTACTCTCCTCGCCCTCAACGCCGGACGCACCCCACTTTGCTGCGAAGCTACCCCAGGACGTACCCACGGCCCATTCTCCTGCCTCTCCTGTAAGTTCAACTGAGTCAGGACCCTCACCAAACACACTTCCTCCACACACAGCTCCGAACCCAACGACTTGAAATGCATCCTACTGAACACCCGCTCGGTCCACAGACATGCAACCGAACTCTGGGACCTAATCGACACTGCGTCACCTGACATCGCCTTCCTTACTGAAACATGGATGAATGCATCTTCTGCCCCCGACATCGCCATAGCCATACCGGACACTTACAAGATCATTCGAAAAGACCGCACCGATCAAACTGGAGGAGGCATCGCCATCGTCCATAGAAACACCATCAAAATTACAACCAGCTCTGACGTCAATCTTGCAACTGCCGAACACCTCCACTTTCAGATCCACACCGACCCCAGGACCACACTTAGAGGAACACTCATTTACAGGCCCCCAGGCACCCGATCTCAATTCAGCGACGACATCACTGACTTCGTCAGCCCGCACGCCCTCGCCTCAGAGAACTACATTCTTCTAGGAGACCTCAACTACCACCTTGACAACATTCTCGACAACAACACCACCACCCTTCTGGACAACCTGTCCAATCTCGGACTCAAACAACTTGTTGACACCCCCACTCACATAGCCGGACACACGCTCGACCCTATCTTCACCTCCAGCAAGCACATCTCCTTCGATCATACTACAGCTCTCCACTGGACGGATCATAGCTGTGTTCACTTCAGCTACAAAACAACCCTGACCCACAACCGTCCACAACCCATTCCCCGAAGAAAATGGAACAAAATCACCACCGAACGACTCCTCACATCACTCAGCCAAAACACTCCCACCCTAGCAACGGACCCAGACCTAGCGGCCACCAACCTCAGGCAATGGATTACCCACAGTGCGGACGAACTAGCACCCCTGAAAAAACACCAGTCGAAATCATCCAACAAAAAAGCTCCCTGGTTCAATGATGACCTTAAAAAATCCAAGAAGACATGCCGCACCCTGGAGAAGAATTGGAGAAAAGAACCAACCTCAGACAACATGGCCTCCCTCAAGACAGCCACCCGCAAACACCACCAACTGATTCGATCCGCCAAGAAATCAGCATTTAAGGACCGTCTCGACAACAATTCTCATAACAGCAAGGAACTCTTCAATATCGTCAAAGAATTCACCAACCCTCCCGCAGCATCCAACGACATCACTAACTCCCAAGACCTCTGCGATGCGCTATCCTCCTTCTTCTACAACAAAATTGCCGACATCCACAACAGCTTCAAGATTACTCCCAATGACCAACTCACCCCACCCCCTTCAGATCCCACCCCTCCAACTAACTACCTCAACTCCTGGAACCCAATCACCATTGAAGACACCATTCGCCTCATGAACTCAATCCACTCTGGTTCACCTTCTGACCCCTGTCCCCACTACATCTTCAACAAAGCTGACTCCATCATCGCTTCCCAACTCCGCGATGTCATCAACTGCTCCTTCGACTCCGCCACCTTTCCAGAAATATGGAAACACGCCGAACTCAGCGCCCTTCTGAAAAAACCAACAGCAGACCCCTCAGATCTGAAAAACTACCGACCCATTTCCCTCCTCCCTTTCCCGGCCAAAGTCATCGAGAAAGCCGTTAACAGCCAGCTCGCCACCTTCCTTGAATCCAACAACTCCCTGGATCCCTCACAGAACGGCTTTCAAGCCAAACACAGCACCGAAACCGCCCTCATTGCCGCGACCGACGACATCCGAGCACTCCTGGACAACGGTGAAACAGTGGCCCTCATTCTACTCGACCTCTCCGCCGCCTTCGACACTGTCTGTCACAACACCCTCATACAACGCCTCAACAACATCGGCATACAAGGAAAAGCCTTGGACTGGATCATCTCGTTCCTAGCCGGGAGAACCCAGAGAGTCCGACTCCCCCCATTCTACTCAGAGCCCACCGAAGTCATCTGCGGCGTACCTCAAGGCTCCTCACTCAGTCCCACCCTCTTCAACGTCTACATGAGTCCCCTCGCCTCCATCGCACGTCAACACAACCTCAACATCATCTCCTACGCCGACGACACTCAGCTAATCCTTTCCCTCACCAAAGACCCCAACACCGCCAAAAACAACCTTCACGAAGGTATGAAAGAAGTATCCGAATGGATGAAACAGAGCCGCTTAAAACTCAACTCAGACAAAACGGAGGTGCTCATCCTAGGATCCTCCCCCTCAGCTTGGGACGACTCCTGGTGGCCTTCCGCTTTGGGATCTGCGCCCACACCCACAGACAATGCACGTAACCTTGGCTTCATTCTAGACTCCTCCCTCTCAATGTCCAGACAAGTCAACGCCGTATCGTCCTCCTGCTTCAACGTCCTTCGCATTCTCAAAAAGATCTTCCGCTGGATCCCCCTCGAGACAAGAAAAACTGTCACCCATGCACTGGTCACGAGTCGACTGGACTATGGCAACACACTCTACGCCGGAATTACAACAAAATTGCAGAAAAAGCTCCAGCGCATCCAAAACGCATCAGCGAGACTCATATTAGACATCCCGCGCCAAGAGCACATCACCGGTCACTTAAAAAACCTCCACTGGCTTCCCGTCAACAAAAGAATTACCTTCCGCCTTCTTACCCACGCACACAAGGCCCTTTATAATCTAGGACCCGAATGCCTCAACACCCGACTGTCCTTCTACTATCCCACCCGCCAACTAAGATCATCCAATCAAGCCCTCGCCGCAGTCCCGCGCATCCGAAAAACCACCATGGGTAGCAGATCCTTCTCCTTCCTGGCTGCCAAGACCTGGAACTCACTCCCCACCCACCTCCGCCTTACTCAGAATCACATCTCCTTCAGAAAAGAACTGAAAACATGGCTATTCGATAAAAAGTAAACCCCTCCCTCCAGCGCCTTGAGACCCTCTGGGTGAGTAGTGCGCTTTATAAATGCATGAACTTGAACTTGGGGGTGAATGTTTTCCCAATGTGCAACATTCCGTCCATCACCTTGTGTGTTTTGCTGCTTAATTTGTTGGCTCATCCATATGTCATATCTACTTTCAAATGAGTGGTTTGCCAGTGGTTATAGGAGGTCAGGATTGAGAGCTCTGGAGTTCTGGCCACAGGCAGTCAGTGGCGGCTGGCATCTACCAAGGTGGCCTGGGGGTGCGCGCGGGGAAAATATCATAAAAATAAATAAATAAAACTTACCTGATGCCACATCCTCGCTCCGGACGTCTTCTTGACTCGAAACTGGAATCAGATGCTTGAACTCCCTTTGCCAAATCCTGATGCTGCTCACATGCAACATGCGAGCAGCGCCAGGATTTGTGGGAGAGGCCTCTCTCTGCACTCCACAGTGCCCTGAAGGCCTGCACTGTCTCTCATCCCTGCTGTCTGAAGACAGCTGGGTTCAGAGGTTCAAAGTGTGCATGTGTGACTGGCCGTCACAAGACAACCAGCCAAAAAGACATGCGCACTTTAAAAAGTGCCATACCAGCCCAACCTCCTGCCTGCTGAGTGACATGCTTCTGCCATTAAGCAGCGACCCCAACTCTGTCCTGATGCTCGGCTCGGGACGGGGATAAAAAAATAAAATGCTAATTAATTAGCATTTTATTTTTCATCTTGGAGGGGATTTTTAAGTGGGGCGACGCTTCTCCACTCTAACGGAGGAGCCACCGATGCAGGCAGTGCACATTTTTCGTAGTCCTGCCAGTGGGTCAATAGGCTGTTTGACTAAATTGTCATTCATTGTCATTGTCTTGGCCTATAGCGCATAGAACAATGATGACACTAGGAGGCAGGATTTTAAATTCTGCCAGATTGAGAAGCAACAACGAACATGGGGGCATATTATCAAGGACGGGCGATACATTATCGCCGCTTTTATCGGCAGGAAACTGCCGATAAAACAGCGATAATGGGATTGATAATATGCTCTATAGAATTCCTATCGAAGCCCATGTTAGATGTCTTCACAGGGGGTCCCTGTTTATCGCCTCAAAGATGTCTTCACATCTAACATGGGCTTCGATAGGAATTCTATAGAGCATATTATCAAGCCCATTATCGCCGTTTTATCGGCAGTTTCCTGCCGATAAAAGCGGCGATAATGTATCACCCGTCCTTGATAATATGCCCCATCATGTTATGGAAAAGTGGTCATTTTTCCAGTACATACGTTTTGTGTCTAGAACGGAAGCTGCCTAATTAAATTGAACGCTTGCTTTCTAGACATAAAGCATACCTCCTGACTACATTTTAGAAATAAATACGTACGTTCTATGTCTAGAAAGTAATTTAGTTTAATTAGGTGACTTTTTTGTAGACAAAGAAATGTGCCTCTGGAATAAATGACTTTAAGAAGCATTCTCAGCCAGGCAGAATTTAGAATGGTTATGCTGCCAAAGGCCCTGTAAGTGCCTAATGTATTGTTTGCTTCGCTATTTGCTCTCCCTCTCTCTGGGGCATATTAGAAGAACCTCCTTAAAATTATCGCCGTTTTAGCGGCAGGAAAGTGATAAGGGGCTTGCTAATATGCGTTATAGAATTCCAATAGAAGCCCAGGTTAGATGTGCAAGACATCTAACCCGGGCTTCTATTGGAATTCTATTACGCATATTAGCAAGCTCATTATCGCCGTTTTAGTGACAGTTTCCTGCCGCTAAAACTGCAATAATTTTAAGAGGTTCTTGCTAATATGCCCCTTTCTTTTTAGTATCAGCACTACTGTTGTTACTAGAGAGAAAGAGAGATAGAAGAGAATGACTCGAGAAGGACAGAGAGAAAAATAAACAAGAGAAGGGAGAGAGGAGAGAGGAGGGAGGAAAAAAGGAAGAGAGGGGAAAATGAGGGCAAGAGGAACAAAGAGTGAACGAACTGCACTTAATTCTGAATCTCTCCAACTTCCTTCCACCTCTGCTTCAAGCTAAACATGTTTAAATGGTTTTGCAGTCAAGTGATCTCACCAAACCGCCAAGTCTGGGCAATAGTATGTAGCTTATTCCGTCAAACGTCAGAGGCATTTTATGGCAGGCAATAAACTCTAACAAATGATACCATGGTCTTTAAATTTTCTTACAGCATCCGTCTCGATATCGGCAGATCTGCTGGTGACTCATGCAGCGGTAAAGGGACTCCATGCATGAGTGATCCAGAGAATTGTAGGTCAATAAGACTTGTGTTTTATTCATTTATTTATTTTGCTGTTTTGCATGGTGCCATAGGCATGCACCAGGACTCTGCAGAAGGCAGGAGCATTTGCTGGGCAGACACATGACTCCGCAGGTAGAGTCATATTTGAACCTTCCATTCAGATTAGATGTGTGTTGCCAGGGCTGGGTGGGGAGCACCTAAGGGTGTGGCACTGATTATAAAAGGTGACTCTGCTTCTGAAAACCGCATAGTCACAGAACGTTCAGAAGGGTGTTTAGCAAGAGTGAGTTCAATCAAAGGCTGCCAGGCTCACTAATTTGTTATGGGCAGGCTCACCACTGGCTTGTTACCCTTGTTACCTTGTTACAATTGTTGCCCTTTTGCAGATGTGGTGATCAGTGCGATAAAGGTTGGTCACAGATAATTATCGTTTATTGCAAAAAAAACTACCATAGCAGGCAAGGACCACAGAGGTGTACAATCACCTGTCTCCCAATCATAGGAGTGAAGATACACTGAAAAGAGGGTGTTTATTTTGCCCATTATCCAGAATGTGGCGTTGATGCTGCGGGGGTATTTGAATCTCAATGTCTTGCTATAATCACCCAAGAGAATCCCCCACAGGTCATATCAACTTTTGGTTGTCGACTTGAAGTGTTGAGAGGGAGCTAACATCGAAAATGCATTTCAAATACAGTGAACCCAATGTAGCTTCACAATAACGAAAAAGTGGATGGTATTCAATCATAAATGTTTATTTTTCAAATATTTATCAAATCACAATAATCAAAATTGGCAGTAATTAAGGAAATATATTAGTACGGCCAGAATATTAAGATGTTCAAGTACTCTAAATTTAAGTATTATGAAATACAGAGGGGCAACATTCAAAATGTAAGGAAAGTAAAATGTTCAAATTAGGTGTTGCCCTATCTAGTTTAAGTAATGAAAGACATTTGGGGGTTTCTATAGAGAAGGGAAAGAAGGTGTCAATCTAATGTGAACCTCAGCAGAAGTTTAGAGGAATCGAAAGAGTGTCTAGCATAAAGCTTTCCACTTGAAAGAAACCCAGCAAAGAGAACTGTTATCTTCAAAGTCAGAGTAAGATATCTGCCCTAACTAATTATGAAACACTAATTAAAACAATTGAAGGTTCCAGAACATCCATATGTTGCTTCCACAGTCCAGAGCCAATTCCATGGCGGCATTTGCCGGGAGTAGGCATATTCCCTAAATTCCCATTCTCACCCAATGAGTGCACATCAGCTTGTCCTTGAGAGCTGCATCTTGATAGAGTGACAGGTACAGGAGTCTCCTTTCATCGTGATCCCTCCACGTCTACTGCCAGCTTTTCATTTTCAGGCCTCACTATCAGTCTAATACATAACAATAACCTTTTTCTCTAACTTACGAGGAACCCGACAAAACACCTGTAGAGGAAAGATAACAGCATACTGGGAAACTTTAAAATGTGCAATGCTCAACTAAGGTCTAACGTCAAGCTAAATGAACAGGAAAATCAAAATGGAAGTACATTACAGTATTATTAATCAGAGGCGGCCTGTACTATTAGCAGGGAAGGTGGGGCGGTCAGGACACAAACGCACACATAAACACTGACACACATATCCATTTAGATCACTCACTCCCATATATTCATGTACGCACAAAAAATAAAAATAAAATCATACTTACCTGTGCAGCTCTGCCTTAGAAATCCCACAAGGGTTGGAGCTGCAGCCTTCCCTCATTGGTTGTGCTAAGGTCAGCCAAAGAGGGAAGGCAGCAGTCCCAAACCTCATACGTCCCAGGAGGATTGGGACTGCTGCCTTCCTTCATTGGCTGACCTTAGATCATCCAATGAGGAAAGGCAGGAGTCCCTCACTCACCACAGAGGGGGATAGGACCAGTGAGACTGCTAACCCCACCCCACTCTGTGATGAGGTGTCAGTGATTGACACTCAGAACTGGGCACTTCAGGGCTTAGAACTGAAGCACCCATGTCTGAGGCAATCAGTGGTGATCCCCCTTGTCACAAGGTGGGCCTTGAGGTCCTCTGCCAGGCTGAAGATGTCACGCCAGCAGGAGCTGTGACTACCTCAGCCTGGCAAAGTACAGCTCAGACAGGCAGGAGTCTGGCATTTAGCACATGTCTAGCTCCTAGCTGCATGACCTGAAAATAAAGAGTGTGACAGGCTAACCTTTGCTCAGCCTGACATACATTGTTTATAGTGGCCAAAAGGTGAGGGGGCATGGCCCCTCATCCCATTAGGGTAGGCCATGACTGTTATTAATCATTTGCACTCAAATTATCATTAAAAAGGAAATATTCTGTAAATGCGGCTACATTATTTATTATTCAACTCAGTACAACTATGTGTGGTTTCTTAACGTTCTCAAAAGTGGTAACCTACTAATAATCTATGAAAGTGAAACATACAAGTTATTGAAGTTGAACACAAGTTGTATATATAGGTTGCATGTAAATGCTCATAAATGATGTATAGATGATGGAGCCTGAAATTCCGCTGCTCCAGGTTCTAGATCAGCGGAGGTTCCTCCATAGGAGCAGAGCAGCATCGCCCCCTCCCCACACCGCTGCAGAAAGCTGGAAAAATAAAATGGTAATGAAAGGGTTTTGTACCATTTTAGTTTTCTGGCTTTCTGCGAACTGAGATGGCAAGGCGGGCCAGTGCGTCATTGCGGCTGATCGGCAGCAATGACGAATGGCCCTTTCAATATGAATTGGGCATGTTGGTTTGGCCAGCTACAATATTACGGCCAAACAGACATGAGCAATTCAACCTCTCCAACCCGTCTGTCATAGACAACCAGGTTGGAGACCAGGCAAAGGCCTACAATGCTCTTCGGAGCACTGAAGCAGCCTGCTACAGCCAATCCAGACACTTCTCTCATGCAGCATGACAGCAGTGTCTGGATTGGAATAAGGAGCTGCGAGACCTCGTGCTGGAGGAGTCGGGAGCCGGCTGGAGGAGTCGGGAACCGGCTGGAGAACACCGAGGACAGGACGTGCTGTAGGAGGAAAAGGTAACTGAAACTTTTTTTTCATTTTAAAATGTAAGGGGCAGATTTATGAAGGTCTTGCGCCGCCGGTGCGTCACTTTTTCCCAAGTTAAAAATGACGCACCGGTGGCGCAAGGCCTTCATAAATCTGCCCCTAAATGTTTATTTTATACTGTTTCATTTTATCTACGTCGCCTCACCATTTTCATGGGTCACCAGCCGCCACTGGAGATCAATAAGTTCGAGCATTGCCTTTTAATTTACCAAAGCTCTTGAACATTGGATTTGTTTTACACTTGCTTGAATATTTGTATTCATGCCATAGTTTTATATATGTCCTGCTATTACTGGGGCTCAGTGCAATGAGTTCATTCGAATTGACCCCTCTCTGTAGCTTGTACCTAAAGTCATGGGGTGTTTGACGGAAAGCCCGTACAGACCCAAGAGCGCTTCATTACAACAGATCAAGCAAGTGCTCAAGCCCACATTGAAATAACTTCACTCAAGCATTGGTGTAGAAATCACCAAAGCTCTCAAGCACCTCAGAGCATGACACTCAAGGTATGGATCATGATCCATTTTAGAAGATTATTCACAAAAGCTATTTTGGAGTACATAAAGTCATTCACTAAACTACAAAATGGAATTCTTAAAATCTGTGGCCGGAGATCTCGGCCTATCTTTTCTGTACAAAAGTCTCTGCCACAGTCGTGGTTATCTTTGCACAGGTACGTGTTTGCTTTCATAGAATACAATAGTAAAGGCAATGCACAGCATGAGCCTATTCTTCATCCAAGTAAACCTCCAAAAATAGGTGATCACAGAAAGAATACTGAATGGTCCCCATACCATGACCAGAATATCAAGGACCAAGCTATCAACAAGTTATGTACAGATTTTCTATACTTACCTTGATTATATATATATATATATATATATATATATATATATATATATATATATATATATATGTATGTATGTGTATATATATATTCACTGAAAAAACCATAGGTTATAGACCATATATAGTTAGGAATTAGCATTTAGAAAACCTTATTTTACTCACACAAAACCATTGAAATTCCATATATAGTTAGTTGCACTAACTATATATCGCGCACCCGCAATCCACTGCTGATGATGTCACATATTACATCATTCATGACATGGTCAGTGACATCACTGATGACATCACTGATGACATCACTGATGACATCTCAAATGACATCACTGATGACAACATCCAGTGATTATGTGTTTCTGTAAAGTTTAAATATGTTTTACATATTGAAGAATGAGTGGATGTATAAGTGTCTGAATGAAGGTTTTAGTAGGTGCGTGATTGACTGTATGAGTGAGTGATTAAATGCGTCTTACTAAATGCACGGGTTAGTGACTAAACTGTCTGAAAGTGTGCATCAGTATGTCTGTTGTTGTGCAAGCTGCTGCATGTGTTGATCAGTAGCTATATAAGTAGCTATATGGGTTATTGATTGGTTGCACAAGTATTTGTATGGGAGACTGAGTGTGTGTATGGCTGGCTGGGAGGTGAGGGACTCTGTGCAGATCAATGTGTACTTGTATCAGTGATTCTATAAGAGAGTAAGTATGTGTTAGTATATGTTTGAAAATGTAAGGTACTCTATGTTTAACTGTGTAGATTAGAAAATGGAAGTGTGATTGATTCTTTACAGGACTGACTAGGTGTGTGAGTAACTCCATGGATGAGTGGCAGAGTGTGAGTGTCTGTATAGGTGTATGAGTGCATATGATAGTGTTGTAAAGATGAGTGATTGTATGTATGAATGATTGTATGGGTGAATGAGTGAATGTGTGTGTAGACGTAGGAATCAGTGAGTGCGTATGTAGTAACTAGTATTGGTGTGTCAATGGTTTCAAAAATTATACTCTGTATTTAACACTGGGTGTAACAGAGGTTATATTAAAGTGTGAGGAGATGCATTGTATTGTCACATTAATGATATCATCATTGATGTGACCATTGATGTCAAATGAGATATCATCAGTGATGTCATCAGTGATGTCATCAGTGATGTCATCAGTGATGTCACTGACCATGTCATGAATGATGTAATATGTGACATCATCAGCAGTGGATTGCGGGTGCGCGATATATAGTTAGTGCAACTAACTATATATGGAATTTCAATGGTTTTGTGTGAGTAAAATAAGGTTTTCTAAATGCTAATTCCTAACTATATATGGTCTATAACCTATGGTTTTTTCAGTGAATTTCATTGGTTTTTTAACAGCTAATATCTGTAGCTGTAAAATGTATTCTTCTTTAAATCCCAAAATATATTTTATATGTTTATTAATAATTTTTTTTTTAAATATTTTTTTTTCTTCGTTCCCGCTTCGCGAATCGGGAAACTTCCCGTTAGCTGACCTTGATGCCGCGAAATAGACCGCGAGCCGGTAAACGTTTCTTTACCGCAACTGCCGCGTTAGAAAACAACATCGTGACGCCTCCCGTCCACATGACGTTTCGCGTTGTCGCGTGATACGTCATATGACGTGCTACGTTAGCGAACTGGTACGCGAAGCGAGGCGCAAAGCGCAGGTTTCTGGAAGCAAACCGGGAGGCCCTGCAAAGCGCGTAACGTAAACACAGCAGGTCATGTGACTTGGTAATAACACTTTTCATTGGTTCATTTCACTTTTGGTTTCCTAATGATGTAAGACTAGGTCATATAATCTAAAATGAACACTTTTCATTGGTTGAGAACTATTGTTTTTCCCAAATGATGAAAATCCCTCCTTCTTTCCTCACTCTGACTTTCATCATTGTGAGAGAAAGACCCTTTGTTACCAGTGAGCAATGGCTTCTTTAGTAGCTTCAGCTGGTGCTTCCCCACCACCTCCACCACATCCAAGGAAGAGTGGACCACCTGCTGAAGTTATAATTCAGCAAGAAGAGGAAGAAGAGGAACAGGAGGAAGAGCAGGAAGAGAGGCACTTTTTGCCTGAGGAGCCCAGGACGTCTCACCGGAAAGAAATCTTCATTTGGCAATTTTTTAAAATTCCCAAAGGTCAGAAAAAAGTAAATGCAAGATACGTAACTTGCCTTATATGTCAAGATAGACTGTCCAGAGGGACCGACAAAAAATACAGTTTCGGAAACTACACAATGCATCGCCATATGACTAGGTGGCATCCTAACAACTACAGTGCTGCACAGTTTCGTAACGACCTAGATAATCTCCCTATTATGGCCAGAAGATCTGTTGTACCGGAAGTAACGGGACCAGAGGGCAGGGAGATGGTGCCAAATATACAAACGAGATTTCGTGAAGTAAAACAAGTCTGCGTACATTGCAGTGGATTCATTTGCTACGGAGAAAGTAGCATCACTCTGATCAACAGAGCTATTGACAATCATGCTCATGTTTGTCCGAAACGCCCCAAACAATAAATTCTTTTTTTTTTTTTGTTGCTCCTGTTGAGCCCTTTACAATGAATCGTTTTCGTTGCCCCCTCCAAAAAAAAAACAAAAAAAATATAAAACTGTTCAGAAAAATTCAAAAAAAGTAAAAAAATGTTCAGAAAAATAATAAAAAAAATATAAAACAACAAAAACAATAAAAAAAAAGTTCTTTTCAGAACTACCTCCCCGGTATTAAAAAATTGGTACAATATTTGGAACTGTGCCAACCTCTATTTCTCTTAGTTCGCTTCCCAGTTCGCTCGCCGGTACGCGAACCGGAAGCGAACCAAAAAAACAGTAAGTATAAGGGAAGGAAACAGACAGTTATGTTAAAAGAAAGACAGCTATAGGGGAGTAAACTAGAGATACTATTACCCGTAATCCACTGCTGATGATGTCACATATTACATCATTCATGACATGCTCAGTATGTATGGAAAGGGGCAGATTTATATTAACTAGCACATCCCCAGAGATGCACCAGTTAACGTGCACCGCTGCTCTACCACCCACAGTCTGCCGCATTTACAATCAGATAGGACAAAGCTGCATCAAAACCCTGCGCCTGCTTGAAGCAGGCATAGATCTTGACGCAGGTAGGCTGAAAGCTAAAGCAACAACTAAGTGTCGTGTGCAGAAGTTGCAAAAAAGGAAAAATGGCGTTTAAACCAATAATGAGCCCATGCTAACTTAACACAGTGTAAAGATATCCAGGATCTACATCAGTTTGGGGTTCACGAACCTGGCAGGTAAAAGGCACTGAGGCTTTGCACCGTGCATATCTCATCCCAAATCATATGTTGTTTGTGAATGAAACAATTTCCCAGACCAAATGCTTTGGATTGGCTACTTCTAAAAAATTAAACACCCCTACTATCCCGGAGTTAGAGGAATATGATGGTTGGAGTAATTTTACTCGGTTGTCCATTAAAGATTTACAGGCCCTACTCCATAATTCTTCCTTTAACATTTCCAGTATAAATCCAAAAGGTTGGCTGCTTTGGCAACGTGCCTTATCCACGGTTTAATAACGCTGCCTTTTGCTTTATATAAGTTTTCAAATTGTATGAAATATATACCAATAGGTCGTTATGCACCTTTAGGTAGTGGTTTTCTTCATGAGGTCTGGTCGCTTCCATACACATACAGATGTTTCAAAGATGATCAAGAAGTTTATCTGAATGGAGAGGAATGCACTGAGACGCCAGATCATTCACTAATGTGTAGGCACATACAGTTACACGGTTCATGCAACAAACACCGACCAAATATGGCTTGCGTGTTGCAAGGCACGCCAGTTCCTGCTATCATCCCCACGTTCAAGTTGTTGGAAAATGGTAGTTATTTGATGCTCAATAATGAAGATTGTTCTGGGTTAATTAAAAGTATTCCTTTTATCGTAACAGTAAGTGAACGGGTTATTTGCTGCAGAAATGTTCTATTTCCTCCCACACATGAACATAGGGAGTTTTCAATCTGGCCACAAATACCAAGCTTGGGAGCAGATTTCAACGGCATGGCAAGAATAAGAGCTCTTTTGTCTCAGAGAGAGGTGGCCTTGAGTTCGGCCCGTGAAACTTTCGTGCTTCACATAGCGAACACCCGTACAGAGGTGCAGACCCTTTTAAATACAGATTTGCCTTTCCATTTCAGCAAGATGGTTCGGACTATCTTTAACGCGTCCTCCACAAAGGGCCTGGCGCACTTTTTTAAAGTTGTTACCAGTGGTCTCGTGACTTCATTTGAGAAAATCTTTGGAGTCATCCCTGCTTTCTTTCATTCTATTTTTTCTTCTGTGCTTGGTGGATTCCCATTTTTACTTGCATTACCAGCGGACGCTCTTGTGCTTTTTTACATTTTAAAATATGGATGTCCCTCCTGTGCAAGCTCCCGCCCTGCAGCTGCTGACGCTGTTCCGCAATCGCATGCTTGAATATTATGGCACAATGCCGTTGGCGATATTAAGCACGGCATATGGATTATCTTTTCGATTCTCCTACTTCACCTGTGTCCAGCCTGTATTTCACTGCCTGACCTGTGATTTCGATTGGGCCATTGATTTGTGTCTCTGCGGACCGGTTTCTCCTGACGTCGACTTTAATCAGCTGATGACTCCTATCATTACTCACGAGTTGGTTTGTCCTGGGGAAAGGATTATGGCTGTGGCATTGATGCATGGACTAATTGGTCCCTGGAATTTACTGGCGGCAACACAGTCTTTCTTGGAACAGAGCTTTCTTGAAAACCCACCGAGCTGTCCTCTGATGGTGATAGAGGATCCGGTGCTGGGAGAGCACGTATGTTCTTTTCCGCTTTTAAATTGGATGGCTGAACTCTTTTCGGATGAAGACAGTGACTTCCTATTGGAGGCTGTTGCAGCTTATTTTGCATACACAGTTATGTCATAGACCTTTTTCATGTTTGATATGCTGAGTACTAGCATTTCATTGACAATTCATTGACTTATTTGTCAAGTTTTTATTATTTAGCTTGCCTATTGGCTTAAGCCTCGATAAAGTAGTTGGCTGTTTTATTTTTCTTTAGCATTAAATTTTCCTAGTTTTTAATGTTTTACCTTGCGGACCGTCCACATATAAAGTTGCAATCTGCTCTCATGAGATGCCACTTCTATTATCTTATTCAGTTCGTTTCCGGATCATGGGGAGGTGTCATCTAGATCCTGGATATCTTTACACCGTGTTAAGTTAGCATGGGCTCATTACCGGTTTAAACGCCATTTTTCCTTTTTTGCAACTTCTGCACACGACACTTAGTTGTTGCTTTAGCTTTCAACCTAGTAGTTCATCGTGGTTTACATGAGAATAATATGTTATTGCTCTACTATCTGCTTTGCTTGTTAAACTATATCTGTACAGCGACTGCTGAAGTTTCAAGAACAACACGATACAGAATTGTTATGAGGTCTGATCTCCACGACTTCATACTCATAACATAAGTGCAGCTTCTGCCAATTCTGGGCATGAGGCGGGTTTTATATTGCTTTGCCGAACACACATACACAACACTTGATGCGGTTCACATGAAGAGAGAGCTGGTGTATGCTGATGTGATTACTTCAAATCTAAGACACTAAAGTATGGGCACGCCCTAAACCAACACAAAGAGACCTTCTTAGCAAATAATATAATATGTGTATTAGGGAGGGTCAGATATAAGCAGCCGCGGGCCGTGGAGGGAGTTACGGTGAGGCAGGGAGGCGGGGAGGGGGAGGGGCAGGGTGGAGCCCTCTCCACCCTGCCCCTCCCCCTCCCCGCCTCCCTGCCCCACCGTAACTCCCTCCACGGCCCGCGGCTGCTTATAAGTGTTGCTAACTCTTATTCATTTACAGCATGTTAACATACTGTCACCATTCGCTTTTTATGTACTAGTAACTATGCTGGTAATTTTGCTACTGATAATATGTGTACTTCTATTATCTAAGATACTACGCCTGAGAAGACGGCATTAGTAAATAAACAGTTCAAATACACATGTGTTCTTCTTAACTCCATGTTCTGGTTTCTAAGAAATATATAACGACCGACTGTTCATGAGTTCCACGTATCCTGAGGTACTATAAGTTCATATTCTGGATTGTCTAAACATTGAGAGTTTGTTATATCCAATGTGACACTGTACCTAGCTTGCTAAGGGGTTTTTGATTACTAAGGTGAGTTTTGGGGCACCCTAATTCGCCGAGGTTCCAATCCTCTGTCCACAGTTCTGTGTGAGAACAGAAACCCTGCGACAGGGGCAACCCTGCGACAGGGGCACCCCTGAGCCTTGCTGGAGCTTCATCACACTTGCGATACAACTCCAGCAATGCGCCACCTTTACGGCACAGATACGTCACGCATCTGTGCTGTTTTTGCCCCATGATGCGCCGCATTGTAAATGCAGCACACCATAGGTGACGGAACAGCGGCACAGAATGACTAACACATCCCTGGTGATGCGCCAGTCATCATAAATCTATCCCTATGCTTCTTATCTTGTTAGAGATGAACCGCCATATGTATCATCAAAGTTTTTTGCATTTCCTAAATAGCGAACTTTAAGGAATAAATAGCGATTCTTTACCATTCCTAGTTTGCGATGAGCTATTTGCTAATTACAAATTACCCATTCATTTCCATGCAGCAGGAGGCCCATAGGAATGAAGGTGCAATTTGCGATTAGCAATTACCTCATCGCAAATTACGAATTTTTCCGAGGGTGCAGGGGTGTCTCAAGAACACCCTGCTGCACCCCTGAAAAAGAAATTTGGGGGCATATGGCGCACATAAATTTTGAAAACATTCCTTTACCTCAAAAACGATTTTCAACTCATAATTTGAAAACACTGCACATGGGGAAATGACTTAAAATGTCCTTAAGACACATAAAAGCGTTTTTTGATTGCCTTTGCAGCATGTTTCAGTCACCTTTAACATGCCTATGTAACGCAAACATTCAAAATCTAAATTTGCCATGCACAGGTGGGAGCATATTTACAAGCAATTTGCTCCACAGACAAACTTCTTACATTGAAATGGGAAAAATAACATCAGAGACTCTCAATTACCTTATAAAGAAGCAGACACCATTATGTCCTTGTCATCAATATTAAAACCATTGCTTTTTCTCAAAAACGATTTACAAGTCATAATTTGAAAACACTCCACAGCTCCTATGCACATAAAAACCCTGTCAGTACTAATACTTCACATTTTCTCCAATTACAATTTCTCAAAGAAACAAAATCTATTTGTAAAACACTTGAGACAAAGCAACATTTGAAAAACACAACTTTCTTCATAATTTTCTCCTTAAAGCACACTATTTTCTATCTAAATTAAAGAAATCTTTTCTCACCTTAGCAAATACTTTGAGTTTCAAAACAGTCTCAGAAACACACCAATTTGTCTTCAGCAGAGCAAAAGGTATGCACTCCAGAGTCTGCAGCTATCAAAAGCACAGAAATGCTGTAATTCTTCACACATATCTCTCATGTCACCCAATCAAAACTCTTCCCTCACTTTTTTTCAAATCAAAACCCTTCCCCCCTCTGCCCCCTCTCTGCTTTTTCTGCATAGCAACCACCTCTTGCAAGACCTCTGGTGTTTCCAAGTTCACACAACAATGTTGCAATTGAACTCTGAACTCTCAGTGCACCTGCATATCCAGTGCAATCTTTCATTTAATGATTTTTTCTTCGCCACTCAAAATACATCTTTCAACGAACTCATCCATGCACCCTAACTTTCTGTTTTCAGCAATCAAAATCCACCAATCACTCTTACTGCTTCATTAACACAGAAACTCCTCAGTTTTTTTCATTTTACACTCTCATTTTTTCAACTGCCATTTCATTGCCACACTTCATCTGACTGCAGGAGAACCTTCTCTCGCCATGTTTTCTGTCTGGATTGTTGGACATAGTTACATCTATTGGGCTCAGAGGTACGCTGAAAACAGGAATTTACCTAACCTCAATTTACAAGAAGTGGAAATTAAGTGGTTTGGCCACAGAGGATTAAAATGTCACCAATTGATACCATTGGTGAAAACCTTTATGCATTTGCCAAAACCTGACCTGTTAATTGTGCACTGTGGAGGTAATGATTTGGGCACTTTGACTGGGGTAGGTCTGGAAATGCTTTTAAAGGACACCTTTGAGCAATTGATGGCACTTTTTCCTCAGACTGCCTTGGTATATTCAAATATATGCCAAAGACAAAAATGGAGGTGGTCGAACCAATTTTGTCCACAAATTGAGAAATCGAGGAAGCATGTAAACAAATCTGTTTCAGCTTACATGAGAGACCATGGAATGGGCTCCCTGTACAACAATAACTTGCGTTACTACATGCAAGATATCTACAGAGGAGATGGAGTTCACTTCTCAGATGAGGGCAACAGAATTTTCACTCTGAATTTAAGACTGTGCATTGGTACCTACTTATAAGTACCTAAATGTACCATAAACCCAAAAGCTCTTCTCAGAGCTACCCTACATCTGATCACTCACAATTATTATTTTACTCTAACTTTTTTCACTAATTTTCAAGAAAGTACGCTCCCCAGAACGCTTCCCGGTTCGCGAACCGGGCGCACTCCACGCAAAAAAACTAAAAAAACGATATGTTTTTTTTTTGCCCTGCGAGACCCTTTTAAAGCCTCCACATCAAACCTAGGGGGTCAGGGACGATCTACTATGCCCCCTTATGGTCATTTGCCCCTTCGCTTTGGCCTCCTCTTGTCTCTCGATCCTACCGAGAGACAAGATGGCGGCCGCTACGGACTGTTTGGAATGTTTACAGACGCCGGAGAACCAATCAGCTTCGCTTCACAAAGCTCCGTTGCGCGAAAAGTACGCGAACTGGAGCGCTGCCCGGTCCGCTGTTACAGATATATATCTTTTTTTGAACGTTAATTTCTCAAAATCCACTGAAGCACATATATTGAGACCTACAAAAGGCACATCGGGCTACCAGTCCCTACAATTTTGCCAAGTTTCGTGCAAATCCATTCAGCCCTTCGGGCTAAAAGTGAGGCCAACCGCCCTATGGAAAACTCAATGTTAAAAACACGTTTTGGGACCCCCCTTTTTTCTCGGCCCCCCCTTGACAAACCCCCCCCAAATTTTCAAGGGCTGCTCAGAAACAAAATGTGCCATTTTCCTGAAAATTTCAGCCAATTCCGTCCACAAACGCCAAAGTTATTAGACATAGAATTTTCAAAAATCCCATAGGGAAAAAATCCTAACTATATATACCTACTGCCGACCGCCAGTAGGTAATATATATATATATATATATATATTTTAAGGTTCACAGTTTACCCAAGGTACAGGGTGCACTCACAGACAGCGCGTTCAAGTTCTGGGGGAGAACCAAGGCACCACTTGCATCAGCAGAGCCTGACGCGTTTCAGGAATCCTCCCTTTATCAAAGGCTTTTCTGCTCCAAAATGCTCGCCAAACATGCAGACACCAGTCTTTTGTCCCTTTCTTTAATCATCACATCCAATCTCAGGTGAGTATCAGCGTTGAATTATGGGACTGGTAGTCTGTTCCAAATAATACCCCAGTGGGCTGGATGGCGAACCTTAAGGAAAATAAAACAACAGTCAAAGTGAGCCTTTCTTGTAACTCCTCCTTTCAAAGTAACGCCAGAATGTTCCAAGGCGCCGATCCAAGGACCAGCAGTGGAACCGCCAAACAGTTCGCGGCGGTGCACCCTCGGCCGGGTCGGCCGCATATTTTAAGGTTCACAGTTTACCCAAGGTACAGGGTGCACTCACAGACAGCGCGTTCAAGTTCTGGGGGAGAACCAAGGCACCACTTGCATCAGCAGAGCCTGACGCGTTTCAGGAATCCTCCCTTTATCAAAGGCTTTTCTGCTCCAAAATGCTCGCCAAACATGCAGACACCAGTCTTTTGTCCCTTTCTTTAATCATCACATCCAATCTCAGGTGAGTATCAGCGTTGAATTATGGGACTGGTAGTCTGTTCCAAATAATACCCCAGTGGGCTGGATGGCGAACCTTAAGGAAAATAAAACAACAGTCAAAGTGAGCCTTTCTTGTAACTCCTCCTTTCAAAGTAACGCCAGAATGTTCCAAGGCGCCGATCCAAGGACCAGCAGTGGAACCGCCAAACAGTTCGCGGCGGTGCACCCTCGGCCGGGTCGGCCGCATATTTTAAGGTTCACAGTTTACCCAAGGTACAGGGTGCACTCACAGACAGCGCGTTCAAGTTCTGGGGGAGAACCAAGGCACCACTTGCATCAGCAGAGCCTGACGCGTTTCAGGAATCCTCCCTTTATCAAAGGCTTTTCTGCTCCAAAATGCTCGCCAAACATGCAGACACCAGTCTTTTGTCCCTTTCTTTAATCATCACATCCAATCTCAGGTGAGTATCAGCGTTGAATTATGGGACTGGTAGTCTGTTCCAAATAATACCCCAGTGGGCTGGATGGCGAACCTTAAGGAAAATAAAACAACAGTCAAAGTGAGCCTTTCTTGTAACTCCTCCTTTCAAAGTAACGCCAGAATGTTCCAAGGCGCCGATCCAAGGACCAGCAGTGGAACCGCCAAACAGTTCGCGGCGGTGCACCCTCGGCCGGGTCGGCCGCATATTTTAAGGTTCACAGTTTACCCAAGGTACAGGGTGCACTCACAGACAGCGCGTTCAAGTTCTGGGGGAGAACCAAGGCACCACTTGCATCAGCAGAGCCTGACGCGTTTCAGGAATCCTCCCTTTATCAAAGGCTTTTCTGCTCCAAAATGCTCGCCAAACATGCAGACACCAGTCTTTTGTCCCTTTCTTTAATCATCACATCCAATCTCAGGTGAGTATCAGCGTTGAATTATGGGACTGGTAGTCTGTTCCAAATAATACCCCAGTGGGCTGGATGGCGAACCTTAAGGAAAATAAAACAACAGTCAAAGTGAGCCTTTCTTGTAACTCCTCCTTTCAAAGTAACGCCAGAATGTTCCAAGGCGCCGATCCAAGGACCAGCAGTGGAACCGCCAAACAGTTCGCGGCGGTGCACCCTCGGCCGGGTCGGCCGCATATTTTAAGGTTCACAGTTTACCCAAGGTACAGGGTGCACTCACAGACAGCGCGTTCAAGTTCTGGGGGAGAACCAAGGCACCACTTGCATCAGCAGAGCCTGACGCGTTTCAGGAATCCTCCCTTTATCAAAGGCTTTTCTGCTCCAAAATGCTCGCCAAACATGCAGACACCAGTCTTTTGTCCCTTTCTTTAATCATCACATCCAATCTCAGGTGAGTATCAGCGTTGAATTATGGGACTGGTAGTCTGTTCCAAATAATACCCCAGTGGGCTGGATGGCGAACCTTAAGGAAAATAAAACAACAGTCAAAGTGAGCCTTTCTTGTAACTCCTCCTTTCAAAGTAACGCCAGAATGTTCCAAGGCGCCGATCCAAGGACCAGCAGTGGAACCGCCAAACAGTTCGCGGCGGTGCACCCTCGGCCGGGTCGGCCGCATATTTTAAGGTTCACAGTTTACCCAAGGTACAGGGTGCACTCACAGACAGCGCGTTCAAGTTCTGGGGGAGAACCAAGGCACCACTTGCATCAGCAGAGCCTGACGCGTTTCAGGAATCCTCCCTTTATCAAAGGCTTTTCTGCTCCAAAATGCTCGCCAAACATGCAGACACCAGTCTTTTGTCCCTTTCTTTAATCATCACATCCAATCTCAGGTGAGTATCAGCGTTGAATTATGGGACTGGTAGTCTGTTCCAAATAATACCCCAGTGGGCTGGATGGCGAACCTTAAGGAAAATAAAACAACAGTCAAAGTGAGCCTTTCTTGTAACTCCTCCTTTCAAAGTAACGCCAGAATGTTCCAAGGCGCCGATCCAAAGACCAGCAGTGGAACCGCCAAACAGTTCGCGGCGGTGCACCCTCGGCCGGGTGCACCCTGTACCTTGGGTAAACTGTGAACCTTAATATATATATATATATATATATATATATATATATATATATATATATATATATATATATATATATATATATATATATATATATATATATATTACCTACTGGCGATAGCCAGTAGGTATATATAGTTAGGATTTTTTTCCTATGGGATTTTTGAAAATTCTATGCCGAATAACTTTGGCGTTTGAGGACAGAATTGGCTGAAATTTTCAGGAAAATGGAACATTTCGTTTCTGAGCAGCCCCTGAAAATTTGGGGGGGTTTCGTCAAGGGGGGGCTGAGAAAAAAGGGGGGTCCCAAAACGTGCTTTTCCCATGCAATTTTCCATAGGGTGGTTGGCCTCACTTTTAGCCCGAACGGCTGAATGGATTTACACCAAACTTGGCAAAATTGTAGGGACTGGTAGCCCGATGTGCCTTTGCTATGTCTCAAGATATATGCTCCAGTGGTTTTTACGAAAATTAACTTTGAAAAATATATATTGGGCTACATTGGGCTATATATATGTTGGAGCCCAAATGTAGCCCAAATGTAGCCCAATGTAGCCCAATGTAGCCCAAAGATGGCCACCAGAGACAAAAAAAAACAAATGTAGCCCAAATATCAGCCAGATGTAGCCCAACTATAGCCCAATGACAGAATGTCCCAGAGTGTTCTAAAGAACAACTAGAGTGCTAACAGTCCTACTTATTACAAAGGTATGGCACACCTGAAGCCATCTTGATTGGAATAAAGTGGTAACTCTTAAAACATTTAATTTAAAAAGGAGCAAAATGAGGGGGTTCATTTTGCCATAGAAAGTATGATTAGCGAATATATGACGAAATCCCGCATACCATCAGTCCGCATACCATCAGTCCGCAAAAAAAATCCCGCATGTACTATTAGGCCGCAAATTAAAATAACGAAAACTTTTAGAACTAATATGCCTTTAGCATACACTAAACAACTAAACTACCCTAAACCCTAAAACACTACCCCCAGCATGACCCTACACTACACAAACACTACAACACTACCCTAAACCCTAAAACACTACCCCCAGCATGACCCTACACTACGCAAACACTACAACACTACCCTAAACCCTAAAACACTACCCTCAGCATGACCCTACACTACGCAAACACTACAACACTACCCAAAACCCTAAAACACTACACCCCAGCATGACCCTACACTACGCAAACACTACAACACTACCCTAAACCCTAAAACACTACCCCCAGCATGACCCTACACTACGCAAACACTACAACACAACCCTAAACCCTAAAACACTACCCCCAGCATGACCCTACACTACGCAAACACTACAACACTACCCTAAACCCTAAAACACTACCCCCAGCATGACCCTACACTACGCAAACACTACAACACTACCCTAAACCCTAAAACACTACACCCCAGCATGACCCTACACTACGCAAACACTACAACACTACCCTAAAACCTAAAACACTACCCCCAGCATGACCCTACACTACGCAAACACTACAACACTACCCTAAACCCTAAAACACTACACCCCAGCATGACCCTACACTACGCAAACACTACAACACTACCCAAAACCCTAAAACACTACACCCCAGCATGATCCTACACTACGCAAACACTACAACACTACCCTAAACCCTAAAACACTACCCCCAGCATGACCCTACACTACGCAAACACTACAACACAACCCTAAACCCTAAAACACTACCCCCAGCATGACCCTACACTGCGCAAACACTACAACACTACCCTAAACCCTAAAACACTACACCCCAGCATGACCCTACACTGCGCAAACACTACAACACTACCCTAAACCCTAAAACACTACCCCCAGCATGACCCTACACTACGCAAACACTACAACACTACCCTAAACCCTAAAACACTACCCCCAGCATGACCCTACACTGCGCAAACACTACAACACTACCCAAAACCCTAAAACACTACACCCCAGCATGACCCTACACTGCGCAAACACTACAACACTACACTAAACCCTAAAACACTACCACCAGCATGACCCTACACTACGCAAACACTACAACACTACCCTAAACCCTAAAACACTACCCCCAGCATGACCCTACACTACGCAAACACTACAACACTACCCAAAACCCTAAAACACTACCCCCAGCATGACCCTACACTACGCAAACACTACAACACTACCCAAAACCCTAAAACACTACCCCCCAGCATGACCCTACACTACCCAAACACTACAACACTACCCAAAACCCTAAAACACTACCCCCAGCATGACCCTACACTACGCAAACACTACAACACAACCCTAAACCCTAAAACACTACACCCCAGCATGACCCTACACTACGCAAACACTACAACACTACCCTTAACCCTAAAACACTACCCCCAGCATGACCCTACACTACGCAAACACTACAACACAACCCTAAACCCTAAAACACTACCCCCAGCATGACCCTACACTACGCAAACACTACAACACTACCCTAAACCCTAAAACACTAGCCCCAGCATGACCCTACACTACGCAAACACTACAGCACTACCCAAAACCCTAAAACACTACCCCCAGCATGACCCTACACTACGCAAACACTACAACACAACCCTAAACCCTAAACACTACCCCCAGCATGACCCTACACTAAACAACCACCACAACTCTACACTACACTAACACAACACTACACTACACAACACTACACTACACAATAACTAACCCACGAAAAAATTAACACAAACCCACTTACCTCTCTCGTCATCGTGGTTTTCACAACGCAAATGCATTTACCATACATGCCTTTAAAACGTAATTCTTTGTAAAGGCATGCGTGATAAATGCACATGCGTTTTGAAAAAATGCGGGATAATGGTATGCGAGGTCAATGACCTTGCGGGATAATGGTATGCGGACTGAAAGTCCGCGGGATAAAAAATGCGGGAAAATGGCTGCAAACCATGATTAGCAGCAGACTTCCCTGGTGAGCACTAGCTTTACTACAGTGATCTAATGAGCAACTAGAGTGCTAACATTCAGAATTTATGGCAAATGTGTGACACATCTGAATGCCTTCTTGATAGAACCAAAGTAAACAAGCATTGAAAATGCAATAGATCTCGCCCTCGTTTAAGTTAAAGCCATTCTGTTTGTAATGAGGTGGCTTTTTAGCTTTGCTTTTATTAGTGTTTTTAAAACTTTCATGTAAATAACATGCATATGTATGCATATATGTATATGTATGCATGCATTTATATTTATATAGATATGCAGATTATATATGTTTATATATGTATATTACCTACTGGCGATAGCCAGTGGGTATATATAGTTAGGATTTTTTCTCTATGGGATTTCTGAAAATTCTATGTCTAATAACTTTGGCGTTTGTGGACGGAATTGGCTGAAATTTTCAGGAAAATGGCACATGTTGTTTATGAGCAGCCCCTGACAATTTGGGGGGGTTTCGTCAAGGGGGGGGGCAAGAAAAAAGGGGGGTCCCAAAACGCGTTTTTCCCATTCATTTTTCCATAGGGCGGTTGGACTCACTTTTAGCTCGAATGGCTGAATGGATTTACATGAAACTTGGCAAAATTGTAGATATGGTTTGCCCTACGTGCCTTTGCTATGTCTCAATATATGTGCTCCAGTGGATTTTGAGAAATTAACGTTTAAAAAAATATATATATCTGTGACAGCGCTCCGGTTAGCGCCCCGGTTTGCGTACCTGACGCGTAACGGAACTTCGCGAAGCGAAGCTGATTGGCTCTCCGGTGTCTGTCAACATTCTAAACAGTCCGGAGCGGCCGCCATCTTGTCTCTCGGTAGGATCGAGAGACAAGATGTGGTGAAAAACGAAGGGGGAAATGAAGGAAAGGGGGCAAGGTAGACCCCTCCTGACCCCCTAGGATTGATGAGGGGGATATTAAAGTGCCCCGCGGGGCAAAAAAAAAAAATATATATTTTTTTGCGATTTTACGCCGTAGAGGCGCGTCCCGGTACGCGAACCGGGCAGCTCACCGGGCAGCTAACCGGGCAGCTGACCGGCAGCGTAGCTGTCAACATTGTAAACAGTCCGGAGCGGCCGCCATCTTGTCTCTCGGTAGGTTCGAGAGACAAGATGTGGTGAAAAAAGAAGGGGGAAATGAAGGAAAGGGGGCAAGGTAAACCCCTAGGATTGATGAGGGGGATATTAAAGTCCCCCGCGGGGCAAAAAAAATAAAAAAATGGTTGCGATTTTTCGCGGTAGAGGCGCTTCCCGGTACGCGAACCGGGCAGCTAACCGGCAGCGTAACGGGAGTCCGCCATCTTGTGTTTTTGGAGCGTCCAGTTCGCGTACCGGGTAGCGTCCCGGTAAGCGTAACAAGGGGAAAAGCAAGAGAAACAGTAAAAAAAAAATTAAGGGAATAGATTTCCAGCAAACTTGGCAAAATTGTAGGGACTGTTTGTTTGATGTGCCTTTGCAAGGCCTCAAGATATGTGCACGTGTGGATTTTTTCTAATTAAGGTTAAAAAAAATATATATATCTGTAAGCGTGCTCCGGCACGCTTACGTTACGGGTTTTGTTTGCGCTGCAGAGCCGATACGTCACGGTTATGCAACGCGTCATGAGGCGTCTCACGTGGCTACGTGATACGTCACGTAATAAAGAATATATTTTACAGCTATAGATATTAGCTTTTAAAAAACCAATGAAATTCACTGAAAAAACCATAGGTTATAGACCATATATAGTTAGGAATTTGCATTTACAAAACCTTGAAAATTCACTGAAAAAACCATAGGTTAGAGACCATATATAGTTAGCTGGACATTTTATTGACATAAAACCAATGAAATTCCATATATAGTTAGTTGCACTAACTATATATCGCGCACCCGCAATCCACTGCTGATGATGTCACATATTACATCATTCATGACATGGTCAGTGACATCACTGATGACATCACTGATGACATCTCAAATGACATCACTGATGACATCACTGATGACATCTCAAATGACATCACTGATGACATCATGACACACCAATACCAGTTACTACATACGCACTCACTGATTCCTACGTCTACACACACATTCACTCATTCACCCCTACCATCACTCATACATACAGTCACTCATTATTACAACACTATCATATGCACTCATACACCTATGCAGACACTCACACACTGCCACTCATCCATGGAGTTACTCACACACCTAGTCAGTCCTGTAAAGAATCAATCACACTTCCATTTCCTCATCTATACAGTTAAACACAGAACACCATACTTCAGTGACATCACTGATGACATCACTGATGACATCTCAAATGACATCACTGATGACATCTCAAATGACATCACTGATGACATCATGACACACCAATACCAGTTACTACATACGCACTCACTGATTCCTACGTCTACACACACATTCACTCATTCACCCATACAATCACTCATACATACAGTCACTCATTATTACAACACTATCATATGCACTCATACACCTAGTCAGTCCTGTGAAGAATCAATCACACTTCGATTTCCTCATCTATACAGTTAAACACAGAACACCATACTTTTTCACACATATACTAACACATACTTACTCTCTTATACAATCACTGATACAAGTACACATTGATATGCACAGAGTCACACACCTCCCAGCCAGCCACACACACACTCAGTCTTCCATACATCCACTCATTCTTCAATATGTAAAACATATTTAAACTTTACAAAAACACACAGACACTAGATGATGTCATCAGTGATGTCATCAGTGATGTCATTTGAGATGTCATCAGTGATGTCATCAGTGATGTCATTTGAGATGTCATCAGTGATGTCATCAGTGATGTCACTGACCATGTCATGAATGATGTAATATGTGACATCATCAGCAGTGGATTGCGGGTGCGCGATATATAGTTAGTGCAACTAACTATATATGGAATTTCATTGGTTTTATGTCAATAAAATGTCCAGCTAACTATATATGGTCTCTAACCTATGGTTTTTTCAGTGAATTTTCAAGGTTTTGTAAATGCAAATTCCTAACTATATATGGTCTATAACCTATGGTTTTTTCAGTGAATATATATATATATATATATATATATCTTCCAGGTACGTAGATGTGGATTCAAGAATAGAGAATCTATACCTCCATCTATGCACTGACCTCCTCGATATTTTGGGTTTCAATATTTTGGTCACAATATTGTTGCCTCTTGATGCTCCTTCCGTGACATTCCAGACTACAACCAAAACCAAACATGCATTCAGGACTAGCACCTCAGCTGTTCATCCCCTCCTATACATTAAGGATTGCACTGGTGAAACCAATGCTTTCGTGGAGCTGCACAAGTCTGGAATTCCCACCCTGTACACGCATAATATATCCAGGATCACTTGGACTTCAGGAATAAGCAAACTTTCTGAGTCTTCCCAAACAGATCAGAAGGTGCATATTTAACAATAAACAGATACATATTTGGATATCAAATGACTCAGGATCACAGCTACCTAAGAACGGAAACATTATCCTTGGCGGAGGAGAAATGCATGATCATACAACTGTCTAATAAACTGTTTCATTCTATTCCAGTTTAAACACAGCTGCACAATCACAGTAATACAAAAACACAATTCAATATTTTTCAAGCACAGCACCAAAGCATTGCTACCATGGGACACACTTCTAACCCGTTGCATTCTTCCAAACAGACACAGCAGGGTATGAAGTTGAAGCCTTCTACTCTTAACTACTCTTTGCTCAACTACATACTTAAGCTCAATAATATATGACAGGATGCGGATAGAACTCTGGTCATAATGCAAAACAAAAAAATCCTTCCCTCAGACGTCATGTAGCCATTTATCATTGCTCCAAATAAGTACATCCAATGGAGCACCATGCCACCAGACTGAAAATGGGTCCCTCTACAAGGGTAGGACGCACTATGTAAATGCAACTAGAATGCAGAACAATGTGAACATAACATATAATACAATGAAAATTATAGTGGCATCAACACTTGGAGCCAGTCTTGTACATTATCATGAATAGAAATTGCAAGGAGAGACTTTTTCAGATGCCAGGAAGAAACCCGTCAAGCAGTTCCAGCGTGTTCTTCTGATCTGCTACTCACTACAGGAATAGTCTTACTCCATACTTCTCAAGACGACAGATGCCCCACACATAAATAAAACTCATGGAGCCTAAAGTATATATTAATCTTGAAAACATTTTGTTGATTTCTACAATGCCACACTAAAGAATGAAAAGGAGGCACTGAAATTTGCGGTGCAGGCACCTAGCTGGCCTTGCATCGCAGGAATTTCCATCCAGGTAGGTGTGTGTTGTCTGGGTTGGGTGCTCTGATGGGTGTGACGTTGATTAGAAAAGGTGACTCAACTTCTGAAAACGACACAGTCATTGAGTGGTCATAGGGTCATTCTCATGTTCTGGTAAAGACTGCCCGATTCCGCTGTTTGTTATGCGGATGAAGACAGCTGGGTCACCACGTAGAACACCAACCAGCCTGTTAGTTACAACAATACGTACCTGGACATAAATGTGCCCTGCATGGTATGCAGGTGTGTTTCACTACACTGAGTTCCTGGATGTGTGTTTATCTGGTATCCTAGCTTTTGGTTTGGTACAGGGATTACAATAATCTAGTGTGTGCGCAGAGGCCTGGGCCTATTAATGACTATTGGAGGTCCAGGACTGCCCGGTGAACTAGGGTGGTCTACTAAGCGTACCTCATAATGGACAGAGGCTACTTCTCCTGTCCAGGGTGAAGCCCATAAGGCAGCAGTGCAGCATACTGTGTTATGAGATTGACAGTTTGACCAGACTTTTAACAGTGAGTGTGACTTATTCGACCTCTCATTTTAGCTTTCAGCTGATATGTGAATGCCCAGGACCTTGCAACGATTTCCTGCATGTATGTCATGTGCATCTGTGCATGAAGTGTTCGTGTAGCACATGTGTACTAGTAGGGCTCTGTGTGTATGAGAGCGAGTACTGAAAACAATGGGACCCAATTTGAATGAACCTGGTTTGTTACGGTACAAGATAGAGGCTAAAGACAGCTTCCCTAGCCTAAGACTATAGAATATCATTGCCTACATTTCTGTGGCTTCAGTTAGGGGTACTGCGACAGGGCTTGATTTGTTCTAACTGAGTACAGTCATGTGGGGGATAGGCAGGGTGAAGGGTGGGATTTCAGTTTCTGTTGATCAAGAGGAGGAAGTGTGTGGGTCAGTCCTGATGTTTTGTATTTCCTGATTACCACTTCAGAGAGGCTGATGATACCCAGGTGCACACACCTTGCACCTCATTCTGCTCATGTTATGGGTGCTCCAGTTTGGACAGAGTCTGAGTGCTACCTGCTCTGAAAAGCATCACTATACACAAAGGCTTTTTCGGTAGAGCAGATTAACAGGAAGCCTAAAAGAGAACCATCCTAGACTGGGTATGAACTTTGAGATAACAGATCCACATCCCATGCTTAGAAAAGGTGTGTAAAATTGGGACCCAAGCCACCCCAATCTATTCCAGTTACATACACTTCATGACCAAGAAAGGGAGTACTCCGCAGAGTACCCAAAGGACTGATGAGCTGTTCTTCTAGATCTTTGGCACCACATAAGTGTGACTAAAATACACAGTATGTGGCAGGTGCGATTTCTCTTGCCTCAGTCTTATTATTTGTAAATCACTTAAAGGACTGATGTGTGATCAGGTTTGGTGTTTTTCTAACAGCCAGTCTCCCAGGGCTGACAGGACATCAGCTGAAGTCTGCAATTTCTCCTGAAGTAGCTGAGGGTCTGTGTAGTGCCTAGATGATAGGCATATGAGAAAGTTGTGTTACATCAGCATCATTAACATAATTGTGGTAATTTGTTTTACTCATTTTAGGAGAAATTCCAAAATAATGCGATTACTGAATGAGGGAAGGAGTTTCCCTGGCCCTGCATGCTAACATATTGTCCAGGACAAGCCCAGCTTGTTCTTCGTCAAAGGGACACCCTGTGGCAGCTGGTAAGGTACAGGGGATGCAGGGCGGGGGCAGTATTGAATAAAAAAAAATCAGTCACTTGATCTTGGCGCGTCTCTCCCACATTGAGTGAGTCTCTTCCAGGGACCGTTAAGCACCCAGGCTCCCCACAGCCAATCACCACAATGCAATACAGCGTTGTGATTGACAAGCACCCAGGTTCCCCACAGCCCATCACAACGCAGCGCTGTGATTGGTCTGAGAGCCGTGATAAGTCTAAGAGCCATGGTTCGGTGCTCAGCCAGAGAATGGAGGCCTGGGCATGTTCTCCCTGCAGTATGTGATGCAGCTTGCATGGAGAACATGTGAAGGGCGCATGAATGTTGGCTGGCCCGAGAGGGCTGGTCAAACATTCATTCACACTTTAGAGTGCACAACCACTCCTCCTCCCCGCCGTCAGGGGAGCCAAGCCCTGCCCCTCCCTAGCCTGATCCTGCGAAAAATACAATGATAATAACTTCAGTTATTATCATTTTATTTTTTTGTTTACACTGCTCCGTGAGCAGTGGGGTGACGCTCCTCCGTCTTAGCAGAGGAGCCGCCAATGGGGATACTTCAAGGAAGCAGAAGGTTGGAGAGTAAAGCCTGGAGCAACCCTTGCTGAAAAAGGTTGCCCAGTCTCACTCCAGTGATGGATGGTGCTACAACTGTTGTTGCACCTCAGCTTCAGCACCTGGACGAAGCTGTCCTTTTGAGGCCAGTGCCTACATGATGACCCAGATCACCACAGGACAGCGAATCAATCCAGAAGGCCATGTGCTAGACAGACACCAACCATGCCCATCTCTCAGCAGCTTCTGACTTACTGCAACTGAGCATGGCGTCAACTCGCCTGCACTGGGGTCTTTCTGCTGGGATCCCACTAGTCAAGAACGAGAGACTAAGAACTAAATTACTAGCCACTACACCACCATAGGTAAGAACTCCAGAAAAAATGTGAACGTATTGCTCATTTGAATTGAGGGGTTCCAGTAATCTATACCTAAGCCCTACTCATGCTTGTACCATAATTTCTGGGGCACAAATTAATCTAATGTGATCCAGAGAAGGGTCATGGAACGACGGGGATAGAAAAAGGGGGAAGCGTCAGAAGAATCATGATCAGGAGCCCTATCCCATATGCTGATCGTAATTGTGTTATATTAAGTACTGCGAAATTAAAAGTACATTCTCTTTGAAAAAGACAAACAATGGGCTGGACATTGTAATTATTATGTCTGCTGATAGATTGCTGAGTTTCGAGCCCATGCCCAACACACTACCTCCCAGAGAGGCCTGTAACTGCCTACTCTCACTACCCTGAGAGGTAAGTGTGGAAATGGCTGCACCTGCCCATATTTTCAGTGCTTAGCATGACCGGCCCAAAAATACCAGTGGCAAACAACTTCAGCCCCTGAGGTTGGAGCCCAGTAGAGCCTTTCTGGCATGTGCCCCCCCGACAGGGTCTGATACCATGTAACACATATATTGTTCTGTGTGACAACAGCTGGTTCAAACTACTACCAGCTAGGCTGAGACCGGTGGCAAAAACAAATACTAAATCAGACAAGGTGTGCCTATAAGTTATGTTACATCTCCCTCCAGCTCACTAAGGTAAAGGAACTCTGGATTCTGAAAGGCTGAAGTTCATTTTACTGTCTCCAGTATCTATTAACGCCTTATCCAAGGGAGAAGGAGGACTGTCTAGCAAGCTTCTCCAACCAGTGGCTCGTGAGCTACTAGTAGCTCTCCAGCTACCTAAAAGTAGCTCTCTGTGTGCAGGTCAGCCAACTAAATTATAAGCTTTGCTTAGTTGAATTGATACATGCATATACCAAAACCCACAAGCTGATGTTTGGAAAAAAGTTGTTGAATTTCCAAAATATCAGTCAGTCAGTCAGTCAAGAATTCTTTATTTCGATTAATAAAAATCATAAAAGAAAACAGTACAAGAAAGACAAACCTCCGCACAATAAAATATAAAATGACAGTACACATTCGGTGCTTAAAATTCATATGTATACCCAAAACTGCATTATTTAAAATACATCATATATGGTATCAAAATTTAAAAAATGTTAAAGTTTAAAAAGGAACCCTTGTTCAATGGCTTTCCGGACAGTATAAAAAACAACATACAGTTTAACAATTTGTAACCATGGACCTCTGTAGACCCTCCGGGGTGAATGCAGTTAAGAGGGTCTTTTTTCATTAACTGGGCTGCGGCCACCAGGAAGCTAGCTACACTATATGTGACCCGGACAGAGCTGAGCATTTGTAGGTGCATAAGGGCGGGCCTTACTTGTACAAATCCAATTTCCCGCAGGATTGGTTTTAAAAAATGTATACGCACCTCCAAGTAGCGGTCACAGAACATTACCAAATGGAGTGTGTCCTGAACAGAGAAACTGTCACAACAGCAGGGTGGAGCATCTTCTGGCTTCCCCCACTTAGGGAATATACCCAGCGTGAGGTGGATGAGGTTAAACCGGAATCTCACCAGCAGAAAGCGATGGAAGGGTTTGGTAACATACAACAAATAAGGTTCAGTAGATGGAGAAATTAATAAACCATAAATCCTTCTGACAAGTGGTTTTCTAAGTTCCTCCTCCTCCCTCTCGGCCTCCAACAACCTGAGAAAGCTATGTTTAATCCACCCTATGTCCTCCCTCTTGATGCCCTGTGGCGAGGAATACAAATCTGGTCGGCCTAACCTGTTGCATGCCGCTCTAACATAAGACAGCCATGGGACCCTCTCCGCCTTCTCCAGGGCGACACAATCCTTCAGAATCAGGTGGTTAAGAGTAATCTCCTCATTCAGCCAAGTTTTTGCCCAACAGATCAACGGTGCCATCTTTAATTGGTCCGAGATATAGCCCTGGCCCAGTTCAGAGTGTATTGAAAATGTGGGGGACGATTGCGTGAGTGATAGGAGGGATCTAAAAAACCTATTTTCTGCAATTTGTATGTTGGTCGTGGCTGCATAACCCCAAATTGACGCTAAATAGGACGCAATCGCTAGACACTTTGATTTATAAATCTTAAGTATGGCATCCATGGGTCTTGCTCCCAGTCTCTTAGAGAAGTTCAAGAGAGCTGTGGTGGATCTTACTACTACGTTGCTCCTTAGCTTCATCTGCGGGCCCCAATTACCCTTCTCATCAAAAAGAACTCCCAGATAGGGGAAAGAAGGCACCCTCGTCAGGACCGTCCCAATACACCTGAAGCTTTTCACCTTCATGTTCTTACTCCGCGCTCCGGCCACCATTACATGGGATTTAGTGGTGTTAACTTTTAGGTCCAGGGCCTCCATGAAGCTGCCAAAATGGTCCAGCAGCCACTGTAGGCCCAGGCCCGTGCATGCCAGAAGAACGGCATCATCCGCGTACAGGAGGACCGGGATACCCGATCCGCCTATACGCGGTGTGTCCAATGTAGCCATACCCAAGGATTTTTCGAGGGCATTAATGTAGATAGTAAAGAGAAGGAGGGCCAGTATACACCCTTGTCTTACCCCCCTTCTGGAGCTAAATTTCCCGGTGCACCGGCCTTCCCTCGTAACCCTGACCGAGGCCGAGAGGTCCTGGTGAAGGTAGCCTAGAAAGTTAACCAATGCTTCATCCAGGCCTAACTCACGTAAAATCCTCCATAATTTCGAGCAATTGACTAGGTCAAATGCTGACGAAAGGTCCATAAAACCCAAATATAAATAACCATCCTTTGCAACTGTATATTTGCTTATAAGGAGGTGTACATTTAGGCATTGATCCATGTTACCCCGGTGTTCTCTGAACCCATACTGGAAGTTAGAGAGGACCCCCTTTCCTGCCAGTCAATCCCCCACTCTCTTGAGTATGACTCTGCCCATGATCTTAACGGCAGAGTCGAGCAGTGAGATTGGCCTATAACAGGTCGGGTCCCCTCTGCACCCCTTCTTGAAAATAGGGACTATAACGGATGAGGTCCAGGATGGTGGGAAACCAGCTGTGGGCACCGCGTTAAACACATTGGTCAGGATTTTAGCCCAAAATTGTGGATACAAGATATACAAATCTGCGGGGACCCCATCCGCACCCGGAGCCTTGTGTCTAGTGGTCTCTCTGATCGCCCTTTCTACCTCAGCCGAGTAAAACCTAACTGGCGTGTTATTCCCAAAAGGAGCTTTGCCGCTCAGTAAAGGGCCCCCCTGATCAATTTCATAGATGCCTTTAAAATGTCAAAGCCAACTGTCATCAGGGATAACACAGTCCATGTCCAGGTTCTCCTGGTCCGAGAAGAATAGCTGGTTTATAATAGCCCAAAACTTTCTACTGTCCCTCAACACATCCATGGATTGCAAATTTTCCCAGGCTTCCTCCTTAATTTGACGTTTACGCGTAGCAATGGCAGTTTTATACTCCTTGCGGAGTTGTGCCACTAGTGCCCTATTCCTCTGCCTATGTTTTAGTGCCTCAAACAGAGCACCATGGGTCTTAGAACAGTTTTTTATCAAACCATTTGTGGGCCCTCATAATATGTGTACTTTTCCCACCCTCTAGGTCCTTGGCGATCTGCTTGCACACCGCTACATAAGCTGCAACAACGTCGGCTCCTGCAGCGGTGTCGTCCAAGCAGACAGCCAAATTAGCCTCAGTTTTATTCGCTAATTCCTCAAAGAAAGCCTCTGGACAACCCTATTCCATTTGATACGTCTCCCTTGATCAGTGGATGACAAATCCTTGGGCGCCCCTCCCCTCAGCTTCTTCTGGTGCCTACCAATGCCGAGTTCCACTACCAGCAGAACCGGGTTATGGTCGCTGAAGGTTGAGATCACTGCACCGTAGGCTGAGATTTTGTCCAAAAGACCAGGGGATAAAAAGATGTAATCAATAACCGAGTTTGCTCCTCGCCCTATAAAGGTGGGGACTCTCTCCTCTCTATTGCCAACACCTGGTTCGAATAAATTCATATAGGAGAGAAGGGCCTCAAGGGCCTCTCCCTCTTTACTGTGCTCAAAATGGGGTACCCCCTCGGGTGGTAGCCCTCCATGAATATCATCATAGCCCTCCCAGGGGCAAGGATGTATATTAAACTGACCCAGAAGCACCAACTCTGGGGCAGAAGATTGTTCCTGTGTGTATACTGACAGAAATTGCTCTAGGGTGATAAGGTGCTCATTCTGTAAAGAGCCCTCCCTCGAGTTATAAAAGTTAATTAATAAGAATTTGTGCTGATCAGAAACAGTCCATTCGATTATTAAAAAGTTCATAGAATCAGTTTCTAGTTTTCTAAAGGCCCCTGCTAAGTTTAGAGAAAAGAGGACAAGCAGACCCCCTTTAGGTCTTCCCGCTGTCCCCTGAACAGCGAGGATAGCAAAGCTAACATATCCGTCCAGTAAAACACTGGGCGAGGTATCCCAAGTTTCCTGGAGGGCAATAATCTTGTGGTGCCTGATGTACTCCACCCATATAGGGTCATTAATTTTAGATCTGATACCCGCCACGTTCCAGGTCAGAATTTTACAAATATGCCTCTGTTCTCCTACCTCAGCCCTCACCCCTGCCAAACATGGAGATAGTCAATCGTTCGACTCCATTGGAGACAGGGGAGAAAAACGATTAGCGAGACTTATCTCTACTGGACCGCCCTGGTGTGCATTTGGAGGTATGCTCAATAGACTCCTAACCACCCTCCCAGGGAGCTCCCGTGTAGGCCTTTGTGCGATGTTATTAGCCTGGTGACACGGCATCTGCGGAATGGTACGGGGAGTCCCATCCTGACATTGCACCAGGGGACGGGCAGGTGGCCCGGTGGACCTGGCTGGGGGATAGAAAAACCCTAAGGGGAAGAGGTCTAATGCCCTTGTTCGTCACGTCGGAGGCATCCCAGAACAGTCTTTGAGCGCTGGCCTGGTCATTAAAATTAACCACCACACAATCCCCTGGAATGCATTTTGGGCGACACCCAACCCAACTAACCCTTCTTGCCATAATCACACTACTTGTGATATCTGTGCCTCCACTGCAAAACTGCGAACACCATTGCCTAGCCAGGAACATAATATCATGTGTTGTTTCGTTGTGGGAAACGCAAGAGGTATTCCGGTGAGTCTGGTGAGTCGGGGGGTGGAAGAGTGCCTCTCCTCCAGTCATGGCCCCCTCAGTCACTCCCTCCGTGTCCTCGAAAACGGCAGTGCTGGATTGCTGTGCTGATTATGTACACCTGGGCAGGGCGTGACGAGATGGTGTGTCACTGCCCAGATGTCCGCTGGTCTTTGTGGTTCCCTCCGTGTGCTGCGCCGCTCCAAACCACAAACTGTGAGTGTTTCCCGCGTAGCGAGAAACACAAGAGGTATTCCGGTGAGTCTGGTGAGTAGGGGTGTGGAAGAGTGCCTCTCCTCCAGTCACGGCCCCCTCAGTCACTCCCTCCGTGTCCTCGAAAATGGCAAATGATTCCCGCAGTGCCGGATTGCTGTGCTGATTATGTACACCTGGGCAGGGCGTGACGAGATGATGTGTCACTGCCCAGATGTCCGCTGGACTTTGTGGTTCCCTCCATGGGCTGCGCCGCTCCAAACCACAAACTGCGAGTGTTTCCCGCACAGCGGGAAACGCAAGAGGTATTCTGGTGAGTCTGGTGAGTCGGGGGGTGGAAGAGTGCCTCTCCTCCAGTCACAGCCCCCTCAGTCACTCCCTCCGTGTCCTCGAAAACGGCAAATGATTCCCGCAGTGCCGGATTGCTGTGCTGATTATGTACACCTGGGCAGGGCGTGACGAGATGGTGTGTCACTGCCCAGATGTCCGCTGGACTTTGTGGTTCCCTCCGTGGGCTGCGCCGCTCCAAACCACAAACTGCGAGTGTTTCCCGCGTAGCGGGAAATGCAAGAGGTATTCCGGTGAGTCTGGTGAGTCGGGGGGTGGAAGAGTGCCTCTCCTCCAGTCACGGCCCCCTCAGTCACTCCCTCCGTGTCCTTGAAAATGGCAAATGATTCCAAAATATATTTAAAGTTGATACATGAATGTAAAACGGGTGTTTTTGTTTTAAGACATATTACATATACTATTACCTTGATGATTGTTTGACTACAAGATGGCACCAGACCCGATTGGGCTCCTTGAAAGGGCCGTAACATGTCAGCACAAAAATAAAGGTGTAATTGAATAATTGAAGTCAATAGAACACTAAAAACTCACGTTTTCATCTATACCCCAGGTACCCTCCCAAGAAAGAAAAAAAATGTGGGTATACCTCGAGGTATCACTCTTCTGGATCCCTGCTTATCCAATTTTGCTTTATCTAAGAACTCCCATTCCATATATGGTTGAGTCCGCCCGGGTAGAACCATCTTACGCGGTGTGGATAGGTGCCGAAGATGAAGCATGTCACGTCTCCTTAAATCAGACCTACAGGAAGGCAGCATGGGGATCCTTGATCTCAAACTTTATTATCACGCAACCAAACTACAACATGCAACACATTGGGCAGCGGTAGAAGATAACTAGGAGAAGTAGTTACTGTACGGCACATAAGGTACCCTTTCACTGATGGATTTACTCATGAAAAAGTTGAAACCTAAGTTCTGTATACGATTCGTCAGGTTACTGAACCATAAGAAAGGGCAATCTGCAGGGTGCTAAAGAACCCCGAAACACCAGGCAAGAAACATGTCAACCTATTAGGAGAATATAGGGGTACATTATCTTCCTTCAGACGCCCACTTCTTCCACTTTAAACATTTGACAAGGATCCTTTTAATAAAATAGTTTTAAGGATACCTTATTTAATTTTACCATTTTTGATTTGACCAATCCACCCTTCTAGTCATCTCCGGGTTTCTGGGAGGAGTCCCAGACTCATAAGGCAAACTCAAGAAAATAGCTCCAGCAAAGAACCCCTTTTCATGGGCATGTTGGGCATTGCAGCGTCGTCCCAACAAGGAGCTAGCCCAATGATGAGGCATGCTACCCCAAAGAGGCTCTTTTATTCTCAGTATCCCTTCCGGCCCAAAATGGGTTGGGTTACACCATTGGTGTTAACCCTAACTCTGTATAGGAACAGCACATTGTTTTATTAATTGATATAGATGTGGGAATGTGTGTGCTGCATCTTCATTACCTCCCAGCCCTTTTTGGTCTATAGACATTTCAGGAAAGTTCCATGGTGCAGGTCAGTTTCAAACAAGAGAGTTGACGCTTTGATCCATGAGCTCACCAGTCCTCTCGCTCAAGTCCCTCTGGGCAGTGGGAGCTGCCTCTTTGTGATAAGCTGCTTCTGGTCGCCCTGGTAGTCAGTACCTCCTGCATGGTTGGTGCTCTTCTTCCCACTTCTTCTGTGGAAGGTCAGCCTCCAGGTACTTCAGGACAGGGAGACAGCTCTTCCTTATAAGTCAGACTCCAGGTGGTGTGCCCTAACCTCTAGGAAGCTAGCTGGCAAGCAGACACCAAAGCTGGTTGCACAGTAGTCCTCTGGGTACTCTGAGGAGCACCCCATTACCTGGTCAAAGAAAACTTGGGATGCAACTGCAGGAGGGACAGCGGCTCCTTAATTTATAAAGATAAAGTAGAAAGAGAATGTGGATTCTCAGCACTCTCAGAACGATTTAGGTTGGTCCTTCTTTCATATGTCATTTCAAAGCTGTCTTACAGACACAACCTTTGTGCAGAGTGATGCTGCTCACAGCAAAGTTATCTCCAGTTTGGAGCACCCACTACAGAGGCACAAGGAGGTCCGAGATTTCTGCACCTAGCTATCAACAGCAAATAATCACAGTGATTAGGAGAAGAGACAAAAAAGAACGGCTTCCTCAAAAGTACTCTTCACACCCCATGTAGCCCCATTGCACTGCCTGGGGTGGGACTACATCCCCTGAACACTATGAACTGTGGAGGAGGGGCACCCATTGATCATCGCGCTGAAGGCGCTCTTTGTTGTCCGCAGCACACATCGCCCTCATAGTCACATTGCTCTATCTGGGGTGGGACTACATCCCCAGAATGGTGTGACCTGTGGAGGAGCTGCAACCGCTGGCCAACGCACTAAAAGCATTCTTCGTTGCCTGCACCGCGGGATGCCCGCATAGCCGCATTGCCCTGTCTGGGATGGGACTACATCCCTGAGAATGCCATGAACTGTGAAGGAGGGGCACCTACTGCCCATCGCGCTAGAAGTGTTCTTCATTGCCCACACTGCGGACGCTCGCATAGCCGCCTTGCCCTGTCTGGGGTGGGGCTATATCCCCAGAAAAACCTGAACTGTGGAGGAGGGGCACTGCTGGCCCTTGCATTAAAAGCGTTTGTCATTGCCCGCAGCACAGAATGCCCAAATAGCTGGATTGCCCTGTCTGACACAAACGAAAAATGAGGGACATTAGATTATACGGGCAAAAATTAGAGATCACCCAAAACTATTCCTATTTGGGCGTAGCGATAGACAATAAATTAGCTTGGAACACAGCCGTAGAAACTAGAAAATTACTTTTCCTAAGAACTACAGCAGCCCTAGCAAACTTTTCTAGAAAGCTAGGAAAAGACCCCCTTGTGAACTTATAAAGATTTACCAAGCTAAATGCCTATCAGTGGCTCTTTATGGTGCCGGCCTGTGGGGTTTTGTACCGATAGATGGGATTCAGAAAGTGGAAAACTCCTTCTTGAGATAACTTTTGGCGGTCCCGAGAAGCACGGGTACTATGGCATGCCACATAGAGTTGGGTCTGCCACATGTTACTGATTTAGCAAGAGCTGAACCAATATTATTGTGGCATAGAATCTGGAGGAATGAGAAAGCAACTCTTACCCAGTCCATTTTAACAGACTGCTTAGCACTGGAAAAGGCTCACAACTCCAGGTGGCTGTGCTATATTAAAAAGTTTTTGCAAGATCTAGGGTGGGTAAGGTACTATTACGATCCCTCTTTAATGTCTGAAGTCTCAAGAAAAGAATTAAAAATGAAATGTTTATCCCATTTAGAGGAATTGAGACTAGCAACAGAGGCAATAAAACCTTCAGTAGTATGCTCACTACAAATACAAATGACCACCTCCATTCAACCATACCTCACATTAAACATTTCAGGTTACGAGAGGTATCTCCTGGTACGGTTTAGGTTGAACTTGTTCCACCGATTGGTCACATTCCCTACAAGAAATAATTGGGCCAAAGACCTTCCATTGTGTCCATGTGACGACATATCCCCTCAAACGACCATGCACACCATCCTCTTCTGCAAATTTTTCCACGATTTCAGGAAAATGTGGTTGATCCCACTACTAAAACAGACTGGTCTTAGACAATGCCGCGTAGCTTTTTTATTTCTCCAGCAGTTGGATGGTGAAAGGATTACCTATTTTGTCGTGAATTTTCTGAAATGCACGGTCAGACATAGAGCGTTTTTAAGTTAAACATTTGTTATTTACCTCTTATTTTTTAATGACGAGTCATTTATTGAACTTTTGGCGAACTTTTAAAAGTATCAAGTAATTTTTAAAACTTAAAAGCGAGAATTCTCACGTTTAGTCTCGCTTTCTTAGCATGTTATAATTGTATTATTTTTTAACCGAGTTCTGTACGTGGAAGACTTGTCATGATGAGTTTTATTTGTACATACTGATTTTATTATGAAATGTATTGTTATATGATCGTTCGCTTTTTATGATTTATACTCTAAATCGAAATAAAGCTCAATTGACTTGACTGACTTGGGTGGGACTATATCCCCCAGAATTCCCTGAACTGTGGACAAGGGGCACCCGCTGACCATCGTGTTAAAAGCACTCTCCGTTGCCCGCAGCGCAAGACGCGCACAGATTGCGCCCAGGCTTGTACCCAGGCAAAGAAAGGGCCGAGACGGGGCTTGTCTGTGCCAGTCTATGACCAGACGAGGCTGGGCTGGGCCAACCCCTTGGTCCAAAGCAAGAAGCTGTCTCGTGCACAGGTAACGTGCTAACTGGTATTAGGACGCTTCTCTATAGTACAGCTGCATACCACAAGAAAAGAATTAAAAATGAAATGTTTATCCCATTTAGAGGAATTGAGACTAGCAACAGAGGCAATAAAACCTTCAGTAGTATGCTCACTACAAATACAAATGACCACCTCCATTCAACCATACCTCACATTAAACATTTCAGGTTACGAGAGGTATCTCCTGGTACGGTTTAGGTTGAACTTGTTCCACCGATTGGTCACATTCCCTACAAGAAATAATTGGGCCAAAGACCTTCCATTGTGTCCATGTGACGACATATCCCCTCAAACGACCATGCACACCATCCTCTTCTGCAAATTTTTCCACGATTTCAGGAAAATGTGGTTGATCCCACTACTAAAACAGACTGGTCTTAGACAATGCCGCGTAGCTTTTTTATTTCTCCAGCAGTTGGATGGTGAAAGGATTACCTATTTTGTCGTGAATTTTCTGAAATGCACGGTCAGACATAGAGCGTTTTTAAGTTAAACATTTGTTATTTACCTCTTATTTTTTAATGACGAGTCATTTATTGAACTTTTGGCGAACTTTTAAAAGTATCAAGTAATTTTTAAAACTTAAAAGCGAGAATTCTCACGTTTAGTCTCGCTTTCTTAGCATGTTATAATTGTATTATTTTTTAACCGAGTTCTGTACGTGGAAGACTTGTCATGATGAGTTTTATTTGTACATACTGATTTTATTATGAAATGTATTGTTATATGATCGTTCGGTTTTTATGATTTATACTCCAAATCGAAATAAAGCTCAATTGACTTGACTGACTTGGGTGGGACTATATCCCCCAGAATTCCCTGAACTGTGGACAAGGGGCACCCGCTGACCATCGTGTTAAAAGCACTCTCCGTTGCCCGCAGCGCAATACGCGCACAGATTGCGCCCAGGCTTGTACCCAGGCAAAGAAAGGGCCGAGACGGGGCTTGTCTGTGCCAGTCTATGACCAGACGAGGCTGGGCTGGGCCAACCCCTTGGTCCAAAGCAAGAAGCTGTCTCGTGCACAGGTAACGTGCTAACTGGTATTAGGACGATTCTCTATAGTACAGCTGCATACCCCAAGCCCTTGGGTCCAAATGGGGAAGAGGAAAGCTGCTGAGGCTATGCAGGGGATGGCGCCTCTAAAAAACCACCCAAGAAAACTCCTGATACCAAAACTCTTAAAGAAATTGAGGAAATAATAGAAGAGGTGGGAGCCATTTTTAAACCTGCGACTCCACCCGATTTCAGGAGTGTAGCAGGCTGGCTTAATATATGGTGCACACTTATTTATGTGAAGCACCCTGCACTAATCCAGATGACCCTTATGGTGATTTTTGTGGTAGCTGTGGAGAGCAGCATTCAGGCTCAGTCAAGAAGGAGTGTGACACAGCTTGTTTCACCAGTACTAATCATATAGTATAGGTTAGGTGAAAAAAGAATCACACAGTGTAGTTATAAAATTATGTATTTATTATAAACACTCATTAACCCACTGCAATATCTCCTTCCTGGAGATACATCACAATACACACAATACTTTAGTGATAGAACACAATAGTAGCACAAATGCACAGAGGTCTCCAGGGGGAGCTCAATAAACCACATACTAAGAAAGTGGAATGCGACCCATGACCTAAGTTGAGACCGGACCCAAAAGGCTTAGAAGAGCTGGGGACCAAAGGAACCACCCAAGGTAAGTACCCAGGACCCCCATGGAGGCAGTGTGCAGAGTGTAAACACGACCGCAAGTTCAATACACGTCAATAGGGAAGTTGCGGTTGCAGTTTTCAAGAAGAAGGACCCTGAAGAAACCCAGTGGAACATGGAAGGTTGGAGAGTCATCCCACCAATGGATACCCCGGGAACCAGGATACCTACACCAGGGAAGCCGGGTGCATAGGTACGAAGTGGCGTCGGAAACCGATGTAGATCACAATGGAGGACTTCAGTAAAGATGCTGCTGGCGGAGAAGCTGAAAGAGTCCGGTGGAACCTAAGGGTGGATTCAGGAAGAGATGTACCTGCAAGCAGAGGGGACAGAGTTTATACCACTCAGGAAAGACCAGGAGGCACAGAAGATAAAGGCCCACCGATTGCGGAAGATGCAGGAGAGTTGAAGGTGACCTTGGTGCTCTAGCTGTGTGGAACAGGTGATGCTGTGGAAAACCAGAAGCTGTTCGCGAGCTGTCCCACGTCAGATGTCAAGGGCCAGGGGGTCGGTGTCCGGCGGGAGCTCCAACAAGCCTTGGCAATGGCAACAAATGTGGCAGATAAAAAAGGCGCAGTGTCGGGAACAGCAAGGTCCAAGGGGCTCACCAAGTGCAGGTAAGTCTGAGCAGGCCCCAAGCAAACAGGGCATCCCACTGGAGCCAAAGAAGAACCTCAAGAGGACCCACAGGCCGAAGGCACTGGAGTCGCAAGAGGGCCTCAAGCAGCTCTTCAATGATGCAGGCCCACGGTGCAGATGATGTGGTGAGGACGAAGATCTTTGTAGCAAGAGATGCTGGAGGCTGGAGCTTCTTGGAGCCCGAATTCCCCGGAGAAATGAGTCAACAAGCAGTGCACAGGGGTACTGTTCCAGCAGTTCAGACGAGGTATACTGACTTCAAACTTACTGTGAAGATAGTGCAGGCCTCGCGGGAGTTGCAAAACCACCACCTGTGTCGCTGAACCTTTCGAAGGTCCGTGGGAACTCACGAACAGCAGGCCGGTCAGCTCTTTGCGGTGCCTGCAGATGCAGGGGAGTGACTCCTTCACTCCAAGGAAGATTCCTTCAGATGTCTTGGATGCCCACAGACCTGGAGAATAACCTGTATGGAGCACAGGCACAGACGACACAGAAGACTGGCAGGACAACGAGGACAGGAGCAGCCGGCCTCTTCCTGATGCAGTCTCAGTTTCCAAAATGAAGTCCAACGAGGTCCAAAGTGCCCAGATGGTTCAAGGTGAAGTGGTTTCATATCTGAATCTTGTCCCACGACGAATCTAAAGAATCACCCACAGCTAAGCCCTTAAGTACCCTAAAGAAATGATTGTGACGATTCAGGGGTCCCTCCCAGAGGAGGAGCTGGACATTGGGAAAGATGCTCCCATGTCCTCTGTCCAGTTTCACACCAGAGCTGGAGTCAACAACTCCCAGAACTGGTTCCAACGGGAGTATGCAAGAAGGGCACCAAATGTGCCCGTCAAAGCAGTCTAGTAGACCAATCCACTAAGTCTTGTCTGGAAGGTGGTCACACCTCCCTGTGACAGGAAACATATTGTCATACCTTCCACTGCTTGAGCTTGGCTCAGCAACAGGAGGGCAGAATCGTGTCTGTGGTTGGCAGCAGCCATAGTTTGCTATTAGATTCTGGAAGACTGGTCCTGGGAGCCTTGAGGGATTCCCGGAGGAGCCCCACAGTGCATGGAATCATACCTCCAACACCGTTTGCGGTGTTGGGGTATGATTCCAACATGTCTGATACCAAACATATTTGATACCAAACATGCCAGGATTCATTACAGCCAGTTTAGAGTTAGCCATCGCGTAATGACTCATAGCCACTCTATGTATCGTAATGGCTGATGCACTTACAACGCCTGGAGAATGGACTCCGGGAATTGTAGGGGTGTTCTCCTGCTCATGCAGGGGCACCCTCACACTTATAACCAAGCACCCTGCCTTCAGGATTGAAAGGCCTGCCTTAGGGGTGATTTGTAGGTTGTCAGTGTAGGGACCTCAGATATAGGAAAAAGTATAACTGTTGTAAGTGGTTCTAGCACCAGCTTACACTGGCTGCTTAGGCAGGCCTGTAGGTACAATTTGTGTGGTCTCCCATGGGTGGCATAGTACATGTTTCAGCCCATGGGGGACGCCTGGTGTGCCTGTGGCCTGGATGCCTTAGTACCATATTCTAGGCACTTACAAGGCTATACCAGAAGCCAGTCTGGGGGTACCTCAGTACTCACCATGGTTCAATTTAGGGAGGAAGCAGGAGTCAGACTAGTCAGAAAACAGAATGACAGCAGCAAAAAATGGGAGTAACCACAAAAGCAGATCCTACTTTTCTACACTACCCCCTCTCTCCCAAATATAAGGAGATGAGACTAACCTTGCCCCATTGAGTATTTATTTTCCAAGTGGAAATATCTGGAGAGTCCATCTGCGCTGGCATGGTTACTCCCAGGCATATGTTCCACTGAAAAGTCCATCCCCTGTAGGGAAATAGACCACCTCAAAAGCTTGGGATTTCAGCCGTCATTTGTTTAAGCCAAAAGAGGAGATTATGGTCTGTCTGAACAAAGAAGTAAGTACCAAAGAGGTATGGCCTCAACTTCTTCAAGGCCCAGACCACAGCAAAGGCCTCCCTCTCTATAGCTGACAAACGTTTCTCCCTGGGGGGTTAACCTTCTGCTTATAAAAGCTACTTGTTGGTCCTGTCCCTCTGCATTAAGTTTTGACAAAATACAAAACTCCTACCCCTATCTCAGAAGAATCTGTCTGGACAATGAAGGTTTTACAGTAATCATGACTTTGCAGTATGGGAGCAGTGCACATGGCCTGCTTCAGGTCATCAAATCCTTCTTTACAGCTTTCTGTCCACTGAACTTTCTTTGGCAATCTCTTGGAGTTAAGATCATTAATGTGAGTCACAATGGACCAATACCCCTTAACAAACCTGCTGTAGTACCTAGTCAGTCCCACAAAAGCTCTGACCTGAGACTGGGTAGTGGGAGCAACCCAGTCCACGATGGTCTGGATTTTGCTCTCCAATGGATGAACTTGGCCTTCACCTACAAGGTGACCCAAATGCACAGCCTTGCTCTGCCCTATCTGGCACTTTGTTGCCTTGATAGTGAGACCTGCCTTTTGCAGGGCCTTCAGAACATTTCTGAGGTGGGACAGGTGGTCGTCCCAGGTGGGGCTAAATACAGCAATAGCATCTACAGATGCTGCACTATAGGCTTCCAGACCTGTTAGGGCTGTGTTCACCAACCTCTGATATGTGGCAGGTACATTCTTCAAGACAAAAGGCATCACAATAAATTGATAATGCCACTGGGGGTTGAGAATGCTGTTTTTAGCTTGGCATCCTCAGAGAGTTTGATTTGCCAGTAGCCAGCAGTCAGGTCAAATGTACTCAGATAGTTGGCTGAGTCCGAAGTATCTTTGAGCTCATCTGCCCTTGGAATGGGACGGGCATAAGTCCTAGTGACTGCATTGCGGCGTCTGTAATCCAAACCAAACCTCATCTCTCTATTGCCACCTTTGGTGTGAGGTTTTCGTACAAGGACTACTGGACTTGCCCAAGGGCTATCTGAATGCTCAATGTCAATGTCCCCCATTTCCAGCATCTTCTGTACCTTAGTCCTGATGCTGCCTCTGATATGGTCAAGCTGTCTGTAAATGTTTCCTTCACAGGCAGACCGTCACCTGTGTCCACTTCATGGGTACACCAGGTGGTTTGACTGGGTTTCAGAGAGAACATGTGGTTGAACTGATTGAGGACTTTCCTGCAATAAGTCAGTTTTTGCTGCAGTTTTTATATTGCGCAAACTTGACCCGAAGTCATTGGAGCGCTTTACATGAGAACCGGTTTCATTACACAAGGACACATTCATTTTCGGTAGGCACAGGAAGATTAGGTGATTTTCCCAGAATCACAGGATGTTGAGCTGACACCGAGACTTGAACCAGTTACCCAAATCCCAAAGCGGCAACTGTAGACAGTATGCCACATCCTGGTTTTTCGCTAGGCAAATTCGGTTTGAGCCGACCTGAGTGCGGGTCTTAGCTTGGTAGGTACAGTGGAAGTATTGCTGGTCACTGGACGGAGAAGGACATCGTAGTGGTGCCAGAAGTAGCGCTGGGTCTGTAGCACACTGATGTGCTTCCAAGGAAGGCAGAGTCCGATGAATAGAAAGTAATCAGTTCTTAGCGTGCAATGGCTAATGGGCTTCAAAATTAGAATGGTCTTTCCCGCTCATGGCCAAGCTCAGCCTCTCACCCACTCACATCAGGGAAAAGAGAAGCCCAGTTACTAGACAGGCTGAGATTTTATACAAGGAGGTCTATATTAGTCATCCCTGGGGAACTACTTAATCGTTCTGCCAGCAGGAGTCTAAGGTTTTGTAGGGGGATACTGGAGTCAGTGTCTGAATACGAGGTATCGAATATTGGGGGTTTTAGGGTGTCCGAGCTCCCTAATAAATCCATTCTCAGTCTAGTCTGCCAGTGTCTTACAGGTCTCACATGGAATGAGCAGTAGGCCTCAGCTTACCCATCAATGGCCCATGCTCGGGTGCCAATGAAAACTCCCAGATACCTGTTATCTGATGTGTATTTACTATAGCACATGCTCACAATATGGAGAAGCCAAGAGCAGGGCTGCAGGCTTGTGCATGCTGAAGGTCAGAATGTGCAACTAGGTCAAGAAGACAGTGGAGACACAAGGCATGTTCCGTGACGACTGAGGAAGGATAAAACGCACTGATGGATAGAGATGCTAGGGGCCTCATTTATGAGGCCGTGCGTCACTTTTACGCCGCCGGTGCGTCATATTTTGTGACGCACCAGCAGCATAAAAAATGTGCCTTGTTGCACCTTATTTACAAAGTGACGCATCTAGGTAGATGCGTCACTTTGTAAACCCCTGTGCCACATTATACCTGCGCCAGGTATAATGTATGCAGGTGGGCGTTCCGGCGCCAGAAAGGGTCGTAGAAGTGACGCAGTGAAATCTATAAGATTTCACTGCGTCACTTCTAGGACACAAATGCGTCGGGCCTTTCACATGGGTCTTGCCCCATGTGAAAGGACGCATTGCTGGAGTTGCGTCATTTCTGTGACACACTCCAGCAATGCGTGACTTTTGCGCCATACAGATACGTCAGAAATACTGACGTATCTGTAACTCCTTGCGCCATGATGCGTCATACTGTAAATATGACGCATCATTAATGTCGCAAGGAGGGCACAGTGAAAAGTGACGCATCGCTGTTTTCACGCAGTGATGCGTCACTTTTCGTAAATGAGGCCCCGGGTATGTAATAACCAATGAGAAGCGGAATCGTGTCACTAATGATAGAGCGATTATGTATTTCTGAAATCTGATTGGTGACTTTCACAGTGTTATACCACACAATTAAGTTTCAGGAGATTATGAAAGTGAAAAGGTTGCTGCATTCTTGTCTGTTTTGTCTATGCATGCTCGAATTAGGCTTTGCTTGCATTAGGCACCAGGAAGCATTATCACACAAAAAACAAAAACACACATACCCTCTTCCTCTCTGTCACACAGACACACACACCCAAAAACACACACTTGTGTAGCTGTATTGAAGAAACCTATGGCCTGTAGATTGTATCAAGACCACAGCAGCAGGCGCTCAGCTTCCTGAGCTCTCTGACTGAGATGGGAGATTGTAACTTGCAGGGGGCACACTTCATACGGCATACACTCAACACACCGATCTCTTTATTGATTCTATTGACAACTTTTCTCAAAGTCCTTTCACACAGCACACAGATCTTCGGTCGATGCTTGGCTAGATCTGAAGCGTTTTAAGAATGTTTTCTCTTTCAGGATAATGTCTGAAATCTCCAAGGCCCCCTGAAGCTTCTATCCTCTCGAAAGCCCTTGTCCCCCTTCACCCCTCCCAATGCTCCTCTTGTTCGTTGCGACAATCACTTTTAATTGGGTTTGCTGCGGTGTTTGTTGGGAAACCTCAGAATCCAGTGCTTAATTTGAGCCGGTGGTTTCCAGTGCACGCCACTGACACTTAATTGTCAGTACCGTGACTGCTTGTCACAAGGTGGTGTTGTATAGCTAATTTTAAGATCTGCACAACAACAGTTAATATTAATTAAAAAAGACTATTACCTGCCTCCAAAACTATTCTTATAGCTTTGGGGGACTGAAAAAGTCGAACTGTCACACTTGTAGAAATGTAATTGTTGGTAGTTGTGTTGTTACATCATTGGCAGCATAGCAAAGCAACGTGTGGTGGAAGCTGCAGGGGAATTCTGACAATTTTTTTTATAGATTAAGCACTGTCAGAATCACACTGACAAAAGTACCCCCGTCCTAATAGCCTATGAGATAAGGAGTCAAATAGATGAACCTTACCTAGGAGAAATGAAGAAACAGTGGCGGGACTCTGGCTGTTACCATCAGCTGTGGGCCTTAGTACAACACTGTACAACAAGGCTTATGAGGGGCACGCAGAGACACGAGCGAGGGCACTGGAAGAAGTGCGAAGCCTCGTAATGACATGAATAAAGAAACCTATGTACAAAACAATATTCGCAGAGAAGGGTGATCAATAAACATGGGATGTAACCAGGGCACAAGTCCAAAAAAAGAAGTGGGGGGACGCTGACGTCATGACAAGAAGTGACTTCACGAAAGGTGGCTTGCACCATCAGACTCATTGCCCACCCCCTCCCTTACCCCTTAGATGCGATTGCATCAGAGAAGCCAGCGCGTGAGCAGCGTTCTGAATGGGCTCCGATCTCACCCCAGAGAGGCCAAAGAGTGAATGTGTGGCTCCATTTGCTCCAGTTATCGAGCTCCCGGTAAAATACGTCCCCACTAAGCAAAAGCACAAGTTGAGGCACTGCTCATGCGTACTGTGCCAGTGCTTGATGCAACAGAATTTCCACGGCTGCTCGCAGTTCCCAGTTCAGCTCCGGGGATTGTTGTAACCCTACATTTACAAGGGGCAAGTAAAATATAAGGTACAAGAAATCAAAGGAGAAGTAGGATTGTGGAGGAACTTATATAGTATTTTAGGTAAGCGTGCGCTTTAAAAATGTACAGTATACTCACACCTGACACAACATAACTGAGGTGCACGGTGCCGGTGGGCAAGTCTCGATGCGCTGGGCCGGATAGGCCTTTTATTCCATCGGGCATTTCCCCCGAAGGCTGGAGCCCTTGAAGGTCGGTTTTGCCAGTAGTGCCTCTGTAGCTTTCCCAAGCTCCCCAGGCTAATTGCAGCAGGCAGGGGGAAGCTTCAAGGGGGAGTGAGAGAGATGGAGGGGGGGGGGGGGGGGGGAGAGAGAGAGAGAGAGAGAGAGAGAGAGAGAGAGAGAGAGAGAGAGAAGAGAGAGAGAGAGAGAGAGAGAGAGAGAGAGAGAGAGAAGAATGGATGGATGAAAAGAGAGATTGCACGAGAAGCCAAAGAGAGCGCGGCTGGCTTGATAATTTTTCCCGGGGCTGCTTTTGGTTCCCTAGTCCACCCAAAGAGGGCACGGCAAGCAAGGACGGGGCATCCAGACTCAGCTGGATGTAGCTGGAACTCTCCAGCCCTCCTTTCACCTCTCAGCTCTCTCTGAGCAAAGTTTAAAGTTTATTTTTACATTGTTTTTCACACCCAGAAAATCAACACAGTAGCCAGGTTGTGCCTACGCCTCTTTTTATTTCAGCTCTCTGTCCCATGCTTCTCCAGGTCTTTAGTTTCATTTTTGAATTTTGCAGCACTGAAGAGCAGCACAATGACCTGGGTCCTTACGAAGCCAAATAGGGATATTGCGGACCAGTATTCAGTCGCATGATTTTTTAAATCACAAATGTTAAAATGAAAACAATTATAGTGTAAATGCAAATGCACTCTGAAGGAGATGTTCCTGGTGTAAACATTTGCGCGTAACCTACAACATGGGTTACAGGAGGGCAAGCTCGCCATCCAAGATCAGTTCAATGGAATAAGTAAATGCCTATAGACGAATGTGTTTGTGGTGTCTATTATATATGAATGTGACAGGCAAAAGGTAGCAGTTGGTACTGAGCTCTGTTATGGTGAGATTGATGAGGGTCCCTGGTAACCGGTCCCAGGATGCTTGTTTCCGGTCCAGGGAAACCCTGGCCTGACAATTTGGGCTGGACTGTTCCCATAAGGAACAGCGTCAAGACTGATTTGCATATGGCTGGGTCTGAACTGGGGTGGAGGAGTGAGCTAAAGGATGATGATGGATTTAACCCAGATCTGTGACTAGGGGCGAGTGTCTGAAAAGTTTCAGCGCTCCGTCCATCATCTCCTTGTGTTTGCCTTGGGAACCAGTGGTAGTGCACCAAGATCCTCATTACGAGCTGCACGGCTCTGGCAGGGTGCAAACTCTACATCCGTAAGTACCAGTAGCATAAAGTCACACTGTGCCTGTCCCATGCAATTACGAGTTAATTACCACAGAATGGAGAATAACCATAGACCTGTTATTGCCAGGCATAAAACTGCAGGGAATTGCCAAGTCCAAGGGGTTTAAGGCTCTAATTTACTACCTACATGGAGTTCAGAGCAGGGTAGAGGTAGTTGGCAGAGGTGTGGAAGGTAAGAGAGGCATGTGGAAGAACTGAACTGGCAGGAAAAAGAGAACAGGCATGGCTGCAGGATTGGCATGGCTTCTTTGCATGTCGGGGGTTAAAGCAGGAAGGGGATGGGAGCCACCGAGAAGAAGTAGAAGTCTCCTGGAAGAGGGGAGCATTGCCTGCTTTCCCTTGCCAGAAAAGGATGTTGGGCTGGGCCATGGGACACTTAAAGCAATTTTGTCAGTAGTGTTTCTGATAATAAAATCAGGTCCCGTGTTCCTGCACCCCGGAATCCCCGGTGCAAAAACACGTAGCCATGCATGATCATGAAGAGCAGAATTTAATTTAATTCGCTCTGCCCGACTCGTAATGAGGACCCAAGAGCAGAACTGATTGTGTGATTTAGAGATCACATCCTGCTGATGTCCGTGTGATTTAAAGATCACCTCCTGCTGATGCCTGTGTGGTTTAGAGATCACTTCCCGCCGATGCCTGTGTTATTTAGAGATCACCTACTGCTGATACCTGCATGATTTAGAGATCACTCCAGCTGATGTCCGTTTAGAGATCACCTCCTGCCAATGTCCGTGTGATTTAATGATCATCTCCTGCAGATTCCTGCATTATTTAGAGATCACGTCCTGCCAATGCATGCATGATTTAGAGATCACCTCTGGCTGATGTCCATTTAGGGATCACCTCCTGCCAATGCCTGTATGACTTAGAGATCATCTGCTGATGCCTGATTGATTTAGAGATCACCTCCTGCCAATGTCCGTTTAGAGATCACCTCCTGCCAATGCCTGCGTGATGTAGAGATCACCTCCTGCCGATATACGTTTAGAGATCACTTCAGCTGATGTCCGTTTAGAGATCACCTTCTGCCAATGTCCGTGTGATTTAATGATCATCTCCTGCAGATTCCTGCATGATTTAGAGATCACCACCTGCCAATGCCTGCATGATTTAGACATCACCTCTGGCCGATGTCCGTTTAGGGATCACCTCCTGCCAATGTCTGGATGATTTAGAGATCATCTGCTGATGCCTGATTGATTTAGAGATCACATCCTGCCAATGTCCATTTAGAGATCACCGCCTGCCAATACCTGTGTGATGTAGAGATCACCTCCTGCCGATATACTTTTAGAGATCACCTCCTGCTGATGCCCACATGATTTAGAGATCACGTCCTACCAATTCCTGTGCGATTCAAAGATCACCTCTTGCCAATGCCTGCGTGATTTAGCGAACACCTCCTGCTGATGCCCGCCTGATCTAGAGATCACCTCCTGCCAAAGCCCGCATGATTTAGAGAACAACTCCTGCCGATGCGCCCATGATCTAGAGATCACCTCCTGCCAATGCCCATGTGATTTAAAGATCACCTCCTACCGATGCCCGCATGATTTAGAGACCATCTCCTGCCGATGCCCACGTGATCTAGAGATCCCTTCCTGCCGATGCCCACATGACCTAGAGATCACCTCATGCCGATGCCCTCATGCTCTAGAGATCGTCTCATGCTGATGCCCGCATGAACTAAAGATCACCTCCTTCCGATGCCCAAGTGATTTTGAGATCACCTCCTGCCCCTGCCCGCGTGATTTAGAGATCATCTCCTGCCAATGCCTGAGTCATTTGTGATCACCTCCTGCCAATTCCCACGTGATATGGAGACCACCTTCTGCCGATGCCTGAATGATCATCTCCACATGATGCCCGCATGATTTAGAGATCACCTCCTGCCAATGGCCGTGTAGAGATCACCTCCTGCCCATGCCCGCATGATTTAGAGATCATCTCCTGCCAATGCCTGAGTCATTTGTGATCACCTCCTGCCAATGCCCATGTGATTTGGAGACCACCTTCCGCCGATGCCTGCGCAATCATCTCCACACGATGCCCGCATGATTTAGAGTTCACCTCCTGCCAATGGCCGTGTAGAGATCACCTCTTGCCAATGCCTGCGTGATTTAGCGAACACCTCCTGCTGATGCCCGCCTGATCTAGAGATCACCTCCTGCCGAAGCCCGCATGATTTAGAGAACAACTCCTGCCGATGCGCCCATGATCTAGAGATCACCTCCTGCCAATGCCCATGTGATTTAAAGATCACCTCCTACCGATGCCCGCATGATTTAGAGACCATCTCCTGCCGATGCCCACGTGATCTAGAGATCCCTTCCTGCCGATGCCCACATGACCTAGAGATCACCTCATGCCGATGCCCTCATGCTCTAGAGATCGTCTCATGCTGATGCCCGCATGAACTAAAGATCACCTCCTTCCGATGCCCAAGTGATTTTGAGATCACCTCCTGCCCATGCCCGCGTGATTTAGAGATCATCTCCTGCCAATGCCTGAGTCATTTGTGATCACCTCCTGCCAATGCCCATGTGATTTGGAGACCACCTTCCGGCGATGCCTGCGCAATCATCTCCACACGATGCCCGCATGATTTAGAGTTCACCTCCTGCCAATGGCCGTGTAGAGATCACCTCCTGCCGATGCCCGAGTGATTTAGAGATCACCTCTTGTGGATACCCACGTGATTTAGAGATCACCTCCTGCTAATGCCCATGTGATTGAGAGATGACCTCCTGCCAATGCCCACGTGATTGAGAGCTCACCTCCTGCCGATGTTTGTTTTGCGATCACCTCCTGACTATGCCCACATTATTAGAGATCACCTCCTGCTGATGCCTGCATGATTTAGAGAGCACCTCCTGCCAATGCCCGCGTAATTTAAAGAACAACTCCTGCCAATGCACCTGTGACCTAGAGATCACCTCCTGCTGATGCCCATGTGATTTGGAGATCACCTCCTACTGATGCCTGCATGGTTTAGAGACCATATCCTGCCGATGCCCACGTGATTTAGAGATCACCTCCTGCTGATGCCCGCATGATCTAGAGATCACCTCATGCCAATGCCTGCATGAACTAAAGATCACCTCCTGCCAATACCCACGTGATTTCAAGATCAACTCCTGCCAATGTACATTTAGAGATCACCTCCTGCCAATGCCCGCGCGATTTAGAGATCACCTCCTGCCAATGCCCACATGATTTAGATATCATCTCCTGCCAATGCCCAAGAATTTTTGATCACATCCTGCCAATGCCCACGTGATTTGGGGATGCCTTCTGCTGATGCCCTCATGATCTAGAGATCATATCCACACAATGCCCGCGTGATTTAGAGATCACCTCCTGCCAGTGGCCGTTTAGAGATCACCTCCTGCTGATGCCCACATGATTTAGAGATCACCTCCTGCCAAGTCCATTTAGAGATCACCTCCTGTAGATGCCCACATGATTTAGAGATCACCACTTGCGGATGCCCGCGTGATTTGGTGATGACCTCCTGCCAATGCCCACCTGATTTAGAGATGACCTCCTGCAAATGCCTGCGTGATCTAGAGATCACCTCCTGCTGATGTTTGTCTAGAAATCACCACCTGACGATGTCCACGTGATTTTGAGATCACTTCCTGCCAATGCCCGTGTGATTTAGAGATCATCTCCTGCCACTGCCTGAGTCATTTTTGATGACCTCCTGCCAATGCCTATGTGATATGGAGACCACCTTTTGCCGATGCCTGCACGATCTAGAGATCATCTCCACACAATGCACACATGATTTAGAGATCACCTCCTGCCAATGACCGAGTAGAGCTCACCTCCTGCCTATGGCCATGTAGATCACCTCCTGCCGATTCCTGAGTGATTTAGAGATCACCTCTTGTGGATGCCCACGTGATTGAGAGATCACCTCGTGCTGATGCCTGCGTGATTTAGAGCTCACCTCCTGCCGATGTTTGTTTAGAGATCACCTTCTGACTATGCCCATATTTTTTAGAGACCACCTCCTGCTGATGCCTGCATAATTTAGAGATCACCTCTTGCTGATGCCTGCATGATTTAGAGAGCACCTCCTGCCAATGCCCGTGTGATTTAGAGAACAACTCCTGCTGAAGCACCGTGATCAAGAGATCACCTTCACCTCCGGCCGATGCCCACATGATTTCAAGATCAACTCCTGCCAATGTCCATTTAGAGATCACCTCCTGCCAATGCCCACGTGATTTAGAGATCACCTCCTGCCAATGGCCGCATGATTTAGATATCATCTCCTGCTAATGCCCAAGTCATTTTTGATCACCTCCTGCCAATGCCTGTGTGATTTTGAGATGCCTTCTGCAGATGCCCTCATGCTCTAGAGATCTCCACACAATGCCCGCGTGATTTAGAGATCACCTCCTGCCAATGGCCGTTTAGAAATCACCTCCTGCTGATGCCCACGTGATTTAGAGATTACCCCCTGCCGATGTCCATTTAAAGATGACCTCCTGCTGATGCCCGCGTGATTTAGAGATCACCTCTTGTGGATGCCCGCATGATTTGGGGATGACCTCCTGCCAATGCCTGCGTGATCTAGAGATTACCTCCTGATGATGTTTGTTTAGAGATCACCTCCTGACGATGCCCACGTGATTTAGAACTCACTTCCTGCTGATGCCTGCGTGATTTAATGATCAAATCCTGCAAAAGCCGGTGTGATTTTGATAACAACTCCTGCCGATGGATAGTGCTTTTTTGACCATCAGGCATCACGTGGTCAGGGAACATGGCGGCTGGCTAATGCCAGTCGGGAGACACCCTGTGTGAGGAGGAGAAAGTCTTGGTCCTGGATGCCGAATGCATGATGAAGTCGGTGGCTTGTAATCTTCAGTCACTGCTCCTCCGCTGTTAATTTTTTTTTTTTTTCACTTTACATTTTTTCTGCTTGCTATTTTTATATCATGGACCGGCATCCGATCGGCGGTTTTCCGCCCGCGATCAGAAAAACCTGGTGTGAGGAGGATAACCTTAGTCCTGGGCACTGAACGCGTGATGAAGTCGGCGGCTTGCAAGCTTCTGTTGCTGTTCCATGGCTGACAGGTTTTCCTAATCTTTCACTCTCTCTGCTCACTATTTTCATCGAGGAGAGGCATTCTATTGGTATTCTATCGGCGGTTTTCCGCCCACGATTGGGAAAAACTGGTGGAATTTTTAAATGTGTTACTGCCTTTACAGGTTTTTTTTCGACACCTTTTGGGAACCGAGGTTTGAATTGATTTCGGGTAGGTAAGGACGTATGGGTCCAGGTTCCGAGAACTTCTTCCCTGCATCACCCGCTCAGAGATGTGACTCCGCCCCATTAGGGTCCTGGAGCCGTGCAGCTGAGTTTTGGAGGAGACTCCGGGTTACAGCGCTATATGCGGGTAATAATAGAAGGATCCCTACTAATTTGCCTCTTGAGAAGGGAGCCGTGAATACCAATTTTAGTAATTTCGGAGCTTATAACTTGGTGATATCTAAAGGGCCCAAGTTCAAAGGTCAGTTGGTGGATTCAGGGAACACAAAAAGAGTAATGCCCCCTTACTCGGGCGTAATTTAAACAGAGACAGACTTAAGGGGTGCCTCTTAAATCAGGAGGGCTGGATAGAGAATGCCTCTCAATCCCGGGGAGCGAATATTGAGGTACGATATTCAATAGACTTACCTGGGAAGGAAAGAGAGAAGAGAGAGGCACTTGTACATGTTTGTCTCTCATCAGATGTTACAAAGTCTAATCAAGGAGACACCGGCTTAAACATAAAAGATCGAAGATCTGTGACTGTAAGAAGTAGATATCAACTCCGGTCCAAGCTGGAAAAACTTAAGAAAGGCAGTATTCAGGAGAAAGGAAGTTATCCTCCTCGAGTGGTAACTCCTAAAACTCCGCTTAAAAAGAAAACGAAGAAATCATCAATTAAATAGTGTGGTGTGAATAAATCTCAAACAATTCCAAAACCAGTACCCTCTTTAAGGTCTTATTTTAAGATAATGGAGCAGGTCGCTGGCTCCCAATTATCATTGACAGAGGAAGCAAATCAAGAAATAGGTGGAGTTTATAAACCCCTATCAAACTTTCTAGAGAAAGTGGGGAATGCAACCCCCTCTGACCAGTTGGGGGCACCATGTCGTTGGAAAATCATTTTTCTCCCCTTATGGACAGTCAAGAGGATCGGGAGGGTCTGGTGGAGACACCCCAGGTTATTTCTGAAAAAGAGGCCAATGCGACTAATCAGCTTAACTTCCCCATTTCAGACCGTCGAGTAAGTGTTGATGTTGCGTTTTCCGCTGTTGAGTTGCAGCCTATGCAAGGTGACTGTAATAAAGTTCCCTCTGATGGTCAATTGGGGGCCTTTTTTGCCTGCTTCAGAGAAGAGAATTTAGCTAAACTTGTGACTTCTGAAAACAATCAGAAAGAAATTCAGGATAGGGGGGAGATCTTGGAGCAGATGATTGGCGGATTGGCTAAGCGAACTGAGTCTCTTGAAGAGGAAGTGAAAGCCTTGGGAGAGACCACTGCCTCTAATCTCAGTGAGATTCAGAAGCTGCAAATAGGAAATATGGAACTACAGCTAGATATGGAGAGACTGGAACTCCAGGCTAGGAGAAATAATATACGTATTTTGAGTATTGAGGAGAATGCTGAAGGGGCAGATTTAAAGGGGTTTGTCTCTCGTCTATTGGGGGAGTTACTCTCAGATAGGGCGGAGATTGATTGGGCGAACTAACTTCAAAGGGTGCACAGAGATCCATATAGGTTGCAGCTAGGAAGGAAAGCCTAGAGGAAGATCCTTGTCGCTTTTCATACCTAAACAATTAAGGAGCTTGTCCTAACTAAGGCATTAAAAGAAAGGACTTCTACGTATGGGGATTGTACATACTCAATTCGCTCAGATATGGGTAAAAGAACAGTGGAACGTCAGTGGCTGTTAGGCTCAAAGATCAATGAATTAAGGCTTAAGGGAGCGCAGGTGCATATTAAGTTTCCGGCTATGTTGAAAGTTATGTGGAACAACAAAATGTATCATTTCCGGGAACCTGAGGAAGTCGATGCCCTGTTAAGTAAGATGGGAGGGGCTTGGGGTATGATAAAAGATTAAGATAAGTCAGGATATGGGGCCAAGCCATTAGCGCTATTTAGAGCTACTCAGAGTAATATGCTATCTGCAGCAAATAGTGGTTATTTGTGTAAATATGTAATTATGTAGAATTATGTACTAGGATGCCATGGTCACCTCGTTAGCATGGGGATATCTCGAACGGCGCTTGCGCCTTAAGAGATAGTTGGGTGGGTTTTCTGGGGGGGGGGAGGGGGGAGGGACACAGGGTGTTGGGAGCATTTGGGAAAAAAGGAAAAAAGGAAAAGGAAAAAAAGTAGGGTCCTCTACTTGTCGAGTTGTGTGTATATATATATATATATTCACTGAAAAAACCATAGGTTATAGACCATATATAGTTAGGAATTAGCATTTAAAAAACCTTATTTTACTCACACAAAACCATTGAAATTCCATATATAGTTAGTTGTACTAACTATATATCGCGCACCCGCAATCCACTGCTGATCATGTCACATATTACATCATTCATGACATGGTCAGTGACATCACTGATTACATCACTGATGACATCTCAAATGACATCACTGATGACATCACTGATGACATCTCAAATGACATCACTGATGACATCACTGATGACAACATCCAGTGACTGTATTTTTCTGTAAAGTTAAAATATGTCTTGAGTGGATGTATAAGTGTCTGGATGAAGGATTTAGTAGGTGCATGACTGACTGTATGAGTGAGTGATTAAATGTGTCTCACTGAATGCATGGGTTAGTGACTAAACTGTCTTAATTTGTGCATCATTATGTCTGTTGGTCTGAAAACTGCTGCATGTGTTGTTCAGTAGCTATATGAGTAACTATATGGGTTATTGATTGGTTGCCCAAGTATTTGTATGGGAAACTGAGTGTATGTGTGGGTGGCTGGGAGGTGTATGACTCTGTGCATAGATGTGTGAGCAGTTGATTCACTAGATGTATGGGTTCAAAAGTGCATGTGGAAACAGCTGTATGGGCGGTTGACTGTGTGCATCAGTGTATTGGTGAGTGAATGGATATCTCAGTGCTACATGTCAAAGTAAGTACATATGTAAAACACAGTACATGTGAGACTTGACATATATAAATAACTGTGCATAAGAGCCAGTGAAAGTGTGAGTGGCTGTATGCATCATTGTGAACTTGTATCCAGGATTGTATAAGAGAGTAAATATGTTTTAGTATATGTTTGAATAAGTAAGGTGTGTATAACTGTATAGTTGAGGAAATGGAGGTGTGATTGATTGTTTGCATGACTGACTAGGTGTGTGTGTAACTTCATGGATGAGTGACAATCTGTGAGTCTGTGTTTACACTGAGTGTATCTAAGGTTATATTAGAGTCTGAAGAGGTTCATCGTATTATCACATGAATGATGTCATCAGTGATGTGATCAGTAATGTCATTTGAGATGTCATCAGTGATGTCATCAGTGATGTCATTTGAGATGTCATCAGTGATGTCATCAGTGATGTCATTTGAGATGTCATCAGTGATGTCATCAGTGATGTCACTGACCATGTCATGAATGATGTAATATGTGACATGATCAGCAGTGGATTGCGGGTGCACGATATATAGTTAGTACAACTAACTATATATGGAATTTCAATGGTTTTGTGTGAGTAAAATAAGGTTTTTTAAATGCTAATTCCTAACTATATATGGTCTATAACCTATGGTTTTTTCAGTGAATTTTCAAGGTTTTGTAAATGCTAATTCCTAACTATATATGGTCTATAACCTATGGTTTTTTCAGTGAATTTCAATGGTTTTTTAATAGCAAATATCATAAGCTGTCGAATGTCAAGTACGTGGTAAGAAAAAACATTTTCGTGTTTATGCACACTGATCTGCTTTGAATGCTGCCCCCCCTCATTTCTATTAGGAGTACTCTCTCTTTGCAGATAGTGAAAGGTAGTTAACGCAGGCCTTTGCCCCCGTTGTAATCCGTCGTGCCTGCTTCTCTCTCCATTTGATTGATTGTTATCCAAGCATTTACTGTTTTAGAATTGGTTCTCTTTGGTTCATTCTCTATTTACAAACAAGCACAGAGTCGCAATACTCTGTTTAGTCTTTGCAGATAGCGAAAAATCGTGTAAAAAAACAAAAGGAATCGAGCAAAATCAGTAGGCCACTAATGGGATCTCTTTTTGACCTCGCTAAAATAGAAACATTAGGAACAACCCCTCATGACAAATACGAAACTAGTGAGATGAACTGAACTCCACACCATGATGGCTGCAATACAGCTCGGCTCCGCCACCCACCCCGCCCAAAATAACGATAAACTCTATGCAAATATTACAAATATATACAACACACCAGCAAAGTAACAGGGTAAAACATTTTATTAAGCAACTATTTACATAACTATTTTATACTTTTTGTTGCCCGATCCGGCTAGCTCAATCGATCGAGCATGAAACTCATGCACTCTGATGGTTCAAAGTTTTGAGGAGTGCTTGTAACACTGTCTGAAGCCTATTTGCACTTGCTTCAGCTTCACTATTCTCAAAGTAAAGTGGGGGCTGTTTGAGGACGTGACTGCATTTGTGAACAAAGTGATGCGGTGCCACCCTGAACCGCTTGACGGAGGCCCCCGAGGGACGGTGTGATGGCGCGGACTCGGAGGGGGCGCTTGGCTCCGGCTCCCTCCCCAAGTCGTGTTCTCCTGGTGTAGCCTGAGATCGCCCCCGACATAGGTGGCCGGCTCCCGGGATCAAGCGGAACTTTTTGCCTTTTGGTAACTCTTCCATTCTTGACCTTGTCCCACAATCCGTTTCACCTAAAGACACGCTGTAGTGGGGCGCCCCTTTACCATTTCAGTTGCCATTCCGCCCGCTTTTGCTACACTGTGCCTCTTCCGCTATTCAGCTGTTTACCGCCCGCTCTTTCGACTACAGCGTCTCGCTCACCATGTAGTTGAGTTGCTCCCGCTCTTGCGGTGCAGCGATAGGCGGCTGCCACAGTACTCTCAAAATGGCGGCCGGCTCTTCAGATTTGGGCGTGGTCCACTAAAATTGCCCTGCGACACCTTGGAACTCGGACGCTTGTCTGCTAGAGATTGGGCTCCATTCTCGAAAGCGTCCCCTCAGCCTTGAAGATTCTACAAAAGTCTTGGGGGCCCCCGACTCCCGCAGGCTTCTGGTGGGGAGCGGCTAGCATTATTGCTCGTGGAATGGCCACGACGGAGCTACGAAATGGTGGTGCTCTCATGCTAACGCCAGCTTCAGTCTGAAACATCCAGAAACACTGTAGACTACCAATTCGATCAGTTCCGGTAGCGCCCCAACGTGACCCGGTAGAGAAGAACTAGCCCTCCCCTCTTTGACTGATGGTTCTTGTTGCCTGTCCCTTCTGTTGTCATTTAACAGAACTATTTAGCCTGCTGAAAGGGGTTGTGTTCCGACCGCTGGTTGGTGGAGACATTTTGACTATATTCTGGACCTGCGTTGTTGCGTAATGCGTCATATGACGCGCCGCGTTAGTGCATCCGGAAGTGATCCGGGGCGCGACGCGCAGCGCGTAACGTAAGCATAACAGGTCATGTGACTTGTTAATAAAACTTTTCATTGGTTCATTTTACTTTTCTTATTCTAATGATGAAAGGCTTGGTCATATGACCTAAAAATTACGCTTTTTATTACTTTCGAACATTATTTTTTCTTAAATATATGTTATAATGTTCCAGGCTAATGTACTTTCCCGGAAAATTTACAACTGTCCTGCAAGTAAAATATATTCCTTTTTCGAGAAAAAGGGCGTTTCTTCGTCCCATGACGGAGCCGTTGAGCAAAAGAGGGTCAGCCTGCTGTCTTAGTCGCCGATACGCCTGAATATGAGATTCTTATCGATCACTTTATGTTGCAGGAGTAGAAAACACAACAGCCCTTGACCATTTATCTTTACTGCGTTCCTGCGTATTATACCTTTTACCCTTCATGTAATTGGTCTGCTTTATTTCACTTGCCTTTTACTGATTCTAAAACAGGACTATTATTAAAAACTTTACCAATGTATATACTACTACCATGTTTTCTTTTAAAAACCTTTATTGTGAAAATGCCATTATACAAATACGGGCCTATAACCACGTGGGCCGGCCACGGAGCAAACTGTAATCGTATATGATGAGTAGACATTTACACTGTAGAGGAACGTAACGGGCGGGCCATTAGGTTGCAAGAACTAAGGTGTCTAACAGTTGCGGAATCGGTGGACGTACATTTTATAATTAAAATACGACAGGGCCAGTTACAATAAAATTATCTAGATATACATTTGCGGGCAAGTACCATGGGTGACGTTAATTCGAACTTTCAATAGTACAGTAATCAATAACACATCAGAACTTAATATCAATAGGGATATCGAAATATTCAATCTATTCTCGTCCCTGCCCGCCATGTGCTTCAAAACTGCATACGTATCTCGTGATATCAAGGTTGTGCAACCAGTACACAACAAGGAGTTACGAGTCCCATTTATTCCGGCGCCATTTTGGGCGAGGACGGGCAGGTCCAGGATATAGTCAAAATGTCTCTACCAACCATCGACTATGATGATGTTCATATGCTGTATTTATTAGAGTAACACTCATCTGTCCACATGAAATTAATTTGCCACAATCTAAACATGTCATTTTAATCTTTCCAAAGTTCTTCTAAATATTTGGGACCGTTTCCCTTGCCTCTGATGCTGTCAGTGCCACTTCTTTGATGAATGTACTGGCAGGTCGGGGGTTCTCCTCCAAATCTCTCTTTTATGCAGCACTATAATTAATCGGTGCCACCTCTCCATATGACGATGCATGGTATAGTTACCATAACTATATTTTTTTTCGGTTCCTCTGGAGAGTACATCGTGGCAGATGAAGCGTGTAACGTACCGGGCATTTACCTTTTTTTGCATGTAGAGGAAAGGAAAAAAAATTCGAGCGTCCGAGTTCTAAGGTGTCCCAGGGCCATTTTAGTGGACCAGGCCCAAATCCAAAGAACAGGCCGCCATTTTGAGAGTCCTGTTGCAGCCGCCTGTCGCTGTAGCATCAAGAGCGGCCGAAACTCAGCTGAATGGCAACTGGAACGGTAAAGGGGCGCCCCACTACAGCAGACGAGCCTCCACCTAGGAAGGCCCGTTCACGCCGCCTCCCCCCCCCCCTTCGGGCACCCCACGCCGTTATTCGGAGCAGGATTGTAGGATGGCCACACCAATGCGGCAACTTGCTAGACACCACCTCGGTGCCAACCGAATCTCAGCGCCTTGTGGTGTCTTCTATTCAGAAAACATTGTTGTGCTGCCGTCGACCTATTCGCCGCAAGTGCGCACGCAACTCAGCTGCATAGCTTGCTAGACACCACCTCGGTGCTAACCGAATCTCAGCGCCTTGTGGTGTCTTCTATTCAGAAAATATTGTTGCGCTGCCTTTGGCCCTATTCGCACATCGGTCCGCTACTGACGCCACCTCACAGGCCAACGGGGCGCCCCACGCCTACTTTCAGCATTGTAGGATGGCAACACCAGTGCGGCAACTTGCTAGACACCACCTCGGTGCCATCCGGATGTTGGCATCTCAGCGCCTTGTGGTGTCTTCTATTCAGAAAATATTGTTGCGCTGCCTTTGGCCCCATTCGCACATCGGTCCGCTACTGACGCCATCTCACAGGCCAACGGGGCGCCCCACGCCGACTTTCAGCATTGTAGGATGGCCACACCAGTGTGACAACTTGCTAGACACCACCTCGGTGCCATCCGGATCTTGGCATCTCAGCGCCTTGTGGTGTCTTCTATTCAGAAAATATTGTTGCGCTGCCTTTGGCCCCATTTGCACATCGGTCCGCTACTGCCGCTATCTCACAGGCCAACGGGGCGCCCCACGCCGACTTTCAGCATTGTAGGATGGCCACACCAGTGCGGCAACTTGCTAGACACCACCTCGGTGCCATCCGGATCTTGGCATCTCAGCGCCTTGTGGTGTCTTCTATTCAGAAAATATTGTTGCGCTGCCTTTGGCCCCATTCGCACATCGGTCCGCTACTGCCGCCATCTCACAGGCCAACGGGGCGCCCCACGCCGACTTTCAGCATTGTAGGATGGCCACACCAGTGCGGCAACTTGCTGGACACCACCTCGGTGCCATCCGGATCTTGGCGCGTTGTGCTACCTTCGGCCTATTCGCACATCGGTCCGCTACTGACGCCGCCTCACGTGCCAACGGATTTTCTACGCTTTTTATACCCTATGCCGCATAACAGGTCATGTGACTTGTTTATAAAACTTTTCATTGGTTCATTTTACTTTTGGTTTCCTAATGATGGAAGGCTTGATCATATGACCTAAAAATAACACTTTTCATTGGATGAAAACTTTTTTTTTTTCCCAAACGATGAAAGCCCCACCTTGTTTCTGGATGTTTCAGACTGAAGCTGGCGTCAGCATGAAAGCACCACCATCTCGTGGCTCCGTCGTGGTCATTCCGCGAGCAATCATGCAGCCGCTCCCCACCAGAAGCCTGCAGGAGTCGGGGGCCCCCAAGACTTTTGTAGAATCCTCAAGGCGGAGGGGACGCTTTCGAGAATGGGGTCCAAGACCTAGCAGACAAGCGTCCGATTTCCAAGGTGTCCCAGGGCCATTTCAGTGGACCAGGCCCAAAAAGGAAAGAGCCTGCCGCCATTTTGAGAGTCCTGTGACAGCCGCCTATCGCTGCACCGCAAGAGTGGGCGCAAGAGTGGGTGGCCTCCCGCCCTGGGCACCGCACCCAAACCGACAGACCACGCACGCAACCTGGGCTTCATCCTGGACTCCTCCCTCTCCATGATCAGGCAAGTCAACAACGTCTCCTCGGCGTGCTTCAACATCCTACGCATGCTACGGAAGATCTTCTGGTGGATCCCCACCGAGACCAGGAAGACCGTCACCCAGGCCCTCGTCACTAGCCGACTGGACTACGGCAACGCTCTCTATGCCGGTACCACCGCCAAGCTCCAGAAGAGACTCCAGCGGATCCAGAACGCCTCAGCCAGACTCATCCTCGACATCCCACGAACCAGCCACATCTCCGGACATCTGAGAGACCTACACTGGCTCCCCGTCAACAAAAGAATCACCTTCCGCCTCCTCACCCACGCACACAAAGCCCTACACGACCAAGGCCCGAGCTACCTCAACAGCCGACTCAACCTCTACGCTCCCAAACGCCACCTCCGATCAGCCAACCACACCCTCGCCGCCGTCCCCCGCATCCGAAGAGCGACTACAGGAGGGAGGTCCTTCTCCTACCTGGCCGCCAAGACCTGGAACTCCCTCCCGACCGACCTGCGCCTGACCCAAGACCACCTCTCCTTCAGGAAGAAGCTGAAGACCTGGCTGTTCGAGCAGTAGCGGCACCCCCCCTCCCCAGCGCCTTGAGACCCTACGGGTAGGTAGTGCGCTCTATAAATGTCATTGATTGATTGATTGATTGAACTCAGCTGAATTGCGGATTTTGACACAGTGGACCAAAAGCGGACGGAATGGCAACTGAAACGGTAAAGGGGCGTCCCACTACAGCAGACGAGGCTCCACCTGGGGAGGCCCGTTCACGCCGCCTCCCCCCCCCCCCGGGGCGCCCCACGCCGTTATTCGGAGGGCGGCAACTTACTGGACATCACCTTGGTGCCATCCACATTTCAGCGCGTTCTGCTGCCTTGGAACTATTCGCACAACAGACCGCTACTGACGACCCACCCCCCGGGACGCCCCACGCCGGATACCCAAATCAGTGCGGCACCCAGGCAACATCACCTGGGTGCCGTCCAGAAATCTGGACGTTGTGCTGCCTTGGGACTATTCGCACAACCGACCGCTACTGACCATTGTTCCTTCTTTTTCCCTAAAAATGTTTAAATGTTTTTACTGTTTTTGTTTTGTTGTATATATTTATAAGTTATTAAAGTTTTATAATCCTACTACTTTGTTGGAGTGCTATATATTTTTAATGTGACACATAATTGTAAAAACTTTGATGTACAAAGAGTCATCCCTGGAATCTTCCGCTTCAGGCTCGGTCCCTTCCCCAATCACAATACAGGATGGTTTTCAGATAGTAGGAACGCGTGTGGTGTGACGGATCTCATCGGGTGTGGGCCTTGATCTACTATAACTCCTTTGAAGAGGGGTGATTCTTTACAGCTGGGGCCATAAACTACATCTGCAAGGCTAGCTGATAGCCTGGGACCGGCCTGGACAATCGGACACAGAGGAAGAGGAGTGTCAGAGGGTGCGGTAGTGAATAGGGCGAAAGGGAGGTGTCGGGCGGGCACAGGGTGTGATTCTCAGGGAAGAGCAGCGCAGATGGGGGGAGGTTTATTGCCCATGCATAAGACAGAGAGCGGGGGTGACCAGTGCCTGGGGGAGATGCTTTCGAGGGTGGGGAGCCATGCTAAGGATCGACAGCGTGCAGAGAGTGGGTCTGGTCAAGGCATCTAAAATGGCTGCCGTGCACGACAAAAGTGTGGCATTTGAAAAAAGGCAAGATGGCGCAGACAATGTTTTTCAACACTTCCTGATTTCCTTCGAATCGAACGTTAACAGCATATTACATGCATATTACCAAAGTTAAGCGATATTTATCCCTAACGATGCTTAGCAACGAATTTTTTACCGCTAAGCATCGTCAGAAATTATCGCAGATAAACCTTGCTATTATCAAGGTTTATCGCAAATGCGATAAAAAACGGCCGCAATGCATTAATATCGCTGAAAAGTCAGCGATATTCATGCATTACCGAGCTAATGCTCTTAGCCATGTTATCCACCTCCCATTGGATAACATGGCTAAGAACTGCTCAGGGCAGGTGTTACTTTTTGGAGATATTCGCGCTTAGCGCGAATATCTCCAAAAGTTGGTAATAGGAGATAGCGATGTTAGCGACTGTTTCCAGTCGCTAACATCTTGGCATGCCCACTTTGCATGTCATTAGTGATAAATATCACTGACATGCAAAGTGGGGCCCAAGATGGTCGCTATCTCCTACTAGCGGTCGCTAACTGGTGTTAGCGACAGCTAGGTAATACGGAGGTAATTTTATCTCCTCTTTCTTGGCTTTTAAAGCCAAAAAAGCGGAGATAAACCCCCTTGATAATATGCCCCGTTATCTCTCCCACACTACCGGTCCCCCTGGGCTTAAACGCCGAGATGGTAGGGACTGCATCCCGTGGAGATAGGCCGAGACGTCACTCAGCAGAAAAAAAAGTTAAAAAAAAGTCTATAAACATACAATAAGTTAAAAGTCAATCATTCTTCTTTCCTTGTAGTACGCTCCCCAGTCCGCTTCCCGTTACGCTAACCGGGCGCACCCCACCAAAAAAACGTTTTTTTGTTTTTTTTTTTGCCCCGCGGAGCCCTTTTAAAGCCTCCACATCAAACCTATGGGGTCAGGGAGGATCTACTAGGCCCCCTTATGGTCATTTGCCCCTTCGCTTTGGCCTCCTCTTGTCTCTCGATCCTACCGAGAGACAAGATGGCGGCCGCTACGGACTGTTTGGAATGTTTACAGACGCCGGAGAACCAATCAGCTTCGCTTCACAAAGCTCCGTAACGCGAAAAGTACGCGAACTGGAGCGCTGCCCGGTCCGCTGTTACAGATATATATCTTTTTTTGAACGTTAATTTCTCAAAATCCACTGGAGCACATATATTGAGACCTAGCAAAGGCACATCGGGCTACCAGTCCCTACAATTTTGCCAAGTTTCGTGCAAATCCATTCAGCCGTTCGGGCTAAAAGTGAGGCCAACCGCCCTATGGAAATTAACATTGGAAAAACTCGTTTTGGGACCCCCCTTTTTTCTCGGCCCCCCCTTGACGAACCCCCCCAAATTTTCAGGGGCTGCTCAGAAACAAAATGTGCCATTTTCCTGAAAATTTCAGCCAATTCCGTCCACAAACGCCAAAGTTATTAGACATAGAATTTTCAAAAATCCCATAGAGAAAAAATCCTAACTATATATACCTACTGGCGACCGCCAGTAGGTAATATATATATATATGTTTAATTTGCTTTTAGTTTATAATGAGAGGGTTGGAGTTTTTACAATAATAAATGACTAAGAACTTAGCAAATCTCATCTCATGGAATGTGAATGGGGTGAGATCCAGGAAAAACTTGGCCCGTATTATGGAGTTCCTTAAAAAATCAGAGGCTAATAATATACTATTGTAGGAAACCCATTTGGAAGAGGAGTGTTTAAATATGTTTACAAAATGGTTTTGGGTTCAGGACATTGTCAGTACAAAACATAGAGGTAGCACAAGAGGAGTTGCTATTATTATAAGATCTAATTGTAGTATTAAATTAGACGGTCATTCTACGGACTCGTCTGGGAGGCGGGTAATCGCTAATCTTAAAATCCAAAATAGAACTATGGTATGTGTGGGTTATTACAGGCCAAATCAGACTCTTTGATTCAATTGGAGGCTGCCCTCCTATTAGTTAATGTTCCAGTAGTTATCGGAGGGGATTTTAATTTAGTTTAAAGCTCAGAGTTAGATAGGGCCTTTAGGACAATTAATAAGACCCCTTTAAACTCTATGAATGCACGAAAAATCTTGAAGCATGAATTAAATATGATTGATTTTTGGAGGGCTAAAAAAGGGAATGAGAAGGGATTTACATTTTACAGCAAAAAATACGGTCACAATTCCCGCATAGATTACTTTTTGATTGATCAGTGCCTATATGGAGAAGTTGATAGAGTTGGCCATTTGCCTGCTATCCTCTCTGATCACTCTGCTGTTTTATTATCCATGAGACTACAAGGAAAGAGAGGAGCTATAAGATGGACAGATCGGACGATTTTACTTGACGAAGTGGTTCAATTAAAGTTACGTCAGGAAGCTATGATGTTTTTCCAGGTTAACAGAGGGTCAGTGAAGCCACAGGTTATTTGGGATGCCTTTAAGACATTTTTAAGGTCAGAGATTACATATATTATGATTGGGAAGAACTGTACCCATAAAAGGAGAGAGAAGGCTCTTCTTGAGAATATTCAAAGTCAAGAGCAGGAATTACAAAGGGCTTCTTTAGAATCTTTTTCTAGGGTTCCACTCCTTACCAAGGAGCTAGAGAATCTTCAAGTATAATATAAGACTTCTTGGATAATATCTTAGTAAATAGATGGAAGGTCAGCAAACTTCAGAACTTTTCTTATGGGGAGAAAAGTGGAAGGCTCTTAGCTTGGAAGGCTAAAACAGATAGAGTCCGAAATCAAATTAGTAGTCTGAGGGAGGGTGCTACGGGTCAGATTTTACTCACTAATGTTGAAATTTGGGCGGAAGTACGGAGATATATGGCTAAATTATATAATGAGGAGAGCAACCCTGAGGCAAAAGAATTAAGGAATTTTTGGAAAGCGTGGAGCTTCCACCTCTTAGTGATGACCAGATCTCTTCTTTAGCTTCTGGAATACTGGAGGAAGAATTTCGGACACAGTTGAGAAGGATGGCAAGAGGAAAGGCAGCGGGACCAGATGGCCTTCCAATAGAGTTATATTTAATATTAGAGGACAATTTAATATCAGTATTTAAAGAACTCTTTGATAGCATATTGAGGGACGGGGATGATTCCCCGGCATCATGGGATGAGGCAACAATAGTTTTAGTTTTAAAACCAAATAAGGACCCGCTCGTAGCCGAATCTTACAGGCCTATATCCCTATTGAACACGGACTACAAGGTGTTCATGTGAATATTGGCGACCAGGGTAGCCAAAATTATAAAAAACCTTATCTATACGGATCAGAGGGGATTCATTCCTGGAAGACAGCTCAATGACCTCACTGCTATAATGTTGGGAATAATAGATTTGGCCGAATGCTATAAACTTCCAGTAACTATGTTGGCAATAGATGCTGCCAAAGCGTTTGATCAAGTCCATTGGCCATATTTATGGGCATCCTTGGAAAAGTTTGGTTTCCCTAAGAATTTTATTAAGGTCATTTATAGAGCTCCTACAGCTGCAGTGTTAGTTAATGGGGAACTAAATGATTCATTTAAGATCATGCGAGGGACTAGGCAGGGATGTCCGATGTCTCCACTGTTATTTAATATTTACATTGAACCATTCGCAGCATCAATTAGACAAGATCTTACTATTTCCCCATTTAAATATAATAATTTTGAGGCTAAATTGGCATTATTTGCAGATGATCTAATTTTATACATAAAAAATTCTGCACAATCTATTCCTAAGCTCCTCGCTAGAGCAGAGATTTTTGGGAACGTCTCTGGCTATAGTGTGAACAGGGATAAAAGAGAAGCAATGGAGTGGAATCAAACATCTGTGACCCCGGGTGTTAAATCCCAGATGCGATACTTGTGTATTCAAATTACTCAAAAATTAGTAGATGTTCCTATCGTAAACTGGAGAAAGATCAGTAATGTGGTTGGGAAACTATTGAATAAGTGGGCAAATCTCCCTCTGAATATATATGGGCGGGTGAATTTGATCAAAATGATCATCCTTCCAAAGATAATGTTTATTTTCAATAATATACCTCTTCCATTTGAAAAGAATGGACTTGTTAAGATGCAGGGTAAGATTGGTAGTTTTATATGGGCATCAAAGGGTGCCTGTATCTCTTGGAAAAGGCTTAGAAGGAGGTTGGAGAAGGGGGGCTTGGCATTATCGGATCTATGGGTTTACGTGCATGTTTTTCACTTTAAAAATGTTAGGATGTTATTAAGAAGCCAGACGATTCTGTATTGGGTTCTATTTATGGAGCATTGTTGAGTGAAAAAAGAACAACGGGGAAGGTCAAAGGGGGAATATTTAATGACCATACACTAATATCATCCCCAACAGCATATATATAACAATGGATATCAGTAGGTCAATCAAACGCGCATAAACTGTCTATAACGGTGTGTTTCATTAGGGAGCAGTCACAAAGTCCATTGATTATGATACGTAGTGACCATCAAATGATTCCCATCAGATACCCATCCTGTGCCGCCCTACATCATTTGGGATCCTTCAACCGAAGGTAGTGATGTTCACCCACGTAAGGATTAGGTGAATTGCAACCCAATCAAACGGAAGGGATCACCAGTAGAGTAAATAAAGGACCTTTATTCCATCTGGGTAGTTATTTGTACAACACTACCTTGCACTGTTTTTACTGTTGGGTGTGGATAGGATACCATTAAAATACATTTTTTCCATTTTCATAACCCAATTTTATATCACTCACTTTGTATGCACTACCATTCCATTAGATTTTTTGCACTGCTAGTCATTTACCCTCCTTATGCCATACAAAGCAATTTACTCTACTGGTGATCCCTTCCGTTTGATTGGGTTGCAATTCACCTAATCCTTACGTGGGTGAACATCACTACCTTCGGTTGAAGGATCCCAAATGATGTAGGGCGGCACAGGATGGGTATCTGATGGGAATCATTTGATGGTCACTACGTATCATAATCAATGGGCATTGTTGAGTGAACATGGGTATGCCCAGGGTCAATTTTTATTCAAGTTTGGGGAATCCAACATATTTTAAAAAGGTTTGTCTTAAGATTTTGTTACAGGCAGTGAAAAATTGGGTTTTTGCACCGAATAAGATGGGAGTAACGTATTATTCTGATTATTCTCCGTTTTGGGGTTTACCAGGTACCCCAGAATTTTTGGATGACGTGCTTAGCCTGCCACTGAAGTAAGCAGGTTTTCTCTGTTGGGGAGACCTGAAATCAGGTGGTGACTTGATGACGTGGGAATCTTTGTCTCTATGTGCCCATGGAGAATTAACCCGATTTAAATATTATCAACTTTCAGCTTGGTGGGCTAGACAGCAGTGGGTAGAACACCAGGATGATATGTGGTTAATCCAGGCTATGAAGACAGAGAAAATCAATAAAGAGGTTGCCTGGTGGTATCGAATGTTAATTGAAGCAGAGGACAATGTTAAGGACTATACTCAAAAGTTATGGCAAAATGTTTTTGAAAATATTGATTTGTACGATGCATGGCTGGCTTCCTTTTCACTGCTGCGTGAGATAGTTAAACCAGCTTATTTTAAGCGTAATCACTTATTTACCCTTTACCGCGTTTACTGGACCCCCGCGAAGTTAACAACATTTTCTGGAACTCAATATGTATGTTCAAGGTGTAAGGATCCTCTGGAGAATGATTGCCATATGTTCTTAACCTGCCCAGTGTTAGCTAAATTTTGGGCAGATATTGTTGACTTTCTGAAGGATGTTACAGGTATTCAGCTAGAAATTAGGCTGTTACTGATTTTTTTTGGCTTATGTCAGGATAATGTATCGACATTTGATAAGAGGGCCATTAGATACATTTTTTATGTTATCCTTTTGGGAATACGAAAAATATGTAAAGCTTGGAAATTGGCTGCTCCACCCCTCTTCTCTGAGTGTAAACAAAATATCATACAAACCAGCCAATCAGATATAGCATGTGATCCTAGAAGTCAGGAAAAGATTTGGGCCTTGTTGGTTGACTGGTGCCAGAGAACGGGGTCCAATGATTAAGTCAATTATGGTTGTTGGTCCTGTTCCCCCTCATTCGTGTGATATGAGGGGTGGGAATGGAAGCAGCTATTTCTTGTCTGGAAATACTCTATTCCATCCGGCCCTCAGTTTTGGAAATAGAGTATCGCCTGCAAGTTAATTAACAGGATGAGGACCTAAAACTTTTTTTTTTTTTAAACAACTCCTGCCGATGGGCCCGTGAGCTAGAGCTCACCTCCTGCCGGTGTCCATGTGATTTAGAGATCACCTCCTGCCGATGCCCACATGATCTAGAGATCTCCTCATACCGATGTCTGCATGATTTAGCGATCACCTCATGCTGATGCCCGCATGATCTAAAGATCACCTCCTGCCGATGCCCGCATGATTTTGAGATTACCTTCTGCTGATTTGGTTTTTCATCTGATACATAAGCCTTTCTAATCATGAAAAAACATTTCCTAGAACATCTGTTATTACTGTCTTCACCATTCCAAATGAGCTCTGAAATATTAGACATGAAGTGTCTGACATTTTGAATGTTTTTCTTCAGAATGAATCATTCGCTTATGACACTTAAAGTGGTGATTGTACACTTCTCACAAAAATAGACTGCTTTAGCTGTTACAACAACCATCAGTTGAGTGATTTACTCCGATAGATACCAATAGGCCGAAGAAAAAAGTATGTACGTTAAGCTACAAGTCCAAGCTGGTGATTCTTCAGTTATACATATAATGTATGTCCCCTTTATGCAGTAATTAGTGTCATCCATAACTGTTGGGAATCAACTTTATCTCCAGCTACCTCACAGTATCAGAGACTTGTGACATGAATACCTACTTAACCGGTAATAAGGAGCAAGGTCTCTCTCAGACTAATTCATATTAACTGTCACTCTATCTTATGAGCATTTTCTTCCATCTGTCCGCTTGTTGATATCGCCTATTACCATTATACTGCCCAGTGGCATAGAGGCTTACTTATACTCTAGATGTGTGAACATCAGGCGCCCTAGCAATCCAAATAATATGAAGAGGAAGATTTTACTTGGAATCCTGTGGTGGAAAACTTCACTATATTAACATCTGGCCATCCACAATTTTATGTTGGATTTGGCTCCCAGATCCCTTTTCCCGCTCACCTGATGCCTTAGATCATGTGTACAGGGGGAGAGGAAGCATGAGGCACAACTTGGCCTTACCACCCTCCGCCTCCTGTCCGGGCAGGTAAGGTGTGAGAATGTGAGTGTTTAAACTGGACTAACGTGCAAACTTGAGAAGCTCCTATGATTGCTGTCCGCGAACAACTGTGCTCCTGCTTCAATGTCCAAGATTCTCACTTGAGGCCGCAGAGGAAAGGAAATTAGGCATGGAATCCCAGCAATCTGTCATCAAAGCCCTTATGGATTTGGCAGTTTATCAAAAGTGTCATTGATCTATGGGAACAGCACAAAAAATTAATGCATAACTTGCTTCTGAATAACGGCAAAACATATTAGAAGGTAGTTCTGATAACCTAGTGCATCTGATCGCAGAAGGCAGGACATATGTTTCAGAGGTATTTTGCAGAGTCAAGATTCCTGTGTGATCAACCTTTGCTGTGACAAAATATGTACTTTTCAGTTAATTCATGGTATTCTTTTTCTAAATATTAGATGCTCATAAAGTAACAGGTCAAAGCTCGTCATAATGACAACTGTTATGGAATCTCCCTCAGTGGTGCCAATGCCCTAGCCCAATGTTCAACATTAGGCAATAGCTGAGCTTAGGAAGACACAATATACGTCAGCCTTTAGGTTTTATCTTATTTTGTACAGCTGTATTGTATCTTAATCAAGAATTTGGTGCAGGATATGATTATAATTGAGATGAAGATGCACTAAGTGTAATCACTGTATAAGGAAATGCCAAGACGATCTCCAGAGGGCTTATCTCACAAACTCTCAAAGCAAAACAAATTGACTTTAAAGGTCCTGGGCATGGGGTTTCTATACAACCTACAAGAAGGTGACTGAGATGTTGTCAAGCTCTCGCTTGGATCATGGGATTTGGTAGAATTTGATAGAATATATAGAGAGTTTTCTGTGAATCAGATGGCAGTGAAAGAATATCCCCAGAGCCTGCCACTGGTCCAGTAGTTGCTGCAGAGCACATTCACTCTTGCAGAAATGTCATTAATGTCACATACTAACTAGAATATTCAAGCTGCCTAGTCATGATGCTAGCCCACAAACATATCAATGTTGTTCATGATCTTTTGCAAAGTCGGGAACATGAGGATATTGGAACCTCAATGAAAGAACCTCTCCCACTCCAGGTCGGGTAGCACGCTCAGTTTTAGCAGAAATCATGACCCTAGTGGTGGGTTTGGTAAAGACAGAGGGACAGTATCTAGCTGTACATCTTCCGACTTTTTGCCTCGAATCTTACACCCAAAACTGTAATTACCCAGAAAAGAGTTATTGACTTCCATACAATGCAGCGGTTACGTAGAATGCTAGCGACCCAGCTCTGTTTCCTTCCCTGCTCTGTTTTACCAAATACAACACTTAAACCATTGTATGCACTCTTCAGACAAAATGTTCAAAAACAAACTATCTAAAACATGGAACACGGCGACCGGGAACCTACAGAGGAGGGACTCTGGCTATCAGACTTAGCCTATAACTACCTACGAAGATTCTCATACCAAGAATCCACCTTGTTAACTCCACAGTCGAGTCCCCTCCCGGTACGGCTATTCACACACACGTGCATAGTCTCCTTTTGAATTCAGACGTGCAACATTTGTTTGTTTACTTTGTACCTTACTGGTGCAAGATACACTTGTCAAACCCGGAACCAGGGTCGTGATCGATTATACTTATTGGCAGACTCGCCAATTTCTCATCAGGATACGCCATCAACCTCGCTCAAATCCCGCATCCAACCGTGGATGCCTGAAGCTATCTACTAGCCCTGAAGAGTCGTGTTGACTCCACTTTAACACGATGAAACACGTGGGCTGAGCTTGGATCCAATTAAACTTCATTTGAAAAAGAACTTGAACACAGAGATCTGCTGCTTTCTTTCATCTGTATTGCAACTGTTTTTCTCTTTCCCATTTTACACTGTCTTTGTGGCTGCGAGAGCTTTGCTGTTTTACAACTAGAATATTCAAGCTGCCTAGTCATGATGCTAGCCCACAAACATATCAATGTTGTTCATGATCTTTTGCAAAGTCGGGAACATGAGGATATTGGAACCTCAATGAAAGAACCTCTCCCACTCCAGGTCGGGTAGCACGCTCAGTTTTAGCAGAAATCATGACCCTAGTGGTGGGTTTGGTAAAGACAGAGGGACAGTATCTAGCTGTACATCTTCCGACTTTTTGCCTCGAATCTTACACCCAAAACTGTAATTACCCAGAAAAGAGTTATTGACTTCCATACAATGCAGCGGTTACGTAGAATGCTAGCGACCCAGCTCTGTTTCCTTCCCTGCTCTGTTTTACCAAATACAACACTTAAACCATTGTATGCACTCTTCAGACAAAATGTTCAAAAACAAACTATCTAAAACTTGGATTTTCCACTCAATAACTTGGCTGGTGACAACCCTAAGAAGATATTGTGCAATTGTAAAGGTTTTGATGAGCTCTGACGAGGAGATACAAGGGAAGTTTGTAGAGAGGTCGGGCCCAGGGCAAGGATATGCAGTGATAGTTTCTCATGACTAAAGCAAGATAGGGAGGACATTGAGGAAAAGAGGGTTCCAAGTACTATATGCAGTTGAAAGTGGATTAAGCTAGAAGTTCCAGTAGAAGGAGGTTTGATTGTCAGGGGGCAGCGCTATGGACTTCCTTCTCTGTGTTTGTCGCAATACTAGGGTTGATAGATACAAATATTTAACATTATACACAGTATATATCTCTTGACTAGACATTTCTTTCATCATTTAATCCCTGTTAATCAACTCTTTTAATCTTCATCGCCATTATGTTTTGCTTATCGATGCTTACATGAGAGACAAACCATCACACAGTCTGATTTAAGAAAAGCTTCTACTAAACTTAGAACCTCATTCCAATTCCCCCAATAATCCTGATGGCGCTCGTAAGATCTGTAAACTCCAGAGATATGTTTCACCCAGGCACTCTGCATGCTTAAAGCAATCGAAATGTTCAGTTGAAACTCTGTAGGAAAAAGAGAAATTACCAGGGTAATCAGGTGTGGTATTGCCGATTTACCTGGTAATCCCTCCTTTTTTGGTCGAGATTCTCGTGGTATACCATGTGAACCCTGGTAATTGGCCACTAAAAGGAATGATGGCCCCAGTATCTGTTTCTCCAGGGGTAATACCGGCATGTCTGCGTTGTTGTATGTTCTCTAGCCAGCAGACCCAGATATTAATAGAAAGCTACAACCATGCGACAGAGAAGTGACTCTACAAAGGTTAAAATATATGATATCTGCTTGGCTGAGATGTATATGTATGTGGATGTCCATGTCTTTGCTGGCCACTTGTGAGGGGACCTTTGGCACCCATAAGGAGTCTGGCTAACCTGTGCTGTGTATGGACAGCAGCTGTCCAGGAGGCCACACTGTCATTATCTTATCCCAGACTTCAGTTAGCCCGGCAGGGACAGCATTGCAGTCCACAATATGGAATCCATATTCCATTCCCCAAGTCAAAGAGGAATGAGAGCAACTTAGGAATCTGCCTAGTTTACTGGTGAAAAATCTGTGCCTGCCTGTATCACTTCCGTCCGAATCCAGAAGCTGGAGTAAACCTATCTGCAGGACTCAGGATAGCTCACTGGATGGGCTACAGTTTTAGTTAAGGTCCTACTTTCAAGGAGGACCCTGGACCTGCTAGTCCTGGTCTCGAGCTGGGCATGGACAGTGAAGGATGACTGGTTAACCGCTCTAGGTTAATCTCTGGAGTTAAATGGCCAAGCAAACGTAAATAATTCTTCCAGAATTTAGGGGACTCGGACAGCTTTAGTTGATTGGTCTGTTAATCTCCAACAGTGATAAAAGGTTGTGAAGTTAGCCTTTCACTGGCACTGGCTAGTCCTTTTGACAATCATACCTCACGAGAAGACCGTATATGCAGGGGCGGCTGGTGACATTTGAAAGTGGTGGGGTGCAAAGTGATTTGCATACTGCACCATAGAGAGCGAGCACAGCGAGCAAGCCCGATCCTCATAAGGGGGTTTTGGGGGGTTTCACCACCAAGAAAATTTTGAAAAAAAAGAAGAAAAATCGTGCATTTTCAAGCAAATTTGAGAAAGCAGGAAGGTTAATAAAGCAATTGTGAAAGTGCAGTTATTACATTAATAGATGGCATAACATAGGTAGCTGCTTATTCAGTACAACCACAGAGCTTCATACATTCCTTCCTATTACGCTCAGGTGCTGAATTCAGACTATAAGACTTTCATGAAAATCTCAGCTCTAAGAGTAGAAGAAGTTGCACAGCAGTTGGGAAACAGCCTTCACAAAGCATTGGGAACCACGCCTTACAACAATAACAATTTATTTTTGAAACACTAGGGTAATTTAACAAAGACTGTGGGGAAAAAACATAACGCTCCAATTTTTTCCCTGCAATTTGCATGCAGCTCTTACATGACAGTTAATAGCTCGCTGTTGTATGTTAGGATTTTAACTTAGAAACTGCAAGTAACAAAAGGATCTCTCTGACAAAAGCAGTGACTCACTGACCTATTTACATCATATGCATTTTGTGATCTGCATCAGGTATATGTTCTTTGCAGCAGGCACATTAACCTTCTACGCTGCCGCCTGCTGCTATTTCACTACTGGGACCACAAACATTGTCTGGCAGACTGCCAACACTCCTACATATATAGGCCAACAACTGATGTTTCCATTTTTTGTTTTATATAGCGAAGTGCAAGTGCATCATGTGGTCTTGCTGAAAGTAAAAAAATAATTACACCACTTTTAAAAAACATAGGATCGACGTGTCTTTGTAAAGTACATATTCAGTCTCCTGCAGTGGGGTAGATGTTTTGTGGAGAAGCGTGGCTCAGTGGTTAGAGGTGGCAGACCCGGAAGCTGAGATCGACCGTGGACCAGGGTTCGATTCCCCGCCTCGGCGGGTCTCGGGCTCCAAAATTCCACGGACTCGACAATTCTCGCTCTGGTGCCTACTCAACTCACGAGGTCACACTCTGCGACTCTGGGCAATAGCTTGCTTAATCTCCACTACGGCCCCTCGCGGCGGGATGCCTGGCTTTCACCTTGTGGACACCCTGCTGGGGTTTTTCACAGGGGAATACCAGGACGGGTTCCCTAAGTAAGCGCCGGGACGCTCACGGGCAGCTGTGCGCTTTACAAATCCAGCACATTTACATGTTTTACACAAAAACCACTATGCTTGATGAAAACATTCACCACACCATCGTCAGCCAGAAGTAAATATTTAGTAGCTGCCCTGTGCATGGACCGCTCCCGCCCTGCCCCAGTGAAGACGCTGGACGTCTCTCACCCATTGAAGCTTCCTGAGATCTTACCACTGGGAGTGAGACCTGCCCCTCTCACCTCCCTCGTTTGACTCATCCATACAGGCATGGGCATTGCCTCCTATAGACCCCAGTAGGTTCACCAGCTTGAAATACCCCGATTGCCCTTCAAAAAAAGGTTTATTTGTTGTTAAAGGCACCAGCATTCCCAACCACTGCTCCACCCTTCTTAGAGAGTTAAGACGGGTGAGAGTTAGGGGTGAGAGGGGTGCAGAGCGTCTTCACCCATTCATAAGTATCCGACAGGGGAGGCTATGCCCTACCCTTTTTTGGCCCCTCGTAAACAGGCTCTAGAACTCGCCTAACTAATTGTTCTTTAATACTGGCTGGAGCAGAAGAATGCAAACGGACACAACACCCTATTGCCCGCTTTTCCTCTTATGCTTTTTTTTCCATTTGGGAACATGTGACGGTAGCTGTCTGGGAGTCTGCATGATGTTGGTGTCAGACTGAGTTGTGCGCCACTGTGCCTTCTATTATCAATCTTGCTGCACTTGTAGTAATAATGTTTTTTGTTTGTGTGCTGAGTTCACTTCTGACGCAAATCATCATTGGCCCTATAAATTAACATAACTAGCGCAGACGGATAAGAAAGTGCACTGCATTCACATAATACGACCGACATGCCACGTACTGACAAGTGGCCATAGACCTATATGTGTCACTTACTGTATTTGTGCCTTGCTTAAATTACACATACCGCGCCTAACATTCAGCATGTGACGCAGTTCTATACATCATAAAATACTATGCACAAACAAATACATCATGCAGAGCAGAGGCAGTTTGGGAATCAAATATGGCGAATGAAGGCTCATTGGAATGTGGTTGTGACATCCAGCTCTTCCTGTGACGGAAGAAGAATAGAATCAAGAGCTATGGACCCTGTGCTAAAATCAAATTAATGACGCCATTATAATACACGTACTTACTGCTTGCAAAGTGCCCCTTTGGTTGCAGAGACATCAGTATTAAATCAGGGCCGATTTGAGTGGCGGGGCATTTGTCCAGCAAACTGAGAGGTCGTCTCTTGTCCGAAAGGAAATATGTTCTGTATTTACATATTAACATATAATACTGCAGTTTTTATATTTTAATATGCAGCACAGAGGACACTGCTGCGCTGATGCAAGCCTACGATCAGTGACCCTAGCACCAAGGGGGCATCAGGACAGGTGGGCAGAGGTGGCAATGCAGACACCGGGGGCACAGAGGGCAGTGCAATTTAAGTAACAACAGTAAGTAAGAAGAACTAGCTGAGATACTCACTAAAAAGAGACTAGTACTACTGTCTGCTTTGACTACCTTGTTGGGATGCGTGCTGCCGTGCTGTAGTTCACTCCCGGGCTCAGACTAGCACAAAGACACACTGTTTAGCTGCTCTTCTAGGCTGGAGAACAATCCCTCTCGCCAGTGCGCCTTTTAATAGCCCATACCTGCTGGGAAGAGCCGAGAAGCGTGGCAGTAGGGAGCCGAGGAGGTAGCTGATGCAGCTAGGTGCCGCGGCGACTACTGGGTGTTTGTATGCCTATGACCGGTGATTTAACGGATGTGAGCGGATTTTGGATGGGGTCCCTGGAGTGCTGGCTGTGGAGTGTTTGGGGGTGTTGGACGGGAATGGAAGGCCCAGGAGCGGTTGCTGCACAGAAGAGAGGTGTGTAATGGGCAGGCTGGTTGTCCCATTAGGGTGTTTGCAGAAAGCTGAGTGGATTTTGGATTGGAGTCTTTGAAGGGGTGCTGAATGGGGCTTGGAAGGTAATGGGCAGCGAGGGGAAGGGGCTACATGGTGCAGAGTGTGTATCTGATGCAGGTGGGATTGGCTTATTGGAGGGTGGTCAGCCGGGTATTTCACTCGTGCAGGCTTCTCTGTGTTTGGGTATGATGAAGTGAAGATGGATGCCGCTCGGTTGTCTCTTCCTCGCCTCCAGTGCGAATATAGCCCCTGTCTGGCAACTGCCACCACTAGGCACATTGGGGCAGATTTATGAGGCCCTTGCGCCACGTTTACGCCGCTGTTGCGTCACGCAAGGCGGCGTAAATGTGGCGCATCCCTACGAACGATTTACAACGTGACGCATCTAGGCAGATGCGTCACGTTGTAAAGCCCTGCGCCGCTTGTGGGCGTTCCGGCGCAGGGGGGGGCGTTCCGGGGCAGGTGCGCCTCGCAAAAGTGGCTGAGTGAAATCTATGAGATTTCACTCAGTCACTTTCAGGCCAATGCTGCGTCAAAAGCCTGCGCCTGCTTGAAGCAGGCGTAGGTCTTGACGCAGCATTGTTAAGATGGGCACCCCCGAGCCTTGCTGGAGCTGCGTCGCGCTTGCGACGCAACTCCAGCAATGCGCCACCTTTACGGCACAGATGCGTCACGCATCTGTGCCGTTTTTGCCCCATGGTGCGCCGCATCATAAATGCGGCGCACCCTGGGTGGCGGAGCAGTGGCGCACTGTGGCGCATGTTAACTGGCGCATCCCTGGGGATGCGCCAGTTAACATAAATCTGCCCCTTGAACCCGTGTAAACTCCCATGTCTGATGCCTGCCTGCGGGTAGGTTTCCAGGCAATCAGTTTGAGTGTCAGTACGTGCCTCTAGTCCAGGGTTCCCTGACTACTGAGTCAGTAGTCAGGGAGCTCTGGACCAGAGGCACGTGGAGGAGTGGTGTAGAGGGAGAGTGAAGTGGAGGAGCTCAGAACGAGGACGGCGATGCCGTCATGCCGAGACACAATCAGAGTGAGAAGGGAAGGAGAGAGAGCGATCAGAGACAGACGGGGCGATTGTGACTCCCCCACTATTGGTGAAAGCCTTAAGTGCTTTCATTGCTCACCTCTCAGAAGCATGAAGAGCCACTCAAGCTGTAGAATGTTGCATGACATCAGGAGGACAGCAAGTGCATGGAGGGAGCAGCATGATCACACAAATAACGGATTATCCATATTGCGCAACTTGGTAATAAAACAACTAAAATTGGTGACATTTTATTACACCAATTCGTTAACCATCTGTCAATCCTCTCTTCCATATCAGGTGTTTTGCTGAGACAAACCCCGTACTCATCATCACTCACTCATCCACTGTTCTCGAAAATGCCATGATCAACTCCCCGACCCCGAGCTCCTTTGTGTGTTGCTTCTCCCCTGAAAACCTCTCCTACTCCCAGTGTTGCTTTTCCCACCCTCGCAACCATCCCATTGCTTCTTGGCTCTCTCTTCATCCATTTTATTTATTCTTAAAGCCCCCTACCTTTCCTGCGCAATTTGTAATCAGGGCCTCAAAGTCTGCTCAGTCCCGGACAAACGCGACTGATTAATTAGTTACCCTGGCTGCAGAGTTACAGACACAAAACCTAACTCGTCATGTGGCAAGTGGAGAAACACCCCTCCCTATCAGAAATTATCCCTGGGGAGTCTACAGAGTGTGCCTTGCAGAAAGTGGCTGGCTATGTTTCAAAAGAGCTCTGGATGTACCCAGCACGCACAGTCCGTGTCGTGTGATACCTTAAAGTTGGCAGATGCGGTTTGGCCTTTAGTGTCTACTGTAGCTTACTGAAGTAAATAGTCTGGTGTTGATGACGATGGTCACACGGGTCGAGAGGAGAGGAGACTGGAGAGTCGAGAGAGAAAGCACAGGCAGAGGCTGGCTGTCTAATGCGCACACTCCACACACCACGAGGCGAGTCCCAGGGCCCCAGAACCGGATCCAACGTCAGCAGCGCCGCGCGCCGCAAAATGGCCAATCACTGCATGACTACATGAAGTCAGACACAGTGATTGGCCATTATGCAGTGCGGCTGAGCCACCCACGCGGGGCATCCAATAATGGATTGCCCTGCCCTGCTGCACGGTGACCGGCCACTCCTGGCGCTGCGTGGCTATGGGGGCACACTGTTGCTCGCCCTGTCGCCCTTGTTAACGCCGGGGGCTGCCGCCGGTTTAACCAGCACCCCCCTGGTCACTCGCTAATGGGGGAATTTTAATTTAATGCGCATGCTCTGCTAGTTTCAGCCCCAAGCAGCACTTGCGCGCTAAGGTACCTAGTGTCTGCCTGACACAACAAATGTACGTCACGTGGACTGTCACAAGCTGCGCAGCAGCAGTCCAGACCAGCCCCCCTGCGCACAGCACTCCCGTTTAAGTCGGGTGCTGCCCGGATTCCCGGCGGCACTCGGATGAAAATGATGATTTATTTTTACAAGAATGTGACAATTATTTTCCTTGCAGCCGCGGGTCCATGGGCTAGTGGGGCTACGCCCCTACGCCCCAATGGACGCACCGCGGCTGCTATGAAGACGAGGATTCCAGGACGTCTTCTCCTGCTGTTGCGCTGTGTGTCAGAAGCTGTTGAGAGCAGCAAATACTGCGCCTTCAAGGTGTGGCTTGGCCTGAAAATGTGCAGTGGCTCATCGTCAAGGAGGATAACCCTTAGGGCGACAAACCTCTTGGATCAGCACATCCTTTATTCACCTACTTACCTCAGCTCTGAAAGCACAAAGATCGCCTATTCGCCATCTACATGTGTACATGGGCCTTTGGGATCAACGACCCTGCACCATCTCGCCAGACATCTGTGGCGGCAAACTTCAGGACAACTGGTCTTTTTATTCTCCCACAACCAGTGAAAGCCCTTGAGGAATCCTAAAAACATATCCCTCATCTCCTGCTGATGGGTAATTCAGCTAGATTAATTTCCTCGGAGACATTTTGATTGTGCCACAAAGGACTCTCCAATAGGTCCCCCGCCCGATAAGCTTGTGACTCGTGGCTCCCACTCACCCTCCCTTTAAATTTTCAGATGAAACACACCCTGGCAGCCTTACTGAGCATGTCTGCGTCTCTTTGGAACGCTTGGAGATAGGGCTCCCCTGTCTCTAACTCACATCTTCCTCCCGGCCCATCATCATTCGCTGGGTCTGCCCCTTCAACGTCCCGCAGTCCTTCAGTGGCTTTGCCTGGCCCTCCATCTACAGCACTGTCCTTCCCCTCTGACATACCGGGGCTGTACTTTGTGGCTGGACTAAGGACCAGCCTGTTCTTCTCATCTATCTCAGACTTCCATGGATGCCCCATTTGTTGGTGCCTTCAAATCTACCTCAAAGACACTCTAATTTCAAGCTCATTATGCTTTTCTAGAAATACTCGAACTAGGATCACCAGTACATCCATACATTGGCAGAGGATGTGCATTCTTTGCGGAGGCTTGAGGGCGTGGGGGGGGTGGGGTGGTTAACTGATATCTTTGGACTTCTACATAGTTTGCTGCACAGTTGCACCAACGTATATATTGCAATAGGTGGAGACAATAACTGTGGTTAGCTCGTTGCGCATACGTTTTCTCTATTTGGTTCGCTCTACAGTGATGTACCATGCAGGTTTTATTATCTTTCCTTTCTGGTGAGGCTGACTTGCTGTCTCTACAGTACAGACACAGTTATCCCACTTATCTAACATCAGGCATAGAAACCTGTACAGACTCCAGTCGAGGCATTATGCTAGCTATTCTTTCCGCCCCACAACTTGTGTTGTTTACAATTACTGGCCTCAAGTTATCCAGTGAGAAAGGCATGTCTAAGCATACACAAACCCACCTTACACCTTCAGTATTTCGCTTTGGGGCTTGCTTGTGTGTAATATCAATTACTCAGAGGGCAACATGAGATACTTGTATTGTACCATTGTATTGGCATGGCTATTTTGATATCGAAGCAAACACTTTTCTTGTTTAAAGTTTTATATTGAGATTCCGATTATCTCCTGCCTCAAAATGGCTGTGTATGACAGGAACTGCTTGGTGGCTTTGTGATGGGACTGCAGGCTCTCTTTGCACGGTCCGCCATCACCGCTTGGTCATTCTGTTTTCTGGGTGTGAGTGTTTGATTGGTCAGATGCTCTGTCCATCACCACCCCCTTTTCTACCACTTTGTTCACCATAAGTTGGCAGGGTATGCTCAGACGTTGAGTCCCTTTCTCACTTTGCCACTGGATTCAAGCAAGCCTGGCTGAAGACGGCTGAAATTCCAGAAACCGGTACTAGGAAGCTTGATTCCGGTCCAGGGAAGGCATGGCTTGGCATTTCGGGCATGGACTGTTCCCATGAGGCACAGGGTCAGACTAATTGGCATATGGCCATGTCTGAACTGGGGTGGCAGAATGGGCTAAAGAACGGTGATGGATTAAACCCAGATCTGTTGACTGGGTGTGAGTGTTTGATTGGTTCAGGTGCTCCGTCCATCACCACCCCCTTTTGTACCGTTTTGTTCGCCTTACGTTGGCAGGGTATGCTCAGACGTTGAGTCCCTTGCTCACTTTGCCACTGGATTCAAGCAAGCCTGGCTGAAGACGGCTGAAATGCCAGAAACCAGTCCTAGGAAGCTTGATTCCGGTCCAGGGAAGGCATGGCTTGGTTAAGGCTGGACTGTTCCCATGAGGCACAGGGTCTGACTGATTTGCATATGGCCATGTGTGAACTGGGGTGGCAGAATGGGCTAAAGAACGGTGATGGATTAAACCCAGATCTGTTGACTGGGTGTGAGTGTTTGATTGGTTCAGGTGCTCCGTCCATCACCACCCCCTTTTGTACCGTTTTGTTCGCCTTACGTTGGCAGGGTATGCTCAGACGTTGAGTCCCTTGCTCACTTTGCCACTGGATTCAAGCAAGCCTGGCTGAAGACGGCTGAAATTCCAGAAACCGGTACTAGGAAGCTTGATTCCGGTCCAGGGAAGGCATGGCTTGGCATTTCGGGCATGGACTGTTCCCATGAGGCACAGGGTCAGACTAATTGGCATATGGCCATGTCTGAACTGGGGTGGCAGAATGGGCTAAAGAACGGTGATGGATTAAACCCAGATCTGTTGACTGGGTGTGAGTGTTTGATTGGTTCAGGTGCTCCGTCCATCACCACCCCCTTTTGTACCGTTTTGTTCGCCTTACGTTGGCAGGGTATGCTCAGACGTTGAGTCCCTTGCTCACTTTGCCACTGGATTCAAGCAAGCCTGGCTGAAGACGGCTGAAATGCCAGAAACCAGTCCTAGGAAGCTTGATTCCGGTCCAGGGAAGGCATGGCTTGGTTCAGGCTGGACTGTTCCCATGAGGCACAGGGTCTGACTGATTTGCATATGGCCATGTGTGAACTGGGGTGGCAGAGTGGGCTAAAGAACGGTGATGGATTAAACCCAGATCCGTTGACTGGGTGTGAGTGTTTGATTGGTTCAGATGCTCCGTCCATCACCCCCCCGCCCCTTTGATCTTCATAGTGTCACACTGTTAGAGAGAGTGCAGCTAAATAAATGCCTGGTAACCTATGTCTCACTAAGATGCACTCCTGGGCAGCCACCCATGGTAAGTATGAGATAGGAGCTGTGAACCGGCACACCTTTAGACTGCTTCATGCAGGCCCGGACTGGCCGTTGCGGGCACCGGGCAATTCCCCGGTCGGCCGCAAGGGTGGGGGCCGTTTTTGGGCCCCTGGGGGCCGTTTTTGTGACAGGGCCGTTTTTGCAGCAAAGCTGCAAAATCGGCCCTGTAACAAATTCGGCGGAAAAGCGGCCCTGGTAAAGAGCTTGGTGGCATCCCCCCCCCTCCCCCAGGGGGAGATGGGGGGCCGGCCGAGCACTTTGCCAGGGCCGGTTTTGGTTCCCAGTCCGGCCCTGGCTTCATGTTTAGGTCTCGCTACAGACAGCTTTAACTGCCTTGAATGGCATCATCATCATTGCACAACCTCTGACAGACAAAGCACAACAAGTACAAAGACACACAAACACATACATACCCTTACACGTACAAAGAGGAGCTTTGTGTCGTCCCTCTTCATCCATTGGCTTGTTTGGGTGAACCTCCATCAGACATCATTGGGTCAGGGGGACTTGCTGTTAAGCTGAAAACCAACCTGTGGCTTTGCACAGATTCGTGCATGCTATATAAGCAGCGAATGTCATCTCGGTCCTGCAGACACACACATTGGTATTATTTCTTTGATTCTGCAGCGCAAGCATTGGGGGTATTTCCAAGTTTCCCAGGTCCATGAGTGACGTGCTGCTCCAGTCAGATTGCCTTTTTGTCTTTGTTTGTTTTAATTATTAGGCGGGGATCGTTAAGGCAACTCTAGAACATATTTTGAAGTGCATTCTTCTTATATGTATTGTTTAAAATATGGAAAGATAAGGGGAAAAAAACAGTTTATTTGATTTTCTTAATGTTTGTATCAGCAGGGATATTACAATTACAGACATGTCAGGAAAACAGAGGCCCGATAGCAACCCTACCAGTAACAACCAACAAAACAAAAGTAACCTAATTACTACTTGTAGCTATGTATCTAAAACTGCAGCATGCTCTTCGCCCATTACTGCACTGAGCTCGAACTGCTGCACACACTGCACTCTTCAATAAAAAGTAAAGACACGCATCCACATATGCTTTCCTAAAGATGTAACAACATTACTGGGTCTTAATCATAAGTATTTATTATGCATATATTGTGTAGTGTCTGCCTTTAGGTACTATACTCACAGTTCAAGCATAATCTTCTAATTCCTTATCATAAACCTCTTACTCGTGGGTACAGTTTAATGTATTAAGTCTATTCAGCAAATGGAGCGTACTCCCAGCTTCCATACGGTTGTAACCTGGAAGTCAGGGTTAGTACGGGAAGAGTATGTAGTTATTAGTTGAACATGTCCAACTCAAAATCATAGAAATAGTCACAAACAAAATGAAAACCAGGAGAGGACTTTTGCACAGAGCAAAAGTAGAAAAACGCAGTACTACGCATTCGCCATAAGGCGGCACTGCAACATCAACCTTTAGTCACTTTCAATTTTAAACCGTAACCAATCTATGGTATAGCTTTGGCATTTCGCAACATGTCAGAACTGGCTATGTCCATGTACCCTAAAACTTCCCCCACCGAGGTAAGCTCCCCTTCCTCTCACTTTCCCAAGACCAACAACCCGCACTTCGATTTTTTTTGTGGCTACCTCCCTCTATAATTCTGCAAGCAGGTAAAATCAAATCACCTTCGTTCAGACACGGTTTTCCGCGAGGAAGCCACGGCCTTCAACTTGGGTGGATTGTCCCGCACTAAAGGCAGAGAGGTAAAGCAAGTATGAGAGAAAATGGCCTCTGCGTTTCCTCGAAGGCCTTGGTCGTTTCTTGAATATCATGTGTACGCGTTTGTAAAGTGGAGCAGCTTAATGTTAGCGCCACTCCTACAAGCCACAAACATATATAGATTGTCTGCAGTTAGCAGTCTGTATACTCAGTGTGATCTAATATTATTAATAAAACAATGGTGTTAGAAATGGGATCTCTGGTTGGCTAAGGCTTGCGCCAAAGCCAGGCAGAGACCACCACTCTAGTCAGGGCTGGGGAGTTACACGCCAAAGATAATCCCTGCTCACCCCCTTGGTAGCTTGGCACGAGCAGTCAGGCTTATCCTGGAGGCCATGTGTAAAGCATTTGCGCACGCACAAAGCAACAACATCCCAGGCACACTACAAAAGGAACTTCACACACGGTTATATCAAAAATAGCCTTTGTATTCTGAAAACACATTAGAATAGTAATCATACAATGTACAATGTGCCACCTGGCCCTGGGTTATATGTACAAGGGATTATATACACCTGACAGGGCCCACTGGACCACTGTCAGAACCAACACTAAGCAAACGTAATAAAGTAACACAGATCATAAACGTACAACCAGTAACCACTGGTAATCACTGTACTTAGCATCAGCTTGTAACATAAACTACATTATGCATAGTATCACATCAGGCGCGAATTACATTCTGCACCAACCTCACCAGCATAAACACCTTATGCAATCATCTCTCAAGTCTAAACACATTAGACCCTAACCTCCTAAGCAAAACTCACATTAGGGGCGTACATCACACAGTGAAACATAATCTCACTAGCATAAACCATGATATGCAAAACAACCTCATAATCATAAACCATATTTAGAGGTATCAAACAGGGTGCGTACAACATACTAAATGCATTACATTTCCTAGCACCACATCACATTAGGGCATGGCGCCCTACAAATCTAAAAATACCCCTGGCCAACTGGTCATCCAAAAAGGGGCTCAAATGTCCTGTGTCCAGAATGTCAGTGCGCGCTGCCTAGCAGCGAAATCCAATTGCACCACTGCGCAAACCTAAATGTAGCAGCTGCCCACTACTTGCTGGGCAGCTGAGAACCATAACATGAGGGCCTAAATGATGCAGCTGCCACTAATTGCTGCGCATCTGGGAACACATGGGGAAGGTCTGGCACGTCTTGTGCCACTTCTGTCCCTCTCAGGGACTTTCTCAAGAATTGCGCCAAAAACGTTGCAGCTGCCCGCGCTGGTGTGGCGCAGCTGGGGATAGGACAAATGGGCCCTGGCACAACTGTGCCCTCTGGGCCTGGCTGGGGCTCTCAAGATATGCCACCCTCATTGGGGCGGCCCGCTCTCTGGCAGGCCCGCCCATGCACCGACAATGTGCCTCGAAATGCCCCACAGACTCTGGGGCTCCCTTGTGCATAAACAGAAACTGCCCGAGCGTTGGAGCCATGCACAGGCTCTAAAAACAATGGCACCCCATTGTTGCAGTCACGGCTCATCCTCTTAGAGGCAGGGCTTTAGGATCACCTTTCTTTTCCTTTACAAGTTACAGAATGAAAGAGTATGCCTGCAATAATTTTCAGAGGCCACTGGGGGGCGCATGGAACATCATGCACTACAATCCCCAGAAACCTCGTGTTCCTCGCACCGGAAGAGGAAACTCCGGACGGAGCTACAAAGCCCCTCCTGTCTACAGGAGCAGGGCTTGACAATTCAGGTTCAGGTTTCAAGTCTTTATTTCGATTTTTGACAAATCATAAAAGACACATTATAATACATTAATAAAACAATAAGTTAAAAAACTTTTAGCAAAAAAAAGAAGTGCAAAACATTAGTGAGCAAAGGCTATATACATGTGAGGCAAACCATATAAACCACACAATGATAACCTAAGATAAATTGATTTTGAAGGAGTTAAGAAAAAGTATTAAACATCTAAGGGGAGAAACCTGATTAAGAACATGAAGGTTAAATAATACATATCGAGTCATGTCAATCAATGAGAAACCATTTCATGATTTAAAATGCAAAAAATGCAGATAGTAGAAAATGAATGTTTAAGCAATAAACAGAGTATATCACTTTATGAAGCACTATTTGCGGGCTCTGGCAACTTTGACATGAGTTTTAACCTTATGAGCCAGGCTGTCTTCCAAGCGTTTACCATCGGAAGACATTTACTTTGCGGGACTCCGGTTTCACGTTGGTCTCTGCCCGCCTTCATTCACAGAGCGTTAGGCATTTCCTGAGTGCAGACACGGAGGATTCTTCCCGCCATAGCAGGGAGTATTCAGGAATTTAGGTTTCAAGATTACGGAGAGCTGCGCAGGAGCGCATGACTGTTTTCCCTTTTTCTGTGATTATTCAGGCCCTTTTAACCTTGCCACATTGGTGATTTTCTTTGAGCGCAGGAGCGTTGTTGCTTGTGTTTGGCTACAACCCTTGCTGATTTTGTGTTCGCTCTACCAGCGCAGTAGTGCTTTATTTTGCACAACCAACCTTGCTGATTTTGCGATATTAGAGCATGCGCAGGAGCGCTCGTGTTTGGAGCTACCAACCTTGCTTATTTTGTGTTATAGTAGTTGCACAGGAGCGCTTGTGTTTTTGTACCTTACCATGCTGATTTTGGGCATATCCCCTTTTTTCATTACCTCTGTGGGGAACAGACCTTCCAGGGTTTATTTGCTACTGTCCTGCTCTACTAAAACACGAATATTCTTTGGTAACCTTCAGGGAGACCAGGAGAAGATTCCTGAAGGTATCCTCTTGGGTAATGAATACACCTTCACATACAATGGACAAAACTGCCATGTTGAGCTTGTGAGTTCTGAGCATTATTTGCTTTATAGTGTGGTGTGAAAGGTTTCTCTCTTTTAACGCCTAACCCTTGGTTCTTTCTCTCATCCTTATATACAGTTACCCCTGGTAGAAGACTCCTACACTTCTGTGACGAAACAGAAACAGGACTAGAAGAGCTGTCTATCCGGCAGTGTTTCATATTTTATCCACTTCCCTTTTCCCCGGGGTGCATTGACGCATAGTGGTGTTAGCTTCACTCTGTGTGTGGGTCATGGGGAAGAAGGGGGCCTTTCTGCATACCATCATTCCTGCTGACGACCTTTCGAGGTTAGTGGTTGCCTAGCACTGATACTACTGGCATCGCGACACCCACGTTGGAGCAGCCCGCTCTCCTGGCGGGATCACTCAGACTCCCACCACAGGGAAAGCATGGGCCCCTCTGGGCCTTGTAGAAAATAATCATAATTGCGCCCATCGTTGGAGTGGCCTGCTCCCTGGTGGGACCACTCTGCACCGCTACCCTTACAGGGCCGCGGTCGGCATTAACACTGCACCTACGGAGCCCCCCAGCCCTTTTGAACTTACCGGGCTGCTCTCTGGGGACTCCGCTCTTGTCCTCGAGACCGGCACCACTCTCATCATGCGGCGGGAGCAGGCACCGGCAATGTGCCTGTTAGACCTGAAATCATTGGCATGAGTCTACTTTCCATTTTTGACAGATTGCATCCTCTGTTTTGATATGTTTTTGCTGGATTTATGCTTTGGGCACTGTGCCACTGCTAATGAAATGAAATGAAATGAAAATTGATTTGTAGAGCGCATGGCTGCCCTAGAGCGTCCCAGCGCTAAAAGAAACACAAAGCTACCAACAGCGTGCACCAAAAAGTCAGACGTCAAGAGGGAATAAGTGGGTTTAAAGGGCCTTCCGAAATTTAATCAGTGCAAGTGCTCCCTATGTTAAAAATTTACTGATTGGTTATTCCACAATTGGGTTATTTGATTTACTGTCAGCCCCTAGTACAGTGCACCATGTGTGCCCAGGGCTTGTAAATCAAATGCTGCTGGTGGGCTTGCAGCACTGGTTGTGCCACCCACAGAAGCAGCTTGTAAAGTATGTCTCAGGCCTGCCATTGCAAGCCCTGTGTGTAGTCTAGCACTGCCATATCGACTTGGCCAAGTGCACCCACTTGCCAGACCCTAAACCTTCCCTTAGCTTCATATTAGACACTCCTATGGTAGGCCCCAGGGCAGGGTGCATTGTAAGTATAAGGTAGGACATGCTCTGATGTGTGTAGCATGTTGTAATAGTGAATTACAGCCATGTTCGATTTTCACTATTGAAGGCAGGAAGATTATTACATTCTTATAATCCTAACTGACTCAGGGAACATGGTAGAAATTCAAATCTAGTATGCCTGAAGTCAGAATAATAAAATTAATCTTTTAGTAAAGTTTATTTTAATATCCTGTGTTTGCAAATACCACTTTTAGAAAGTAGGTATTTGCTTGCCTAACCATTTGTGCCTGCCTCTGCTGGTTTGTGTATTTCTTTTCTGGGTTTGTGTGTGACAGGGCTGGGGAAATTCCAGGAGACAGTCTGGGACAGCCCAGTGGTGAATAGGGAGATTTACATCCAGATGGGAGGGGGAGAGTGCACCTGGGACCTGAATAGGACTGGGCCTTCCCTCTACAATGCTGGCTCCAGCCCCTGTGGCTTGTCGGATGTCTGTGCCCCGCACAGTGAAAGGAGATGGGGAATCCTGTCAACAGAGTGCTCCAGAGCTGTATCTTCCCTCCCCTGTGCTGGCTCCACCTCTTGTGGGGCGGCTGATGTCTCTGCCCTGCACAGTGAAAGGAAGAGGAGAGTCATGTCAACAAAGTGCTCAGGAACTGGTTTGAACTAGCCAGAGGCCTCTCTGCCTTCAGAGAACAAAGGATTTTGGGGTATAAATAATGGGACCCAGTCCCACAGACTTTAGATCACTTCTGGAACAAGAATTCTTTCAGCCAAGGAGAAGAACCAAGGAAGCGGCAGGAGTTTGGACTGCCCCTCTGCCAGTGTGCTGTTTGCTGGATTGGCCTGCAGTGTTTGCTTTATTGCCAAGGGAAAGGAGAAGGAACTTTGTAAGGACTTTCAACTACAGAATATTCTCCAAGGGCTTGAACTGTGCTTGCCTCCTGCTGAAGTCTCAGGGCCAAAAGACTTCACCTCCAGCTCCCTCCTGAATTTCCTTGCTGGGAATTCTGACTTTAGTCACTTGCGTGCCGCTGGGAGCTGGAAGCGCGACGCATCGAGAAGAAGCGTGTCACCGCCGCAGCTGAAATCGTCGCAATGCCTGAGAAGCGAGCCTTCGTCGCATCGCCCTGGAAGCGTTTGTTCATTGAAGCTGCCTGCTGTCGCATCACCGGAGAAGCGTGACGCCATCGAGAGAGTCACCATCGCATCGCCGGAGAAGCGTGTCGCAGGGCCTGTCGCGGCTCCAAAGTACAGAGTCGCCGCAAGGCTGCCAGGGCATCATTGCATCATCATCGCATCCCCGCATCAAGGGCGCCATCTTCTCGCATCGCAACTGGATCATCGCATCGTCATCGTATCGCATCAAGACGCCATCTTGCGCACCGCAACAGGTCGAGAATCTACGCATCACCTCCGCACCGGTAAGGCTCACGGTGAGTCCCCTACTCTGCGCAAGCATTGAGGAAGGACGCAACCGTTCCCCCGGGCAACGGAACCGACGCATCTCCCCTTCTGCGAGTCCTTTTGTTTACTTTGCATTACGCATCCAGGTACTTTGTTGAGAACTTTGTTGCATCTACCATCAACTTGAACAAATAGACTTTAATCATCTTTTAAGTAATCTTAAGTGTAGTATTGTGGATTTTTGTCGTTTATGGTCTTTTGTTTAAGTCTATATAAAGAATACTTATTTTTATGAAACCTGTTTTGTTTCCATCTGTAGTGTTATCACTGTATTACTGTGTATATTCACAAATGCTTAACACACTGCCTCTGAGATAAGCCTTTCTGCTCGTGCCAAGCTACCAAGGGGGTGAGAAGGGGTTATTAAGGAGTGTAATCCCCTTATCCTGACTTAGAAGTAAGGGTCCCTATTTGGACAAAGGTGAATACCATTGCCAACTAGAGACCCCCAGATCTAACATTGGTGGTCAGCAGTGAGGATTTGGACTTTGCATTTGTGTTTCATATACAGTGATTAGTGTACACTACTAGTGAGTGCAGACCAAACATGACCACATATTTTTTTTAGAATCCTTCTTCCTTGGACTGTTAGTTTTTCCTGAAGACTCCCAATTTTAACTACCATGAGTAAACCAGCATCTGTTGTATCTATGGATCTTGATTTTGAGGAAGAGAGACTATAACTATAACTATGGAGATAACCACACAGGACTTCACTTTCTTAATATTTGTATCTAAGAGTCCATGCACATTACTATCGGTCCACAGGTGATGACCTTTTATCAATATATTCTCCGAAGCCGGTGAGCCAGCGTGTGTAAGCCGCTTTGCATTGCGTGATTGCTGTGACTTCCGCATTTTGCTCGGCTGAGCCTCTCAAAGCATACAAGCAGGTGCTGCTGCCTAGCAACGGAGTGCTGGACTCGCCCCTCCCTCCCGCCTCGTTCTGACGCCGGTGACTAGCACCGTTTGAGCAGAGGGCGTGGAGGGTCCGAGCCAGACACTTCCGGCAGATACCAGCAGCGCTCTAGTTGTTGGGACGCTGGGGGGGATATAAGGCACTGGATTCTGGCGCCTTGTGTGGTAAGTGGGCAGTGGCAGTGTCCCTACCGCTTTTTACTGAAGCGCACTAGCACATTTCACTCGCATGTTGACCTAGCGTGTGAGCTCATTTTAAACTTTTAAAGCTTCTTCTCCTCACCTGGCACTGTGGTGAGCCAGCGCGTGTAAGCCGCTTTGCATTGCGTGATTGCTGTGACTTCCGCATTTTGCTCGGCTGAGCCTCTCAAAGCATACAAGCAGGTGCTGCTGCCTAGCAACGGAGTGCTGGACTCGCCCCTCCCTCCCGCCTCGTTCTGACGCCGGTGACTAGCACCGTTTGAGCAGAGGGCGTGGAGGGTCCGAGCCAGACACTTCCGGCAGATACCAGCAGCGCTCTAGTTGTTGGGACGCTGGGGGGGATATAAGGCACTGGATTCTGGCGCCTTGTGTGGTAAGTGGGCAGTGGCAGTGTCCCTACCGCTTTTTACTGAAGCGCACTAGCGCATTTCACTCGCATGTTGACCTAGCGTGTGAGCTCATTTTAAACTTTTAAAGCTTCTTCTCCTCACCTGGCACTGTGGTGAGCCAGCTCGTGTAAGCCGCTTTGCATTGCGTGATTGCTGTGACTTCCGCATTTTGCTCGGCTGAGCCTCTCAAAGCATACAAGCAGGTGCTGCTGCCTAGCAACGGAGTGCTGGACTCGCCCCTCCCTCCCGCCTCGTTCTGACGCCGGTGACTAGCACCGTTTGAGCAGAGGGCGTGGAGGGTCCGAGCCAGACACTTCCGGCAGATACCAGCAGCGCTCTAGTTGTTGGGACGCTGGGGGGGATATAAGGCGGATGTGTTGCAGGCAGCGCAGCGGACGAGCGCAGCGGGCGCGACGAAGGCGCGCCGGAGTTGCGCCTGAGTTAAGCCCGTCTGCGCGCGTCCGCGACCGACAGCGGCCCAGGGCCAGTCCCCCTGCCCCTTCTCTACTTCGCACTAGCTGGAGTCGAGATGAACTTCTTCTCCTCCGCAGTGAGCTTTCTGGCCCTTGCTCTCACAGCATTGAGGCAGGACACTACATGGGCTGTAGCCACTGTAACTTCACCTTTAACACAGGAAAGGCTCAAATCAGAGGCCATCAGGCCCTGGTATGCGGCTTACTGAACGTACGCTCCCTACGTAAACACTCTCAGGACATCCACGACCTCCTCAGCGGAAAGCAATGGGATCTGCTTTTCCTCACGGAGACTTGGCTAGACCAAGACTCCATGCCGGAGATTATTGAAGCCATCCCTGAGGGCTATTGTCTGCAAAGACTAGACAGAATACGGGGGAGAGGGGGTGGCATAGCCATTGTTGTTAAACAAGATTACCAATGTCTGCTAGAACGCACTATGATTGATGATAGTGAAGCAGGTGCGTTTTCTATCTCAATAAATGGCTACCTTACCCTGAAGGGCCTTTTGCTTTATCGCCCTCCGGGCCCTACTGCAGCTTTTATTGAGAAGTTAGTGGAAAGTGTCACAGAGGCTGCATTATGCACGGACAAATATCTAGTCTTAGGTGACCTTAACTTGCACTTAGATACCCCTACGGATAAGGTGGCGAGTGATTTCTGTCAAATAATGGCAGGTTTACAGTTTGAACAGAAGGTACAGCACCCTACCCATCAGCTGGGCCACCTCCTTGATCCGGTTTTTGCAAACTGGAACCAAGTGGATGCCCAAACTCCGATCCCCATCCCATGGTCTGATCATCTCCTCATCCCATTTACCATCGGAATGCAGGGACCACGCCCCAGTGACCCCCCCGCTGACAAACATCCTAGGCGGAGATGGGCGGCGTTCTCCCAAGCCAAATTCAATCTGGCGCTAACTGAGAAGGGTCATCCTGGGGGTGATGGGGTAGATGAAATTAATTCTAACTTAGACCAACGAATTACGGAAGCCCTGGATCTGATGGCACCACTTGGTGTGGTTAAAACGGGGGGCCGAGCACATAGATCGGCTCCTTGGTATAATGAGGACATGCGGACGGCCAAAGCCGCATGTAAACGTGCTGAAAGGCAATGGAGAATTGCCTACTCGACCCCCGCCAAAACAGAGTACATAGATTGTAGGCGCAATTACCACAAATTGATTAGGAAGGGTAAATCATTGTACTACTGCAACAAGATTGAAGAAGCTGAACAGTCCACCAAGGAACTCTTCTCAATCTATAAGTCCATTGCGGTAGGGAAACCCGCTGCGGTGCCTAAAAAACTCTGCACGACGGAGGGTTGTGACCGCATTGCTGAGTTCTTTGCAAACAAGGTTATTAACATCTACAATTCCTTTCCTCAGAGGACAGATAATGGTCCTAGACACCCGGAAGCCACTAAAACCAAAGGGGAACAACGTTTAACCACCTTTGTCACCCCCCCCACTGAGGAACTTCTCCGCATTTGTGGGTCGATAAAATCCGGCTCGCCAAGAGACCCGACCACTCCTAGTCGGTTGAAGGGCAGCCTGCCAGCACTTGAGCCTTATGTTCGTCATTTACTGGATACCTCCTTTAAATCCCAGGTTGTCCCTAATGCTTGGAAGCAAGCAGTGGTACTTCCCCTGCAGAAGAAAGCCAATGTCAGTTTTGAAAAACTCGACAACCTTCACCCAATCTCCCTCCTGCCCTACATGGCAAAAGTGGCGGAAAAAATAGCCAATGTACAACTTATGCAGTTCGAGGAGGCGGCTTCGCTACTCCATGACTCGCAATTTGGCTTCCGCCCCCGTCACTCGACGGAATCGGCACTCCTCGTGGCGGTTGAAGCGCTACGACAAGGTGTGGTCGAGGGCCAAACCATGGCATTGATTTTACTCGACCTAAGCGCGGCATTCGACACTGTAGCACATTCCATCTTGCTACAGTGTCTGAATGAAGGCGGGGTTACAGGAGCAGCGCTTGGCTGGATCGGGTCCTTCCTGTCTGACAGGTGTTTTCAAGTCAGACTGGGTGAATGCTACTCGAAGGAGATTGAGTTGGGCCAGGGCGTGCCTCAGGGCTCGTCCCTGAGCCCAACCCTATTTAATATCTATGTCTCCCCCTTGGCGGCCATCGTGGAGGGATACGGTCTACGCCTGGTGTCCTACGCCGACGACACGCAGTTGGTCATCTCCCTGTCGCGTGCACCCGGCCTCGCAGCGGACATCTTCAGGAATTGCATGCAAGACCTTGCTGCCTGGATGTCCGCAAACTGCTTAAAACTAAACGGCAGTAAGACCGAGGTGCTCGTGGTGGGGGGAGGGCCGTCTGCCTGGTCGTCGGCGTGGTGGCCGCCCTGTCTGGGTGAAGTCCCCGCTCCTTGCCGTGAGGCCAGGAACCTTGGCGTGTGGCTGGACAAAGATCTTGCCTTTGGTCCCCAGGTCAGTCGGGTGGCGGGTATATGCTTCGGTGTCCTGAGAGCTTTAAGGAAAGTGTTAGATCTTCTCCCGATTTCTGCTCGAAGGACGCTGGTGCATGCCCTCGTCACCTCACGACTTGACTATGGGAACTTGCTTTATCTGAGGGCCACAGGCAAGGCCATGGGTCGCCTGCAAGTCCTTCAAAATGCTGCAGCGCGGCTTGTACTCAGGCTCCCTAGGAGGTCATCCTCCAAACCAGCTTTGCGGGCCCTCCACTGGCTTCCCATTGAGAGGAGAGTGGAGTTCAAGGCCCTCACTACATGCCATCGCATTTTGAGCGGTAAAGCGCCTGCTCCGCTCAAGAGTCTGGTAACCCACTATGAGCCCACACGCAGTCTACGGTCCTCGCAGACTGGGCTGCTAAGGGTCCCCAGAGTATCGAAGGCGCGTATGGGAGGCAGATCTTTTAGATACCTCGCTCCCAGGTGCTGGAATGCCCTTCCTTTGGAACTGCGACTAGAACGATCTGAAGTTCTGTTCAGGAAAAAACTTAAAACATACCTTTTCAGCAGGTAGCCTTCTGTGGGAGGGGGGGGCAGCCATTTCACTTATCACAGCGCGGGGACACACCTGTGGCGTAACCAGGCGCTTTACAAATGCCCAAATAAATAAATAAATAAAGAGGTTGGAAACCTACACTGTGAAACAGCTCAAGTATCTCTGCAGGAAATTGAAAGTTGCTACACCAGGCATTTCTAAAAAGGAAGACTACCAAAATGCGCTGAGGGCCTGGGTAGAAGCAAGAAATGCCCCTGATCTTGTGGTTGAGCCTGTTGGGGATGCAAATGGGCAAATTGATGGGCAAGAATTTCCAGCCGGGGGGGGCGTCCCCACCTGGCAGCAGCATCTCTTCCAAAGACCTGTCCCCCAGGAAGCTGGCAGACAGGGAGAGAAATAGGGCACTCAAGCTGAGTTGGCTAAGCTTAAGATGGAGGGTCAGAGGGAGACAGAGAATAACAGGTTGTTTTTGGAAAGAGAGAGAATGAGAATGGAGCATGGGAGAATGTTGAGGGAATTAGAGATCAAGGCCAAGGGCTTAGAAATCAATCCCTCTGGTAGCAGCGCACCATCTGTGCCTTCAGAAGGCAGGGTACATATCCCCAAGGATGTCATCAAAGATTTTCACAAAGGGGAAGATATTGGGCAGTGGTTTGCAGCCTTTGAGATAGCAATGTAGGCCCACCGGGTCCCTGAGAAGGATTGGGGAGGGGGATGTGGGGCCGCTTTTTAACTGAGGGTAGGGAAACTTTGTAAGACTTGCCCAGTTCTCATAGAATGTCTTTTGCCCACATGAAGGAAGCACTGATGACAAGGTATGGGTTAACTCCAGAGCTCTATAGACAGAGGTTCAGAAATGGTAAGAAACTGGGGGGAACCACTTGGGTAGAATATGTGTCTTTCTTTTGCAGAGCTATGGATGGTTGGGTGAGGGGTAGCAATGTTGATAATTTTCAAGCGCTCTATGATTTGATTGCTAGGGAGCACTTGTCTGCTAATTGTTTTCCCGAGCTACGCCAGCACCTTATTGATTGCAAGTTGACTAATCCTAGAAAGCTTGCTGAAGAGGCAGACCGCTGGGTGAGTACCAGGGTCCACAGGGTCTTGTGGGAGACTCCGCCAAAGGTGGGCAGGATCCCCAGCAGAAGAGTGGGGGGACAAGGGTAAACAGAGGGAGTTCCAAAAATGTCCCCCAAAGTAATTCCCAAGGGAACCAAGGTAAGGGTTTCCAGCCTCCCCCTGAAAAGAAGTCAGGACCCCGACGGGTAAACCTGTTCATAGGGGGCCTGTTACCTGCTTTCAGTGTAAGCAGGTGGGACACCGTTGGTATGATCCCCAGTGTCCTCAGAAATGACAGTATGTGCCACCCCGTGCACCATCCCATCAGATGGCCAGTGTAGCCCTGGGTGGGAAGGAGATGGGTGCCCAAGGTGGGAGAGGTCCCGCAGAAATGTCCCTTGTATCATTAGGAGACTTTGAGATGGTCCCTAAAACTCAGCTGCCTGAGAACACTAAAAAATACAGGCAGTGGGTGACCATCAATGGCCATAGACAGAGGAGCAAGTGTGACAGCTGTCAAGTGTCACTTGGTCTCTGAAGAGCAGGTAGTCCCCAATGCATTCTTCCCAGTTGTTGCCGCTGACAACACAGAGAGCCATTGCAAGGTGGCTCAAGTTCCCTTTGAGTGGGGGGGGGTCTCTGGTACTCTTCAAGAGGCTGTGAGGCCATCCACGCCTGTTGATTGTCTGTTAGGCAATGATTTAGAAAACTCCCCTTGGATGAAGGTGGAGAGGAAGGCGCATTTAGAGATGTTGGGTCTGCCTGAGTGGCCATGTGTGACCACTAGGTCTATGGCAGCTAAGGGTGCTCAAGAGACCCTTGAGCCTGAAAAGAAGGCCCAGGGACCTGCCTTAAAGAGAAGATGTAAGGGGCGTGGGATACCAGCCTCCATTGTTCCCACGGTCCAGGAGGAAGCAGACCTTGAGGGGGATGCCCTGGAACCCACTGGTGAGCAAGTTTCTGAACTGGGGAACCTACCTGAGCTGACCCATTGGCAGCAAGAAGGGGGTCCCTCCAGGGAGGAATTTTGTGAAGAGCAGCAGAAGTGCCCTTCTCTTGTGGGTTTGAGGCAACAGGCCACAAACCAGGCAGCAGGTGATCAGTCTGGATCACATTGGATCTACTGGGAGAATGGTCTCCTGTATAGCGAGCCTAAGGTTGCTGAGCCTGGGTCAGCCCGTGTGCTGGTGGTACCCCAGCGCTTCAGAGCCTTCCTACTGGGTTTGGCTCATGATGTTCCTTTAACTGGTCATCTGGGGCAGAACAAGACCTTTGAAAGGCTTGTCTCCCACTTTTATTGGCCCCAGATACGGAAGAGTTCAGATACTCATTGTAGGACTTGTCAAACTTGCCAGGCAAGTGGGAAAAGTGGAAGGAGGCACAAGGCCCCTCTCCAACCTTTCCCTGTAGTCAGTACCCCCTTTGAACGGGTAGGCGTTGACATTGTGGGACCACTGGACCCCAAGACAGCCATGGGCAACAGGTCTTGGTGGACCATGCTACCCGGTACCCGGAAGCCATTCCGCTCAGGACAGTGACGGCCCCAGTGGTGGAACGTGCACTGATGGGGATCTTCTCCCGTGTGGGGTTCCCCAGAGAGGTTGTGTCTGACCGAGGTACAAACTTCATTTCTAATTATATAAAGTCTCTGTGGAAGGAGTGTGGTGTTACCTACAAGTTCACCACTCCTTACCACCCACAAGGTAATGGGCTGGTTGAAAGATTCAACCGGACCCTTAAGGGCATGATCATGGGTCTTGAAGAACCAATGAGGCATAAGTGGGAAGTCCTCTTGCCATGCCTTCTGTTTGCCTACCGAGAGGTGCCACAAAAGTCTCTAGGGTTCAGCCCCTTAGAGCTTTTGTATGGTCACCCGGTAAGAGGACCTTTGAGTTTGGTCAAGGAAGGCTGGGAGCAATCTCCCAGGAAACCTCCCCAGGATGTATATAGCTACATGCTGGCCTTCAGGAACCAGACTCAGCGTTTCAGGGATCTCGCTCAGGCGAATCTGGAAGCCAGCCAGGAGGAAATGAAGCGGTGGTACGGTCAGAATGCCGCTCTGATTGAGCTTCAGCCTGGACAGAAAGTTTGGGTCATGGCCCCTGTGGAGCCTTGTGTGCTCCAGGACAGGTGGACCGGTCCATACGAGGTGGTGGAGCGCAAGAGTGATGTCACCTATCTGGTGAACTTGCGGTCTCCAAGGAACCCTTTGAGGGTCCTTCATGTTAACCGCCTGAAGCCCCACTTAGAAAGTCCGAAGTGGGCATGCTCCTAGCAACAGATGATGGAATGGAGGAGGAGACAGAGCCTCTTCCTGACCTCCTGTCTGCAGCAGAGCAAGAGGGGTCAGTGGATGGTGTCAGCCTCTATGCCACCCTGACCCCTGATCAGCAGCAAGATCGTCGCCAACTGTTGGGGCAATTCTCTGATCTATTTTCCTTGGTCCCTGGTGTCACAGAGTGGTGCGTCCATGATGTGGACACTGGCGACAGTCCTCCTGTGAAGCACAAGGCTTACAGAGTGACTGACAAGGTTAGGGCTTACATTAAGGAGAAAATCTCCAAGATGCTTGCTTTAGGGGTCAGTGAGTCCTCCAACAGTCCTTGGGCCAGCCCAGTGGTCTTGGTCCCAAAGGCTGCCTCGCCGGGTGCCGCACCTGAACTCCGGTTCTGTGTGGACTACAGAGGGCTCAATACAGTCACCAGGACTGATGCACACCCCATCCCCAGAGCTGATGAGCTCATTGATTGGTTAGGGGCTGCATGATACCTCAGCATGTTTGATTTGACGTCTGGGTACTGGCAGATGGCCTTGACTGATGGGACTAAGGAGAGGTCAGCATTCTCCACACCAGATGGGCACTACCAATACCGGGTTATGCCCTTTGGGATGAAGAATGCACCTGCCACCTTTCAGAGGTTGGTCAACCAGGTGTTGACTGGGCTGGAGGTAGTTTGGTTTGCCCTGTTCCCATCATGCACTGGGACAGGAACAGACTAATTTGCATATAGCCAGGTTCTGAGTTGGGATGGTGCAGTGAGCTAAAAAACGGTGATGGATTAAAACCATGATCTCTTGACTTGGTAAGAGTATTCTGCATCATTCAGAAACTCTGTCCATCACCACCCCCCTTTTCCAAAATCGGTTTTATCCACACTATGTGTGGGAGGGTATACTCAGACGTGAGTCCCTTGCTCATTGCACCATCAGGATTCAAGCAAGCCGGGCCGAAGAAGGCTGTGATGCCAGAAACCGGTCCCGGAAGCTTGTTTCCTTCCCAGTATAAGAATTGGCTTGGTAGTTTGGTTTGCCCTGTTCCCATCATGCACTGGGACAGGAACAGACTAATTTGCATATAGCCAGGTTCTGAGTTGGGATGGTGCAGTGAGCTAAAAAACTGTGATGGATTAAAACCATGATCTCTTGACTTGGTAAGAGTATTCTGCATCATTCAGAAACTCTGTCCATCACCACCCCCCTTTTCCAAAATCGGGTTTATCCACACTATGTGTGGGAGGGTATACTCAGACGTGAGTCCCTTGCTCATTGCACCATCAGGATTCAAGCAAGCCGGGCCGAAGAAGGCTGTGATGCCAGAAACCGGTCCCCGGAAGCTTGTTTTCTTCCCAGTATAAGAATTGGCTTGGTAGTTTGGTTTGCCCTGTTCCCATCATGCACTGGGACAGGAACAGACTAATTTGCATATAGCCAGGTTCTGAGTTGGGATGGTGCAGTGAGCTAAAAAACGGTGATGGATTAAAACCATGATCTCTTGACTTGGTAAGAGTATTCTGCATCATTCAGAAACTCTGTCCATCACCACCCCCCTTTTCCAAAATCGGTTTTATCCACACTATGTGTGGGAGGGTATACTCAGACGTGAGTCCCTTGCTCATTGCACCATCAGGATTCAAGCAAGCCGGGCCGAAGAAGGCTGTGATGCCAGAAACCGGTCCCCAGAAGCTTGTTTCCTTCCCAGTATAAGAATTGGCTTGGTAGTTTGGTTTGCCCTGTTCCCATCATGCACTGGGACAGGAACAGACTAATTTGCATATAGCCAGGTTCTGAGTTGGGATGGTGCAGTGAGCTAAAAAACGGTGATGGATTAAAACCATGATCTCTTGACTTGGTAAGAGTATTCTGCATCATTCAGAAACTCTGTCCATCACCACCCCCCTTTTCCAAAATCGGTTTTATCCACACTATGTGTGGGAGGGTATACTCAGACGTGAGTCCCTTGCTCATTGCACCATCAGGATTCAAGCAAGCCGGGCCGAAGAAGGCTGTGATGCCAGAAACCGGTCCCGGAAGCTTGTTTCCTTCCCAGTATAAGAATTGGCTTGGTAGTTTGGTTTGCCCTGTTCCCATCATGCACTGGGACAGGAACAGACTAATTTGCATATAGCCAGGTTCTGAGTTGGGATGGTACAGTGAGCTAAAAAACGGTGATGGATTAAAACCATGATCTCTTGACTTGGTAAGAGTATTCTGCATCATTCAGAAACTCTGTCCATCACCACCCCCCTTTTCCAAAATCGGTTTTATCCACACTATGTGTGGGAGGGTATACTCAGACGTGAGTCCCTTGCTCATTGCACCATCAGGATTCAAGCAAGCCGGGCCGAAGAAGGCTGTGATGCCAGAAACCGGTCCCCGGAAGCTTGTTTCCTTCCCAGTATAAGAATTGGCTTGGTAGTTTGGTTTGCCCTGTTCCCATCATGCACTGGGACAGGAACAGACTAATTTGCATATAGCCAGGTTCTGAGTTGGGATGGTGCAGTGAGCTAAAAAACGGTGATGGATTAAAACCATGATCTCTTGACTTGGTAAGAGTATTCTGCATCATTCAGAAACTCTGTCCATCACCACCCCCCTTTTCCAAAATCGGTTTTATCCACACTATGTGTGGGAGGGTATACTCAGACGTGAGTCCCTTGCTCATTGCACCATCAGGATTCAAGCAAGCCGGGCCGAAGAAGGCTGTGATGCCAGAAACCGGTCCCGGAAGCTTGTTTCCTTCCCAGTATAAGAATTGGCTTGGTAGTTTGGTTTGCCCTGTTCCCATCATGCACTGGGATAGGAACAGACTAATTTGCATATAGCCAGGTTCTGAGTTGGGATGGTGCAGTGAGCTAAAAAAACTGTGATGGATTAAAACCATGATCTCTTGACTTGGTAAGAGTATTCTGCATCATTCAGAAACTCTGTCCATCACCACCCCCCTTTTCCAAAATCGGTTTTATCCACACTATGTGTGGGAGGGTATACTCAGACGTGAGTCCCTTGCTCATTGCACCATCAGGATTCAAGCAAGCCGGGCCGAAGAAGGCTGTGATGCCAGAAACCGGTCCCCGGAAGCTTGTTTTCTTCCCAGTATAAGAATTGGCTTGGTAGTTTGGTTTGCCCTGTTCCCATCATGCACTGGGACAGGAACAGACTAATTTGCATATAGCCAGGTTCTGAGTTGGGATGGTGCAGTGAGCTAAAAAACGGTGATGGATTAAAACCATGATCTCTTGACTTGGTAAGAGTATTCTGCATCATTCAGAAACTCTGTCCATCACCACCCCCCTTTTCCAAAATCGGTTTTATCCACACTATGTGTGGGAGGGTATACTCAGACGTGAGTCCCTTGCTCATTGCACCATCAGGATTCAAGCAAGCCGGGCCGAAGAAGGCTGTGATGCCAGAAACCGGTCCCCAGAAGCTTGTTTCCTTCCCAGTATAAGAATTGGCTTGGTAGTTTGGTTTGCCCTGTTCCCATCATGCACTGGGACAGGAACAGACTAATTTGCATATAGCCAGGTTCTGAGTTGGGATGGTGCAGTGAGCTAAAAAACGGTGATGGATTAAAACCATGATCTCTTGACTTGGTAAGAGTATTCTGCATCATTCAGAAACTCTGTCCATCACCACCCCCCTTTTCCAAAATCGGTTTTATCCACACTATGTGTGGGAGGGTATACTCAGACGTGAGTCCCTTGCTCATTGCACCATCAGGATTCAAGCAAGCCGGGCCGAAGAAGGCTGTGATGCCAGAAACCGGTCCCCGGAAGCTTGTTTCCTTCCCAGTATAAGAATTGGCTTGGTAGTTTGGTTTGCCCTGTTCCCATCATGCACTGGGACAGGAACAGACTAATTTGCATATAGCCAGGTTCTGAGTTGGGATGGTGCAGTGAGCTAAAAAACGGTGATGGATTAAAACCATGATCTCTTGACTTGGTAAGAGTATTCTGCATCATTCAGAAACTCTGTCCATCACCACCCCCCTTTTCCAAAATCGGTTTTATCCACACTATGTGTGGGAGGGTATACTCAGACGTGAGTCCCTTGCTCATTGCACCATCAGGATTCAAGCAAGCCGGGCCGAAGAAGGCTGTGATGCCAGAAACCGGTCCCGGAAGCTTGTTTCCTTCCCAGTATAAGAATTGGCTTGGTAGTTTGGTTTGCCCTGTTCCCATCATGCACTGGGACAGGAACAGACTAATTTGCATATAGCCAGGTTCTGAGTTGGGATGGTGCAGTGAGCTAAAAAACGGTGATGGATTAAAACCATGATCTCTTGACTTGGTAAGAGTATTCTGCATCATTCAGAAACTCTGTCCATCACCACCCCCCTTTTCCAAAATCGGTTTTATCCACACTATGTGTGGGAGGGTATACTCAGACGTGAGTCCCTTGCTCATTGCACCATCAGGATTCAAGCAAGCCGGGCCGAAGAAGGCTGTGATGCCAGAAACCGGTCCCCGGAAGCTTGTTTCCTTCCCAGTATAAGAATTGGCTTGGTAGTTTGGTTTGCCCTGTTCCCATCATGCACTGGGACAGGAACAGACTAATTTGCATATAGCCAGGTTCTGAGTTGGGATGGTGCAGTGAGCTAAAAAACGGTGATGGATTAAAACCATGATCTCTTGACTTGGTAAGAGTATTCTGCATCATTCAGAAACTCTGTCCATCACCACCCCCCTTTTCCAAAATCGGTTTTATCCACACTATGTGTGGGAGGGTATACTCAGACGTGAGTCCCTTGCTCATTGCACCATCAGGATTCAAGCAAGCCGGGCCGAAGAAGGCTGTGATGCCAGAAACCGGTCCCGGAAGCTTGTTTCCTTCCCAGTATAAGAATTGGCTTGGTAGTTTGGTTTGCCCTGTTCCCATCATGCACTGGGACAGGAACAGACTAATTTGCATATAGCCAGGTTCTGAGTTGGGATGGTGCAGTGAGCTAAAAAAACTGTGATGGATTAAAACCATGATCTCTTGACTTGGTAAGAGTATTCTGCATCATTCAGAAACTCTGTCCATCACCACCCCCCTTTTCCAAAATCGGTTTTATCCACACTATGTGTGGGAGGGTATACTCAGACGTGAGTCCCTTGCTCATTGCACCATCAGGATTCAAGCAAGCCGGGCCGAAGAAGGCTGTGATGCCAGAAACCGGTCCCCGGAAGCTTGTTTTCTTCCCAGTATAAGAATTGGCTTGGTAGTTTGGTTTGCCCTGTTCCCATCATGCACTGGGACAGGAACAGACTAATTTGCATATAGCCAGGTTCTGAGTTGGGATGGTGCAGTGAGCTAAAAAACGGTGATGGATTAAAACCATGATCTCTTGACTTGGTAAGAGTATTCTGCATCATTCAGAAACTCTGTCCATCACCACCCCCCTTTTCCAAAATCGGTTTTATCCACACTATGTGTGGGAGGGTATACTCAGACGTGAGTCCCTTGCTCATTGCACCATCAGGATTCAAGCAAGCCGGGCCGAAGAAGGCTGTGATGCCAGAAACCGGTCCCCAGAAGCTTGTTTCCTTCCCAGTATAAGAATTGGCTTGGTAGTTTGGTTTGCCCTGTTCCCATCATGCACTGGGACAGGAACAGACTAATTTGCATATAGCCAGGTTCTGAGTTGGGATGGTGCAGTGAGCTAAAAAACGGTGATGGATTAAAACCATGATCTCTTGACTTGGTAAGAGTATTCTGCATCATTCAGAAACTCTGTCCATCACCACCCCCCTTTTCCAAAATCGGTTTTATCCACACTATGTGTGGGAGGGTATACTCAGACGTGAGTCCCTTGCTCATTGCACCATCAGGATTCAAGCAAGCCGGGCCGAAGAAGGCTGTGATGCCAGAAACCGGTCCCCGGAAGCTTGTTTCCTTCCCAGTATAAGAATTGGCTTGGTAGTTTGGTTTGCCCTGTTCCCATCATGCACTGGGACAGGAACAGACTAATTTGCATATAGCCAGGTTCTGAGTTGGGATGGTGCAGTGAGCTAAAAAACGGTGATGGATTAAAACCATGATCTCTTGACTTGGTAAGAGTATTCTGCATCATTCAGAAACTCTGTCCATCACCACCCCCATTTTCCAAAATCGGTTTTATCCACACTATGTGTGGGAGGGTATACTCAGACGTGAGTCCCTTGCTCATTGCACCATCAGGATTCAAGCAAGCCGGGCCGAAGAAGGCTGTGATGCCAGAAACCGGTCCCCGGAAGCTTGTTTCCTTCCCAGTATAAGAATTGGCTTGGTAGTTTGGTTTGCCCTGTTCCCATCATGCACTGGGACAGGAACAGACTAATTTGCATATAGCCAGGTTCTGAGTTGGGATGGTGCAGTGAGCTAAAAAACGGTGATGGATTAAAACCATGATCTCTTGACTTGGTAAGAGTATTCTGCATCATTCAGAAACTCTGTCCATCACCACCCCCCTTTTCCAAAATCGGTTTTATCCACACTATGTGTGGGAGGGTATACTCAGACGTGAGTCCCTTGCTCATTGCACCATCAGGATTCAAGCAAGCCGGGCCGAAGAAGGCTGTGATGCCAGAAACCGGTCCCCGGAAGCTTGTTTCCTTCCCAGTATAAGAATTGGCTTGGTAGTTTGGTTTGCCCTGTTCCCATCATGCACTGGGACAGGAACAGACTAATTTGCATATAGCCAGGTTCTGAGTTGGCTAAAAAACGGTGATGGATTAAAACCATGATCTCTTGACTTGGTAAGAGTATTCTGCATCATTCAGAAACTCTGTCCATCACCACCCCCCCTTTTCCAAAATCGTTTTTATCCACACTATGTGTGGGAGGGTATACTCAGACGTGAGTCCCTTGCTCATTGCACCATCAGGATTCAAGCAAGCCGGGCCGAAGAAGGCTGTGATGCCAGAAACCGGTCCCCGGAAGCTTGTTTCCTTCCCAGTATAAGAATTGGCTTGGTAGTTTGGTTTGCCCTGTTCCCATCATGCACTGGGACAGGAACAGACTAATTTGCATATAGCCAGGTTCTGAGTTGGGATGGTGCAGTGAGCTAAAAAACGGTGATGGATTAAAACCATGATCTCTTGACTTGGTAAGAGTATTCTGCATCATTCAGAAACTCTGTCCATCACCACCCCCCTTTTCCAAAATCGGTTTTATCCACACTATGTGTGGGAGGGTATACTCAGACGTGAGTCCCTTGCTCATTGCACCATCAGGATTCAAGCAAGCCGGTCCGAAGAAGGCTGTGATGCCAGAAACCGGTCCCTGGAAGCTTGTTTCCTTCCCAGTATAAGAATTGGCTTGGTAGTTTGGTTTGCCATGTTCCCATCATGCACTGGGACAGGAACAGACTAATTTGCATATAGCCAGGTTCTGAGTTGGGATGGTGCAGTGAGCTAAAAAACGGTGATGGATTAAAACCATGATCTCTTGACTTGGTAAGAGTATTCTGCATCATTCAGAAACTCTGTCCATCACCACCCCCCTTTTCCAAAATCGGATTTTAGTGCCGCCTACCTGGATGACATTGCAGTGTTCAGCGCCAGTTGGGAAGAACACTTGCAGCACCTCTGGGAAGTGTTGATGGCGCTGCGCAAGGCAGGCCTCACGGTCAAGGCAAGTAAGTGTCAGATCGGGAAGGGTTCCGTTGTGTACTTGGGTCACCAGGTAGGAAGTGGCCAGGTGGCGCCCCTACAACCCAAGATTGATACCATCCTGGCATGGGCACCCCCAAAGACTCAGACACAGGTGAGAGCCTTTTTAGGACTCACGGGGTACTACAGGAGGTTTGTCAAGGGGTATGGCAACATTGTTGCACCCTTGACTGAGGTGACTTCCAGGAAGCAGCCCAAGAAAGTGAAGTGGACTGACACCTGTCAGTAGGCTTTTGATGCCCTGAAGACTGCCATGTGCACAGCACCTGTGCTTCAGGCGCCCGACTTCTCAAAAGAATTCATTGTACAGGTAGGCGCTTCAGAGCATGGTGTGGGGGCTGTTCTATGACAGATTTCTGAAGAGGGCTTTGACCAACCTGTAGTCTTCATCAGTAGGAGGTTACTTCCACGGGAACAGAGGTGGGGTGCAATTGAGCGTGAGGCATTTACTGTGGTCTAGGCACTGAAGAAGTTGAGACCATACTTGTTTGGGACTCACTTCCGGGTTCAGACCGACCACAGGCCCCTCAGATGGCTGATGCAGATGAGGGGTGAGAACCCAAAGTTGTTGAGGTGGTCCATCTATCTACAGGGTATGGACTTTATGGTGGAACACCGCCCTGGTACAGAACACGCCAACGCTGATGGTCTGTCCAGATTTTTCCGCCTTAGTGCAGAGAACTCCCAAGGGGAAGGGTAGTTCTCCCCACATTTCAGCTGGAGGGGACACGTGTTAGACCTGACATCATTGGCGTGAGTCTCCCTTCCATTTTTGACGGATTGCCTCCTCTGTTTTGATATGTTTTTGCTGGATTAATGCTTTGGGCACTGTGCCACTGCTAATCAGTGCCACAGTGCAAGTGCTCCATATGTTAAATGGATGTACTGATTGGTTATTCCACAATTGGGCTATTTGATGTACTGTCAGCCCCTAGTACAGTGCACCATGTGTGCCCAGGGCTTGTAAATCAAATGCTGCTGGTGGGCTTGCAGCACTGGTTGTGCCACCCTCAGAAGCAGCTTGTAAAGTATGTCTCAGGCCTGCCATTGCAAGGCCAGTGTGCAGTCTAGCACTGCCATGTTGACTTGGCCAAGTGCACCCACTTGCCAGTCCCTAAACCTTCCCTTTGCTTTATATTAGACACCCCTACGGTAGGCCCCAGGGCAGGGTGCACTGTAAGTATAAGGTAGGACATGCTCTGATGTGTGTAGCATGTTCTAATAGTGAATTACAGCCATTTTTGTTTTTCACTATTGAAGGCTACCTGTTCTCATAGGCCAGAATGGACAGTGAATATTATTACATTCTTATAATCCTAACTGACTCAGGGAACATGGTATAAATTCGGATTTAGTATGCCTGAACTCAGAATAATAAAATACATCTTTTAGTACAGTTTATTTTAATATCCTGTGTTTGCAAATACCACTTTTAGAAAGCAGGTATTTGCTTGCCTAACCATTTGAGCCTGCCTCTGCTGGTTTGTGTATTCCTTGTCTGGGTTTGTGTGTGACAGGGCTGGGGAAATTCCAGGAGACAGTCTGGGACAGCCCAGTGGTGATTAGGGAGATTTACATCCAGATGGGAGGGGGAGAGTGCACCTGGGACCTGAATAGGACTGGGCCTTCCCTCTACATTGCTGGCTCCACCCCCTGGGGCTTGTCGGATGTCTGTGCCCTGCACAGTGAAAGGAGAAGGGGAATCCTGTCAACAGAGTGCTCCAGAGCTGTATCTTCCCTCCCCTGTGCCGGCTCCACCTCCTCTGGGGCGGCTGATGTCTCTGCCCTGCACAGTGAAAGGAAGAGGAGAGTCTTGTCAACAAAGTGCTCAGGAACTGGTTTGAACTAGGCAGAGACCCCTCTGCCTTCAGAGAACAAAGGATTTTGGGGTATAAATATTGGGACCCAGTCCCACAGACTTTAGATCACTTCTGGAACAAGAAACCTTTCTGCCAAGGAGAAGTACCAAGGAATCTGTAGGAGTTTGGACTGCCCCTCTGCCAGTGTGCTGTTTGCTGGGTTGGCCTGCCATGGTTGCTTTATTGCCAAGGGAAAGGAGAAGGAATTTGTAAGGACTTTCAACTACAGAATATTCTCCAAGGGCTTGAACTGTGCTTGCCCCCTGCTGAAGTCTCAGGGCCAAAAGACTTCACCTCCAGCTGCCTCCTGAATTTCCCTGCTGTGAATTCTGACTCCAGTCACTTGCGTGCCGCTGGGAGCTGGAAGCGCGACGCATCGAATAGAAGCGTGTCGTCGCCGCAGCTGAAATCGTTGCAACGCTGGAGAAGCGAGCGAGCCTTCATCGCATCTCCCTGGAAGCGTGTGTTCAATGAAGCTGCCTGCTGTCGCATCACCGGAGAAGCGTGACGCCATCGCATCGCCGGAGAAGAGCGTCACAGGGCCTGTCACAGCTCCAAAGTACAGAGTCGCCGCAAGGCTGCCAGGGCGTCATCGCATCGCATCGCCGCATCAAGGGCGCCATCTTCTCGCATTGCAACTGGATCATCGCATCGTCATCGCATCAAGGCGCCATCTTGCGCACCGTAACAGGTCGAGAATCTACGCATCACCTCCGCACCGGTAAGGCTCACGACGAGTCCCCTACTCTGCGCAAGCATTGAGGAAGGACGCAACCGTTCCCAAGGGTCACGGAACCAACGCATCTCCCCTTCTGCGAGTCCTTTTGTTTACTTTGCGTTACGCATCCAGGTACTTTGTTGAGAACTTTGTTGCATCTACCATCAACTTGAACAAAGAGACTTTAATCGTCTTTTAAGTAATCTTAAGTGTAGTATTGTGGATTTTTGTCGTTTATGGTCTTGTGTTTAAGTCTATATAAAGAATCCTTATTTTTATAAAACCTGTGTTGTGTCCATCTGTAGTGTTATCACTGTATTACTGTGCATATTCACAAATGCTTAACACACTGCCTCTGAGATAAACCTGTCTGCTCGTACCAAGCTACCAAGGGGGTGAGCAGGGGTTATTAAGGAGTGTAATCCCTTTATCCTGACTTAGAAGTAAGGGTCCCTATTTGGACAAAGGTGAATACCATTGCCAACTGGAGACCCCCAGATCTAACAGTGCCTAAGCCCCCTCCGCCTCGACCTTCCTGGGCTGCAACGCTTGCGGGGCTCTCTCAACCTATGGGAGCCCTGCCTCCTTAGGCGCCCTACTTCACCCGGTCCCCCTCCTCGGGACGGGGACTTCCAGTGTGGAGCTAGTGAGGCTCCAGGCTGCCATCTCCTTCTTCCGGTCCTGCCGCGGCCCCGCCCACGTCACAGGCAGACTTCCCTGACTTCCGGGGCAGCCGCGGCGGGACTGCAGCGGCAATCTCGGCGACGGAAAATGAGGGGTAGGCTCCCTCGGTGTCCAACGCGTGGGCACCCGCTCGGAGTGGCAAACTTGCAGGGTGGGCACCCGCCGAGAACAATTAAAAGGTCACACAAGACGCAGGGTGGGCACCTGCATATAATTAAAAAAAAATAAGCCGGGTGGGCACCCGCAAGGCTCACGAGGAGGGGGAATCCCTACGAGGGGGATTCCCTCAGCCAGGGCTGCAGCGCCACGCTGCTCAGCCCCCAGGCTCTCCCTCTCCTAGGAAAAGTTTCCAAAAGCGCTCCTAGGGCGCTTGGCAGGCTGTAACAAGCCTTGGCAAGGGAAAAGCAACCAAAAAAAAGGTCCAAGAAGTCATAGGCATCAGGGGGGCAATGTAGGGCCCAGGGGCCAGCACACAGGGCACTCCAGCAAGGAGGCAGCCCCCATGGCGGTCCCTCCTGGGTCCCACCAGCGGCGAGCCCCCTCTGTCAGGATCCAAAGCAGAACATTCTCATGGGGTCACAGCCCCTTCTTTTATACACCATTTCCTTTGTCTAAAAGGTGCAGGGTCTGGGGGAACCAGATACAACTGGTTGAGGGGAGCTCCTGAGCACTTTGTTTTGCTTAGCTCCTCTCTTCTATTCACAGGATAGGCCAGGGACATCAGATGCACCACAGGAGGTGGAGCCAGCATTGTGGAGGGAAGGCACAGCCCTATTCAGGTCCCAGGTTCAACTCCTCCCTCCCATCTCCATGCAGATCTCCCTTTTCACCACCGGGCAGACCCATCCTGGCTCCTGGAGCCAACTACACCAGCCAGCCCCTGTCAATCAGAAGTCAGACATGCAATTCACATCAGGCAGGAAGACACACTGCACACAGAAATGCCAACATCTAAAAGTGGCACTTCTCCACTAGTCACAATAAAGCTGCGCACACCATTGCGCAGCATTTATTCTCACGAGTTCGCACATACTAAACTCACCCCTGCACTCCTCTCATATCAGGAATTACCATGGACACACATTACCCCCATGCATTCCTATGGGAGGGCAGGCCAGTCTCACCACACATACCCAGAGAGCACACGCACTTTATACTGGACCACAGGGCTAAAGTGCGCAGTGGCCTAAAATCACCAACACTAGGTTACAGAAAAAGGCTAGGAGAACGCAAAAAGTTTCGGGGTGAACCTGTCAAAAGTGCCAAGACCAACAAATGGAGTTTCAAGTGTATTTCTGAAAGATTTCCATGTTAGAACAATAGAAAAATATGATGTATACCTACTAATATCTAGATTTCTCATGAAAATGTAATTCTCACTCATAGTTACACAAATGTTCTGAAATGTAACTGTCTTATTTTAAGTTCATATGTAACCATGATTTTTCAAATAAAGAGTATTCATATTAACGCATTGATTTTGTGACCATACATGCGCATATATCTAAATGTCCAGTGCACATTTAATTGTTATGTTAGCTTAGCGTGACCAAAGGCCTCAAGCTCTTGGATTTTAATGTTCAATTTTTAATTTTTAAACTGGTTATACATGCAACCTTACTAAGGAGGACATTGTGGACTGTGGAAGCGCACTTTTAAAAATTGCCCTAAACTGTAACTTCACCTTGTCCGGGCTATTTAGGTACCGCCCCCCTTAACCTTCTAAAGACTTCAGAGAAGCCTTAACCACCTTGTCTGGCTTACTGGGAACCAGTACGGCTAATTTTAAGATTATCGGTGATCTAAATCTACACCTGGAAGCAAGCCAAGACAAGGAGATTGGCAATTTCTTGGCGGATCTTGCTGCATTTCAACTAAAACAATGTGTCTACAACAGCACTCACTCAGCAGGGCACCTGTTAGACCCCATCTTTTCTAAATTACCTGGCTTAAAAGTCAGTCAGTCCCTTTCCTTGAGCTGGTCCGACCACTACCTCGTCTCTATGACACTACTTTCGTAACCTCCTCCTCAGTCAGAGGCCTAACCTCCCAGATAATACTGAAATGGCAGACAGAGTGCTGTCCGAATGGCTCAGGCACTCCCTCGATACTTGCATCCCCTCCAAGCAGGGCTGGACTGGCTACCTGGCATTTTTTGCTAGGGAGGCAGAGTTAGGCCCAGGTTCACTTCAGAGGGGCCGATTTTGATGCTGGGGAACTGCAGGCACTTCTAAATAAACAATGCAAAACAAATAGCTTTAAAGCCTACTCCTTAAAACATTTGTTTTGCATTGTTTATTAGGTAAAGCCCGATAGCCAGTCCAGCCTTGCCGCCAAGCTGTCCCACAGCAGTAGAACACAGTGCAGTCTGTGGTTTAATGAGAGTCAGGCCCAGGCCAAGAAAACCTGCAAAGCCCTCCAACGGGCATGGAGACAGCAATACGACCCAGCCCTGAAAACACAGTATCAGGAAGCTATCAAGAACTACCATTAACCCATTCAGAAAGCAAGGGTCAACTATTTTGGAGACAAAATCAAAAATAGCAGCAATCCTGCAAAATGCATCTTTTCCTTGTTAAATTATCTCAAAACTTCAGGGCAACCCAATAAATCCTCCCTCACATCCAGCCAGCAATGCGAGGCACTTGCCTATTTTTTGTTAAGAAGGTCAAGGACATCTATAACACCTTTACCCCCACCCCTAGCAAGGCCGGCCCCTTAACCCTGATTAACTCTGCTCCTTCAATCTCTACTTTTCCCACACTCTCCCAGGAAGTAATGCTCACTATTTGCAAAAAAATTAAATCAGGATCCCGAGTGGATCCCCTCAAACTTGATCAGTTCCAGAAATTCCTACCCCAACTTCTCCCTCCCTTCTGTGACATAATACATGTGTCTATTTCCTCTGCTGTAGTACCCATTTCCTGGAAACATGTTATGTTATGTTATGTTATTGCGTATTTGTAAAGCGCACAGCTACTCAATCGAGTGTCCCGGCGCTCAGCAGAACAAAACGCTACAGAAATCAGGACCGACTCTCAGGATGAATTATTGCTGGAATAACCAGGTTTTGAGTTGTTTCCTAAAAAGCCATACATCTGTCAGTTGTCTAATTGTGGTAGGTAGCTTATTCCAAAGATGTGCTACCAGTACTTGAAATGAACAGCCTCCTCTGCGAGAGCGTGCAAATTTGGGTACACTCATCAGATGCTGTTGGGACGATCTTGGAATTCTACCGGGCGTGTAAAAGGTCACTTGTCTCCTAATACAATGTGCTCCAGTGTCATGCAAAGCTTTAAAGGCCAGTGTCAGAGCCTTGAACTGGATTCTGCGACAAATGGAAAGCCAGTGCAGGTTCTTTAAATGAGGAGAGTTCCGTGCTCTGGGGCCCAGCATAAGAATGGCTCTAGCTGCAACATTCTGGACAACTTAAAGTTTACTTAATAAACACTCCGGAAGGCCCAAATAGAGGACATTTGCATAGTCCAACCTTGAGGTAATGAGAGCTTGGACCACCGTCCTTCTATAAGAAAGCGACAGGAGCGGCAGAAATCTCCCGAGCATTTTCAGAATGCCATGGCAAATTCCTGCAAACCAATTGGACTTGTTTCTTCATCTCAAGTGAGTCATCCATTTTTGCCCCTAGATTTCTCACTATGCCAGCAGAAGTCTGTGGAGGTGACATATCTGTATGCCACCATTGCCTCCAAGCATCCAGGACAAAAGATCCGAAGAGAATCATTTTGGACTTCTCAGGATTGCACTGTAGCTAATTGCATCTAAACCTAGCAAAGACCTTTCTTAGACAGTTATTAATCTTCTCTCCATCAAAATCCTCTCCCTTTTTACAGGTAAACAACAGCTGAGGATCATCAGCATAGGATATAATTATTGCGCCTCCGTCTTCTACCAAAGGGGCTTGCATATGCAGATTGAACAACAGTGGGCTTAAGAGATCCCCTTGGGGGACACCGACCATGGGAAGCATGCAGGAGGAAAAGGGGGGAGTCCTGACCTCCTGGCTTCTATCTTCCAAAAAGGAGGAGAACCATTCCAACACCGTGCCCCCCACTCCGCACTCTCTCAATCTCTGTAGGGGTCTATCATGGGGCATGGTGTCAAAAGCGGCTGACAGATCTAACAGTATCATTGCCGCTCTCCCACCCGAATCGAGAATCTCTGTACTAAAATTAGTATGGAAGCCAGATTGACTCCTAAGGAGGAGGTTATTTGTTTCAATGAATTCAGTGATTACAGAATTCGCATATTTTTCTATTGTTTTAGCAAAGAAAGGCAGGAGCGAAATGGGTCTGTAGTTGGATACTAATGAAGGATCTGCTGTAGGCTTCTTTAGCAGAGGCAATATTTTGGCCCTTTTCCAAATAGATGGAACCTGGCCGCTTCTCAATGACCGATTCAAAACTGCATTGACCTCTGGATTGATGGTATCAGCCACAGTCGCAGGTGTTTTTGCAGGACAATGATCCGAAGGGGATCCAGATTTTAAATTCTTAATTATCTTGAGGGATTGCTCTAAAGTAATAGGGGGAGCTGAAAAAGGAAAGCTTTACATATCGGGTTGAAGCTGCGAGACTGCGGTTTAGCCAGTGTATCAGAGGAAGAAGCTAGAGATGTTTGAATGTCGGCTATTTTCTTATGAAAAAAAGAAGCTAACTGGCATGTCCGATTGTCAGATACATCACACTTAATGGTGGCTGCTGTGGGCAACGTGGAATGTTTCACGAATTTGAAAATCTCCTTGCTCTTATTAGCCGATTCCGCAATCTTGGCTGCAAAGAACATTTTCTTTTCATCCAAAATTTTACAGTGATACAATTTTAACTCCCTTTTGTATAGTGCTTTGCTATCTACGCTAAAATTCTTCCTCCACACTCTTCCCAACTTTTTACAGGCACTTTTACATTTTCGCAAGGTTTCATTATACCAAGGTGCGGATCTTCTCGCCGTTCGTTGAGGTCATGAGGACTGCGAAGCCAAAAACTCCACATCTTGCTTTATCCAGTTTTCCAGGCTAGCATCAGTCTCTATCTCACTGCTCATAGAAAGAGGATGCACAGTGAGCTCAATGCTCAGGGCCTCGGGGGTGAATTTATGGAAGGGCCTTGATTTAAAAGAAGGCTGCTTCTCCGCGATATGGGCCAATTTCATTTGTTTGGCTATCTTTGATCCTATCAGAAAATGATCTGCCCAAACTAAAGGAATAGGCTCCTCTGCTTGTACTGGGGTGTTAGAGAAGACTTGGTCCAGTGTGTGGCCTTTCTCGTGAGTGGGACTGGTTACAAGGGGGAACAAATTTGTGGACTCCAAAGCCTTGCATAGTGCAGAGGCATCAGAGCTCTCTGAGTTGTCCATGTGGACGTTAAAACCACCTAGGACCATGAAATGTTTAAATCTGAGGACAAGCAGTGCCATTACATTGGTAACACTTCTCAGGAACGACCCTGCATGACCAGGAGGTCTATAAATTAGAGCTCCCGCCATTGATTAATGGGCGGAGAAGGTGCAGTGAAAGCCAAGACACTCAGCCCCCTCAATTTCATCGATAGGGATTAATTTGGCAGATATGTCACTTCTAGTAATCATGTCCCCCCTATCCCGGTGAAACGGTCCTTTCTCCAGATTGAGTAGCCAGGTGGAATAGCTGTTGCCAGAGTAGGATTGGATGTTTCCGTAAGCCAAGTCTCTGATAGAAATAAAATATCGAACCTTAAATCAGATATAAGGTCAAATACATGTTGGGCCTTTTTATTCAGAGAATGTACATTGAGTAAAAAAGCTCTAATATTCTGCCCATAGGTCTGGGCCAATTTTGTATTCAATTCCTTCCCTCTTGCATGCCAAGGTGATTCCCCTACTGAAAAACCCACCTTGGGTGGCTCCAAGCTGGAGAATTTCCACCCCATCTCCTTTCTTCCTCTAAAATCACTGAATCATATATAAACTCCATTCTTACTACTTTTATAGAAGCTAATGAACTTCTGGACCCCTCTCAAAATGGCTTCCGCCCATGTCATAGCACCAAATCTGGCGTACTGGCAGTCACTGAACATCGCCGGAGCTCATTGGATGAATGTCTCTCCTCAGCCCCTGATTCTTCTTGATCTTAGCACTGCATTCAAAACTGTGTCTTATCAGATCCTTCTACAGAACCTAAAAGATATCGGAGGTGCGACCTTGAATTGGCTCTCATCCTTTCTAGCTGAGAGATCCTTCCATGCGATTGCCCTCCCCTTTTGTTCTCAGACACACGCTATGTGTCAAGGGTTCCCACAGGCCTCTGCTCTGAGCCCTACCTTATGCAATGTTTACATTAAACCTTTAGCGGCAGTGGCTAAGGACAAGGGGCTAACTATGGGGACGACACACAGCTAGTGGTCGCGTTATCCGATAACTTGTACATTATGCTGCCAAATTTAAAAATGACTTGGCAGCCATCATAGATTGTATGACATCCAACTGCCTACAACTGAATGCCAATAAATCTGAGATCCTTCTCATAGGCAAAAACACTCACCTTTGGAGCGAACACTGGTGGCCGTTCACCTTAGGTTCCCCGCCTGTTCCAAAACAGACTGTAAAAAATCTGGGTGTATGGGTCGACTCTGCGTTGACCTATCAGCTGCAAACAAAGTCGGTAGTCAGGGTCTGCTTTGGACTCCTGCGTGGACTCATACCACTGCTTAGATTCTTCAACGCCAACACCCGCCAGGTTATCATACAGGCCACTATACTATTGAGATTGGATTACGCCAGCTCTCTGTACCTGGGGGCCAAAAAAGCAGAGATACATCGCCTCCAAAGGGCACAAAATTCTGCCGCCAGGATGCTCTTCGGCCTGCCCAGAACCTACTCTTCTTCAAGCTTTCTGCGCAGGCTGCACTGGCTCCCGGTAGAGGAAAGAATTCATTTCAAAGTTCTGTGCATTTCTCACAGAATCCTGAATGCCCTTGCCCCAATATTCTAGCTGATCTTATCACGCCCGACACACCCAATCGCCAGCCTCGTTTGACTGGCCAACGCTTGCGGTGTCTTCCTCCTGTTAGGAAAGCTCGGGCCGGAGGGCGGTCCTTTTGTGCCCTCACTCCTAAACTTTAGAATGTTCTCCCTGTTAACATCAGAAATATCCAAGATCATGTGTTCTTCCGATAGGCTATAAAAACCTATCTCTTTCCGAAATAACTGGCTCTCTTCATTTAGCGGTTTTACTGATTTACTGTTTGTGTTTGGATCAGTGCGGTGACCCCCCTTTGCTGGGGAAGCTATGCGCTCTACAAAATTAACAACATAACAGGGGAATTGCTTGTTGCATGTTCTCTCCTCTGCAGGTGCAGATTCAAGACTTCATTAGGTAGTGAAAAGGCACTGTAACAATTATAAGGTAAGGAGGACATTTTTGGCAAGAAGAAGACGCTCTAACGAGGTTAGAGACAGGTTCTCATGGCAAAGAAAGGGACGCTCAAGGTCTATTGCATGTTCCAATTTGAAGGTGTGGGAGAAAAGAAGGAATTTGCCAATTTTTACCATGGAAGATGGAAATGTACTGTAGACGATAACATGAGTTACCTTGAATGTTTTGAGTATTATTTGTTGTTACATAGCTGATATGGGGCAAATACCTTTAGGGCTTCATAAGGTGTAGACTTCTTTGCGGTACCTCTCAGTATGTGGCTTCATGTTCTTTAGATTTGGAGCTTGGGTACTTGAGTCTCCATTATAATGACACCTGTCCTTGTTTCTCTGATTAATTAGTGTTCCCCCACTTTAGTATAGAGTAGAATTTGTTAGATTTCTTTAGATTTACTAATGACTAGACAAGAGGTTAGGATTCTGCAGTTTCAGCTTCAGATACTCTTCCTCAACTTTTGCATTTCATTGACTGTGTTCCTTGTATGCTTTTTATTGTTTAGACTGAATTTCATTTGGTGAGTCAGATTTACTTTGGTGATTGTACATTTCTTCATATGCTTCTGAGACTCATTTGTATTACTTTTTTTCTGAGTTTTTAATAAACCCATTTACCTTCACCCAGTAGTTCTGGCCTTATTGTGTGACCAATCTTATACACTCTTTTTTGTGATTTGCAATAGATGCTAACTCACTTTTACCTTTCAAGCAACTACAAAGATTCAGTAGTTCTGGCCTTATTGTGTGACCAATCTTTTACACTGTTCTTGTGATTTGCAATAGATGCTAACTCTCTTTTACCTCTCAAGCAACTACACAGATTCAGAGACCAGAGAAGAAGTAAATTGAAGGGCTCAGAGCTCATTCAAAAGCTATAATTCACCAGAGGTCTGCTATCCATAATGCCACTGGAGGATTGCAATGAATCGCTTTCCTCACCTAACATGTGGGGGATCAAAGCATTGCAGATCATAACTACTCTCGATGTGGCCTCTGAGCCTGTTTGTAAGAGGATATATTCCAGGGTTTTCCATAATCTGAACCCCTCAATGTAATCCATAACTGCCAAGATTTTAAGTGTGCTCCTGTGTAACATTTAAAGTTTTCTGGGTCTGCGTGTGTGTCATTCACACCCATTATGTGTGACATTTTGAGTGACATTTTATTGCGTGTTACAATTTTCATTTCTGAATTTGCTCTTTCTGTTGACTCCAGTGTGTCATCCAAGGAGTAATGGTCATATTGAGCGCTTCAACTTAGTGCTGAGAGAAAGTGTACAATTATCCATATCTAATAACATCTGTTGGATCAACAAGTATAAGAAATGTTGTGGAATTACAGGGCAACTCCTCATACTGTGACGGGGAGATCCCTTTTTGCTTATGGAAAGGGAGAGTACCTTATACTGCATGGATAGTAAGGCAAAGAAGTAAAAAGATCCAGAAGGAAGTATTGCCTTAGAAAATGGAGTATTACCAATCTCAGTATATGCAGAGGCATAATGACAAGGTGATCAAACAGATGAGGAGATTCAGAGAAGGCATGATGGTGAGGATGTGTTCAGGTGATTGGGTGACAAAGGGATCTTCCAAATTGTCAGAGCCAAGGAGGGTAATGAAAGTACAGGGTAATTGGTTGTTGTTGTCGAATGGTAAGTGGTGGAATGCTAGAAGACAAATCAGGTGTGAGAAAAAGTTTAGCGAGAGATTGAGACAAAAACCGGTGTGGCACAAGGATTATCCTTGCACTTAATTTGGATCAGGATTCATAGAGGGGTTTTCCACGATGCCTTGTAACAAGAGTATTGTAAATGTCTTTTATTTAGAGTTATCTGAAAATGTTTTCTTAAAGAAACGGAGATATGTTATGTTCTAGTGTTGTATGTTCACCTGGAGACTGTTGCCATGTTGTTATCCAACCAGTACCCTTGACCCTTGATCTAGAATATTGAGACGAAGGCCAGAGAGAGACAGAGACACGATTGTGGAGCTCCAAGGGCCGGTTCCTGGTATCTAATAAATTGACTTCATACAATGGAAGAGTGTCTCCTGTCTTCTTAAAAGGATCCATAATGCTTGGCTAGAAGCTGATTTGGGTGAGTATGCACCCCAAATCCTTTATTTCCTATGAATCGAGGCAGCCGGTCATACCGCCACGGTTGGCTCATCGGAAATGCACATTGTAATCCAGACGGTGGTTGGAACTCTCAGTACAGCTCTATGGCTGCTGCTATTCTTCAACTGCCATCTCAGCGGTCGGAGAAGGGCTGGTGGAGTCGGTGGTCTATCAGCGGTTGATCAGAGTTCACGATGCATGGACCAACCAATTCCGATGAGACTGTGGCAGTCAGACCACCACGGACAGGACTGCGGAAGACCGTCATACCGGCTTTGTAACAAGGCCCTGTGTTAGGTGTGCCCATACGTGGGTCCAGTAGCTTTGTGAGGAATAGCACTCACAGTGTGCCTCACTGATTAGACTCAACATGGTCAAAAGCATGTCTGGGGTTTCTTGTGTTCTTTAAGAAGAGAGAGGAGTGGCTGAAGCTTCTCTGTTTGGATGAGCCTGAGACTGATATGTAGATGGTTTGTTCCTGTCGATAGTAGGGCATTGAACAAAAATGATGAACTGAAATGCATTCAAGAAGAGCTACTAGCACCTCAAAGTAATTAAAGTGATCCATTCATCACTTTCTGGACTTTTAATTGTGCCTGATATGGGAACTCTTTTTTGTGACCTGAAACGGTTGCTTGGATAGAGTCCTGTAATTATTGCTTGAGCTGCGGGCTTAAGTGATTAACTGATAGTGCTAAAATCTAGAGTGGACTAGAACTCGTTGTGCTGAGTAAGCTAGAAATAATAGAGGCAAGGTCAATAACTTAAATTGCAAGGTTGCAAGCCATAGTGTGTGTTTATTTTATTTGAAGGGCGAGAGGTGGGGGTGTTGCTGATTGTCATCTGTAAACTGCAAACACAGGGCGAGGTGTAGGAGCAGAGGCATCACAAATGCAGCTGGAACATGTTCTGGGCATATATAGGTGACTGGTTTTTGCTGAGTGGAGTGAGAAAAGGGTTGTGTGCGTTAAAATGTATTCTGAACGCACATGAGTACAGATTTTACCAGTAATTTGTTATGTTAGGCATAAAGGGCCTAATTTAGATGTTGGTCGGAAAATTTCGACCGACATCCAAGGTTTCATATCCAACAGCTGTGTTACAATGATGGTGGTCGGATTTGCAACCGTCCGGTCAACCCAACTGGCTCCTTGAGCCTGTCGGACAGTTGGCACTTCAAAATAATCCCATACGGACAGCGTTTCAGCCGTTGCTATAATGATGTCGGTTTCAGACAGGTATACCATGTCTGGCTTTCCGACATTGAAAGCATGTCGGAAAGTAACTTTGGGGGAACATAGCATGGGCACCCTTTCGCGGCATTCAGTTGGGGGGTGAAATCCTTGCACCTTGTTGCAGGCACAGGGAGGAGCCTGCCACACGCTGCAGGGATTCACACAAACTCCCATTTCTCTATAGGAGCTTGTTCTGCGGGCAGTTTACACTCACACCACAAGCTCCCATAGAGAAATGGCAGTTTGTGACCACACCATGTAATTGCGGTTTTTGACCGTAGACTCGAGGTCGGTCGGTAGTTTCCAAAACCGCACTGATGTCGGTTGGGGGCAACTCCCCCAACGTTTTCCTACCCAGAATACCCTGCAAAACTCACATTTAGCAGGAAAAAAATCCAATTTTTCTCGCATTTCTGGGTGGGAAAGTGGTGGGATCACCAGGGTGACACAAATTTCCTACCACCCTGAATTTCCCCAGGTCTCCTTCTAAAAATGGTACCACACTTGTGTGGGTGGGCCAAGTATCTGCAACAGGCACGGTCCTAAAACAAATTGTGGAGACATCAAAATTATCTATCACAAAACGACTTGGTTTTGCAAGTGGGTCACATGCGTTTTTTGTCTAGAGGCTCAATGGCCATCTAGTGAAATGTGGCATCTTTGGTGAACTTTACGTAGTTTGACCGTACATTCCTATACAACAGCAACTTACTGGTCACAGGAAATCCTTTGAATGTTCCTTTGTTCCTTGTCTAATTCTCACCGGATCACCAGGTTCCAGGTTCCATGTTCTTCTAAGAGATTTGGAAGCACACGTAGACGCAGGCAACTTTGTTACGTCATCGTGCGTGCAGTGGCCATTTTGGATTTGTCCGGTGTCAAAGTTAGGCAAGACGTATTGTAAAGCACACTCGTTACCAGTTTCTCAAGGTTTTATTTTCAACTCTGCTTCACTCAGTAATAAGTAACGTACGACTGGAAAAGGTACTTTATACAAGTTTCACATATATTTCAAGTTTTACCCGTGCTATCCAAAAACTGTACATCCGTGATTTGCACACTTTCTACTTGTGCAAGACCTACACCAGTAATTTGCACACTATGTAACAAACCTGTACATCAGTGATTTGCACACTTTATACTTGTGCATATCTTGCTACAGCGATTTGTACACTATATTACAAGCTTATACCATTTGTAGTGTATTTTAAAATACAATTTGAACCACCAGCAACATTTCTCCAACATAGAGGTGATCCATCAATCCCATGGATGCGTTGTAAAGAAGAATTTCTAACGTATATGAAGGCAATAGATGATGAGGATATGTCTAAAGAGCGGAAGAAAAGCATTCTATTACATTGTTTAAGTTCAGAGGGACAGGTGATTTTTCTAAAACTACTTTAGGTGTTAACCCAAAGTGACCAAGAGGAGGACATTGATGTATTTCAGGAAGCATTAATGAGAATTGAAAAGAGGTTTAAACCCACATCCAGAGTAGCTCTTAACAGATTTACATTTTATAAAAGATCACAGAAGAGTGACTATTGATGATTTTCTTACTACACTTCGTGGTCTCTCTTTAAATTGCAACTTTGGGAAATGGTGGATGAATGATTAGAGATCAAATTGTGGTTCATGTTAAGAGTAACACAATTCAAGAGCAGTTATGGCTAATGGGAGATCCCAAGCTGCAGGATGCTTTTACCATGGTCAAGGCCCTACAGCAATCCAAGAAGTGGATGAAATATGTACATGAGGTTGACAAAGTAAACTTGAAAGATAGGGAAAATGTGTGTGCTATAGCCAGTAATAGTTCATGTGGAGGAATTTGAGGCACTAGTAATGTAAGATTTTTGTACTAACGTTGTGGTAGTGCAAATCATCTTGATTAATTTCCACACTGTCCAACCATTGGTAAAGATAGTAAAAAGTGCAGGGAAATTGGACATTTTGCTTCTGTTTGCAGAGACATGAAGAAAGCTGGCCTTTATACGAAAACCAAGGTGGGGTATATTACTGATGCTCTTCAGTCTGAGATGGTAAGTGGAGGATTTGATTCCAACCCTGGTAATACCAGTAGGAGGGGAATAGTGTTATCTGTCAAAGATGCCATGGCCGAAGGGGAAGTGTGTGAGGTTAAAAGCTCTCCAAAGTGTTCAGTGGAGATTGAAACTGGAACTCATGGCGGATTCAGGATCCCCATGGACCATTATTGCCAGTGAATATTTTTAAGAGAAGTTTGGCAAAATATGGATGACAGATGACTTGTTAGAATCTGAAATTGTTGCAGAACGCTTTGATGGCACGGTCATAGATATTGTAGGGTTTAAGGGGGTATGTATAAAATTCAAATGACTCTCCCCAACTATAAAATTGTATGTTGCAACCAAAGGTGTAAATGTTTTGGGTTGGATGGATCAGCGGAATTTGGTATTAATATTAAATCCCAGAAGTCGGGAGCCAGTACTAGTAGTAGAGAATCAAGTTTTCCTGAAGTATTTTCTAAAAAACTGGGGAAGTTAGAAGTCTATTCTCATAAGATCAAGGTTAAGGCAGATGCTGAGCCAGTTGCACAGAAACTAAGGAATGTACCTATTAATGTTAGAGAGGATCTTAAAAGGATGCTGTGTGACATGGTGAAGGATGATGTGATAGAGGAGGTGGATTCTTCCGAATAGGTTTCTCCCACTGGACCGACCACAGATGCCTCCACTTCACCTTCAGGAAACCCACCACACACCACTGCACCCAACAGCTGCCACGCTGCTGCTGGGGCAAGGTAACCGAAGACCAACTGATGACCACCCTCGCCCGGAGACCACCCACCGACCCCACCGACCGAGACACCGCCACAACCAACCTCACACAGTGGATCAACGACTGCGCCAACACCCTCTCAAGACCTCCACAACCAACCACACCAACATGAAAGCCACCTGGCTCACCGAAGACCTCCGGACCTCCAAGCACACCTGTCGGAAGCTGGAGAAGAAATGGCTCCACGACCGAACACCAGACAGCCACACAGACCTCAAGAGCGCCACCCGCAGACACCACCAACTCATCAGGACCGCCAAGAGAACCGCCTTCAAGGACCCCCTAAACAACAACGCACACAACACCAAAGAGCTCTTCAGCATCGTGAAAGAACTCTCCAACCCCAGCTCCAACACCAACAACATCCCACCATCACAAGACCTGTGCGACTCCCTGGCCACCTTCTTTCACCGCAAGATCAACGAAATCCACGACAGCTTCATCTCTGACCCCCCCGCACCCACCACCGAGCCCACCGCCCCTGCGACTACCACCCGCACCAGCCGCCTGACCACTTGGTCCAGCATTAGCGACGAAGACACCATCAAAACCATGAACTCCATCCACTCCGGATCCCAATCGGACCCCTGCCCTCACCACATCTTCAACAAGGCCAGCACTACCATCGCGCCCCACCTCCGGAAAACCATCAACTGCTCCTTCGAGACAGCCACCTTCCAGGAAATCAAGAAGCATGCCGAGATAAACGCCCTTCTGAAGAAGCCCAAGGCAGACCCCCAAGGACCTCAAGAACTTCCGGCCCATCTCCCTGCTCCCGTTCTCGGCACAAGTAACAGAGATAACCCGCTACCTTGAAGACAACAATATCCTGGACCCCTCCCAATCCGGTTTTCGCAGCAACCACAGCACCGAGACCACCCTCATCGCTGCCACTGACGACATCAGGACCCTTTGGACAAAGGAGAAACAGCCGCGAAAGACCGTCACCCAGGCCCTCGTCACCAGCCAGCTTGCCTACGGGAACGCCCTCTACTCAGGAACAACAAACAAGCTCCTGAGATGACTACAACGAGTCCAGAATGCCTCGGCTCGACTGATCCTCGACGTTCCCCGACGCAGCCACATCACACCCCACCTGAGAAGCCTGCACTGGCTCCCCGTCAACAAGAGGATTACTGTCAAGCTCCCCATCCACGCACACAAAGCACTTCACAACACCGGACCTACCTACCTCAACAACCGACTCACACCCCCACCTGAAGCCTCCGCTCAGCCAAACTCGCCCTCGCCACAGTCCCTCGTATCCGAAAAACCACAGCCGGCGGAATATCCTTCTCCTACCTCGCCGCCAAGACCTTGAACACTCTCCCAACCACACTACAACAGACTCAGGACCTACTGGCCTTCAGAAGACTACTCAAGACCTGGCTCTTTGATCAATAGCGCCCCCCCCCCCTAGCGCCTTGAGACCCTCACGGGTATGTAGCGCGCTTGAGAAATTTAATGATTGATTGATTGACTGATCGCTTTGGTCCATAAGTCTGATAATTGTTTGAGATTGTGTGTGGATCTTAGCGCTGTTAATGCTAACCAAATATTAATGAGGTGATCTGTATGCTTGATTGTGCAAGGATATTCTCCACTTTAGACCTTAGGTCAGCTTATCACCAAATTAAACTCACTGAACATTCCCAACATCTTACTGCTTTTTTTTACGCGGCAGGGGCTATTTCAATTCAAAAGGATGCCCTTCGGACTTGCCTCTGCGGTGTCTGTGTTTCAACAAGCTATGTTTCACCTATTCCAGGGGTTGGAAAAATTTGTCAAGTGTTTCCAGGATGATGTGCTCTTTTTTTCAAGAAATCAAAAAGAACATATGGAACATTTGAGGGAGTTATGTGCTGTATTTAAAGAGAAGGGTTTGACATTGAAAGAAGGTAAATCTCAATTTTTTTCTGAATCTGTTAAATATTTGGGGCATACAATTTCAAAGGATGGAGTGATTCCCAAGAGATAATTAGTGGAGCCTATTGTAGAACCACCTGCTCCTGATAAGTTGATGTCAGTCCCAGGGCTATGCGAATATTATAGAAAATTAATTCAATGTTTTGCTACAAAGATGGACCCTCTTAGAGAGCTCACTAGGAAGAATGTTGAGTTTTTGTGGACTGAGAAGCAACAGTCTGCCTTTAATCAGATCAAAAGGGAAATTGCCACAGCACTTACAATAAAGCCTTTTTGTACGAGTGTTGAGTGCATTGTGACTGCTGATGCCAGTATGTATGGCATTGGAGGTGTTTTGTCTCAGAGGTGTGGTAAGGAGATTTGGAATGTGCATTTGCATCACGCACTCTTACCGAAACTGAGAGGAGATATTCGATGATAGATAAGGAGCTATTGGCGAGCATTTGGGGTATTGAGCACTTCAGGTATAACTTTTGGGGTTCCCGTTTTGTACTTAGGGCAGACCATAAGCCATTAGTAGGGATACTTTCTCCGGGTGGAGGTTGGAATGCTACCACACATATAGCTAGGTTAGTGTCAAGGTTGCAGGAGTATTGTTTAAAGGTTGAGCATGTATCAGGTAAAAGCAACGTAATGACAGAATGCCATTCACGGATGCCCCATGAGAATCCTGTAGATGGTTTGGAAGACATTGGAGTGGATATGGTTACCACTGTATCAGAAAATCTTGTGAATGAGTTCAAGAGTATAGGACAAGATAAATGGAGAGAGTGCAATTTGAATGATGTTTTACTGCACATGGTAAAGAGAAATGCCTTAGATGGCTGGCCTCATTAAAAGTGTGTTCCAGAGGAGTTAGTGTCACTCTGGAGGGTGGCTGAGGAGTTGGAAGTTGAGAATGATTTGCTTTTTAAAGATGGGAAGTGTATTCCGCCTAAAGACATGCAAGTGTTATTCTATCTATTAGCACACAAGAGACATCCAAGTATGTCTTCTATGAAGAAGTTAATTTGCACCTGTGTTTGGTGGCCAGGTCTTGACAGGATGACTGACAGAGTCGTAAGAGAATGTGATGTCATGCAGTCCTCCACTGACCATTATCCGCTGTCACGTGTACTGGGCTGTTGAAATAAATATTACTCCTGGACTATAGATTCATCTACTGGATTTATTGGATATTTTGCAATTCAACTGGAAACCTACCAAACCCAGATTATTTTTTTTAAACTAGATACCCGGGGAAGTCCAGGGATGTGTGGCTTGGGCTTGGGTGGATCCCCAACGTTTTCCTACCCAGAATCCCCGGAAACCTCAAATTTAGCTAAAACAAAATCACATTATCTTTACATTTTTGTGTGGGATTACTGCATCAATAAAAATAAAAATAAAAATAATACCTCACGTGTGTATGTGTCCAATGCAGAATCGCCTAAAAACTTATTTTAAAAAAAATAGCGCTTGGGGTTCACTTTGCTATACCATCAATCTCTATGTATTTGGCCCTTTCTAGTCACAGGTCCTTGGCCCACCCACACAGGTGAGGTATTATTTTACTCAAGAGTCTGAGTGGAACGCTGGGTGGTAGGATGTTTGTGCAGGCGCGGTGAGTCCAGCAAGAATGTGAGGAAAATTTGATTTCTTAGCTAAATTTGAGGTTTGCAGGCCATTCTGGTTGGGAAAACTTTGGGGGAGCCACGCAAGTCATACCACCCTGAACTCCCCTGGGTGTCTAGTTTTCAGAAATGTATGGGTTTGGTAGGTTTTCCTACATGGCCGTGAGCCCGTGACCAAAAACGCAGGTCGTCCCCTTGCAAAACCAGGTAGTTTTTTGCTCTCCCTTTTCATTAGTCAATGACGTTTCAACCCTCTTGTGGTATGTGGTCTCTTCAGGATAGATATTCTGGGGACTAAAAGTAGGACATAGTTTTTGTAATGGTGAAAGGAGTTTGGGAGCTGTGGGCCAAGTGGTAAAAGGTTTAGAAAGCTTACCGAGCAATACAAAAGGGGGTTGTCCGAAAGTAGAAGTCCTTCTTAATAATTTCGGGGTACTTCTCAAGGATGCCAAGCTGTGGCTTTCGTGTTAAGGGTAAGCCATTACCGCAATGAACAACACTGACACTTGTAGGCAGCATTGCAGGAGGTTAAATCTTGCTCCACCCTATTGGTATTAGGCGCTGCATATCCGGATCATCTTTGAGAAGTACCCTGAAATTATTCTTTTCATTCACCAGAATCTCTGTCCTGAAGAGACCCCTGTACCACGAGAGGGTCAAAATGTCATTGACTAATGAAAAGGGAGAGCCCCAACAAATCATAGAGTAGTCCTTGAAGAATTTATTGTACTATATCTTCAACTGGCTCCTCTTTTAAATTACCAATAACCACTGTTTCAGTTCTACAACAGCACTACATTTATTTCACTGGTTTAGTTATGGTCACTTCACTAGGGTTCACAAATCACTTTCAAATGTGAAAATGTATATAATGTGACTGCGACTGAAGTCAGAACTATGTAATTTCTGTTCTGTGGGTCTTTACATAAAACTCTGTTATAATATTGTTATGCCTTATGGACCTAGGGTTGTATCCTGAATCTTCTTGTTTTGTTTAAATCAAGCAGGAATTCTTGCAAAAACCCATATCAAAACCAGCTCATTTTGTGATAGATCCATTTGATGTCTCCACAATATACGTTTTGGGCCCTTCCCTGCTGCAGGTACTTGGCCCGCCACACAAGTGAGGTACCATTTTTATAGGGAGACCTGAGGAAATGCTGGGTGGTAGGAAATTTGTGTCAACTCAGTAATCCCACAACTTTCCCACACAGAAATGTGGGAAAAATTGGATTTTTTCAGCTAGATTTGAGGTTTGCAGAGGATTCTGAGTCGGAAAATGTTGGGGGATCCACGCAAGTCACACCTCCCTGGAATCTCCAAAGTGTCTAGTTTTCAGAAATGTGTGGGTTTGGTAGGTTTCCCTCAGATGGCCGCGGAACCCGGGACACAAACGCAGGTGCCCCCATTGCAAAACCAGCTTATTTTGTGATAGATCATTTTGATGTTGCCACAATATATGTTTGGGCCCTTCCCGACTGGGAGTACTTGGCTTACCCTCACAAGTGAGGTATCATTTTTATCAGGAGACCTAGGGGAACGCTGGGTGGTAGGAAATTCGTGTCAGCTCTGTGAGCCCACAACTTTCCCACACAGAAATGTGAGAAAAATGTGATTAGTTCAGCTAAGGTTGAGTTTGCAGAGGATTTTGGGTAGGAAAACTTTGCGGGACCCACGCAAGTCACACCTCCTTGGACTTCCATAGTGTATAGTTTTCAGAAATATCTGGGATTGGTAGATTTCCCTAAATGGCCACCGAACCCGGTACCTAAAACATAGGTGCCCCCTTGCAAAACTAGTTCATTCTGTGATAGATAGGGGGCATCTGCATTTTTGGGAACATTGTGTGGTAGGACATTTGTGCCGGCACGTTGATCACATACAGAAATGTAAGGAAAATGTGATTTGTTTAGCTAAATTTGGGGTTTGAAGCAGATTCTGGGTAGACAGTTTTTGGGGGATCCACATAAGCCCCACACCCCTGGAATCCCCAGGTGTCTAGTTTTCAGAAATGTGTGGGTTCAATACATTTCCCGAGATGGCTGCAGAGCCCAGGAATAAAACCACATGTGCCCCCTTTGCAAAACCAGGTCGTTTTGTGATAGATAATTTTGATGTCTCCGCGATAGATTTTAGGCCCAACCCTAGCACAGGTACTTGGCCCACCCACACAAGTGAGGTTCCATTTTTATCGGGAGACCTGGGGTAACACTGGGTGGTAGGAAATGTGTGTCAGACCGGTGATCTTACAACTTTCCCATACAGAACTGTGAGAAAATTCAGATTTTTTTCCATCTAAATTTGAGGTTTGCAGAGGGATTCTGGGTAGGAAAACGTTGAGGGGTCCACGAAAGTCACACCTCCCTGGACTCCTCTGGGTGTTAGGTTTTTAAAATGTCTCAGATTGATAGGTTTCCCTAGGTGACCGCCAAGCCCAGGATCAAAAACGCAGGTGACTCTTTCACAAAACAAACTCTTTCTGTAATCAATAATTTTGAAGTCTCCACAGTATGTTTTGGACCAATCCCTGTTGCAGGAACTAGACCTACCCACACAAGTGAGGTACCATTTTTATCAGGAGACTTTGGGGAATGCTGAGTGGGTGAAAGACTGTGGGTCCCCGCAGATTCTAGAACTTTCCATCAGAGAAATGTGAGAACATTTGTTTGTTTTTTACAAAGTTTGAGGTTTGCAAGGGATTCTAGGTAACAGAACCTGGTGAGAGCTACACAAGTGACCTCATCCTAGATTCCCCTGGATGTCTAGAATTCACAAATGTATAGAATTGCTGGGTTTCCTTAGGTGCCGGTAGAGCTAGGGTCCAAAAGCCACAGCTAGGCACATTGCGAAAAAAAGAGTCATTTTCCACTGGAAAATGTGATGAGTTTACTTTGTGTTTTGAGCCTTTTCCTGTCGCAGGCACTAGGCTTACCCACATAATTGAGGTAGCATTTTTATAGAGAGACTATGGGAAACACAGAATAGTAGAACAAGTGTTATTACCAAGTGACTTTCTTTGCATTTCTGCCTTCCAAATGTAAGCCAATTTGTAAAATGACCTCTGAATTCACATGCTTGTATGGGTCCTCACAATTCTGGAGATGTGCAAATAACCATTGCTTCTAAACTCTATATTTTGTCCCCATTTTGGAAATATATAGGTTTTCTTGATACCTATGTTTCACTCTTTATATTTTACCAAATTAATTGATATATACCCGGTACACAATGAAAAAACACTGCAAGATGCAGCTCCGTTATTGGCTCTGGGTTACTCGGCTTCTTGGTAAACCTACAAGTCCGAAATATCCTTGCAGCCAAAAGAGCCCAGCAGATGTAACGGCATATTGTTTTAAAAAATCACCAATACTAAGAGGAAGTTACAGGTGAAAACGTTGGCACAAATGGCTGGTTTTTTTCAACTCAATATTTATATTGTTTGTTTTCAACTGTTAGTTTGTATGAAAAAAACCTTGAAGGATCTACACAAATTACCCGTTGCTGAATTCAAAATTTTGACTAGTTTTCAGAACTGTATAGCTTTCCGGGATCCATTATTGCTTTCATACCCATTTCTGCCACTAATTTGAAGGAGGTTGAAAGCACACAAAAAAGCAAACAAAGGCTATGTCCCAGTAAAATGCCAACACTTTATCAAAAACTTTTGGTTTTCTGCCAAAACGTTTGCCTGTCCCTGAAAGTTGCGAAGATGGTGATTTCAGCACCACAAATCCTTTGTTCATACCATTTGCATGAAAAAACAGACGTTTTCTTCTTCCATGACAAACAAAAAAAGAAAATTAGCTATATTTTGGCTAATTTCTCGGTCCCCTCCAGGGGAATCCACAAAGCAGGGGTAACTTTAGAATCCCCTAGATGTTGGAAAATAAGGACACAAATTTGGTGTGGATACTTTAGGTGGACAAAAAGTTACAGGGGCCTAAGCGAGAACTACCCCAAATAGCCAAAAACAGGCTTAGCATGGGCTTGGGAAGGCCTAGCAACGAAGGGGTTAAGAGCAGACAGTGGTCCCATGAACCATTTCCTACTCTTAAAAAATGAAAACTAAAAGTTTCATTTTCTATTTTATAAAGTGTTTTCACTGCATTGCGCCGACAAAATGTCCTTTTATTGTCCCTTTTGCCAGGTGTAACATCTCCTCTTTCTTGTGTAGCAGGCTGCGCTGCAGGAGACCCAAGACATGCCCCAAAGACAAAGACAAAGGGGCTGCTGCTTTATTTAGTTTAAGAATGGAGCATTTCAGGAGGCAGCGTAAAAAATAAACACATCAAACTGGATTATTTTGTTTAAAGACTTGGCAAATACTTTTTTACGGAGCCTCTAATTCGTTCATTAGCTCATTCAATTATGTGATTTCGGTATGCCTATTAAGCAAGTCTGGTTTTAGGAATGTGTTACGTATCCATCAGTTTTCTGGCAACAATAAAATGATAAGATAACACATGATTAATGTTCTTGCTGGTGAGAGAGGAATCTTTGTATAGTGGCAGTTCTGACTTATCATAAAGTAGAATAAAAGGTTAATATGTCTGCTGCAAAGAACATGTACCATGCAAATCACAGGACTGTATTTATGTGGATAGATCAAGTGGTGACAGCTTTTGTCACAGAGATCCTTTTTATTACTTGCAATTCATAAGTTACAATCCAAATATAGCACAGTGACCTATGAATTGTTATCAAAGAGCTGCTTGCAAACTGCATAGTATAGGTTAGAACTTTATGCTTTTTCCAGAGCTTTCATTATACTAATGTTGCTAAAAGGGGATGTTTGGGCGAAAATAGGGGCATATTTACAAGGGAACGGCAAAGCGTGGCATTAAGCATAAAATGCCAATGCCACGCTCCGCTATTCCGAAAACGCAGAGATGCACCGTATTTACAAAGATACGGTGCACCCCTGCGTTTTCCCCAGCACTGGTGCTAAAGTAAGCTGCCTACCGCCAACACAGGCACCTTTGTACCATAGTGCAAGGGTGCCTGCATTGACGGAATGATTGTTTATGTGCAGCAAGGTGTCCCTTCTTGCACATAAACAATCACAAATTGCGATTTGTAACTTCTATATGTGCTGCATTGTACAGCACACGTAGGAGTTGCAAATCGTTATTTTTAGGATGATTGTTTATGTGTAGGAGGGACATCTTCCTGCACATAACCAATCATTCATGGCGTTTTGCTGTTATGCTTTACAATTGGGCACACAGAAACAGCAAAAACTAGGAGAAATAAAGCATTTCCCCTCGTTTAGCCATGTTAACACTAGGTTTTTCTCGTCTTAATTTTGGCACTGCCCTCTATTTACAGCACCCTTGTAAATAGGGGGACACAGCAAAATCAATGGGTGTTGCGGCACACCACAACACCCATTGCCCACCCCTTTCATGCAAAGTATAGCATGAAAGGGGGCCTTATTTACAGCCATCCTGTAAATAAGGCGAATCCCCTCTTGCCTTAGGAATGTCGTTGAAAGTGTCATTCCTGTGGTGATAGAGGTGACAGAGTCTTATTAGTAATGCTAACCCCAACCACTGGGGTACGTTTTTAATCCTGAGTTTGTGCTTCTCCAGACTATAAACTCAAAATATACTGCCTACTAGTATCAATGACATGTGATTTGTATATCCTTTAGTCCTCATTGTCTTATGTAACATTTTCTATAGACTGATTTACACACACATAATTCATTGTCTCAGTATAATGTATGTGTGTGATGTAAAGTGCTCTGACACCCTACAGATGAGTCGTGCTATACAACAAATTAATGGTGTGTGAAAGAGGGGCACTTGAGAGATTAAGTATACTGTTGGAGGGTGGTTGTGAGAGAATACATGGAGAAGGAGGTAATGGGGAGGCCCCCAAAAAATATTGTTGCACGAGCACCACTACAGGTTCTATGGAAGTAGTGTGTTGCTCATCGTGGAGACATACCATATATACTATGAACTCAATGTTTGATAGTCCTGCTTTTTAAAGAGTTGTGCTTGTCTCATTCCCATTAATAAGTCAGTTGACGTTTTTATTTTTTTATTTAACAAAATGTACTTAAACAATTTGCAAAAGGTTTTAAAGTGTCCACTTAATTACTATGAGAATTATTTGACTAAATGATGTTTTTAAACAAAATATGTTTAAAAAAATAGGAAAAATTGAAAAACTGTTTTATCCTAATGTAAAATTATCACTGTACTTGGTATTGATCCAGACCGGGACCTGCATGTCTGGCGGCAGCCGCAGCTAGGACTGCAAGAGCACAGATCCAAGATCTGTTTGTGATGTGTGCATTTGATCTTAGTGACCTTCTCAATGTATTATTTCCCTCGCCACACAGCTCCACTCTGCTGCTTCTCTCTGACCCAGTTTTTCTGCTGTCTGCCTTTTTGCTCCTGTGTTCTTTTTCACCTTCCTTTTGATCTTTTTTCTGTTTTTCTATTATTTAATTCTTTCACTTTTGCTTGTTTCTCCTCTTTTGTGCCTTTATTTCCATTTCCTTGCCGCTGCTTGCCATCCTCCACGCACACAACACCGGAACCTCCCCCGCCTGCCAAAACACATCGTCGAAGAACACCCAAGGCCTATTCACCTACTGCAACCGCACCTTCGCTGGCCTCAGTACACTAGGCCCCCCAACTGCACGACCCTCAAGAACTGGATCCGACCACCTCAGATGCATCCTACTAAACACCCAATCCTTCAAACCCTCAAAAGACACACCATGGAGATCTGGTACCTGCTTCACTCCATTTCCCTGATGTCGCCTTTTTCAAGGAACCATGGATGAACTCCACCTCAGTCCCAAACGTGTCACCCTCTGTGGCACCCTCGTCTACAGAACTCCCAGACCCACCCACCCCCTTCAGCAAAGCCATAGCCGATTTCATCGCTCACCGCACTCTAGCCTCAATGGACTACATCTTCGGGGACCTCAATTTCCATCTCGACAACTTTGACACCTCAACCCTACTGGAGAACCTCTTCACCATCGGACTCAAACAGCTGGTCACAACACCAACTCACTCAGCAGGATACAGCTCAACTCCAACTTCTCTGCAAGCAACAACTTCTCCATCAGCCACACCGCCGAGCCACACTTGATGGACGATCACTGCGCTTACTTCTCCTTCCCCAAACCACTGTATGCCACCACATCCACAGCGATCAGCACAGAAGCTGGAACAAGGTTACCGAAGACAAGCTCAGTCACCACCCTCAGAAAACCCCATCACTGACATCCACGGATGCCAATACATCAGCACACAACCTTCACTGCTGGATCTCCGCTTGGGCCAACACACTGCCTCCCCTCAGGCAAGCAGTCATCCAACAAAAACAGCTGGTTCTCCCCCACCCTTCAAGATTCCAGGCACATCTGCAGATGGCTCTAGAAAAGATGGAGGGGCAGCAAGACTGTGGAAGACCAGGCCGCCTTTAAGTCCACTGTCACCGCACACCACCACCTCATCAGAACAACAAAGAAAGCAGCCATCTAGGAATGCATCAATGCACACAACAGCAAATAACTATTTGCCATGATCAAAGAAATTTGCCAAACCCAGGACAGAAACAGCAGACATTCCACACTCTCAAGCTCAAGAAGATCTGCGACAGCTTTGCAACCCAAGACACATCCACCCCATCTGTTATGTTATGTTATGTTACGAGTTTGTTGAAGCGCGACAGCTGCCCCAGCATTGGGGCGTCCCGGCGCTGAGAAACCATAGCATAACCTACTGAGAGGGGAAGGGGGGAGGCCGAAGACTTAAGGCCGTGGAAATAGGTGGGTTTTAATTGCCTTGCGGAAAGCAGACAGATTGTCAAGGCGACCAATGATTAGGGGAAGGGAGTTCCAGAGTTTTGCTCCCAAAACTCTGAAGGAGCGACCCCCGATACGGCAGAATTTCATACGGGGAACCACTACCAGATGTTGCCCTAGGGAACGCAGATTGCGCTGAGGGGTATAGGGTAGTAAGAGCGGACGGAGAAGTACAGGGCCCTCTGTTTTGAGGATTTTAAAGGCAGTGATGAGGGCCTTAAATTGGATTCTGTCTTCCACTGGGAGCCAGTGGAGTCTGTGTATGGTGGCTCTAGCAGAGCATCTTCTGCTACCACCACACCCAATGACTCCAGACCCCAGCAGACCTTGCCCAACTGGACCACCCTCACCTTTAACGACATCCTCAGGATCATGAAGACCATCCACTCCGGAGCCCCCTCTGATCCCTGCCCTCACCACATCTTCAACAGAGCCGGTAACTCCATTGCATCCGAATTCTGTCTCCCCATCAACTGCTCCATCAAGTCAGCCAGCTTCCTGGAAGACTGGAAGCATGCAGAGATCAACCCCCTGCTGAACAAGCCCTCTGTAAGATCTTCAAGTGTATCCCCACAGAGTCGAGGAAAACAGTCACCCATGCACTCGTCAGCAGCAGACTCGACTATAGCAAAGCATTCTACACCGGCACCACCCAGAAATTCCAAAAACTGCAGAACTTCAAGAACGCCTCCTCCAGACTCATCCAGAATATCTCATCACCGGCCACCTTAAAGACCTTCACTGACTACATATCAACAAAATCATTACCTTCAAGCTCCTCACGCACACCTACAAAGCCCTCAACAATGTCGGAATGGCATATCTGAACCACCACCTCTCCTTTTACACTCCCACCAGACAGCTTTCCTCTGCCCAACTGGCCCTGGCCACCATCCTATGGATCCACAAGACCACAGCTGGAGGAAGATCCTACTCATGCCTCGCTACAAAGACCTGGAACTCCCTGCCTCTTCACCTCAGGCAATTCATGAAGTACCTCAAGACCTGGGCTCTTCGACTGAACCGCAGATCCATCCCATCCACCAGCGTCCTGAGACCCTCACGGGTGACTAGTCACACTCTATAAGAACACTGATTAATTGATTGATTGATTGTTTGGAAGGGGCTGGGAGGTGTGATCAGTCAATGTTGAAAAATTAGTGTTTTTCCCGAAAACTGAATCATGATTCCCAAAGCATACTCACAGAAGAAGAGGAGTCTAGTCCATGTTAGTCGAGAACTCCAGATTTGTGCCCTAGTTCTGCTTTTAGATGGTGAAATAGAGTTCCAAGAATCAATCTGCTCTCACTAGCGGGTTGGTGTCAGCACTGGAGGTAGAGTTTGGAATGCTGAGGCTCAGTGAAGGGCATGTCAGCTCAGGGCCATGGGTATGAAGGACTTATAGATTGCCTGGCAGGGATCACAGAGAAGAAGCAAGTCAGTACACAATTAAAAAGCAATGGTAGCAGCAACATTTAATTTGTAACTTGTTTGGCTAATCTGCTACAGTTTTGATTAGGGGCTCGTCCACCCTAGGTCGTTTTTAAGAACCTATTCTAATTCTAATCTGATTTAGATTAGGGCAGATAGTACCCTTGCTATGCCACTGATTTTGGTAGCTTGCACGTGGCACATACTTGCATACTAAGTTGTTACTAGTCTTCAGTGCATGCAGCCTTGCCTGTAGTGCACAAAGCACCTTTATTGCCACACATAAAGGAAAAAAAGTAGAGGGAACAATGATTGTCACCCCCCCAATGTTTTGAACTGATGATGCTGGTTTTTCTATTGTGAGAGTGACCTGAGGCCTGCTAACCAGACCTCAGTGCCAGTGCACTGACCCTTAAACATGTACGTTTGATTGGCTTATACCCAATTGGCATAAGCTTAACTTACTTTTAAGTCCATAGTATACGGCACCAGGGACACCCAGGGCCTGTTAGTTAGAGTGACCCCTCAGGGACTGAAGCATTTGTTGTGTCACACTAAGTGGAACAAGGTAAAATGTGGCTCCCAGTCTTCCACTGCAGACTCAAAGGGCAGTTTAAAACTGTTAACTTGACTTTGCCATTTTAATCAATGGCAAAGCCCAAACTTCCTTGACCCTTACAGCAGGGTATAGCATTTTAACACGTGGAACATGTGTTCAACATGTTTTGGCAGTAAAAACCCACAATTGTCATTGCTAGCCATTTGCTAGTTCAGAGTTACACGTATACACCTCAGCTGTGCTAACTTCTGAATGGGCCTGCCAAAGTTGGTACTTTATGGTATCAAACAGCTCGTTACATTAAACCCTACTTGATGCCCAAGTAAAACTTAATGTAACTTGGTGCCACATGCAACTTTTAGAAAATTGTTACTCTGTTCTCCAGTTTTCCAGTGGCCCTTTGCGGAGGCTGGTCACAAGACAGCATTCTGCCCACCATGGGAAATGTGTCAATGGTCCCATGACAGGCAACATTAGAGGCCTGCCACTGAAGGAGGGGTTATCTCCTCATGACGGGAAGCTACACGGGGTGTTGATCCTGTAGGCGAGCTTCGAAGAGTAAGCCTCCTTTGAATGGCAAATGTCCATTGGCTATTCACCGCAACCGCCTCTAAGGACACTTTCTTGGCATATAAAGGGCGCCTCTGGCCCCCAGAACTTGGATCTTGTTTGACCGGTGAAGGACTGCTCTGCTGTCCCTGGAATTAGCAAAGAAAAGTCTGCACCGAAGCTGGACTGCACTTACTGCTCCTCGGGCTAGAGAAGGAACGGAATGTGCCTGCTGTGTCCTGCTCATGGAGAAGTCATTTCGAGAGCCCAGCCAGAAGCAGATACTCCAAGAGTCAGTTGGCTGACTTCCTGTTCGCAACAGAGGGGCACAAAAGCTGAGAAGCCCGCCAGGGCAAGTTGGTAGCCCAGATCACAAGATCATTGCTCCTCATCACAGTGCAGCCCAGGAGACCAAGACACAGTGCTCAGAAGTTGCACTGAGTCGGTTGGACCCAAGAGAGTCATCTGAGTACAGTTTGGTGGGCCAAAAGGAACGTTTTCACCAAAAGCAGGCACCACTGAATTCGTTGGGCCTGTTAGCCAGTAGTCCAGTGCACTTTTGCTGGACCAAAGAAGACTTCGAGGGACATTGACTCCTGTGGTCAAAGTCACCCGACCAGTACCACAGGCCAACATTGGCCCCAGGAAGACCCCACCGACCGCACAGCATCTTCAGCATTCTTGAGGACCTTCAGCATCCTATATTCCTTGCATCCAGGCCACTTCAAAGAAGTTCAAGGCAAGGGCCCACTGACACTGGAACTAATTTGAAGATGTCCTTTCTTATTGAGGTAACTGTTGCTTTGTACTTTGCTGGCTCCCTTGACGAGCGTCCTGCCAGTGTTGGTTGCCCAAAGGAACTCTAAGTTACCACTTTCCACTTTGACCAAAGTTATATTTTAAAAGTTACTAAATGTCAAATTCGTTGAGGTTTTTAATGCTTGTTTGTGGATAAGTAAAAAGTCTTGATTTATTGTGTCTTGTAAAAATCTATATCTCCAGAACCATCTGGTGTATCTTTTTCATTTTGGTGTACATAAATTCATAACAATGTAAGCTATTTTTATAAATAGGGGTACGCTATCTTGAGTGTCGAGTTCCATTTATATTCAGTTGTTTTGGTGCTGTTCACTGCTTTACACTTGTTCCTTTGTTGAAGGCTGACTGCTCGAAGCCACAGCTACCTAGGGTTGAGATACATTTTGTACCACCAAACTGGTACTAGAAGTGTTGATAGTGTCTGACACGGTGAGGTCTCACACCAAACCACACCATATAATACACCCCATTTCCTCACACCAAAGCTGGTATTGGCTGCCTGCATTTTGGCTTTGTCAGTGATTGTGTAATTAAGTCCTGGTTTTTACAAAACTTTACTGCAAGCTACCGGGCCCTCGTTAATCATTAAAAAAAAACTTGGCTAACAGCAAAAATATTTTTGAAAAGCGCACATTACCATAGTCGTCCCTGGCCCAAAAGGGAAGTACTTTGTGTACAGAGGTCTCCTTCTGAAAGAAGAGAATGTCCTTACTCCCAGTGAAGTTAGCCTATGGCTGAAATGGGCTAACCTATTGCTTTGTGCTGAATGTTGTAATGGATGGAAATAACAAGTGAGTAGCATAAAACTAGCCTAATGGATGAAGAGCGCTGGTTGAAAGCCCTTATAAGTATATTATACAAATGTTTTTGTAAAATCAAAAGGCTTTGAAACCACCATTCCTATCAAAATAGTGATATTTAGTGATGTCAAGCAATGCAGTCTGTTCCATTGCCACCAGGCGACACTTCTGTAATGTAAAATTGCGGGTTTGCAGCAAAACCACAAACTTAAATACATAAACGCACAATAAATGTTCGTACATAAAATCAAAACAAGACACAGCTAAAAACTCAACATAGAGTTATCCTTATAGTCCAATTTATAAAACAAGCAATGCAGAAACAAACACATTTAGTAAGAAGATAATGCAGAGCTGGCCTAACCTGGGTAAAGTTCAAACCCCTAAGCAACGGAAATATAGATTTGGAACTTAACTCATCATATTGACCACAAAATAATATTAAATGCATGGTGTTTTGATCTGAAAAAAAGCCCAACATGATTATAGGTCCTTTACCAAGTGCCATTTGCTTGGTCTAGCTAGAATACAATGTAACACGATTCGATTCAATAAACTTTATTTCGATTAAAACAAAACAGAATCATAAAAGTATACAATTTAAAACAAAATTACACAATGTGACTTAAAACATACAATACAATTACTATGGCATCCATAATTACATAATATATAATCATGGAACTGGTACAGTTCATCTGAGTGAAAGTGCAAAAGTGCTTCTACTTTGGAAAACAGTTGGTCTACCACAAATATAACAGATAGGCAGATAAAGTTTCCATTAGTGCTAATCAATATCGTCTTCTAATCGGGAGCGCCAGCTTAATAAAGCTAAGCACAGCACTACATATAGCTGGGGTAGACAATGATATTAAATGCTCGTATCCTTCCTTGTAATTACAGGGTCCAGCATTCAGTAAGACAGGCTTAATAAACCGATTTCTGGGATCTTTATACAGGGTACAAAAAAGAAAGAGATGCAGGGTGCTTTGCGAAACCTTATTATTGCAAGGGTAAGGGGGTAGCCTCTCACACCACCCCCCTTGTTTTGGAAAAGCAAAAAGAAAATGCAAAGTATTGAGACGAAATCTTGTTAAGTAAAAACGCCATTAGGTATGCATCGTAAAGGACAAATAAAACTGCTGCTGCAGTTTGACCCCATTATATGTTGTATAATCGATATTTCTTAACATACCCAAGGTGGTACTATAGGCATTTTTAATTATTGGTTTTACACCCTTCACAACAGATTCGGGGTTTTCGTATATGTGTCCCAAGCCAATCTTATGCAGAGTTCCCCTCACATATAACAGCCATGGGATCTGCATGGCATGGTCAAGTTTAATGCAGTCTTTTAAAATTTATTTCGTAAGTTGCAGGTCTTCAGATTGCCAAATTTTGCCCCATAGGAGCGAAGGAGAGACATGTATAATGTCACTTACAAATTCTAGACCCATCTCGGTGTGACAGAAAATATTAGAGGAACCGGATGGGACTGATAAAAGACGCTTTATAAACTTTTTAACATGACTTGAATCTTGGTACAATTATCTATCCCCCACACCCCTGCCCCATACGTTGCAACAGACAAACATTTAGCTTTGTACAAAGTTTTTAATTCTGCAATCGGTTTTTGGCCCAATTTACTAGAAAAACGAAAGAGGGCCTCTATAGATTGAGTAGCCTGTTGGACACGAGCTAATATTAAAGGATCCCAGCTCAGAGTTTTATTGAATAAATTTCCCAGGTAATTAAAATTGTCAACTTTTTCAATGGTATGATTATTTACCACGTACCTACGAGTTTTTGCCCCTTTAGGGCCACAGACCATAGCAAAAGACTTTGTGAAATTAACCCTAAGATCTAACCCTTGCATAAAATCATTAAAAGCATTCAAGCAAGTTTGCATGCTATTAGCAGTGAGGGTCTTTAACACGGTGTCATCTGCATAGGATAACATAGGCACCTGCTTGCCATTTACTTTCGGGAAATCTGAGCAATTTTCCAATAGAAAGCTTTCCAAGCCGTTTGTGTAAACCAAAAACAAAAAGAGCGCCAGGATGCAGCCCTGGCGAACACCATCAGTAGATGGAATAGATTTTGTCTTCTCATCTCCCGGGCCAAATCTAACCCTCACGATGGTGGCAGCATGTAATCTACGAAGCAGGGTAACCAGCGCTTCCTCAAACCCCATGACCTCCATCATCCGCCATAATTTATCTCTACATACAGTGTCAAAGGCACTGGATAAGTCCATGAAGGCCAGGTGAATACAACCACCCTTGGCCTTCATGTACTTACCCATAATTAGTGCCAGGTAAAGGCACTGCTCTTTAGTCCCTTTGCCTCGCCTAAACCCATACCGCGAATCCACGATGATTCCAGATGATTCCGCCCAAGTTTCCAGGCGGGCCAGTATCACCCTTCCCATCAGTTTACAGGAAGCATCTATCAGCGATATTGGCCTGTAACAGCACGGGTCACTTTATCTCCTTTTTTAAAAATCGGTACCACTGCCGCCTCTTGCCATGAAGTGGGGATACGCCCAACCACAACCGCTCTAAATACATTTAATAGCAATGGAGCCCACACCTCAACATTGTGTTTAAAAAGATCTAAAGGGACTGCGTCTGGCCCTGGAGCTTTTAGTGAAATGTCCTTCCTTAAGGCTACCTCAACCTCAGAAAGGGAGAGTGAAAGACCTAATGGTAATGCTCACTCTGAATTACAATCGCTACTTCCCTCCATAACCGTTGTCAAACAAACCCCTTTTGGGTTAAACATTTTAGAATAATGGGCTTCCCAGGTGTCCCCCGGTATATGGGTTACCATATTACCTTTTTCCTCACTAATTAGGAACGGGCGGTTTATTATCTCCCAAAGTTGCCTACAATCCTTCAAAACTGAAGCTTTTTCCAAGTCGTCCTATGCCTTCTTCTTTAGATCTAATTTACGCCTGCTAATAACATCCTTATATGCTCTCCTTGCCTTACTAACCTACTCCCTATCCCGCTGTACTTTGTGTAATCCCTTTGTTAAACTTGTTTGTGCTGCCGAGCATTCAGCATCAAACCATTTGCACCCTCTTGATTTCTTTGTTCCCACGGTTTTTAAGAGGTGCAATGCCACATTGCCACATAGCACCTCAAAGTTCTTAATTATTGTTTCGGGCTCAGAGATAGGTGTTAAGCAGGCATCAAACCTTGTACCATTTGCTTTAAAAATCTCTACCTCTAGTTTTCTTACATCGACCCTATCCCACTTCAAGGTTACCCCTTGATTCTAGCTATATTTTGTCGGCTGGTCGAGGATCTGAGACTTCTCAAGCCTAGGGCTCAGACTTAAAACTAAAGGATTATGGTCGCTAGCAGGATTCACTTCAATCTGGAAATCATTAATAAAATGAATATACCTATTGGAGACCAGAGCAAAATCCATTACGCCCATTTGGCCCCCTGTGCCTTGGTAAGTGGGTATATCCAGTGATTTACAAAAAGTTCTCCTATCCAAAACACAAAGATCATTTATAACAATAAGATTATTCAAGGCATCACCTTGCTTTGTATGCTTAAAGTGTGCCAATGGTTGATCATTTGGATCTAACACCCCACAAACCCTAGACCCACTAAATTTACATAATACACAGTTAAAATCCCCTACCCACATAATAAAAAGTGGAGAGGAGATATTAGTCACTTTAACAATTTCCTCTTGTAATTTATCAATAACAAATGTAGCATGGTGATCAAATATATTATAATACCAATTCACCAAGAGTAAATGCACTGGGAGTAGGTTTTTAATCATGAGCAGTTGGTACCAGGGAGATTCCATCAGTGTAAGTGTTTTTACAGTGCTATACTTTACAGAGATAGCGGTCATTAGGCCACCCTTAGCCCTTCCAGCCTGTGAAGGCTCAGCGTGCACATTAAAAAATTGATACCCATCCAGGCTGTTATCCCTTCTGCTCCAAGTTTCCTGGAGACAGATTATGTCAAAGGTTTCAATGTATTTTAACCACGCCTCATCCTTTAGCTTACGAACAAGGCCAGCTATGTTCCATGAAATTAAGCGAAAGGGAAGCCCCTCTGATTGGCTACTTAATGGGACCAAATGTGTACTTTCAGGACGTAGTAAGTTCCTTACTTCAAGTTTGATCTCATTTCTCCCACCCTGATCTTTTACTAAGTAAGCCATCAACGGGTTAACGCATACATTTATATTACTGGCCACCACCATCCCAGTTCCACCTACCTCATCTGTGGGCTGTTCCCTCACTAGGCTTAGCCGCATAGGGCTACCAGCCATATCCACTCCTCCCTCATATGCCACACTAATACAAACCGGGGCTGTCGGGAGTCAATTCACCCCCTCCAGACCCATGAGCGGCTCGAATCTATTTCTCAATGGCAAATAATGTGCCGCCCAATCCAATCGGTTCTCACCAAATGGCCTGCCTCTACCATGATTATATAGTAGGCGGGGCAATCCAGAGTTCACATATGGATAGAAATAATCTAAACCTAATGATTGAATATCGCCTAGTCTGTCAAACCTTGCTTCCCGTCGGATATAATCTACAACCCGCGGATCTCTGAAACTGATGATGATACAATCACCCTCAAGATCCTTAGAAGTACGGCCCAACCAAGACACTCTTCTTACATTCAGGATCTCTGTATTTGAACCAAGCGGTAACCTCCTGTTTTTATTAAGCCAGAATATGACTTTATTCTTGAGTTCTCTATCTATCAATCAATCAATCAAGACATTTGTATAGCGCGCTACTCACCCGGAAGGGTCTCAAGGCGCTGGGGGGAGGGGTCCGTCACTGCTCGAACAGCCAGGTCTTAAGTTGCCTCCTGAAGGAGAGATGGTCCTGGGTCAGCCGAAGGTGGATGGGGAGAGAGTTCCATGTCTTGGCTGCCAGGTAGGAGAAGGATCTTCCATCGGCAGTGGCTCTGCGGATGCGTGGAACGGCGGTGAGGGCGAGGCTGGTCGACCGTAGCTGTCGGGTGGGCGTGTAGAAGGTCAGGCGGTTGTTGAGGTACCTGGGGCCCAGGTCGTGGAGAGCCTTGTGTGCGCGGGTGAGGAGTCTTAATGTGATCCTCTTGCTGACGGGGAGCCAGTGCAGGTCTCTCAGGTGGCCGGAAATGTGGCTGTGTCGGGGGATGTCCAGGACGATGCATGCGGAGGCGTTCTGGATGCGTTGGAGTCTTTTCTGAAGTTTGGCTGGGGTTCCGGCGTATAGGGTGTTTCCGTAGTCCAGTCGGCTGGTGACGAGTGCCTGGGTGACCGTTTTCCTAGTTTCGTGGGGATCCATCTGAAGATCTTACGAAGCATGCGCAGGGTGCTGAAGCACGATGATGATACGGCGTTGACTTGTCTGGTCATCGGGAGGGAGGAGTCCAGGATGAAGCCCAGGTTACGTGCGTGGTCCGTAGGTTTGGGAGTGGTGCCAAGGGCAGGGGGCCACCAGGAGTCGTCCCAGGCGGAGGGCGATGATCCCAGGATGCGAACTTGCGTCTTGTCTGAGTTCAGTTTCATGCGGCTGTTCTTCATCCATTCGGCGAGGTCTTTCATCCCTTCGTGTAGGCCGGTTCTGGCGGTGGCTGGGTCGTTGGTGAGGGAGAGGATCAGTTGGGTGTCGTCGGCGTAGGAGATGATGTTGAGGTTGTGTTGGCGAGCGATGGCAGCGAGGGGGCTCATGTAGACGTTGAAGAGGGTGGGGCTGAGCGACGATCCCTGTGGTACGCCGCAGATGACTTCGGTGGCCTCGGATCTGAACTGGGGGAGGCAGACTCTCTGGGTTCTTCCGGCGAGGAACGAGGTGATCCACTCCAGTGCCTTCTCTCAGATTCCGATGTTGCTGAGGCGCTGCAATAGGGTGTGATGGCAGACAGTGTCGAACGCTGCGGAGAGGTCCAGGAGGATGAGTGCCGCTGTTTCCCCGTTGTTGAGGAGGGATCTGATGTCGCCAGTGGCTACGATGAGGGCGATTTCAGTGCTGTGGTTGACTCTGAAGCCGGATTGCGAGTGGTTGAGGGATCCGTTCATCTCGGGGAAGGCGGCAAGCTGTCTGTTGACGGTCTTCTCAATGACTTTGGCAGGAAAAGGGAGGAGCGAGATGGGGCGGAAGTTCTTGAGGTCGGTGGGTCCGCTGTTGGTTTCTTCAGGAGGGCGCTGAGCTCGGCGTGCTTCCAGCATTCCGAGGAAGGTGGCGGTGTTGAAGGAGGCGTTGATGTTGTCCTGGAGTTGGGGTGCGATGATGGAGTCGGCCTTGTTGAAGACGTGGTGGGGGCAAGGGTCGGTTGGGGATCCGGAGTGGATGGTGTTCATCGTGCGGATGGTGTCTTCGGTGCTGCAGAGGGTGGCGGTGGGTGGCGAGGGTTCGGCGGTTGGGTGCGTGGTTGTTGCGCCAAAGCTGTTGTGTATTTCGGCGATCTTGCGGTGGAAGAACGAGGCGAGTGAGTCGCAGAGGTCTTGTGTGGGAGTGATGTCGTTGTTTCCGGCGCTGGGGTTGGAGAGCTCTTTTACGATGCTGAAGAGTTCCTTGCTGTTGTCGGCGTTGTTGTCCAGTCGTTCTTTGAATGCTGTCTTCTTGGTGGTGCGGATCAGCTGGTGGTGTTTGCGGGTGGCGTGCTTGAGGGCTGTCATGTTGCCTGTGGTCTGGTCGTTGCGCCAGGCTTTCTCAAGGGTGCGGCAGTTCTTCTTGGAGTTCTTAAGTTCGTCGGTGAACCAAGGGGTTTTCTTGCTGTTGTGTCTGCTGGGAGGGGTCTTCAGTGGTGCGAGGTCGTCTGCGCAGTTGGTGATCCACCGTGTGAGGTTGCTGGCTGCTTCGTTGGGGTCCGTTGTGCTGGTGGGAGGGTTCTGGCTGAGGGAGGTGGTTAGCTGGTCGGTGGTGATCTTGTTCCAGTTACTGCGGGGAACATGTTGCGGGTGGTGGTGGGTCGTGGTTCTTTTGAAGCTGAAGTGGACGCAGCTGTGGTCAGTCCAGTGCAGTCCGGTGGAGTGGCTGAAAGAGATGTACTTACTGCAGGAGAAGACTGGGTCCAGCGTGTGGCCGGCATAGTGGGTGGGGGAGTTCACCAGTTGCTTGAGACCGAGGTTGGCGAGGTTGTTCAGCAGGGTGGTGGTGTTGCTGTCCTTGTTGTTCTCCAGGTGGAAGTTGAGGTCCCCTAGGAGGATGTAGTCAGCGTAGGGGAGGGCGTGCGGGCTGATGAAGTCTGCGATGTCTTCGCTGAATTGTGTGCGTGGTCCCGGAGGTCTGTAGATGAGGGTGCCTCTGAGTGTGGTCTTGGGGTCGGTGTGTATCTTGAAGTGGAGGTGTTCGGCGCCGTTGAAGGTGTCGTCGGAGCTGGTCGTGATGTGGATGGTGTCCTTGTGTATGATGGTGATGCCTCCTCCAGTCCGGTTGACACGGTCCTTCCGGGTGATCTTGTATCCGTCCGGGATGGCGATGGCGATGTCGGGCGCTGAGGAGGCGTTCATCCAGGTTTCCGTGAGGAAGGCGACGTCTGGTGCTGTTGTGTCGAGCAGGTTCCAGAGGTCGACTGCGTGTCTGTGGACGGAGCGGGTGTTGAGCAGGATGCACTTGAGGTGGTAGCTGCTGGTGCTTGGCTTGGCGGGTGCGGTGCAGGTTCGGAGACAGGTGAATTTGCAGGCTTGGCAGGTGAAGGGGCCGTGGGTGCGCCTCGGGGTGGCTTGGTATCAGGCGGGGGTTCGGCCGGCGTTGAGGGTGGCGGCGTCGTAGGTCCGTCGTGTGGCCTGGCGTCGGCGCGGGCCAGGGGTCCTGGCGCTGGGCGCGGTCCAGGCACGGACGGGCGCAGACGGCTTGCCTTTGGCACGCCTTCGGCGCACAATCGGTGCACCCGCTAGGCGTGAACGCTGCGCTTACGTGCGGATTCTGCCATAAGTGGAGAGTGGGGGGGGGCGGAGGGAGGGAGGAGCAGCTGGGACGTGGGAGCGGGGTGGCGAATGGGAGAGGGGAGAGGGAACAGAAGGAGAGGGGGCGGGGCCGCGGGGGAGTAGCAGCAGGGAGCGGGGTGGAAAAGCGGGGAAAGGCGCCGAAGCACTAGATACAGAGGACACGAAATCAGGGGCACAGCAGAAGTACAAAAAACTAAATCAGGGGGCTAAAAACGGAGGACAAAATCAGGGGCACAGCAGAAGTACAAAAAACAAATAATCAAGGGCACAGCGGGAAAAGGCGGCAAATACGAGCGGGCGGCGGCAGCAGGAGGACCGGGTGACCTAAGGAGGAGCCACGTGGCGGGTTGAGCGACCGGCACTGACGAGGTCAGGCTAGGTCACCTAATCTAATTCTAAAGATTCTGACTTAATACCTGCTACCCCCGTTAATATAATAGTAAAAGGGGTAGATTCTGGGGGAAGATTAACGCATGGAAGCCTCCTTCCGGGGACTTCTTTACCCTGGGATGCATTTCTTTGCGGTTGTTCAACCACTTGTTTTGGATCGGGTATCTGTGGTGGGGCAACCAGCGTCCATGCCCCATTAATTCGGACCCTGCTACAATGTAACACATTAATTCAAAGTCTGATTAACAAAGAAAGGTGATTTACATTTGTTACAAAAGATAAGTACACTTCCACAAAAAGGTAGTTTTCAAAAGAGGATGTGCATACACCAGTTGTGTGTCCAGTTCGTTCCTTTCTCTATTACCTGATCAAATCTCTTTTTCTCTAATTTAAATTAACTTTAACTGTAGAATAAGGCGATTCAAATAATTTGGGATGTCCCATGCTACTAAGCCCCTGATTACGATGTCATGCAGACCGTATCGGTATGGAACCGCCTGACCATAGGTCGGCAGTTTTGACCTCAGAATCAGGATGTGACCAGTCATAGGGTGTTTGGAAACATCCATTTTCCTATGGCAGCTTGTGCAGCTCGCTGAATAGGCCCGCATCACACACTGCAAAGCAAAATAGATGTTTGTAAGCCTACTTTCACTGTGTGGCAGGCATATCAAAGTGTTTGCCACTTGGTGCAGGGATGTTGTGCCCCCAAGCCCCATGGCAGAGGGCCAGGAGGGAAGAGAGCCCTGCTAAGGCCCCCCCCAGAGTCATTTTCCAACAGCCTTTCCATGTCAGAAAGGCCGACATAGAAATGATTTCAGAAAATGACATCATAATCCAGATTATGAGCATTCCCGACACACCGATGGACTTCTTGAGCCCGTCAGAAGCGCCGCGGACAGTCCCTCTGCCTGATGTCTCTGCCCGACGCATTGTAATGCAGCTGGCAGACTGCAGAGGCAGATGTTGCTGGGTAAAACAACGATGTGGCGTCCTTGTTGGACCACCAACATCATAATCAGCCCCTTAATACAGCTTAATACAATGCAGCCAAGGAATTGTGAACCACCATCAAGAATTAAATAATTGTGAAGGATAGAGATAAACCATATTATAATTTACCTCAATAAAGGAATCAGCGTAAGGGTATCTTTGATGTAACCCAGGACTAGTTCTTCTTGGATTGTAACACTCTGGGGTTAAGACAGCAATTTCCTTTGAAATTTATTTTCCATCAATTGAAGGTCTGAAATGTCCACCTACCCTAATATGTCCCTTCGATAAACTGTTGCAATGATACATTTAGCACAATAGATTTGAATTAAGGCTTGGATAGGTCTATTCCCAACCCTTGATGCAATGCCAAAGATGGCTGAAATAATTCAAGTCATCAAGTTCTTTTTGCTAGCTACAAGTGGCGAGCAGGTACTATTGCGATCAAACAAGAGCCCTAATTAAGGGAATGTTTCAACTCTGGTGATCTCATTGCCCTGAATAAACAATGTCCAAGTATTAGTAGACCTAGGGACCACAAACATGATATGGGATTTCGTATTGATGGTACTTAGATCTAATGAAATGAAGAAATCCTCAAAGGTATTCAGGGCTCGCTGTAAACCAAGAGCAGCTCTAGCAAGAATAACAGTATGCAGGACAGCCGGAATGGATCTAAGTTCAACCTGTGGCACATAACAACCTTCCTGATATGTCCCTGTGCAAATCGTAGAAGAAGTATACAATATCTGCCTCAACCCCTAGAGAATTATATAGGAAAAACAGTGGTTCCTGAGGAATGATATACTATGAGGTTATGACACATAAGCACAATCTTAATATAGAGGGTTACATAATGGCAGAGCACGAAAGAACTACTAACTCTCCGATTCCAGTGTAGTATATTTTATGGATTTTTTAAGTACACATTATAGATCAAAACAACATTTGTGCATAGTTTCTCAAGTGACAGAGGGAACCTAAACCTAAGTGACAATGTGAATATTATATAAAAGATTTCCACAGTTTGTACAAGTCGCCCATTATCAAAATAGTTCCATGTGAACAGCAGCTATATACAATGCTATGTGCTGGGAAAATGGTTCGCTGTTTGTCGACAGCGTTTCGACCCTTCAAACAATGTGAGGTCTCCTCAGGGCTATTGATGAAGGGACATCAGAATTTATGATTGCGCAGCCTTGTAAAAATGATGTGCCACACGTGAAGAATAGAGGAAAAGGGTTTATTCACATGAGGACCCGTCCGAGTACTCAAGGTGAGGACAGGCTGTCAATCCAATGGGGTATGTAGGTAGGCCAGAGGGGCTCAAATAATTTTACACCACAGCCGTAGCATTGTAGAATCCTTATGTGGATTAACAGTGACAATGCACTGGGAGTTTCTCTCGGCAGAAGATTGGAAAGGCGGGACAGCGCTACGTGTGTAGATTCAGAAAAAGCCGCATCAGCCAGCTTGATCGGGTACAATGTACCCGATCAAGCTGACTGACGCTGCTTTTATGCACAAATGTTGTTTTGATGTATAATGTTTACTCCTAACTTTATTGTTTAAAAGATCCATAAAATATACTACATTGGAATTGGTGTGTTAGTAGTTCCTTCACGCTCTGCCATTATCTAACCCTCTATATTACGATTGTGCTTATGTATCATAACCTCATAGTATATCATTCCACAGGAATCACTGTTTTTCCTATATAACTATTACCCTAGTTCCTTAGTGAGTAGGGTTCCCCTCTTTCTCTTCAACCCCTAGAGCAAGCATGATGGTCCAAAGCTTATCCCTATTGACCCAGTCACAAGCAGATGTTAAATCCATACAGGCCATATGGAGGGAGCTGTGCCTCGCCATGGTATATTTACCTGCAATTAGGTATAGCCTTAAGCACTGATCTAACATGCCTAAACCTGATCTAAAACTGTACTAAAGATCAGATAGAACTGTCATATCTTCAGTCTGAGCCGTCAGCCTTGAAAGCACCACACTCCTGATGACCTTAGATAGGCCGTTTTTATTGGAGGTCATCCTTAATCCCCTCCTAAAGACAGGTAATATAATGGATTTGGACCTAGATGTTGGAATAGCCTCTCTGTGCCACTGTACTGTATGCTACTCTGAAACACTGCACTCTACACCACTGTACTAAATGCCAATACATTCTGCGCCAATGCACTTTACTCTGTAACATTGAACTCTTTGCCCCTGCCCTATATGTCAATCCACTGTATGCCACTCTAATCTACTCAGTACCTCTGCACTCTATGCCACTGCACTCTACACCACTTTACTCTACCCCATTACACTCTATGCCACTCTACACACTTGAACTCTACCCAACACCCCTCCACTCGACGCCACTTCACTCTACTATAAAACAATCTACTCTACACCACAGCATTCTACGCCACTCTACTCCACCCTGCACCCCTCCACTATATGCCACTCTACTCTAATCCACTCTACTCTTAACCACTGCACTCTACACCAATGCACTCTACACAATTACACTCTATGTCACTGCACTCTCCTCCACTGCACTGTGCTCTGCATCACTGCACTCTATGTCACTGCTTTCTATGCCACTCTACTCTACACTACTCCACTCTGAACCACTTTATGCCACTCTACTCTACGCCACTGCACTCTATAGAACTCTACTCTGCATTACTCTACTTTGGAACACTCTACTTTGCACAGCTAGAGTCGCCCTGGATCCAGAGAAGGTGAAAGATGTCCAAACAGCTCGGGCAACTCGCAACATCTTGGAGGTCAGAGGTTTTCTTGGCATGCTGAACTTCTGTTCTTTTCAGTTCAGATTCATGCCAGATCTCACAGGTCTTATGTGACCTCTTAGGGAATTGACTAAAGCAACCACCCTGTGGCAATGGGGACCTGAAAATGAGATAGCATTCCAGCTTACCAAAAAAGTATCATTGGTGGATACCACACTATCCTATTTTGATCCAAGGAAAGACACTAACGTGGCGGTGGATGCAAGCCCTAATGACCTTGGAGCTGAATTACTGCAACCACAAAAAGGTGACATTTGGACCCTTGTGGCATATGCCAGTCGATATTTAATAGACACGAAACAACGTTACTCCCAAATTGAACATGAAGCAATCACAATATATTGGGCTTGCTGACATTTCCATACATATATGTATATGGCACCCTTTTGATGTTTCCACACACTATGAACTGCTGTTTCCATTATTCAGAGGATCAAAGAGCGTCAAAGCCTCTGCCCATATTGAAAAGTGGCTGTTATAGCTGCAGGGATATGGCTGTCAGGTAGGACACCTCCCAGGTTCCTCAAACCCCACAGACTACCTCTACCGCCATCTACATTTTGCCACCTCAGAAGAGGCACAGGAAGCAGAGGTGACAGAAGTATGCGAGTGGTATGTTACAGAATGATCCTGCCCACTTCCACTGGCTTTAAACACTCTGATAACAGCCATGCAGGAAGATGAATGCTTGAAAGTGATGATTGTGGCTGTGTGAGAAAGTGCCATCTTTCTTGCATGGTGTGCCCCCACTTTTTGCTGAATTGTTGATGTAGTTTGACTGAGTGTGCCCTGGGTTCCTGCCATTCAGGTACCCAGGGCCTGTGTTCCTTCCCTAAAAACTGCATTGAAGCCTAAACCCAATTGGCATCTCTGGCCACATGTCAGCCCCTGGTAAATGGTTCCCTAGGTACCCAGGGCACTGTGACCAGAGAAGGCCCCGAAGGGCTGCAGCACTTATTGTGCCACCCTTAGGGGCCCTGTACCCTGACACACACACACTGCCTTTGCAGGCTGAGTGTCTTGGTGCAGAACAAAACAAAGAGTCGACATGGCACACATCCCTGTGTGCCATGCCCACAGCACACTGCTCTGGCATACCTCAGTCACCCCTCTAGCTGGGTTCCCTATGCCGGTGGTGAGGGTACAGGTGCATGAGCCCCCTACAGTATCCAGGTCCATTCCTGGGTACTGTAAGTGCAGTGCTACCATTAAGAGTATATGGTGCTGGGAGGTCGTCATCACGAACTCCACAGCACCATGATGGCTGCACTGAAGACTGAGAAGTTTGGTACACTGATGACACGCAGCTTATAGTGTCTGTAACACAGTCAGTGGATGATACGGCAGCCCGATTTTGCAATTGCATTTCTGCCTTGATGGCCTGGATGAGCTCAAATCTTTTGAAACTCAACGCAGATAAAACTGAGATGATAGAGCTTGGACAGAAAATCTCGGTCTGGAACCAATTATGGTGGCCAACTGCAGCTGGCATATGTCCGACTCCAGTTAAAAAAGCTAGGAACCTCGGTCTTATGTTTGACAAAGACCTTACGTTGGCTCCTCAGATTCATCAAGTCTCATCAGCTTGTTTCTTCATGTCAAAAGGCCTGCAGAAGATTCTTCCATGTATACCTCTCTCAATGAGAAAAACAGTGGTAGGAGCCATGGTCCTGTCTCGAATTGACTATTGCAATGCCCTCTACTTGGGAGCAGGTGCAGCTCAACTTTCCAAACTCCAGTCAATTCAAAACGCGGCAGCAAGAGTCCTACTTAAACTACCTAAACATCATCCTACATCCACCAGCATAAAACAGCTTCGCTGGCTTCCAGTGAGACTACGCATTGACTTCAAAACACTCTGCCTGGTGCATAAAGCCCTGTTTGGTGGTGGGGCGAAGGATGTGCAATCCTTGTTTGCTCGATATGTACCATCACGATCTTTAAGGTCGTCTTCCCTTGGTTTGGTACAACTTCCAAAGATAAAGAAAGCAAGGTGTGGAGAGAAACGCTTCTCCGTCTTAGCGGTCAAACTATAGAACTCACTGCTCACACAAATGAGACTTCAACCCAGCAGATCTGTGTTCAGAAAAGAAATCAAAACATGGCTCTTTTCCCAACCCTGAATATGTTGGTCACTGTTTCTGCACATCACTTAGCGCCAAGACACCTCAGCAGTAGTGTTCTCTATAAATACACTCAGTCAGTCAATCACATGAAACCCACACTGATGCCAGTGTGGAATTTAATGTACAATGCACGACAGAGAACAACTTAGAGTTGCCCCCTGAAACAAACCTACAACCCGTGTCCTGACTGAAAGGCTGCCTAGGCAAGTTGCTGGACCCCTGGGTAGAGAGCCATCCGCTCTCGTGGGCCTGCAACAATGCACATCCTGGGGCGAGGTGCTTGGCCTCCGCCCCCAGGATGAGCAGGGGGAGCTTCAAATGCATGCCGTCTTTGTGAGCTTCTCCAGGTCACTTGCTGTACTCAGCAACTGGCCCCCACTGGTTTTGACCCCCATTCTGGCGGGAAGACAGGCGGGAAAACCTAAGTGAGGAAAGGGGAAGTGCCAGCCTCTGCCAACCCCACCCCTCAGGTGGGGTAGGCCAGGTGAAGTACAACTCTGGGTTCTCGCCATCTTGAGGATGGGGAGCCCTACCCAATCAGAGACATGCTCCTGCCCCCCTCTGGGGTGTACTCACCCCAGAGAAGGGACCCATTGGTCCCTGACCTTCCCATACCTGTAACGCCCCTAAAGTTAGTATTAAGGGGCACCCTGAACTTTCCTTCCTCAGATCCCGATTTGGAAACAAGAAGAAGAACTAGAAGAAAGAAGACCTGCCATGCAGCTGCTAACAAGAGGATGACTTGGCCCCAGCCCTACAGGCCTGTCAATCCTTGAACCTGCTCCTGCTAAACCCCGGCGTCTCCAGTGGTCAGCAACCTTGAAAACCCCGGAGGACCTGACTGCCTTGCTCATCTATAGACTGGGACTCGCACAAGCAGTGGTTCTGCTCAAACAGCAACTACCCCTGGTGCCAGCCAGGAACCGCGAATCTAGCCCACTCTGCACCCACCGAGCCTGGCCCATGCCTGAGTGAACAAAGACCACGAGGACGTCCCCCCGGCGACTTTGACCACAGATCGATCACCCAAGGCTTTTCCTCGATGCTCCTGACGACACCTGCAGCCTCACAACAAGGGACCCCTCCAACAACGACCAGCTGAGGGTAAGATTTCCCGACACGCAAAGACACCCCTGCACCCGGCGCCCCACGGCTCCCTGTACCCAACTCCTGGGTGGCTACCTAACCTCCAGCTTCCCAACTTACCTCTTGAAGTGGTGGTTGCACCTGAAGAATCTCAGTCCCCGAGTCTGCAGCCTTTGTTCAACATCCAGCTTTCCCGTTGAAATACATTGGGCGCCCGACGGCCCAAATGCACCCTGAACCCGACCGCTCGAGTGACACTGGGAGTGCAGCATCTGTCCTATACTACTTCTCCACTTGCCCTGCTCCCATAACCGCGTGGCCTGCCTGCTAGCAGCCACCAACCAAAGATCCCCTATTCTCCAGAGGATAACATTGGGCCTACTCACTCTGCGCCCTGCTGCCCCTGTGGTGCTGAGGGTGTAACGACTGTACCTACCTGACCCTGGGAGAACCCTGAGTCTACCCCAAGAACCTTAACTCTGCCAGCCGAGTACTTACCCAAAGACCGATAACTTGATTTTCTCCATAGGTTAACATTGGCTGGGTTTCACTCAGAATTTCTTCTAAGTGTCGAGTTTTGCAACTTTGAAATATTCCTTAAAAATCGTCTTAACAACAAAATCAAAATTACTCACCTGCTATCAGGAGAGATCCCAGTGCTGTATCTTTGTGCCCAGCACTCACCCTAAAAAGTAATTACAACTGTGATTTTCCGATGGCCTGGTTTTCTTTCATAGGATAACATTGCCTGGTTTTTGCCAGAATTTCTTGTGTGTCGATTTTCAAAACATACAAATATGCCTTAAAAATCGCCTGTGTAACAAAAACAATTTCTTTCAACTGTTTACAGGAAATGCACCAGGGATGAATCCAGGATCCAGCCCTGAGCAAGAAAAACATTTGTAAAGTGATTTTATTGCATTTACTTGAAACTTCCCATTGAGCTCAATGTTATTTTGTGTTTTACTTGTGTTGCATATTGCAACAACTGTATCTATTGCATTTAAACGTCTATTGCTATTCGAAAGTATTAAACTGCAACATCTCATTCTGAGAAAGAATTCATGATACCTACTTGTGGTTCTAAAATAAACAACTATATATTTTTATATACATAACAATTGGCCTAGAGTTCAGTTTTTGAGTGTGTGAAACCATTTGCACAACAAATGCTTTACACTGTCCTCTGATACTGCCTTACTGCTCGACCAAGCTACCACTTTTGAGAGTAAGGTTATATATAACTTTAGCCTCTGCCAAACCTCTAGGGACTGTGGTCTCTGTGCACACTGTACCTTACATTGGAACAGTATATACAGAGCCTCTTTCTTACATTGGTGGATCAGTGGTGGGATACAAACTTGCATTTGTTGGACTACTTGTTTACCATCTGATCACACAACAGAACTCTTAAATTGCCTTTAGAATTCTAAATTTCCTAAATTGGTTCCTCTAAAATACTAAACGTCTTGTCAGGGCCTTGCTTAAGTCCCCTTAGAATTATAAAGACATAAAAGTCACTGTAGTCAAGGGTAGAGGGTTAGAACTGTATGGTTAGAATGCCTCAAAAGAACCCAGCTACTAGTGTAGGCAACAACATGCAGGACCTGGTTGAGGAGCTTCACCTCACACCTTACTTACACTTGTCTTTCAAGGAATTGAGGTCCTTATGCAAAGTTAAAAATATCCAAATGGGCCTGCATACAACCAAACAAGGGCTTCCGGAGCTCCTGGCGGAGTATGCTCAAGGCCACCCCTCTGAAAATGGTGATGACCAGTCACAGGAGGAAAGAGAGGAGGGTTTGGGGGATAATGCCCCCCTCCCATCTCTAGGGAAGAGAGGGCTCCCATACCCTTGACTTCAAGAATCAATCTCTGGGGGCCTAGAGACCACACAGGTGGACCAGGTCTCAGAGAAAACATTGGGGAACTCCCCAGTGAAGAGGACAACTGTCTAGCCAAGTTGGCCAAGAGATTAGAACTAGAGTCCAGACTCCTGGCTCCAGAGAAAGAAAGGAAAGAGATGGGATTAGCACCCATCAATGGTAGCAGCAATATTAGCAATAAGGATAAAGAGCAGTCTTATGATTCTAAAATCCCCAAAGGGATTGTCCCTAAATTTGAGGAAGGGGATGACATCACCAAGTGGTTCACAGCCATGTATCCAGTTGCCAGTGTAGCAGGGGTTTCCGAAGGAACAGCTGAGTGTCCTCCCCACTCACTGCTAAGCCTCTCTCATCACAGTACCCCCTTAGCTCCTCTAGACTGTAAAAAAAAAAAAAAAAAAAAAAAAAGTTAAAGGCACTTTACATTCTGGCAAGGTATTTAAACGCACACAAGTGCAACACAAGACTACACAATGTGAAAATGACACTTTTAAGGAGAACTGAAACTCAGGAAAAATAATCCACAAACCTGTGAGTATCTAAATGCAGAGTTTGTAGTGCAACCATTTGTCGCTGTGCTATTGCGCCAACACAAGTTCTATACTCACCACTGACAACCAATGTTAGAAATAAGATTTCTGGTTAGCTAGGGCTAGCACCTAAATTAGGCAAAAACCACCACTCTAGTCAGGGCAAGAGAGTTACACGTTGAAGATAACCCCTGCTCACCCCCTTGGTAGCTTGGCACGAGCAGTCAGGCTTATCCCAGAGGAAATGTGTATAGCGTTTTGCTCAACACACACACACAGCAGCAACACTCTAGGCACACCACAAAAGAAACTCCACACAAGGTTATGTAAAACATAGCCTTTGTATTATTCAAAACACATTAGGATCATAATCACACAATATACACTGTGCCAACTGGCACCATGTTGAAATTCACAGGGGATTATATACAGGACAGGGCCAATCCGGCCACTTTCAGAACCTTTAGAAACCACTAGTAGGACATGTAAAACACAACAAGTGACTACTGGTAAAATACTGTACTTAGCAATATCACCAGCAACATAAAAGCAATATGTCTGCATCACATTAAGCATAAAACACATTACGCATAAATCATCAGCATAAATACATTATGCATAAACACTAGAGTATAACATTAGGCATCAACACATGGTGCATAAATCATCAGCATAAACACATTATGCATAAACACTATATCAAAACATTAGGCATCAACACATGGGGCATAAATCATCAGCATAAACACATTATTGCGTAGGCATCACATTAGGGCCTTGCGCCCTACCAACACTGACCCCTGGCCCTCTGTCCAAAATGTCTGGGCTCTGAATTATAGGGCCTTTCAACTGGCCCTCTGGCTGCCAAAAACAGCAAGAGCACTGTGCGTAGTGCCCTGGGGAGGGCATGGGGTGCAACTCATCCCTTCCTCACTCTGGAGTGGAAGAAATGGCCCCACATTGCAGCGGCCCACTCTCCTGTGGGGCCACTGAGGGAAACAGGCACTACTGAAGCCCCACTCCGAGACTTCTAAAACAGAGATTACCTCCAAAAAGAAATCAGCCCAAGGGAGCTCTGTTCACGGGGCTTATCCCGGTGCACCTCTCTCTGCACCAACTGTGCTGCCCAGTTCAGCCCACCTCACCGGGGCTATTTGTGGATTCCTCCGGTCTCCCCTAGGCCGGGGGAAAGGCACTGACAATGTGCCTCAGCCGCTTCCTCTTGCCGGACCTCTCGGGACCCGCCTCTCTCTCTTCCACAAGACGGGGTGGAGATGGAGCCTGCAAGGTACCCGACTCTTCTCGGCATGCTGGGCTTCTCCCACCGGTATGGGAGCCCCATCTTACATCAGGCACCATGATGCCTGACTTACTGTAGGCTGCGCTGCAATTGGCTGCCTCGGCAGCTTCCTCTTTCTCCGGCCGGACCTCCCCACAACCAGGCAGCTTGCCTGACTTCTGGGTCGCGTTGGCAGCGGTCCGGCAGCACCACAATATATTTTTTTTAAATGAACATAGAAGTTAATATTTCATCAATGAAAGCATTGTCACCATATTTTGGCGTTAATATTTGCTAAGGGTTAGAGTGTTTCAAGGAAGAAACCAACCAGGTTTTGTGTTCACATCCTGGCAGCTGCGCCAGCCTACATCACCGCTGAAGACTCCTCGGTGGTAGGTTGGTGGTCACGTATCCATCAAGCAATCTTCCCACATAACTCGACCTTCGATTATACAGAGAACCAGGCACCCCAGAGCTTGTTCCCATATATAATATTATGTTATATTGATTTGTAGAGTGCACTAATCACTCAAGATGGTACTGAGGCGCTTGGACAGGTGTGTAAGTGCTTATGTGAAGAGCCAGGGCTTCAGGTTCTGGATGAACTCAAGAAGTGAGGAAGCGGCTCTGATGGGTTGAGGCCTATGGGTGCAGATGGAGCTAATAAATGAAGTGGGTGGAGCCACTGGAGGAAGTGGGCGGAGCCAGGGACAGTGGGTGTGGCCTCCTAAAAAAATTAGAGCACCTGCACTTAATATTTTACAAATTAAGCACATCCTAGAAGCCATTTTTATTTGAGTTAGTATATTTGCACATTTACTGCATCTAGTACTAAAACGTAGCCCGCTTTCGATACTGACAATTAGAAGCGTGATTTTAGGAATTGAATGAAGTGAGCAAGTAATGTATCTCGGTTTCAAGGCCATCTCATGTTTTCTCAATAACAAGATACTGCCACCTGGTGATTGGATAAATGTCACTAAAAGTAACAAGTTTCTGTCACTTGTTTGTGATTTACAGACTTCTATTGAGGAAATGATGTATATAATCTGTTACATACTTCACCTGGCGGTTTGGGGCGAGAGTTCTAGTCAGTTGAAATGACAATTGTCTCTTGATTATTTGCTGTACTGCCTTGTATTTTTGCATTATAAGTACATTATACTGTTGGCTACCCAGTGTGTTGTGGTTTATCTTCACAGAGGAAATACACGTTCAGGGAAATATTTTTTAAATTGAAATTGAAAATTAATAGAAGTATAATAATAGAAAGCATTACATTGAAAAATATATATTACTTGAAAATTAATTAAATCACAATAGCAAGAAAAAAAGGCGGCATTAAATAAACATTGTTTATTTACTTTACATAAACTTAACTTGTAAATGCATTAGCATACAAAATATGTAAGGTACTTGTCAGAACCCCTGTCAGAGGCCATGGGGCACATAGGGGCTACAGGGCCGAACTGTGGAGGTTGAGACCTTTTACTCCTCATATCCCAGGGTCCAGCCCACTGTGGGTCCCAAACAACTGGGCTGAGTGCACTAGCCTCTCAATTGTAGCTGTGATAGAGCAGTCTAGGCTCCCTGGGGGGGGGGGGAGTTTAGGTACAGGTCAGCAAATACGACTCACAACTCAAAAGTGCACACAGTATGAACAATAAATCAATGATCGCTGAAATACCTGTCAATTAACATCTCTTTAATTTTGTTTTTATATCTGTCTGTCTCCGTAAGGGCAATGCCTTGCCCTTTATCACATGGTTTCATATTCAGAGATGGATTATTTTGTATTTTTTTTAACGCAGAATGATCCTCTATAGTGATGTTATATTTTGATTTAGGGACATTCTGGGCAAATTTCTCTAAGGGGGGGGGGGAGGTGGATATAGGTTTATGTCAGACTAATTAATTTCTAACATGGTCTCCCCCAAAGTATCTTTCTGGGAAAAATATGTTTTTAGTCTGATCTGCGTAAAAAAAAAGGCATGGAGGTCTTTCATAACTTCAAACTTATCAAGGCTAACAGAGAGTACAAATGATAATCATTTAGAAAGAAGGTCTAATGTGGATTGGCCTACCTGGGTATTGGTGAGGTTGAATATAGGGATGGAATTTATTCCCTCCAATATTGTTGTCGTCTTGTTTCTAGGTAGTGTTGAGGGTTGTCTGGGTTCGTGTATTATCTCCTTGAGTGGTTTCTGAATCTGGTCTTTGGTATCCCTCTCCTGTAGCCTAAAAACGATTGTTTCGAATGGTTCCTTCAAAGTGACCTTGTCTGTTGCCTGAGGAGTCAAAGTGATGTGAACTCACCTCTCCTTCAGTGTCTGAGAAGGTCAAGATAGTTGTATTTGTCCAATACTGATTATTGGGGGGGGGATAATTGCTATCTCTAAGAGAGTTGTAGTATTTCTCTCCTAAATAGGGATAAGTACGTTCATGTGAAAAGAGTCTGATGTCACTCTTTCATTTATCTGTTTTTTCTTTGTGAGATACTCAGAGAAAGATTCTAGATCACTGTTTACTTCCTCAATATGTTTCTGTAATGGTCTCGCCCATCGCGCGCCTTGCACGAGGACATTGTTATGTGCTGGCCTCGCGCCGCCTGCGTGCGTGAGAGAGGCGTTACAGTTGACAGTTGGTTGATGACAGACTTTCCCCATTTTGATGCTGTCTGGCGTCCTTGCCCGATGCTCCAGTGGGAACTCAATAAAGTTAAACTACTCAAATTAACTCCTGTCCGAGAGTTATTACACTCGTTTATGGCAACGGATTGAACGAGTTCCCACAACGAACCCACCAAGAAAAAAAGAAACGCAGTGAAAAAGTAAGGCTAATAACGGACACTCGCGAAGAAACTGTGACAGGTCGGGCGAAGTGTGGTGCAGAGGACGGAAGAAGTGAAGTCACGCTGGGAGACTGCGCGATGTTGTGAAGGGGAGGAGTGTCGCTGAAGTAGGCGTATGTAAGCGTTGTGAAGAGTTCTCCCCGCCCGCTGTTGACGCATTTAACGGGGGTTGGTGAACGCGCTTGACTGAACCGCCCCTGTCAGTCTTCCTGTCTACCGGCTTAACCCCTGCGACGTTATCAAGTGAGGTGTTGAAAGTTAAGGAGCACGGACGAAAACATTGAGGTAATAATTCATGTTCGTGGGGAACTGAACTGGTGTGAAGAGCACAGGAGAAAAAGGTACCTCGCATTAATATATTATCATTCAGCTCAATTTTCGGCGTGCAACGAAAAACACGGTGACACGCACACCATACAATAAGAAAATGAAAAATGTTTTGAGGAGTTGAATATTAAATATTATTAAAATAAAACGAGTAGTGAACATTAAAGTGACATTATTTAAAAAGTGTGGAAAATACATTAGAAATTAAGGAATTCTTACCTGTTACACTTATAGACTTGAGTGTTACAACAAAGATAAATTAGTTGTGTTCTCAGTTGACTATTCTTATAAGTCTTCACAACATTCAATCAGTCCACCCTCCACCCCCGTTTCTGGATGCGCCTGGAGAACCACCAATTGTGTGGAGAAAATGGTTTGATGCTTTTGAGAATTATCTAGGGGCAATTGGTGCGCATAGATTCAGACCGGATTATGCCGAATCACACACATTGCAGGAGGAAAAAATGTCAGGGCTGATGCTCTGTCACGCTTACCTTCAGCACCAAGTGAATCTGTTCATTGTGAGGAGGAAATTGAGTATGATGAAAAAGAGGATTGTATAATAGCTAGTGTTGAGTTAAAGAATGTGTGTTCAATGGTAGAAGAAAGTTGGTATGCAGCTATGGACAATGATGTAATCTTGAAGAATGTAAAGAAATACATAATCCAGGGGTGGCCAAAAGAAAGGAATGATGATGTGGTTTTACAACCGTTTGTAAAGATTAGTGATGAACTTTCATTAGAGGATGGACTAGTTTTCAGATTAGATAAGTTAATACCCCCTGTAAGCATTAGAAACACCATCCGTAATAAAGCACACGATGGACACCTGGGTGCCACTCTCACCAAACGCAGGGTGCGAGAATACTTTTGGTGGCCACAAATGGATAGGGACATTGATACCCTTGTGCTGGAGTGCACCATTTGTGCTAGCAGCGATAAGTGTCTCCGCATATCTATTCCTCCTCTCACTCCTATACCACTACCTGAAGCTCCTTGGGAGAAACTGGGAATTGATGTTTTAAGACCTTTCCATACCTTGGCGCATCAGTGCAAATTTGCTATTGTAATGATGGATTATTTTACAAAATGGCCATAAGTTAGGTTTGTACCCAGAGCTGACTCTAAGGAGACTCTTGACTTTTTGAAAGAGATTTTCATGAGAGAGGGCTTCCCCAAATCAATTGTTTCAGATAATGGGGTGCAATTCTTGTCATCTGAAGTGGAAGAATTTCTTAAAGAATCTTCTATCACTCATCTTAGAAGCTCTCTTTACCATCCCCAAACTAACAGGCTTGTTGAAAGACTTAATAGAGTCATTGGAGATTGTGTAAAATGGGCCATTGATCACAACAGGGTGGTACCCCCCACGGTAAGAACTATGTTTTGGTTTTACAGGACAACCCCTCACTCATCCACAGGTATTTCTCCCTCCGAACTACTTAGAGGCAGAAAACCGTGCACGGAATTTAGACCTGAATGGATGTCCAAATGGTTCAAATCCAACACTACACCCCAAGATCTGGATGAAAGGGTCAGACGCAAGGTTGGTGAAGTCCAATCCAAGCAAAAGGAATACTTTGATGAGAGGAAGAGGGTCTCTAGCAGGGAATTTGCTGTTGGTGACTTTGTTAAAATAAAGAAACAGGGCTTTGTGAAAAAAGGTTGAGTCAAAGTTCAGCAAACCTGTGGTTGTAGACAAAGTGTGTGGCAGTGCTGTTCGCATCAATGGACGCAACTGGTGGAACATGAACAAGATCGTAAAAACTAAAGATACAGACAGTGATTTGCGAAATATAAGTGGTGATTCAGATGTTTCATCCAACTCTGTTCCAGGTGACTGTATGGTTCATGATTCATGTAATCCTCCCATTGTTCAAAGGAGGAGCTCAAGAGTGGTCCTCATTCCGGCCAGATACAGGCGTTAGTTTCCCTCTGCTCTTTCCGTCTTTTCTACCCCCTTTCTGTCTTTCTTCTTCTTCTTCTTGTCTTCTTTCCCTTCTTTCCCCCTCCTTTCTCTCTTCCTTTTCTCTCTTTCTCTTCTCTGAGGAAAAGGAGATATATGTAATGGTCTCGACCATCGCGCGTCTTGCGCGAGGACATTGTTATCTGCTGGCCTCGCACCGCCTGCGTGCGTGCGAGAGGCATTACAGTTGACAGTTGGTTGATGACAGACTTTCCCCATTTTGATGCTGTCTGGCATCCTTGCCCGATGCTCCTGTGGGACCTCAATAAAGTTAAACTACTCAAATTAACTCCTGTACGCGAGTTATTACAGTTTCTTTACTTTCTCTAGGGCATGGGATGACCAGAAGACCAATAACAACTGGTTTGTGGCAGTACTTTGAGGTACATCGACCCCTATGGCCAAATTCTCCCCCACCGTGTTCGTGAACCGAGGGGTGGCCCCAGGAACACCCCTGTTACGAGATCAACATCCACAAGCATCCTTCAGCATGTTCAGCATCCGGTTTCCCTTACATCAGGACTACACAGCTGATATCTAAGGTGATTCTCATTTAGAACCTGGAACTTGCTTGGAGACTGCTTTGACTGCAAGGTAACTGCCCTGTCAAGCCTCATTAGCCCCTGTGAGTCATACACATGCTACAAAAGATTTCGAAGTAATCGCTAACCTCTCTAGTCGTCAATGCTTGTTTGTGATCTACTATACGCTGGTCAGGTGTCGATCCCACCTCTTTTATTGAAAATATAAAGGGCCAAAAACAGAGAGATCTAAAAATATGTACTGACCAAAATTCAACGAATATTGATGTTATAGGCGCTTTTTACAATATCACAACTGCAATAGCCAGTAATTAGACCTCCAAGAGGAAAAATAAGGATTTTGTCCTTACCCCCAGGTGGTTTAATCAGACCTGTTCATGCCTAAATGGGGATTAAAAAAAGGCTCCTAAATTAAAATCTAGAGATAGTGCAAATATTTTACAACTCAGGAAAAATTTTAAAATTGCATTGAAAGAAAGGAAACAAGAAATCCGTGAGGAGGCCTGGAAAATCCTTATTCAGGCCGCTGATACACGAAATGCAGTTCTGTTTTGGAAAACGATTGATCATTCCTTCTTAGGGAAAACACCGCAGTAAAAATCGATAGTTATTCCCCCGCAGGATTGGATATTGCATTATGAGAATATTTTTAATCCTGATACTGTTAAAACTGATAAATGTAATAGTGCCAACTTTGTCTTGGTGGAGCCGGTAACATCAGCACCTATCACAGAAGCCGAAATAACAAATGCGCTACAAAAGTGTACAAATGGCAAAGCCGCCGGCCCAGATGGTGTTCCCATCGACATTTTTAAACATAACATGGATTTTTGGGTACCAATTTTATTAAAAGTTTTTAATGCCACCTTGGGGGGGGCTACCCTCATCCTGGGTGGAAAGAAATTGTCCCTATTTTTAAAAAAGGGGACAGAAGTAAGGCCGATTGATACAGCCCAATATCACTCCTTGACTCCTCATCTAAATTATTGGGGAGAATAATGCTGGAAAGATTAGAAAACTGGGCCTACGATAATAACATCTTGTCAGAGGCCCAGTTTGGTTTCAGAAGGGGTATTGGGACAGTAGAACAATGCTTTAACTTGGTGTTACTAATAGGGAAGTACACTTTAGCCAAGAAGGGGGTCCTACACATGTGCTTTGTAGATCTCACCTGCGCCTTCGACCTTGTGAACCACACAAAACTATGGCAGACTTTGAAGACGCTAGATGCCGCGGATGATATAATTACTTACCTTGCCCAGAACTATAGTATGTTCACTTCTAGAGTCCGTTTTGGTACAAATGCACCCAGATTTTAGAGTTAAGCGCAGAATACAGCAAGGTTGTGTTTTAGCGCCTCTTTTATTTTCTTTATACATCAACAATGTAGATTACTTTAAAAAGAATCTTAATGTTGACACCCCAAAGGTTAAGACACGCCCAATTCCTGTTATCCTTTATTCAGACGATGCTGTCCTGCTATCAAGGACAGCAAACGGACTGCGCATAATAGATAACTTCGCACTGTTCATTTCTGAAAAAGATCTCCAGATAAATCTTAAGGAATCATTTGTTATGTCATGTGGGAGATCTAAAAGGAAGAACAGGCAGCATCATGTGGGCGGAGTGACCATTGACAGAGTTTCTACTTTTTCATACTTAGATTTGATCTTTAATCAGAACGGATCATGGAATACACACATGGGTGCGCAGAGATACTCTGTATAGAGTCCATTCTAGCGCGTTACAAACCCGAAAATAAAATAAATAAAAATAAATAAATCGTGCACGCTGAAATTTCTAAGAAGCACTGAAGGTATTATGAGGTTTTCTGCAAAAATAGGCAATAAACCAATTAGAGAGATTTTGACCCTGTACCGCAGCAAGTGCACGACTGGCATTTGCTACGGGGCAGCTTTGTGTAGGAGAGCGAACATCGCCCCGCTACAAATCTATGAAAATAATTTTCTAAAAAGATTGTTGACTGTTCCTGTTTCAACTGCAAACCTCATTACACACCAAGAACTCTATGTTCCGTATCTAACTGATTTAATTAACATGGCTGCCTTTACCTTCTGCCGCGGTCTACGGGCAAAAGATGAGACCAAATTTACAAAAGAGCTAATTGTAGATTGTCTTTCTCTAGACCAGAGCAGTAAGATTCCATGGTTGGGGTATATAAAAACTCTCTTGGGACGCTCCGGGTTATGTATGGATAGGAAGAATCCCTCTTCAATTTTAAAATTTACTAAAAGCGACTTGAAGATGCGATATCTGAGGACTATGGAAAATGCCAGAGAGTATGAATCTAGTGAGAAAAATAGTGGAAAAACATACTATGAAATTCCATCAGTAAGGGGTCTGCAATATCATTCAATACAGGTGAGAAACACGCAATATAGATTTTACCTGACCAGATTAAGGCTTGGTACCCTACACTATTTAACAGCTTTTCCAAAACAAGACATGTAGTGTCATAAATTGTCTAAATGCCCTTGTGATGGAAAATTCCCCAATCCACGCTGCATCTTATACTTTTTTGTACATTTTAAATAGATATCCGAAAAAAGGATTTTAAAACCATTGTTTTTATCCAATTCACTTTTCCATTACAAACATGCTTTTAATTTAGTATGTAGTCTGGAAAACCTGGAAATTATAAACGCAGTTATTATGTATATACTCCTCGCTATAAGGAGACAAAAGACCTATGCACACCTGGACATCTTGTCACATGAGCAACAGGATGATTGAAAGATTGTAGTATCGTCTACACTTTATAATTGAATAGAAGGAATGCTGCTTAGAACGTTTTACTTATATATTTTAAGTACACGTACCTTATGCCTATGAATTGTTGATTGCATATTTTTGATTGAACATTATTAAATGGACTGTTATACCGCAATTTTGAAACAGACGTCTTGCAATAAGATTGTAGCATTATGCTTTGCAAACTTAATTTTAAAGAGCTTTTTATGTTTAGAATGTTTTTATGGTGTCATTGTGTTCACCGAATAAAGCTGATTTGATTTAAATGAAAATAAATTATTTATTATTTGCTTAATAATTTATAACTCTTGAACCCTTATGTAGATTTTGTTCGTTTTGTGTCTAAAAGTTCAGAAAACTAGGAAATATGTATATGAATTGGTGCTGGATTTTCCTTTGTGTTGCATTTCTTTCTTATTCAACTGTTTTGATACTTCTAAATGCATTCCACTATTCCTTTGCCTGATTACTCAAAACTACAACTACCCAAGGCTGAGGTAAGGTTTTGACAGAATATTGAGTTTGAAATGTCGAAATACACAAATATCGAGTTTGAAATATGGTGATGCAGAAATATCGACAGCAAGAATATCGTAGTCAAGAATATCAACTTAGAGGTAAGAAATATCGTTTTTGAAAATATCAAAGTCATTAATATCATTTGTAAAAATATAATTGTTTCAAATATTGATGCTTTAATTAGTGTTATGAATTTTAGTATGTATTTTAAAAGTATGTGAACTATTTTTTGTATAAGTATTGCTTTTGTTTTTTTTATGTGTGTATTACATTTTTAGTCGTTATTTTTTTTTTTTTTTTAATTTTTTTTTTTTCAAAAACCTTTATTGACATTTGCATAGGTACAATCAAAATACGGCATACGATACCGTGAATCAAGGTACAGAGGTAGTACATCAAAACAATGTAAATCAGGATCTAAGCCATGGTACCCCTCACAATATCAATGTATAAATCAGGAGAGCCGAATAAAACATGTTCACAGAATCAGAAAGGTTTGGTTTTTCTGTTTTGAAAGGAGGAAAAACAGGATCGCATCGCACATCATTAAACATCGCCAACACTAAGGTAGTACTATTAACAGGATATGCATGGCAGGACCATCATAGGTGGGGCATATATAACGAAACGGATAATCAGGATAATCAACAAACAGGTCAGACCCCCTCCCAAACAATACCCGCCCGCTATCAATTTAAGCCATAGAACAAAGACCCCCGTACTAAACCCGGGAGAGACCCAGAGATGTGCAGAAAACCCGACCCCGAATAAGGAAAAAGAGGGAAAAAAGGAAGAAAAGCAAGAGAACAATATAAAAAGGCCATGGAACTAAAAGGGAAAAAACAAAACCCCACCTCCACCCCCCCACCCTGCACCACTGCACATGGCCACGGCCCACCCCCCAGCAGCGTGCCTGTCGCCCAAAGCTTAAACCCGAAATATAGAAAGAAGAGAGGCAAGAGGAAAGAGAAAAACAATATCCAACACGAAGAAAGGGAAAAAGGAAAAGAAGAAAAAAGAGAATCGAAAAACCCCACAGAAGGGGACGAAAACTAAGTGGGGGGCCCTCCAACAAAGGACCCGACCCTCCCCCCCAAGTCCCGCATCCCTGCAATAATTCCGTTGCAAACTTGAGATACAAAAAACCCACACGCAGGGACACGATCGATCAATCAGCCCACCCTCGCAAGCTTATCAAGCAATACGCAAAACTCTTCACGTCAGGGGGTAGGGCGCCAAGCGTCATTGTTGTACATACGATTCGTCGGCCTGAATAAAAACAGGGCAGAAAGTGTCAAGCAGGAAAAACAGATGGAGCAGCATAACAAATGAACATGTCAACACCTAAGGAACCGAAGTCCCTGCAATATTACAAGAAGCAACAGTGTCCAGGGTGTCGCCGCCATTTTGCGCCGTCCTTCCCAGATGGTACAGATCGAATAAAGCTGGAGATGGCGGATCAGGAGGAAAGTACGAACGTGGGCACCCAGTTCAAACCAGGAGAAACCAAAGTCTCGTAAAAGCACAAGGGGCGGCCCATCGACTGCCAGCAATTGCCATCCTCGAGGCCATATACACAATATCCAAACTGTTGCGAGCTGTCCAGGAGTATCCAAAGGAAGCATGGCTAAACTGCAGCCGCCATGAAAGTACATCTCGTACTCGCCATCACCCCATCCCAGGGGATAGCAAGAGTAGTCTCGCAGCAGTATCAGCAAAAGCAAGTGATGGCGCACGAGTAGACACCAGGTAGAAACAACCAGAACAGCCTCACGCCATCACCAGAATAGGAAGAAACGGTCCTTAAAGGATAGTTGTCTGCCCTCACTCAGCATCCAACACACCCGGTCACCGTCGTAACAAAGGAGAGTCGCCATTTTCCAGGATGCACCACCACCATGCAGCAGATCAAGACGAAAAATCGTCAGCCCCCATCAAATTCAAGATTCAGCGATATCCAGTAACTGCGTAGCGTAGGAGAACAGGCACCCCCTCCACAGAGAACCATTCACAGACCCCCCCAGCAGGAAAGCGACACGGCATTATCATGTCCACTGGCACAAATAAGCCGGGATATGTAGCACAGTCCAGAACATTCAGGCATATAAGCGCCTCAAAGGCGACACAGCGCTGTTACCTTAGACCGGCTGCCGAGGAAGTGCTGGGGGGGGGGGAGGGGGGCGAAGCATTCAACACAGAGGAGCTGCGCCACGCATCTAGGAGAGGGCTCCGACGGTGTAGGGAGGCTCCCTCAGCACAGTGGTGGAGAAGCGCCGTCTCACGGGGAAACATGGCTGTCAGGATGGAGCCAGCAGCCGGGTGGACAGCCACGCGAGGTCCCGGTCTCCGGCGGCAGACAGGCCGCCCAGAGCGAATGGGAATATCTCGATCCCGGAGAGCCCAAAATTCACCGCAGCCGGGTGCGCCATCGCAGCGTCTCTTCCGACATACGATCTCGTCGTCCAAGCGCGGGGTGGGCAGCCAGAACTGGTGATGAAGGGAGAAGGTCGGCGGAGCCGGGACCCCGTGCGGCCATCTTGGTCGCCGGCCCGGCTCCGCCCCCATTTTTAGTCGTTATTAATTTTATTTTTAATACATTTTGTGTTTTTTAGTTCTGTAGCGGGTTGTGAGTTTATAGGGGAATAGGGTGGGAAGTAATTTAATTATAATACATTATTTATCTATTTTTATTTATTAGTATTTATTTAATTGAGATTTTATAGTATTAATTGTGGGAATTCATTTATTATTAATTATTATTAATTGGTTGTTTATTGTTCATTAATTAATTGGTAATTATGTTAATTGTGTCACTTTTTAGGAGTGGGTTGTGGATTCAAAGGGGAATAGGGTGGGAAGTAATTTAATTTTAATAAATGTATTAATATTTTGTATTTATTTATATGTATTTAATTTATATTTTATAGTGTTGATTGTGGGAATTAATTAATTATTAAATATTTATTAATTGCTTGTTAATTATTATCAATTAATTAATTGGTAATTAATTGTGTCAATTGTGTTATTTTTTTAGGAGCGGGATGTGGTGTTTATATCGGAATAGGGTGGGAAGTAATTTATTTACAATTAATTAATAATTATTTATTAATTAATGCTAATTAATTAATAAAAATGTAAATATGGCAATTGTGTAATTAATTTAAGATGTGAGTTCTGGGGTTTATAGTGGTAAAGGTTGGAAAGTAAATTCTGTTAAATTAATTAATGGAGCAAGATGGAGTCAACGTGAGCCACGTCACTCAGCTGCTCTCACTGTTCTGTTCGGTAGTGGCTATGGGGTGGTCGCAGAATGCTTGGAGAGTGCCGACCCATATCGTCCGGGATTGGCTTTGGGTTCTCCATTCAGCTCCAGTTCATCAAGCCAGGCCGGGCTATGTTTCCGAAAGCAGGGTGCTTGACCTTTCCAGCGCGTTTGGGAGGCTGACGGGCTGACGATTTTCGGGACGTGCCTTGGCACTTGCGGTCTCTGTGGCTCCTACGCTTTTCCTCGACCTGTTGTTGCAGTTGAGGAGAAAGGTAAAGCTTAGCACGAAGCAGTTCATGGCGACCAGGGGCACCAAATCTAGCAGAGGCGGTAAGACAAGATTGGCTCAAATTAATCCTGCCTGTGGGGACGCCAGCATAATTGACAATCCCCCTAAAGCCTAAAGAGAAACGGGAGGTTCCCAAGAAGCCTGTGGGCAGGGGGGGTGCTCTGAAAGAGAACACCGGACAACAACCTTCTGTTGCACAGCTTTTTTCTGGAGTGAAGGCACTTAACAATATTGTCAGCCTGCCTGAATCTACACCACCCCCCACCCCCAAGAGCGATTCCAGGAACTCAGACCTGGCTGGACCAAAGGATCCTAACCTCCTGCCAGGGATGGATTGCTCGGGGGCAAAATGTTATACCAATCAAACTACGGAGATGGCGCCCCCCCAGTGGCAAAATGGATAGTGCAGACCTTAACCTCCAATTCATCACAGAAAGTAATGAAGATCTAACTACCACTGACTTAGTTGATCCCACTCTAGATTTCACTTCCCCAAGCTTGTCAGAGGGTGTGCTTATACCACCCCTGGCTGGTACTGACAACTATATTCATAATCTGGAAGCTAATACTGGCCCTTTAGCCCCGTTGACCCCAGAACCACGTGGTGAAAATTTCTATTCATCTCGGATGGCTCTGGTTTTTCTACAGAGGGGGGTAGCTCTGTCTGTAGAGAAGACAGTAGCTCTGGATCCCCTAAAGACACTGGAACTGTACAGCGCCAAAAGACAATAGGAAGCAAAGCTAAAAGGCGCAGCCAACTGAAGTGGGATTATTCCGACTCCCAGATGTCCTACCCCCTTGATGAGGATACCACTCAGATGGCATCCTGGGAGCATTCAAAATCTGCTCTAGACGCACCAGATGCCACGGCAAATACCAAGCCTTCCCTAGCCTCTATCTTGGCCTCAATTAAGGAATTTCAGGAGGAGGTCAGCTCAGAAAATCGCCTGGCTAAAGGGGCTGCTAAAAAGCTGCAGGGGGTATGAGAAAGTTGAACAAAACTTGCATTGATGTAAGTGATCGGGTCACTATGGTGGAAGGTCGCACGGAGAGCCTTCAAACTGAAGTTCTTACTGTTAAAGAACAGAGCTCTTCTAATGCCGCATGTTTGACAGACTTAATCTCCATGATGGAAGAGCAAGAAAACCGACAGCGTAGGAACAACCTGCGCTTACTAGGTATATCAGAAGGAGTTGAGGGTGATGATCCCAGATACTATATAGTCAAACTCCTTCAGGAGTTTTTTCCTGACCAATCTACATGGAATTGGGATCCCGAAGTTCAACTGGCACACCGCTTCCCATTTAACCTAAGACAGAGACGGGACAGTAGCAGCTTCTCCGGAACAAAACCATGGGCGTTCTTGGTGTTCTTTGGGAACTTCCTTCTGAGGCAGCTAGTCTACAACCAAGCTCGCCCGAACTCCCAGAAGGGTACCAATGGAGTCATGTCCGTCACTAAACCTGATTTTTGCCATTCTACCATGGAACGGAGGTGGCGCTTATGCCAACTAATTTCTACCTTCCAGCAGCTGGGAGCTCAAGTGTATTTAATTAACCCTGCCAGACTTAATGTCATCTTAAATGAGGTCTCCTGAATTTTTATGTCTGAAATCAAAGCTGGTGAATTTTTAGAGGAAGTGAAAGCTAAAAAGAGTTAGTGGAAAGGATATTGCCTTTTCCTTGGTTTATGGAAATGTTTTTAGATAAGCATTGGTCAGCCTTGTATGGCTGTTTTTTTCCTCTTTCAATTATATAAATGGGGTAGGTTCAAGGTTTGTTCTGTAGCTGTATTCAGCAATGCTGCACAATGCTTTCTAATTGTTTTTTTCTTTTGATTTGAATTTGCACAGTCGTAATGTCTTTACGTTGGTTTTAACAGCGAGACTCAGTGGCTGGGACCCATTCTGACTACCATCATTCAGGGCCTCGCTGATTGCACGAAAGTAGGCGGGGAAGGGCAGGCGGACAATTTGCACTGAGGCAGAGGGGTTAAGGTGAGGTTCTGAAAATCTGGATTCGTATAATCATTCTGGACTCGAGAATTAAAACTTCGTCGAAATATGACGAATTTGATATCAAAAGACCGAGAATGACGAGTACATCATGTACATGTATTTTCGGCGTGTTCGAGTGACGATTTCACCTCGAAATCGTCATTTGCATTCTGAACCCTTGGCTCCCATTTATATGTTGCCCTTTACATAGGCCTTAATCCAGTTGAATTTGATTCCACAAGGACACATACTCCTTAATCGACTTTTCCCTGACCTCAGTACAAGTTAGAACCATTGCCCCAGGCCGAACTCGTTAGGTCAGTTCCCTCCCAGTGGCCGAGCAAGATAGCATCTAGGCTCAACAAACCATAAAACCATTTCAGCGCGCACACCTGCCATATCTCGCTCACATCTATCTCCACTCCTTCGCTTCACTTACTTTATGGTGGGGAGGTGCCCGTTTTTATTAGGGGTCCAGTGATATCTGATGAAATGTTGGGCCTTGCCAAATGATTTGTTGTCGGCAGCACGAAGTGAAATATGGACATGTCATCATGACTCTGCTTTTTCTTTGAACCGGAATATGTTAACTATTTACTTTACAACCAAGAATGTTTTGCCTAGGGCCTAAAATCGTGTATAAAAAGAGAAGCCTGACTTTGTAAAAGTGTGCAGTCTCCTGAGAACATACCCGTATTGTACTTCTAGGACACCTGTTACCTTGGTTGCAGCCAATAAACTAATCTTTGACTTCACCTAGAAGACTCTGAAGTTTCTGTAGGTCTGGATCAGGAGAACCCGAGGTCTCTGGGTGTTGATTCCCTAGCACCGCTGGGTTACCGGTTCTGTGCCGGTTCTTAAAAACCCAGTACCTCAAAGGGCACTCGTTATCACTTTATTATTGATTGTCACAGCAGGCTCACACTCAACACTGAAGGTTTTGAATCAGTTGGGAGATATAAGATGGGAAAATAGGGAGAGAAAAAAGGGGAAAAAAACAAAAAATTAAAGCCAGTATTTAAATGTGGTTATCAGGGCAAGGGAGGCTTTTTTGTTTACCTTATAGACCTAGCAAAATAGAATATATATTAGAGATCTTATCAGAAAATTTTGGCCAAGCTTTGCTTAAAGTGGCCCAATCGAGGGGTATAAAATAAATCTATAAATGAATAACTTTAGCACACTTAGAATTGTCTCTGCTAATGTCTGTGGGCTGAATGATGCCCTGAAGAGACAGAAAGTTGCCCTGGGCCTGCGTTCACTGGGGGTTGATGTTGTCAGCCTTCAGGAGACACACATTGAGGGAGCACAATTACATCTATTAAACACACTGGGATATAGTGTGATCGGGGGACAACGCAAGGCGCTAAGACAAAAGGTGTTGGGGTTACGGTAGAAAATAGATATCCTTTAAAAACTATCCAAGTGAAGTCTGATCCCTTAGGCAGATGGGTTATAGATGAATGCAGCTCATTACCTAAGTCTTCCTTCACATTGTGCTCCATTTACGCGTGCAATACTGATGACCCAGAGCTTTTTAATTGGATTTCAGGCGAGCTTGCCCTATGGCCCTCCCTATCATCGTTTGCGGCGACTTTAATATTAACTTACCCAGTAATTGGAAAGCTTGTGGCCAGTGGAAATATATTGTCAGGAAGCCCCAAGTACATCAAGCAGTTTTAAACCTAATACAAACTAACCCTGGGCGTAGTGTGCGGAGTGGGGCTCCGCGGAGCTACGCGAAGTGGGCACAGAACTACGCCCACCCGCGCACTCCGCGTAGCCCCACTACGCGCCGCCCGCCTCCCTCCCGCCCTCCCTAAATACTTAAATAAAAGGATAGAAAGCTTTTAAAAACACTTACCTTGTCTGCCGCGTCCCCGGGGCTCCCTCTCGCCGTCCCGCGATTCGCGCCGCCACCGATTCAGATACTAATGCGCATGCGCGGGCGCCCGCGCATGCGCATTTCTCATGAGAAATGCGCATGCGCGGCCGCCCGCGCATGCGCATTAGTATCTGAAATGGCGGCGCGAATCGCGGGACGGCGAGAGGGAGACAAGGTAAGTGTTTTTAAAAGCTTACTATCCTTTTATTTAAGTATTTAGGTAGGGCGGGAGGGAGGCGGGTGGCGGCCGGCTACGCACCGTCTGCGGAGCGCACGTAGTGCCGCCTGGCTACGCCCGCTACACAAAATGCGTAGGAGACGGCACTACGTGCACTCCGTGCACGGAGCGTAGCTGGCCGCCCACCCTTAATACAAACCCATGGGCTTAGCGACGTGTGGGCTAATTTAAAATCTGCACTTCCAGGATACACCTATTTTTCTGCTCCGCATTGCTCTTTAGCCTGACTAGACTACTTCTTGGTTTCATCCTCTCTACTCCGAGACTGCTCAATAGCTATTGCCCCATGCTTCATGTCAGATCATAACCCGCTTATCCTGAACATCCGAGGAGTCGGTAAATCCAGACAAATCCCCGCATGGAGTTTTGAAAGAGCCTTATTATACGATGACGGATATCATACACACATGCAGACATGAATTTCCGAGTCCCTTGAATTGAATGAAGGGTCAGCCTCAATCAGGATGGTCAGGGATGCACTAAAGGCAGGTATACGTGGGGAGACCCTAAGGTTTTCCATTAGAAAAAACAAAAAAGAAAAGATGTGGGTCTTAGATCTTCAAGGAAAACTTAAAAAGGCTGAAGAGGGGGGGCGTGGCCAGCAGCCGGAGATGGCGGCAGCTTAGGAGGAGAGCTCCGTGAGTGAAGCGGCCTCCTAAGCGATCCGAGCAATCATCCGTATAATTTATAGCCCAGGCGGGAAGGCGGCGAAGCCCAGGACCGGGCGGCGACATCCGAGCCTACCGGGACGTTCACCCGTGATCGGGATCGCCAGTTTCAGCCGTTACTTAGCTGGGCCTGTGGTGAGCGGCCAGACCGGTGACTACGCTGAACAGCGGAGCGGACAGGAAGTTCGTGGCTCCAGGCAGTGGGGAACCGGAAGCGCCCGTTCGGGACGGGCGGAGACACAGAAGTACCCTCTGCGCCTTTGCAGACCGCCGGCGCTCACCGGCACGGAGCGCACCCCCGGAGACCCCGCCGGAGTGTAGAGGTGAGGGGGAGAGAGATCCGGACGGCCTGCTGGGTCCGACAGAGGAGGACAGGGCAGAGACCCCAGGAAGACGAGCCGCCATCTTGGAGGCCCGTAATCGACCCTGCCTCGAGCGTGGCGGCCCTCTCTCACGGCGGGGAGTGCTGTGCCGCCACCGGACAACACATAACAGACGGCGGGGGGTCCTCCACTGCCCTGGGGCATATAACACTGCCACTGATCCGGGTGGTCGCCGGGACATTTCTGCACCCCTGCCAGCCCTGATACGGAGGGCTGGCGGCCATCCCTGTAGATCAGCCTTGCCAGCCTCTGGCTGAGCCCTCTGCGGATAGCACAGGCCCTAAAATTGCAACAAGAGTGCCAGCTGCGAGGTTCGGAGGCCAAGGGGCTGTGGCGCAACATTCGGCACTACGGTGGGGGTGTCTCCACGTTCCCAGGCAGTCCATTCACAAACCCGCCCCACGGCCGAGGCGGACAGCTTCCTTTTTGCTGACCCCGCTGCGGGCCCTATAAGGCGTGGTGCCCCTGGATGCTGTGCGGATTGGGGTGTGCCCACAAAGACCAAGGGACTACTTTTATTACGCACTGCGACCGGGTGTGGCTACACGCTCCGGGCAGCACTGACCCGGAGAAGGGTTACACCGACTACAACCGCATTAGGTGACCACAACTGCTGAGATGGCTGGGAGGGGCCCGAAGTCTGGGACATCGCAATCCCGCCTTGACCGCTTTGCTTATGAGAAGCCCGTCTCCTCTTCCCCAGACGCCAAATCACAACGAGGCCAATCAACGGACGCGGCGGGGGCTAAGAAGGCGACCCTGGACGATGTCATGCAGGCCCTCACGCAAGTACAGGCCACAGTGGGATCGATCTCGGCAGAAATCACGCTGATAAGAGCGGACTTCCATAAGATGTCGGAGAAAGTGAGTAATATGGAGGTGGTGACCAAGTCTTTGGTGGACGACGTGTCGGAGTTGCAGATTGGTATGGAGCGCGTCCTGAAGGAAAATAAGGAACTGCGATAAAACCTCGATGACCAGGAAGGGCGCTCAAGACGCAACAACATCCGTATAATAGGTGTGCCGGAGTCGGAAGACACGAGAGCAATGGACCTATACGTGGAGGACTTAATCAAGCAGAAACTACAGCCTAAGGGACTCTCCGCCTTCTTCACGGTGGAAAGAGCACACAGGGTCCCTGGTGGACGCAGGAAAACGGGAGCTAACCCCAGGCCGATCATAGCAAGACTTTTTAATTTCAGAGATCGTGATGCCATCCTGCAGGCGGCGAGACTTTCACCCCCTCTAAAGATCCAGAATTCTACTCTGGCCTTTTTTCCGGACTACACAGCGGAGGTCGCAAGGAGAAGGAGAACCTTTTTCGAAGTGAAGAAGGAGCTGAGGGCTAGGGAAATCTCGTACTCAATGCTTTTTCCGGCTAGACTTCGGATTGTGGCGGACAATAAGACATGGTTTTTCGACACCCCGGAGGTGGCACAGGAGTGGCTGGAGGGTTGGAGACAGGTGGACCCTCCGCGTCGATCTAACAGGCAGCACAAACATCATACCACAGGATCCCGACAGAGCTCACAATCCGCCGGGGAGGGAGCGGAGGCTCCCTCCCCTTTGAATGATCTTCAGGAAGACGAGGTTGAGGAAGAACAGTGATTCGCGGTTCATTTATGGCTGAACTGGCAGAACTGTTGACAGACAATGCCGCCCTGGACACTGGGCTGAGGGCCTCCGCGGCCGAAGGAGGGGGCCGCTGATACCGGAGAGTCCTTCACCCCAGCGAGCAAGTACTATGTTTTGGGTTGGGATCAGGCACTCTGCTGAGTTGGGGGGGCGGGCAGTTTTGAGTCCGTTGAGCAGGGGGGCAGGGAGGGGGGGAGTTGGGGGTAGGATGTGGTTCTGGTTTTTGAATACTACAAAGGGTCAGGAACTATGCCGTATGTTGCAAATGCGTAGAATAATGGTGTTGCAGAGTAGAATACATGTTCGCCTCATAAGCTGTTTCAGGAGCCGCGGCAGTCGGCCGCCTTCCCGCTTGTTCTGCTATGATGGGGGGGGACACTAATTTGGGGCGGGCACCGTCACTCAGTCTACTGTCCTGGAATGTTAGGGGCCTGGGAGACAAAATAAAGCGCGGGTTGGTCTTACAGAGCATAAGGAGATTGAACCCAGCCCTGGTCCTGCTGCAAGAAACTCACCTGACTGGCACGGCAACTCGGGCCCTGGATAGGAAGGGCTATAGTATGGTTGTCCACTCCGAGTTTACTAGGGGGTCCCTGGGTACTGGGATATTAATGCACCGCTCATCCAGGTTCATACTACGCTCAGTCAGCGTCGACACGCAAGGGCGCTTTGCGGCGATTCATGGGCAGTGGGACGGGAGGCCGCTTAATGTGGTCTCAGTATACATCCCGCCAGCGTTGCACACCGTAGCTCTCCCGGAACTGGGGAACTTTTTACTAAACCTTCCGGAGGGTGACCTAATAGTGGGAGGTGATTTTAATGCGGTGGCCGACCACTCCCACGACCGCGCCCCTGTGCGCTCACATACACCTGGGACGTCCAAATTATTTGACTTCATGGAAGCGCAGGGTTTAGTGGACATATGGCGGCAGTTTCACCCGGAAGATCACCAATACACATATTATTCAGCAGTACACGGTAGCCTGTCAAGGATAGATTATTTCCTTACATTGGGAGGGGGCCTTCTCAATGTCGCCGACACTAACATTAAACCGCGAGGGGTATCAGACCACTCCCCGCTGACACTGTCCCTTTCCAGTCAGGTGCGCACTCACAGACGCACCTTTCCGATTCACCCGGGGTTCCTTAGGGAGCCTATGGTGGCCAAGGCTTTAAAAGCCGGTACGAGAGCCTACCTCGCGGATAATGTGGGGTCGGTGACCTCCCATATAACCTTGTGGGAAGCCTATAAAACGGTTCTCCGCGGGCAGGCGATCTCGGCTATTGCACAACACAAACGCACACAAAACCTGGAGGTAACACATTTGGAGGAACAGCTCGTCAGGGCTACAATAAATCATGAGAGTAACCCGAATGAGGATACACATCACACGCTCAGGCTGTGTCAACAGAGACACACAGATCAGTTACGACACAAATTGGTGGGTGGTATGGTGGCGACTACGAATAGGATATACGACGTGGGGGATAAGGCAGGTAAACTCTTGGCCTGGCTGGAGAAGAAACGTGGTGGACAAAGGGCCATATTGCAATTAAGAGACTCGGGCGGCGTGTTGCACTCCGGCCCAGAGCAAATAGTGGAGCTCCTAGCAGATCACTTCAGTATAGTTTACTCCCCTGACACGGAAGTCACGCGGGAGATGGTAGCAGGGTCACTCCTAGGGGTACCGACACGTACTCTCCCCCAGGACGCTAGGGAGGAACTTGAATCGGATCTAACGTCCGGAGAGATACAGGAAGCCATTGCGGCGTTGCACCCTGGGAAGGCAATGGGCCCGAATGGGGTGCCGATTGAATGGTACAAGATCATGTCTGAGACTCTCTCCACTCCCTTGCTCGAAATGTATAAGGAAAGCCGGGAACGGGGGCTGTTGCCCCCCGACCAGCGCATCGCCACGATAGTAGCGATACCGAAACCCGGCAAACCCCCTGAGGAATGCGGATCATACCGCCCCATCTCGCTCCTTAACGCCGAGAATAAAATTTTGGCGAAACTCTTGGCCACTAGACTGCTGCCCCATCTGACGCGCCTCATTCATCCGGACCAGTCGGGCTTTATGCCACACCGCAGCACAGCGCTGAATTTGCGGAGACTGCACGGAGTGCTGGCGCGGGCCCCACGATTGACTGAACCGGCAGCAGTGCTGTCCTTGGATGCCAAAATGGCGTTTGACATGGTGGAGTGGCGCTATCTCTTTGCGGTTCTGGAACATATGGGATTTGGCCCCAGCTTCATCTCGTGGGTCAGGTTGTTATACACTGCACCCGTGGCGAGGGTTACGGCCAATGGTTGTATCTCGAGGGAGTTTCCCTTGGCGAGAGGCACGAGACAGGGGTGCCCGCTCTCACCGTTACTGTTTGCCTTAGTGTTAGAACCCCTGTCCACGATTCTCAGATCCACCCAGCTATTGCGGGGCATACAGTGGGGTGAGGGCTGGGAAGATAGGGTCTCCCTGTATGCAGATGACATGCTCATCTACCTCATGGATCTCGAGACTGGTATTCCGGTCCTGTTAGCCCTGTGTGAGAGGCATGGTACGGCGTCGGGATATAAACTAAATTGGTCCAAGTCCGTACTGTTTATGATAAGGGGTGACCCCCCAGTCCTGCCTCTTGACTGCCAGTTGATCGTTGAACCCCGTACCTTCAGGTACCTGGGAATTCAGATCTCTAGGGATTCGGAAACTTTTTGGGAGTTGAACCTTCTGCCCCAACTGTCCAGATTGAAGGCGGATGTGCGCCACTGGAAGACCCTCCCCCTGACACTGCTGGGTAGAGCGGCACTTTTTAAAATGCTGGCGTTGCCTCGCTTCCTCTATGTACTAGAGAACACACCGGCGGTGGTCCCTTTGTCATTCTTCCGTCAAGTATCGGCTCAGCTGTCTGCTTTGCTTTGGAGTGGCAAGCCGGCTCGAGTGTCGCAACTGAAACTGATTAGAGACTGGTACAGCGGGGGAATAGCCCTCCCAAACCTTGAACTGTACTATTGGGCGGCGCACCTTAAGGTCATCAACCAATGGATCCATGGTGCACACGACGACCCAGCATACGTTGCGGATAGACGGCAATTGGGCATGGCCACACTTCTGGCCCCGCTCTATAACAAGGGTATGGTGGAGAAGCTGGAGGGGCCTACGAAGCACACGGTGTCGATATGGCATAGGGCTCAGAGGCGGCTTGGTTGGGAGGGGGTGATTATCAGACTCACACCACTATGGGACTCTAGGGCCCTTGGTAACCTACGCAGCAGTAAGGGGTTTGATAGATGGGATGCCATTGGAATATCCACGGTCGGCGATTTGTGGTCGGGAGGTGCAGTGCTCTCCTTTGAAACCCTGCGGGAGCAATATGAACTTGGTGTGACTGAAACGTACCGATATGTTCAAGTTAGACACGCACTCATGTCGGTATTGGCAATGGGGGCGACGGTTCCGGAATCGGCTCCATTGGAAGATCGGCTGCTTACAGATTATATGGAGACCGGTGCTACTTCCCTCACCTACCGTAAACTGTTGAACAATCTTCCGGATCCGTTGGTACGCCTAAGAGACAAATGGGTGGAGGAGATTGGGGACTTCGATGACACGGAATGGAATGCTAAGAAACAACAAATAACTGTGGGTCTAATGATACATTCAAAACATGCTACGTACGTCTGGCTATGTGTCTGCTGCTACTGTTTTAAGCAGAGGACAGACTGGACAGTCAACCACTGTGAAAAATGTCCATCAGTTACTCATTTTTGGGCTGTGAAAACTAGACAGCAAGCTTTGGCTAATGAAATTCTTTCAATTCAACTTCCATTTGGAGAAGTTACTAACGATCCAACTAAAATTCAAGGTGCCTTTAGAGAGTTTTATAAAACTCTTTACACTGAGGAGGGCAGTCATTCAGCAGAGCAGAGAGAGATCGAAACCGTTGAATATCTTGATAAAATCTCTCTGTTCCAACTTAGCTCGGAATAGCAACACCAGCTCAAGGAACCTCCAATTTGGGAGGACATAGCCACGGCGCTAGCTGGTCTACCGGACGGAAAAGCCGCCGGGGTCGATGGCATTCCGGTCGAGTTCTTTAAGGTCTTTGCTCCCCAAATCAAGGACATCTTCACCTCATTGGTAGCCCCTATCTTCGAAGGGGAGCTCTCTCCCTCCTCCTGGTCCAATGCTAAAATTATAATTTTTCCAAAAAAGGATAAGTCCCTGTTTGAAATGGGCTCGTATAGACCAATCACCCTCATAAATTGTGACTCAAAGATCTTTTCTAAAAACTTGGCAACAAGACTCTCCACGAGGATTGAATCCCAGGTGTCTATTTGGCAGCACAGGTTTATCTCTAAGAAGGGCACCACCAAACATATACGAAGGCCCATAACCTTGCTCGAAGCAGCTCAGACACTAGGAGACCCGATGGTGCTAATTTTACTGGATGCAGAAAAAGCATTCGATCGGGTCTCCTGGCAGTTTTTTTGGGGCATTATGAAGAAGATGTGCTTTGGGCCAAAACTAATTCAAGCAATCCAATCTCTTTATTTTAAACCTACAGGCAGTGTAGTAATAAATGGTAAATTAACAGAACAATTTCCAATCTCACGGGGTACCCGGCAAGGGTGTCCCTACTCCCCATTGCTTTTTGCTCTTTACATCGACCCATTGATCAGAAAGATAGAAAATAATCATACAATCAGGCCAGTGCGCAGATTTGGGTGGGACACTAAAGTTATGGCCTATGCCGATGTTCGCGCCATCACTACACCAGATCCTGAAAGCGCTTTTTTGGCATTGGAACAGGAGGCTCAAGAATTTGGCAAAAATTCGGGGTATACTCTCAACAAAAATAAAACCCCGATTGTTTTAAATGATGACATTAACTGGGTAGACAGCCGGGTAGGTCCTACAGCCAAATACTTGGGAGTGACCTTTGCTACAAACACCGATTCGATTGTGGCAGGAAATCTAATCCCACTTGCAGTTGACACCAAGAGGGCGCACAATCGGATTAACAACTTGCATTTGACCATAGTGGGATGATACAATGTCATCAAGATGACCTATTTCCCGAAGTTACTTTACTTTTTTAGGGCCATACCCGTAGAATTTAATAGGTCTGTGCTTTTAAGATTTGAACAACTTTTCTCGCAATTTATTTGGGCTTATTATCAGCCTAGACGAGCCTTTAAGACACTTACCCTACCTAGGGAGAGGGGTGGATGGGCACTCCCTAATATCAGACTATATTATTGGGCCTCAGTTTTATAGTATAGTCTGGACTTACTTTATGAACACTCCTCAATTTCAAACACAGGGCTTCCGTCTCCCTTTTTTGGTCTTGGCGAGCGTAGGCTGCGCACATGCGCAGTCTCGCTGGCGAGATTTAATGACTCTGAGTAGCGAGGGTAAACCCCGCCCCTTTTCTCCATTGGCTGGCCTCCTAAACGGCAGCCAGCCATTGGAGAATAGGTCTCAGTTACGTCATTCTCTCGCTCTAAGCCCCGTCTTTTTTGGATTGGGGCGTGTTTTTTAGGTTTGTTCTACCCTCTTCTCCATTGGCTGGAATGGTAAACAACAAGTCAAAAACACGCCCGTTGGTTACATTCCAGCCAATGGAGAAGAGGGGAGAAAGAAAAACACGCCCCCAGTCTGAAAAGGACGGGGCTTACAGATGTAGCTTGGCTCGAGGCAGGTTACTCAGGGAAGAAGCGGCGGCAGGAATTCACCCTCAGGCCACTACAGTGGGCTGCTCCCGCGTTCCTCCCAACGCTCGTGTGCCAATGGATCATTTTCCCTTCATGCCCCAGAGCCCGTTGCTTCCTCGCTCCACTGCTGTGCTCGAGTGTGGGCGCATGGCGGCTTCAGACCCTTCATTGCGTCAAGAGCCCTCGAGTGTAGGCGCTGGGTTGCCTGACGCCACCAGCCCCCGGAGTGAGAGGAACAAGCACCGCAGCCGCGCAATCCTCATCAGGGCCCGGCGGCTTCCCATTCACACCGCCCTCCCCTAGCCTCCGCCCTCACTCTCAAACCTGCGAGTCGGAGGCGCCGCTTCTTCTCACAGGCACCGAAGGGCAGAGACGGGCGGGGAGTAGGGGAGACGGGAAGCCAAGAACGCAGAGCCGAGCAGAGAGGACGAGTCTGCTGCGCGAGCATTATTTTTGCAGAGGGAAGGGAAGTAAGTGCACTGACTTAGCAAGGATTCTATTGGCCCCGGTGCAGCCAAATACAGCCTATTGGGGAGGTAGTAAAAATACAGCAATGATCGGGGTGCAGTGGGCCCCCGTGCCACTGCACCCGCTTCACCAATGGTAGTGCACATCTGTCGTAAGTGACAATTGCGTCACTTGACCTGAAGGGTGCAAGACTGGCAGGAATGCACAGGAGAGGGTACATACACCGATAACTTAACACGCGTGTTAGCGTGTAGGGGGGAGGCGGCTCCAGGCAGGCACTAGCCTAGCGCCTACGGGTGTGTACATTCAGGCTTTTGTTTGAGTTTGTCCAGTTGCCGTTGGTGATGGCATTCGGGTATCCGGAAGTCAAATTAGGGGCTGTTGGGGGGGATCGATGTATAAGGGGGTGGGGCTTGCAGTAATGAGATGGTGTGCAATGATGTGGGGTCACTCCGATGAACAGACGACGAGCAGAAGCCACTGTAGTAATGAGATTGTGAACCGCGTACCGGAGGGGTGCGCTGTGCCCGGTGTACGTGTGGCACCGGTTGATGTCTGCCTTTGAGACTTCGACCTTGGACTGTGGCTGGAGGGGCAGGTACCCGCAACAACCTCGGTCATGTTGGCGTCAGGTCCGCCTGGGTGCCAGCCGGATCAGGCTGTGTTGCGGATAGCTCGCTGCGCATCCTTGCATGGGCTTGAGGAGAGCGCTCTGGGGCATTTATCTGACTTTGTTCAGGTTGAAGTTGTTGGCGCGAGGGTTTGGTAAAGAAGTCTTAACTTCATACATATATCGATATTGACGTCTTTTATTATTAAAGTGCCTAGAAATATTGTAGCGTGAATTTAAAACACTCCTCTGCAGTGTCACTACCTCGCAGTGTATCTAGTTCCGCTACAGGTCTCGCGCTGGTCTGTCCGCCAATGTTGTGCGCGTTCCGATCCCAAAGGGTCCACGCCCACCCCTCCAGGCACACACGCACACCGCCCTCGGACACCTCGGCGGTGTTCGTGCCTGAGCCGCCTCTGCTCTGAAGCCCGGTAATACACGGTAGCCAGCCAGCTTCAGCTATGGGCCCAGGGAGTCTGGGGGGCGGGGGTGTCGCAGGCTCCGCTTTGGTCTGGGGTGGGTGAACGCTGGTCATGTCTGGACCACTGAGGGGCAATCCGCCCACCCACCCCTTGTTCGTGCCAGCGCGGCTGCGCCTCTGTGCCTCAGAGGCAGATCAAAGACTCATCTGGTGGTGGGTGAAAGGGACGCTGGAGGGGCCCTTTGAAGTTAGATGGAGAGTGAAACTTTCCCTAAGGCACAGCCCGGCCACATTCAATACTTGTTTTTTTTTCTTTTGGGTGGGGGATAGGCGGCTCTGTACAACAATAAAGTCCGTGGGGAAGATGCTGGGGGGCGTCGCAACGTTCCCGGCCTAGTGGGTTCCCACGGAGCGGCTGGCGGGCCTAGCACGGATCATTTCCCATTAAGCCTTGTGACATTTCAGTGTGCGTGAATTGATATTACCCCCTGGCTCTAGCACCTAAAACATTGCATGCCTTCGATCAGTTTCTGAGTTCACAATCTTCTTCCACTTCCCTTCCTGTTTACTGTGCCCGTCGCCTGAGGCTTCGTTGCAGAGTCCAAAAAGATCATCCGTCCAAGGGTATAGTGAGTGTTCCCGTTCTAGGCATTGCTCCTCTAGACCACCTAATACCCGTAAAAAAAAAAAATGATGGTAAACCATTTTTCCTGAAAGCCCCTACTTACCTCGCTACGTCACCAACACAATGGAGGTAGGCCTGCTTTCCCCTGTGACAGCACGGAGCTCCAGAGTTTCGGTTTCTCCCCCCCACCGCCTCCGGACAAAACTGGCAATGCGGCCGAGCGAGTTCAGTGTCTGAATTCGACTTGATTGTTACCTGGCGAGGCCAGTTTCAATCATGGCATGTGTAACCAAAATTTGCTGTGTGTGTGGCTGTGTGTGTGTGTGGGGGGCTCTGTGTGTGTGTGTGGCTCTGTGTGTGCGTGTGTGTGTGGCTCTGTGTGTGTGTTGCTCTGAGTGTGTGTGTGTGTGTGTGTGGCTGTGTGTGTGTGTGGCTGTGTGTGTGTGTGTGTGTGTGGGTGTGTGTGTGTGTGTGTGTGTGTGTGTGTGTGTGTGTGTGGCTATGTGTGTGTGTGGCTCTGTGTGTGTGTGTGTGTGTGTGTGTGGCTCTGTGTGTGTGTGTGGCTCTGTGTGTGTGGTTGGCTCTGTGTGTGGATGTGGCTCTGTGTGTGTATGTGTGGCTCTGTGTGTGTGTGTGGCTCTGTGTGTGTGTGTGGCTGTGTGTGTGTGTGTGGCTCTGTGTGTGTGTGGGGGGGGTTCTGTATGTGTGTGTGTGTGGGGCTCTGTGTGTGTGTGTGTGTGGGACTCTGTGTGTGTGTGTGGGGGGGCTCTGTATGTGTGGGGCCGTGTGTGTGTGCATGGGGCTCTGTGTGTGTGGGTGTGGGGCTATGTGTGTGGGTGTGGGGCTCTGTGTGTTTGGGTGTGGGGCTCTGTGTGTGTAGGGGGGCTCTTGTATGTGGGGCTCTGTGTGTGTGTGTGGCTCTCTGTGTGGGTACAAATGCAATAGGTCTCGCATTTGCGAGAGATTAAGCTATTGGCATTGTAAATGACAATGCCATTTATTTGTATGTTTTAAAAACAAAAATAACGCCATGAGCAATGCCAATAGCTCTAACTTTAACAAAGACGAGACCATTGCATTGTAAATGCTTGATATTGTTGCTTGGGGAGGAGGTGCGCGGATGCCTTTGGCACCAAGTGACCTTTGGCTACTACAAACGGGTTAGGTTTAAGACCTTGGGCGGTGTATTCAAGGTGCTTTCCAACATTTGCAAGATGTACAGACTAGGCCATCTGAATTACTATTCTCCCATTTTTTTAATCCCAACTTGCCGGATATTTTTCTAAGCTGTTATTTACAGGAATGGCACAATGTGGGAATCCAAAAATTAGGCAATCTGATTACAATTGATGGAATTAAGTCATTTATTGATTTAAAAACCCAATTCAATTTACGGGACCAAGATACCTTTCAGTACATCGCTATAAGAGACTTCTTGGTCCGAAAGGCCGGGGGTGCCATAGGATTCGCACAGATAAATCTTTTTGACAAGCTACGCGCCCCTGTACTACCTCGAGTAGGTACAATCTATTCAGCATTGAACAGCCAAATGCCTGATGATCTTCATAAGATAGACGACAAGTGGCATTCCAAACTGGGGATCCCCTATAACATCTTTTACCATACGCTAAGATCTGCCCAAGAGGATTTGTTATCAACTAAGCTACAGGCACAATTCTTTAAAACTGCTTTTTTCTTGTATATCACACCAAACCGAGTTGCAAAATGGGGGCCAGGAAAGGGACTATGTGTCCTAGATGTTCAGAGTAAGGGGCAGACTCAATCCATATGTTTGCCACTTGCCCAAAGCGTATTCCTCTCCTTGTCAAAATACAGGATTTTCTTGGGAAAGTTCTCTCTACTGGTATTGGCTTCTGACTTGATTTCTGCTTTGTGTTTTTTCTTGTTTGGAAAATATTTTTTTAAATATTTTTTTTAATTAATAAGTTGTATTTAATTGATATTAATTTATGAATGGAAAATTACAGATCGAAATTGTGTAATGACTTTTAGGTGTGGGTTGTGGTGTTTATTGGGGTAGAGGGTGGAAAGTAATTTATGTTTAATGAATTAATAATTAGTTGTTCATTAATAATAATTCTTAAATATTTATGGTAATTGTTTATTTTTATTTTGTGTGTGGGTTTTGGTTCTATAGGGGTAATGTTTGGCGAGTATATACATTTTTATCTGTTTTTTTATTTTTTTTTAATTAATAATATTTTTTTACTTGGTAATTAATTATGTTAATTATGGAGGTACATTTAAAAAAATTGTTATATGTGTAGTTAATTGTGTGGTGTTATAGGGGAGGAAATAAAAAAGATTACATTCATGTAATAATTGTTTTTGATTATAAATAATTTCTATTAAAAAGAGTTATTTGTTTGTCATATATTTTTTAATGTTTTAAAAAATCTTTCTAGGTATTTCTTAGATCTTTTTTACATTATAATATGTTTACATCTTATGTACATTTTTTATATTTTTATATATGTTTTCTTTTTTTAATCTTTTCTGTTGTAGTTGATATTTTGTTTGTTTTTAATTTTGAACTGACTCCAATGGGAATATTATTTTTTACCCCTCTGCTATCCAACACTTTCCCTTCTATTGATGCACTCACTGGAATGGGAATACTAAGTTTTTACCCCCCGCTATCCAACATTTTCCCAACTATTACACTCACGGGAGTGGGAATATTAAGTTTTACCCCTCCGCTATCCAACACTTTCCCTACTGTTGCACTAACTGGACTGGTAATAGTCATTTTTACCTCTCTGCTATCTAACATTTTTCCTACTGTTGCACCCACTGGAGTGTGAATAGTAATTTTTACCCCTCGGCCATCCAAAACTTCCCCTACTGTTGTACTCACTGGAGTGGGAATAGTAAGTTTTGCCTCTCCACTATCCAACACTTTCCCTACCGTTGCTCTCACTGGAGTGGGAATAGTAATTTTTACCCGCCCCGCCATCCAACATTTTCCCGACTGTTGCACTCCCTGGAGTGGGAATATTTAGGTTTAACCCTCTGCTATCCAACACTTTCCCTACTGTTGCACTCACTGGAGTGGGAATAGTAATTTGTACCCCTTCGCTATTCAACATTTTCCCTACTGTTGCACTCACTGGAGTGTGAATAGTAATTTTTACCCCCCCCCCCCACTACCCAACATTTTCCTGACTGTTGCACTCACTGGAGTGGGAATATTTAGGTTTACCCCTCTGCTATCCAACACTTCCCCTACTGTTGCACTCACTGGAGTGGGAATAGTAATTTTTACCCCTTTGCTATCCAACATTTTTCCTATTGTTGCACTCACTGGAGTGGGAATAGTAATTTTTAGCTCCCCACTACCCAGCATTTTCCCGACTGTTGCACTCACTCGAGTGGGAATATTAAGTTTTACCCATCCGCTATCCAACACTTTTCCTACTATTGAAAAAAGAGAACGGGGAATGGGGTCACAACTAGGGGCGGCTGGTGACATTTGAAAGTGGTGGGGTGCAAAGTGAATTGCATACTGCACCGTAGCGAGCGAGCGCAGCGATCGAGCCCGATACCTATAAGGGGGGTTTGGGGGGGGTTTCACCCCCAAGAAAATTTTGAAGAAAAATCATGCATTTTCAAGCAAATTTGAGAAAGCAGGAAGGTTAATAAAGCAATTGTGAAAGTGCAGTTATTACATTAATAGATGGCATAACATAGGTAGCTGCTTATTCAGTATAACCACAGAGCTTCATACATTCCTTCCTATTACGCTCAGGTGCTGAATTCAGACTATAAGACTTTCATGAAAATCTCAGCTCTAAGAGTAGAAGAAGTTGCACAGCAGTTGGGAAACAGCCTTCACAAAGCATTGGGAACCACGCCTTACAACAATAACAATTTATTTTTGAAACACTAGGGTAATTAAACAAAGACTGTGGGGGAAAAACATAACGCTCCAACTTTTTTCCTTGAAGTTTGCATGCAGCTCTTACATGACAGTTAATAGTTCGCTGTTGTATGTTAGGATTTTAACTTAGAAACTGCAAGTAACAAAAGGATCTCCCTGACAAAAGCAGTGACTCACTGACCTATTTACATCATATGCATTTTGTGATCTGCATCAGGTATATGTTCTTTGCACAGGCATATTAACCTTCTGCGCTGCCGCCTGCTGCTATTTCACTACTGGGACCACAAACATAGTCTGGCAGACTGCCAACGCTCCTACATATATAGGCCAACAACTGATGTTTCTATTTTTTGTTTTATATAGCGAAGTGCAAGTGCATCATGTGGTCATGCTGAAAGTAAAAAATAATTACACCACTTTTAAAAAACATAGGATCGACGTGTCTTTGTAAAGTACATATTCAGTCTCCTGCAGTGGGGTAGATGTTTCACACAAAAACCACTATGCTTGATGAAAACATTCACCACACCATCGTCAGCCAGAAGTAAATATTTAGTAGCTGCCCTGTACATGGACCGCTCCCGCCCTGCCCCTGTTAAGACGCTGGACGTCTCTCACCCATTGAAGCTTCCTGAGATCTTACCACTGGGAGTGAGACCTACCCCTCTCACCTCCCTCGTTTGACTCATCCATACAGGCATGGGCATTGCCTCCTATAGACCCCAGTAGGTTCACCAGCTTGAAATACCCTGATCGCCCTTCAAAAAAAGGTTTATTTGTTGTTAAAGGCACCAGCATTCCCAACCACTGCTCCACCCTTCTTAGAGAGTTAAGACGGGTGAGAGTTAGGGGTGAGAGGGGTGCTGAGCATCTTCACCCATTCATAAGTATCCGACAGGGGAGGCTATGCCCCACCCTTTATTGGCCCCTCGTAAACAGGCTCTAGAACTCGCCTAACTAATTGTTCTTTAATACTGGCTGGAGCAGAAGAATGCAAACGGACACAACACCCTATTGCCCGCTTTTCCTCTTATGCTTTATTTTCCATTTGGGAAAACGTGACGGTAGCTGTCTGGGAGTCTGCATGGTGTCTGTGTCAGACTGAGTTGTGCGCCACTGTGCCTTCTATTACCAATCTTGCAGCACTTTTAGTAATAATGTTTTTTGTTTGTGTGCTGAGTTCACTTCTGTTGCAAATCATCATTGGCCCTATAAATTAACATAACTAGCGCAGACGGTTAAGAAAGTGCGCTGCATTCACATACTACGACCGACATGCCACGTACTGACAAGTGGCCATAAACCTATATGTGTCACTTACTGTATTTGTGCCTCACTTAAATTACACATACCGCGCCTAACATTCAGCATGTGACGCAGTTCTATACATCATAAAATACTATGCACAAACAAATACATCATGCAGAGCAGAGGCAGTTTGGGAATCAAATATGGCGAATGAAGGCTCATTGGAATGTGGTTGTGACATCCAGCTCTTCCTGTGACGGAAGAAGAATAGAATCAAGAGCTATGGACCCTGTGCTAAAATCAAATTAATGACGCCATTATAATATACGTACTTACTGCTTGCAAAGTGCCCCTTTGGTTGCAGAGACATCAGTATTAAATCAGGGCCGATTTGAGTGGCGGGGCATTTGTCCAGCAAACTGAGAGGTCGTCTCTTGTCCGAAAGGAAATATGTTCTGTATTTACATATTAACATATAATACTGCAGTTTTTATATTTTAATATTCAGCACAGAGGACACTGCTGCGCTGATGCAAGCCTACGATCAGTGACCCTAGCACCAAGGGGGCATCAGGACAGGTGGGCAGAGGTGGCAATGCAGACACCGGGGGCACAGAGGGCAGTGCAATTTATGTAACAACAGTAAGTAAGGAGAACTAACTGAGATACTCACTAAAAAGAGACTAGTACTACTGTCTGCTTTGACTACCTTGTTGGGATGCGTGCTGCCGTGCTGTAGTTCACTCCCGGGCTCGGACTAGCACAAAGACACACTGTTTAGCTGCTCTTCAGGCTGGAGAACAATCCCTCTCGCCAGTGCGCCTTTTAATAGCCCATACCTGCTGGGAAGAGCCGAGAAGCGTGGCAGTAGGGAGCCGAGGAGGTAGCTGATGCAGCTAGGTGCCGGGGCGACTACTGGGTGTTGGTATGCCTATGACCGGTGATTTAACGGATGTGAGCAGATTTTGGATGGGGTCCCTGGAGTGCTGGCTGTGGAGTGTTTGGGGGTGTTGGACGGGGATGGAAGGCCCAGGAGTGGTTGCTGCACAGAAGAGAGGTGTGTAATGGGCGGGCTGGTTGTCCCATTAGGGTGTTTGCAGAAAGCTGAGTGGATTTTGGATTGGAGTCATTGAAGGGGTGCTGAATGGGGCTTGGGAGGTAATGGGCGGCGAGGGGAAGGGGCTACATGGTGCAGAGTGTGTATCTGATGCAGGTGGGATTGGCTTATTGGAGGGTGGTCAGCCGGGTATTTCACTCGTGCAGGCTTCTCTGTGTTTGGGTATGATGAAGTGAAGATGGATGCCGCTCGGTTGTCTCTTCCTCGCCTCCTGTGTGAATATAGCCCCTGTCTGGCAGCTGCCACCACTAGGCACTTGAACCCGTGTAAACTCCTATGTCTGATGCAGCGATCGAGCCCGATACCTATAAGGGGGGTTTGGGGGGGGTTTCACCCCCAAGAAAATTTTGAAGAAAAATCATGCATTTTCAAGCAAATTTGAGAAAGCAGGAAGGTTAATAAAGCAATTGTGAAAGTGCAGTTATTACATTAATAGATGGCATAACATAGGTAGCTGCTTATTCAGTATAACCACAGAGCTTCATACATTCCTTCCTATTACGCTCAGGTGCTGAATTCAGACTATAAGACTTTCATGAAAATCTCAGCTCTAAGAGTAGAAGAAGTTGCACAGCAGTTGGGAAACAGCCTTCACAAAGCATTGGGAACCACGCCTTACAACAATAACAATTTATTTTTGAAACACTAGGGTAATTAAACAAAGACTGTGGGGGAAAAAACATAACGCTCCAACTTTTTTCCTTGAAGTTTGCATGCAGCTCTTACATGACAGTTAATAGTTCGCTGTTGTATGTTAGGATTTTAACTTAGAAACTGCAAGTAACAAAAGGATCTCCCTGACAAAAGCAGTGACTCACTGACCTATTTACATCATATGCATTTTGTGATCTGCATCAGGTATATGTTCTTTGCACAGGCATATTAACCTTCTGCGCTGCCGCCTGCTGCTATTTCACTACTGGGACCACAAACATAGTCTGGCAGACTGCCAACGCTCCTACATATATAGGCCAACAACTGATGTTTCTATTTTTTGTTTTATATAGCGAAGTGCAAGTGCATCATGTGGTCATGCTGAAAGTAAAAAATAATTACACCACTTTTAAAAAACATAGGATCGACGTGTCTTTGTAAAGTACATATTCAGTCTCCTGCAGTGGGGTAGATGTTTCACACAAAAACCACTATGCTTGATGAAAACATTCACCACACCATCGTCAGCCAGAAGTAAATATTTAGTAGCTGCCCTGTACATGGACCGCTCCCGCCCTGCCCCTGTTAAGACGCTGGACGTCTCTCACCCATTGAAGCTTCCTGAGATCTTACCACTGGGAGTGAGACCTACCCCTCTCACCTCCCTCGTTTGACTCATCCATACAGGCATGGGCATTGCCTCCTATAGACCCCAGTAGGTTCACCAGCTTGAAATACCCTGATCGCCCTTCAAAAAAAGGTTTATTTGTTGTTAAAGGCACCAGCATTCACAACCACTGCTCCACCCTTCTTAGAGAGTTAAGACGGGTGAGAGTTAGGGGTGAGAGGGGTGCTGAGCATCTTCACCCATTCATAAGTATCCGACAGGGGAGGCTATGCCCCACCCTTTATTGGCCCCTCGTAAACAGGCTCTAGAACTCGCCTAACTAATTGTTCTTTAATACTGGCTGGAGCAGAAGAATGCAAACGGACACAACACCCTATTGCCCGCTTTTCCTCTTATGCTTTATTTTCCATTTGGGAAAACGTGACGGTAGCTGTCTGGGAGTCTGCATGGTGTCTGTGTCAGACTGAGTTGTGCGCCACTGTGCCTTCTATTACCAATCTTGCAGCACTTTTAGTAATAATGTTTTTTGTTTGTGTGCTGAGTTCACTTCTGTTGCAAATCATCATTGGCCCTATAAATTAACATAACTAGCGCAGACGGTTAAGAAAGTGCGCTGCATTCACATACTACGACCGACATGCCACGTACTGACAAGTGGCCATAAACCTATATGTGTCACTTACTGTATTTGTGCCTCACTTAAATTACACATACCGCGCCTAACATTCAGCATGTGACGCAGTTCTATACATCATAAAATACTATGCACAAACAAATACATCATGCAGAGCAGAGGCAGTTTGGGAATCAAATATGGCGAATGAAGGCTCATTGGAATGTGGTTGTGACATCCAGCTCTTCCTGTGACGGAAGAAGAATAGAATCAAGAGCTATGGACCCTGTGCTAAAATCAAATTAATGACGCCATTATAATATACGTACTTACTGCTTGCAAAGTGCCCCTTTGGTTGCAGAGACATCAGTATTAAATCAGGGCCGATTTGAGTGGCGGGGCATTTGTCCAGCAAACTGAGAGGTCGTCTCTTGTCCGAAAGGAAATATGTTCTGTATTTACATATTAACATATAATACTGCAGTTTTTATATTTTAATATTCAGCACAGAGGACACTGCTGCGCTGATGCAAGCCTACGATCAGTGACCCTAGCACCAAGGGGGCATCAGGACAGGTGGGCAGAGGTGGCAATGCAGACACAGGGGGCACAGAGGGCAGTGCAATTTATGTAACAACAGTAAGTAAGGAGAACTAACTGAGATACTCACTAAAAAGAGACTAGTACTACTGTCTGCTTTGACTACCTTGTTGGGATGCGTGCTGCCGTGCTGTAGTTCACTCCCGGGCTCGGACTAGCACAAAGACACACTGTTTAGCTGCTCTTCAGGCTGGAGAACAATCCCTCTCGCCAGTGCGCCTTTTAATAGCCCATACCTGCTGGGAAGAGCCGAGAAGCGTGGCAGTAGGGAGCCGAGGAGGTAGCTGATGCAGCTAGGTGCCGGGGCGACTACTGGGTGTTGGTATGCCTATGACCGGTGATTTAACGGATGTGAGCGGATTTTGGATGGGGTCCCTGGAGTGCTGGCTGTGGAGTGTTTGGGGGTGTTGGACGGGGATGGAAGGCCCAGGAGTGGTTGCTGCACAGAAGAGAGGTGTGTAATGGGCGGGCTGGTTGTCCCATTAGGGTGTTTGCAGAAAGCTGAGTGGATTTTGGATTGGAGTCATTGAAGGGGTGCTGAATGGGGCTTGGGAGGTAATGGGCGGCGAGGGGAAGGGGCTACATGGTGCAGAGTGTGTATCTGATGCAGGTGGGATTGGCTTATTGGAGGGTGGTCAGCCGGGTATTTCACTCGTGCAGGCTTCTCTGTGTTTGGGTATGATGAAGTGAAGATGGATGCCGCTCGGTTGTCTCTTCCTCGCCTCCTGTGTGAATATAGCCCCTGTCTGGCAGCTGCCACCACTAGGCACTTGAACCCTTGTAAACTCCTATGTCTGATGCCAGCCTGCGGGTAGGTTTCCAGGCAATCAGTTTGAGTGTCAGTACGTGCCTCTGGTCCAGGGCTCCCTGACTACTGAGTCAGTAGTCAGGGAGCCCTGGACCAGAGGCACGTGGAGGAGTGGTGTAGAGGGAGAGTGAAGTGGAGGAGCTCAGAACGAGGACGGCGATGCCGTCATGCCGAGACACAATCAGAGTGAGAAGGGAAGGAGAGAGAGCGATCAGAGACAGACGGGGCGATTGTGACTCCCCCCCTATTGGTGAAAGCCTTAAGTGCTTTCATTGCTCACCTCTCAGAAGCATGAAGAGCCACTCAAGCTGTAGAATGTTGCATGACATCAGGAGGACAGCAAGTGCATGGAGGGAGCAGCATGATCACACAAATAATGGATTATCCATATTGCGCAACTTGGTAATAAAACAACTAAAATTGGTCACATTTAATTACACCAATTCGTTAACCATCTGTCAATCCTCTCTTCCATATCAGGTGTTTTGCTGAGACAAACCCCGTACTCATCGTCACTCACTCATCCACTGTTCTCGAAAATGCCATGATCAACTCCCCAACCCCGAGCTCCTTTGTGTGTTGCTTCTCCCCTGAAAACCTCTCCCACTCTCAGTGTTGCTTTTCCCACCCTCGCAACCATCCCATTGCTTCTTGGCTCTCTCTCCATCCATTTTATTTATTCTTAAAGCCCCCTACCATTCCTGCGCAATTTGTAATCAGGGCCTCAAAGTCTGCTCAGTCCCGGACAAATGCGACTGATTAATTAGTTACCCTGGCTGCAGAGTTACAGACACAAAACCTAACTCGTCATGTGGCAAGTGGAGAAACACCCCTCCCTATCAGAAATTATCCCTGGGGAGTCTACAGAGTGTGCGTTGCAGAAAGTGGCTGGCTATGTTTCAAAAGAGCTCTGGATCTACCCAGCACGCACAGTCCGTGTCGTGTGATACCTTAAAGTTGGCAGATGCGGTCTGGCCTTTAGTGTCTACTGTAACTTACTGAAGTAAGTAGTCTGGTGTTGATGACGACGGTCACACGGGTCGAGAGGAGAGGAGACTGGAGTGTCGAGAGAGAAAGCACAGGCAGAGGCTGGCTGTCTGATGAGCACACTCCACACACCAGGAGGCGAGTCCCAGGGCCTCAGAACCGGATCCAACGTCAGCAGCGCCGCGCGCCACGAAATGGCCAATCACTGCATGACTACATGAAGTCAGACCAGTGATTGGCCATTATGCAGTGCCGCTGAGCCACTCACGCGGGGCATCCAATAATGGATTGCCCTTCCCTGCTGCACGGTGACCGGCCAATCCTGGCGCTGCATGCAGCGCCAGGATGGGAAACAACCATTACAACGCAACTTTTACAACGCACTACCATTACAACGAAATTTTTACAACGCAAAAACCATTACAACGCATGTATTTACAACGCATGTTTTTACAACGCAGGTACCTTTACAACGCATACCATTACAACGTAAGTATTGGTAAGTATATAATTATATTTTAAATTTTATATGTTTGGGTTTTTTTAAGGGGTATTTTTAGGGTTCAGGGTCAGTTTTCAGTTTTTGGGTAAAGGGGCATTTTTAGGGTTCAGAGTCAGTTTTCAGTTTTTGGGTAGAGGGGCATTTTTAGGGTTCAGGGTTAGTTTTCAGTTTTTGGGTAAAGGGGTATTTTTAGGGTTCAGGGTCAGTTTTCAGTTTTTGGGTAAAGGGGTATTTTTAGGGTCCAGGGTCAGTTTTCAGTTTTTGGGTAAAGGGGTATTTTTAGGGTTCAGGGTCAGTTTTCAGTTTTTGGGTAAAGGGGCATTTTTAGGGTTCAGGGTCAGTTTGGGGTTTTTGGGTAAAGGGGTATTTTTAGGGTTCAGGGTCAGTTTTGGGTTTTTGGGGTACAGGGGTATAAGGTAAAAATAAAATTAAATAAAATTAAATTAAATAAAATTAAATAAAATTAAATTAAATTAAATTAAATTAAATTAAATTAAATTAAATTAAATTAAATTATATTATTTTCAATTATTTTAAATTAAAAAAAAATGATATATACCTACCAATACTTACGTTGTAATGGTATGCGTTGTAAAGGTACCTGCGTTGTAAAAACATGCGTTGTAAATACATGCGTTGTAAAAGTTTTTGCGTTGTAAAAAATTCGTTGTAATGGCATGCGTTGTAAAAGTATGAGTTGTAATGTCATACTTGGCTAGGGGGGCACACTGTTGCTCGCCCTGTCGCCCTTGTTAACGCCGGGGGCTGGCGCCGGTTTAACCAGCACCCCCCTGGTCACTCGCTAATGGGGGAATTTTAATGCGCATGCTCAGGCTAGTGTTAGCCCTAAGCAGCACTTGCGCGCTAAGGTACCTAGTGTCTGCTTGACACAACAAATGTACGTCACGTGGACTGTCACAAGCTGCGCAGCTGCAGTCCTGACCAGCCCCCCTGTGCACCGCACTCCCGTTTAAGTCGGGTGCTGCCCGGATTCCCGGCGGCGCTCGGATGAAAATGATGATTTATTTTTACAAGAATGTGACAATTATTTTCCTTGCAGCCGCGGGTCCATGGGCTAGTGGGGCTACGCCCCTACGCCCCAATGGACGCACCGCGGCTGGTCACAACCAATTGCACCTATCCTTAGTGCTGTTTAGTAAGGTTTTTTAGGTGCCGCGGACCGGAGATTCACAGGCCCCTAAATCTCCTTAGACAAAAGTCTTTCTCACAATTTTGTAGCATACAGTGGTCCAGCACACTAATTTTACAAGTATATTCCAATATTTCAACAATAATAACAAACAGAAAAACTTTTTTTGTGTTCAAGTTGATGAAGACAGCAATTCAGTGGAGTTATTTTCAGTTCACTCTTTATTTCTTTATTTTTCTTCAAATAAAAAGTACAGATTCCCCGTCGTTTTGCACTTGGCGGGCCCGTCTGCTCTCCATGTACAATCTGGAGCAGGCTATCTATAGAACAAAGGGGCGGAAAAAAAGAGCCCTAGGAGGGAAAATGTGGGCGCCTGTTCAAAGGTGGATTGCGGGGGAAGTGGGTTAGCTTTGCTTATGGTTACTCATGCTACTACGACTGATATGGGAGTGTTACAAATCCTATTTTACTTTATTCTAAAATGATGTACTGTGTTGCATTTATTTTTCTGTTAATTTTATTTTATGTATGTTCTGTAATAAGGCGTATTGTGATTCTCTCTCTAAATATCATGAATCTATGGCATAATGTCTGCAATCTGTCCTGCTTGTAATAATATACTGGGGAAAAAATCCAATTAAAAAAAAACACAAAAAAAATACTGTAGCCGTAGACTCAAAACACTCGTTAAAGATCAAATCCCAACATTATTATTATTTTTCTGCCTTGATGAAGTCCGTGGAGGACGAAACGTGTTGGCTGCGGCTACAGTTTTTTATTTGAAGAAAAATAAAGAAATAAAGAGTGAACTGAAAATAACTCCACTGAATTGCTGTCTTCATCAACTTGAACACAAAAAAAGTTTTTCTGTTTGTTATTATTGTTGAAATATTGGAATATACTTGTAAAATTAGTGTGCTGGACCACTGTATGCTACAACACTTTTCCTACTGTTGCACTCACTGGAGTGGGAAAAGTCAGTTTTACCCTTTTGCTATCCAACACTTTCCCTACTGTTGCACAATGGAGTACAAAATGTAAGTTTAAAGACTATTAAATATTTTAATGTTTTAATTTATAATATAATGTTATTTTTTATTAGATTTTATGATATAGGTGTAAGTATACATGTATATTTATTTGTAAATGTTTATATATTCCTAGAATTTAAAAATAAATTAAAATGAATAGTTTATTTGTTTTAAAATAAATATATATATATTACATTTTATATATTTATGTTTAAACTTTTTCAAATTAAATGTGTTTCTTATATTTGTTAAAATGTATATTAAATCCCCCCCAAAAATTAAGTTAATTTTATTATTTAATATATTTAACATTATATATATATATATATATATATATATATATATATATATATATATATATATATATATATATATATATATATATATATATATATATATTCACTGGAAAAACCATAGGTTTCACACCAGTTATAGTTAGTTGGAAATTTTACTCGCATAAAACCATTGAAATTCCCACGTTATAGTTAGTTGGACTCACTATAACTTGCGCGTGCAATGCACTGCTGATGACGTCACATATTACATCACTCAGGACATGGTCAGTGACATCACTCATGACATCACTGATGACATCTCAAATGACATCACTGATGACAACATCCTTGTGACAAAGTGGCAGACCTCCTATCAGCATAAAATAACCTTTGACACACACATTCAAAAATAGAAACTAACATTTTCTTAAAAAAGGAGAAACCAATACCAATTACAACAACTTATTAGGTAATTCCAACATCTACATACACATCCACTCATTCACCAACAGTTCTATATAGTCAGTCATGCATGTACTTACTCATCATATGTACTCATACACCTATACATCCTGTTACACACTAATACTCATCCATATAGTTACTCACACACAAATTCACACATGCAAATAAACTATCAAAAAAACATTTACTTGATTATACTGCTATATACACACCACTACACATACTTCTACAGAAACGGAAACATATTTACTCTCTTAAACAATCAATTATAAAAACACATACTCACTAACCCACCCATACACACAATCATCCACCCATACAGTCTTGCACACATGCTGTCTTCAAAATACATACAAATAGTGAGTCACTCATTCATGCATCTGTGCTCTAAGTAATATCCCCCACCGAACCATACAGACACTGATACTGATACTCAAAAAACAACTAATAACCCATATACACACTCATGTAGCTACTCACCAACCCATGCAGCCACTTATACACAAAGTGAGACACAGATACAGATATTTAAATATTTAAACATTACTCGCTAATATATGTATTCACTAAGATACATTTAATAGGTCAGTTAACCAATCAATTTTACACTAAAAAAACATCCATTTAGACATTTATTTACCCATTTATTCTTCCATCAACCATTAGATATACATATATAAAAAATATTTATTTTTCAGAAAGATACACATTCACTGGATGATGTCATCAGTGATGTCATTTGAGATGTCATCAGTGATGTCATGAGTGATGTCACTGACCATGTCATGAGTGATGTAATATGTGACGTCATCAGCAGTGCATTGCACGCGCAAGTTATAGTGAGTCCAACTAACTATAACGTGGGAATTTCAATGGTTTCATGCGAGTAAAATTTCCACCTAACTATAACTGGTGTGAAACCTATGGTTTTTTCAGTGAATTTAATAGGTTTTTTAAATGCTAATTCCTAACTATAACTGTTTTTTCAGTGAATATATATATATATATATATAAAATTTCTATGGCAAAATGAAACCCCTCATTTTGTTCCTTTTCAAATTAAATGTATTAAGTGTTACCACTTTATTCCAATCAAGATGACTTCAGGTGTGCCATACTTTTGTCATAAGTAAGACTGTTAGCGTTCTAGTTGTTCTTTAGAACACTCTGGGACATTCTGGGCTATAGTTGGGCTACATCTGGCTGATATTTGGGTTACATTTGGTTTTTTTGTCACTGGTGGCCATCTTTGGGCTACATTGGGCTATATTGGGCTACATTGGGCTACATTTGGGCTCTAACATATATATAGCCCAATGTAGCCCAATATATATTTTTTCAAAGTTAATTTTCGTAAAAACCACTGGAGCATATATCTTGAGACATAGCAAAGGCACATCGGGGTACCAGTCCCTACAATTTTGCCAAGTTTGGTGGAAATTCATTCAGCCGTTCGGGCTAAAAGTGAGTCCAACCGCCCTATGGAAATTAACATGGGGAAAACACGTTTTGGGACCCCCTTTTATCTCGGCCCCCGCTTGACGGATCCCCCTGAAACTTTCAGGGAAGGAGCAGAGCTCAGCGAGGCAAAGTTAAGGAAAATTACAAGCAGATCCCTCATTCGGCGCCAAAGTTATTCCCAATAGAATGTTGCAGATTTCCTATGGAAAACGATCCTAACTATAACTACCTACTGGCGACCGCCAGGTAATATATATATACAAAAATCAATATTTTGTACATCTAAATTTTTTCACATAGATATTTTTTCCACAATGCTTTTATACTTACTATTATAAATATAGGATGCCGATATTTTTGATATCGATATTTATGACTTGATATTTGTGTATGGGGATATTTTGGGCGTCGATATTCTATCAGTGCACTGTTTTGACAGGTTTGTGAGTTTATTAAACAGTGAGGTCACTGAAGGAAAGTGCCCTTTTTATATGGTCACCCCCACTCCTTTTTCTCTGATGCTGATGGTTATGACCCTGAAAATGCATTGGAGCCTGTTAACCAGGCCCCAGTGCCAGTGCTCTCTCCCTCAAATATGATGTATGTGATTGGAGAAGTGTGGCTCACTGGTTAGAGGAGGCAGACCTGGAAGCAGAGGTCAGCCCGGGACCAGGGTTCAATTCCCGGCTCGGCGGGGTCTTGAGTCCTAAAATGTCCATGGACTCGACAATTCTCGCTCCGGTGCCTACTCGATTCATGGGTTCACACTCTGCGACTCTGGGCAATAGCTTGCTTAATCTCCACAATGGCCCCTCGCGGCGGGATGCCTGGCTTTCACCTTGCGGATACCCTGCCGGGGTTATCTCACAGGGGAATACCAGGACGGGTTCCCTAAGCAAGCGCTTAGAAACCGCTCGGTGATTTGCACTATATAAATTCCTGTACATTTACATTTACAATTGGCAAGGACTTTAATCCCTTCATAAGTCCCTTGTAAGTCGTACCGGTGTCACCGAGGGCATGGGGTTAAAGGGGTCACCAGGGCCTGAATTACTGACTGTGTCACTCTGAGTGACCCAACTGAACAGTGCAAACTGCTCAAACCTGACTCTGTCCTCACCATGAGTAGCAAGGGCACACCACTATTTTTAATATATGCTTGTTACCCCTAAGGCAGACCTCCTGACCCGAGGAGGCAGGGTACATTCTATTAAAGGTGTGTACATATAAGTGCAAGCATATACGTCCCTATAGTAGATCTTTCCATGAAGAACTACTAGAAGTATTCAGGGGGCCATATGATAAAATGGGCTGGCACCTGGGCATCCCGAGTTTGCCAGCATCATTATGGTCCCACTGAAATATGTCATGTTTAGTATCAAATGACTGGGCTAATCAAACCTGACCTTCTGCTAAAGTCGGATTTAATGTGACATGCAACCAGGTGGCTACCTTACAAGTTGTCCACTTGTTTTCCCCAGCCTTTCCTGTGCTCTGGTTGACAGCCTACAGCTACTGCTGCCAAGACAGGAATCTGACCTCTGCCAAGAGGTGTGAACACTCTCAGGAGGCAGAAACAAAGGGCTTCCTGGGTGGGAGGTATCACCTCCCTCTCTGACACGATAGCTAGTGAAGTGGCACATCAAGGTGAGGAGCTTCAAAGCTCCCACCACCTCTGATATGCAATCAGGCTTCCTCCCAGTGGAGGAAAAGGTCAACACCCTGTCCCAGGCACAATTGCAACCAAGGCAAAATGAGATAGTCATGAGCTATACACCCCCGATGGCTAGCCACACCCCTAGGTTGGGATACCTTGTCTATACAGCCAAAGAAGGGTTCTGCCTTTTTTAAAAGTGCCAGAATAGAAGCTGCTTTATAGAAAGAGTGCTGCCCTTCACAGGAAGTGGTCACCTCAGTGGTGGATTACCCACTGGAGCTAGTAGGCCATTGGCTACTATCACACACACACACGTAACATCACTAACTCTAGGGGGCTGATTAACATGGCGGGTGGACTTTGTCCGCCTGTCAGAGCCTCGGGAAATGGGACTGCCCGCAATGCATGCGGCGGTCCCGCATTTGCAATTTGGATGCACCTGCCACACTGGCGGGCGCACACCACATTTTTAACATTGCGGCGGGCCTGCTGCCAGCAGCACCCACCGGAAGGTTAAAAATGCAAGTTGTGCATTTGAATGCACAACGTGACAGGCACCGCACGGTGTTGCCATGTTGTACATGCAAATGCAGGGGGGTACCATAGGTACCCCATATGTGCATCCCCACCCCCAAAATACCTGGGGGCCCGCTACAGGCCCCCAGCGTCAAGGACCGCATGTCTTTCCGTCACGGAAATGCAAATCCCCGCATGTATCCCAATATGGATGGCGATATCTACCAGCCCCCGCCGCCATATTAAAAAGAATTCCGCCCGGTCGACTTATCGACCGGGCGGAAAATCGGTGGACGGTCTTTCAATTCGCCGGGGTCCCCCCCCGCCATAGTAAAATGGTGGGGGGAATTGGGTGTCGGACGGTGGATTATGGCTGGTGGATCACCGCCGCCATGCGGGCAGTGGCTATCCGCCCGCCATTGTAATAAACCCCTTAGTCTTAAAGGTTCCCCTGACATCAGAATCTTAGATTTGAACAACTTGCAACCAAGGACAAAGAAGAAACCCAATTCTGTGACCTGCACAAAGCAAAGGTACAACAACTTGCACCTGTGGCAACCACCCTACAACTGCATGATTACGACTCATCCCGGACCAGAGACTGGTTCTAAAAGAATGAAAAATCCCTCTGAAAGCCAAAGGCAACACCAGAACTCCCTTGGACTAAAGGTACTAGTCCCCTGCGGCCCACAAGTAAGGCACGCTTTTGGAACCAAATAATCACTGCCCAGCAGATCCACTGAGGGAGTACCCAAAGTAAATAGTCTAGTGCAATTTGGGAAGCTTAGCCCTGACCTCCAGCAACTTTCAAATGGCTACTGTTATTCACTAGACTCCAGAAGATCAAAGTAACCCAAGTCTGAGCTTTCTGCTGCCAAGGCTTGTTGGTGGCCTGTCCAGCTACCACTACCTTTGTTCGACACTGGGCCTCGAGGTAAACCCACAGCATCTTCAACCTGAGGCTTCACCAGGGCCTGCCAGGATAACTCAGCACCCAGGCCCTTCAAGCCAGGTAAAATTCAACTGGCTGTTTGTCCCTGTTCCTGGAACCCATATCACCTTACCCCCCAGTGGTTTCCACTGAACTTGAGACTTGCAAGTGACTGATTGACATTAGTGTGATTTTCCATTGACCTCAAAGTCATCCTTTTTCAAGAGTGAAATGTACTAATTATTTTCTTCCTTTGAAAATCCATAGCTAAGGTTATGCTCATCCTATTGTCTTTGTTTTGGTGTCTAAATTGATATAAAATCTGCTGTATTGATATAAACTGGTGTTGGATTTATTTCAAGTCATTGGATTTCTTCCAAGTCATGTCAATTTCTCATTGTCCATGTTGGTACTCTGAAATACTTAACACATGTTGCCGTAGTAAAGGCTGATTGCTCTACACTACACTACCAGGACTGAGCTAATGATTTATTAGGATGAATCTAAAGGACCTATTTGGGGTATTGTGAGAGTATTGCATAGTGAAGCCTAACCAGCCCCACCGCATAATACTCCACTTTGCTTCAGTTCGGACAAACACATCATATAATAAACTGCTTTCCTCACAGTGCATGGTAATTTTACCAATATGAGAGATTATGCTTACATAAAAGATGTAATAAAGTGAGTTATCTTTGGTAACTGATTGCTAGTACATTAAATATTTACTGTGAAAATAATTCATGAATGTTTTGCGCATTAATCATTCCATTATAAATCAATAACTCAGGTTAAAAAAAGTAAATGTTACAATTTAACAATTTTAGAAAACTTCCTAAATTCAACAACATAGATAAATTGATAGCAACTTACCAGGGGCATTTGTTTGTATCTTCCTCCACTTGTAGGGCATTGTGCCAGCCCTCCTGCCTCAGTATGGTCGAATTTTGCGAATTCGCGATCCGCGAATTTGCAGATTTGCAAATTCGCGATCCGCAAAATTCGCGCATTTGTGCGAATTTGCAGATTTTTTTTTGCGTGTTCGCGGGGCAATTTGCGTGTTCGCGGGGCACTTTGCGTGTTCGCGGGGTTTTTTTTGTGCAAGACCGCTCGTTGTTGTGCCATTCTACCCTCTGCCCCACTCGTTGTTGTGCCCTTCTGCCCTCTGCCCCACTCGTTGTTGTGCCCTTCTGCCCTCTGCCACACTGGTTGTTGTGCCCTTCTGCCCTCTGCCCCTCTCCTGTTTTATTTTAGAATGGCACCGGCAAGCTGCCAGCCCCATTCTAAAATAGTTACTAAGTTAGCTTCATCAGGAAGCACTAATAGATAAAATAAAGCAGGTGCTCGAATTCAGTTAAACTCGAGCACCTGCTTCTATTAGTGCTTCCTGTTGAAGCTAACTTAGTAACTATTTTATAATGGCGCTGGCAGCTTGCCGGCGCCATTCTAAAATAGTTACAAGCTTGAAGCTTGAACTTTTGCCCCCCCGGATCCGTTCCGCTTGCGGATTTGCGGATTTTCTGCAAATTCGCGGGAATTCGCGGATCGTGAATTTGCCGAAAATCCGCAAAATCCGCGAGCGGAACGGATTTTGCGCCCATGCTTAGTCAAAACCCTGTGCCTGCTTGAAACAGGCGCAAGGCTTGATGCAGCATTGGGGAGATAGGGCCCCCCCAGAGCATTGCTGGAGCTGCGTCGCAAGCGCGACGCAGCTCCAGCAATGCACTGCTTTTACGGCTCAGATGCGTGACGCATCTGGGCCGTTTTTGCCACATGGTGCGCCGCATTGTAAACATTGTATACATTTAGCCAACGAGGGAGCGCTTACTGATTAGACAGTAAAAAGTACTCCAGTTGAGTAGAGGTATTGCACAAAAAGGTGGCATCTTCATGGACAAACATGCAGGGCGGGATTCATTCTGCCCCCTGTTAGACTCGTTTTTTGTGCCCTTCTGCCCTCTGTTAGACTCGTTTTTCCCTTGTTTTTGTGCCCTTCTGCCCTCTGTTAGACTCGTTTTCCCTTGTTTTTCTGCCCTTCTGCCCCTGTTAGACTCGTTTTGTGTGCCCTTGTGCCCTCTGTTAGACTAATTTTTCCCTTGTTTTTCTGCCCTTCTGCCTTCTGTTATACTCGTTTTTTGTGCCATTCTGCCCTCTGTTATTCCCTTGTTTTTGTGCTCTCTGTTAGACTCGTTTTTTGTGCCCTTCTGCCCACTCGTTTGTGTGCCTTTCTGCCCCGTTAGACTCGTTTCTTGTGCCCTTCTGCCCTCTGTTAGACTCGTTTTTCCCTTGTTTTTCTGCCCTTCTGCCCTTTGTTAGACTGCTTTTTGTGCCTTTCTGCCCTCTGCGTCACCATATCATCACTCAGCGCTACCCCAGCATCACTCAGCTCCACCACAGCACCACTCAGCACCACCACAGCATCACTCAGCAACACCACAGCATCACTCAACACCACCACAGCACCACTCAGCACCACCCCAGCATCACTCAGCACCATCCCAGTATCACTCAGCACCACCACAGCATCACTCAGCATCACCACAGCACCACTCAGCACCACCACAGCACCACTCAGCGCCACCCCAGCATCAATCTGCGCAACCATTCAACAACAACTGGTTCAAATATGTTCTCTCAATGTTTCAAACTTTATTACAAATGTCACAAAAAGATGTTAATATTTCACTTCTGTTCTTAGATTTTCGGCACAATAAAATACACTGAACATAATCTTCACAAAAGTTATTTACAAAAGTTTAAGCTATTGCCATTATAAATTAAAATCACTTTTATTTAAGTATTAATTATTTAAAAAAATTAAAAGCCATTTTAATTTGTAATATCAATACAGCTAAGTAACGTAAATACAAAACATGCGAGACCTATTGCATTGCAAATGCTTGTTTGTACTTTGTCATCTACGAGATCTTTGCAATGTTTCAAAAGAGAGAAAGAGAGAGAGATAGAGAGAGAGAGAGGGAGGGAGAGAGAGAGTGAAAGAAAGAAAGAAAGAAAGAACAAAAGAAAGAAAGAAAAAAGAAAGAAAGAAAGAAAGAGAGAGAGAAAGAAAGAAAGAGAGAGAGAGACAGACAGGGAAAGAGCAAGTAAGTGAAAGTGAAAGGGAGAGAAAGGGAAAGAGAGGGAGAGAAAGAGAAAGAGAGAGTAAGAGAGAGAGGGGAGAGAAAGAAAGAAACAAACAAACAAACAAACAAACAGGGAGAGAGAGAATGAGAGAGAAAGAAAGAGAGAGACAGCGAAAGAGCAAGAAAGTGAAAGAGAGAAAGAGAGGAAGAAAGGGAGAGAGAGAGAGGGAGAGAGAAGAGGAGAGAGGGATCTAGAGAGAGAAAGAGAGGGAGAGAGAAAGAGAAAGAGAGAACGAGAGAGAAAGAAAGAAAGAGACAGAGAAAGAGCAAGAAAGTAAGAGAGAGACATGGAAAGAGAGAGAGAAAGATAGAAAGACACACTGAGAGGGAGAGAGAGAGAGAGGATGAGGGAGAGAAAGAGAAAGAGAAATTCCGTTCAGCCCCCGTGTCGTGGGATCGCGCGCGGGCTAAGCCCGGGCCAAGGGCGGGCCCGTTTGAGCCCGTTCGAGAACGACTCGAGGACGGGACGGGGCCATTTCCCTTTGATGTCAGAAGTAAGTTTAGTTGTTATCCGCTATTGGGGACACTAAACCAAAGTACTCATTATCGGACCATAGGTCCGATAATGCCTAATGGTTTCACCTGTTGATTAACATTCCCAGTAGCTTTATAATTAATTCCTTCATTGTACGCTAAAGAACAATAAGAAGCATGTCTCTAAAGGGGGTGAAAGGAGGGAAAACTGCCCCTACTGGCTCTATCATGGGAACGTTGGACCAATTTATTGTACGGTCTTCATCGATCGTAGCACATAAAATCGACCGTGCAGAGAAAAGGTTGTCGATGGACCTTGCCCTTAACAAAAGGTCCTCAATAGGAGCGCTGGCCAGGGTAGTGTCCCCCATCACTACCCCAGGTCTTGACGCTCCCTCCAGTGAAGGCATAGGGGTGAACCAAGTTATCCACTCTGCTCTTATTCATACAGTCCAAGGGGAGCCTGGTTACTTATGCTCGACTCAAGATAATTTGCAGGACGTACAAAATGGTTGCATAGATCGCAGCGTTTCGATCTACCCTGTCGAGAGTACCACAAGAACGCGTCTAATGCGTGGATCAAAACCTGCAGAACCAGCATTGGTAACAAAAAGGAAGCACGGGGGCTCAACCCAGAAGGGGAGAAAAGCCAAAATAAAGAAGACAAATGCCCATGAAGAATCTCCTGGGGCCAAAGCTATATCTTCTAACATCACGGAGGTCTTGTCCCCGATGATAGATTTAGCAGTTCCAGTGTCGCCTCCTAGGATGGACACTCCTTGGGATTGGCCACAGGAAAGGTGGAACAAACTTGAACAGCTTTTCTATAGGTCCTGCATTCCTATTTACAATAGACTGGACGTTATTCAATCAATCAATCATAACATTTGTATAGCGCGCTGCTCACCAGGAGGGTCTCAAGGCGCTTGGGGTAGGGGGGGTCCGCTACTGCTCGAAGAGCCAGGTCTTGAGTTGCTTCCTGAAGCAGAGGTTGTCGGGGTCAGGCGGAGGTGGATGGGGAGGGAGTTCCCAGTCTTGGCTGCCAGGTAGGAGAAGGATCTTCCTCCCGTGGTGGCTCTTCGGATGCGTGGAACAGAGGCGAGGGCGAGGCTGGTCAATCGTAGCTGGCGAGTGGGAGTGTAGAAGGTCAGGCGGTTGTTGAGGTACCTCGGTCCCAGGTTGTGGAGGGCTTTGTGTGCGTGGGTGAGGAGTCGGAACGTGATTCTTTTGCTGACGGGGACCCAGTGCAGGTCTCTTAGGTGTCCGGAGATGTGGCTGTGTCGGGGGATGTCCAGGATGAGTCGTGCTGAGGCGTTCTGGATGCGTTGGAGTCTTTTCTGCAGTTTGGCTGTGGTTCCGGCGTAGAGGGTGTTTCCGTAGTCCAGTCGGCTGGTGGCGAGTGCCTGGGTGACCGTGTTCCTGGTTTCGGTGGGGATCCATCTGAAGATCTTTTGGAGCATGCGTAGGATGTTGAAGCATGACGAAGAGACGGCGTTGACTTGTCTGGTCATCGAGAGGGAGAAGTCCAGGATGCGCGCGTGGTCCGTTGGTTTGGGTGCGCTGCCCAGGGCAGGGGGCCACCAGGAGTCGTCCCAGGCGGAGGGTGATGATCCCAGGATGAGGACTTCCGTCTTGTCTGAATTCAGTTTCAGGCGGCTGTTCTTCATCCACTCGGCTACGTCTTTCATCCCTTCGTGTAGGTTGGTTCTGGCGGTGGCGGGGTCGTTGGTGAGGGAGAGGATCAGCTGGGTGTCGTCAGCGTAGGAGATGATGTTGAGGTTGTGTTGGCGTGCGATGGCTGCGAGGGGGCTCATGTAGATGTTGAAGAGGGTGGGGCTGAGAGATGATCCTTGTGGTACGCCGCAGATGATTTCGGTGGCCACGGATCTGACCGGCGGGAGGCGGACTCTGTGGGTTCTTCCGGCGAGGAACGAGATGATCCACTCCAGTGCCTTCTCTTGGATTCTGATGTTGTTGAGGCGCTGCACTAGGGTGTGGTGGCAGACAGTGTTTTACGCTGCGGAGAGGTCCAGGAGGATGAGGGCCGCTGTTTCCCCGTTGTCGAGTAGGGCTCGGATGTCGTCAGTGGCTGCGATGAGGGCGGTCTCGGTGCTGTGGTTGGCTCGGAAATCGGATTGCGAGTGGTCGAGGGATCCATTCGTCTCGAGGAGGGCGGCCAGCTGTCTGTTGACGGTCTTCTCAATGACTTTGGCAGGAAAAGGGAGGAGCGAGATGGGGCGGTAGTTTTTGAGGTCGGTGGGGTCCGCTGATGGTTTCTTCAGTAGGGCGCTGAGTTCGGCATGCTTCCAGCTCTCCGGGAAGGTGGCGGTGTTGAAGGAGCAGTTGATGATGTCCTGGAGATGGGGTGCGATGACGGAGTCGGCCTTGTTGAAGACGTGGTGGGGGCAAGGGTCGGTGATCCGGAGTGGATGGTGTTCGTCATGCAGATGGTGTCTTCGGTGCTTACCGGTGTCCAGGCGCGGAGGGTGGTGGTGGGGGGCGTTGGTTCGGTGGTAGGGTACGTGGGCTGTGTGCTGAAGCTGTTGTGTATGTCTGTGATCTTGCTGTGGAAGAACGAGGCGAGTGAGTTGCAGAGGTCTTGCGAGGGAGTGATGTCGCTGTTTCCGGTGCTGGGGTTGGAGAGCTCTTTGACGATGCTGAAGAATTCCTTGCTGTTGTGGGTGTTGTTGTCTAGTCGTTCCTTGAATGCTGTCTTCTTGGTGGTGTGGATCAGCTGGTGGTATTTGCGGGTGGCGTGCTTGAGGGCGGTCATGTTGTCTGTAGTCGGGTCGTTGCCCCAAGCTTTCTCGAGGGTGCGGCAGTTCCTCTTGGAGCTCTTGAGTTCGTCAGTGAACCAGGGGTTTTTCTTGCTGCCGGGTCTGCTGGGGGGTCTTCAGTGGAGCCAGGTCATCTGCGCAGATGGTGATCCACTGTGTGAGGTTGTCGGCTGCTTGGCTGGGGTCCGTTGATCTGGCGGGGGTGATCTGGGTCAGGGATGTGGTGAACTGGCCAGAGGTGATCTTGTTCCAGCTCCTGCGGGGAACCTGTTGCAGGTGGTGGTGGGTCGTGGTCTTTCGGAAGCTGAAGTGGACGCAGCTGTGGTCTGTCCAGTGAAGTCCGGTGGCGTGGCTGAAGGAGATGTACTTGCTGGATGAAAAGACGGGGTCAAGCGTGTGTCCGGCGTAGTGGGTGGGGGTGGTCACCAGTTGCTTGAGTCTGAGGTTGGCGAGGTTGTCCAGCAAGGTGGTGGTGTTGCTGTCATTGTTGTTCTCCAGGTGGAAGTTGAGGTCCCCTAGGAGGATGTAGTCGGCGGAGGGGAGGGCTTGCGGGCTGATGAAGTCTGCGATGTCTTCGCTGAAGTGAGTGCGGGGTCCAGGGGGTCTGTAATGAGGGTGCCTCTGAGGGTGGTCTTGGGGTCGGTGTGGATCTGGAAGTGCAGGTGTTCGGCGGCTGTGAGGGTGTCGTCTGTGTTGGTCGTGATGTGGATGGTGTTTCTGTGAACGATGGCGATGCCTCCTCTGGTCTGGTTGACGCGGTCCTTCCGGGTGATCTTGTAACCGTCCTGATAAGAGTGTCTCAAATCCACCTGAGCGACTTACCTCACTCATCTATCATTCTCATATAATAAGCCAGCCAGGCAGTGAAGAAGAATTAGAAATATATTTATCAGGACATAATATTCATCTGCAGATGGGCCCCGTCAGGTCTACACCCCAGGGAGTGCACCGAGAGGACTGACTCATCCTATCATGACAATACATTATAACATAACATGGCAGGGTAAAGACACGCCCAGCCTGGAAAATTACAGAACTAGCAAAATGGTGAACAATGAACTCATACATGCGGCATCTGCACCTGCGAAGGCAACACTGTTATCTCCCCTCAAGGTCACAGAGCCGAGGCTCTGCTTCTCCAGGGCATGGAAACATTTCTGCAAAACTAACTCAAGGCAAGAAATGCTGAAACAGGGATTTTCTGCTCATAAGGGAAGGGGGAAAACTGTACCATGAGACATTGGAGCTGCAGAGCAAATGTCACCATCAGAAGTCTGTCTGCCATAGACAAGTCTCTCTCTCTTATGAGAGAAGTTGAAACTTGCATATTACAAAAATAACTTAGTGGGTTGCAGCACATGAATAATAACCTTTAACTGCATATTGGTTAGACACACTAGGCTAACATATTCATAACATCATTAGAACATTCTGCAACAGGGAAATTACTATCTATCAGACCCTCCTTTTAGCCTATTGTGGCTAACACAAGTGCAGTTACAGCTTAAAGGTAAGGACTATACAATTCTAAAGGCATCGCTCATCAATCAAAGGGAAACAAAAAACCCAAGAATAACCAATAGTATATCATCATAAAAGATATCTGGTATCGGGAAATTAAATACTAGGATGAGCATGATCACAGAAGTAGTGCAGCATACTATAGGGCAGGAAATGCAGAGGCAACAAGTAAAAGAACAACCCCTGCAATACCTACTAAGACAATAATTATTCTCTGGGTGTGAGGCACCCTCCTTTTTGACTAATCTAAGCATATGTTCTCCGGGGTACCATTTCTCTATAACACCATGTCATGATCGGACTACTTAAAAATACATCACATTTAAGTCATTAGCAGGAATTAATGCAAATAAGATCAAACTGTCATTATCAGGGAAAACACCCTATTGAATGGCATACTGGGGGCTCACTTGCATTATCAGCGAGGACCTATATCTAACATCCATGAAGTAGATGTTTATCGGGCTGAGAAATGTATTTTACTAAACTACTCGAAGTATACTAACCCTCACAGCTGCGTCCATAGGGCAAGAATACCAGCAACAATTTTCCACCCCTGTGTGTGTATGTGAAGGCAACGACCCACACACCCAATAATTTACAGTACTATAACTAACATGTGTCTGGTGCAACATTTGAATACTACATCATCCTAATGAACTTCCCAGTGCTCCTCTTCGTGAGGAGCTCGGGTACCAATGACATTCTCAGGTGGCGTTGGAATAACACCCATGAGGGTATGCGCCAAGCAACAAGAAACTAATTCTCTAAAGAGAAATATGAAAGCAACAGTTAGGATACAAACAAACACAATATTAAATTTGTAGACCATGAGAACCAAATGAGATCAGGGACATCTGGACAAGGAGCCGCAAAGGCTGCTCCTCCTGGGGAATAGGAACATTCAAAGGGACTCATTTTCCTAGCTAAAAGTCCAAAGTAAACTAAAGGAAACAATCTGCAACACAGCCAGCCAGAGGGAAGTATTCTCCCTGTGTCCGTCTGAGCCTCACAGGCAGGTTAGTATTGTCCATCAAAAATTCAAAAATCATCTGCGTTGGAGCTGCACTTGCTAGCAACTCATCAAAAAAATTAAAAAATCATCTGCGTTGGAGCTGCACTTGCTAGCAACTCAAATAGAAAACAATCTTGGCCAATGATGCAAAGTCTTTCTTGCAGAATTTAGCAACCACCAATCCAGGTAGTGCCCTCTACAAATTCTGTCCAGTGTCTCGCTCAGTACACCAGATATGAATCTAACAGATATTAAGAGCACTGTATCTGTACCCTAAGACTAAAGTCTCTCTCTACCTCCTACTTTTCTTCTCCTGGTGCACCGCTCTTCTGTCGAGGCCATAGATTGTATAAAGTGTGACCAGGTACCTCCTTATCAGCAGACAAAACTGTGGATTCCAAAACAGATGGGGAACAGGGAAACCTGAAACATAACCACTGGAGAACTGGCGGCAGCCTCTTGCACAGACGGAACTGCCCCTCTCAAGTATTTCTGAGAAACCTTTTCCAACCATTGGGAAATGGCACAAAAGCGAAGAGTGAGTCCTCCATCTCGGTCAGGCCTGCCCTTTCTCTTACCCAGGGATCACACACCAACAGCAGCTTCAGCGGTACCTTGGCTCCAAGCAAGTCTTCCGTTGGTATCTTCTGACGACGAGACTGGACTTGCACTGAGTCTTGAAGTTGGATCTGATGCTTGGGTCCCCTCTGGCTCCGGCGGTGTGATACATTTCTATTGATGAACAGAACAAAGATCTTTAGTCAAAGCATATGAATGAAATTCAATTTCAAAGAAACCAAATGAGGCCTATTCTGTGGTTTCATATCGCTCTAATAAATTTGTGCACTGACAATAGGTAATACATTACATATCTGACTTTTCGCTGTATTACCTGTGGACGGACGTATGCATTTATTGAATTCTAAGAGAAGAGAAAAAATAAAACAAAACAGACATGTTGTATTCCCGCATTTGCACTTAAGAAATAGCAAAAAGGGAAGTTCAAACCGCTCTTCCTATAGCGAGCACACAGCGTCAACTTTGTGAACCTTCACTGTTGTGCAAAACTTCAAACACGTCTAATATTCTTTTTCTTACTCTAAACAACTATATTTTTGCTCATGACCATGCTCACATATTATAGATGCAGCAGGAAACTAACTTCTACAAATCTTTAATTTCTAAAAATATTTTGCTGAGGATCACACAAGCATCTTTCACCTTTCTCACTATTTAGACCATGTAACATTTTATTTAGGGAAAAACCTGTTCACCAGCTCTAATAGGGATTATCAGCTCAACTATACAGGCTAACTGATAAGAGACTTGTACACCTTTACTTAGTGCTGCACAATAATGATGTTGTTACCTAGGAATGTGAAGGAAAAAATCAACAAAAAGGTACCGACCTAGTGTTCCCTTCAAAGGTCAAATAAGGAAACACTAGTCTAGGCTGTTCCCTTCAAATGTCAAATAAGGAAACACTAGTCTGGGGCTACCAGTCCTTTCATCCCTTTCATCCCTATCCAATTAAAATAATCCTCTAATAAAGACTATCGGTTTATTTTCACAGACTAGCTAATAAAGAACTAGCAATGTACTTGCAAGACTACAATAATGGTGTTATTACCCAACACTTGTAAAACAAAACTACCCACATCTAATTCCCCTTCTAGATCACCCAACACTTGTAGAACAAAACTACCCACATCTAATTCCCCTTCTAGATCACCCAACACTTGTAGAACAAAACTACCTACATCTAATTCCCCTTTTAGATCAAAGCAGGACAGGAGGGAGCAATATACATGTTACCTAGTTTTAATTTATAGGAGAGCTAGCGGGGAGCTAGCTCCAGCGGGGAGCTAGCCTCCTCCCCCATTTTGACAGAAGGAAATCTGAAAAATATTTCACTTCAGTCATCACCATCAACCACTGGGTGTAGCACTGAGCATAAACAAAATTCTAGGGGATACATAGCACTTTTGAGAGGGCTAGAACATCTTTTAGCACATGTACAAATGTCATTGCCATAAAATGATGTGTGTGCCTATTAATATCTAATACAATGTAGCTTAGGAAAAAGGAGTAAGGAAAAGGAAATGGGACTGGGACACAGCTAAATTCCCCCATAACTAGGCACTCTGCGACATTCATTAGGGAAATGGCGGTAAAAGGAAAATCTATAAAAGAACAAAAATCACTTAGGTGATGGTCAGGCTTGTGACACAACACCATGAGTACACCGTAGAACTCTTGTATTTTTCCTCTATACCCCTTTTAACCAAATAGACATACACTGCTGAAGTGTTGTCTGTGAAATTTAGGGACCAGAACAAATTCCTCACAGAGGAGCTTGTTCTAGAATCAATAGTAGAATTGTCAAAACAATACAATACAGAAACATACATAAAATAAAAACAAGCATACCAAGGCAGCAGGTATACTTGCTGTGCTAAGCACAGAAATCATAGACAAATCACAGTAACACATGCAAATGAGCTGTGACACACAACACGATGCCATGCATTTCATGCACAGTGAGCCTGCGGCACAAAACCCAGCATGCTGGCCTACTTAATTTGTCAGGCTTAGGATCGATCAGCATACCATCCACGCAGAACAGAACAAGCAATGCACAATAAGCCAAAGAAAACATAAAACACACAATATAGGTAAATGCGTATAACATAAAATAATACGCAATAATACATATACCAAACACAAAGGCCACAAAAGGAAAACACAATATTAGTTACTCAAAGGACTATATTTTTCTCATGCATGTCATGCATCATGCGGTGTCAGTGCACACTTAATCTGTCTAGCACAAAACTGCATCAATACTCACCGTAACACACAGATAAAAATATTTCCCATTGCACTGAAATGAAACAAATCAAACCACAAAAAAAAAACAACAACACACAAGATATTGGACAAAAAGGCAACCACTTAGTAAAAATACCTTCCACAAATACTTACCTTAAAACCTATGCTTGGAGCTCATTCACATCAGTTCATCTATATTATCTATCACCACCCTATATATACTAACTGTTCACTTTCCGTTCTGAAAACCCTGTCTGCTGTCTTAGACAAGAACCAGTCCTAGCCTCTTTTAACCGTCAGCCAAGAAGATAAAACATTTAGCAGCATTGAAAATCACATAACAATCTTGTAATGACATTTAATGCAGCATCAAAAAGGGAAAAAGATATACATTTACGTTCACATCATTCACTTGTCATGAACCAGGAATTTCCATATTTGCGTAAAAGTTTTATTCTTGTTATGAAAGGTACCAAATATTTCTGCACAGTCATCTTTCGCTGTCTAAATGGGCCCTTTTATAACCAATGCAATTCCTCAACTTTAAACAACAAGCATTGGCATTGCCAATAGGTCTCGCTTGTGGGACCTTATAAGTATTTAGTTTTGCAGCACAATATCCTTGTTGCACCAATGATATTGTGCTGCAAAACTAAATACTTATAAATAATAGTAAAAATTAGTGTGGACGAAGGAACCTAAATTAAAACAAGACGGAATGGAAGGCAGAGAAGGGGAGGGGGAGGAGAAATGCGACACGGCGGGCAGGGGAGGGGGCCGAGTGGGGAGAGCGGCGAAAAAAATGTCAACAAATGCGTGCGCCGGGAAACTGAGCCATGACTAATTAGGGGAGGAGAAGCCGAGAAGCCGCAGAGCGCACGCTGGGCGAAGCCCTTTGATGTGCTGTGCGGCGGCCGTTAAAAAAATGCAATTAGGAGGGAGGCAGGCTGATGCGCGTGCTTGTTTGATCACGTGATTCACGTGAACTTAAACAAAACCGCAGCAGAAAGCCCTTGGTTTGACGAGGATTTTGGCTACTTGAATTCTCGCTCCGCGCGATGCGCTTGCACGCATCGATAGGTCGCGAGACCTAAAAAGGGCGCCATCTCACTACATTTAATCCTGTTGCCAAAGGTATATTCTCACCCCCAGAACATACTAAATACTCCAGTGCACACTAGCAGACATTTTGCACAAAACACACACTCTGCATCTCCACTCAGCGGGTGGGGCACTGGGCCCACTGCAATGGTGTCCCATGGACAAACTGCATACAAATACTGTTATACACATATATACATTACACACATATATACATTCCCACCAGGCCGCCTCTATGACCAACACAATCAATATTTTTTTACCTGCCCTCGCATCATCAGTACTCTCCACTAGGTATCCACTAGCAAAGACACTAATCAGTATGCCAATCAGGGACCCCCCAACTCAGTTATTATTGAAATAGAAACATTTTATACTATGACATGGTCCAACAGTGAAACAAAAAAAAATCAACAACAAAAATGGACACAACAGACAACCAATAAATCTCTCTTTTCTTTTTGCCATTAAACTGCACACAAATCAATCACTGACTGAATACAATTCAAACAATAGGAGTAACATGTGCTTAAACTATTGCATCTGAAACACTCACTAACATATTTAGTAAATTAATTTTTCTCAAAAAAATCCTTCTTTTCTCAGACTAGGCCATTTTAAAGTGTAATTCTCTATGTCCAAATGGAATAACCTGTTGAAAGTTATTCATAATTTTGTTCCTAATTCTAAATCACATGTGTTCTGAACAACTGCATTATACTTAGTCTGAACCAGCAGCAGTTTGCACTCATAATTATTCAGACTCGCTCCAAATTCACAATTCACATGGCTCCAACTGTGTATCTCTGCCAAGAGCTGTGCCTCCTAGCCCCCCCCCCCATAATCTTCTGTCTGTGCGCTGCGAACCCATTGGAATGGTGTTGATAACACCAAGGTCACACCTGCTCTGCTCTGCAAGCATCTATATTTCCATTCTACATAATCTTCCAAAACTGAATAAAAATTCAAACACTGTTATTCTAAACCTTACCAGCCCAGAGTTCTACAACCCTTTTTTATTTTATTGTGGACTGAAACACATCCACTCAATAGGTCATGTTTAAAACTAACTAAACAACTTCTGCTCTCCACCCCTTTTGGAGGCCACTTTTGCAGTTCAAAAAAATGCATTTCACTCTCACCGTCTTCCAAGAGCAAAGAATTCTGGGCTGCTAGCCAGCCTTCCTGCCCCCCCTGGCATTCATCACCAAGGCCAAATCTGCCTCGCACTCCACGCTCGTCGTTCTGGCGCTGACAAAGCCAATAAGCCTTCCTAACTCTTTCTAACATGCAATAATTAACACTATTTTGACAAATATATTTCTCTTTCTTTTTTTTCCTTTTCTTTCGAACTTTACACTCTTCCTACATTCTGGTTGGTTGGTTGGTTGATTGCTTTATTTCGATATGCAAGTATCATAAAAGCAGTACAAAAGTATATAAAAACAGCACATCGTAAAAGACTGTACATTTAAAAGCAAAGCAGATAAGAAGTGGCAATTAGATCAAAAAGATAAAATAATTAAGAGGAGAATTAAATTGATATGGACAGTCTTTTTAAACGGATCAACCATGCCCATTTTAAAAATTTGGATACAGCACAAACGATGGGAGAGGATGTATCAGTTAGTAAAATACGTAGAGCCACCAGATGCTGGCGAGTACCCAATTGTCTACAAAGTGGTTTAAGCCAGTGGGATCTTGGGCGGGCGTAGTCAGGGCATTCAAAAAGGAAGTGGGCCACAGTTTCGTGCCTATTAGTACATAAGGCGCAGTGGCATGAAGCCTGTGCAGGCATATTCCATCTAGAGAGGAGATCAGCTAGAGGTAAAGTGCCTAGTCTAAATTTAATAAAAAGTGCTCGGTCCACAGATATCGTGATTGTGTCCAGATAAGGCTCAAAGGCAACAACGTCTTTTATTTGCAGGAATGCTGCGGTGGAATTGCAGTGACGCTGGTTGCTGATGAGCTTGGCAGAGACCCATTCCCAGTATAGTTTTTTTAGGGTCACCTTCGGTGGGGCAGAGTGGGTGGACCAGCACGACCCCAATCCTAGGTCCCCTAGGAGATTTTTAATATCCCTAAGCCATTTAAGCTTGTGCCAGCCGTCCGAGCCCATCACCTCTGACAGCCCGTCTGCATATGATTTTAGTTCCGGAACCCTCCACAGACGGGCCCAAAGGAGAAGAGGCCGTAGGCGGGCCTGGTCCTTAATTGCTTTACAACCCGTATCCAGAAGCACCGGAACTGTCGGGGTGCTCATCGGGATGGCCAAGAGGTCCTTTAGAAATTTGTTCTCTGCCTTGGTCAAAGCCTCCATGTTACCTAGGCCCCAAAGCTCAGCCCCGTAGAGTGATGCGATTACAGCTCGGGCTTTATAAATATCAATTATTGGAGCTACGCATTGTTTAGATGAGTTATTATACTCCTTCAGAAATGCTCCCCCCACCCTTTTATGGCTGATGGTCATTTTCTTTATATGGGGAGTCCAGCTCATGGCATCGCTCATTCGAATTCCCAAATAGTCAAATTCTGACACTCTTTCAAGAGGGATAGAGTTCAGAATAGGAGGTCGGCCAAGCTTACGGGGTGGGTGCATGATTAGATATTTGGTTTTGTCCACATTGATGACAAGTCCTCTTTTTGCACAAAAATCCTGGAAGCGGTTCAGAAGCTTCTGGAGGCCCTGGGGGGTTTTGGAAATGAGGAGGGTGTAGTCGGCAAACAGCAGGGTTGGAATCCTAACGCCCCCCAAGGAGGGGGCGTCTGCTGGTTCACTAAGCAGGTGCTCAACCACCCCGTTCACGTACAGGGAAAATAATGTGGGAGCTAGTACACAGCCCTGCCGGACGCCCCTGACGACCGGGATCCTATCGGTCTTTTCCCCGTTCAGTCCCCATCGCACCTGAGCATAGTTGGCATTGTGCAGTTTGATGAGGAGCATTAAGATGTAAGGGGGCATCCCAAGACCATACAACACCCTCCAGAGTTCCTCCCTGGGAACCAGGTCAAAGGCAGTCTTCAGGTCTATGAAGGCCAAATAAAGACTGCCTTTGCCCAGCTCCACCAGCTTCCAGTAAAGTAACAGGAGTTTAAAGACTTGCTCGATAGTTCCTGTACCTGAGCGAAAACCGGCTTGCATATCAGACAATATGTGGTTATCATCCACCCACTGGAGAATCCTCCCTAGAATAGCTTTTCCCGCCACCTTCTGGGTTGAGTCAATGAGGCTTATTGGCCTGTAATTCCCCGGTAGATCCCGACAACCCTTTTTAAAAATTGGGACTACCTCTGCCCCTTTCCAAGACTCAGGCACAGAACCTCCCTCGATGATAGCATTAAGAAGGACAGAGATCAACACCCCCCATTCGCCCGGATAGGCTCGAAGAAGGTCCCCTGGCAACCCATCCGGACCAGCTGCTTTTAGTGGTGTTAGAGATTTAATCAGATTCGTAACCTCCCGTGCGGAAAAGAGGTCAGTGCCTCTGTCCAAGTATGAGGGGGGAAGGGAAAAGGGGTCATTGAGTGTGCCTTCTACGGCAGAATAAAGAGCCTTAAAATGGTTAAACCACGCCTGGGCAGTGATAGAGCAGGTCCTCAAAGTGTCATCTGGACGATTTCTACTACCCACCAGGTCCCAGAACCCTTTGGCGTCTCTCCCTCGACTAGCGGCCAAGAGGTCCTGCCAAAAACTGTCCTCCCATTCCTTTTTGGCATTTTTTAAGCTATATGAGTAAAGCCTTCTGGCCTCCCTGATCCTGGTTTGTGATTTGGATTTTACCGCTTCGAAGAGCAATGTCTTTGCTTCCCTACAATTACGATAAGACCAGCCCTGTCTGGCCCGGGGACGTAGTTTCTTCCCGTTAGGACTGGCTGGGACAATAAAAAGGTTGCTTAGAGCCTGAGTTAGGTTACAAAACCTGTCGGACACCTCCACCACCCCACCCTCAAGAGAGTCAAAATTATCTAGGGCTGCGGCTAGGAGCTGCGTTATGGAGGATATTTTCTCGACTGAGAGCGACAGCTTGGCCCACTTTAGCCATCGTCCACAGTTAGAGACAGATGACAGGTCCGGGACGGTGGTGCATGGGGTTCCGCTCCCTATACCTTCTAACCACCAGGGAGTCAAGGCAAGCGAGAGCAGGTTGTGATCGCTCTCGACGGAGGGTATAATCTCCATGTCTATGACCGAACTCCATAGGTGGACGTCAAGCAGAATGTAGTCAATTATTGACGTATGGCTGGGCCTATTGTATGTATGTGCTCCCTTTTTGTCTGAACCAGTCCTACCATTGAGGGCCCTCAGATCAAACTCCATTGATAGGGAATTTACCTGGAGCGCCACTTCCGTCCATCTTTTAATGGGGCTAAGCTCTAGAGCCGGTATCCCCCTCCTGTAATCAACATCCTCTTGATCTTGGGAGACATCTGAGCCAAGAGGTTCAAACGTGCAATTGAGGTCGCCCGCTACCAGGGTACAGGACTTGTGGGGAGAGGATCGAAGCAGGCCCTCAAGGCGGGCTATAGTGGGGGATTCTCTACCCCCCTTGGTGCCTCGTGCATAGATGTTATAAATGTTTAAAATAACACGACCCTTGGGGGATTTTAGAATGATGTTAAGGAGATCCGGACATTTTGTGTCGTGCTCCTCCACCCTACAGTTAAGCGAGGAAGCTACCCAAACGAGGAGGCCACCCGAGGGACGACCCCTACCAGTCACTGAGTGTACAGCAGGTATATGATGGGAAGAATATCCTACCTTGTGTAGGGGCTCCCTACTCCAGGTTTCCTGGAACAGACATATGGAGTACTCCTCCACAAGTGCGTTCCAGTCGGGCAAGGCCAGTTTCCTGTCCAGACCAGCCACATTCCAGCTGAGAACCCTAACAAGTGGGTCCGCCACAGCCGCAATGCTACAGGGCTCGACAGGGCCATCCGAGTCTGTGTCTCCCGAGGGAGAACAGACAATGGCATGCTCAATTTGGTCCCTCGCCACCCCAGGTTCCCCTGTATCTACTGGGACGACCTGCTCCCCTGGGATAGTCGGGGGGTATTCACATTCTGCGGATGGAGGGGACTGGACATCAGATGATCGGACCACCCTGGCCTCATAAGAGGAGTAAGGGAGTCAGTACCCCCTGAGACCCCAACTCGACAATGGCCAGGCTGCATATGGCTGGGCTACAGTTGTGGCTCGATGCCATTGGCCACAGGTACTGTTTTGGAGGGTATACACGGGGGGTTGACCTGAGCAGTTCATGGCCGGCCGCGGGTAGAAGTATGTTAAATCAACTGCTTCAACACCAGGACCCGCCGTGGCCTGCCCTAAGCTACATATTGTGTGGGCAGCTCTCACGTCTTGGAAATTAACCACCACACAATCACCCTCGACCAGTTTTTTCCCCTGACCAATCCATCCCACCCTGCGTACGCCAAGAATCAAGCCATCCACTCCCAAGGGAAGGGGTCTGTTGGCTTTCAACCAGTGGATGACTTTATTCTTCAGTGCCTGATGGGTTTCCTGCTGGTCGTCCCTCAATGCGGGAACCTTGATAAGGACAACAACATACGGGTGGCACTCAAGGGGGAGATTAACTGGGGGACACTTTCGTGCCACCTTTTGTGATATAACCACCGGGCTAGGGATTTTAGGTTGGCGAGTAGTTGGTTTTGCCTTTTGGGGCGTATTTACTCTCCTGACTTCAGTGGGTAGAACGGCTGGTAGTTTAGGCTTAGAGCCAGCCACTCCTTCTTGCAGATTCTTTTGGTCAGGTTTAGGCTTTACAGTCCTCACTACTGGGGGAGTACTGGCATGGATCTGGACAACATGAGTAGTTGGTGTTGACTTTGCACAAGCAGGAGGAGCAGATGTCAAAGCCTTCCCTGTGGCTTGTGCAGGAGCGGACGTAGATGGTGAGGTTCCCTGTAATTGACCCCCTGAATCCCCTTTCCCATCTTTACCATCCGCAGTGTCCTCCCTGAGCTTAGACTGCAATTTAATGAGGGTTTTCAGGGAGAAGAAATTGTCCCGGGTGGTCTGTTCAAATCTATCTAGCCTGTCCCCCAGACTCTTGACTTGGTCAATAAGCGGTACCAGCAAGGACTTGACCAATTTCTCAATGAGCTCAGGGGAGGGCGCCTCGTGTGGCAATGTGGGTAATGCCGGGACCGAATAATCTGACAAAGGAGTATCTGCCGCTGGTACTATAGGAACAGTACCCACAGATGGTTCTAGCCCTCCACCATCCAAATAAGTAGAACCTCTGGGGACATGTTTCCTTGGTCGCTTGTGGAGCGAGGAGTAACTCCCCTTCCGTGTGCTGATAACCCTTTTTCTCTTCTTGCGAACCAAACAAGCTTGCGCCAAAGACGGCGGGTTATGAGCTGGTAAAGGAACCTGAGAGGATGGTTGGGAATTTTGGCCGAGGGATTTAATTATGAGTGTGACAGGACAGGGATCAGCAGCCACTAAGCTAGGGCTGGGGGGCAAGGGATTTGTTATTAAGCTTTCAAGCCTATCGATACTTGCCCCTATGGCTATAATCCGAGGCTGTACGGACAGGTTCCCGGTCAAAGGGGAGACAGGGTAAGTGGAGATTGGTGACAGGGCATGTGCAACAGCTCCTAAGGAGGAGCGTTTGGAGGGGAAAGAATCTTGTGAGAGGCGACGTTCCGTCATCACAATCTCTTTTTCGATGACCGCTGCTACCCTTGTGATGAATTTGTCCATTGTGCCTATCATTGTGCTCCCCGTAGCACTTTCGCTCCCACCCCTCAGTGCTTTACCAGAACGGGTAGACATGTGGGCCGCTGTACCCGTAAGGAGAAGCCAGGCTGATGGGCCAAAGTCGGTGGATGAAAATGGGGTGGCCCAGCCCAGCCTCTGTCAGCCCCTGACTGCCACAGACTGCCCGCCCTTTGCTCGGGCTTCGCTCGGCGTCCCGCTCGCGTCCCGCTGAGCGGCAGTCCGATAATTAAATAGGGAGCGTTGCAGTCAGGGGGCGTGTCTTGCTGGGGGCGCGGCCGAGCACGCCTGTGCAGCGCAGGGACTCCTGGTCTTGTGAGTCCCTGCTGGCGCGCTCTCGGCAGACTCGCGGTGCTCCCTCCTCCTTCCTGATACCAGCAGTCACACCAGCAGCCTCTACCCCTCGCCTCTCGCCGCGCAGCGGCACCCGCAAAGTGGGTGCTGCAAGTTGTTGTCAAGCGGCAAGACGGCGGATCCCTCCAGGGATAAGGGGAGGCTGTATGGGGGAGAAGTTGGCGTTTTCGGCAAGCCGGCAGCACCCAGGTCGGTTTTCTCCGTCAGAGGGGTCCCGCTGGAAATGAGGAGGCTCCCGCTTTTGAGACCTGGACAGTCAGGGGGGCGTGTCTTGCTGGGGGCGCGGCCGAGCACACCTGTGCAGCGCAGGGACTCCTGGTCTTGTGAGTCCCTGCTGGCGCGCTCTCGGCAGACTCGCGGTGCTCCCTCCTCCTTCCTGATACCAGCAGTCACACCAGCAGCCTCTACCCCTCGCCTCTCGCCACGCAGCGGCACCCGCGAAGCGGGTGCTGCAAGTTGTTGTCAAGCGGCAAGACGGCGGATCCCTCCAGGGATAAGGGGAGGCTGTATGGGGGAGAAGTTGGCGTTTTCGGCAAACGGGCAGCACCCAGGTCGGTTTTCTCCGTCAGAGGGGTACATTCTATTAATATACATTCTGATTACTGGTAATCAAATCCCTTTTTTTTCATCTTCTACTGTTCACAAATTAAGGGGATGAAAGAAACCAAATTCTTTTCCATAGAGCACAGCCCTGCATGCACTTTTAAACTACATGAAAAACACACTGATAGTCAGGCACAACCATCTCAGATAGCTCACAAGGACCAGACAATCTAACTCATGCAACAAGACGCACTCACTTCATTCAAACAAGCATTTACACAAACAAAAGGCAGCCCACAGACTGCTCTCAAACCAAACCAATTATAACCAAATCAAACATATTACATGAAATGCATACCCCATCCTCTTAATCACTGCTCACATTGGCTCACTGAGCCATTAAAAGCAACTTTAAATGTACACATTTTGTCTTCTTTTAAAACTAAACTTTCCTCTTTCTGCCACAACCTTAGGGAATCAAACATGCTCTAACAGCTGTGCCTAGCAAACAGTCTCTCCTGCAAGTAATCTATCTTAACTGCATCAAAAATATTAAAGAAAATCGGGATCAATCTATATTCACATACATCTCAAAATTCAAAGAGTCTTCTACAGGAGCAGGTTGGCTCTCGGCCAATCTGACATCAGTTGAACTGCAGCAACACCTAAAACATCGCAACTTACTGAAACACGGCATCTTGCACACTCAATCAAACACCACCAAACTCACTCAATCAGATACCGCCAAAGAACCCACACATACCCAGACACAAAAGAACCAAACAACTATCTCCACACACAACCACTTACAACCACACACGCACGTCCTATGCATTGAGTCCCTGCCAAACACGTGTTACCATAATGGGACAAGGCCCATCGACCAAGTCCTGGGGAACCTGGACCCTACCGCAGACCAAACAATACACTAACTGTTCTGAGGTTGGAGGACACATCCGCCACCCGGGCGGCACTACAGACCGTTGCGCACTTTACCCCGGAAGATCTGGGACTCTTCCATCAAACCACTGACACTGGGGGTTTGGGTCCTTTTCCAGTATTTAACCGTGATGAGCCACACTCCAGTCTCAGTACCACCCGGTCGGATGCTCTAAAACAGACATCCACCCAATACCCCCATCACCAATATTCTGTCAGAGCGCCACTTGCACTCTGAGTGCCCCGGAGCACACTAGCCCCAAGAGCACACTGGCTCCTCCAATCCCCAGAGACACACCGGTCTCAGAGACACACCGGTCTCATAGAGCATCCCAGCTCCCTCAATCAACAGTCCGACCACTCACCTTCTGCTCGCAGAACCGACATCCACTGTTCTCCACCGCCGGCTGCTGGGACCAACACGGTCAGCTCCAAAGTTCCGCCTTCTGGACCCCGGCGCAGGATCATGAACCGGGACCTCTCCCGATCAGCAGGGTGGGGCAGCGCTGCGAGAACCAAGCTCGGCATCAAAGTGGGTACCCAGACCACCGTGCCAACCAAAGGGTCCCCGGCCTTCTGCTACCCACTTACGCGTGGGAAAGATCTTTATCGCGGAGTTCCTGTTCGGGCGCCATCTGATAAGAGTGGCTCAAATCCACCTGAGCGACTTACCTCACTCATCTATCATTCTCATATAATAAGCCAGCCAGGCAGTGGAGAAGAATTAGAAATATATTTATCAGGACATAATATTCATCTGCAGATGGGCCCCGTCAGGTCTACACCCCCAGGGAGTGCACCGAGAGGACTGACTCATCCTATCATGACAATACATTATAACATAACATGGCAGGGTAAAGACACGCCCAGCCTGGAAAATTACAGAACTAGCAAAATGGTGAACAATGAACTCATACATGCGGCATCTGCACCTGCGAAGGCAACACAGTTATCTCCCCTCAAGGTCACAGAGCCGAGGCTCTGCTTCTCCAGGGCATGGAAACATTTCTGCAAAACTAACTCAAGGCAAGAAATGCTGAAACAGGGATTTTCTGCTCATAAGGGAGGGGGGGAAACTGTACCATGAGACATTGGAGCTGCAGAGCAAATTTCAGCATCAGAAGTCTGTCTGCCATAGACAAGTCTCTCTCTCTTATGAGAGAAGTTGAAGCTTGCATGTTACAAAAATAGCTCAGTGGGTTGCAGCACATGAATAATAAGCTGTAACTGCATATTGGTTAGACACACTAGGCTAACATATTCATAACATCATTAGAACATTCTGCAACAGGGAAATTACTATCTATCAGTCCGGGATGGCGATGGCGATGTCGGGCGCTGATGAGGCGTTCATCCAGGTTTCCGTGAGGAAGGCGATGTCTGGAGATGTGGTGTCGAGCAGGTTCCAGAGTTCTATGGCGTGTCTGTGGACGGAGCGGGTGTTGAGCAGGATGCACTTCAGGTGGTTGCTGCTGGGGGTTGGCTTTGCGGGTGCCGCGCATGTCCGGAGGCAGGTGAACTTGCAGGTGAAGGGTCCGTGGGTGCGTCTCGGGGTGGCATGGTAGCAACCGGGGCTCCGGCCGGTGTTGAGTCCGTTGATGGTGGCGGCGTCGTACGTTCGGCGGGTGGGCTGGAATCTGCGGGGGCCAGGGGTCCTGGCGCTGGGCGTGGTCCAGGCGTGGACGGGCGAAGACGGGCTTGCCTTTGGCGTGCCTTCGACGCACAATCGGCGCACCCGCTGCGCGTGAACGCTGCGCGCACGCGTGGTCTCCCTTTAAGGACAAGTGGGAGGGAGGGGCAGCTGGGAGGCGGGAGCGGGGAGGGCACAGAAGAAAAGGGGGCAGGGCCACGATGTACGGCGACGAGGAGCGGGGGTCACAGGGAACAGGGGCTAAAATAAAACAGAAAAATACACGGAGCAAAAAACAGGGGCAATACAGGCAACAAGTGGTGAAAATAAACACAGGACATAGCACTTAGCGGAAAACGACAACGATCAGCAGCGAGCGAGGGAGGGGCACACAGACACAGCTGGATGGCCGTGCGGCGCGGGGGTGTCCTGAGGACAGTCTTTATTGAAAAGAGACTTTCAATTCTTGAAGGTGGAGAGGCTAAGGACAAAGACACTGGTGGGTCTGTGGTTAGCATAAGGAGTGGTCATGAGTCTGTGGGAGTCCTTGAGGCTATCCCAAATACTAATCCTTTAATGCAGCCAACACAGGTAACGGCATCAAAATGTAATGCCGCCATGATCACTAGTGATCCTGCCACCCAGTCGAGCTCTAGTGTAACTAAAGGTGTACAACTTACGGGAGGAAAAGGTCCTGGGAAGGGGGTACAAACTTGGGGCTTTTTAAACCAGGCTGTAACAAATGGGCGAACAATGATCCGTCATTGGGCTGTCTCCCACGCAGAGATCCGCCCCCAGCCTCTGCCCCTTATGGGTGCATTCTGACGGGGGTCTCATTGTTAAGACCAGGCTAATGAGAGGATTACCCAGACCTGAAAAATAAGCGCATATATTGGCTCAACGCTAATCGGTCCCTTCCTCCTGGGATGTCGGCCGAAATCTTATTTGCAAGAAGGGTGGATTGGGTTGGGTCGAGATGTAAAGATATAAAGGGGGATAGTATAATTATCGACTTTAGAGACTCCAGAGTCGTTGATCATACCTGTGGCTGGGATTATCTGGGTATGGACTCTTGCATTAAGCCATTTCCGTTAACCTATTTCTACCCAGTTATCTCCCACGGTTCCTTGAATGGTCAGAGAGGAAGAAGTGGGCTTGTGCAAGGTCCTGAGTGTGGGTTTGGAATTTGTACAGAGAATAGATACAATGTTCTATCTGGCCTAGAGGAGTGCGATTGACACATAGCCGACCCTAGCTACCAAAGCCCAGTATGTGACGAGAAAACTGTTAACCCACTTAACTTTGGTCAAAAATCGGGTGGTCTGGGGGACGTTGTATCTAGTCCTATTAATACTCCGCCAAGTGTGTTTACATCCTGTACAGTCCCTGTGGATGGGAGCGCAAGATCCCTTAGTGGCACAGGGGTCAAGGGATTGCCACCAACTATGGAGCTGACCTCGAGACCGGGTCTGCCCCCTATTCAGGAAGGGGATCTGGGGCCAGTCGACTATGGGATTCATAGGGCCGCTAGCGTGACGCTGCTATCCTGGAACGTCGCAGGACTGGGCTCTAAGGTAGTACTTCTTGAATGGTCAGATTTTATTGAAGCCCACGATATATGTCTCTTGCAAGAGACATGGGCGGTAGAACCCGTGTTTCGACTAGGGTATCCTACATTCCAAGTTCCTGCGATAAAACAAGTAAAGTGTAGACCAATGGGGGGGGCCTGACGGTTTGGGTACGGCAGACATTGTGCTGCAAAGTATCTCAGGTTCCAACGAATAATATTGATATACTTGAGATAAGAATTACCCCAGAGCAGGGCCCTAACTTGTGTATCTCTAACGTTTATGCAAGAGGCCTCAAAGGTGGGAGAACTTCAGAGGTTGTAACGGACTTGGAGGTGTTGTTGGACGGTATGCCGAGGTACACTGGTGCGATAGTCGTGGGGGACTTTAACACCACGTTTGAACCGCTAGGGTTGGAGGATCAGTCCCTCACGGAGAATGAAGACACAAAATGGGCATACCTTCCCTAGAGATTGAGCCAATTAAGAAATGGACAGAGGCGGCCGTCCAATTGAAGGGGATGTGTGTAGGCCAGCAGTTGAGGGCCGTAAATGGGCGAACATTGTCAGATAAGCAGGGGGTCGACACTTTTAATAACGGGCTCAGGTCGAGTCGTATTGATTATGTGCTTGTAAGTCTACCATTGTGGCAGTTCGTAAGGGACATGTTTGTTACTACCCGTGCTGAAAGCGATCATGACCCGCTTATAGTTACGGTATCCGGACTGTTTGGAGAAGTTATACCATCTAGGGTAGAGGTAGGGGGTAGTGATTTGGCATTAACTAATGATATGCGACATCCGAAATGGAGAAATGTTTCTGATTCCCCAGATGCTTTGTTAGCCATGAACAAGGAGGTGGATAGGGTAGTGGAAGAGTGGGGAACTGGCGAGGGCAGCCAGTCCACGTTGGCTAAGGTTACAAAGACACACACTATCCTCTTTGATCGGTTAAAACTATTTTTCTGTAAACCCATTAATACTAACAAAGTTAGGCATAAGAAAGTGGAAGGGTGGTTTAATGAGAAATGTCGCCTTGCGCGGAGGTCACTAGGGACAGCACTAGGTACCAGGGATTCAGCAAGAGTAAGGTTGGCGCGGGACTCCTATAGGAAGGCAGTCAAAGAAGCAAAAAAGCTCTGGGACCAGGCAAGATGGCAGGAGCTTAAGGAGGCATGTGTGTCCCGGAATCCTAAAATATTTTGGGACACGTATAAGTGGGACAGGGGGGGGTGTCCAGATCCCCCGCAAAACAATGTTGCCCATTACTCATGGGTCGAACATTTTGAACCCCAGTATGCTTCTTTGGGGGACGAGGCGAATATTGATCCTTACGTCCATTCCTATTTTTCTAGTGGGATATTCACATTAGCGGATGTGGATAGGGCAGTAGATTCTATAACACCATGATGTGCACCTGGAATGGATAGCATCCCTGTGGACTTTTTTTTAAGCTATAAACCTTCTAGGCGATTGTATATTAGATATCTAGCAAATGCAATTGCCTGTGGTGCCCCAATCCCGGCCTCCTGGAAGGGGGCAGAGATAATCCCAGTATTTAAGAAGGGGGATAAATCCATAGCAGCAAATTATAGACCAATTAGTCTCATAGATTCCATCCAAAAAATTATGGGTCGACTGATTTTGCAAAAAGTCCAGGTATGGATGGAAGATGAGCAAATCCTAACTCCATTGTAAGCGGGCTTCCGACCCCTCACTAGTACTATCGACCAGGTCTTCCGTTTTGTTAACATCTATTGGAAGACAGTTGTTCTGGGGAAAGGGGCCCTGTACGCGGTTTTTGTGGATTTGAAGGCAGCCTTCGATCTAGTGCCTCAACGTAGGCTGTGGTGCGTCTTAGGAGAAATGGAGATGTCTCCTGACCTATTATCTCTGATCGTCCGCCTACATGAGGGCAACCATGTGCGGGTACAGTGGGGGGCCCGAGGGGAGGTCACAGAGTCTTTCCCGTGGACAGGGGAGTGCAACAGGGTTGCGTGCTTGCACCAACCCTGTTTTCACTCTTCGTTAACGGGTTGGCCGATTTCCTCTCCGTGGTCCCCCTGGATGCCCCGATGCTGGCGAGCGAACATATACCTATCCTCATGTTCGCAGACGATACTTTAATCACCTCCAAGACCCCCAGTGGTCTGCAGAAAGCTTAAAGTAGGTTTGAGGATTTTTGTCTTATGCGGGGTCTCATTATCAACACGGAAAAAACAAAGTTTGTCTTTCTATGAGCATAGGTCATTCCGGGGCAAGGTATATATGAATAATGCCCCTCTTGAAAAGGTTGATGCTTTTACCTACCTAGGAGTGACGCTACAGGCAAATATGGGGTGGTCAAAACAAATTGATATTGCCACTTTAAAGCATAAGCAACAGGCCGGGATCCTTGCAGCTAAGTTTGGATCTTCATTGTCCAAACCAATCAGCCCACTGATGGAGATCTATGGTATGAAGGTGCTAAGCTCAGCGCTTTATGGAGCAGACCTCTGGGGGTTTGCGAATTTATTAACCCTATCAGTAGTTGAAAATTACTTTTTTCGAAAGGCCACTAGTGTCCCGAAAAGTACACCAATGTTCCCACTGCTGCTAGATTTGGGGAGAAAACCAGTAACTGATTTGGCGAAACTTCGCCCTCTTTTATACTGGCGAAGACTGTGGTATACGGCTGAGCTTGCTCACTACGCCAAGGGTCTCAAAGATGTAATGGATACTGATCAATTTCACAAGATTAGATGGTTGAGAGAGATCAGGGCGTGGCTGAAGAACCTAGGTTTGAGTGAACTGTGGGCCGATCCCCTTAATGCATCATTTCCTTCTAAGAAGATCCTGAAGGAGATGTATTGGTATATGGTTATGGTCACAGCATGCACAAATGGCTCAACAAGGCATTTGACTGGCCGGTTCCTTGAATTTAAGATAAGGCCTGCACTAGAACAGTACTGGGATGTTATTGAGAAACCATTTGACAGGAAGTTGTATTTTCAACTGAGGGTCGGTACACTACCTGTCAGGTCATTTACCAGTAAATGGACAGGGGCTGTCGAGAAGGTGTGTCCAAAATGTTATGATAAGCAGAATTCAATCAGTCATCTGTTGTTTTTTTGCCCCCTATATAAGAAACCCTGTGCTGGGTGAGTAATACCTATTTGTAAACTACCAGGCTTTAGTAGGCATGGAGAGGCGTTGAGAGTCTTAACAACGGACTCATCGCTACTAATAGCAACTGCAATAGCCACATTTTTGGGCTGGGCCTGGTCTATTCGGGCAAGGGTGCTTTCTTAGGGCTGTCTATTGATCCATTTCTTTAATGTCATCCTGTACCCCATTATTTGCAATGAACTGGAGTTACGAAATATTTGAGGTTTATCGCTGAATTAATGAACTTATTTTACTAATTTTAATAAGATCCTTATCCGGCAGTTATACGAGGTTTAATATTTTCTTAAATTGTTTTTAAGAGCTGTAATATTTATTGTTTTAAATTGTGTGTATCTGTATGTTGTGCTTTTATGACAAATCTGTCGAATAAAGCTATCTGAACTGAAAAAAAAATACAAAATAATCTGACTGAAAATTACTTTTTGAGCTGTTTTAAACAATTACTTCATTTATAACTGATTAATAATTAACAGTTTCCTTCAATCCAGGGCCACCTATCTTTGCTAGATATTGCATTCATCACTGTTTCTCCTTTGCATAATGTGAATAAATATTCTATCTGAAAGGTATCAAACTCTCAGAAATAGGTTTATCCATTTCTGTCTGAAAATCAGACTACACTGTACATAGAAAGAGAAAATGGAACTCCTCCTTCAAATATGGCCATAATTTAATTGGATGGTTCCTATAGGGTATCTGAGAAAAAGGGAGTGTGAATTTTAGGACTTTGCCATATCCCATGACTTTTCTACAAACAACTTGCTTATATTGGAAATAGGTTGGACCAAAGTTATACGAGAACATCTATTTAATGTTTTACACCTCATATATTATGTATGATTGTTCTGCACTAATTTCTCTGTCCTCTTTAGTGTTTCTGCCAAAAATGTACTTAAACTCTTTCTAGATGCCACAGGACTTCCAATGATTAATCACTCTCCATCAAATTTGGAAAAACAGAAGCCTTTGGATGTTACCACCATTAGACCTGGCAACCTTAGGTAGTCTTCTGCCAAATGTTTTGCCTGCCTCCTCCACTCTTCTGACCTCTGTTAGTTAATATTACGACTCTATCAATTTACCACTGCTAATCAGTGTCAAAGAGCCTGTGCTCTCTCCCCTAAACATGTTAATATCGTTTCACCCTTGGCATTTTAAATGTACTTATAAGTCTCTAGTACTAGTCGGCCTGCAGCACTGATTGTGCCACCCACTTAAGTAGCTCTTTAACCATGTCCAAACCTTCCCTTTCTATACATATTTCCCCCCCCCCCCACCCAGGGTAGACCCTGGACAATTCTCAGGGCATGGTGCACTGTATTTAAAAGGCAGGACATGTACTTTTAAGTATCAAATAAACAAAAAATCCTAACTTGTGGTGAAGTTGGATTTTAAATTACCATTCTGAAAATACCACTTTCTAACTTTAGTCATTTGGTGCCTTCTGCCTGTCTTTGATCACGTCTGTGGTGGGTGATAGTTGAGTTTCGTGTATTCCTCCAAGCATTGTTTGCTGGTGACATTTGAAAGGGGTGGGGTGTAAAGGTTTGGGATGAGTGCCCGCGCAATTGTAGCAAGCGCACCTGATTGTGATAAGGTGGAGTTCGAGGGTTTTTTGTCCCCCGAGAATTTTTTTGAAAAGAGTGGGCAAATGTTGCATTTTCAAGCAAATTTGAGAAAGCAAGAATGTTAATAAAGCAAATGTGGTTAGGACATCATTAGGGTACAAATGAATTTAAGCCTGTAACGGGTGACATAGGCTGGTACTACTTTGCATATTATGGCCACTCTGGTGGTCTTTTAGTAAAAACACCTCTAAATTCAGAGAGCGACCACATAAGGTAGAATACAAAACCCCATTTAACTGTAAGTACTACAGAAACACACCAGGACAGCCTTGACTGTATGACTGTTAAAACGTTCTTCAATAATCAGCTCACTGAGCCATCATTTCAGTCACCACACTACTGTATATTGTTGTCTCTATACTCAGTCTCAGGAAACAATGTAATTGGATGCAGCGCACTTCTAAATTCAGTAACAAAATATTATAGCATTGACAAAAAGTAACATTAAAGCCTCGTCAAAATGTAAGGAGACATTCAACCATGGGTGTGAGTTTGAGCAGTGCAAGAGGAAACAGGTCCAGGTAGAAATGAGATCTGTGTTTCAACCTCATAAACGATTGATGTTGCATGGTTTCTATATTAGGACTGCCAGTTAGCATAGTTAGTGCAAAGTTTAATCGCGCAGAGAAGTTATCTTAAGGTAATTTTGAGTAATTAATACAATCACATGCTGGAAAGAATAATTAAGTTACTTTTCGAAAATAAATTTAGCAGCGCTGTTAAGGTTAGAAATCAACATGAACAGTTGTGTGTTTTTTTGTAGCTGGTGTTCTTTTCAATAATGACACTGAGAACGACAAAAAAAGCACAAAACTATTGTTTGTCGAACATGTAAACCTGCTTCTTCTGGCTTGGCTGCTGACTGTTCACTCCCACGTAGGAAGCTTAAGATTCGAAAGATTCCAAGATACTTTAGACCAAAGTAATTTGCCCGCACTGTTTTAAATGTAATAAACAAGGTATGAAATCTCGTATGTTCACCCTGCCCGCCCTCATAAACCATCTCTGTGACAGTGTGAACTTATATCAGATTATGGCCACTAATTACAAGGAGATAAGGAGAAAATGACTAATTTAATTGATTTTTATCTGCAACGCAGGGCCAGGCTCTGAATAATCGCCGGAATAAGTTGTTACTGTTTGCTGCAGTTTATCATTACGACACCAGGTGGCACAGCACCTATATCATACTGAGTAAACTATGCTTTTTTCGACTGAAAGGCAATCCTACTAAGGCACTTGTGATAATGCCTTCATCCTTCATTAAACAGGCTATAAACAAGCAATGTGCAAGACTATGACATCGCAGATTAAAAGTGCAAGCCCAAAAATGCCTTGGATCACCAGAAAAGGTGAAAAATACAGCAGGAAGTTGCTAAGGATTGTTTGAAGGAATGCAACTACGGTGTGTGTGTCAAATTCGTGTAGTGCACTTATATTATAAAATCAAGAAGTGTTCAACGGGGACAAGTGGATAGTGTGCGTGCGTCCCCCTGGATTAGGTGAGAAAAGTGAGGCAGGTGCCAGCATGATTAGTGCTCAATTATGGCTGCGTGTTAACAGCTATTCCTGATCACCCAGATGTACCAGGAATACAAGATACCAGAACCATTGCCACTTTCACGAGTATGTCATTTTTAAACTACCTTGCATATGGGCCACTTTCACCAAGTACCTCGGCTCCGAATGTTTTCATCAGGGAGGGCGTGCTGATCAGGGACCCAGCAGCGTCGCAGGGAAGTCGCTGTGCAAGGCTACGGCGGTCATTGTGAGATCAAGTGAAACCCCCATGGCCTTGTCCGGTTACTGCATGTGCACTCAGTTATGAGGTGAGAATATGTAGTCCTGTCCCATGGGGAAGGCGAGTGATGGGGCTCTCCTCACACTCAGTGATTTCCAGGGTGCGGATACAAATAGGAGAACGTCCCCACAAAGGCGAGGTCCACTTCAAGAGCCTGAGCGCTGCTCTACCTTGGAGGCTGCGTGCTGGTCATGCGAACATAACCAATCCCGTAGCTTCTCTATCCTGTTTTCAGCATGAGAGAAGCTACAAGATTAGATGAAGCAAGCTAACCCAACGCTCCTTTTGTGAATGAGGGCCTTTATCTCCAATCCCACGGCTGTTACACAGCTGCTGGATTGGTGAGGCAGAAGTGCGCATGTCAGGTCGGCCATAGCAAGCCAGCAAGCCAATCCGACAAGTGCACTCTGCACTTGTGTCATCACTGTTGTTGTCAATCAGCAGCAATCACCCCCGCCCTCGCACTCGCTGGGAAGCACATTGTAGAAGTGATGGACACCATTTTACTAATGTATTCACTGTGATTTACTGCTGCACTCGCAGCTAGCAGGCGGCACTCCTCCACCCTAAGGGAGGAACAGCCGATGCCTCGTAGACAGCCACAGAATGGGAGCTTAGGTGTGACTTGATTGCCCATCCTGGCAGGATGGAAGGGGGGATATGGACCCAGCCTCATTTACACTTGGTTAGTCTGTGTCCTGTCCCCACACAAAGGGCTGCATGCTCCCCTGTAGTGACTCTAAAGTAAGGGTAGGAAGGGCGCAACCTCTGTGCAATTCAAAGGCCTATCCTTGAAATCTCCCCCACTTAAAAAGCCCAACCGGGTATGAGTACTGGACCTCTGACACCACCATTTGAGTACACCTCTGGACATGTGAAAACTGTCAGGAAGGACTGCTGTACTGCTGAAAGGACTGCCACTCTGCTGGACTGCAGTTCTGCTGAACTCCTGCCTGGCAGTTCTGACTGCCTGCCTACTTCCCTCTATCCTGGTTGATGGGACTTGACCTGCATCACTTGAACCGAGAGTTACTCCATGGGTTAGCTGGCTGGCCTCCTGATCTGAAGTCTCAGGGACATAAAACACTTCAAACTAACCTGCTTCTGCACCTAGACTCTGCCATCTGTGAGTCTGCCCTCCCAAGTGGTGCCACTCCAGTCCTGGATCCTTAGAAGTGAGCCTAAGGTGCATCCCCAGCGGAACCAATTCATCCTCTGCTGAGCGGAGCATCTCTGAGCAGAACCAACGCGTCTCCTCGGCTGAGCATGGCATCTTTGAGCAGAATCGAAGCATCACCGCTGTTGCGTGGATTTGACCCGTCATAAAAGACTTGCATCCCAGCTGCATCCCTCATCTTTGGACTGATATATCACCTTCAGAACTGCTAATACGCAATGCTTTTTCTGGTGTAAGCTCTTAGCATCCCTCATTGACTGCACCTAAACGCTGCATCGCAGCTTCACTGTTTATCATAACTGATGTATCATCTCCGCTGTGCCTTGCATCCTCCACACCGGCCTTCGTATTGCAAGCTCAGTCCACAGGATCTTCTACATCAACGCATCAATCCCTCACACCGCACCCTCATGGCATCTTGTAGCCCAAGCATTGCCTCTGCTATGTAACGCATCTTCAAAGCAGATCCACACAAATGCTCTGCGCACAAGATTTAAGGTACTTAGATTCAGCTGCCCTAACTGGGATGGTGTAGCTGACCCGGGCTCCATCGTTGTTGGCCTGAACCTTAGACTTTATTCGTGTCCGGCACAACCAGATATCCCAAATTTAATGTCTAAAGTTGCACTTATTGGATGATGGTCATTTTGGTCTTATTTTATTTAATAAATTAAGCTACATTTTTCCAACCTGGTGTGGAATGATTTTGTGTGTGTTTTCACTATTTTACTGTTTGAAGTGTTGCAAAAACACTTTACACACTGCCTCTAAAGTTAAGCCCAAATGCTCTGTGCCAAGCTACCATAGGGTGAGCATGTTTACTTAGGATTTGCCTGCCTCTTACCATGACTAAGATTGTGGTTGCTGCTTGACTAGGGCTCATACCTCAGTCAACCAACAACCCAATTTCTAACAACCACAAAATAACCCAAATAATACTGGTTTTAATATAGTAACCTGGTCAACACTGTTAATCTGTAGTTATTACCTAACGGGGTTTGGAGGTGCAGCTCTAGGCAACCTTGCTATTTTTCTAATGGAATCATTTTGTAGAATCTGTAAAGAGCAGAGTTTCCATGTGCCGATAACTCAATATCATGCAGATCACTTTATTCCATCTTTGTCTGATAAGTACCTAGAGGTTCATGTTTACTCCCATTTTAACATTGTACATTTCTATTACATGGAAGGAGTTATTTAGAATGTAATACCTTACCTGATTTTGAGACGACCAACCAAATGGGAATTGAATCTTAATCTGAAAAAAAAACAATTTGCAAACATTCTTTAAAGTCCCTCTATGCAAAGATGTTTTTTTGAGCATGTAATGGTTAGCTATCACTGTTATTTTCAATTTATTTAATTTTGGTTTGAAATAATACACTTGAAATGTTATACTAGTTTATGGAAAGCATTCTCAGTGGGATTTATAAGTATTTTAACATCAGCATAAAGAAGACAATGCCTCTCCTTAGGGGCACTGGAATGCTCCTCACTCGTCCTTGGGATAAAAAGGTAGCACTCACGAGGCGCTAAGTCCGAATTCAGAGGGGCAGAGCTGGGGACAGGCAGGCAAGCATGTAGGGACCCCAGGAAGCAGCAGCTGGGCCCCACAGCGGTTCCTCCTTGCCCAGCAGTCCTTCCAGCCCCAAATAGATACAAGCAAAAAGCACCAGCAGCCTGACGGCCGCAGGCAGCAAGCGAGCACCAATTTTTCCGGGGTCACAGCCTCAGTACTTATACCACATTTGTCTTTGTTCTGCCCTGGCAGGGCTTGGGGATCCAGTAAAAAGTAGTTCTGTGGGTCCTGAAGCATTTCCTATACAGTGCTCACACCCTCCTTTGTCAGGTAAGCTCTGGTCCCAGACACACCACAGGGGGGGGCGGAGCCAGCATTGAACAAGGCAGGCACAGACCTATTCAGGGTCATGGGCTACTCCTCCCACTAGTCCAAAAGCAGATATGCCTATTCAGCCTAGCACTGACTCACTCTGCCCCTCTGGTGCCACTGCAGCTCACCAGCCCCTGTTTCTCCAGAGCCAAACATGCGATAAACATCAGGCAGGCACAAAGACACATAGCACACAGAAATGCCCACTTCTAAAGGTGGCATTTCTAAAATAGTAATACAAAATCTGAGCACACATCATGCAGCATTTATTATTACTATTCCAAACATACCAAACTTGACCACGCCGCTCATCTCATATCAGGAATTACCACTGACACACTTATCAGGGAATCCCCAATGCATTCCTATGAGAGGGCAGCCTCACAGTAGTGAGAAACCAAAATAGCTGTTTGTCACTACCAGGACATGTCACACAATTAAGGTGCATGTCCTACCTTTTACCTACAATGCACCCTGCCCATTGGGCTAGCTAGGGCCTACCTTAGGGGTGACTGACATGCAGTAAAAGGGGGTCACAGACGTGGCACCCACTTTATGTGCCACGTCACAGCGGCAGTAAACTGTGTGCACAGGCACTGCCATGGCAGAGGCCTGAGACAAGTTTGAAAGGCTACTTTAGTAGGTGGAGCAATCAGCGCTGCAAGCCCACCAGTAGCATTTAATTTACTGGCCCTAGGTATCTGAGATACCACTTTACAAGGGACTGACAGGTAAATTAAATACGCCAAACGGTTGTAGGCCAATCCTACCATATTTACCACAGAGAGCACACGCACTTTACACTGGACAGCACTGCTAACGTGCCCAGAGTCCTAAAACCACCAACACTAGGTCAGGAAAAAGAGTAGGAGGAAGGCAAAAACTTCAGAGATGACCCTGCAAAAGGGGCCAAGTCCAACATCAATTATCTGGGATATACTGAGAGCCTCTTATCCCTCTATCTATAGTGTCCAAACATTAGTAGTGTTATCTTATTCAAATCTGTTGTGAATGATTTTCAAATGTCTGCTGTGTACTCATCACATTACCTTATACACAATCTCTTATATTCAGACCTTTTTTATGCACAGAAGATGTTCAAGAAAAACTGTTTGTTCCACTGCTATTTTTATTTAGTGCTTCCCATGCAGACACACTTTTTTGCTGCAACTGTCCTGCTTTTGCTTTTCATATTTTTTCTGATAATGCAGGTAAGCTCCAAGTCTACCATTTGCAGTAGGATGATAAACTGGTCCACACCTTCCAGTCAAGATCCAGCAGAATATTTTTGCAATAGGTCAAATTAAGGGAGCGGTTTACTGATTATAAACGGATATCTCACTTTAACCCATACCTTATCCCGGTGGACCTTAATGCGTTGTTTCTTAATTTGAGATTTCAATGTACTGAAATGGGCACAATTATTCTCTGTCTTTCATTTATCATTAGCAAAATGGAGAGTTGCGACACATTTCCAGTCAAAGACATCTATCATGTAACCCAGATATGATTGAGAGGTACTTCGAAGAAAGGTAGTTTATGCTGAAACTCCATCACTAAGGGGCTCTTTATGATGTTGGTTAGTCAACACCGACAGCTCATCAGTGTCGGATTCACCAAAATGGGTCCCTGTGGTCTGCCCGCTGCATTACGATGCTGCAAGTGACGGCATCGGGTGGAGGGACCGCCTGTGGCACTTCCGATGGGCTCAAGGAGCCCGTCAGTGCGTCAGAGGGTCAGTAATCCATACAATGAGGGCGGTGCCTGCTTAGGCAATGCCGTATGGATTACAATGTCCCTTTCTGCCTTATCCTTTCATGGTTGTTCCCTGCCACAAAAACGCAGGTGGAAAGTGACTTTGGGAGCCCCTAGCAGGGACCCCCTACTTCCCTGGCCCGCCGCTATGAGACCTGGGACCATCCCTGCACTATGTTTCAGGCACAGCATGGTGCCTGCCACATCGTGTAGGGATGTTTTTAAAGTGTCGCGTGTGCTGCAGCCCACATCAAATGCCGCAATAGAAAATATACACATTGAGGCCACTGTAAAGGCGTTGCACTGTAATCAGGTCAACGGGACCGCCGACTTCCAGTCTTGCGGCCCTGCTTCTGCTATGGTGACATACATCCTTTCGGGACATAGTGAACTCACTCAAATGTATTTCAGCTGGGTGACAGACTCTTTTCTGGGAAAAACAAATATCTAGACACATTTCTACTCTGTAGAGTGTGGCTGATTCCTTATCTGTGGGATTAAGCCAGTCATATATATTATGAAAAATATAACATTAATCCATAGACTCCGTTAAATCTACTACTTGAATTCCCTTACTAGTACTGTTCAGCCATGGTCCGTGGAGGGAGTTCCGTGGGGCAAAAAGGTGTGGCAGGGGAGGGGCACCGTGGGGGGTGCTAAACACCGGAATATGAATATTGTGAGGAAAGTAAACAATTTAATAAATAAAAGGAATTTCGTAGCGCGCCCTGCATCTCAAAATGCGATGCAGGGCGCGCTCGAAATTCGTTTTATTTATTACATTATTTACTTACCTCCAATTATCCATATTCCGGTTTTTAGCACCACCACCCTGCCCCACCCCGCCCCGCCTTTCTGCCCCACCGAACCCCCCTCCACGGGCCGTGGCTGGTACTGTTGAGCTGTTTGAAAGAACAAATTACAGTGTTGTGCATTCAAGACGGTGGTCCAACGGAGATTCAATGAGTGTTCATCGTTGAAACTAGAAGAAGAGCCCTGATTATGAACTGGGATCGCTCTGAGGTCTCTAGAAAGGAAAGTATTTCAAACTTAGCAATGTGTAAAATCTCTTCTTCATCGGGTATTTTTGCCACCAAACCTGCAATATTACATGGTAAAATTGAGCCTAATCCCCTTCTGTGACTTAGCATTGGAGTAGCGCCTTACAAGTGCTTTGCATCATGTAAACCTGTAGCTAGCGGGACAGAGAAATGGGCAAAGCAACAGGGGCAAACTGACGTTTTTTTAACATTTTCACTTCAAATAGCTTCAGGGAAGTTTAAACAGAGCCCTCATTAATGGCACAATTCCTTGGCCCTTTTGAGAAGCAGAACCAGAAACCAAAGAATGTTCAGCTGCCAATTGTATAGAGGCTGGGATCAAGGAATTCAGGGGAGTTATTCATTTTACTTCATCTTTTTCAGGCCACCTAATGGTATACCTACTTGGATTACTATGAAAGTGATCCTCTCTCACCGGAGTCATATGCTCTAAGGTGTTCCACTCCCTAATTTGAATATCGGCTTTAACCTCCAAAACATGATGTGATCCCAACTTTATTCAGTTTTGAGGCACGTCCTGATTTTCCATTTCATCTGTCATGTAACCCTTCCAGTGCAATCCCCTTGATTTAGTAAACTGGAATTCTATTCTCTCTGACTGTTGAGAAGCAACCCCTAAAAGCGCAAAGCAAGTAAACTGTTTTGTTTAACATAGCCCCATTGTACTAATTAGTGCCCCCACACCTCCCACGTCCAAAGCTGGGACTCCTTCCAAAAATAATATCCTCTAACACATCTCTCTCAAAAATACATTGTTTCTTCCTTTGTTAAGTAAAGACCCTCTGGCCAATCTAAAATATGAGATCTTTGAATTGTACATCCCTTGGTCTTGCCCGACTAATTAGTGATTTCCCACAATGTTTCCCCTACAGATTGTAAGCAGCTTAATTTTGGAAGAAGTAGATTACTGTATACGATACAAACCACCTCAAATGCATCCCTCTTATGTGGAATTAGAAGGAAGGGGTAGGAAGGAATCAGATGGCGCAAGGGAAGTGTCATAGGAACTAACTGTTCCCCTGACACTTACCTTGTGAGCTCATAAGAGGGATGCATTTGTGGTGGTTTGCATCATATATAGTAATCTGCTCCTTCTAAAATATGGTCCAGTTAATTAAGAATTATCTTATTATTCCTCATTCAGAGTGCATTTAATAAAAGAAACAATACATCACTGATGTACAAAGTGCCATGTGAAGAATTGTGTGCAACTGAGAGTCCTAGATGCACTCGATCCATTTAGTCCAAAATGACTTTGAAGTGATATAAAAATTCCTTAGAGTTCTCCACAGATTGCATGCATGCTAAGACTCCTAGGGGCCCGATGTAGGTAATCCTCATTTACCGACTCTCGAATACCGAATTTTACCGCTTCAGTATTCTAGATTCGGTAAATGAGATGTAGCTAAAAAATCGGTATTTTTTACCGAATCGGTAGGATTCGGTAATTACAGAATCGGTATTTACCGATTCGGTAATTGCCATTGATTCCTATGGGCCTTGAGGCCCATAGGAATCAATGTCAATTACCGAATCGGTGAATACCGATTCGGTAAAAATACCGAAATGTCAAAGGGAACAGGGTGTCACTTTGACACCCTGTTGCACCCCTGATTTTGGCTTGTTTGCAATGTAACACACATACATGCCCTTAGGGCATGTATGTGTGCCACATGGCACCGGTGTACATGCACAGATGTGCATGTACACAGGTATTCGTTATTTATCACCAAATAGTATTTGGTGATAAATAACGAATTGGTAAGGGCCTGTGGCACTGTTTAAAGTGCCACCTACATCTGGCTTTACCGATTCGGTAAATTTACAGATTCCGTATTTTACTGAATCGGTAAATTTATCGAATCGGTAAATTTGAAGGCCCCTACATCTCCATTTGCAAATACCGGTCGGTAACGGCCAAAATCGTCCGTTACCGACCGGTATTTGCCGACCTACATCTGGCCCCTAGGGCTAGATGTAGGTAAATTAGATTTACCGATTCATAAATACAGAATTTTACCGATTCGGTATTCATGAATCGGTAAATCTAATGTAGGTAATTATTCGGTAAAAAATACCGAATCGGTAGGATTCGGTATTTACCGATTTGGTAATTACCGAATCGGTATTTGTCATTGATTCCTATGGGCCTTGAAGCCCATAGGATTCAATGGCAAATACCGATTCGGTAATTAATGAATCTGTAAAAATACCGAATTGCCAAGGGGGACAGGGTGTCACTTTGACACCCTGCTGCACCCCTGCTTCTGGCTTGTGTGCCATGTGGCACACATACATGCCCACGGATGTGCATGTACACAGGAATTCATTATTTACCATGCAATAGTATTACATGGTAAATAACAAATCGGTAATGGCCTGTGGCACTGTTTGAAGTGCCACCTACATCTGGATTTACAGATTCGGTAAATTTACCGATTCGGTATTTTACAGAATCGGTAAATTTACTGAATCGGTAAATATACCGATTCTGTAAATATAAGGCCCCCTACATGTCAAACACCAAATATCGGTCGGTAACGGCCGAAATCGGCCTTTACCGACCGGTATTTGGTGACCTACTTCTGGCCCTCAGTTCTTTAAAAGTGCTGGTTGCAATCGCGTGTTCTGCATGATGTGCATTTCAGGACACTGGATGCTGGAGAAGAATGACAGGAAGCAGTTTCTAGATGTACTGAATCAGTGTGGTCTAAACTTGCAGCCATTGTGAATAGTCGGCAACCTATTTATTGAAAATGAGCATACATTTTGTAAAGCTGGAATTCAACCTTTTATTAATCGGTTTCAGCTCACCTATAACAAACAGCTTTTCTGCACTTACGCACTGATAGCTGATTGAACAGATTCCAAAGCAGTGTCATGCACTTAGTAGTGCATATGCATATGTTGTGGAGTAAATATTCCTTAGCTGCAACACAGAGCCTACAGTTTTGGTTACAGTCAGTCGTTTGCCATGGTCAGAGGCTGGCAAATGTTGAGTGTATGCCGAATCGATGTAGTAGTAATTTGGGGGTATATTTCCAAGAACCGGAGCACAGCTATTTTTCCAGTGGTGCGCCAAAAAATTCCCACTGCTTTATGACTGATTCTAACGCCATGTAGCATTGTGTTTACAATGTGGCACTCCACGGCGTTAGAAAGAGACAGCGGTTGTAAAAACTGACGATGTTGTGTGCACCACGTTGTAAGAAAATTTCACACTAATGCTGCAAAAGTGACGCTCATCCAATTTGCGGCTAGAAAACAGACGCTAGCCATCCTAGTGTCACTTTTGTGTACTTAGTGGGCAAAAATAAAACCTGCTACGTGTGGATAAAAAAACGACACTTACCTGAAAGCAGCAATGGAGCAGCCAGGAATGAACACAGCCCAGGACAACAACCCCAGCAACACCACTACCAGCCAGGATGATCAGCCAGAGTCCATGGGGAAGAGAAAGAGGAAGTGCAAGTTCAGTCTGGAGGAGAATGAGATCTTGATTACGGAGGTGATGGAGCACCAACACTGTCTCTTCGTCAGCTCCAAAGTGCCACTGGGGAAGAAAAAGACCATATGGCAGACCATAGTGGACAAGGTGAACAGCACTGCCGAAGTCAAGAGGACAGTGACTCACTGTAAGAAGCGCTGGCATGACTGTAAGCGCAAGACAAAGGTGAAACTGGCAACCATTCTCTAGGCAGCTTTGCAGACCAGAGGTGGTAGTCCAGGGCTTCAGGAGGAGCTGGATCCCTTGGAGGAGCATGTGTCCGCTGTCATTGCCGAGGAGTCAGTGGTTGGAGTTCTGGAACAGGATAGTGCTGGCTATGAAGAACTACAAAAGCAACAGGGTAAGTGGCAAAAAAGTGCAATGTGGTAAACTACGTAATGTCATGAAGTGCAGGCATCATTGTCCCAGCGCTCTGGGGCACTGTCTGTAGGCCAAACGGTAGGATGCTGGCTCATCTATGCTTAAACATGGCATCAAATGAAGGCTCATGGGCATTTTGATAATATGTTGGCATAGGGCAGGCCACATGCCTGCTAGCTGTGCTACCTTATGTCAAATGAAAAGGGTAGGAATGCGGCCTATCTACAAGGTACAGTCTATTCCTGTCCTTTCTGCCAGCGCTCAAACAGCAGATGTACGCCAAAGCAGGCACCCTTGAATCATGGTGCAAGGTTACCTGAATTGGTGCCAGCCAGCTGAATGTGCACCAGCTTAGAGGAAAGTTTAGGGATGCATTGTATTTTCACAACCACGGAGTAACCTTGCACTTTTCTAATCACTCAGCTTGGCATAGCAAGGTGCTTTGTGACGCTGCGCTGCACCACATGTCTATAAAATAGGCCCTTCTGTCTCACCTGGGCCTATGCACATTAATCTCGTCTGAAAATCCATAGCATAGAATTGGTACCTCAGAGGAGAAACAACATACCTGAGGGGTTGGGGATATGTGTGCCATGGGTAGTACCTACACATCTGGACATTTCACGATTCATGTTTATAGTCACCTAGATTAAACGACATTGTACGCAGTTGTCCCGGCATTCAGGCTCAGAGCACAAAGGTGTCAGCTGCCATGGTAGGGACCACCTGAACTCCTCTCATCTAGAATATGACTGGGTGTGGGGGTGAATGCAAGTGATGTAAAGAAGAGGACCATCGGCCTTGTTTACAGTGAAATGCCACACAAATGTTAATGCAAACAAATCAGCTGTGCTGGACTGGGTCAACGAAAAAATGAATGGATGGGCTGTATTCAATTTTATTAGTATATGATTTGGAACTCAATTGAGATCCACATATAGACAAAACATAAACAACAACAAAATTTACAAAACATAAAATATTTAAGATACATTCTATATACACAAAAACTGAAGTGTGGAAATCATATGCATTAATATAATTCTAAGAAACATTTAAAAAAGTTGAAGATTCTGTAACAAAACATTTCGTTGGGAGGGTTAAGAATGGCGTCGAATAAAGATTTGGCAGATAAAATGCTTGATTGTAAACAAATGGGTCTCACCCACTTTCGGCGATGAGCCATTAGGGCAGGACATAAGAAGAGGATATGGGCAATATCCTGGATCGAATTATTATTGTTACATAAATTACATTTATCGGAAGAACCCTTCTATCTAGCTAGTAATTTATTTAAAGGGAGAAGATCGTGCCTCAAGAGGAACCAAAACTGCGTAGGCCGTGAGGGAGGTTCCAAGAGGCATAAGGTTGTATGTGTTTAAATAAGTAAGAATTAACAACCTGCGTAACACCTTTCTTTTTAATAAGGACATCTCTGTCCCTCCTAAAACTTAACTCCCATGTAGCCAATCTTAGTGACGACTTTAGCTGATGTGAAGATAGCAAAAAAAGAGTTGATTCCTCCAATTCCAGTAATGTAACAGCCCTTCTGAAATTCTTTATAAGTAAGGAATATTCTTTTAGGGGACCCAGTAATTCTTTTTTTATTAGAAATCTTAAAGTGGCCGGTTTACCCTTGGCTAAGCAAGAGACCCAACGTATTACTCCCGCCATGGCCTGAACCCAACTACTTCGTATGCCCAATTCAAGTCTAAGAGATTCCACTGTACAAGCATTATTAACCGAAGTTAGATGTCGCAAAAGTCTGCCCTCGATAGTATCTAAAAAACCCCATTGCCCCAAATCAATAAGCTCGATGCCATAGAGCAGAGAGGCTGGAATTTTTGCTCGGAAGGCCTCTAGCAAATGGACAAAATGTCTTTTGCCAGTGGCTTTATAAAGAGCACTAAGTCCATTTCCCAGTGTCTTGGCTTTCCAAATGTTGTTATCTATATGAGCCTTGTCGCTCAAGTTACCGCATACTATTTTCCCTAAAAAAATGTAAGATTTTACAATTTCCAGTTTCTCGCTGCCTAAAGACCAACAAAAATTTCCAGATTTCGATTTTTTCTCCCCCATCATACACATTACCTTGCTTTTAGAGATGTTAATCTTCAAATGGTGGGACTCGGCAAATACATGCAAATACATGCAATGCATGCAGACGATTATAATGGATCGGCTGTATTTAAAGGGATATGTTTTCACTCATGTGCACACACCCGGAACTGGAGTAAAAGGAACAGTCGTACAGCAACACAGGTACCCTTTCACCATGGCACAAGGGTGTCAGTGTTTTGGCGCCTGCCTGTGTTTTCCTGTGTCAGCGTAAGGGAAACAGATGGTGTCTCCCTGATTCTTGTGTATACGGTGCATCCCTGCATTTTTTGAAATGACGCAGGGTGGCGCTGTTAATGCACTGCCATGTTTTGCCATTTCTATGTGAATATGCCCCTCAATAGGCAAATGCCATCATTCCCAGCACCTGAGGTGCTTCTGTTGCAGGGATTCTGCGGAGTCCCAGAACTATGCTTGGGATCATGGAACCTTAGTAGGCAGAGCCTGAGTCATCCCACCACCTGAATACCCATGAGCTCGAGACCGACTAGCTATAGTGTCTCACTTGCCCTCCTACTCATTCACAGAGGCACAAGTGATTAGACACCCAGGAACACAACACTCCCAAGCCTCTCAGGAATCGCGGTTGCAGGACACATGCTTTTGCTATCACACTCAAAATATTCCACAATAAGTTCTGACAGAGACACGAGAAAAGTTTAAAATGTTTATTTTAACTATTGTGCTCTAGTATGCAGTATATGTGCCACAATAAGTAAGAAAATGCCTAACACAAATACTGTCATCATAGTAAGTAGTCCATAATTCATAAAATGAGCTGTCATTGTATAAGACAGGATAGCCTAATCTCCCCACCCTTCTACAGAAGCAAAATGATTATATATCAGAAGATCTCTGGGTTTTGGCAGCAGACCCCATACCTTAGCATGCACAGATGAAAGTTCTACATCTCAGGTGCTGTCACGATCTCTTCTGTGGAACGATCCCTCTCCAAGTGTGTGTTTTTACCTATTTGGGCATACCTATATGTGTTCTCAAACAACAGTTGCATTTGTGTGTTTTGTCTAGGTGCTAGGGCCTGACCAGAACAGAATAACAAGGGGCATTGTTGTTTGACCTTGTCTACGGTGTGCAGACTAAATCCCAGGAAAGAACAGAATGCAAAAACAACAGCAGTGTCATGTTCCCTGGTTCTGGTATGGCTGGTGCGTGAGGTGCTGTGTGCATGTGCGCGCCAGCCCCCTTTCTTCCTTCCGAGATCGGCTGAGCAGGTCGGCCGTCTAGCTTTTCTAGACAGAACTAGTCGTGACCCAACGGCTGACCTGAACTTCGGGGGAGGACCTATAATTGTAACAAAGCCGCCGTAATCGGCGCTTCATTTTGCTGCACTGAGCTTCGCAGGAGCGAAGGCTCTACCCACAACCGGAAACCTCCGGACCGCGCAAGGGCGCCTTCTGAAGACTAACTTGTCCCCAGCGCAGGAGCGCCTGCACTGACTTCCCGCGACCCGTGTAGAGATCACGGGGTCGCGTTTCCTTTATTTCCGCAAGTGCTGGAGCACCTGCATTGGCATCCCGCGACCCGTGTAAGAACACACGGGGTCCCGTTTCCTTTTGTTGCCCGCAAGCGCAGGAGCGCCTGCAGTGACATCCCGCGACCCGTGTAAGAACACATGGGGTTGCGTTTCCGTTTGTTCCCCGCAAGCGCAGGAGGCCTGTAGTGACATATCGCGACCCGTGTAGAAAAACACGGGGTCGCGTTTACTTTTGTTTAACAATAAGCGCCGGAGCGCTCACCAGCACTTGCGACCCATGCAAAGGCACGGGGTTGCATCCTTTTCAACCTTGCTCCTGCCAGCGCAGGATCGATTTTCTTGGGTTTCCTTTGTTTTTCCCACAGAGCACAGGAGCATTTCCGTTTACTTTCACCCCAGCAACCACAGCTGTTCTTTCCTGAACACACTCCCCAGCGCAGGAAGCGCGTACTCTTCTTTTGTTTCCACGGCAACCCTTGTAAGGGTAGGAGTATGCCATTGGTCTACTTCTGGACCAGGGATCTTTGCAACGCTGCTACTAGGAGTATCTAGAACCCTGCTGACTGGTCTTCCTGCTCTTATGTGCTGCATCTCAGGTGACTACAACTTTTTCTTCTATTATGTGTAGTTCTCTTTTACTGCCAGTGTCTGGTGTGTGTGTTACCCATCTGTTCTATCCCTTAGGCGGTGTCCACCACAAGACCCCAAGAGGAGCCGAGGGCAGATCACTCCCAGCATCCTACTACGCTGTTCACACCCTATCCTGGTTGCCTCCCCCAGTTCCCTCTTCACCCTGGTTAGTATTTAGTCCTTTCTAGGAGACAGAGGGAGCCGGAGGGGGTTGTCCACGTCATCCCTGCGGGATCACTTCAAAAACAGACGGTGAGTGTTGTGGGGTCCTGACAAGCAGGTTCTGTGTGAAAGTACAGTGCGGCACATAGCCAAATACGTTGGTATGGAAACGTGCTAAAAACAAAGGACAGTCTTGCTAACATAGGAAAAACAACAATGGGCCTGCATTGGATATATAAAACCCTCCCCATGATCAATATATTAGCACCTAATTGACAACAGAAATCAGGTAATAAGCAGAACCAAAGCATTCACAACAATTCATAGTCAGTGTCTTCTATAGGGACTATGGCTAAATTGGAAAAAAGGGGGGGTTTCACTGAAACATATATCCAATTACAGTGTATCGCTGCGACCCAGAGTGTGATATGCCAACTGAAAAGACAACGATTCCAATAAGAAATCTGAACTGTTCATATTAGAAATGTTAGCCATGCAATTGAGAAGGGAGAAACGTGCTCTTCGTATCCTTTGGTTGACAAGCCCATGAAAGGGCAACCTGTGGTGATTTTGATGAAACTGAAATTCAGAAGGCGCTGCGCAGTTGCACAGGGATCACCTTCAGCCACCTGCCATAAGGAAGGGTTGTACACAAACTGCATACCCAAGGAACAGTCTGGTTATGGGCCACTAAGGGACCCATCGACAGTACGAAATCCAGGGCAGCATGAGGTGGTGTACCCAGACAGATGTCCAGTGCCCATTGAAAGGGGCACCGGATGCAGTGAAACACAAGTTGCACACAGGTGAAAAAAGCATAGAGGAATGTTAGACAAAAATGGCATTCAGATCGTCTAAAGGCACCACTCCAAAAAGTTGCAGCATTCGCTCACAGTATAGTTGCAGCATTGCCTGTCCAGGCAGGACCACAAACGGAGCAGCTATAGCGAAATAGAAGGAACATCATGAAGATGCCGCAAATTAAGACGAGCATCTATGGCAAAACACCGAATACGCTGGAAAAAAATAGAATGTATAAAAGCTGGGATTACTCCAAAAATAGTCTGAAATTATGTCACAAGGCCGGAGCCCATAAGTTAAAAAAAAGTGTGCCAGGCCTGTGGTATTAGACGCATTAACTATTTGATGTAGCAATACCCCCAAATGAAGGGGGAGATTTTTGTTTAACAATGACTGTACTATCCACCTGCAACTCTAAGGTCTCAGGTGCCGAAGAAAGAGCCACTTCTTGTTGAAGCAATAACACTTTGAGTTAGCTTAGCTTATTGAAATATGTTTTCAGAGTTGGAATGAAAGGCCACAACTTCCATGTGGGGGGAGAAACAGGACGTTACTGCAACAAGCGACTAATTGGGAATCAGAAACCACAGACAGAAGTCTCACCCTTGACCGCAACAGTTCTGATTATTAAGGATGAGAAAGCTGCCATTTGAAAGCAGTGTGAGAGTGGGAATAATTGCGGGAACAGGAGTTCCTTTCAAATAACAAGTCAGATTGGGGAGAAACATTGCAGGTGCTGGGAATTTTTACTTGTTCACACACAAGGGAATGACAGGCAGTGGAGTCACGCCCTTCCCCTGAAAAACCTTTCTCTCAGCTCGCTGACAACGATATGTAAAGGCCGGGCACCATAACTCATGTATTTAGCTGCTCCCAAGGGGTGCATATCTGCCTACTGGGAAGTGTTAGATGCATAAAGTGAACTGCAACACCGAGATGGGCAACAAGATAACCCAGTGTATTAACCATACCGCAGAATGAGTTTCCGCTATGGTGAAGGGAGGTTTTCAAGTTTCTCTATATTTAGCATAGTATAACTAAGGTCTTTCATAGCCATTGACGGGAAACATCCTTTACAACGCAACTTTTACCACGCAGTGCCTTTACGACGCAACTTTTACAACGCAAACCATTACAACTCATTGCGCTGGGGGGCGCTCTAGGATAGGGAATTGATTTAATTTACTATCCAACACCTTCCCTACTATCCACGGGGACTGGAGTTGGAATAGTAAATTAAACAATTCACTATCCAGCACCCCAAAGCGCTATGCGTTGTAAAGGCATGCGTTGTAAATACCGCGTTGTAAAGGCATGCGTGGTAAAAGCATGCGTTGTAATGTCATACATCCCCATTGACTGTTGCTTATGTGTCAAATTAAATGGTAAAAATAATGCGCTACAATTTAGGTAAAGCCAATGAATACATCCATTCTTAAGAGTTTGCAGTGTCCAGTTGAATTGCATAACTGATCTAAATTGGTTCTGGCCATGATACACGGTAGGCACATCATTCTGTACAATACCAATTACAGATGATACAGTGTTATCTAAAGTATAGATACGAGATGATAATGTATTAATACTATTGTCGACAACAGCAAGCACTTTATCTAAATTACCCTGATCAATTTAGGGTAGGCATACCTCAGCCTACATTCGTGACAATTTCTAAAATTCATTATATGCAGCATAAACAAATAATTTTGAATGAGGGGCTTTTGGACCCAAAAGGAAATATTAGAGGTTTATGTCATCCAATAGAAGAGAAAGATGCTGTTTCATGGCAGTCAACGAGGAATGTTCTAGCCATTGTTGACATAATTTACCTTCGGAATAAGTAGTAACAGTGTTGGAATGTGGCGTTTGTGGAGAACGTTAATCAGGTCTATTTAATTTGAACCCAGAGGTAGTGTAAAGAAAACGAGAATGACAAACATTTGTGTCTGATGGCCATAGAACCAATCCAGTCAGAGCTATCACAGTAGAATTACATGTACCATTTCGTATCATACTATTTTCGTTGCTTTTCAGTATAATTTGTATAAAATTGCCATTTATCAAAAAGGGCCAAGGATGGAATAATGGATGTATTCAATTCTTTAATCTTAGGCAAACCTAGACAAGTAGTCTGTTGGTCCATGTCATTAAGAAGATAATTTACGTAGGTATCAGAAATGCACGGAATAGAGATTCTGTACACTAGACTTGCCATGAATTAGTGCCCCATACCGATTTCAAATAAATATTGTCTTAACAATACTCATATCCTTCCAGGGCTAAGTTGTCTATAAAAAGGGATGCATATATTAACTTAGTTTGAGTACACTTATATTTCTTCGAAAGAATAAGAACCAATTTAAAATAGTATGATACCGGGTCAGATAGGTTATAACCCGTAAAATAAGTGTACTTCTTTTTTTGTGTATTATAAAAACCCTGTGAAGGAGTTAGGCAATGTTCCCATTGAGTATAATTATATTGGGGATGCTGTCCATTAGCCCTATGCAAAAAATGATGTCCATAATGTTAATAACAGAACAAGTGGGCATAGTTGGCTGAATTTAAATATAAATCTTCAGTGTCAAATACAGCATATTATTGCAAACCAGAAAACATAGAATGTACACCATCAACATCCCAATCATCTGATTGCAACCCTGGCACTATTACATAACCCATTAAAACACAGAATACATATGGTATCCATAGGGTCCCCGTCGGACTGAAGACATCCAATGGTACTTTGTCCAATACAATTCCATCAGTGACTGAGACTGTCGAAATGTTAACAAGGAGCTGGTCTCGTTTCATTTTTTGCAAGGAGGAATGTGTGGCCAACACCTCATTGACAAATTCCGCAGCAGAACATTCTGGGAAATAATGGCCATTAATCAAAAGGAAAAAAACAGTCCCAAATTCAATCTACATGTACAGGAATACCATGGAAAACACGATCCAGACATATATCCAAGGTGGAACCAGATAAGTGTGTTTAAACCGGGATCTAAAAACACAAATCCATGCTGGTGGTGGGGTTAAAACAGAGGACATTTAAGAACTGTCTGAAGAATAATTATCTTGAACGATATACAGGCATATGGATCAAAGTAAATACCGGGAGCAAAGGGGCAGATTCTCAGAATCTGCCCCTTTGCTCCCGGTATTTTTGCATTTGGGATGCATCATCCCAAATGCAAAAATCGCAATTTAAGGAATCTCTAAATTGAGATTCCTTAAATTGCGATTGCATTTAAGGAATCCCAAATTGAGATTCCTTAAATGCAATGCATGAAAGTCAAAAAAATAGCGAATTCGCTAATAGGAGTAGCAAATAACTATGAAGTTGAACTTCATGGTAATTTGCTAAAACTTTGAAAAAAGCACTTTTGTGCATTTTTCAAAGTTCATGATGCGCACACACATGCCCTTAGGGCATGTGTGTGTGCAACATATGTGCAGAGATCAATTTCAGGGGTGCAACAGGGTGTCATTTTGACACCCTTGCACCCTTGAAATTGCATGAGCAATTTGCGAGTATCTACTGGTACTCGCAAATTGCTCATGCAACCTCCAATTCATTCCTACGGGCCTCTAGGCCCATAGGAATGAATGGGACAGCATTCCTTAATTGCGACTAGCAATTTGCGAGTAGCAATCAAGGAATGTTTAGGAATCGCTATTTTAATAGCGATTCCTACATGCATAGGCTTTTGCTATTCCTAAATAGTGATTCCTTAAAAGGTGTACAGTCTTAATATCGAGTCATTTATTTCGACTGGACATAATATCGACTAGAGAATATCGAGATGGCATTAATATCGAGGTAAGTAATATCGATTTTTTTTTTATCGATTGTTATGTATGTAAAAAATATCGACATAAAAAATATCGAGTAAGTAATATCGTCAGTAAAAAATATCGATATGTTTATTAGTTTAAAAATATCGAAAGTTGTGTTATCGACTGTCACAATATCGACTCTCATGATATCGAATTTTAATATGTATATATATAATATGTAATAGTTCAATGTACATTGTTTTAATGTTTTATAATAGCATTTTGTGTTAAAATGTATTAATTTTATTTATTTATTTATATAGAATTAATGTTAAAAATAATTAATGAATTAAAAAAAATTTATATTACTATAATAATTTCTAGGAGCGGGTAGTGGGTTTTTAGGGGAATAGGGTGGGAATTATTTTAAATATAATTAATTAATTATGTAAATATATTAATTGGTATTAATTAATTAAATATGTAAATATATTAATTGGTATTAATTAATTAAATATGTAAATATATTAATTGGTATTAATTAATTAAATATGTAAATATAATTATTGGTATTAATATGTAATTAATTGTTAAATTACTATTTAATTAAATATATAATATGTAATTGGTAAATATGTTATTTTAATAGCTTATTTGAGAATTATGCTTATTTAAATCATTTTTTTCATGTAGCCGGTTGTGGGATTATAGGGGATTAGGGTGGGAAGTAATTTAATAGTAAGTAATTAAATCTGTTAATTAATTAATTGGTAAGAATAAGTAAATACTTGTTATTTATCTAAAATATGTTAATTATATATAATTTAATTGTTAATTTATTTAAATAAATGGAATTATTGTTGAATATGTAAAATCAAACTTTTTTAGGATATGTAGTGGGTTGTGGGATTATAGGGGAATAGGGTGGGAAGTAATTTAATTGTAAGTAATTAATTATGTTAATTAGTTAATTGTTATGAATAATTAAATATTTGTAAAATAAATTAAATATGTTAATTATATTTTATGTAATTGTAAATTTATTAACATTAATGCTATTATAGTAAATTATGTTACATCTCACATTTTTATGTTATGTAGTGGGTTGTGTGTTAATAGGCGTATAGGGTGGGAAGTTAATTAATTATAAGTAATGACATATGTTAATTAATTAATTGGTATTCATAATGAAATAATTATTAAAGACTTAAAATATGTTAATTATATAGATATAAATAGATATAACTAATATTATAATAATTAAATATAATATATATATATATGAAATATAATTGTCTAATTACATTTAATTACATATATATAATATATTTATAATTAGATATATAAAGATATATATAACATATATATATATAATTATAGATATTCTCATATATATATTATTTTGTATTTGGGGAAAGAGGTTGGTTTAGTCTTCTGGGTTACTTTTCTGTTTGGTTATTAAGGGGTATATGTTGTGTGCAGAGTCAGTTGTCAGTTTTTTGGTAAAGGTGTATTTGTAGGGGTCAGGGTCAGTTTTCATTTAGTGGGTAAAGGGGTATTTTTAGGGGTCAGGGTCAGTTTTCAGTTAGTGGGTAAAGGGGTATTTGTAGGGTTCAGGGTCAGTTTTCAGTATTTGGGTAAAGGGTAATTTTTTTCTTTCAGAGTTAGTTTTCAGTTTGTGGATAAAGGTGTTTTTAGGGGTCAGGGTCAGTTTTCAGTTTTTGGGTAAAGGGGTATTTGTAGGGGTGAGGGTCAGTTTTCAGTTAGTGGGTAAAGGGGTATTTGTAGGGGTCAGGGTCAGTTTTCAGTTAGTGGGTAAAGGGGTATTTGTAGGGGTCAGGGTCAGTTTTCAGTTAGTGGGTAAAGGGGTATTTTTAGGGGTCAGGGTCAGTTTTCAGTTAGTGGGTAAAGGGGTATTTTTAGGGTTAAGGGTCAGTTTTCAGTATTTGGGTAAAGGGTATTTTTTTGGTTGCAGGGTCAGTTTTCAGTTTATGGGTAAAGGGGTATTTTTAGAGGTCAGGGTCAGTTTTCAGTTTTTGGGTAAAGGGGTATTTTTAGGGGTTAGGGTCAGTTTTCAGTTAGTGGGTAAAGGGGTATTAGTAGGGGTCAGTGTCAGTTTTCAGTTAGTGGGTAAAGGGGTATTTTTAGGGGTTAGGGTCAGTTTTCAGTTAGTGGGCAAAGGGTTATTTTTAGGGTTAAGGGTCAGTTTTCAGTATTTGGGTAAAGGGTCTTTCTTTGGTTGCAGGGTTAGTTTTCAGTTTGTGGGTAAAGGGGTATTTTTAGAGGTCAGGGTCAGTTTTCAGTTTTTGGGTAAAGGGCTATTTTTAGGGGTCAGGGTCAGTTTTTAGTTAGTGGGTAAAGGGGTATTTGTAGGGGTCAGGGTCAGTTTTCAGTTAGTGGGTAAAGGGGTATTTTTAGGGGTCAGGGTCAGTTTTCAGTTAGTGGGTAAAGGGCTATTTTTAGGGTTAAGGGTCAGTTTTCAGTATTTGGGTAAAGGGTATTTTTTTGGTTGCAGGGTTAGTTTTCAGTTTGTGGGAAAAGGGGTATTTTTAGAGGTCAGGGTCAGTTTTCAGTTTTTGGGTAAAGGGGTATTTTTAGGGGTCAGGGTCAGTTTTCAGTTAGTGGGTAAAGGGGTATTTTTAGGGGTCAGGGTCAGTTTTCAGTTAGTGGGTAAAGGGTTATTGTTAGGGGTCAGGGTCAGTTTTCAGTTAGTGGGTAAAGGGGTATTTTGTGGGTTCTGGGTCAGTTTTTAGTTTGTGGGTAAAGGGGTGTTTTTAGGGCTTTGGGTCAGTTTAGGGTTTTAGGTTAGAGGGATACAGGGTAAAAATATGGTCAATTTAAATGTCTATTAAATTAGTTACTTTTTCATATATTTTATATAAAATATTTCAATTAATATACATTAAAACAATTATTGGTATTGTAGGACTTTAAATATTAATACTATTTTTAAATATATTTAAATGTATAAGGTATTTTTAAATAGATTATTTAATATGCAAATAATATTTATATACAATAATAAAGAAGGAAACATAGACAGGGTTAAATGCCATAAATGAAAAATTGTTTATTCACATATAAAAATTTATTTGTAAATAGAGAATCATTTTTTATTTATAATCAAAAATTTTCATTCAATGTTTTTATTAACATAACAAAAATATGAAGTACATGTATATGTTTTTAACACATAAATTATATTAACATAATTTTTTTATCTTTTACATATATTAACATTTAAATAGTTTCTGAAACAAATTGGTAATATGTACTTTTTATTTAATAACAAAATATTTATTCAGATACACATTGAATTTATTGTCATTGCAAATTATGTACATTTTTTTGTAATTGTAACATTTTTGTTTATTACCAAGTCATGTTATATTTTTGGAAATAATTATTATGAATATTGAACATATTTATAATATTCATTTTTAAATACATAAACACCAAAAACATTTATTATATACATACATAATGTTTTACATAATATTTGCAAATTTAAAAAAAACATTTCTTGTAACAAACTTATATATGCAATTTATTTTTACATTAACATTATTTACTAAATGTATTTATAAATCAAAAATTAATTTTTTAACTATAACATAACAGTTGAATAATTATTTCAAACTTATGAATATTTATGAAATAATTTTATACACTTTAAATAAATATTTACACTTAATATAATACTCTGTGTATTTTTTAAAGTGTTGGAATATAGAAATTAAATAGCATTTAGCTGTATACAGGGACTACTTTTTAACCGCGTAATGTTACTTAGGCGTATTTGGTGCTTCAACAGATCGCGGTTGGGTGCTGCTTCGCGTTAGAGAGGGTAAGTTTGTTTTAATTGTGTTTTATAAGTTTCTGAACTTATTGCTAGTGTATGTGTGCTGTGTTTATGTTTATGTAGGTAGAGTTAATTAGAGAAGATTGTGTGTTCGGTGTTAGGTAGAGTGTACGATATTGGATTTTTACCGCGTTTTTGTTGTAGGTGTGTGAGGTGAGGTAATATGTTTAAATGTTACTAAGATAATATGTTTGATGTATAAATATGTGTTTTTATATATGTATGGGTGTTTTTATGTGGGTGGGTATGTTATTTAATTTTTTCTAGGTTATCGTCGCGTTTCGCTGTTTTGGAGGACTCTCTTCTTTTTTGATCACAGCTGTGTAACGAGTATTATATACTCTTATTTTTGCACACTATTTTTTGGGTTTTTACATTTTCTTGGAGCGTTTATTTTTCGCCATTACGGATTTTTGGGTTTTCTATGGTATCTGGTGTCTACTGAAGTGGAAAGGAGTTGCTATGCATTTGCTTGTATTTTTGCTTTTTTTTTGGGCTTTCATGGATTGTATGGGTTTTTGGAATGGTGTCCTATGGATTGCTTGGAATTGGATTACGTTTGAAGCTGTATCAGAAATATAAGTATTTTCAGGATTTTTAATGGGTGGGAAAACTGTTTTTAATTTTGCTTTACTTACGTTGTATGTAACATTTTGTAAATACATTATCTAAATACATTTTATATATGTTAATATTATGTATTTGATAATTTAATTGCAATTTGTTACATATTATAATGAAGAATTTTAGGAAAAATATGTTTAGTTTTACGTGTATAGTTATGTAATGTTTTAAAGAATAGTTTTGGCAATCATTGATAGATATTCTAGTCCTTTGCTAGTTGGATAGAGGGTAACTTGACTTTGGAGTGTGTTATACATTTTTTTAGTTTCTTTGGTGAGTTTAGGTCCAATCAAAGTTACTGATTGCTCCATTCGGAGCTCCTGGTAACTTTGTTCTTTTTGTAAGGATTGTATTAATTTGTGAAGGGTAGGCGTTCCTCGGCCTGTAGTTGCTTGGAAGGCATTGTGCCATCCTTCAACTGCATTGTTTGTTTTTGCTTCCTTATTTAGTGTGCTAAGGTAGACATTCCACCAAGCTATTTGGTATTTGGGTTGTCTTCTATGGCCTGATCTGTGTAGCCTTCCTACCCATGTGTCTTCGAAGTAGTCAAGCATAGGGCTTAGTTTATCTTCGTTTCTTTTATAGTAGGGGCTGTTTATTAATAAGTTATAGTGCTCAGTTACATCTGTTAGTGGAACATAGGCTAGGGCGATGAGTTTTTTGATTTGATAAGCAAATGTGCTATCAGTGGCGTATTGGATACTCAAGGTTGATTTTTGTAGATGTCGCCAGATACATTGATTAAAGTGGTAATAGCAACCTTGTATTGCTGTGTGTGGGTATGTTTTAAGGATGCTGTTTATCATAGCTTTTTCAAAGTCAATGATAATTTTTTGTGGAAAATAGTTGTTAGTATGTTGCTTGACTTCAGTTAGTATTTCTTGATAGGTAGTTTGCTGTTTGTTTGGTAGAAGGGCATAAAGGAATGGAATATTTGCATTTTGGAAATGACCATGGATGGTGTATAATTGATAAAAAGGTTTGGGGCATACAGAAAAAGTACCGTCCATCATCCAAGTTTGGCATTGGGTAAGTTTTGTCATGTTGTTTGCTGTGGCAAACAGTATAATTCTTTTATCTTTAGATTTGTTGTCATAGAGTATAACATTTTCTTTATTGTGAGTTACAGAGAGTTCAGGTGGAATTTGGACTTCTTCTAAAGTTTTTGGTGTGGGAGGAGTAGTGCATGTTGCTCTTTTTTGTCTAGCTACTGTTCTTTTAAGGGATTCTATAGATGGTAATTGGCTAGAAGCATGTTGGGGAAGTACACTTAAATGGTGTTTCAGAATAGCAGTTGTTGGTTGATCAGTGCTAGTACTAGCTTCTTTAAGGGAATCTAGCATTTGTCTAATCTCTATTTCTGTTACATTGGGTGGGTGATTATGTTCTTTAGTATAAGTAACAGTAGTTTCCTGAGTTATAGCTCTACCATAACATTTGTTGGCATAATATTTCGTACACTTCCAAAACACTTTCAAATCTTTTTGTTTCTCTTGAGTGTAGACATATCCCATGTAACAAAGAAGCATTTTCCCTTTTTGTGAATAAATGAATTTAGCTCCTTCAGTCATGATAGTATTGTAGTGCTAGGAGGTAATTAAAAGAGAATGTAAATATTTTTTAAGGAAAAAAAATGTTCTAATCACATTATACAGTTTCACACATTTGTATTTTACCTGCAAATGTTTTGATGCTTTCAAGTCGTTATTTTCAGCTGTTGATGTTCTTCAAACTGTTATTTTCTGTGTATATCTTTTTGTACCTGTGGAAGTTGAGAAAATGTGTAGAAATATTTTATTACTATTTATGATAATTTGTTCGACGTTTTTTGCTAGTTTAGATTTAGTTACCTATCTATTAATTCTCGATTTTACATTTCTAATATATACTTACTTTTTTATATGTAACTTTTGATGTCCAGGTGTTGTGTAGGTCTTCTGTTTTTTTTTTTCATCTGTAGGATGAGTGCTAAAAAAAATAGATATATTTGATGTATTTTGCTTTAAAATATAGGTGTGAGCTTTGAGAGTTACATTTTCGCTGACTAATAATGTAGTAGTACTTACTTTAGATATGTGTAGGTCTCTTTCTGTTGAAGTCCATCAGTTTTCTTCCAGAAATCCAGCAGAGTTTCGTCTTCCTTTACTTAGGAGATGTATACTGCGTTTTTAGTTACTTATTATTTCATTTATATAGTATTAGGTTAATTGTTTCAGAAATAGGATTGGTTGTTTAAATGGATAGTCTGTTTTTATTTGTTGATTTGAATTTTTTTTTCTGTTATGCTAATTGCTTTCCTTATATGGGTGACGCAAATTAACGTTTATTGAATGTGTAAGGATTTATTTTGTATAGGTAATGTTCTAGGTAATGTTATTTTGATATTTGTAAAGTGGAGGAATATATGTAATTAGTTGTAAAAAATGTGTAGAAGGTCGAAACATTGTTTATGTATTATAAAATGTATGTTAGTATTTATTGTGTGTTGTAAATGTTATGAAAATAAATAATATATGTCATCTATTTATATTAACTAAATCTGGTTTTTTATGATCAGTATGACTTAATTATTAAATAATAAAGTCATTTATTTTAGGATCTATTAATGGCGATTTTTTTACAATCGATAAATTTGCTATCTATGTTTGTGTAATCGATATTTTGACTGTTGTTATATAAATATTTAATAATCGGTGTTTTAGAAATCGATAATGTTGTGAGTCGATATTGTTGTAGTCGTTGTTTTTAGTAGTCGATATTGTGTAGTCGATATTTTTGATGTTTGTTGTGTAAGTATAGTAAATCGATAATTTTGTTGTCGATAATTAGTCATCGATATTTTGTCCAGTCGATATTCGGTCTGTCGAGGTTATGTCAGTGATCCTCCTTAAAAATCGCTATTTAGGAATAGCAAAAGGCTACGTTGATGCATCTGCCTGATAGTAACCAGAAGAACTCAGCTGGAATAATGGAGGCTGGGATTCTGTATATAGACCTTAAGTTGCACTCCCAAAGGGGCCTCAAGAAATGGATCACAATAAATAATTTCCATTGTAGAGTGTGAAGAAGGTAAAACAGCTACCAGGTCAACTGAAGACTCAACATCCGCCTCCGGGAGCCGGGGAGAATCACAGGCAACAAAGCTCACAGGCTGGAAAGGAATATCCCGTCTTGTGACAGCCCAAGGTATGCTATTGAGTATTGGCAAAATGGTGTAACTTGATATGTTCTATGGAAACCAAGCGATTGTCTTTTTATCCTGGTAGTGGAGGTAAAATCACAGTTTGGGTACCCTGAAGACCAAACACTGGAACAGTAGCACAGTAGGAGGGATCAAATACTTTCTTGATCACTATCTTTTTACGAACTAAATCTCCGACATTAGAAAGTCAGCTGACAGCAGGAATCAGAGCTGCTACATCAGAAGGCTGAGTCAAAGGTAAATGTGTTGTAGCCAGATCGTCATGACACTTTTGTAGATCCAGTAAGATAGCACAGTGGTTATCTACGTCAAAGGTTGCATCAGCCACCACAACGTCTAGACCATCAAGGTCTGGAAAAAACATCTTGATGCCAAAGAACATTTCGGATGGGGTCCGCCCATCCAGAGATCGTCTTGGGAGGTTATTAAGAGCACGTTGAATAAAGGAGAGTTAACCAGCCACTGCCCATACCGATTGCCCTTGTTGTTAAAGATTGCTTTAAGTCACGGTTGATCCACTCCACAACAGAATTGCCCTCTGGTCTATATGGAGACGAGAAATGCACCTGCACTCCCATTCACGTCATCAAATCGTGGTATGCCTTAGAGGCAAAAGCTGGACCCTGGTGTGAATGGAAAGCGCCACAGGCATAAGTCCCGACAAAGACATAAATCTTTTATAACAGTGCGATCGCCAGCCGTGCGCTGTAGCCAGACCAAAAAGGAACCTTGTGCAAGAATCCACTGCAACCAAAATATATTTGAAAATATTATCTGACGTAAGCAAGCGGACTGCAATGATCAAGATAAAGGCAGCCAAAAGGATGATTGGAACTAAAAAACTCTGTTTGCGATGATCGCAACACAATAGAACTCTTAATTTGTTGACAAACATCGCAACAAAGGACATATCGGTGAGTCTGCTAATATAAACTGTGCTGCCAATAGCGTTGCTGTAAAAGAGAAACAGTGACGGCCACCCCCGCGTGTGCAAAAGCAATACTTTCATGCGCGCCCACTATGAAAGAGTGTCTGTAGTCAAGGTTGGAATCAGATGATCTCCAGCTCTAGTAATGGACACAAAAAGAACTTTATCTGTAGTTAAATGATAAGTATATTTCAAAGGAAATCCCTGTGGAAAGGAAGAACCGTCCCAAGTTGCAGCGATGGCGGCCAAGATGTCATCATAGATTTTAGTCATGGAACGTCTAACAGCCGCTAATTTAACTGTGGCTACTGCAGATTTGGCTGCTTAATCAGTGATTGAATTACCAACAGCATGCATTCCCGCACGTTGATGGCCCAAAGTATGTACAACATGTGTAAGTGGCAAGCATTGCCACTCATACCCAAAGCGTTTTATGCTTTATTGTGCTAATTTTAGAATCCCGAAAATCATTCTGTTTCCAAAAGAAAAATTGGAATTGAAAGACTGTACAAAATAGAAAGAATCATATACAACTAAGATGGGTAATTTAGGATCAGCATACTCAAGAGCTAAAAGGAGAGCCCTCAATTAGGCCAGCTGGTCCCTGCAGTCCCCATGGGACTGGGTATGAACCAAGGTAGAGTGGAAAACTCCATCTTTGATTGGACATACCACAATAGCGCAGCTGTGGATTAAGCCTGTTTAGAACCAACGGCCAGTTGAGCCGACCCATCAGTGTAAAAAATACATTGGTACTGGTCAAGGGGAAGTACAGAAGAAGGTAGAGGGTGAAAATGTTCACACTGAAGAAACTCTTGTGCTCGCAAGGAAGGATCAAATACAAAGTTGACATCAACCTACGTCAAAGATGTTGCCCATTGAATCCAACGAGGATGCAGAGTTTTAGAATTAGGAACACTGGCTTACGTGACCACCTCTAAGGCTGGCATAGGAGAAGCAACTAAAATGTGTTTACCTTGAGCAAGAGGGTGTTCCTTAAGAATAGCCATTTTCAAAGCAGTCAAAAAAAATTCTGTTGAAGAAAAAAGCAATTCCGCAGGAGTATACAGATGTGACTTATAAGCAATTGGAACAGTGTCACCCTCATTGAATGTCACTTAAGCCGATTGCACCAGGCAAAATCCAGATGACCAAATTGGTAGTATTTAACCTTTCTGCAAGTATTGGATAGCAAGCAAATCCGACTGTAAAGCATGCAACTCTGCGGTATGGCCAGGAAGCCAGGAAGAAGCAGAAAAGGATGGGTGTATTAAGGCATAAAGCGTTTTGATATGTTGAGCATAGTCAGGAATGTAAAATCTTCCAAAATTTAAAAATCCTAGCAGAGACTGCAACTTTTTAAGGTTAGATGGAGGTTGCAATTGAGCACACTTCTCCAAGAAATGGGGGCTAACCCATGACCTTCATTAGTTAATTCATAACCAAGAAACAGAACAGCAAGAAACGCAATATACGATTTAGCAAAATTGAATTTGTAGCACAGAGCAGCGAATCGCAGAATGATACTATCCACTCTTGCTAGATGGGGATTTAATTAAACATCAGTAAGGTATATGTCATCGACATAAGAGAAAGTGTCAAGATTAATATTGTGCTGCAAATATACTATACTTGCTCCATAAACCCCGGGCTATACCTAATGGGCAGTCCTGCGTATCACCTCTAGAAGTCCAGGGTGCTGAAAGTAAACAAATCCCTGCTTTCAGGAGCCAAGTTATGACAGAAAAATCCATTTGAAATATCAAGCGTAGTTTTGAACTTTTTACATAAATATTGTTTATTAAAGCTGTACTATGCGTGTTTGCACCGCAAAAGTACGAGAATGACTATTCAAATGTCTATAATCCAAAACTATGCGATAAGACCCATCATGTTTCTACATAGGAAAAAGAGGATTATTCATTGCAGAGACACAATTTTCAATCACCCCCTGTTATTCAAATTGAGTACGAATTTCTTTGACAGGCAATTCAGCATTACAGTTAATCAGCTATTGAGGCTGCGGCTGAGGAGTAGAATGTATGGCAACAACATGCGAAGGAGAATCCTTATCCCAACCAGTCTGGTTGCGTTCTATGGCTTGGGCCAAAGCAAGAGCCCACTCAGAAGTATAAGGATGCTTAGTCTCAACATGGACATAATTCAAAAAAGGAAGGTATAATCACATCCTCACCCTGAGAACAGGCAAGAACAAATGAGGAGATCAATCAACCTCCACCAACAAAATGCCATAGAAGATGTTAAGTTGTCCCAAAAAACAGCATTTATGGCGTGACTAATGTCACCTTCAATCTGAAGTTTTACTTTGTAAAGACTATCAGGTGGAGCTACGCTGGTGTCCGAGGTTTCAACAGTTACAAAGGTGTTAGTTGCTTTTTCCTCCAGAAACTGGTGCAGTGTCTCGCTCACTGCGGTAACTTCTGGTGCACTGTTGAGGAGAGTCACTGCCCAGCTCCTGTCCAGGAGGAGGGTTCTCACCAACTCGGGCATACTTTGCTGTCAAGAGGCCAACTTTCTTCTTCTGGATTAGGGCTCTTTATGGAGGTGGTTCCTTTCTCTTAACTTTCACATCAAAAGAGCGCAGTGAGTCCCGCTTGGGTTGGGAGAACTCACACTGTCTGCGATCTTGCCGTCCTCCTCTGTCGTAGTGTTGATCTGACAATTCCTGAAAGGAACTAGGAGAATGAGAATTAGGAAGCTGAAACCTCTCAGTAGTTTTAATTTTAGCGCGATCACGTAAATCATATCTACATTCGGAAGCGTTCAGGGGTTGTGGCTCACCCAAGATCTAGGCATCTGCTGCTGCTTAGATTTGTCCCATGTCTTTTTAGGAAAGACAGGATGACCCTCCTTCTCAGGAGGGGGCTTATCTTGAGACTGCTTAGAAGGTCTAACCCCCAAGTTATTGCGACCTAAGGATGTTGAAACGTCAGCAATAATAATCGACAACTCATGTTACCAGTCAATGTCAGACACTGCTGAAAGTCATTGACAACCCATTACGGATGCTGTCTCATCTTTAATATTAAAATGAATTGTTTTGGAGACTACTGGAAAAATACCCATTAATTTCATCCCCAAATCTAGAGCAGGACCTGCAGGATGGTCATTCTGTACTTGTTTGATAACGCTTGAGAGGACAGTCATCTAGGTGGTGCCATAGCAAAGTATACACATTAAGGAAAACTCTTTCCCCCAGGTGTTGCAGTCGGTCAATGGGGAATCAGACCACTAGGCAAGCACATAGTTAGGATACTATGTTTCTCAACAGGACCCGTGTGAGGGAAAACTGCATCAAGCTGATCAAATTTCTGTGCAATCTAAAACAAAAAGTCCTCACAATCCTGAGGACGTTTGCCCATCACGAAATTTATGATAAGGGGACTAATAGCAAGACCCCCACCATGTGCAGTCTGAACAGGTGGCACAGACCCAGGTTGAGCCGCAATAAAGGCATGGGCAACAAATTGGATCAGGTGTCTATAAAGGAGAACCACCTGAGCATATAACAAATATACTTCTGCCAAATTGGTGTGAATATGTCTCTTTACAATGCGGAAGGTAACAACGCGGTGGTTACAACGACTGCGTTGTTACCATGCATGGCTTTACATCGCAAGTTGTTTCTACGACTTGCGCTAAATGGCGCGCTGGACTTAGGAATAGTATAAATTACTATTCCTACTCCAGTTAGCGCAACAGCAGGGAATGTGTTGCATTAAAAATCCAACCCATTCCCTGGTGTTGCACGCCATCTATCGCGAGTTGTAGAAATGCCTTGCGATGTAAAGCCATGCTTGGTAACAACGCTGTTGTTGTAATGACCGTGTTATTACCTACCTGCGTGGTAACACCCGTGTTGAAACCGCTGTTTGCCAATTGGCGTTAAGAAAATTAACCGGAGTAAAACCAGCCAATACAGGCCAAGTGGCCCTGTCAATACTTAAGAGGCCCATCCGAACAGTAGTATTAGGATGGGGTAGGGTGCCGTTAGTGCTCTGTCGGCAGACCCAGGGGTACGTATCCCTGGGGTGTATGAGGGGAGTCCCTTAATGAGAAGGCAGGAGACTGTTCCAAGTAAACGTGAGGTTTGTTTATTTGGGGACAACACAAAGGCAATTAATAGAGTGTTCGCAGCACACTGGAATCCGGGCTTTCTATCAACTTGGGAAAAGTCTTGACAGGCGTAGCCTCTTCCTCGAGATGCCAAACCTGGAACCAAAAAAAAAATAGAAAAACAAACCACATATCAGTGGGGCGGTTCACTGTCCTAACTCGAAGGGGAAGGGAGCGTGAGGGAGCACCAAACACCATAACCTGGTGAAAGACAGCCAGTGGTGACCACCCTCACAGCTCTAGCCATTCCCACCCAGTGCTCATGACAACCCCTGTATCCGGCAACGTACCTACTCTAGTCACACTCCTCCAGGAGCATGGCGGATGGCAAGTGTTCTCATTGGCCTCCTTGCATTCTTCCTCCCCGGACCTTCGAGGGAGCGATACGGTCTTTGGGGGCAGCCTCTTCCTCCTCAAATCTCTCTGGCTTGTCTCTGCTTTCTCCTCCCGTGGTCGCGCTGAGAACCGGGACTTCCGCATTTCCTCGGTGGTGTTCGTCTCCAATTGGTGGTTTGCGAGTGACGTCACACATGCAGCCCCTGGCCAAGCTTCTCTCCACAAAGAATTAAAGTTTTCCGTAGGGGTCCTGCACATAAAGCACCATATCGTCCCTATTGGGGAACAACAGCAAGTCCTCGCGAACAGGAGTCTTTTGACACATCCCTCCCCCAGAATTTCCCTGATCAGGGGAAAGAGGAAAGTGGGAGATGTAATCAGCATTCCCTTGTTCGGACCCCTTCCGGTGACGGACCTCAAACTGAAAAGGTTGTAGGGACAGGAACCAGCGGAGCATCCTGTCATTACAGCCCTTGTTACGCTGCAGCCAGGTCAAAGGAGCATGGTCAGTATAAAGGACGAAGGGTCGGCCCTCAAGGTAGTACTGTAGCTTTTCGATACCCCATTTAAAGGCAAGGCACTCCTTCTCAATGGTCGGATAGGCCTCTTTCCTAGGGAAAAGCTTCCTACTGATGTAGAGGATGGGACATTCACAGCCCTCATCGTCTAATTGGGTAAGCACTGCACCAATCCCCACTACGGAAGCATCTGTCTGCAGTACGAAGGGCTTATGAAAATTAGGGGTCCTCAATACAGGAGATGTGGTTATGGCAGTTTTTAGGGACTGAAAAGCTGACTCCTCCGTAGCTGATGGGCAGCAGAGCCAAGAAGGAGAAGATTATTTCTTCAGCAGGTCTGTGAGGGGAGCGGCGATATTGGAGAACTGTGGGATGTACCGCCTATAATAGCCAACCAGGCCTAGGAAGGCCCGCAGCTCGCATTTCATGCTGGGAAACGGGGTCTCCTGTACTGCCCTTATTTTCTCGGTTTGGGGTTCTATGATACCTTTGCCTAGAACATATCCAGATATTTCACTTTTGGAAAGGCAAACCTGGACTTCTTTGCGTTTACATGTAAATGAGCATTTCTAAGCTCAGAAAAAATAGCAGTAAGATGGGTCAGATGATCTTTCCAGGTTCGGCTATACACCGCTATATCATCCAGGTAGGCTGAGGAGTATGAAAGGTGTTGGACCAATAATGTGTCCATTACCCTTTGGAAACTTGCTGGGGCACCATGTAGCCCAAAAAGCAGAACAGTGAAATGGAAGAGGCCGTCAGGGGAGGAAATGGCCGTCTTCTCCTGGTCAGCTGGGTTCAGGAGGATCTGCCAGTAGCCTTTTGTGAGGTCGATGGTGGAAATATATCGGGCCTAACTCAGGCGTTCTATAAGTTCATTGACTCTCGGGAGCGGATACACATTTTGTTTTGAAATACGGTTCACCGCCAGAAAGTCAATACAAAACCGGATACTGCCATCCGGGTTCGGAACCAATACCACTTGGGAACACTAATTACTTTTAGACTTAACGATAACCCCTAACTTTAGCATTTGCTTGATTTCCTTTTGGAGAGCAACACGTCTGGCCTCGGGGACTCTGTACGGTGTCTGCTTTATAATGACTCCTTCTTGGGTGGGGATAGAATGCATCGCTATGTGAGTTCTCCCAGGCCGATCTGAAAAGATGTCCTTAAAGGAGAGGAGAAGGGAATGTACTTCGTCTTTTTCTTCAGCACTCAACTCTGTGTTAATGATAATGGCGTCTACTGTATGTGACAATTCTTCTACTGTGGAGATGGTATGGGTTTTGTTAGGCGGGGGTCCTAGCCACTTCATCAATTGGTTGATGAGATACATCTGGGTCTTAGTCAGAAAAAGACCCAGGATGTAGGTGGTCTTGCCTATCTTTCTTGGGACCTGAAAAGGGCCTTGCCACTCGTTTTTTAGCTTATGGGGGGAAGTGGGAAGCAGAACGAGTGCCCAGTCACACATGGCCAACTCTCTCCAATTTTTTTTGTCGTAGAAGCTTTTCTGTTTCATCTGGGTTCTCTCTAGAGTCTCATGGGTAAGAGTACGTAGTTTCTGGAGAGGTGCCTTGATTTGGTTGGTGTAATCCAACAAGGAACGAGCCTCGGCGGTCCCATCCTTTTCCCAACTCTCCTTGGTTATTTCCAGGAGCGTACGGGGTCTCTGCCCAAAAAGTATCTCAAAGGGAGAAACGCCAAGACTACTCTGGACTTGGCTTCTAAGGACAAAGAGGGCTGAAGGGAGGAGCTGATCCCAAATCTTGCCATCTCCAGTCAACATTTTTTTGAGTGTCAACTTTAGGTGTCCATTGTAGCGCTTCACGAGGTCATCGGTCTGTGGGTGATATACCAAAGTCTTTATGTGTTGTATGTTTAGCTGTTTGCAAACTTGCTTCATTAATCTCGACACATAAGGGGTGCCCTGGTCAGTGATGATTTCACTGGAAAATCCATACCTGGAGAATACTTCTATCAACCGTTGGGCAATAGTGGGACTGGTTGCGGCATGTAGGGGAAGAGCCTCGGGATACCTGGTGGAGTAGTCCAATATGACCAGGACGTATCGGTGGCCCCTCTGGGATTTTGGGAGAGGACCTATAAGGTCCATTCAAACCCGGTCAAAAGGCTTGCCAATGATGGGAAGAGGATTCAGGGGTACCCTAGGTGGTATATATGGGTTTTTCTTCTGACAAATTGTACACTCCTGGCAATACTTCTGGATTTGGGCATGAACTCCTGGCCAAAAAAAGTTCTGCAAGATGGACTGAGCGTTTATTTCTGCACCACAATGCCCTGCAAGAAGATGGGCATGAGCAAACAACAATCTGGTCCCTGAAACCTACCGGAACCAACAATTGGGGCTCTGCACCTTCCTGGGCCAACCGATATAACAGGCCATTCTGCTCTATAAAACAAGGATATGTACGGAGTGGAGAATCCTGCTGTTCCTAAGCACTCTGCCAGGCGTTGCTGAGGGTGCTGTTGTTAAGTTGGGCAGTTCTGAAATGGGTGTCTATAGCCCACGGCTCGGACGCCCATTGTGAGGCGGTTTATTTTCTGGAGCCTTATGCAAGGCAGCCAACAATAGAGAGGAAAAAGAGGGATTGTCGATACCTAAAATGAGGGGCTCCGAAAGAAATGGAAGTACCCCTACTTCTGTTATTATTTCTATGCTTTCCTTTGTGCAGAGTTTTATAGTGGCCAGAGGATAGTGTCGAACATCCCTGTGTACACACCTGATACTGACAGACCTCCCTGGTATGAATTGGGATGGGGGCACTAATACTTCCCTTACCAAGGAGTGTCTGCACCCAGAGTCTAAAAGAGCTACCAAAGGACACAAGTTCTTAGTCAGATTCACATAATAAACGGGGCATGTTTCTTGGGCGTAGAGGATGGAATGGGGCACATAGCTGACATCCATAAGTTATTCTTCCGTCTTCTCCCTTTGTTTCCTGCAGAACCCAGCTATGTGGGCGCACTTGCCGCACTCGAAACACAGTGGACCAGAGGGAGAGAAGGAGTCCGGTTTCGCATTTTGTGACTTAGGAGCATCTTGCACTGGTTTGGGGGTCTTCTTTCGGTTCTGGGTGGGACGTGCCTGAGACTGCGTTCCGGTTCTTTTAACACGGGACGAGTCTAAGTCGGGGTGTAAGAGGTGGCCATCTCTATTGCATGCTGTAGGGTGGGACCAGCATGTCGGCGTAGCCACCTTTGAGTACCATAGGGAAGGGCCTCTAGGTATTGTTTGAGGTATATTTTATCCATGATCTCTTCCTTTGTGGACTCTGAGGGCTTAAGCCACCGGTCTGCGGCATATTTCAGTTTATAGAAGTGGGTTTTTGGTGTGTCTCCGGTTGCTCCCCTCTCCTGTCGAAACTTAAGACAATGTGCCTCATCGTCTATGCCCAACCGGTCAATCACAAACTGCTTTATGTGACCGTATGCTGCAGTCCAATCCCTATTGGCCATTTGATAGGCCGTCTGGGCCTCTCCGGTAAGTAGCGGCGCTAGATAGAAGGGCCAATGGTCAATGGGCCAAGCACTGGCTCTTGCGGCTCGCTCAAAGTTTTAAAAAAATTACACTGGATTGTCCTCTGGAGCATACTTTTGTAGGGGGACCACTGTTCCCGGTGGAGCCGCTGCTCTACCTTGTCCTAGCGTAAGCAACAGCTGGGATTGTCCCTCCTCAAGTTTGATGACATTGTCCGCTTGTATTTGTATGGCGGAGGTGAAGGACCAACTCGGCCTGGCTGGCGTTCCTTTCCATGGCCCATTCAAGCTTCCTTTCTGCCAATACATTTTCCATCTTGTGTCAGACGGCTGTTGCTCGCATTTTACACCACATTGTCGGTGGGCCAAGGGGTACGTATCCCTGGGTTGTATGAGGGAACCCCTTAATGTGAAGGCAGAAGACTTTTCTGAGGAAACATGAGGTTCGTTTATTTGTAGACAACAAAAAAGCAATTAATAGAGTGTTCGCAGCACACTGGAATCCGGGCTTTCTACCGTCTTGGGGAAAGTCTTGACAGGCGCAGCCTCTTCCTCGAGATGCCAAACCCGGACCAAAAAAAAAAGAAAAACAAACCACGTATCAGTGGGGCGGTTCACTCTCCTGACTCGAAGGGGAAGGGAGCGTGAGGGATCACCGAACACCATAACCCGGTGAAATACAGCCACCGGTGTCCACCCTCAAAGCTCTACCCCTTCCCACCCAGTGCTCTTGAAAACCCCCATATCCAGCGACCTACCTGCTCCAGCCACACTCCTCCAGGAGCGTGACGGGGCGGCGAGTGTTCTCGTTGGCCTTCTGCCATTTTTCCTCCCCAGACCTCCGAGGGAGCGATATGGTCTTTGGGGGCAGCCTCTTCCTTCTCGACTCTCTCTGGCTTGTCTCCGCTTTCTCCTGCCCGCGTTCGCACTGAGAACCGGGACATCCTCCTTTTCATCGTCGGTGTTCGTCACCAATTGGTGGCTTGCGAGTGACATCACAAATCCTGCCCCCGGTCCGGCTTCTCTCCACGAAGAATTAAAGGGGCCGGAGGGGTCCTGCACATAAAGCACCATATCATCACTATTGGGGAACAACAGCGAGTCATCATGCACAGGGGTCTCGTAACATGCTCCTATGCAATAAGAGGAACTTCGACAACCGCATATGGGCAGTAAGTTGCCAAAACAGCTGCAGCAGTATAGGCATGAAACTAATTATCATTCATATCCACAGCCAGAAAAGACTTTAAAACGGTACGAAGGATCTACCTCGACTACAAAAACAACGGGAGACCCCGTATTGGTGATTCCATGCTGCAACAAATGTTCAGTAACCACTGCCTGGCAATGAGCTAGAATTTCAAGCAGTTGAGCCATAAAGCCAACCCAAGGGATTCAAACAGTAGCACTAAAACGGGTCAACAACCTTTTAAAATTCAAGCTTTAAAAACCTACAGCAATAAGTAGTCCCTACAAACTGAGAGGCAAAGACCTCCCACCACAGACGTCTCTGGGATACGGTGCGAATGTAGTGTGGACAAGCACAAGCGCTACTCAGAGGTCCAGTGGATAAGTACCAGACCAAACGTTGACGGCGCCATGTTGCTGGGACTCCACAGAGTCACAGAACTATGTTTGGGATCATGGAACCTTAGAAGGCATGGATTGAGTAATCCCACTACGTGAGTACCCATGAGCTCAGGACCGACCAGCTATAGTGTCTTGCTTGCCCTCCTACTCACTCACGGAGGAACAAGTGATTAGACACCCCAGAACACAACCCTGCTGGCCCTCTCAGGAATCGCGGTTGAAGGCCCCACCCTTCAGCTCTCACTATTGTATTAGTCCATAGGGTGCATTATTTCTGGCCGCCATTGAGGGACTACTGTTGTGTTTGCCAAAGCCCTGGACTGCTGTACTCTGAGCGGAGCTTCAGCATCTCGGACCACTACGCCACACCTCACGGCCCCCGCTCCGCGGGAGCCGCTCGTGTGCCCTGAGACATCGCGGGAGTGTGGACGCTATTGTTGGGAGCCCTGGACTGCTGTTACCCGCCTGCTCTACCACCCACAGGCTGAAGGCGGGACTGCGAGGACCAGCGTGCTGTGCGGCGTTGATCGGCCGCAGCTGGTCCTCTTCCCGCCCCCTCCTTCTTCTACACCTATTTAGCTGGCAGGCTTCACGCACACGCGGGACGTGCGCAGGACAAAGCCTGGACAAAGGGCGGGCCGTCTGTGGCCGTCCGAGGCAGGTCGAGGCTGGGCTGGGCCCCCCCTTGGCTTTTATCGTTTACATTATATTTAAATATTGTTTCCAAGGGGTTGTTCTGGGTTTGTGATCTGTTTTTAGATCTGATTTAACAGGTGTTATGGCGGCCCAGTCGGTGAAGGGAAGAAATGATGGAGGGAAATCTAATACTGGAAGGTTAAAGGGAACTCTGGAAAATTACATCACACAGGTGTCAGTAACACTGAACCATCAGCTAAGTGCCGTTGAGAAGAGACTATCAACTGAGATAATTTCCAAACGTTCTTCTCTGGGGTCGATTCAGAATTGTATTTCACCAGAGAATTGTATTAGTCAGCGTTTAAGTGATCTAGGTTTGCCTGAGTCAAGTATCAAACTTGACTCTCTTGCAAATATACTTGAGGAAAATAATTCAATAGTCTCGCTGAATACTAGTGCTGACTTAGATGAAAAGTGCCAAAGTTCCCCAACGCCCTTATGTACCCCTATTCGTGATATGCATGTAACATCGCCGATATGTAAACGAGTGACAGGGAAAAGGAAAAGAAGAGGAGGGGGGGGCAAAAAGTAAAAGAGTCAAGATTGCCAGGATAATGAAAAAGGGGTCTAAGACCACGGATACGGGGGTTTATACCGGAATTGATAACCCAGTGCAGTTTAATCCCATGGTAAAAACTACATTTGCTGCACAGGGTGATGAATATCTGGTAGGACAGGTTGAACACTTGATCAAATCCCTTTTACTCCCGGTAATTGAACGACTTAGATTGGTCACTGTTAGCCTGGACAAACTGGAAATTGTTGCCAATGATAATTCTAAAATAATACAATCTTTAGCTGGTGAAATGAGGAAGGGAATAGATTTTACTGCCAACCATTAACAGGTAGACACTAGAGGTGCACAACTACCCACCATGTGTAAATCTCTAGCTCAGAATGGGAAGAAATTAGCACTACCCAACGGTACAAGACCGACCAACTTTGGGGATTTAAATACATGCAGTGAGACCAATAACGATAAGCAAGGGGCCCCAAATTCATATCAGGAGGCGCGTGCTGAAGCATCGAGATCAGCATTTGGCCATTTGCCCCCCGTACAATTGGATTCAGCTATGGGAAAACATTCCACACTAGATTTACCACCTGAAAGTGTGCCTTTGGTACTAGTTATGGTTAATGTTCCCTCCTTCCGTGCTGGGACAACTGAGGATTATTACCAACTAAAGTCTAAGGTTACACATTGGTTTTCAAAGAATTTGGAGGAGGGCCACGGGGTTGGACGCAATATAATCATGGCACGTAGAGTGGAAGGGGTGGGTCGCTCGAAGAAGTCTAGAGAAGGTGACTGTATAGTCATAAATTTTAATAACCCCAATTGCACTGCTAGGATCCTCTGGGAGATAGAGCAACATTCACTATCAAGGGGGCAGGGCATTGAAATTTTACCCCTATGGTTCTTTTATAGACCAGGTACCCACGAACCACCCACACCTAGGATTCCCATATCAAGGAATTTTAACAACCAAATTCGCACTATGGTTGGTCAAGGGAGGAGGTATACACCCCATATGACTCCAACGGGCCCATGGCACATAGGTGATCTATGGAATAGAGGTGGTGTTGAAGTTAGAAATAAATTCAATGTCCTATCAGGACTCAATGAATGCGATTGACTTGGTTCTAAACAAGTTGGCAGTAATCTGGTGTATGATTCTAACCCCCTCCTGGATCATCCTTCTAATCATGTATCTATGATAAAGGGTGACTCTAATCCAGTAGTTTTCGATGGTAGCTCTAAAGATTTAGTTGTACCAATGGTATGCTCTGCTGGGGAATTAGTAAATAATGCTTGGGAGGGGGGGTGGGGAGTCTAGTATCCTGGAATATAGCTGGCTTGCGACACAGACATGAGTCACATGATTGGGTAAATTTCATCAATGGTTTTGATGTGTGTCTTTTTCAAGAAACCTGGATGTGTGAACCTTCTTTTCTTCAGGGGTATCTGAACTACTCAGTTCCTGCAATTAAAGGTCAAAAGGGTCGCCCAAAGGGTGGTTTGACAATTTGGGTGAGGAAAAAGTCTATCTCTCCCTATCAAGTTGGTAGATTCAGGCAGTAAGGACATCCAACTTATAAATCTGCATATGGGCACTTTGGGGTGTCTTGACATATATAATGTATATGCTAGGGGCAATAATAGAGGAAAGTCAGAAGTACTAGAGGCTCTTATCTCCTTACTTGAAACTCATTCCCTCGACAATAACGTTATAATAGCTGGTGATTTTAATCGCATGTTCGAACCCCTGGATATTTGCGACGACTTTGTTGGAGCGGAAGAGAATAGGCATTGGGGGGTCCCCAGACTAGATTTAGAGCCTATTAGAAGGTGGTCTGAGGACGTTATTTGCTTAAATGTGATTTGTCTCGAAAGGGGCCTTAGGGCACTGAATGGGAGAACAAAGAGTGACAGGGGGGGGCTTGTACTTTTGACAATGGGCGAAGTAAGAGCAGGATAGACTATGTATTGTGTAGCCTAAAGCTATGGAAGAAAGTTTCTGATATGGAAGTTAAGCACAGGCTCGAAAGCGACCACGATCCCTTGTGTGTAGTGCACAAATGGTGGTCAACCCTGAATGGGAAGCCAAAAGTAGAGTGGGAAGGTCTCCCCACCCCTGTTCCTACTAATGATATGCGTCGGCTGAAATGGCCTTGTGTATTGGCTAACCAACAGTCCATGGACAGCATCAATATAGAGGTAGATGGTGCGATAATAGCACTGGAACAGGCTACTATAGTCACGCCAGGGTCAAGCGAAGCTACAGTTGTCCATGAAAACCTTTTTTCTGCTATTAAATCCCACTTCCAGAAACCAGTCGGGGAAACCAATAGGGCACCAACTAGGCCTGCAAAGTGGTATAATGCACAGTATAGGGACGCTAGGCTTGCTCTGGGCACTGCTATTAAAACTAGGGAACAGACTGCTATTCGTAGTGCCAGAAATAATTATAAAGATAGTTTAGCTACTGCAAAAAAGTTGTGGGATGAGCTGCATTGGAGTGAGCTAAAGGAAGCATGCAGTAATAAAGACTCCAGGTTTTCTGGAACATTGTTAAATGGGGAAAAGGAGGTGAACCCGACTGTCCTGCCAATAATGTCCGGGAGGAGGATTGGGTCAATTATTTTAAGCCACAATATGCTGAAGCTAACCCTAGCAGGGAGATGAATGGGTTTAAGGCTGTGTTTCCCAAAGCAAATCTTTTCAGCCATGGTGAGGTGTTAACGGCACTCAGCAAAGTGTCTAGGGGCAGAGCACCAGGTCTGGACGGGGTACCGGCGGACCTTTTTATTAATGATATGGAACGCTGGGGCAAATATATTTTTCTTCTGTCTAATGCTGTTGCCCGGGGTGCATTAGTACCGTATTCCTGGAAGGGTGCAATTATCATCCCAATTTACAAGAAAGGAGACCGGGGCTTGCCGGGTAACTACAGACCCATAAGCTTGATAGCTACCATCCAAAAGGTGGTGGGGAGGATGGTGGTTAACAAACTTAAGTACTGGGTTGATGAGCACAACGCATTATCCCCTTATCAGGCTGGGTTTCGGAAGGCCACAAGCACTGTGGGCCAGGTGTTCCTCTTTACTTTGCTATGGTGGCGAACGGTGGTGCTAGGGGAGGGCAGCCTGTATGCAGCTTTTGTTGATTTGCGGGCTGCCTTCGACCTGGTCCCTAGGACTAAGCTGTGGTTAGTATTGAGGAGCCTTGTACTACCTGAGGAACTACTAACCCTGGTTATGAGGTTGCACGAGACGAATTTTCCTAAAATTCAGTGGGGTAGGCAGGGGGAGACCACTAATGACTTCCCGGTCGAACGGGATGTTCAGCAAGGGTGTGCTATGGCCCCCTTGCTTTTTTCATTATTTATTAACAGGGTAGTTGCAAGAATGTTATCTGTTAATGTTGATGCACCCTCGTTGGCGTGCATTAAGGTACCGATTTTAATGTTCGCAGATGACACCCTGATTTTATCAAAGACCCCGAGTGGCCTACAACGTGCCCTCTATATTTTTGATGAATTCTGTGGGGAGCACGGTCTAGAAGCCAATGTAGCAAAAACTAAACTAATGACCTTTAACCCCCACCGTAATTTTCGGTCCAGGGTGTTTATGAACCAACGCCCGTTAGAGGTAGTCAGAGCCTTTACTTATCTTGGTATCTATGTAACTGATGATCTAAGATGGTCCCAGCATATAGACCTTGCGATACTAAGGCATAGGCAAATAGTCGGAGCTCTTGGGGCTGAGCATAGAAAATCAAAGTCCAAACCAATAGCGCCAGATCTAAAGGTATACGAGGCAAAAGCCCTGGGATCAGCATTATATGGGGCAGAGTTGTGGGGATTCGGGAAGCTCCTCTGCATGCAGAAGTCCGAAAACAAGTTTTTTAGGACAGTTACGGGTCTTCCCAAAAGCACCCCCTTGCTCCCCCTCAGATATGATTTGGGCAGAAAGGCCGTAGGTGATCTGGCGAGGCTTCGCCCGATTTTATATTGGAGGCGGCTCTGGACTACTCCAGAGCTCAAACACTATGCCGAGGGCTTCCTAGCAATGATTGAAGCTGATGTGTTTCACAGGATAAAATGGCTAAAGGATCTTTGAACCTTGTTGTGTGCGCTTGGCCTTCAATTCCTTTGGGACAATCTGCTAGTAGTCGCTTTTCCCAGTAAAAAAACAATTAAAGAGCTTTATTGGGATTATGTTGCTAAGTGGGATTGGAGAAAAACTGATGCGGAATCTATGGCAGGTCGATATCTGGAAGCTAAATCACTCCCTGTCATAGAACTGTATTGGGACAACGTAACCAAGCCAGGGGATAGGAAACTTCTCTTTCAGATGAGGATAGGAGCCCTTCCCCTTAGGTCCCTAACTGGCAGGTGGAGGGGATCATCTAACACCACCTGCCCTGTCTGTGGAACCACAAAAGAAACTATTGGTCATTTTCTATTCTCTTGTAGGGCCTATGTCGCTCCAAGGCGGATTTGGTTAACACCTGCCTGTAAGAATTTAGGCACCTCTAGTAGTTCAGTGGCACTGAGAATTATCTGTACTAGCTCCTGCTTGCCATTAGCTATAGCAACAGCTAAATATTTGGGGTGGGCATGGGTTATCAGGCAGAAAGCTATAATCAAGGGACCACCCATATAGGGATTGTTGTATTTGCACATATTTGATCAATTGTGGAAATTTTTGCAAACCTGTAAATTGTTTTTTATTGATATGTTATGCATTCTAATTGATTTCCTTGGAGGCGCCTATTTAATGATGTTTTAATGATGTTCTAAATTTATGTATGTAATGTGCTTTTATGAGAATGATTCAAATAAAGCCTCTTGAATTGTATTAGTCCACTATAAGCTCTGACAGAGACATGAAAAAAGTTTTTTTTTTTTTTTTAACTATCGTGCTCTAGTATGCAATATATGTGCCACAATAAGTATGAAAATGTCTAACACCAATACAGTCAGCATAGTAAGTAGTACATAATTCATAAAAGGAACTGTAATTGTATAAGACAGGATAGCCTAACCACCCTCACCTTCCACAGTAGCTAAACCATTATATCTCGGAAGATGTCTGGGTTTTGACAGCAGACACTGTAGCTGAGCATGCACAGATGAAAGTTCTACATCTCAGGCACTGTTACAGTCTCTTCCGTGGAAAGATCCCTCTCCAAGTGTTTGTTATTACCAATTTGTGCATATTTATATGAGAAAAGTATGTGTTCCCTGAACAACAGCTGCATTTGTGTGTTTTGTCTAGGTTCTAGGGCTTGACCAGTACACAATAACAAGGGACATTGTTGTTTGGCACACCGACCCAAAGACGACCCTCAGAGGCACCCTCGTCTACAGACCCCCGGGACCACGTACACAATTCAGCGAAGACATCACGGACTTCATCAGCCCGCACGCCCTCCGCTCCGCTGACTACATCCTCCTAGGGGACCTCAACTTCCACCTGGAGAACAACAAGGACCGCAACACCACCGCCCTGCTGGACAACCTCGCCAACCTCGGACTCAAGCAACTTGTCAACACCCCCACCCACTACGCCGGCCACACGCTTGATCCCGTCTTCTCAGCCAGCAAGCACATCACCTTCAGTCACTCCACCGGACTTCACTGGACCGACCACAGCTGCGTCCACTTCAGCTTCAGAAGAACCACGACCCACTACCACCCGCAACAGGTCCCTCGCAGGAGCTGGAACAAGATCACCGCCGAGCAGCTCACCACCTCCCTCAGCCAGAACCCACCCGCCAGCACAACAGACCCCAACGAAGCAGCCCGCAACCTCACACAATGGCTGACCGCCTGCGCCGACTACCTCGCGCCACTTAACAACCGCCCAGCAGACCCAGAAGCAAGAAAGCCTCCTGGTTCACCGACGAACTCAAGAATTCCAAGAAGAACTGCTGCACCCTCGAGAAAGCCTGGCTCCGCGACCAGACCACAGGCAACAGGACCGCCCTCAAAGACGCCACCCGCAAGCACCACCAACTCATCCGCACCACCAAGAAGAAATCACTGAAGAAACGACTGGACAACAACGCCCACGACAGCAAGGAACTCTTCAACATCGTCAAGGAGTTCTCCAATCCCAGCACCAGCAACAACGACATCACTCCTTCACAAGATCTCTGCGACTCTCTCACCTCGTACTTCCACCGCAAGATCACCGACATCCACAACAGCTTCGGCGCACCTTCCACGCACCCAATCGTCGAACCAACGCCCCCCACCGCCACCCTCCGCACCTGGACCACGGTGACCACCGAAGACACAGCCCGCACGATGAACACCATCCACTCCGGATCCCCAACCGACCCCTGCCCCCACCACGTCTTCAACAAGGCCGACTCCATCATCGCACCCCAACTCCGGGACGTCATCAACTCATCCTTCAACACCGCCACCTTCCCGGAGAGCTGGAAGCATGCCGAGCTCAGCGCCCTACTGAAGAAACCAACAGCGGACCCCACCGACCTCAAGAACTTCCGCCCCACCTCGCTCCTCCCCTTTCCTGCCAAAGTCATCGAGAAGACCGTCAACAGACAGCTTGCAGCCTTCCTCGAGACGAACGGATCCCTCGACCCCTCGCAGTCCGGGTTCCGAGCCAACCACAGCACCGAGACCGCCCTCATCGCAGCCACCGACGACATCCGAGCCCTGCTCAACAATGGGGAAACAGCGGCCCTCATCCTCCTGGACCTCTCTGCAGCGTTCGACACCGTCTGCCACCGCACCCTAGTGCAACGCCTCAGCAACATCGGGATCCAGGAAAAGGCACTGGAGTGGATCATTTCATTCCTCGCCGGAAGAACACAAAGAGTCCGCCTCCCCCCGTTCCGATCCAAGGCCACCAAAGTCATCTGCGGCGTACCCCAAGGATCTTCGCTCAGCCAAACCCTTTTCAACATCTACATGAGACCTCTTGCAACCATCGCACGCCAACACAACCTCAACATCATCTCCTACGCCGACGACACACAGCTGATCCTCTCTCTCACCCGAGACCCCGACACCGCCAGAACGAGCCTACACGAAGGGATGAAAGACGTCGCCGAATGGATGAAGAACAGCCGCCTGAAACTGAACTCAGACAAGACGGAAGTCCTCATCCTGGGACCATCTCCCTTCGCCTGGGACGACTCTTGGTGGCCTCCCGCCCTGGGCACCGCTCCCAAGCCAACAGACCACGCACACAACCTGGGCTTCATCCTGGACTCCTCCCTCTCGATGACCAGACAGGTCAACGCCGTCTCCTCATCGTGCTTCAACACCCTGCGTATGCTCCGTAAGATCTTCCGATGGATCCCCACCGAGACCAGGAAGACCGTCACCCAGGCACTCGTCACCAGCCGACTTGACTACGGGAACACCCTCTAGGCGGGAACCACAGCCAAACTACAGAAAAAACTCCAGCGCATACAGAACGCCTCTGCCCGACTCATCTTGGACATCCCCCGACGCAGCCATATCTCCGGACACCTGAGGGACCTGCACTGGCTCCCCGTCAGCAAAAGGATCACGTTCAGGCTGCTCACCCACGCACACAAGTCTCTCCACCACCTGGGCCCCGAATACCTCAACGACCGCCTGACCTTCTACACACCCACCCGCCAGCTACGCTCTACAAACCTCGCCCTCACCGCTGTACCACGCATCCGTAGAGCCACCGCCGGAGGAAGATCCTTCTCCTACCTGGCAGCCAAGACATGGAACTCCCTCCCCATCCACCTCCGGCTGACACAGGACCACCTCGCCTTCAGGAAACAACTCAAGACCTGGCTGTTCGAGCAGTAGCAACCCCCTCCCCCCAGCGCCTTGAGACCCTTCCGGGTGAGTAGCGCGCGATACAAATGCCATGATTGATTGATTGATTGATTGATTTGACCTTGTCTACTGTGTGCAGACTAAATCCCAGGAAAGAACATAACGCGAAAACAACAGCAGGTTCTGTGTGAAAGTACAGTGTGGCACAAAGGAAAATACGTTGGATTTAATATTATGCGCATCGCAAAGGACAGTCTGCATGCTCATGCTAACATAGGAAGAACGTCAATAGGCCTGCATGGGACATATGACACTGCCTGACGCATATCACTTTATAACAGCCTGCCATGTCAGTCCATTGGGTATGGTAAAGCATGATGTAGGCACAAGAGAATCTATGATCAGGGTGCCATCACTGTGTGGAAGTAAGTTGGCTGCCAGGACCAAAATCGCAACACCCAGAGGATGCAGGTACACATACAAGTGCCTGGGTCTGAATAAAATGATGTGTGACACCCTGCAGAGAGCCAACTGTGGAAATGATGAAATGTATTTTTTTCTTCTTTTTTTTATCCTTGTTTGCCTTGTTGCCACCCTTTTTCTAACGAAACCACCCTGGGTTTATAACCTCATTTACTGGATGGGGGGGGGGGGTGGTAGATAAAAGCTTAGAGAACAGAGGCCCCACGACCGGGCACCCTCGAAAAACCACTGGAGGGCCTCTTCCCCCACCCACACAATCAAACCCTTCCCTTATCTTCCTGCACACACAGGAAAGATTTTCACCAGCCGAGGCAGTTAAAGGATTAATCATTGGACTATTATCTCAAAACCCAAAACCTATATCTTCCCCCATATCGTGCTAGAAAAGGCTTCCAGAAATTGTATCTTTTTCTCATCTGATCCAAAATATCCAACTTAGCAACAAATCTCATTGAATGTAGCCAGCTACCCTCTGTAGGGGTGACCGGAGAGACCCAGAGCTTACACAGCTCTCTTCGAGCCAAAAGCACATTATAAAATACAAGCTTTACATTGTCACTCGTGCCCCTAGCTTGCAAATGGGATATTCGATATATGACCAGCTCAGCGCTTTCCTTGAGTTGCAAACCTAGGACGCTTGACAGGCAGCTACTCACGGCCTCACAGAAAATCTGAAGCTTCGGGCACTTCAGAAACATGTGCAAGTCATCTTCGTTCAGGCTTCCACACTTGGGGCACACCACCACTCCACCTGAGTCGAATTTCGAAAGTCTTCGTGGAGTCCAGTAGGCCCTGTGCATCGTGAAGAAACGATTCCTCCTTAAATAAATAAATCAATCAATCAATCATGCCATTTGTATAGCGCACTACTCACCCGGGAGGGTCTCAAGGCGCTTGGGGGGAGGGGTATGCTACTGCTCGAACAGCCAGGTCTTGAGTTGTTTCCTGAAGGCGAGATGGTCCTGGGTCAGCCGAAGGTGGATGGGGAGAGAGTTCCAAGTCTTGGCAGCCAGGTAAGAGAAGGATCTTCCTCCGGCGGTGGCTCTTCGGATGCGTGGTACGGCTGCGAGGGCGAGGCTGGTGGACCGTAGCTGGCGGGTGGGCGTGTAGAAGGTCAGGCGGTCGTTGTGGCACTTGGGGCCCAGGTCGTGGAGAGACTTGTGTGCGTGGGTGAGGAGCCGGAACGTGATCCTCTTGTCGACGGGGAGCCAGTGCAGGTTCCTCAGGTGGCTGGAGATGTGGCTGCGTCGGGGAACATCCAGGATGAGTCGGGCGGAGGCGTTCTTTTTTTTTTTTTTTTTAAAAGACGTTTATTAAATTTTCAGGTATACACAGCGTCTTGCACACAACCCAGAGGCTGGCCGCTATTTACCATACGTACAGTATCACAACAGTAATGCAATGTTAACGGCCATCCTCGCCAAGTCGTAAATCTTGTATATATCAGCTGAGTACATTCGGATAGTAGTGTTCACAGACCTAGTCCGTCTTATTTTATATTAAACAACCATAACTTGTCTCTAAGAAAAGTAGGATTAAACCAGTCATTATCAAAATCCTACAGGGTTACACATTACAAGCATTTTCAATTGGGTCCTATGTACACTATCATACTATGGAAACAGCTCCCATCACAATCCATACCACTAGTCTTGCCTGGCACTCTCTGCGCCTCCCCCCGTCTAGCACGACATACCTCGTAATTGCAACTATGACCCTCCCCTAGGCGCACTCCAAGGCACACAGTCTATAGTGCTTTGTCTTAGACCATTTCTCAGCATATTTATTCCAAGGACATCCCCCTCCGTGCCCCAAAACATATAGAAGGCCATAATATAGGGAAGACACTTTATCACTCCCTCTACGGGTCATCATCAGGTTCTAGCAGGTCCTCCGGGGGCTCGCATAAGTTCCCTCGATATTCGTTCCAATTATTCCATATTCTCGACCATTTCTTAGGGGGGCGGAGGCGTTCTTGATGCACTGGAGTCTTTTCTGTAGCTTGGCTGTGGTTCCGGCGTAGAGGGCGTTTCCGTAGTCCAGTCGGCTGGTGACGAGTGCCTGGGTGACAGTCTTCCTGGTCTCGGTCGGGATCCAGCGGAAGATCTTGCGAAGCATACGCAGGGTGTTGAAGCACGATGAGGAGACGGCGTTGACTTGTCTGGTCATCGAGAGGGAGGGGTCCAGGATGAAGCCCAGGTTGCGTGCGTGGTCGGTTGGCTTGGGTGCGGTGCCCAGGGCTGGGGGCCACCAGGAGTCGTCCCAGGCGGAGGGCGAAGATCCCAGGATGAGGACTTCCGTCTTGTCCGAGTTCAGTTTCAGGCGGCTGTCCTTCATCCACTCAGCGACGTCTTTCATCCCTTCGTGTAGGCAGGTTCTGGCGGTGTCGGGGTCTCTGGTGAGGGAGAGGATCAGCTGGGTCTCGTCGGCGTAAGAGATGATGTTGAGGTTGTGCTGGCGTGCGATGGCTGCGAGAGAAATATGTGGGTTTTACTGTTTTATAAAACATAGACATTGTTATTTGCCATTGGTCTTCTGTCGCGATCTCCGCCAAGCATCCTGAGCATCAGCCAATACCATAAGGATATTTCTTTTTTTTTTTTAAAGCAATTAGAAAAAAGCTTCTGTTCCAGTTAATTGGAGGTCCCTATTAAATTGCTGAATACTGCATACCAACTTTGAATCTGAAGGAATTTAAATCTAGAAATACTGGGGCCTCCTCACACTGGCCCCACAAAATTAGCTGTCCATCCGGAAGTATCTGTTTCCAAATCAAAAGAGCCATCTTCTTTAAGGGTGCGAGCCAGTAAATCTTTAGTCCAAAGTGGGGACCCTGGTCCGTCCCATATTGAAGCCATCTGGCTAAAATAAGGAATTTTTAAAGCCCTTCTAATTCTATACTACGTTTGCGCAATATCCCTTAAAACCTTTAGCCTAACCTTCTTAAAATATTTCGGATCAGCAAATGTGTACATAAACCCATTTTCAGCATTTTTCTGCTTCTTCAGCATCTCCCTAAACATTCTCCCTATTTCTGTGTCTGTAGGGGTGCCCAGTAGCTTCCTGCCATTTTTTAACAAAAATGCCCAAGAGTAAAGCTGCAAATCTGGCAACGCTAGTCCCCTCTTCACTAGCTTCCTCCTAAGATTATTCCAAGAAAGACATGGCCCTTTTGATGCCCAGAGGAACAAACTAATCTCGCCCTGCAATCTTGTGAACCACTCCTTCTTGAAAGCCAAGGGGATTGTTTCAAATAAGAATGTTAGCTTTGGAAGGATCATCATTTTCACCAGGTTTACCCAGCCAAATAGTGTGAGCGGTAAGTGCATCCAGCCCGGTAGACTGGCACTAAACTCCTTGTTAAGCCTGACAAAGTTAGTCTTGGCTACACTATGAGTAATCTTAACTCCAAGATACCTCATATCATTTTTACAAGGAATACCCTCAGTACTCATATTCCAAGCCATCACTTCTGTTTTCTGCTTGTTGATATCATAGCCTGAAATACTTCCAAACTCACTATTTATATCTAGGTGACAAATCATGGTTTGTTATAATCTGGGTGTATAAATTATAATATGTAATGTAATGTAATGTAATGTAACGAGATTTGTAAAGCGCATGGTTACCCGGACGCATCCCAGCGCTGGGAGTAAGTAACACTCACAGGAGGGAGTGAGAAGCAAAGGATCACTGGGGGAAAAGGAATGTTTTCAGGAGCTTCCGAAACCGCAATGCATATAGGACAATCTTCTTGCTCCAGCCTTCAAAGTCAAAAGGCACGATATCCTCAGCACACCTTATTTTCCGCGCCAATGGCTCAATATATAAATCAAAGAGAATTGGAGACAGAGGGCACCCTAGCCTAGTACCCCGCATGATCTGAACTGGCTGGGTCAACACCCCATTAACCGGCACCCTAGCTGTGGGTGCCAGGTATATAGGTATATAGCTGTCAACGTTTTACACACATTTAAGCCCAAATTGAGATATTTAGCCAATGTCTGCAGGTATACCCAGTTAACACGGTCAAATGCCTTGGCGGCATCTAACGTGATAACCGCCAAGGGGAGATCGTATGACGTAGCCATATCTATGGAACCAATGAGGGAAAAAGTCAGCTCTTTCAATAATCTACCCTTTATGAAGCCCTTCTGGTCCTCATAAACCAAATGTGACATAACACTATTCAACCTCCCTGCTATAATTTTAGCAACAAGCTTGTAGTCAGCATTTAATTAGGAGATAGGCATGTACGAATCTGCACTCTTTGGTGTCTTCTCTGGCTTGAGTATCAAGGTTATATTGGCCTCATTTCAAGAGGACGGCAAAGAAATATCGGACAAGAAAATCTCATTTAATAACTTGCCTCAAAATAGGTGTTAAAACTCCGAGTAGAGTTTTATAAACCTCAACCGGGAGGCCATCTGGCCCTGGCGTTTTACCTTTTTTTCCCCCTCTTATAACCTCTTCAACCTCCTCAATAGATATCTCTTGATTCAAAATATCCCTTAGATCATCAGATAAAGGGTCCATATATTCCATCCATTTCAACACATCCTGTTCTTTAACAACCAAATCTTCCTTATAGACCTTCCACTAATGACCATAAAATGCTGCAGCGATCCCCTTGCTATCAATAAGCACCATACCCGTCTCTTCACTTTTCATTTCTTTAATCAAATTCCGGACCTGGTCACTCTTAGCCTTCCAGGCTAATAGTTTGCTGCAGCCCTCACCATATTCAAATTGTGCCAACTGGCTGGCTTCCCACTTCTCCTAAACTCCATCTCTCAGAACTCCTAATAAGTTTGCTTTTAAATCAGTTAACTCCTCCATCTCTTTTTCACTAGCCACCCTAGCTCCTGCTTCCACTAAACCTGCTTCCAGCTATTGAATCTGCTCTTCCAGAGATGACACCCTGCTGTAGTATAATTGCCTTCTCTTTGCTGCCACGGCTCCTAATCTACCTCGTAAGTAAGTCTTGTAGGCATCCCAGACAATCCCAGTCTTAGCTGAACCCTGGTTTCTTTAAAAAAAATCCTGTGTTTCATCCTTTAAGACCTCCACTGACTCTTCTTCTAATAATATTGTGCGATCCAACCTCCAGATTGTACCCATTGTGCTGTCTCCTATTATCAACCGGAGAAATATAGCTGAATGATCCGATAAATGAACTCCAATATGTTTGACCTGCAATACTGAATCCTTCACCCTCCTGTCCACCAAAAAATAATCAATCCGTGATTTTTGCTTGAATTTTTTATTATAAAATGTAAAACCTAACTTCTGACTAAACTTGTATCTCCATATATCACACAGACCCCACTCATTCATCAGCAACCTAACTCTTTTGACATCTTGGGGTTCACTACCGCTCTGCTGTTCTCTGACCTATCTAATTTATGGTCCAGAACTGTGTTGAAATCCCCTGCCATGATAATCTGACCCGGAAAACTCAAAAGATCTTTAGCTAATTCATCCAGTGGGCCAATATCATCCTGGTTAGGACCATAATATCCCACCAGAATAAGAACCTGCCCAAAAACATTTAATTTAACTATCAACCACCTCCCTGCTACACTTGAAGCCTTACCTTCTATTGAGATATTCAAACCTTGCTTAACCAGTAGTGCAACACCTTTAGTTACTGCAGTCTGCAGTGTATAGACTGCATGAGCCGTCCATCTGTGTGCTGCAAACAGCTTCCTACTCTCTTCCTCCATCAAATGAGTCTCCGGTAGTATAATAACTTGTGCCGTGGAATCCTTCAAATATTCCATTATCATATCTCTTTTTCTCTTCACACGAAGGCCATTTATATTCCATGACAGAACTTTCAACTCTTTCAATCCAACCCCGCTCATCTCCTAAAGAAAAACGCGCGCAACAGACATTCCAGCCACAGCAACAAAACATCTGAGGAATTTTTTCTACACTTTCCCACTACCACTCCCTCCCCCTCCCCAAAAAACCCACAGCCCACCCACCTTTCCCTGTAAAACCCTGCCCAACTACCCATCCATCTGTGTGCTGCAAACAGCTTCCTACTCTCTTCCTCCATCAAATGAGTCTCCTGTAGTATAATAACTTGTGCCGTGGAATCCTTCAAATATTCCATTATCATATCTCTTCTTCTCTTCACACGAAGGCCATTTATATTCCATGACAGAACTTTCAACTCTTTCAATCCAACCCCGCTCATCTCCTAAAGAAAAACGCGCGCAACAGACATTCCAGCCACAGCAACAAAACATCTGAGGAATTTTTTCTACACTTTCCCACTACCACTCCCTCCCCCTCCCCAAAAAACCCCAGCCCACCCACCTTTCCCTGTAAAACCCTGCCCAACTACCCATGGTAAACAGCCCTATGAGTGACCCCTCGACGAGCAGTGCAACGTCCTAAACACGCTAGTGTAAAACAAATAATATATCCCCAAAACAACCTTAACTACCTTTAATAACTCACAGAATTCGTTTAAACGACAACAATCTTCATATATTACCAGGCTGTTGTTGTTCAAGAAATGTAACCACATCCTCTACAAAACGAAAGGAGTACATCTTATTATTCCACATCACTTTCAGAAGAGCTGGAAATTTTAATTGCACCGAGGCACCCAGTTTCCCTAATGGCTCAATCCTTTTCCCCAACTCCCATTGCCTATTAGCAGTTACCATTGACAAATCAGATCTTACTTCAACCTTAACTCCATCCACCTCCATGGATTTCTTTTTCAAGGCCTTGGCTAAAATCTTCTCCTTCAAGGTATAAGTAATAAAGTTGATCAAAATTCTCCTTGGTTTAGCATGGTTAGGGTTCAACTTGAAGGGATCTCTACGTATTCTCTGGATATCCCTAGAGATTTCCTCCTCTGACTCCTTCAGTTGTAACTCGCTCTTCAACAAATGGACCACAAAACTTCTGATATCTGCTCCTTCTTTACCCTCTGGAAGTTTTAGAATGTTTAAGTTGTTCCTTCTTTGAACGTTCTCTAATCTCTTTACCCTTTCCTCATGCTCCCTTTCATTAACCTTGAAGCCTTCACTCTCTTTGCGATTAACCAAAATCTGCTCTCTAAGATCCCTGACTTCGACTTCCATTGCTATTGTTCGGCTGCTCAAATCATCCATCTTCTTCTCCAACAACCCACATGTAGCCCTATGCTTTCCTGATTTGATTCAGAAGTCTCAAATCTTTTTTGTATCTCAAAGTTAAGGGTTTTAAGCATCAAAATTATAGATGGGTCACTACTCCCCTGCTCTGAGCCTCCCTGCAACTCATTCTGCGGACCCTTCGAGGTTACCACCCCTCCCCCTTCTTCTGAAAATAAAGTCGCTTCAGGGTCTGAACCTGTTATACTTGAGTTAGTCCCATCCGAGACAGACACTACCTCATCATCACACATCTCTACAGACAAGGCTTGGAATCGGTTTGGGCTTAAATGTACAGTCCAATCAACCGAATCTGTATTTGTAACCTCACTCAAACCCCTCCCCGGTCCTAACCGACCTCTCTCTTGTTGTCGATATATTTGCTTATCCTGACGGGATAACACTGGCCTTGTCTGAGATTTTCCCCTCAACACTAAAGTCTTTGGTAGCACTTTAAAGTAAGACCTGAGGGATGGTGTCACCTTTATCTTACGTTCTAAAGATGCCCCTCTTGCCAGTTTAGTATGTACTTTAGTGTTCTTCGCAGAGCGCCTGCCTCTAACCTTTACTTCCCTTACCTCCCTTGCCTCCTGCTTGTTGTTCTTATTACTCTGCTTATTGTTCTGCCATTTTGTAGCTATATCAGGTGAACCCTCTGAATCAGTGCCGACCCTCACCCCTCCTTTCACAGCACTTCTTAAAGTATACCTAGATAATCCCCTCACTCCCTCTGCTCCCCCAATACCGGGCTTGTTACTATCCACAATAATCCCCAAACCCAACTGCCCACCTTTATCCTCAAACCTGAACTCCTTACTGCCTCTCTGTTCTTGCTCCTGTGCCTGGTAAAGCAAAAGAGGGGACTGTACTTTTAAGCTCTCTGTTAAAGAAACCTGCTCCGTGCTCCTATCGGGGTTTCGGTCAACCTGCCTTCCTCTTCTTCCTCGGCCGCCCCCCCTAAATAGGATCCTAGCAGCGGCACTGCATCCCTTTCCCACCTCTGAAGCCGCTCTCCCCCACTGCAGCCCCCCTTGACTCGCTTGGCTCGCAGGCTCCTCCCCCTCCTCCAGCCTCGCCAGACTCTGTTCACCTCCGGGAGCCGCTGACGCCATACACCGCAGGAGCACAGAACAGCCACAGCCAGGTAACCTGTGTCGTCTGGGACAGTTTTTTTGCTTCCCCGTTCAAAACTCCATCACACACGATTCCGCCGCTCCTCACCTTACACTACCAACAAAAACAACTGCAAACATCACCGCCGTCTCGGAGAGCACTCGCAGCCCGCCACTAGCCGGCCGCCATGTTTTCCTCACTGTCCATGATGAAATGGGTGGAATGTCAGTGATTGTATTCTGACTAGTGTGACAAGGCCCATCCACTCAGCGTAGGCACACAGTAGTAGTTAAATCAATGCTGAGATCCAGTCACCTGAAAGAGAAATACAGTGTGATTTGCAATCCATACCCTTGTGTAACAGGTGTCCTGTGCATCAATGAGGAACTGAAAGTGAAATGCATTGCACCTTGATTGTCAACTGGTTTACTAATGTCAAAATCTAGGAGAGATCAACAATAGCATTTCTCCAGCTCATGGCAGAGGATAAACCCTCTCCTCCAGGCCAGCACGCTGTCTAGGACTTCATTGATGATGACAACCTGCAAACCATCGATCAGGACACCCTACAAGAACTCCTGAACTCCATCGGGACATCATCTCCAGACATGGGGAGGGTCAACAGCATCATGGTGTCTCCACATCCGCCCCTGCCAACCAACAGGCACCACTTGCCAACACACCCAGACCCCTGGACTCTGAGGACTCACAGATTACCTTCCTACGTGCTACAGTAGGAGTCCAGCTGGGATGGAAACAATGGCGGCAACCCTAGAGGGAGTCTGTGGGTGTCTCAGGCCCATTAGAGACACCTACTCTCCGTGGCCTCCAGAAGTCTCTGGGTGACATCGCTGGTGTCATGAGGCAGAGGCATGAACAAATCCCATGCCAAAGTAGCACCAGAGAGGTGGCCAACCAGCTGGGAGCAATAAGAACCAGCTTGGAGTTCATGGAGAGAAAGCAGGACTCTCACTTTGCTGCCTACCACTGCGACTTTGCTGCTGTGTTACAAAACTAGCAGATCCTCAAACCTGCTGTGCTGCCTCATGTATTGGCACAGATTAATGCTGCTGCAGGCATGGGATCCACATTTTCTGCCCCTGATGTGTGTGTACCCCCTTGGCTGCTGCAACAATACCACCACCCACACAGAGACACTGTACACATCAAATGAGGAAGACATGGACGGCTCCTCTTTCCAATTAAAAAGTGTCTGGTAGCAGTCATCTGTGCCGCATACCCAGTTTCTCCTTTGCCTTGTGCTTATGAACATGCCAGGGAAAATCAGCTGCCATTGTCCTCATTCTGATTTTGCCTTGTTCATCTTGACTATTTGTGGATTGGCAACATGGCCTATCCTCCTCAATGACATTGTGGTCATCCTCTTCACTGAAGGACTCCTCTCCTCCACATGTCCCATTAAATGTTCCCCACATGAACTCTTTCTGGACATCTACTGGCACAAACCATCTTTAGGGGTTGTGGTCCAATGAACTTTACCTGTGAGCCATTCCATAATTTGTACACGTTTAGGCAGTGAGAGGGAAGCTTATTTGGTAACCTATATGGGTGTGTTGACTAGCAAGGGGTTATTCAGGGTTGCAAACATGAAGTTCAACTGGTATCATACAGGCAGAGTTATCCCCTTCTTTGCTGAAGATGTAATGGTTACGTCCTCAGCTGCGGTGCTGCTGTGCCAAGGACGCAACCATTAAGTCCTTGCCACAGCAGTAAGTAATCCCTCTACTGTAACCAGCAGAGGGATTTCTTTTTTTTTCTTTCAGCCTCTGGAGCTGGGAATGAGCTTCTCCAGCTGCCTGAGGCATGTTCTTTTTTTACTTTGGGCATGTTCAGCACACTAGACTCGGGGATTCTTTTTTTTAAGACCTCGGGTGAAGGCTTCCACAAATGGGCATTATAATGCCCCCACCCCTCTCAAATATTGGCAGAGTATTTCTGTCCCCCTGGGGAGCAGATGGAGACAATTGCCCCCGATGATCTGCCCCTGGCAGAAAGCCCATAAGGCACCAGGGATGATTTATGATAATGAGTATGCCAATGCCCCAACCCCCAAGACAAAAGGGACAGTCTCTCAGCTCCCCCGGGAGGCAGATGGGGTTATTACCTCCGATCTGCCCGGGGGGGTGTGCGGGGGGGCAGAAAGCCCACTAGATAGTAGGGATTTGTTTTCTTCCGAAAGAGGGGGCTGCCCAGAATGGGCATGCTAGTGCCCCCACCATCCAAAACAAAAGGGACAGTCTTTCTGTCCCCCTTGGGGGAAGATGGGTCTTAGTACCCTCAATCTGCCCCTCAGGGGGGCAGAAAGCCCACTAGACACCAGAGATGTATTTTTTTATGAAAGAGGGATTGGGGCTGCCCACAATGGGCAAGACCATGCTCCCATCCCCAATTATAAAAATAGAAGTCTTTCTGCCCCCCCCAGGTGGCAGATGGGGGTACTAGCCTCCGACCTCCCCCTGCCCCCGGGGGAAGGGTAGAAAGTCCACTACACACCAGGCATTTTTTGCTTTGAATATGTAGGGGAGAGGCTGACGAAAATGGGCATGCCCCCACCCCCAAACCAAAAAAAGGTCTGTTTTTCTGCCTGCCCTGGAGGGCAGATGGGCGTTATTATCCCTGTTGTGCGCCCAGGGAGGGAGGGGGGGCAGAAAGCTCACTAGACACCAGGATTTCTTTTTTTGTACAAGGGTGGTGATTGCCCATAATGGGGGATGACAATGCCCCCTCCCCCAAATAATAGCCACAGTCTTTCTGCCTGCTCTAGGGGGGCAGGGGGGCAGAAAGCCCACTAGGCACAAGAGATTTGTTTATGGGCATGCCAGGGAGCGGCCCCCCTTTTCAAATCAGCGATATTTTTAAGCACACCTGCTCCCAAGGGGGGCAGAAGTCCACAAGACACTAGCAAAAGTTCCTGTTTGTGTGTGAACTGGAATTCGGCTGATGGTCTGTGTTTACTGGCATTTGGCTGGCTGTGTGTAAACCTGCATTTTTCTGGTGGTGTGTATGGACTTGTGCTTAGCTGGAAGTGTGTGTGTCGACTAGCACTTGGCTGTCAGGGTACATGGACTGACGTTTGGCTAGTGGTCTGCATGGATGGCACATCTCTGGCAGTGTGCGTGGACTGTCATTTGGCTGGCGATATGCATGGACTGTCACTTGGCTTGCGATGTGCTTGGGTGGTGCTTGGCTGGTGGTGTGCTTGGATGTTTGCTCTGCTGGTGGAATACATGAAAGGTGCTTGGCGAGCAGTGTGGCTTGCATGGATCCTCCAGGATTTTATTACCCAGAATCCCCTGGAAACCGCAAATTATCGAACAATTCACACTTTTGTTACATTTCGGTGTGGAAAATTTGTAGGATCACTGCTTTGGCGCATATTTCCCACCACCAAGCGTTTCCCTTGGTATCCTGAAAACAATGATACCACACTTGTGTGGGTGCCCTAAGCTGAGAACCTAAAAATGTATAAAATGAAAAACTGAGGGGGAACCAAAGTGGAACCAGAAGGGCAGGTTTTTTTCAGACATTTTGTAGGCTGACACTGCTTTGGGCACCCACACAAGTGAGGTATCATTATTATCATAAGACTCAGGGGAACGCTAAGAGGTAGGAAAGTTGTGCCGGCACAGCAATTCCCCCACAGAAATGTGGAAAAATTAGATTTTGTTTTGCTAAATTTGAGTTGTGCAAGGGATTCTGGGTAGGGAAACGTTGGTGGACCCACGCAAGCTACTCATTCTTGGACTCCCCTGGATGTCTAGTTTTCAGAAATGTTGGGGTTTGGTAGGTTTCCCTGTATGGCCGCCAAGCCCAGGAGCAAAAACGCAGGTGACTCCCTCGCAAGACCAGGTCTTTTTGTGATCAATACTTTTCAAGTCTCCACAGTAAGTTTTGGGCTATGTCCCGCCGCAGGAAGTAGGCCTACCCACACAAGTTAGGTACCATTTGTATTGGGAGACTTGAGGGACCGCTGGGGTAGGAAATTCACACTGGCCCAGTAATTCCACAACTTTTTCACATACAAATGTGAGGAAAATGTGATTATTTTAGCTAAATTTGAGGTTTGCAGGGAAATCTGGGGAGGAAAACGCTGTAACATCCACGTCAGCCACACATCCTTGGCCTCCCCCAGGTGTCTAGTTTTCAGAAATGTCTGGGTTTGGTGGGTATCCCTACATGGTCGCCAAGCCTGGGGCCAAAAATGCAGGTGACCCCCCTTGTAAAACCTGGTCGTTTTGTGATTGAACATTTTAGATGCCTCCACAATAAGTTTTAGGCCCTTCCCAATGGTGGACACTTGGCCCACCCACACAAGCGACATACCCTTTTTATCGGGGCACCTAGGGGAACGCTGGGCGGTTGGGAATTTATAGCTTCTTTCTGATTCTGGAAGAATATGGCACAGTAATGCACGGAAGATGTATAATGCACGGAAGATGTGGGCCTGTAGTCACATTTAGAGATTTGCAGGGCATTTTGGGTAGAAAACATGTTGGGATCCACAAGAGGGACACCACCCTGTACTTCCCTGGGTTTCTACTTTATAAAATATTGAGAATTGGTAGATTTTCCCTAGAGACAATGTACACCCTGGCAGAGAAAGCCATAAAATACAAATATTACTTAACAACCAGCTATTCCTCAAGTACACTCACATACTGGATGGATTTGGCATGAGGGTGAGTGAAGGTTCAGAGCATAACATTTTATTAACAAGGGATTTCACAAAAAGGAAGTACACTATTAATATTTAAAAGGTTAAAAACCAGAACCAATGACTCACAGTGTGTGAGCTGTGAAGCCACAACAAGGCACCAACCTCTTTACAGGCCATTCACATACCTTTTGTACGTGATGCATACAAGACCATTCACACTGCCAGCCATGGGCCCAGCACATTACAACACTCACATCAACAGGCAGCACAATTCAAGGGCCTACCACTTTCATATGCCCACATGCCTGACACAGCAACCAGGCCAGCTGACGGAGTGTACGTTTGGCTGGCAGTGTGTGTAGTGACCAGCAGCACGTAACTACTCACACACTGCCAGCCAAGCTCCAGTCCACACACACCACCAGCCAAGCAACAGTTTTTATATATGTTTTATTTTATGCGTTTTTATATAGCGCAGACTTTACCCGAAGGTGTCAGAGCGCTTCACAATAGGAACAGTAGAGAAACATGAGGAACAATTACAAGTCAGCATGTTACAAGAGCAAACGTTACGTTACATAAGGCAATGGTGGTAATTGTGCATGTATCAAAAGCAAACACAATGCAAGAGGTAGCAAACGATACATTTCAAGAGGGCAAGTGATGTGTGCCTGTTACAAAGGAGTACAGAATACAATTAGAAGTATAATACTGCAATAAATGGCAGACTCTCAAACCACAAGAACACATTGGGAAGGCACTTCTATAGTCATGTAGGACAGAATTTCCTATAAAGCAGGCACTTCCTTCAGATAATAGAGAGGGCGTGAATTAAATTTGGAAGTGTCTTTGAAGGATGAGAGCTTTGAGGTCAGTTTTGAAGGCCTGGGAAGAGGTGGTGGTCCGGAGCTGAGGCGGAATGGAGTTCCAGATTCTCACCGCGTTGCCTGAAAAGGATTGGGCCATCGACCTTTCCTTCTTGAAAGTGGGAGGTTCAAGCAATAGATTTTCTGCATTATGTGATGGTCTAGAGCCTCCAGAGAGTTTCAGTTCATTCATCAGGTAGCAAGGAGAAGTGCAAGGCCTTGTGGGTGATACAGGCAGTCTTGTCGATAGATCTTGACTCAATTGGAAGCCAACGGAGGTGGATAAAATGGGTGTGATGTGGTCGCTTCTTTTGGCCCCATATATGAAACGAGCTGCTGAATGGAGAAGAGATTTAAGGGGGGACAGGTGGGATTTGGGGAGGCCAGTAAGTAGAGAGTTGCAGTAGTCCAGTCTGGAGAGAACCAGCGATTGGTCCAGGGTTTTAAGGTCATGCTCCGGGAAGAAGCGACAAATCCCCCAAAGAAGGCGCAGGTGGTATCGAGCAGATTTTGCAATGGAATTAAGGTGGGAGAGTAGATTGAGTTTTGTATCGAGTATGACACCAAGGGATTTTGCACTGTCGACAATGATGGGTTTATTGTTAAGTAGATTCGTCTGATCCATCCATGATTGAACCGGGGGAGGAGAAAGTGAGGAGGAGAGGAGGAGGAATTCAGTTTTAGAGGGATTCAGAATCAGTTGATGAGTTAACCTCCAGTTTTGAATGGAGTCGAGAGTAGAGTTTAGGATGGAGACATCGTGAGTGGAGGCAACCTTGAGGTAGATTTGAGCGTCGTCTGCATAGAGATGATAGTGGATCCCTGATTTACTTAGGAGATTTCCCAATGGTTCTAAATAGAGATTGAACAATGTGGGTGCAAGTATAGAGCCTTGAGGAACACCTTGATCTACCGCCAAAGGAGATGAAAGACTATTTGCTATTTTGATCATTTGGGATCTATCAGAGAGGAATTAAGCAAACCATTTAAGCACAGTGCCCTCCATGCCCATTCTCTGTTGAAGAGTGTTAAGGAGAGTGTTGTGATTGACAGTGTCAAAGGCTGCAGAAAAGTCAAGGAGAATAAGAAGACAAGACTCCCCAGAATCGAGTATCCGCAGCACGTCATCAATCACTTGCAGCAGGGCTGTTTCAGTGCTGCAGTTTTGAATGAAGCCGGACTGGAAATTGTCAAGAAGATCATTGTCCTTGATATGACGAGCGAGTTGTTTCGCTACACATCTTCCTGTGATTTTCGCAAGAAAAGGTAGGTTAGTGATGGGGCGGAAGTTGTTGAGGTCGTTCGCATCAGCAGTGGGTTTTTTAAGCAGAAGGGTGACCTGCCCAGTTTTGAAGGAAACAGGAAGGGAGCCTTGCCAGAGGGAGAGGTTAACAAAAGTGGTCCAATAGGACAGAGAATGGGTATAGAAGTTAATGGCAAAGGCACTAGGGATGGGGTCAAGAGAATGGTTGGAGAGCTTTGTTTCGAGGATGCATTTGAGGAGGGCTTCTTCGGAGATGGGGTCAAAGTTCTGACAAATGGCTAAGGATTTGCGCTCCTCTGGAGGGGTAGGGTGACTGACCTGATCCACAAGTGATTTCAGTTTTTAGTCAAAGAATATAGCGAACTCCGCTGCTTTCTTTGTAGAATCCTCCAACTTGGAGGTTGGGTGAGAGCAGTTTGGATTCTTGATGAGATCGAATAGTTTTTTTGGGGGTTTTTTGGCTGAGTCGAGGAGGGTTCTGAAGTGCGTCACTTTTCCAAGGAAGATGTGCTTGTGGTACTCGGATCTTGCTGAATGAAGGGTGGCCAAATTATCGGTGGAGGGCGCTTGTCTCCATTGTTTCTCCAGGAATCTTATGTACTTCCTTTCTTCATAGAGGGATTTGTTGAACCAAGGTGCTGAGGGAGTGGGCCTTTTCTTTTTGCTTTGGAGAGTCCACGCACACCACCTGCCAAGTCCCAGTCAATGCACACCCACAGACAAGCAAGAGTCCACACACACTGTCAGCCAAGCTCCAATCCACACACACCACCAGCCAATGGCCAGTCCACACACACTGCCAGCCAAGCGCCGATCAACGCACACCACCAGCCAAACACCAGTCCATGCACACCACCAGCCAAATGCCTGTCCACGCACAACGCCATCACATTTTTTTATGCAAAAACACACAAACCAATTGGCAATAGATACAAAACTATAACTACAAACACAACAGCTCTAACTATATACATCACACTTATGCAAACCATGAAGTCTGAACAAAAAATATAAAATGATACAAACCAGTCAGTTAACTTTTATGCTCACCGTTGCAACCAAAACCTTTGTTTGGCGGCCTATCAGAGACTGCTGAAACTGAACAAATGTCATCTTTAACTCTGGAGAGCAATCTTTAAATACAACAAAGGCATTGTAGCTTTCTAAATGGAATAAATGGATAGACAACTTCTTATACCAAACATATGCCTTACGAACAGCAGTGTAAGGTTCCAACCTCTGATCTACTTGATCTAACCCACCCATGTGCTTATTGTAGTCTAAAATGCACACAGTTTTGCACACTTCAGCAACCTGACTCCAAAAAGTCACAGGTGAAGTACTTTCATCATGGATGGTAGTCAGCAAAAAGACATCTTTCCTGTCAGAAAATGTCACGGCTAGAAGCTCATCACTACGCAAGGCACTGCACTGTCCCTTTGCACTTTTTTTTTACAAACCAGCTCTTTTGGGGAACCTTTACTGTTAGAGCGGATTGTGCCACAAGCAACAGTATCCACTTTGAACAATTCGCTGAACAATCTAAATATAAATGGTGACCTCTACATATTAATGGTGACTTTTGTTATAAAGTCCTCTACTAAGTTTCCACACAATTTTTGTTGTAACTCCAAAAGTGGATGGACAACCAGGGGGGTTAATACTGGAATTCCTACCAGTGTAGATCCTGAAATTATAGACATATCCAGTACTACTCTCATACAGCATATACATCTTAATTCCATAACGTGCCCTCTTGCTAGGAATATACTGCCTAAAAAAAAAACAATCGGCCCTTACACAGGGCCAAAGACTCATCCACAGCTATTTCTTTCCCTGGCACATAGATCTCTGAAAATCGATCTACAAAGTGATCAAGGACAGGCTGAACCTTAAAAAGACAGCCACAATCAGGGTGATCTTGGGGCAACGCTAAAGCATTATCAACAAAATGCAACATCCGAAGAAGAAGCAAATAACGATTACGACTCATGGTTGCAGGAAATATAGCTGTTGCCATCAAGGGATTAGTAGATCAATATGAACACAGCTACAACTTCCTTGTGAGGCCCCTCAAAAAATGTAAACCCAAGAACTTCTTCAGCTCATCCAGATTTGTGGGAGTCCACCGGGTAGTTCTAGAGTGGGGCTTAAGTCTGGCACTGTTGCCCCTCGAATATGGTTCAGCATACAAATTAGTCTGCTTAACAATCTAAGCCAAAAATACATCGTCCATAAGCAACTGAAAGAAATTTATAGGCAAACATTTTTCACAATTCACTCTACACCCCGGCTGCACCATGTTTGGGACAACCCAGAGTCCAGCATGTTCAATGGGAAGCCTTACAGCCCCGGGCTGCAATCCAGATGCCTCTTGCTACACTATCAGCACATCAGTGTCTCCTATAAAATAGGCACTTCATCCACACTGAGATTAGCTTCATCCTCACTGAGAGTAGCTTCATCATCAGATGATTCCTTTCGGACAATAAATTCACTGCCACACTCCAGGTCTTCCTCCTCTGCCTCCGATGCAAAGTCAGTCTCACAATCATGGTCAGAAGAAGACTCGAAAAGCACACAAACAACCTGCTAAGCGGTGATCCTGCGGCAAGCCATAATCCTTACTAAAAGAAATAACTTAACAAATAAGTCAACAATACCCTCCACTGCATAAAGTAAGTAACAAACCAAGTGTGGATTTATAAAACAAAAAGTAAAAATAACGGCATATAGCAATTGCAAGGTAAAGTCAATCAATACCAAGCACACAAAGACCTATATACTATTGATGGAGCGAGGTGGAGAAACAAAATTTTGTATACCCCTCATGAAGTCATTTCCTCATAACTGTAACCTCTATTAATTGTGTGGTTTAGAAAATTAATCAACGTAGTATAGAATGCACACACAAATACACGTGGGAATACTAATCTGCTTGCATGGAAAACTATAACTAATTTAGTAATGTTGTCATGTTGTTTATCAATGCAAAGCTTTAATTTAACCAAAAGAGACATAAATGTGCTTTCTGTTTGTGTATTTTGTGGCAAAAGCATGGAGGTAGGTGAGTATATCACGCATACATGTTGCTTATTTGCTAGGTAACAACTAACAGAGAAACCCTTAGTATGGGGGAAGGTAAACAGAAGGGCTATATTTCAATAATTAACATTTATTTGTGTTTGTTTCTATGATAGTTCCCGTTCTGGCCCATGAGGCCTAGTAAAAAGATGGCTGCTTTATTAACTGTGAATGGAATATGAACTGAGCATGCGCAGCCCAAGGCTGGGATTGAATGTGAGCTGCCTGTGCCTGAACAAAAGCAGTTCAAGGACGACTTGCCCTTGAAGTCCTGATGACTGCCAAAAAGAATAAACATTTGAGTTACTGATCACGGGAAAGAATCCTGTAGTAGCTAGTTGAGGATGTGACTAGGCCAAGGACTTTCTCAAACAAAGGACTTTTTAAAATTCAGCTGATGCTACGGAAATTGAATATTAGGATGATGAGGTGATGCTCATCCACCCTCAAATCGTCCAATCAAAATTTGAGTTGATGCTGATAGTTACTTTTGTAGATAGATAAAGTTAGTGAAAAAGGTATAAAAAGTCCTGATTTTCTTTAGGAAAAAACTCCCTTCCGATTTCCTACTGAGATGCTGTCGGTATGCTGATTATCTTGAGATGTAAGAATTCTTGAATTGATGTTTTATTTCTTTGAGTGAGAACTGAGCTTTAGATTAGGTTATTAGTTAGGGAAGTTAGGAGAAAATGAATTTTGGGAACTATCTGTCTTTTGCTAATACCTGTGTTCTGAAATCTAAATAATAATGTTTATTTCTTAATCTCTGAAATAAATGAATATAACTGTTTGAGATAAAACTTTTCTTCTTTAAAGTTATTTTTGAATAAAGAATTAAATAAAGTGAATAAACTGTTAGACATGCTAAACTTTGCTTTTAATAAAAATTTGAGAATTAAGCTGGTCTTGTATTTTCCTACGCCTAATTTTCTACTAGTAGATTCATCGACTATAATGGTGGTGTGTCTAAATAAATGTTTTGTTGATAAAAACTTGAGAGAGAGGATGATGAAGCTTGAGCCAAGACTTAGACCGACTCAATTTGAAGCTTTAGTTGAATGGGAAGATGAGATGCACGAAATGGAGAGAGAAAGGTCGGAAAGACATCTCAGACCAAAAGGTAGATTATGTGGATTATGGGGAAAGACACATGAGAGTAGAATGCGCAGATGGAGAAATGCTTACATGTGTGATGGAATGTATCCAGTTAGATTAGTGGATGAATATGAAGGGCGGAAATGTACAGAAAAGAGGAAAAATGTAGAAACAGGGAAAGAAGGTTATGGTGATAGTGAATCAGAGGATGCTGTACTGGTGGAAGAAATATTAAATAGGAGACCGCCACTATATCAACCATGTTCTTTATGGACCACACCTAATGCTCCACCAGTAGAAGATAGAATTAATGAAACCCCAAGGCAATTTTCAAATTTTAGAGATATACCAGAAAGAGTAGAAATGATATATAATCCAAATGCCTCAATAACAGAAACAAGACTTACTGGTACTCCCAAGCAAAATAACGAAAGAGGAAGCGTAAACAGAGTAGAAAAATGAGTTTAAGAACAAACAAGTACTGCTGAATATATACCATCTACAAATGAATTGATAAAAAAGATACAAGAGCTCTAAAAAACATAGAAGCAGTAACAGTCCCAGTAACGATAGGACCTGTAATCCCGGTGTTCGAAAACCAAAGAATAAAAGAGCCAAGTTTGACAATCCCTTTACAGCAAAGTTTGCAAAAGGTAAAAGAAAATATTTAGCCAGATTTGTCAGAAATTAGAAGAGCAAATAATGTAAATCCGCCTGACTTAACTTTCAATCAGAGTTTACCTTATAAGTATGCAACCGGAGCAGAATCTGACTCTGGTACACCTGAAAAGAGCATAGAGAAAATAGATTTAACACAGACTCCTGTAGGACCATCGGAACAAGAATGAGGTGATTGGCTTAAAACTTTGAAATTAAAAGAACATGAACCTAAAGTATTAGATGTGGCAAGATTAAAAATTGACATGGAAGAATTAATTATTGGAACAATTGGAACAGACAGATTAAAAACGTACCAAGATGATGAACTTATGTTTATGTGCAAGAGTATAACATGGAAAGCGAAGTCTGTATATGATCGATTAGAAGGATTTCAGCCAGGTTCATCAATGCAACATTCTGCGAATTTCAAATTGCGATATTTACCGAATCGCAATTTAGAATTTGCAGAATGGCATTCATGAAGAAATGCGCGCAAAAAATGCGATTCGCAATCGGCCGCAATTGCCGATTGCGATTTTGCCCCAATCGCATATTAATCGCAGAATCGGCCGATTTCTTGGTTGAAATTGCGATTTCGCAATTACCGAAATCTCAATTTGCGATCTCGCTAACTGCGAGATCGCAAAAACGGGAAGTCGTATTTCGAGCCCAATGATGACATCACAACCAGGAAGTAGGCTGTTCCCTCCCTCATTCAGACCACTGAGCCTGATAGTGGAAGTAGGACTGTGAGGAGCTCCACAACAGTGAACTTGCAGCACCACAGCAGGACATCCACAAGCTCCAAAATGTCACAGGAAGCAGCAGGGAGCAGTGCCCCAGGGAGGAAGAGGAAGAGTAAGTTCTCGGAGCAAGAATTTGAGTTCCTAATTGAGGGGGTCTGTAAGGACCATGCACGCCTGTTTGGCAAGGACTCCAGGAGGGTGCCAGAGGCTGAGAAGCGCTGCATCTGGCTGCGCATCCGCACAAAGGTAAATTCTGTCGGGGTGACCCAGCGGTCAATAGACGATTTGAAAAAGAGGTGGTACGACCTCAGAGGGCGTGCCAAAGAGCAAATTGCGGAGAGGCTGGGGGAGCGTCTTGCCACCGGTGGAGGAGGCCCCACTGCCACACCCAACACCCCACTGGAGGACCTCGTGGAGGACACCCTGACTCCTGAAGCCTGCGTGGGGGTCACCCAGCTTGACTCGTTCCGACCCACCCAACAATCCCAAGGTAAGTGCCATGCGACTGCGAGCCTGTCCCCTAACAGTGCCCATGACCCCTGAGCAAGCAATTTGAGAACCCCAGTACTGCAGGCCATGCACACCTGAAATGCCCTTTTGCATTGTGGGAGTTGTAGTGTGAAAAACATTCCCAGATAGCCCAACACAGGCAGACCTGTCAATTCAAAGTAATTCCAAAAGCCAGTCAGGGAGAGCAGGCCTGCATGCATGTAGCAACATCTCATGTGCAAGCTACATATCATTAATCATGCACCCATTTAACATCACAGGTGCAGCAGAACAGGCCAGCACCGCAGCGAGGCCCTACATATAGATGAGTACCCGGAGGACAACGAGGGTGAGGGCCAACCTGAACCAGGACCATCTCAGCCACCTGCAGCACTACCACCACCACCACCCCATGTGGGCAGGGCCACCCCAGCAGCCACAGGTGGCCAGCAACCACCCCAACCAGCACCCACAGCAGTAGTACAGGCCACAACACCAGCAGCCAGGAGGCAGACGAGGCGCATTCCAGCGGGCTGACGCGCCAGCAGCGTGACAACTCAACACGCGCGGGCAGGGCTGTCCATGCACGGGATGCTGGCCTGGCTATTGAACGCCGCATGGTTGCGGTACATCAGACGCAGGCGTGTCACCTGGCTGCCATACATCTACAGCTCACCAATACCGCGCTGCATGTTGGACAGCTGACCGCAGCTGTGCGAGAGAACAACCAGATCCTGGTCTCCCAGCAGGACATCACCCGCCGCCACCACCGCCAGCTGCTGACCCACCTGTCAGCCTACACCCGGTCAAATCATATCATTGGCAATGCAACATCCCAACTTCCCAACTTTCCCGCCGGTCCCTTGCAATACAGGTGCAAATGGTCCAGTGTTCCCAGGACGTAGCCAGGGCACTAGATCAGGTGACAGCAGCAGTGCTCAGTCTGCAGCCAACTGCCCATGGAGAACCAGGGGGTGGTGATGATGCCAGCGAGGGCACGTCAAGCCACAGCAGCATGTCCTTGCCGCCGGTGACTGAACGCCGCCGCAGCAGCAGGCCCACTGCAGCATCACGGGCCAACACTGCAATTGAGGACAGCGAGAGGCGACTGGGTGCGTCTGGACGGAGGCGCCAGTGACACTTTTCACTCATATGTCATATGTCAAAGGTTCTTATATAGCGCCTTATCACTGCAAGGTCTCAAGGCGCTTGCTTTGGGAACCCGTCCTGGCTTATCCCAGTGAGATAACCCCTACTGGGCATCCCCAAGGTGAAAGCCAGGCATCCCGCCGCGGGGGGCCGTAGTGGAGATTATCTAACAAAACAGGGGTGCCGGTACTGATATGGATAATTTGAATCAACCAATGACCATGTGGAAAAGTAAATTTTGCCATGTTCTGTGTCCCTACGTGTCATCCATCATATGTTATGTGTGCATGATTAAATATGCATATGCATTCCCCATGTTCGATTAATGACGCAATTATAGTTGTGTCCACCTCTAGTATGCCAGTTTCCAGTCCTCGTGAATACTACGAATATCAGGCCTATGTAAAGCTACGTTGCCACGTTTCTCAGTGTGCACGTTATTCTATTATAAAGTCCCCGTTTCTAGGCCTCAAAAGGGCCTGGACACCAGATTCAGCTCCTGTCTCCTGAAGCCTCGCTGAGGAGCGATACAGCCCCCACCTGTATCCTCGACCCTTCACTTACTTCCTGCCTCGCAGTGCCCGGTCCAGCCTGGCTCAGTCTCTGAGTCTGCCAAGAATATGTTATGATTCCAGTTATCAGTTCAGTCCTCCTTCTCTGCATTCCTAAGCTACTGAACTGCATCAATAGTTTCCGTCATTGTCTAGCCTTCACGTCTCCACGTTAGAGAAATACTGCATCTAATGGTCATTTAATATTCTTCATCACGCACTACATGTAGAATAATGCATGGTCCAGTCTTAGAATCAAGTTAGCCTTTCCCCTCCTAACTTCTAGTTTATATCAACATGTTCTCTAAACATCAGATACTAGATACTGCTTAGGTACATGTCGCCCTGACTCTCCAGACTTCAGTCTCTGCTCCTAGCACAGAGTTCATAGCCCCCAGCTTCTCCTAGTAATACGTCATTGCTAGTTTGCGCGCACCATCAGGTTAGAGGTCCCGGCTCCTTAGGTAGCCCCCTCCATGGTTTCCGCCCCATTCATGACATATTCTGTTACGTTTGCATCACATGTCTATGTATACGCCCTGTTACACCTACTTTTACCCTTATCTTTCGCGACTGCTACGCGTCACACCTTCTGCTCCACCCACTGCTACGCCTACTGCAATGTAATGCTATGTGTTTGCGTTATGCATATATGCTCATGTATTGTTATTAAAAGTTAGCGCGCTCATCCCAGATCCAGCCCCAGCAGCTGCTGGGCCCTGTCATTCTATTCCTATGCAGGTTGTCCTGTTCCTGTCCTTTATGCTGTAATAAACCTGCAAAACTCCTACTACCTCGAATCTTGACTCTTATTTATTGAGCTATCTGTTATGATATATGTCTAGTCAAAAAGAGAGGTATTATTTATTTATTTACCACATAATGGCGCCCGAACAGGGACTTGCCCTTTCCCCACGCGTCGGTGAAGCCACGCCGACCCCCTGACCCTCTGCAGTCGTGACGGAACTCTTCTGTGCACCGGCAGATATTTCTGCTTCAAGTATCCCTCAGGCCCACGGAGGAGGCGGTCCAGCATCCAAACGAGACGGTGGAGGAACGCGGCGAGTCCCGACCAGAGCCCAAGCCGAGAGTCCAAGGTCCGAGGTATCCGGAGGTCCACCCGTAACTGAAGTCCGAAGTTCGTCGTCGGTCGTCGTAGCAGTCCAGTCCAGTCCGAGGCCTTCCGTTCTTGCTGCCCGGTGAGTACCATTACTGGGGTAGTATCTAGACAGGGTCAATCTAAATTGACTCTGGTCCGTGGGTTGGTGGTACACAGACTCACAAACGAAGTGTTCACCTAGGTGGATACGGGTCTTGATGCGTCCCTTTATGGGACCGGTATGTTCCGTACTGTTTCAGCAGTGCATCCAGTAACTCTAGTCTGTTCCGTTCTCGAGAAATTCTTGTGTTTCTGTTCTCAGTATTCCAGGTAATATTCTGTCCGAACTGTTATGTTATGATGTTGTTCAATGTATTTCCAATGTCGTGGTATGCCTGAATTGTTCTCCAAATTGTTATTGTTTCTCGTGTATTGTATTGTGTTCCGATTCAAGTTTACAATGTCTCTCTTTTCGAGATTACGTCAGCTAAAAACTAGAAAGGGTTTGTTAGAAGAAGCAGTTCCTGTTCCGCCGAGGGACAGTCCAGGTCATTTTATGTATCAGAAGCATGGCATAAGCGCCATATAGTATCTAGATTTATGGGTAGAGTATACCAAACAGTTAGAAGAAAAGTATAGATGGCCCGTATCGGGTACATGGGATGCCGAATGCATCATGCGAGTAGAAGAAGCATTATGGAAAAAGAAAGCCAGACAGTCACAGAAAGATGCCATCGAGTTATGGCGCAAAGAAGCTCATAAAAGAACTGAAAAGGAAATCAGAAAGTCAGAATTAAGTAGAGAATCCTTAGAACGAGCACAAGAAAAAGAACTAATCGAGATAGGTGAACAAGTCAAAGCCGAACAGTCAGACAGACAGAGGCATGCCCTTATTAGGGGTATGTATCCTCTCTTTGCCGAGGGCTTGCCAAAAGCGACCCCAGAGGCATCCAGTAATTTCCCGCCACCATTAGTTCCGACCAAGCTACGTCACAAACAGACCGCAGCTGATATTTTTATTTCGTCCTATTTGGACGACACAGTCCCAGAATATGTAAATCCTGTTCGCGCTCCGCCAGTCCCTGTAAATCAGGCACCTCCCGCTTCTCCAGACACCGGAGTACCTGTTACGGTACCCCCGGTCCAGCCCGCCATACAAGTCCAGCCTGCATTTCCATTTCCCACTCTGCCAGGACGAAGAGCCTCAGTAGACCTAGACTCCAGTTTAGGGGCCGCAGGAGGAGGTCCTCCTCAAACCCCGCCGCCACACAAGCGTTTAACGACAGCCGAATTACATGCACAAGCGTCACAGCGTACGCCCAGACATCAGACTGTAGCAGAAATAAGAAAATCCCTTGCCGAATGCGGTTATGATCCAGTCCCAGGCGAGGATAATATGGTTTTATATTCATTCCGCGTAAGAAAGGTGGCCGAGTATCTAGTCACCTTACCGAATATGAAAGAAGATCTAGACAGAATATATCGTTTCATCCGTACAGGGGATGATCCAGAAAGTATTAGCGAGGCCATGTCTCAAAGGAAAGCCGAGATCCAACTCATGATATTAAAGTTTCTGATCAATTGTCTAATCAGAGAACAAGATTATCCGTCTAAAGATCCGGCCGAAATGAAAATCCTGACAAGGTGGAGTGATAATATAGCCGAGGGTAAGCACAAGACCGTCGGTGCTATGGAGAGTATGTACAAGAAAATCCGTAGAGAAATAATAAAGATACACGAACAACGTAAAGCAGCACAAGTAAGCGAGAAAGAAAGTAACTCTGATACTGAAGAGGTAGAGGACGAGAATCCCGCCAGAATAGCGTATGTAGGAAAATCTAGATTTCCAGATCGCCATTTACGCCTAGAACACAAGTCTATTTTTCATTCTCCAGCACCAGAACAAGGTTCTCTAGAACAAGTGTTTCAAGCTACCGATCACATTCTGAAATCACGAATCGGTTACAGTGAGTTAAGTACCATGCATGAACAAGAACTAGCCCGATCAGCAGTCCGATGGATTACTGATTCTACCACTTTTCCAGACGAAATAGTGGCACAAATGTTTCTGAAAATGCCCCCAGCCGAACAACGACTGGTGGGTATGTATATGATTCAGCACCTCATTACATTGTATGAGGGTCAACACTCTGATCCAGGCCCGTTACATGATATCCTGAACGAATTACTCCAGTATAGATGGAAAGGTCTAGGTACCGACTTAATTAGTGTCATTCTAGAACAGCGTCACAAATATAGAACGTTTCTGAACCCGCATTTTGTTCATGTCTCACCTCCAGAAAGTAAACCATTTTACATGGAGAGACAGAATCCGTTACGAGAAGTCCACCCAGTTAAAGGAACGGGTGGCGAAATGCAGCGAGTGTTTGTATACACTCCAATAACAAAGATGGAACTCCTCGAGATGAAGAAATGAATTCCCTGTCATGACAAAGATCCAGCAGGGTTCCATAGAGAATTAAAAGACATGCTCCGTATGGGAGAATACACATATCCGGATATAATTAAAATGTTAAAGGTTCTGCTGCCCGCAGGGGTGTATGAAAAGCTCAAGGAAAAAGAATGGGAGGTGGGAGAGAAAAAGATCGATTGGGCAGTTCTAGAAGCTGAAGACAAGGCACGAGTACCAGGTACCGGTCTTGGAGATAAATGTAAAGAATTACCAGAATTATTAATACAAGTTTTACCCAGATTATTGACAACGAGAAAAGAAGACTGGGATGCAATCTCAGCCTGTAAACAAAAGCAAGATGAGGATATTAGTGATTTTTATTCTAGATTTGAAAAATGTTTCAGCATCAACAGTGGCCTCAAGACAAGTAGTGAGTCATACCCTCACCTTTTTGTTACTAAATTAGTCGAGAATTCAAGCCCACAAATTAAAAATCGAGTTTTGAAAGTCGAAAGTACCTGGCAAGCTAATACCCCGTCCCAGATGTTGCAAATGCTCCAATACCACCAGAATAGAATCAGAGAAGAACAAGAACACGAAAGAAAACGTATGAAAGACACGAAAATGAAAGTACTAGTTGCACAATCTGTTCCTCAAGACAGTCAGAAGAGGGGTCCGAATCAAGCCAGTCATCCTGCAGCTCCCGTTAAAGGGAATTGCAATTATTGTAAACAGCCAGGTCATTTTATAAATGAGTGTGCAGTTCTGAAACACAACATAGCTACTGGTAAGACTAAAGAAAGACCACGTCCGCCTAGACAAGAACAAGTTTCACAGACTCCTCAGCCACAGAATGCACAACAGACAGTTACCGCACCGCAGCCTATTGCTGCAACACAGCATGTTACATCGCAGATGTACCAGTATGCACAGTCTGAGTATCCAGAGTACCAGCAGTATTCATGAAACAGCCTAGAGAGGGAGGTAGGCTTGCCTCTCATCGAGATACCTGTAGATCAAGAAGGTCCCTATGTTCACAGTCAAGTATTAGGGAAAGACAGAAAGTTTTTGATTGATACAGGGGCAAGTAGGACCACTATTAGTCACGCCGAAGTTCCAGGGGCTCCGCTCTCAGGCTCAAGAAATGTTTCCCTTGGATTTTCAGGAAAACCTATCGTAAATGAGATTTCAAAGCCAGTTTCTCTAGAAGTAGGTCCATTGTCCCGCACTACTGATCTGTTACTTACTAAGTCATGTCCAGAAAATCTATTAGGCATTAAAACACTGAAAGAGTTGGGTGCAGTTATATGCTGTTCCCCAGAGGGAATACGATTGTTCCTACGTGACTTCAAGGGTCACTATGTATTACGAGATTTTGATTCAAGACTGTCTAATGTTCCGCAGCACTTATGGGCGCAAGGTCCAACTGATGTAGGTTACATGCAAATCACACCCTATCGTGTGACTCTCAAGCCAGGTGTAGTGTTACCACGAATCAGACAGTACAGATTGCCACCTGAGGCTGTAGCAGCCTTATCCAAAATTATTGACGAGCTCATGGCTCAAGGAGTGGTTGTAGAAACTGACTCCAATGTATGTAATTCTCCGATCATTCCAGTCATGAAACGTACTGATCCAAATGCACCCCCAGTATATCGATTAGTGATTGACCTACGAGAGCTTAATAAATGTATTATTCCGCAGTACCCAGTTGTCCCAGACATCTCTTCCCTATTAACAGCCATTGATTCCGAAGCCACGTTCTTCACTGTCATAGACCTCAAGAACGCATTTTTCAGTGTTCCTATTCATCCAGACAGCCAGTTCCTTTTCGGATTTTGTTTAAATGGAAGGAGCTATATGTTCACACGAGCTCCTCAAGGTTTCACAGAAAGTCCTAGTATTTACAGTCAAGCACTCAAGAGACAACTAGACAACATTCACATGCCAACTGACACTGCCCTGCTCCAGTATGTCGATGATCTACTGATCACAGCCCGTTCTGAACGTGCTTGCGAGCGAGCATCCCTTACAGTTTTGTATTTCCTAGCCGAGATGGGGCACAAGGTGTCCCCTTCTAAGCTTCAATTCTGTGTCCAGCAAGTGGTCTACTTAGGACACTTACTGTCCAAGAGGGGTAGGCAGTTGACACCAGACCGTATCCAGTTAATAGCGAGTCTTCCTCAGCCCAAGACCCAGAAGGAGGTACGTGCTTTTATCGGCCTCACTTCTTACTGCAGACAATGGATTCCTCAGTATGCATTTCTAGCCAAGCCACTGATACAGTTAACGACACAGGAGGCAGCCGTATCGACTGTCCTCCCTTGGACATCTGAACATACACTTAGTTTCAATGAGTTAAAGAAAGCCCTATGCCAAGCTCCAGTTCTAGCTACACCGAACTACAGTAAGCCTTTTACACTTTTCGTCACTGAACGTGAAGGTACAGCATTATCTGTTCTCACACAAGATCAAGCAGGACAATACAAGCCCTGTGCTTATTTTTCGAGCACATTAGATCCTGTAGCCCAGGCTCTGCCTGCGTGCCTCAAGTCAGTTGCAGCCACAGCACTAGCTATCAGACAAAGTGATTCCATAGTCTTAGGACACTCCTTGACAGTACAAGTTCCACATTCCGTGGAAGTTCTTTTAAACCGAACACAAACTCAGCACTTGACAATTGCACGTTTAACAGGTTATGAATTGACACTGTTCCAGCCACACATAGAAATCAGACGCTGCAACATCCTAAATCCTGCTACACTGTTACCATCAGTTAATTCAAATCCAGCCACACATGATTGCGTGGAAGTAGTTAACATTACGACAAAGCCAAGACAAGATCTGACAGATACTCCGTTACCAGACCCCGACCTGACACTTTATGTGGATGGTTCATGTATGAGAACTAGTACAGGAGAACTAGTCGCCGCGTATGCAGTGACTACTGACACCGAAGTTATTGAAACACACCGTATTGACACCCTGTCCGCTCAAGCAGCAGAGCTAGTTGCTCTGACACAAGCCTGCATACACGCCAAGAACTTGAAAGTTAATGTTTACACAGATTCACGCTACGCATTTGGAGTCGTACACGACTTCGGAGTGCTCTGGCAGGAGAGAGGTTTCATGACTTCTCATGGAACCAAGATTCAGCATGGTCTCCTTATTCAAGCTCTGTTAGATGCAATACATTTACCGACATCTATTGCTATCATGAAGTGCAAAGCACATACGAAAGTTACTGACATTATTTCCCAAGGTAATGATCTAGCAGATCGCACAGCCAAGCTTACAGCACAGACTCCAGACATTCCAGTTAATCAGACACATACTCCAGATCCGACTACATGTATGACAGTTAAGGACCCTACACAAGATGTCATAGACATACAGTTACATGCTACTCCCGAAGAAATCAAGAAATGGTCCGAACAAGGAGGGGTCCAGACAGATCAAGGATGGTTAACGAAGGGTAGAGCCACATGGTTTCTCCCCGACTCTATGGTTCAAGTCATTATTAATACTGCACATAGTCCAGCACATTTAGGAGAAAAAGCTATGTTAGACAGTATCCAGAACATTTGGTTCAACAAGCATTTACGAGCTGCAGCCAAGCAGAAAGTCCGTACCTGTATGATATGTTGTCAGTTTAATCCAGGTAAAAGTGTCCCGGTGGAACAAGGTGGATTCCAGCCCCCTGACCACCCTTTTGAAGTCCTCCAGATGGATTATATTCAGATGGAGCGATGTCGAGGTTTCAAGTATGTCCTTGTAGTTGTATGCGCTTTGTCCAGGTGGACAGAAGCATATCCAGTCCCAGATTACACAGCCGCGACCACTGCCAAGCAGTTGGTTCGTGAGTTCTTCCCCCGTTATGGACTCCCTAGAGTCGTATATTCTGACAACGGTCAGCCATTCTCATCTGAACTCATGAAGCATGTTTCCCTGTTGCTAGGGTACCAGTGGAAGTTCCATTGTGTACGCCATCCTGAAGCAGCCGGTCTCATAGAGAGACATAACCAGACCCTGAAAATCCGTATTGCAAAAGTGTGTAAAGAAAAAGGTGTGGACTGGCTAGTAGCTCTGCCAGTCGCTTTATTTTATATGCGCATGGTCGCACATTCCAGATCAGGTCTGTCCCCGTATGAGGTCGTATTCGGCCGCCCCCCTAACATGTGGGGTACTCCTAGACCCCGAAGTATTACCGATGTTTCAAGTAATATGCTGACAGATTACCTAGCTTCCTTGATGTCTGCCCTCAACTCATGTCGTTCACAGGTTGCTGCCGCATTTCCAGACAATACCGAGGTGGCACCGCACGAAATCGTTCCAGGATCCATGGTGATGGTCCGCAACTTTGACAGATCAAGTCCGCTGGAGCCTCGTTGGAAAGAGCCCCGACAGGTCCTCCTCACCACCCGTACAGCCGTGAAGTTGGAAGGACGCAAAGGCTGGGTGCACCTTTCTCATATTAAACTTTTTAATGGACTGAAACCCGTCTTAAAGAACATTTCCCAGGATTTGAAGGATTGCCGAAATATTGTTCTCAAGGACTGTCCCGCAAATGACATTGCTACAACCCCTCCCCTGTTAGAGAAAACTCCGCAACAGGAGTACAAGCTAAAACTCCGGTCTAGTAAAATAAGTCAGTCAGTTTGATTGTCTAAGTCCTCCCCTAGGTGAAACGGTTAGACTGTTTCTGACATGTATAAAATAGACCCCCATAGTGAGAGAGTTAGTCAAAACTCAATCCGATGTATTGTTTTTCTATGTTTCATATTGTTTCTCAGCATTATGATTTCCTGCACGAGTTATGCATTTTTCTTGTATTTCCCAGTTCTTCATGTAAATAAGTCTGCTAATGCTACAGTAGAGCACACGTTTAGTGATCTGCCTCCTCATGAACTCTCTTACCGCCTCGCCATGCGAAATAACTCTTTTATCCGCATGTTACATTACTCACACCAGACCAGCAATACCACTAATTGTTGGGTGTGTGGTCGACTCCCCCCTTTCCAGACACCGAAGGGAGTCCTGCCACTTTTTCCTTATCCATTCTCACATAATGGTTCGTGTGGAGCATGGTCCACGTTAACGTCATCCTCAACAGATATGTCTTTTCTTAACAGTACATGTTTTCCAGACAAGCAAGGTCTTCCCCACAGAACAGGGTTAGATCTAGAAAATGAAGTGTATAATTTAGGTAATTATTCGTCGAATTTTATGGTCCTGAATGTTCAGTCTGATACTACTCCAGACTTACCTGCTATTTCAGTACTACCAGTCAAAGGCGAATTATGTGTCCGTAATTATGGTTCCGTACATGTAGGACATAGTGATTGTACTACTATTGTCAAGTATAGTGACAGTGGGAAATCTATTTTCAAAGCTTCACGTCATTCTTATTTTATTTGTGGTCAAACTGCATATGTTCGTCTGCCCCTCGATTGGGAGGGAACCTGTTACATTGCCTTCCTACTGCCACCAGTTTTTCTAGCCCCACCTGATTATCATAGAAACACACATCTAGTACACATTAGACATAGAAGGGAGTCCCCAATTGTCGATTATACTGAAACTGCTCTAGAACAGTATACAAATTTCAACAGAGGGTTCTTCTTCTTTATAGGACCTATCCAGAATAGTAAGCTAATCCGTAGGTTAACCAGAACCCTTGAAGCTGTAGTAAATGAGACTGCCTCTGCTCTAGGTAACTTAACTGAAGAGCAATCTGCTATGAGATTTGTCGTTTTACAGAATCGTCTCGTCCTTGACGTCATACTGGCCGATAGGGGCGGGGCCTGTAGAGTCATCGGATCTAGTTGCTGCATTTTCATTCCAAATAACGCGCCGTCTGTTTATTCAGCTATAACCAGACTCCATAAAATTGCCCATCTGATACACCAAGATCCAGGCACCTGGACATTGTCCGGTTGGTTCTGGAATATAATTTCCGCATTGGGATGGAAAATATTGTCCTTTCTAGGTATTGCAGTAGCGATCATATTCAGCTGCTGCCTCTGTATACAATGTGGCCCTGCGATTTGCGGCATTTGTGCTACCTCTTGTATTCCTAGTCCCAAGCCCCGTTCTAAATCCCGTTCCAGGATAATTCGAGACGAGCAAATGATACTGTATGAAATGATAGACTGTATCATGAAAATTGATGTTTCCTGATGGAAACGTAGTGACAAGGAGGGAATGTGGAAAAGTAAATTTTGCCATGTTCTGTGTCCCTACGTGTCATCCATCATATGTTATGTGTGCATGATTAAATATGCATATGCATTCCCCATGTTCGATTAATGACGCAATTATAGTTGTGTCCACCTCTAGTATGCCAGTTTCCAGTCCTCGTGAATACTACGAATATCAGGCCTATGTAAAGCTACGTTGCCACGTTTCTCAGTGTGCACGTTATTCTATTATAAAGTCCCCGTTTCTAGGCCTCAAAAGGGCCTGGACACCAGATTCAGCTCCTGTCTCCTGAAGCCTCGCTGAGGAGCGATACAGCCCCCACCTGTATCCTCGACCCTTCACTTACTTCCTGCCTCGCAGTGCCCGGTCCAGCCTGGCTCAGTCTCTGAGTCTGCCAAGAATATGTTATGATTCCAGTTATCAGTTCAGTCCTCCTTCTCTGCATTCCTAAGCTACTGAACTGCATCAATAGTTTCCGTCATTGTCTAGCCTTCACGTCTCCACGTTAGAGAAATACTGCATCTAATGGTCATTTAATATTCTTCATCACGCACTACATGTAGAATAATGCATGGTCCAGTCTTAGAATCAAGTTAGCCTTTCCCCTCCTAACTTCTAGTTTATATCAACATGTTCTCTAAACATCAGATACTAGATACTGCTTAGGTACATGTCGCCCTGACTCTCCAGACTTCAGTCTCTGCTCCTAGCACAGAGTTCATAGCCCCCAGCTTCTCCTAGTAATACGTCATTGCTAGTTTGCGCGCACCATCAGGTTAGAGGTCCCGGCTCCTTAGGTAGCCCCCTCCATGGTTTCCGCCCCATTCATGACATATTCTGTTACGTTTGCATCACATGTCTATGTATACGCCCTGTTACACCTACTTTTACCCTTATCTTTCGCGACTGCTACGCGTCACACCTTCTGCTCCACCCACTGCTACGCCTACTGCAATGTAATGCTATGTGTTTGCGTTATGTATATATGCTCATGTATTGTTATTAAAAGTTAGCGCGCTCATCCCAGATCCAGCCCCAGCAGCTGCTGGGCCCTGTCATTCTATTCCTATGCAGGTTGTCCTGTTCCTGTCCTTTATGCTGTAATAAACCTGCAAAACTCCTACTACCTCGAATCTTGACTCTTATTTATTGAGCTATCTGTTATGATATATGTCTAGTCAAAAAGAGAGGTATTATTTATTTATTTACCACAACCATCCAAAACAAGAAAAGAAATTCAAGAATGGGAATTTGCTACTCAATAGCTTTTTATTCAAAACATTTTTTCAAGAAGTATTTCAAGGTTCAATTCATAGTATAAAATGTGGTATTTAAACAAACACGTGGGACATAGAAGTATTAGACATGCATTCAATCATTCATTCAAGATCACAGACATATCACAAACAACCATATAAGATTCACACGCTCTATAAAGGAAAGCAATTTTATGAACATAATCCAATAACAATAAACAAAAAACAGCCACGGTCTACATATAATTTCCAAGAATAATAAAGTGGGCTATTTTTTAAGGTACATTCCTGTATGTCAGACAAACTGATTCAAACTCATTATAAATTAATACTGGGAGGTAATATACAAAATGGAGCTCCGGGTTCAACTACTTAAATGCCCAGATGCTCACGCAGACCAATTGTGGCAGGGCCTACGCGTTTCGAATCCCACTGAAGTCGTTAGGGATTCTCTTCAGGGCCTACTGCAAAATCTGTAGCAAATGAAAAGAAAAAGAAGAAGGAAAAGAAAAGGAACCATTAGTGACGCAAATTTTTGTGGTTTTGCGGTTCAACTTAAGACAACAACAAAAGCACAGCTTTACGATACAACTGCCAGTCTCTGCAGAGGCTTACCAAATTTTTGGGGGGGTCCTAGACGTGTGCTAAGAAGAATGGCCTTTCATGGGAGGGTCTTATCCTGTGGAATGGAAGATATTAGGCATTAGGATATCATTTAGGTTTAGATTCTTAACTGGAATTTGGCTTAGACTAAACCGGTCACCACTCGGAGGGTCTCTTAATACTCAACTATTGGCAACACAGGGTGTGTGTTCTAATGAAGGAGAAGCCTATACAACGATGTCAGGGTTCATCAGCACTAAGGGATTGACGACTGCCTGGAGATACAAAAACTTCATTTAGACTGTTTTTTTATCAGGAATTAATAGAAGAATGCTAATCACCATGATTAAAAGCTCTCTTACCCCTGGCGAAACTTGATGTTGTCTCGGGGCTGAAGGAGAGACACACGGTAAGGGTGGATGAAGGAAATGGTATTGACTATGCAAAAAACAAAACCTCATGACCGCGTAGATTAACGTTGCGGGTTCAAAAAGGAAAGATCAAAATAAATCTTTACCGGTCTTAGGAACTTAAGGAACCGGAAATGATGAATCAGTTAAAACGCGATGCAGGAAGGCAGACGGTACTATAATGAGATATTTAAAAACGGTCAGCTATTTGAAAACGTTTTTTGCATGAATAACTGATTACTCTCTTCCCTCATAGTCAATACCATTTCCTTCATCCACCCTTACCGTGTGTCTCTCCTTCAGCCCCGAGACAACATCAAGTTTCGCCAGGGGTAAGAGAGCTTTTAATCATGGTGATTAGCATTCTTCTATTAATTCCTGATAAAAAAACAGTCTAAATGAAGTTTTTTTATCTCCAGGCAGTCGTCGATCCCTTAGTGCTGATGAACCCTGACATCGTTGTATAGGCTTCTCCTTCATTAGAACACACACCCTGTGTTGCCAATTGGTGAGTATTAAGAGACCCTCCGAGTGGTGACCGGTTTAGTCTAAGTCAAATTCCAGTTAAGAATCTAAACCTAAATGATATCCTCATGCCTAATATCTTCCATTCCTCAGGATAAGACCCTCCCATGAAAGGCCATTCTTCTTAGCACACGTCTAGGACCCCCCAAAAAATTTGGTAAGCCTCTGCAGAGACTGGCAGTTTTATCGTAAAGCTGTGCTTTTGTTGTTGTCTTAAGTTGAACCGCAAAACCACAAAAATTGGCGTCACTAATGGTTCCTTTTCTTTTCCTTGTTCTTTTTCTTTTCATTTGCTACAGATTTTGCAGTAGGTCCTGAAGAGAATCCCCAACGACTTCAGTGGGATTCGAAACGCGTAGGCCCTGCCACAATTGGTCTGCTTGAGCATCTGGGCATTTAAGTAGTTGAACCCGGAGCTCCATTTTGTACATTACCTCCCAGTATTAATTTATAATGAGTTTGAATCAGTTTGTCTGACATACAGGAATGTACCTTAAAAAATAGCCCACTTTATTATTCTTGGAAATTATATGTAGACCGTGGCTGTTTTTTGTTTGTTGTTATTGGATTATGTTCATAAAATTGCTTTCCTTTATAGAGCGTGTGAATCTTATATGGTTGTTTGTGATATGTCTGTGATCTTGAATGAATGATTGAATGCATGTCTAATACTTCTATGTCCCACGTGTTTGTTTAAATACCACATTTTATACTATGAATTGAACCTTGAAATACTTCTTGAAAAAATGTTTTGAATAAAAAGCTATTGAGTAGCAAATTCCCATTCTTGAATTTCTTTTCTTGTTTTGGATGGTCATTGGTTGATTCAAATTATCCATATCAGTACTGGCACCCCTGTTTTGTTAGATAATTTTCCGGCTCAGCCTTACTGATTAGAGCCAGCCCTCATTAGTTTCCTGTAGTGGAGATTAAGCAAGCTATGGCCCAGAGTTGCAGAGTGTCAACCCGTGATTCGAGTAGGCACTGAAGCGAGAATTATCGAGTCCGTGGACATTTGGGCTCAAGACCCTGTCGCGTCGGGAATTGAACCCTGGTCCCGGGTCTGACCTCTGCTTCAGGGTCTGCCTCCTCTTACCAGTGAGCCACACTTCTCCACTCAGCCTGCAGGGCCATGCAGTATCTGCAAGCAAGCCCTCTACCCCTGCATGGGGACGTATGACGCAATACTGTTCCCATGTGCAATCATGGACACCAAAAGCCACATTATTGTGGATTAACAATAAGAATTTATGGTTCCACTTAAATCCGACTCATGTCATTATTACATTTGTCATGCATGAGTGCAGTGTTGTGTGAGGGGAATGTGGGCACTAGAAACAGTTAATAGTGATGTGGTTGCGGCGCCTGTGTCCTTCTGCAGGATTCTCCCCGTGTGCATGACGCACATGTGCAGGTTGGCGGTTGTTCCCTTCTGACTCACTGCCAGAGATCTCGACAGGTATCCTGCGCTTGGTAGCAATGTTGTGGAGTATTGCACACACGGCCATGATGCGGCAGCAGACCTCAGGCTCGTATTTGATGGCCCCACCAGTCTTGTGAAGTATGCGGAATCTGCTCTTCAAAAGGCCAAATGTCCTCTCAATGCAATTTCTTGTGCGTATGTGTGCAGCATTGTAACACCGTTGCTGTGGTGTTGCAGGGTTGAGGTATGGGGTGAGGAGGTACTCACGGAGACCGTAGGCGCTGTCACCTAAATGAAAGGAGCAGAGGGTGAGTGCCTGTTCTGCGCAGCTACATGATCACAGTGTACTATTTGGGGGCATGTGTACTTACCTAGTAGGTGTCCTTCGCCAAAGTCTCCCCTGGCCAGTCGTGTGTGAATGCCGCTGTGCCGGAATATGAATGCGTCATGTGTGCTCCCCGGGTATTGTGCCACTATGTCCATGATGAAAGTCTTAGCGTTGCACACCATCTGGATATTGAGGGAGTGGTAGGACTTGCGGTTGCGGTACATGTATTCCGTTTGTACTGGTGGGCAGATGTGGATGTGGGTACAGTCAATGCATCCAATTACAAGTGGGAATTGCACAACGTTGTAGAAATGTAGCTTGGTCTCATTCAAATCCTGTTGGGTGGTCGGGAATGAGATGTAGTGGTGTAGCCGGGTCAGCATAGCCTCCAGAAAACTCCTTAGGCAGCGGGACATGGTGCTCTGGGAGATCTCCCCTGCAACAGTGACTATCCCCTGGAAGCTTCCGGAGGCCAGTAGGTGCAGGCAGCACAAGACCTGGACATGGGTGGGCACGACATTGGTCCTCCTTGTTGGGTGCTGCATCAGGGGGTCCAGGTCCCGGATCAGCTTGATGATCATTGGCCCATTCAGGCGGTACTTGGAGTAAATTTGCTCCGCAGTTTGGCCCAGCAGGGTGACCCGCAGGCGGAATATTCGCTCCTGGATCCTGCGTCTGTTCCGTGCTGCAACCTGGAGCCTTCGCCGCCTGACCACCATGTAGAGTCCTGGCATTGTGAGAGTCCTCATGCTACTACTGTGTTCCCTTAAGTGTGTTTGTTCAGGACTGCACCTGTGGCTCGTTAGTAATTTTTTTTTTTTTTTTTATGGTTACCACCTGCTTTTGGTTCTCCTTAAATTGCGCCTCGCAAATAGGGTTTTCAGTTTTTTCTCAAATTGCGAGTTGTTATGAATTGCGTTTGCGATTATTTAGCGAAATCACAAAACAAATCGCAGAATCCATGGATTCTCGCTATTTCTGATTCGCTATAGGAGTTCCTCCTAGATTCTGCGATTTATTTTGCGATTTCGCAATTTACTTTTTGCGAATTTGCAATTCCTGTGTTTTTGGCATGATGAATTGCTTTTCTGTTAATTGCGATCGCAATAGCTAATTCGCAGCTATTGCGATCGCAATTTTGCTTCATGAATCTGGCTGTTAGTGAATTATTTTAAGTAGAGTTCGCAAAGAATAAAACATTGCAGAAATCCTACAGAGTAGACTTTTCAGAAAAGGATATTGAAAATATGAATACTGCATGAAGGTTAACCCAGATCAAAGAATTGATTGTACTACTAAGGAGATGGGGAGATGTGAATAAGTAGAGAATAAAATGGGCAAAGAAGAAAGAATAGGCCAGTGATAAATCTAGATTAGCGTTCCCTGTGAGAGAAAAGGAAACAGTTCCAAATGAATTCCCTAAGAGAGAAACACCTGGAGGAGGTTATGTACATGTTCCTTGGAGAAAAACCAGTAGAATGGTATCGACGGGTAGATCGATTTTTGAAAGTTTCAAAAGTACTATGGGTTGATCTGGATGGATTATTTGACATAGTTGTACAAGCAGATCTGTGGACTGAGTGCAAGATAACTGTAAATTGGCCAAGAGAGGAATACCCTCATGATAAAGCGGCAGGTGCCCCGTCACCTGAAGTTATGCGAAAGTACGAACAAGTGATAGTGTTTTTGAAGAATAAAATTCCACCAAAAGAAGCAGATTGGGATAAAATAGACAGAACTATACAGGAATCGAAGGAATCTGTACATGCATTTTATGAAAGACTGTTGTTGGTGTTTAAACAATACAGCGGATATGAGGAATTGAGTGAAAAAGACATGAGTCATTTTGTATATCGATTTGTATATGGTTTAAGACCAGAAATAGGAGATATGATTAGGCATAGTTTAATAGGATGGCAATCGAGTACAGTGGATGAGGTATTGAGACAGGCAAAATATTGTAGTGATGAAATTGAAGCTAAACAAAAGAAGCTAAAGGAAAAAGCTGTGGACACAAGTGGAGGTAGCAGAACACCAAGTAGCACAATTGCGGAATAAAAATACAGACAGTCAAGGAAAATGTAAAGGAAATTTTAACAAAACAAAATTGGTAGGAAATATAGAAGAGCTTAAGAAAAAGTTCCCTTGTCATAATTGCGGTAGAAAAAGGCATTGGAGAAAAGAGTGTAAGTATCCACCAAGAGTTAATCCTGAAAATACATCATTGAATCCACAGGTGCAGCATGAGATAATTCAACAGCAAGCGCAACAGCAGCAGATAGTTACTTAGCAAAGTCAGGTGCCACAATCGCCACTTCCACACAGTGTAAATCTGCAGAGATACAGTGCAGAGAAAGGATTCAGCAGAGGCGAGCAGGTAAACCGATAGCCCAGAGTGAATGTGAGTCCCCAGTATTGGTTACAAGAGAATGGTAGGAGTGAGTCGGATGAAAGTTTCTGACGGTGCCTGAGAGAGGGAGAAGAGTGTGTGCTTGGAGCCACTCTTGAGGTAGATCAGTCAGGTCCATTTGTGAACGGAAAGGTAAATGATGTAGAAATAACTTTCCTAGTGGACACTGGTGCTACCCGTTCTACTGTTAGATCAGTGGAAGTCCAAAATCTTCCTCTCTCGGGAGAAAGCATCCAAGTTGTAGGTGTAGCCAATAGACAGATTAAAACCTCCTTAACACAACAAGTTGAAGTAGAAATTAGAAATTTCAAAGACATGCACCGATTTGTGGTGTGTGATAGTAGCCCCGTAAATCTGTTAGGACGAGACATTTTGTGTAAAATGAACTGTGCCATATACTGTTCACCAGATGGCATAGAACTGCAAACCCCAAATGAAGATAGCTTGTATAAAATGACCATGCTCATGATTGAAGCAGAGAAAAATAAGTTGTTTCCTGTTTTTGATCAAGAAAAGGTACCTAATGAATTAAAAAAGGTAGTGAAAGAGAAGGTGTGGGATATCACAGGAGAAGATATTGGATTAATGAAGGACGTAGATCCTGTAAAAGTCTCTATATAAGAAGGTGTGAGTTACATGAACGTTCCCCAATACAAAATGACAGCAGAGATAATTGAAGGAATAACTCCAGTAATAAATAAAATGATTGATCTGTGGAAAAGTAAATTTTGCCATGTTCTGTGTCCCTACGTGTTCCCCATCCTATGTTATGTGTGCATGATTAATATGCATATGTATTCCCCATGTTTGATTAAAGACGCAATTACAGTTGTGTCTATCTCTAGTATGCTAGTTTCCAGTTCTCGTGAAAGCTACGAGTATTAGGCCTATGTAAAGTTACGTTGCCACGTTTCCCAGTGTGCACGTTATTTCATTGTAAAGTCTCCGTTTCTAGGCCTCAAAAGGGCCCGGACACCAGATTCAGCTCCTGTCTCCTGAGCCCTCGCTGAGGAGCGATACAGCCCCCACCTGTGTTCCTGACCCTTCACTTACTTCCTGCCTCACAGTGCCCGGTTCAGCCTGGCTCTGCCTACGAGTCTACCAAGAGTATGTTATGATTCTAGTTATCAGTTCAGCCCTCCTTCTCTGCATTCCTAAACTACTGAATCGCATCAATAGTTTCCGTCATTGTCTAGCCTTTACGTCTCCATGTAAGAGAAATACTGTATTTATGGTCATTTTATATTCTTCATCACGCACTACATGTAGAATAATGCATGCACCAGTCTTAGAGTCTGTTAGCCTTTACCCCGATAACTTTTGGATTCTATCAACATGTTCTCTAAACATCAGATACTAGATAGTGTTTAGGCACATGTCGCCCTGACTCTCCAGACTTCAGTCTCTGCTCCTAGCGCAGAAGTCATAGCCCCCAGCTTCTCCTAGTAACACGTCATTGTCAGTTTGTGCGCATTATTAGGTTAGAGGTCCCGGCTCCTTAGGTAGCCCCCTCCATGTTTCCGCCCCATTTATGACATATTCTGTTACGTTTACATCACATGTCTATGTATACGCCTCCTGTTACACCCACTTTCACCCTTATCTTTCGCGACTGCTATTGACCACACCCACTGCTCCGCCTATTGTATGTATTGTAATGCAACTGTTTTAGTATATATGCTTGTGTACTGTTATTGAAGTTAGCGCGCTCATCCCAGATCCAGCCCCGGCAGCTGCCGGGCTCTGCCATCCTATTCCTGTGCAGGCTGTCCTGTTCCTGTCCTTTATGCTGTATTAAACCTGCAAACTCCTACTACCTCGAATCTTGACTCTTATTTATTGAGCTATCTGTTATTGTTATGTCCAGTCAAACCTAGATCCGGTATTATTTATTTATATACCACATAATGGCGCCCGAATAGGGACTTGCCCTTTCCCCACGCGCCGGTGAAGCCACGTATGCCCCCTGACCCTCTGCAGCCGTGACGGAACCATACCGGCCACGTGCAGATATTTCTGCTTCAAGTATCCCTCAGGCCCACGGAGGAGACAGAGGTTGCGGTCCAGCATCCAGACGAGGCGGTGGAGGAACGCGGCGAGTCCCGACCAGAGCCCAAGCCGAGAGTCCAAGGTCCGAGGTATCCGGAGGCCCACCCGTAACAGAAGTCCGAAGTTCGTCCGTCCGGCGTCGAAGCAGTCCAGTCCAGTCCGAGGCCTTCCGTTCTTGCTGCCCGGTGAGTACCGTTGCTGGGGTAGTATCTAGACAGGGTCAATCTAATTGACTCTGGTCCGTGGGTTTTGGTGGTACACAGACCCAAAACGAAGTGTCCACTTCGGTGGATGCGGGTCCTGACGTGTCTCTTTATGAGACCGGTAAGTTTCGTACTGTTTCAGCAGTGCATCTAGTCTCTGTTCTAGCCAGTTCTGTTCTCGAGAAAATTCATGTATTCTGTTTCCAGTATTCCAGGTAGTATTTGGTCAGAACTGTTATTTTAAATGTTCTTCGTGTATTTTAATGTCGTGGTATGAGAGTGGTGTAATTATCGTGTTCATTTTGTATTGTATTGTGTCTAGATTACAGTTCAGTCATGCCTTTATTTTCTAAACTACGTCAGTTAAAAACCAGAAAAGGTCTGTTAGAAGCAGCAGTTCCTGTCCCGCCTAGGGACAGTCCAGGTCATTTTATGTATCAGAAGCATGGCATAAGTGCCATATTATATCTAGATTTATGGGTAGAGTACACCAAAGAGTTAGAAGAAAAGTATAGATGGCCCGTATCAGGTACGTGGGATGCCGAGTGCATCATGCGAGTAGAAGAAGCATTATGGAAAAAGAAAGCCAGACAGTCACAGAAAGATGCCATCGAGTTATGGCGCAAAGAATCTCATAAAAGAACCGAAAAAGAAATCAGAAAGTCAGAATTAAGTAGAGAATCCTTAGAACGAGCCCAAGAAAGGGAATTAATTGAGATAGGTGAACGAGTTAAAACCGAACAGTCAGACAGACAGAGGAATGCCCTCATTAAGGGTATGTATCCTCTTCTTGCCGAGGGCTTGCCAAAAGCGACCCCGGAGGCATCCAGTAATTTTCCGCCACCATTAGTTCCGACCAAGCTACGTCACAAACCGACCGCAGCCGATATTTTCATCTCGTCCTATTTGGACGACACAGTCCCGGAATATGCAAATCCTGTTCCGCCAGTTCCTGTAAATAATGTAAATCCTGCTCCTCCAGACACCGGAGTACCTGCTACGGTACCCCCGGTCCAGCCTACATTACAATTTCCCACTCTGCCAGCACGAAGAGTATCAGTCGACGATTCCAGTATAGGGGCCGCAGGAGGAGGTCCTCCTGGTACCCCGCCACCACACCAACGTGTAACATTAGTCGAGTTACATGAAAGTGCGTTACAGCGTACGCCCAAATATAAGTCCGTTGCAGATATCCGACGAGCTCTTACTGAATGCCGCTATGATCCAGTCGCAGGTGATGATAGTACGGTTATATATTCCATACGTGTAAGACGGGTGACCGGGTATTTGGACACCCTACCGAATATGAAAGAGGATCTAGACAGAATATATCGTTTCATCCGTATAGGGGATGATCCAGAAAGTATTGGCGAAGCCATGTCTCAAAGGAAAGCTGAGATCCAGCTCATGCTATTAAAGTTTCTGATTAATTGTTTAATAAGGGAACAAGATTATCCGACCAAAGATCCGGCCGAAATGAGAATCCTGACAAGGTGGAGTGATAATATAGCCGAGGGTAAACACAGAACTATCAGTAGTATAGAGAGTATGTACAAGAGAATTCGTAAGGAAATAATAAAGTTACACGAACAACGTAAAGCAGCACAAGTAAGCGAGAAAGAGAATGACTCTTCTACTGAAGAGGTAGACGACGAGAATCCCGCCAGAATAGCGTATGTAGGAAAATCTAGATTTCCAGACCGCCATTTACGCCTAGAACACAAGAAAATCTTTCATCACCCAGCACCAGAACAAGGTTCTCTAGAACAAATATTTCAAGCTACCGATCATATTCTGAAATCACGAATCGGTTATAGTAAGTTAAATACCATGCATGAACAAGGACTAGCCCGATCAGCAGTCCGATGGACTACTGATTCTACCACTTTTCCAGACGAAATAGTGGCACAAATGTTTCTGAAACTGCCCCCAGCCGAGCAACGACTGGTGGGTATGTATATGATTCAGCACCTCATCACATTGTATGAGGGTCAACATTCTGATCCAGGTCCGTTACACGATGTCCTGAACGAGTTACTCCAGTATAGATGGAAAGGTTCAGGTACCGATTTAATTAGTGTCATTCTAGAACAGCGCCACAAATATAGAACGTTCCTGAACCCGCATTTTGTTCATGTTTCACCTCCAGAAAGTAAACCCTTTTACATAGATAGACAGAATCCGTTACGAGAAGTACACCCAGTCAGGACAGCAGATGGTGAAATGCAAAGAGTATTTGTTTACACCCCGATTACAAAGATGGAACTCTTAGAAATGAAGAAATTAATTCCTTGTCATGACAAAGATCCAGCAGGGTTCCACCGAGAATTAAAAGACATGCTCCGTATGGGAGAATACACGTATCCAGATATTATTAAAATGCTAAAGGTCCTGTTGCCCGCAGGGGTATACGAGAAACTCAAGGAAAAAGAATGGGAGGTGGGAGAGAAAAAGATCGATTGGGCAGTTCTAGAAGCTGAAGATAAGATACGAGTACCAGGTACCGGTCTTGGAGAGAAATGTAAAGAATTACCAGAATTGTTAATACAAGTTTTGCCCAGATTATTAGCCACTAAAAAGGAAGACTGGGATGCAATCTCAGCCTGTAAACAGAAACAAGACGAAGACACTAGTGATTTTTATTCTAGATTTGAGAAATGCTTTATTATAAACAGTGGCTTGAAGACGAGTAGCGAGTCATACCCTCATCTTTTTGTTACTAAATTAGTCGAGAATTCAAGTCCACAAGTTAAGAATCGAGTTTTGAAAGTCGAAAGTACATGGCAAGCTAGTACCCCGTCCCAGATGTTACAGATGCTCCAGTATCACCAGAATAGAATCAGAGAAGAGCAAGATCATGAAAGGAAACGTATGAAAGACACGAAAATGAAAGTACTAGTTGCACAATCTGTTCCACAAGACAGTCAGAAGAGGGGTCCGAATCAAGCCAGTCATCCTGCAGCTCCCGTTAAAGGGACCTGCAATTATTGTAAACAGCCAGGTCATTTCATAAACGAGTGTGCAGTTCTGAAACACAATATAGCTACTGGTAAGACTAAAGAAAGACCACGTCCGCCTAGACAAGAACAAGTCTCACAGACTTCTCAGCCACAGAATGCACAACAGACAGTTCCAGCACCGCAGCCTATTGCTGCAACACAGCATGTTACACAGCAGATGTACCAGTATGCACAGACAGAGTATCCAGAGTATCAACAGTACTCATGAAACAGCCTAGAGAGGGAGGTAGGCTTGCCTCTCATCGAGATACCTGTAGATCAAGAAGGTCCCTATGTTCACAGTCAAGTATTAGGGAAAGACAGAAAGTTTCTGATTGATACAGGGGCAAGTAGGACGACCATCAGTCACGCCGAAGTTCCAGGGGCTCCGCTCTCAGGCTCTAGAAATGTTTCCCTTGGATTTTCAGGAAAGCCTATTGTAAACGAGATATCTAAGCCAGTTACTCTAGAAGTAGGTCCATTGTCCCGCACTACTGATCTGTTACTTACGAAGTCATGTCCAGAAAATTTGTTAGGCATTAAGACACTGAAAGAATTAGGTGCAGTCATATGTTGTTCCCCCGAGGGAATACGCTTGTTTTTACGTGACTTCAAGGGTCACTATGTATTACGAGATTTTGATCCAAGATTGTCTAATGTTCCGCAGCATCTATGGGCGCAAGGTCCAACTGATGTAGGTTATATGCAAATCACACCCCATCGTGTGACTCTCAAACCAGGTGTAGTGTTACCACGAATCAGACAGTACAGATTGCCACCTGAGGCTGTAGCAGCCTTATCCAAAATTATTGACGAGCTCATGGCTCAAGGAGTAGTTGTAGAAACTAACTCCAATGTATGTAATTCTCCGATCATTCCAGTCATGAAACGTACTGATCCAAATGCACCCCCAGTATATCGATTAGTGATTGACCTTCGAGAACTCAATAAATGTATTATTCCCCAGTACCCAGTTGTCCCAGATATCTCTTCCCTATTGACAGCCATTGATTCCGAAGCCTCATTTTTTACAGTCATAGACCTCAAGAACGCGTTTTTCAGTGTCCCCATTCATCCAGACAGCCAGTTTCTTTTCGGATTTTGTTTAAATGGAAGGAGCTATATGTTCACACGAGCTCCTCAAGGTTTCACAGAAAGTCCTAGCATTTACAGTCAAGCACTTAAGAGACAACTAGACAACATTCACATGCCAACAGACACTGCCCTGCTCCAGTATGTCGATGATCTACTGATCACAGCCCGTTCTGAACGTACTTGCGAGCGAGCATCACTTACAGTCTTGTATTTTCTTGCCGAGATGGGGCACAAGGTGTCCCCTTCGAAGCTTCAATTCTGTGTCCAGCAAGTGATCTACTTAGGCCACTTACTGTCCAAGTGGGGTAGGCAGTTGACACCAGACCGTATCCAGTTAATAGCGAGTCTTCCTCAGCCCAAGACCCAGAAGGAGGTACGTGCTTTTATCGGCCTTACTTCTTATTGCAGACAATGGATTCCTCAGTATGCATTTCTAGCTAAACCACTGATACAGTTAACGACACAGGAGGCAGCCCTATCGACTGTCCTCCCTTGGACATCTGAACATACACTTAGTTTCAATGAGTTAAAGAAAGCTTTATGTCAAGCTCCTGTTCTAGCTACACCAAACTACAGTAAGCCTTTTACACTTTTTGTCACTGAACGTGAAGGTACAGCATTATCTGTTCTCACACAAGATCAAGCAGGACAATACAAGCCCTGTGCTTATTTTTCGAGCACATTAGATCCTGTAGCCCAGGCTCTGCCTGCGTGCCTCAAGTCAGTTGCAGCCACAGCACTAGCTATCAGACAAAGTGATTCCATAGTATTAGGACATTCCTTGACAGTACAAGTTCCACACTCTGTGGAAGTTCTTTTAAATCGAACACAGACTCAGCACTTGACAATTGCACGTTTAACAGGTTATGAACTGACACTGTTCCAGCCACACATAGAAATCAGACGCTGCAACGTTCTAAATCCTGCTACACTGTTACCGTCAGTTATTTCAACTCCTGCCACACACGACTGTGTGGAAGTAGTTAATATTATGACAAAGCCAAGACAAGATCTGACAGATATTCCCTTACCAGATCCCGACCTGACACTTTATGTGGATGGTTCATGTATGAGAACAAGTACAGGAGAACTAGTAGCCGCGTATGCAGTGACTACTGACACTGAAGTTATAGAAACACACCGTATTGACACCCTGTCTGCTCAAGCAGCAGAGCTAGTTGCTCTGACACAAGCCTGCATACACGCCAAGAACCTGAAAGTTAATGTTTAAACAGATTCACGTTACGCATTTGGAGTCGTACACGACTTTGGAGTGCTCTGGCAGGAGAAAGGTTTCATGACTTCTCATGGAACCAAGATTCAGCATGGTCTCCTTATTCAAGCTCTGTTAGATGCCATACACTTACCGACATCTATTGCTATCATGAAATGCAAAGCACATACGAAAGTTACTGACATTATTTCTCAAGGTAATGATCTAGCAGATCGCACAGCCAAGCTTACAGCACAGACTCCAGACATTCCAGTTAATCCGACACAGACACATACTCCAGATCCGACTACATGCATGACAGTTAAGGACCCCACTTAAGATGTCATAGATATCCAGTTACATGCTACTCCCGAAGAAATCAAGAAATGGTCCGAACAAGGAGGGGTCCAGACAGATCAGGGATGGGTAACGAAGGGAAAAGCCACATGGTTTCTCCCCGACTCTATGGTTCAAGTCATTATCAATACCGCACATAGTCCAGCCCATTTAGGAGAAAAAGCTATGTTAGACAGTATCCAGAACATTTGGTTCAATAAGCATTTACGAGCTGCAGCCAAGCAGAAAGTCCGTACCTGTATGATATGTTGCCAGTTTAATCCAGGTAAAAGTGTCCCGGTGGAACAAGGTGGATTCCAGCCCCCTGACCACCCTTTTGAGGTCCTCCAGATGGATTATATTCAGATGGAGCGATGTCGAGGTTTCAAGTATGTCCTTGTAGTTGTATGCGCTTTGTCCAGGTGGACAGAGGCATATCCAGTTCCAGATTACACAGCCGCGACCACTGCCAAGCAGTTGGTTCGTGAATTCTTCCCCCGCTACGGACTCCCTAGGGTCGTATATTCTGATAACGGCCAGCCATTCTCATCTGAGCTTATGAAACACGTTTCCCTTTTGTTAGGGTACCAGTGGAAGTTCCATTGTGTACGCCATCCTGAAGCAGCCGGTCTCGTAGAGAGACATAACCAGACCCTGAAAATCCGCATCGCCAAAATATGTAAAGAGAAAGGTGTGGACTGGTTAGTTGCTCTGCCAGTCGCTCTGTTTTATATGCGCATGGTCGCACATTCCAGATCAGGTCTGTCCCCGTACGAGGTCGTATTCGGCCGCCCCCCTAACATGTGGGGTACACCTAGACCCCGAAGTATTACCGATGTTTCAAGTAATATGCTGACAGATTACCTAGCTTCCTTGATGTCTGCCCTACACTCTTGTCGTTCACAGGTTTCTGCCGCATTTCCAGACAATATCGAGGTGGCACCGCATGACATCGTTCCCGGAAGTTTGGTCCTTGTGAGGAACTTTGATCATTCAAGTCCGCTGGAGCCTCGCTGGAAGGAACCAAAACAGGTCCTCCTGGCCACCCGTACTGCCGTCAAGCTGGAAGGCAGGAAGGGCTGGGTCCACCTGTCTCATGTGAAAAAGTTTTACGGATTAAAGACTGTTTCCAAGAACATTTCCGAGGATTTTAAGGATTGCCAAAGTACTATTCTTAAGGACTGTCCCGCAAAAGACAATGATACAAATCCCTCCCTGTTAGAGAAAACTCCGCAACAGGAGTATAAGCTAAAATTAAGGTCTAGTAAAATAAGTCAGCCAGTTTGATTGTCTAAGTCCTCCCCTAGGTGAAACGGTTAGACCGGTTTCTGACATGTATAAAATAGACCCCCATAGTGAGAGAGTTAGTCAAAACTCAATCCGATGTATCGTTTTTCTAAGTTTCATATTGTTTTTCAGCCTCATGATTACCTGCACAGGTTATGCATTTTATTTGTGTTTTCCAGTTTCTCATGTAAATAAGTCTTCTAATGTTACAGTAGAGCACACGTTTAGTGATCTGCCTCCTCATGAACTCTCATATCGTCTTGCTATGCGTAATAATTCCTTTATCCGCATGTTACATTATTCACACCAGACCAGCAATGCCACTAATTGTTGGGTGTGTGGTCGACTCCCCCCTTTCCAGACATCGAAGGGAGTTCTGCCACTCTTTCCTTATCCATTTTCACATAATGGTTCGTGTGGAGCATGGTCCACGTTAACGTCATCCTTGACAGATATGTCTTTTCTTAACAGTACATGTTTTCCAGACAAGCAAGGTCTTCCCCACAGAACAGGGTTAGATATAGAAAATGAAGTTTATAATTTAGGTAATTATTCTTCGAATTTCATGGTCCTGAATGTTCAGTCTGATACTACTCCAGACTTCCCTGCTATGTCAGTATTACCAGTCAAAGGCGAATTATGTGTCCGAAAGAATGGTTCCGTACATGTAGGACATAGTGATTGTACTACTATTGTCAAGTATAGTGACAGTGGGAAATCTATTTTCAAAGCTTCACGTCATTCTTATTTTGTTTGTGGTCAGACCGCATATGTTCGTCTGCCCCTCGATTGGGAGGGAACCTGTTACATTGCCTTCCTACTGCCACCAGTTTTTCTAGCCCCACCTGACTACCATAGGAATTCCCACCTAGTACATATCAGACACAAGAGAGACCTCCCGATTGTCGATTATACTGAAACTGCTCTAGAACAATATATAGATATCAATAAAGGTGTCTTCCCTTATTTAGGTACTGTTGTGAATAGTAAACTGATACGTAGATTAACCAGAACACTCGAAGCAGTAGTGATTGAGACTACTTCTGCTCTAGGTAATTTAACCGAGGAGCAATCCTTTATGAGAATTGTCGTGCTCCAGAATCGTCTCGTCCTTGACGTCATACTGGCCGATAGGGGCGGGGCATGTAGAGTCATCGGATCTAGTTGCTGCATTTTCATTCCTAATAACGCGCCGTCTGTTTATTCAGCTATTACCAGACTCCATAATATTGCCCATATGTTACACCAAGATCCAGGCACCTGGACATGGTCCGGTTGGTTCTGGAATATAATTTCCGCCTGGGGATGGAAAGTGTTGTCCTTTCTAGGTATTGCAGTAGCAATCATATTCAGTTGCTGCCTCTGTATACAATGTGGCCCTGCGATTTGTGGCATTTGTGCTACCTCTTGTATTCCTAGTCCCAATTCCCGTTCTAAATCCCGTTCCAAGAAAATTCGAGACGAGCCAATGATACTGTATGAAATGATAGATGGTATCATGAATATTGATGTTTCCTGATGGAAACGTAGTGACAAGGAGGGAATGTGGAAAAGTAAATTTTGCCATGTTCTGTGTCCCTACGTGTTCCCCATCCTATGTTATGTGTGCATGATTAATATGCATATGTATTCCCCATGTTTGATTAAAGACGCAATTACAGTTGTGTCTATCTCTAGTATGCTAGTTTCCAGTTCTCGTGAAAGCTACGAGTATTAGGCCTATGTAAAGTTACGTTGCCACGTTTCCCAGTGTGCACGTTATTTCATTGTAAAGTCTCCGTTTCTAGGCCTCAAAAGGGCCCGGACACCAGATTCAGCTCCTGTCTCCTGAGCCCTCGCTGAGGAGCGATACAGCCCCCACCTGTGTTCCTGACCCTTCACTTACTTCCTGCCTCACAGTGCCCGGTTCAGCCTGGCTCTGCCTACGAGTCTACCAAGAGTATGTTATGATTCTAGTTATCAGTTCAGCCCTCCTTCTCTGCATTCCTAAACTACTGAATCGCATCAATAGTTTCCGTCATTGTCTAGCCTTTACGTCTCCATGTAAGAGAAATACTGTATTTATGGTCATTTTATATTCTTCATCACGCACTACATGTAGAATAATGCATGCACCAGTCTTAGAGTCTGTTAGCCTTTACCCCGATAACTTTTGGATTCTATCAACATGTTCTCTAAACATCAGATACTAGATAGTGTTTAGGCACATGTCGCCCTGACTCTCCAGACTTCAGTCTCTGCTCCTAGCGCAGAAGTCATAGCCCCCAGCTTCTCCTAGTAACACGTCATTGTCAGTTTGTGCGCATTATTAGGTTAGAGGTCCCGGCTCCTTAGGTAGCCCCCTCCATGTTTCCGCCCCATTTATGACATATTCTGTTACGTTTACATCACATGTCTATGTATACGCCTCCTGTTACACCCACTTTCACCCTTATCTTTCGCGACTGCTATTGACCACACCCACTGCTCCGCCTATTGTATGTATTGTAATGCAACTGTTTTAGTATATATGCTTGTGTACTGTTATTGAAGTTAGCGCGCTCATCCCAGATCCAGCCCCGGCAGCTGCCGGGCTCTGCCATCCTATTCCTGTGCAGGTTGTCCTGTTCCTGTCCTTTATGCTGTATTAAACCTGCAAACTCCTACTACCTCGAATCTTGACTCTTATTTATTGAGCTATCTGTTATTGTTATGTCCAGTCAAACCTAGATCCGGTATTATTTATTTATATACCACATAATGGCGCCCGATAAATGATTATTTATATACCACAGATCAAGGCATTTTGAGAGAGATAGAAAGTAGTCCTTGTAATTCACCGATAATGGGATTGAAAAAGCCAAACGGAACATTTAGGATTGTGCAGGACCTTAGAAAGGTTAATAAAATAGTTTTTCCATGTTGTCCAATTGTACCAAATCCAGCAGTGACTTTATATCAAATTCCCCATGATGCAGAATGGTATACTGTAATCGATCTGTGTAATGCGTTCTTTACTGTTCCATTGCACCCAGAAAGCCAGCCAATATTTGCGTTCCGGTTCGGAGATCGTATTTTGGCATGGTGTCGAATTCCTCAAGGGTATACTGAAAGTCCATCTATCTTTAATCAGTTGCTAAAGAAATCACTAGAATGTTTGAGCATACCTGGAGAGTCTGTATTGGTTCAGTACATTGACGATCTCCAATTGCATCGAAGACAAAAGATGCATGTGTAACAGATACCGTTGCATTGATGAATCATTTGGCAGAGGAGGGACATAAAGTGTCTCCATCAAAATTACAATTTTGTCAGAAAGAAGTGAAATACTTAGGTCATAAGATTGACAAAGGAATTAGACAAGTCACTGCAGAAAGAATCAAAATGATACAAGGAATGCAGCCACCAAAAACTCAAAGACAAGTAAGAATGTTCCTGGGAATGGTAGGTTACTGTAGACAATGGATTAGTGGATTTTCACTGATAGCAAAGCCATTACAGAGATTAACCAGAGCAGATATCAGAGACCCTATTTTACTGACCAAAACTGAGATGGAAGCATTTTACCAGCTAAAAATGAGCCTATGTGAAGCACCAGCTTTAGGGATGCCTGACTATGAAAAAGAGTTCGAACAGTACTGCAGTGAACGAGAAGGATGTGCATTGTCAGTACTAATTCAGAGTCATGGAAAACTGAGAAAGCCAATTGCATATTTCTCAGCTTTTTTGGACCCAGTTGCAAAGGCGTTGCCAGGGTGTCTAAAAGCAGTAGCAGCTACAAGCGTAAGTCTAGAACAAAGTGAAGGAATAGTGTTAGGATTTCCTGTGAGGGTGTATGTACCTCATTCTGTGGAGATTCTCCTCACTAGGACAAAAACACTGTATCTCACCAACAATAGGATGACGAGATACGAGAAAGTAATTCTGGGAGCAGAAAATGTGACAATCTCTAGATGTGTAAATTTCAATCCTTCTACGCTATTGCCTGATACTATGGTAACTGAAGTAAGAAATAAGGTTGATCACAAATGCCTAGATGTTCGTGAATACTGTACCAAACCAAGACCAGACATCAGAGATGAGTCATTGCCTGAATCCGACTATGTAATGTTTGTTGATGGTTCGTGTCTGAGAACAAATGAAGGTGTTCTGAGCGCTGCATATGCAGTCTGCACAGTAGCAGATGTACTGGAAGCATCTTGTCTGAAAGGAATTTGTTCTGCTCAAATAGCAGAATTGATTGCTTTGATACGAGCATGTGAACTGGGAAAGGAAATTAAGGTTACCATAGTGACTGATAGTCAGTATGGATTTGGGGTTGTCCATGACTACGGACAACTGTGGTCCCAAACAGGTTATTTAACTTATGCAGGATCCCCCATATGTAATGCTGAATTCGTAAGAATGTTGATTGACGCAATTCAATTGCCTGATAAGCTTGCAGTAGTGAAATGTGCAGCTCATAAAAAGGGAGATGACTACATAACTCGATGTAACAGGTATGTAGATTTCATTGCAAAATATTGTGCCAAAAATCTTACATCCATAAATCGGGACAGGAGTAAAGAACATGTTTCAAGTCCTTTAATGCTAAAAACAGTAGTTGAGACTTGGCAGGAAGTGAGGCAAATGCAGGAAGAAGCTGATGAGGAAGAGAAGAACGTCTGGTTGAAGGCAGGATGTAGGCAAAGAGAAGAAGATGAAATTTGGGTTTACAAAGATGAAAGACCAGTAATGCCCGATAGCATGATCTCAAATATGGCCCGAATGTATCATGGTCAAACTCATGTTGGAAGAGATGCCATGCTTCGTCTATTTAGACAGACGTGGTACAATCCCAAGTTCAGGATGATTGCTGAAAGTTTGTGCCAGGGATGTTTGGTGTGTCAGCAATTTAATCCGAACTGAAAAACTATTGTGAGTCTGGGAACCCTAGGATGGGAGGGAGGACCATTTACAAGAATGCAGTTGGATTTCATAGAACTTCCACCTTGTAATAGGCTCAGGTATGTTTTGGTGATCATTTGTCTGTTCTCTCGATGGGTGGAGGCTTTCCCCACGAGGAGGAACGATGGACTAACTGTTGCAAAGTTGCTTTTACGTGAAATTATCCCTAGGTATGGATTTCCAGTAATGATCGAAACTGATCGTGGAACGCACTTCCCAAATGAACTTATGCAAATGATCTGTGAAGCCCTGGACATTCGTCAGAAATTGCATTGTGCTTACAGAACTGAGGCTTCAGGGGTAGTTGAACCAGTAAATGGAACAATAAAAAACAGGATTGCAAAAGTGTGTGTTGGCAACAGGACTGAAGTGGCCAGACGCCTTACCACTTGTTTTGATGACCTTAAGGAGTATCCCTGACAGAAAGACTGGATTGAGTCCACATGAGATTTTAATGGGCAGAGTGATGAGACAAGCATTTGTACCAGTTGATAAACTGTAAGCTATTAATGATGACATCATACTGGATTACTGCAAAAACCTGTCTGACGTGGTGACTTCTGTGTTCCATCAGGTGGGAACTGAATCAAACACGAAAGAGAAACTTCCAGCTCATGATCTAGTTCCTGGAGATTGGGTTCGGATAAAGGTACATCTCAGAAGAAAGTGTTTGGTGCCTCGACGGCAAAGACCAAGACAAGTCATATTGGTCAGCACCACTGCAGTTAAATGTGCCGGAGTAAAGAGATGGGTGCATGCAAGCCACACCATCGTGTGCCTGAACCTGAGAATCCAAACGAGGAAGGTGAAAACACAACTGATTCTGATTCTAAAGGTGAAACAGAGAGAAATCCAGATACTGAAGCTCGACAAGAATGTCGACATCTGGAAGTATCAGATGCTAGCTCTGCGTCTGAAGGAGAAGGAGAAATTGTCGAAATACCAAATTCTGAAAATCAATCTGAAAATCGAGATTTGGTGGTGACTGACACCAGTAAGGACACTGAGCAATGTGGAAACAAGACTGGTGTTCAAGAAAATACTGAAGAACAGTCTGAAAGCTCTGAAAACAGGAACCAAAATCCTGACACTGGAAAAGAGGAAATAACTCACGATAAGGATGAGATTCCAAGTACCAGCTATGGAGATGTTCCTAACAGAGTGAAAGAACTGTCAAAAGAGAAAACTAACTTTGAAAAAGAAAAAGACATCATAAAGTTTGTTGTAAATGAGACTGTCGAAGAGACTGAAAGTAAAACTGACGACAGTGCAGATGAAACTCCATTGAGAAAGAGTTCAAGAAAAAGAGCTTGGAGAGTGGAACATAACACCAGGGAGCCTAAGACAAAAAGAGTTTGTAAAGGAGATAATTGGCCTAAGGGGAATGATGGACTGAGATTTAAACTGGTTAACAAAGTAAGAAAGCCAGAAGATCAAGTAAATGAAATAACCAGTCAAAAGGAGTCGTTGGGGAAAAGAATTGAAGTTGTTCAAAGGCCAAAAAGAGTCAGAAGACCAAATCAGAAATACAAGTCACCTGAATGGTTGTATATTGTTTTGCCTTTGATTGAAGAAGTAAACAGTAGCCAAGAGAACTTATACTGCCAAAGTCAATTGGGAAAAGTGAGTAAAGAACTGAATCACAGAGAAAAGTGATAATTGATCAAAGGTATAAGGTAAAGACAAAACCTCAAATCCTGATATAAGGAGGACATTGTCAGTGAAAGGTGAAAGCCTATAGGTGACAAAGGTCTAAGAGAATTGTAAAGCAGATAGCTGTGTAAAAAAATTAAAAAGGCTAACAATGACCATAAAACGAAATGTTCTTTTTTAGAAAATGGTGTAGATTGTGTTCAATATGTACAGGACTATTGATATTGATATGGATATATGTAGCTTTGGCCATTCCTTTCCAGGATAACTTAGTGAAGTTGGAACATAATGTGAGTTTAAATGAACAAAATGTTGAATCAAAGTCCAACAAACAGCATGTATATAGACCAGAATTGCATCAAGATAGGTCAATTAGTGATTACACCAAAAATACATTATCAAGATTGTTTTCTGAATATGTTAAGAACATGGATGCTAGTGACTGTTATATCTGTGTGAAATTACCTGCATCTGTTTCAGAAGGGGTGATGTCCCACCATCTTCCACTTACACATGGTGTCACGTGTAGTGTAATTGCAAGTCTGTTTTATCAAACAGGAAAATTAGAGTACTATTATTCAAATTCAGATGATGTATTTGCGAAGTTAAAAGTAATTAATGCCATGAATAAAGTAAAGCCAGCTAAATTAACGGGGGAATTCTTTTTGGAAATGGATGAATTGAGCCACGAATATGCCTTCAAAAATAATTTGAGGAGAAAGCATTTTTAGATATGGTTGAAGAGAGAAGAATTGCTTATAAACTAAGTGAAAAAGTAAAACATGAGAAATCCAAATATTGGACATTTGAAGATGAAATCCTTGATGATAGAAATGTGAAGGTGGCCATAAATATAGACACTCCATTGTTAGGGAAATTCTGTATTAGAAGAGACAACACTGTGTATGACAATTATTTTGTGGGAGCGAGTCAATGTAAAGACACCTATAGAATCATAGGGGGTTGGGGATTTAAAGGTGGAAAAGTTCCAGTTTTCCCTGGTATATACTTTATATCCGGGAACAAAGCTTATTATAGATTAGCGGACCACTGGTATGGGACATGTTACGTGGGTTTGGTCTTTCCTAAAATCTTTCATGTAGATAGAGGTACTAATGGAATACATGAGATAGGTAAAACTTTAAGTCGTAGAAAAAGAGAGAGTGTAATTGAAATAATAGGTGATATTTTTGGAGCACTGATAACAGCAGTGGGAATATCTTTTAATGCAAACCAAATTCGAAGATTATCAACGATAGTAGATTGTTTGTCAACAGACACAGCCGGTGAATTCTTAATGGTAAATACTGAAATGGTTGCTATGAGAGCTATGGTGATGCGAAATCATCTTGCTCTTGATATAATATTGGCAAAAGAAGGAGGAGTTTGTGGAATTTTGAAGGTACAGCACTGTTGTACCTACATTCCAGACAAAAGTCGAAATATTGAAAAGTACATTACAAACATTACAGAGTTGCATAAGGAAATTGAACCACTGGAAGTTGATTGTCTTCTTGAACAACTTGGTAAAAGTCATTCAGCAGTTACATATTGGTTTCAAGAAATAGGTAGTTCAATTATAGGTAAGATACTAATTCCAGTAACAATAATAGTATTAGTGTTTTTGATGTTAAGATTATGTTGCATATATAGAAAAAGAAGGAATGCTAGAAGGTCAATAAAGAAAGCAATTCAAGAAAAACGAGAAACAGAATGAGAAAACTATAATATAGAAATGAAAGAATTTCGAGAAAAGGTCTTTGAAGAAACCAGAGAAGAAGATACTAGAGTATAAATTGTACTAATCTGAAGAACTTGAAACATGTTTGGATAACATTTTCAAAATTGATGGAGCCAGGTGGAGAAACAAAATTTTGTATACCCCTCGTGAAGTCATTTCCTCATACCTGTAACCTCTATTAATTGTGTGGTTTGGAAAATTAATCAGCGTAGTATAGAATGCACACACAAATACACATGGTAATACTAATCTGCTTGCATGGAAAACTATAACTGACTAATTTAGTAATGTCGTCATGTTATTTATCAATGCAAAGCTTTAATTTAACCAAAAGCGGCATAAATGTGCTTTCTGTTTGTGTATTTTGTGGCAAAAGCATGGAGGTAGGTGAGTATGTTGCTTATTTGCTAGGTAACAACTAACAGGCAAATTTTTGTGGTTTTGCGGTTCAACTTAAGACAACAACAAAAGCACAGCTTTACGATACAACTGCCAGGAGAGACACACGGTAAGGGTGGATGAAGGAAATGGTATTGACTATGCAAAAAACAAAGCCTCATGACCGCGTAGATTAACGTTGCGGGTTCAAAAAGGAAAGATCAAAATAAATCTTTACCGGTCTTAGGAACTTAAGGAACCGGAAATGATGAATCAGTTAAAACGCGATGCAGGAAGGCAGACAGTACTATAATGAGATATTTTAAAACGGTCAGCTATTTGAAAACATTTTTTGCATGAATAACTGATTACTCTCTTCCCTCATAGTCAATACCATTTCCTTCATCCACCCTTACCGTGTGTCTCTCCTTCAGCCCCGAGACAACATCAAGTTTCGCCAGGGGTAAGAGAGCTTTTAATCATGGTGATTAGCATTCTTCTATTAATTCCTGATAAAAAAACAGTCTAAATTAAGTTTTTTTATCTCCAGGCAGTCGTCGATCCCTTAGTGCTGATGAACCCTGACATCGTTGTATAGGTTTCTCCTTCATTAGAACACACACCCTGTGTTGCCAATAGGTGAGTATTAAGAGACCCTCCGAGTGGTGACTGGTTTAGTCTAAGTCAAATTCCAGTTAAGAATCTAAACCTAAATGATATCCTCATGCCTAATATCTTCCATTCCACAGGATAAGACCCTCCCATGAAAGGCCATTCTTCTTAGCACACGTCTAGGACCCCCCAAAAAATTTGGTAAGCCTCTGCAGAGACTGGCAGTTGTATCGTAAAGCTGTGCTTATGTTGTTGTCTTAAGTTGAACCGCAAAACCACAAAAATTTGCGTCACTAATGGTTCCTTTTCTTTTCCTTGTTCTTTTTCTTTTCATTTGCTACAGATTTTGCAGTAGGCCCTGAAGAGAATCCCCAACGACTTCAGTGGGATTCGAAACGCGTAGGCCCTGCCACAATTGGTCTGCGTGAGCATCTGGGCATTTAAGTAGTTGAACCCGGAGCTCCATTTTGTACATTACCTCCCAGTATTAATTTATAATGAGTTTGAATCAGTTTGTCTGACATACAGGAATGTACCTTAAAATATAGCCCACTTTATTGTTCTTGGAAATTATATGTAGACCGTGGCTGTTTTTTGTTTGTTGTTATTGGATTATGTTCATAAAATTGCTTTCCTTTATAGAGCGTGTGAATCTTATATGGTTGTTTGTGATATGTCTGTGATCTTGAATGAATGATTGAATGCATGTCTAATACTTCTATGTCCCACGTGTTTGTTTAAATACCACATTTTATACTATGAATTGAACCTTGAAATACTTCTTGAAAAAATGTTTTGAATAAAAAGCTATTGAGTAGCAAATTCCCATTCTTGAATTTCTTTTCTTGTTTTGGATTGTCATTGGTTGATTCAAATTATCCATATCAGTACTGGCACCCCTGTTTTGTTAGATAATTTTCCGGCTCAGCCTTACTGATTAGAGCCAGCCCTCATTAGTTTCCTGTAGTGGAGATTAAGCAAGCTATGGCCCAGAGTTGCAGAGTGTGAACCTGTGATTCGAGTAGGCACTGAAGCGAGAATTATCGAGTCCGTGGACATTTGGGCTCAAGACCCTGTCGCGTCGGGAATTGAACCCTGGTCCCGGGTCTGACCTCTGCTTCAGGGTCTGCCTCCTCTTACCAGTGAGCCACACTTCTCCACTCAGCCTGCAGGGCCATGCAGTATCTGCAAGCAAGCCCTCTACCCCTGCATGGGGACGTATGACACAATACTGTTCCCATGTGCAATCATGGACAACAAAAGCCACATTATTGTGAATTAACAATAAGAATTTATGGTTCCACTTAAATCCGACTCATGTCATTATTACATTTGTCATGCATGAGTGCAGTGTTGTGTGAGTGGAATGTGGGCACTAGAAACAGTTAATAGTGATGTGGTTGCGGCGCCTGTGTCCTTCTGCAGGATTCTCCCCGTGTGCATGACGCACATGTGCAGGTTGGCGGTTGTTCCCTTCTGACTCACTGCCAGAGATCTCGACAGGTATCCTGCGCTTGGTAGCAATGTTGTGGAGTATTGCACACACGGCCATGATGCGGCAGCAGACCTCAGGCTCGTATTTGATGGCCCCACCAGTCTTGTGAAGTATGCGGAATCTGCTCTTCAAAAGGCCAAATGTCCTCTCAATGCAATTTCTTGTGCGTATGTGTGCAGCATTGTAACACCGTTGCTGTGGTGTTGCAGGGTTGAGGTATGGGGTGAGGAGGTACTCACGGAGACCGTAGGCGCTGTCACCTAAATGAAAGGAGCAGAGGGTGAGTGCCTGTTCTGCGCAGCTACATGATCACAGTGTACTATTTGGGGGCATGTGTACTTACCTAGTAGGTGTCCTTCGCCAAAGTCTCCCCTGGCCAGTCGTGTGTGAATGCCGCTGTGCCGGAATATGAATGCGTCATGTGTGCTCCCCGGGTATTGTGCCACTATGTCCATGATGAAAGTCTTAGCGTTGCACACCATCTGGATATTGATGGAGTGGTAGGACTTGCGGTTGCGGTACATGTATTCCGTTTGTGCTGGTGGGCAGATGTGGATGTGGGTACAGTCAATGCATCCAATTACAAGTGGGAATTGCACAACGTTGTAGAAATGTAGCTTGGTCTCATTCAAATCCTGTTGGGTGGTCGGGAATGAGATGTAGTGGTGTAGCCGGGTCAGCATAGCCTCCAGAAAACTCCTTAGGCAGCGGGACATGGTGCTCTGGGAGATCCCCCCTGCAACAGTGACTATCCCCTGGAAGCTTCCGGAGGCCAGTAGGTGCAGGCAGCACAAGACCTGGACATGGGTGGGCACGACATTGGTCCTCCTTGTTGGGTGCTGCATCAGGGGGTCCAGGTCCCGGATCAGCTTGATGATCATTGGCCCATTCAGGCGGTACTTGGAGTAAATTTGCTCCGCAGTTTGGCCCAGCAGGGTGACCCGCAGGCGGAATATTCGCTCCTGGATCCTGCGTCTGTTCCGTGCTGCAACCTGGAGCCTTCGCCGCCTGACCACCATGTAGAGTCCTGGCATTGTGAGAGTCCTCATGCTACTACTGTGTTCCCTTAAGTGTGTTTGTTCAGGACTGCACCTGTGGCTCGTTAGTAATTTTTTTTTTCTTTATGGTTACCACCTGCTTTTGGTTCTCCTTAAATTGCACCTCGCAAATAGGGTTTTCAGCTTTTTCGCAAATTGCGAGTTGTCATGAATTGCGTTTGCGATTATTTAGCGAAATCACAAAACAAATCGCAGAATCCATGGATTCTCGCTATTTCTGATTCGCTATAGGAGTTCCTCCTAGATTCTGCGATTTATTTTGCGATTTCGCAATTTACTTTTTGCGAATTTGCAATTCCTGTGTTTTTGGCATGATGAATTGCTTTTCTGTTAATTGCGATCGCAATAGCTAATTCGCAGCTATTGCGATCGCAATTTTGCTTCATGAATCTGGCTGTTAGTGAATTATTTTAAGTAGAGTTCGCAAAGAATAAAACATTGCAGAAATCCTACAGAGTAGACTTTTCAGAAAAGGATATTGAAAATATGAATACTGCATGAAGGTTAACCCAGATCAAAGAATTGATTGTACTACTAAGGAGATGGGGAGATGTGAATAAGTAGAGAATAAAATGGGCAAAGAAGAAAGAATAGGCCAGTGATAAATCTAGATTAGCGTTCCCTGTGAGAGAAAAGGAAACAGTTCCTAATGAATTCCCTAAGAGAGAAACACCTGGAGGAGGTTATGTACATGTTCCTTGGAGAAAAACCAGTAGAATGGTATCGACGGGTAGATCGATTTTTGAAAGTTTCAAAAGTACTATGGGTTGATCTGGATGGATTATTTGACACAGTTGTACAAGCAGATCTGTGGACTGAGTGCAAGATAACTGTAAATTGGCCAAGAGAGGAATACCCTCATGATAAAGCGGCAGGTGCCCCGCCACCTGAAGTTATGCGAAAGTACGAACAAGTGATAGTGTTTTTGAAGAATAAAATTCCACCAAAAGAAGCAGATTGGGTTAAAATAGACAGAACTATACAGGAATCGAAGGAATCTGTACATGCATTTTATGAAAGACTGTTGTTGGTGTTTAAACAATACAGCGGATATGAGGAATTGAGTGAAAAAGACATGAGTCATTTTGTATATCGATTTGTATATGGTTTAAGACCAGAAATAGGAGATATGATTAGGCATAGTTTAATAGGATGGCAATCGAGTACAGTGGATGAGGTATTGAGACAGGCAAAATATTGTAGTGATGAAATTGAAGCTAAACAAAAGAAGCTAAAGGAAAAAGCTGTGGACACAAGTGGAGGTAGCAGAACACCAAGTAGCACAATTGCGGAATAAAAATACAGACAGTCAAGGAAAATGTAAAGGAAATTTTAACAAAACAAAATTGGTAGGAAATATAGCTTAAGAAAAAGTTCCCTTGTCATAATTGCGGTAGAAAAAGGCATTGGAGAAAAGAGTGTAAGTATCCACCAAGAGTTAATCCTGAAAATACATCATTGAATCCACAGGTGCAGCAAAGTCAGGTGCCACAATCGCCACTTCCACACAGTGTAAATCTGCAGAGATACAGTGCAGAGAAAGGATTCAGCAGAGGCGAGCAGGTAAACCGATAGCCCAGAGTGAATGTGAGTCCCCAGTATTGGTTACAAGAGAATGGTAGGAGTGAGTCGGATGAAAGTTTCTGACGGTGCCTGAGAGAGGGAGAAGAGTGTGTGCTTGGAGCCACTCTTGAGGTAGATCAGTCAGGTCCATTTGTGAACGGAAAGGTGAATGATGTAGAAATAACTTTCCTAGTGGACACTGGTGCTACCCGTTCTACTGTTAGATCAGTGGAAGTCCAAAATCTTCCTCTCTCGGGAGAAAGCATCCAAGTTGTAGGTGGAGCCAATAGACAGATTAAAACCTCCTTAACACAACAAGTTGAAGTAGAAATTAGAAATTTCAAAGACATGCACCGATTTGTGGTGTGTGATAGTAGCCCCGTAAATCTGTTAGGACGAGACATTTTGTGTAAAATGAACTGTGCCATATACTGTTCACCAGATGGCATAGAACTGCAAACCCCAAATGAAGATAGCTTGTATAAAATTACCATGCTCATGATTGAAGCAGAGAAAAATAAGTTGTTTCCTGTTTTTGATCAAGAAAAGGTACCTAATGAATTAAAAAAGGTAGTGAAAGAGAAGGTGTGGGATATCACAGGAGAAGATATTGGATTAATGAAGGACGTAGATCCTGTAAAAGTCTCTATATAAGAAGGTGTGAGTTACATGAACGTTCCCCAATACAAAATGACAGCAGAGATAATTGAAGGAATAACTCCAGTAATAAATAAAATGATTGATCAAGGCATTTTGAGAGAGATAGAAAGTAGTCCTTGTAATTCACCGATAATGGGATTGAAAAAGCCAAACGGAACATTTAGGATTGTGCAGGACCTTAGAAAGGTTAATAAAATAGTTTTTCCATGTTGTCCAATTGTACCAAATCCAGCAGTGATTTTATATCAAATTCCCCATGATGCAGAATGGTATACTGTAATCGATCTTTACTGTTCCATTGCACCCAGAAAGCCAGCCAATATTTGCGTTCCGGTTCGGAGATCGTATTTTGGCATGGTGTCGAATTCCTCAAGGGTATACTGAAAGTCCATCTATCTTTAATCAGTTGCTAAAGAAATCACTAGAATGTTTGAGCATACCTGGAGAGTCTGTATTGGTTCAGTACATTGACGATCTCCAAGTGGCATCGAAGACAAAAGATGCATGTGTAACAGATACCGTTGCATTGATGAATCATTTGGCAGAGGAGGGACATAAAGTGTCTCCATCAAAATTACAATTTTGTCAGAAAGAAGTGAAATACTTAGGTCATAAGATTGACAAAGGAATTAGACAATTCACTGCAGAAAGAATCAAAATGATACAAGGAATGCAGCCACCAAAAACTCAAAGACAAGTAAGAATGTTCCTGGGAATGGTAGGTTACTGTAGACAATGAATTAGTGGATTTTCACTGATAGCAAAGCCATTACAGAGATTAACCAGAGCAGATATCAGAGACCCTATTTTACTGACCAAAACTGAGATGGAAGCATTTTAACAGCTAAAAATGAGCCTATGTGAAGCACCAGCTTTAGGGATGCCTGACTATGAAAAAGAGTTCGAACAGTACTGCAGTGAACGAGAAGGATGTGCATTGTCAGTACTAATTCAGAGACATGGAAAACTGAGAAAGCCAATTGCATATTTCTCAGCTTTTTTGGACCCAGTTGCAAAGGCGTTGCCAGGGTGTCTAAAAGCAGTAGCAGCTACAAGCGTAAGTCTAGAACAAAGTGAAGGAATAGTGTTAGGATTTCCTGTGAGGGTGTATGTACCTCATTCTGTGGAGATTCTCCTCACTAGGACAAAAACACTGTATCTCACCAACAATAGGATGACGAGATACGAGAAAGTAATTCTGGGAGCAGAAAATGTGACAATCTCTAGATGTGTAAATATCAATCCTTCTACGCTATTGCCTGATACCATGGTAACTGAAGTAAGAAATAAGGTTGATCACAAATGCCTAGATGTTCGTGAATACTGTACCAAACCAAGACCAGACATCAGAGATGAGTCATTGCCTGAATCCGACTATGTAATGTTTGTTGATGGTTCGTGTCTGAGAACAAATGAAGGTGTTCTGAGCGCTGCATATGCAGTCTGCACAGTAGCAGATGTACTGGAAGCATCTTGTCTGAAAGGAATTTGTTCTGCTCAAATAGCAGAATTGATTGCTTTGATACGAGCATGTGAACTGGGAAAGGAAATTAAGGTTAACATAGTGACTGATAGTCAGTATGGATTTGGGGTTGTCCTTGACTACGGACAACTGTGGTCCCAAAGAGGTTATTTAACTTATGCAGGATCCCCCATATGTAATGCTGAATTCGTAAGAATGTTGATTGACGCAATTCAATTGCCTGATAAGCTTGCAGTAGTGAAATGTGCAGCTCATAAAAAGGGAGATGACTACATAACTCGATGTAACAGGTATGTAGATTTCATTGCAAAATATTGTGCCAAAAATCTTACATCCATAAATCGGGACAGGAGTAAAGAACATGTTTCAAGTCCTTTAATGCTAAAAACAGTAGTTGAGACTTGGCAGGAAGTGAGGCAAATGCAGGAAGAAGCTGATGAGGAAGAGAAGAACCGTCTGGTTGAAGGCAGGATGTAGGCAAAGAGAAGAAGATGAAATTTGGGTTTACAAAGATGAAAGACCAGTAATGCCCGATAGCATGATCTCAAATATGGCCCGAATGTATCATGGTCAAACTCATGTTGGAAGAGATGCCATGCTTCGTCTATTTAGACAGACGTGGTACAATCCCAAGTTCAGGATGATTGCTGAAAGTTTGTGCCAGGGATGTTTGGTGTGTCAGCAATTTAATCCGAACAGAAAAACTATTGTGAGTCTGGGAACCATAGGATGGGAGGGAGGACCATTTACAAGAATGCAGTTGGATTTCATAGAACTTCCACCTTGTAATAGGCTCAGGTATGTTTTGGTGATCATTTGTCTGTTCTCTCGATGGGTGGAGGCTTTCCCCACGAGGAGGAACGATGGACTAACTGTTGCAAAGTTGCTTTTACGTGAAACTATCCCTAGGTATGGATTTCCAGTAATGATCGAAACTGATCGTGGAACGCACTTCCCAAATGAACTTATGCAAATGATCTGTGAAGCCCTGGACATTCGTCAGAAATTGCATTGTGCTTACAGAACTGAGGCTTCAGGGGTAGTTGAACCAGTAAATGGAACAATAAAAAACAGGATTGCAAAAGTGTGTGTTGGCAACAGGACTGAAGTGGCCAGACGCCTTACCACTTGTTTTGATGACCTTAAGGAGTATCCCTGACAGAAAGACTGGATTGAGTCCACATGAGATTTTAATGGGCAGAGTGATGAGACAAGCATTTGTACCAGTTGATAAACTGTAAGCTATTAATGATGACATCATACTGGATTACTGAAAAAACCTGTCTGACGTGGTGACTTCTGTGTTCCATCAGGTGGGAACTGAATCAAACACGAAAGAGAAACTTCCAGCTCATGATCTAGTTCCTGGAGATTGGGTTCGGATAAAGGTACATCTCAGAAGAAAGTGTTTGGTGCCTCGACGGCAAAGACCAAGACAAGTCATATTGGTCAGCACCACTGCAGTTAAATGTGCCGGAGTAAAGAGATGGGTGCATGCAAGCCACACCATCGTGTGCCTGAACCTGAGAATCCAAACGAGGAAGGTGAAAACACAACTGATTCTGATTCTAAAGGTGAAACAGAGAGAAATCCAGATACTGAAGCTCGACAAGAATGTCGACATCTGGAAGTATCAGATGCTAGCTCTGCGTCTGAAGGAGAAGGAGAAATTGTCGAAATACCAAATTCTGAAAATCAATCTGAAAATCGAGATTTGGTGGAGACTGACACCAGTAAGGACACTGAGCAATGTGGAAACAAGACTGGTGTTCAAGAAAATACTGAAGAACAGTCTGAAAGCTCTGAAAGCAGGAACCAAAATCCTGACACTGGAAAAGAGGAAATGACTCACGATAAGGATGAGATTCCAAGTACCAGCTATGGAGATGTTCCTAACAGAGTGAAAGAACTGTCAAAAGAGAAAACTAACTTTGAAAAAGAAAAAGACATCATAAAGTTTGTTGTAAATGAGACTGTCGAAGAGACTGAAAGTAAAACTGACGACAGTGCAGATGAAACTCCATTGAGAAAGAGTTCAAGAAAAAGAGCTTGGAGAGTGGAACATAACACCAGGGAGCCTAAGACAAAAAGAGTTTGTAAAGGAGATAATTGGCCTAAAGGGAATGATGGACTGAGATTTAAACTGGTTAACAAAGTAAGAAAGCCAGAAGATCAAGTAAATGAAATAACCAGTCAAAAGGAGTCGTTGGGGAAAAGAATTGAAGTTGTTCAAAGGCCAAAAAGAGTCAGAAGACCAAATCAGAAATACAAGTCACCTGAATGGTTGTATATTGTTTTGCCTCTGATTGAAGAAGTAAACAGTAGCCAAGAGAACTTATACTGCCAAAGTCAATTGGGAAAAGTGAGTAAAGTACTGAATCACAGAGAAAAGTGATAATTGATCAAAGGTATAAGGTAAAGACAAAACCTCAAATCCTGATATAAGGAGGACATTGTCAGTGAAAGGTGAAAGCCTATAGGTGACAAAGGTCTAAGAGAATTGTAAAGCAGATAGCTGTGTAAAAAAATAAAAAAGGCTAACAATGACCATAAAACGAAATGTTCTTTTTTAGAAAATGGTGTAGATTGTGTTCAATATGTACAGGACTATTAATATTGATATGGATCATTTTAGCTTTTGTCATTCCTTTCCAGGATAACTTAGTGAAGTTGGAACATAATGTGAGTTCAAATGAACAAAATGTTGAATCAAAGTCCAACAAACAGCATGTATATAGACCAGAATTGCATCAAGATAGGTCAATTAGTGATTACACCAAAAATACATTATCAAGATTGTTTTCTGAATATGTTAAGAACATGGATGCTAGTGACTGTTATATCTGTGTGAAATTACCTGCATCTGTTTCAGAAGGGGTGATGTCCCACCATCTTCCACTTACACATGGTGTCACGTGTAGTGTAATTGCAAGTCTGTTTTATCAAACAGGAAAATTAGAGTACTATTATTCAAATTCAGATGATGTATTTGCGAAGTTAAAAGTAATTAATGCCATGAATAAAGTAAAGCCAGCTAAATTAACGGGGGAATTCTTTTTGGAAATGGATGAATTGAGCCACGAATATGCCTTCAAAAATAATTTGAGGAGAAAGCATTTTTAGATATGGTTGAAGAGAGAAGAATTGCTTATAAACTAAGTGAAAAAGTAAAACATGAGAAATCCAAATATTGGACATTTGAAGATGAAATCCTTGATGATAGAAATGTGAAGGTGGCCATAAATATAGACACTCCATTGTTAGGGAAATTCTGAATTAGAAGAGACAACACTGTGTATGATAATTATTTTGTGGGAGCGAGTCAATGTAAAGACACCTATAGAATCATAGGGGGTTGGGGATTTAAAGGTGGAAAAGATCCAGTTTTCCCTGGTATATACTTTATATCCGGGAACAAAGCTTATTATAGATTAGCGGACCACTGGTATGGGACATGTTACGTGGGTTTGGGGTCTTTCCTAAAATCTTTCATGTAGATAGAGGTACTAATGGAATACATGAGATAGGTAAAACTTTAAGTCGTAGAAAAAGAGAGAGTGTAATTGAAATAATAGGTGATATTTTTGGAGCACTGATAACAGCAGTGGGAATATCTTTTAATGCAAACCAAATTCGAAGATTATCAACGATAGTAGATTGTTTGTCAACAGACACAGCCGGTGAATTCTTAATGGTAAATACTGAAATGGTTGCTATGAGAGCTATGGTGATGCAAAATCATCTTGCTCTTGATATAATATTGGCAAAAGAAGGAGGAGTTTGTGGAATTTTGAAGGTACAGCACTGTTGTACCTACATTCCAGACAAAAGTCAAAATATTGAAAAGTACATTACAAACATTACAGAGTTGCATAAGGAAATTGAACCACTGGAAGTTGATGGTGTTCTTGAACAACTTGGTAAAAGTCATTCAGCAGTTACATATTGGTTTCAAGAAATAGGTAGTTCAATTATAGGTAAGATACTAATTCCAGTAACAATAATAGTATTAGTGTTTTTGATGTTAAGATTATGTTGCATATATAGAAAAAGAAGGAATGCTAGAAGGTCAATAAAGAAAGCAATTCAAGAAAAACGAGAAACAGAATGAGAAAACTATAATATAGAAATGAAAGAATTTCGAGAAAAGGTCTTTGAAGAAACCAGAGAAGAAGATACTAGAGTATAAATTGTACTAATCTGAAGAACTTGAAACATGTTTGGATAACATTTTCAAAATTTTGGGAGATATTTGGTGATAAGATCACCAAAGGAAGGAGTTGATGGAGCCAGGTGGAGAAACAAAATTTTGTATACCCCTCGTGAAGTCATTTCCTCATAACTGTAACCTCTATTAATTGTGTGGTTTGGAAAATTAATCAGCGTAGTATAGAATGCACACACAAATACACATGGTAATACTAATCTGCTTGCATGGAAAACTATAACTGATTAATTTAGTAATGTCGTCATGTTATTTATCAATGCAAAGCTTTAATTTAACCAAAAGCGGCATAAATGTGCTTTCTGTTTGTGTATTTTGTGGCAAAAGCATGGAGGTAGGTGAGTATGTTGCTTATTTGCTAGGTAACAACTAACAGGGAAATCCTTAGTATGGGGGAAGGTAAACAGAAGGGCTATATTTCGATAATTAACATTTATTTGTGTTTGTTTCTATGATAGTTCCCGTTCTGGCCCGTGAAGCCTAGTAAAAAGATGGCTGCTTGATTAACTGTGAATGGAAGATGAACTGAGCATGCGCCGTCCAAGGCCAGGATTGAATGTGAGCTGCCTGTGCCTGAACGAAAGCAGTTCAAGGACGACTTGCCCTGGAAGTCCTGATGACTGCCAAAAAGAATGATCATTTGAGTTACTGATCGTGGGAAAGAATCCTGTAGTAGCTAGTTGAGGATGTGACTAGGCCAAAGACTTTATCAAACAAAGGACTCTTTAAAATTCAGCTGATGCTACGGAAATTGAATATTAGGATGGTGAGGTGATGCTCTTCCACCCTCAAATTGTCCAATCAGAATTTAAGTTTATGCTGATAGTTACTTTTGTAGATAGATAAAGTTAGTGAAAAAAGGTATAAAAAGTCCTGATTTTCTTTAAGAAAAAACTCTCTTCTGATTTCCTCCTGAGATGCTGTCGGTATGCTGATTATCCTGAGATGTAAGAATTCTTGAATTAATGTTTTATTTCTTTGAGTGAGAACTGAGCTTTAGATGAGGTTATTAGTTAGGGAAGTTAGGAGAAAATGAATTGTGGGGACTATCTGTCTTTTGCTAATACTTGTGTTCTGAAATCTAAATAATAATGTCTATTTCTGAATCTCTGAAATAAATGAATATAACTGTTTGAGATAAAACTTTTCTTCTTTAAAGTTATTTTTGAATAAAGAATGAAACAAAGCAAATAAACTGTTAGACATGCTAAACTTTGCTTTTAACATAAATTAGATAAATGGAGAATTAAGCTGGTCTTGTATTTTCCTACGCCTAATTTTGTACTAGTAGATTCATCGACTATAATGGTGGTGTGTCTAAATAAATGTTTTGTTGATAAAAACCATGGTAAAACTCATTAAAACTGCAGGTGTAAATAGTATAAATATTTAGTTTTAATTTAGACACTCCGCTATGATACAGCAGCTCTCCTTTGAATCTCACCGATCCATGAAGTAGGATGGAAGTGTTTTGTGAGTAGCTCACAGTGTTATGGGCCCCACTGATGAGTAGATGTATGATTTGGTAATTCAGGGAAAGGTGATATGATTTTAGAAAATATTTCCGGAGTAGCGCTGCATCACTATGAAACAATACTACTCACTTGCTAAACCCAGCTAGACTTACAAACCCCTACTCTGCACAGACACAGCAAACACCAATGAAAACCTACTAGAAAAGAAAAACAAAAGAAAATTACACACAAGGAAAAACAAAACACATTGTGCACTAATACAAGGAACATTTCACACATATTAAAACAGACGCTAAATAGGCTTCTATTCTTACAGCCTTTCCAAAAAACACATTCATGCAGGTCATTGATGCTAATTTGGACTAAACTGAATAAAAAATGTTTCTTACCAAACGCTTGCAACTACACAAACTGCAGATCTACCAGTGCCGAAACCACAACCATGAGGAAAACAAAAGTTTTGCGCTAGATACAAAGAAGAAAAAAAACACTACAATCACTAATGTTGACAAAAAATAACAATTAACATTATCAAACACTATGAAGTCTGCCCATCACTATCCAGATGCTAGCCACACAAGCTGCCAGCCAACTGCCAGTCCACACACAGCCAGCCAAATGCAAAAGCACTCATCAGCCAAACTACACTTAACACATCAATCAATCAATCAATCAATCACAAGAATTTGTATAGCGCGCTACTCACCCGTAAGGGTCTCAAGGTGCTGGGGAGGGGGTCGCTATTGCTCAAACAGCCAGGTCTTGAGTTGTTTCCTGAAGGAGAGGTGATCCCGGGTCAGTCGTAGGTGAGTGGGGAGGGAGTTCCATGTCTTGGCTGCCAGGTAGGAGAAGGATCTTCCTCCGCCGGTGGACTTCCGAATTCGTCGGACGGAGGCGAGGGCGAGGCTGGCGGATCGGAGCTGGCGGGTGGGTGTGTAGAAAGAGAGGCGGCTGTTGAGGTACTTCGGGCCCATGTCGTGGAGGGCCTTGTGTGCGTGGGTGAGGAGTCTGAACGTGATCCTCTTGTTGACGGGGAGCCAGTGCAGGTCTTTCAGGTGGGCAGAGATGTGGCTGTGGCGAGGAATGTCCAGGATGAGTCGTGCTGAGGCGTTCTGAATGCGCTGGAGTCTTTTCTGGAGTTTGGCTGTGGTTCCTGCGTAGAGGGTGTTCCCGTAGTCCAGACGGCTGGTGACGAGGGCCTGGGTGACTGTCTTCCTGGTTTCTGTGGGGATCCATCGGAAGATCTTTCAGAGCATGCGCAGGGTGTTGTAGCAGGATGATGAGACTGCGTTCACTTGCTTGGTCATCGTGAGTGAGGAGTCCAGGATGAAGCACAGGTTGCGTGCGTGGTCCGTTGGTTTGGGTGCGCTGCCCAGTGCAGGGGGCCACCAGGAGTCGTCCCACGCGGAGGGAGATGGTCCGAGGATGAGGACTTCCGTCTTGTCTGAGTTCAGTTTCAGGCGGCTGATCTTCATCCATTCTGCGACGTCTCTCATTCCTTCCTGGAGGTTGGCTTTGGCGGTGGTGGGATCGTTGGTGAGGGAGAGGATCAGCTGGGTGTCGTCGGCGTAGGAGATGATGTTGAGGTTGTGTCGGCGGGCAATGGCTGCGAGAGGGCTCATGTAGACGTTGAAGAGGGTTAGGCTGAGTGAGGATCCTTGCGGGAAGCCGCAGAATACTTCGGTGGCCGCGGATCAGAACGGGGGGAGGCGGACTCTCTGGGTTCTTCCGGTTAGGAATGAGATGATCCACTCCAGGGCCGCTTCTTGGATTCCTGTGTTGCTGAGGTGCTGTATCAGGGTGCGGTGGCAGATGGTGTCGAAGGCTGCTGAGAGGTCCAGGAGGATGAGGGCAGCCGTTTCTACGTTGTCGAGCAGGGACCTGATGTCGTCGGTGGCTGCGATGAGGGCTGTCTCGGTGCTGTGGTTTGTTTGGAAGCCGGACTGTGAGGGGTCGAGGGATCCGTTGGTCTCGAGGAAGGCGGAGAGTTGTCTGTTGACGGCCATCTCGATGACTTTGGCTGGAAAGGGGAGGAGCGAGATGGGGCGGAAGTTCTTCAGGTCCGTGGGGTCCGTGGTGGGTTTCTTGAGGAGGGTGCTCAGCTCGGCATGTTTCCAGCTCTCCGGGAAGGTGGCGGATGCGAAGGAGCTGTTGATGATGTTCCGGAGTTGGGGTGAGATGATGGAGTCGGCTTTGTTGAAGATGTGGTGAGGGCAGGGGTCGGCGGGGGATCCGGAGTGGATGGTGTTCATCAGGCGGGTGGTGTCTTCGGTGTTGCCAGGGGTCCAGGCGCAGAGGGTGGTGGTTGGGGACACTGGTTCGGTGGTAGGGTGCGTGGTTTGTGCGTCGAAGCTGTTGTGAATGTCGGTGATCTTGCGTTGGAAGAACGAGGCGAGAGCGTTGCAGAGGTCTTGCGAGGGAGTAATGTCGGTGTTGCAGGCGCTGGGATTGGAGAGCTCTTTGATGATGCTGAAGAGCTCCTTGCTGTTGTGGGTGTTGTTGTCCAGTCTTTCTTTGAATGCTGTCTTCTTGGAGGTACGGATCAACTGGTGGTGTTTGCGGGTGGCGTTCCTGAGGGCGGTCATGTGTTCTGTTGTCTGGTCGTGGCGCCAGGCTTTCTCGAGGATGCGGCAGGTTTTCTTGGAGTTTTTGAGGTCGGTGGTAAACCATGAGGCTTTCCTGCTGCCGGGTCTGCTGGGAGGGTTCTTTAGTGGTGCGAGTTCGTCAGCGCAGATGGTGAGCCACTGTGTGAGGTTGCGGGCTGCCTCGTCGGGGTCCGTCGTGTTGGTTGGCGGGTTCTGGCTGAGGGTGGTGGTGAGCTGGTCGGCAGTGATCTTGCTCCAGCTTCTGCGGGGAACTTGTTGCGGGTGGTGGTGGGTCGTGGTTCTCCTGAAGTTGAAGTGGACGCAGCTGTGGTCTGTCCAGTGTAGTCCGGTGGAGTGGCTGAAGGAGATGTGCTTGCTGGAGGAGAAGATGGGGTCAAGCGTGTGGCCGGCGTAGTGGGTGGGGGTGTTCACCAGTTGTTTGAGTCCGAGGTTGGCGAGGTTGTCCAGTAGGGCGGCGGTGTTGCAGACCTTGTTGTTCTCCAGGTGGAAGTTGAGGTCCCCTAGGAGGATGTAGTCTGAGGAGGTGAGGGCGTGCGGGCTGACGAAGTCTGCGATGGTTTCGCTGAATTGTGTGCGCGGTCCCGGGGGTCTGTAGATGAGAGTGCCTCTGACGGTGGTCTTGGGGTCGGTGTAGATCTGGAAGTGAAGGCGTTCGGCGGCGTTGAGGGTGTCGTCGGAGTTGGTTGTGATGCGGATGGTGTTCCTGTAGATGATGGCGATGCCTCCTCCGGTTTGGTTGACGCGGTCCCTCCGGGTGATCTTGTAGCCGTCCGGGATGGCTATGGCGATGTCGGGGGCTGAGGAGGCGTTCATCCAGGTATCCGTGAGGAAGGCGACGCCTGGTGAGGTTGTGTGGAGGATCCAGAGTTCCACAGCGTGCCTGTGGACGGAGCGGGTGTTGAGCAGGATGCACTTGAGGTGGTTTTTGCTGGTTCTTGGCTTGGCGGGTGAGGTGCAGGTTCGGAGGCAGGTGAATTTGCAGGCCTGGCAGGCGAAGGGTCCGTGTGTGGGCCTCGGGGTGTCTTGGTAGCAGGCGGCGTTTCGGCCGGCGTTGAGTGCGTGGAGGGTGGCGGTGTCGGGTGCGCTGGCATCGCCGAGGACCAGGGGTCCTGGTGCTGGGCGAGGTCCAGGCACGGACGGGCATAGACAATCGGCGCGCCCGCTGCGCATGAACGCTGCGCGTACGGGCGGGCTCCATTTAAGGCGAAGTGGGAGGGAGGAGCAGCTGGGAGGCGGGAGCGGGCGGTCAATGTTGAAACAGAAGGAAAAGGTGGGCGGGGCCGGGAGGGGGCAGCGGCGGAAAGTGCGGAGCGGAGTGGGGGTCACACCAGGGGTACAGTAACAAAGGACGAAGCGCAACACAACCTACTTACAGAAAAAAAGCACTAATACAGGAGATAAAATACAACACAATGAAACTAGGCATAGAAGGGCAAAAACGGGCAAAAAAGAGCGATCAGCAGCTAGGGGGCACCGAGGTCAGGGACGGACCTGTGGCGCTGGGGGAGAGACACGCCTTCAGCTGGTGGGCCGTGCGGCGAGGGGGTGTCCTGGGGACATAAACTTTCTCTGCTGGTCTAGTGGCTTCTGCCCCCCTTAGAGGAAGATTGGCCTAAAAATACCCTTGCCCAAGGGGTCGCTCCCAAAACATTTTGGGGCAGATTTATGTCGGACTTGCGCCACGTTTACGCCGCCGTTGCGTCACGCAATGGCGCGGAAACGTGGCGCATCCCTGCGACCTATTTACAACGTGACGCATCTAGGCAGATGCGTCACGTTGTAAAGCCCTGCGCCACATGAAACCTGCGTCAGGTTTCATGTGGGCGTTCTGTCGCAGGGTGGGCGTTCCCTCGTAGGAAAGCCCCGTAAAACTGACGCAGTGAAATCTACAAGATTTCACTGAGTCAGTTTTACGACGCTGCCGGGTCAAATCCTTACGCCTGCTTGAAGCAGGCGTAAGGAGTGACGCACCACGTTATGTATGGGTGGCCTCTGTACATTGCAGGAGTTGCGTCGCACTTGCGACGCTACTCCAGCAATGCGCCGCCCGTACACCACAAGATGCGTCACGCATCTGCCCTTCCTTGCACCATGGTGCGCCGCATTGTAAATGCGGCGCATCTGTGGTGCCGCAAGGAGAGAATTGCGTGACGCATCAGTTCTGGCGCATCCCTGCTGATTTGCAGAGATGCTCCAGAAATCATAAATCTGCCCCAAAGTGTATAAAAAAATAGTCCCTGATGGTCTAGGGGTTTCTGTCCCTTGCCCTAGAGCTCACTCCCTTAGAAATATAATTTAAATAACTCCACGGTGCCTAGTGTGTTTGACCCCCCAGATGGCATATCGGCCATAAAAAAGCCAAATCTGGCCCAAGGGGGGCTCCAAATATGGATTAATATGCCCCTGGGAAGCGACCCTTGCATATTGGGTCTCTCTCTTCCAAATTTCCCCCACAAATAAATCCCTGGTGTCTAGTGGTGTGGATTCCTGCTCCACGATCACGGCCCCACGCCCGATCATGGAGCAGGTATCTCCTCATGGGGGAAAAAAACAGGAGAAGGACTTACCAAAAAGGTCCTCTCCCTGGATGCAGTGGAAGCAAATGGCTTACAGTGCGTCCCCAGCACAGCACTTGATGACATCGGGGCACCGTGAGCACGCCAACATCATCAGATTGCCAGTGGGGTTGAGGTGGCAACGGAAGCGCTTCCGCTGCCATCCCCAGTGGAGTCATGTGGGTGGGTGACCCACTGTGGGAGTGCCAGGACATAATGGTTACACAGTAGAACCATTGCCGAGGACATAACCATTACGTCCTCTGCACCTAAGGGGTTAAATACCTTCTCCTTGTTAATAAGATGTTACTCATAAAACACCCTTGATACAAGTGAGATTTTAGCACCTAAATCAAATTACATTCTCACGTTTGGCAAATTGTCATTAACATAATGAATTGGCCATGCTTACCTGAATAATGTAACTGTTGAACTATTTCACCCCACTACCGACCGTCAAATTCACTATCATCATCATTCACCACAACCTCTTCAACCTTGTTATTTTTAGATTTTGATCTACTGTTTTTTCCATAGTGATGCTTCATACCACATGACTCGCACACTATCCTCCCCCCATGCTGGATAGTTCTTATCATTCATCATGTGACCAATACTACCACATCTAAAACCTTTACCTCTAACCTTTTCTTTTGTAGATCATTACCATTCATTTTAACCACTATATGCACATATTCCTTCGATATGCTCCCATTCTCTTTTTGTCACATCAAAGCAGGCAACTGAATGTTTGCTTTTCTTGGCTAAAAGCAAAACCTCATTTGATTCCTTATCATCCTTTTGCCAGAGTTCCTCTCTATCCTGTTCTATCTTGCACCACAACATACATTGATCTCTAATAGTTCTTTGAATGCACCATCAAACCTACAGAAAGAGGCCTGCTTACGTAAGTTACAAACATAGTTCTCTACAAATACCTAAGGTCTCTGAATTCTCATCCCAAAATGGTATCCTCTAGAATTGTGCTTCTTTTGGCCAAACATTCTAATATAGACCTCAAATTCATTAATTTCCTCATCATCTGCATCCTCTAGATTCAGAAGATGTCCAAACACCTCTTGACCCTCAGGCCCTAAACAAAGGAGGAGGAGAGAGGATTTCTTTTCCACACTCAACCTGTGCCACGCACTCTTACATAGTGGGCAAAAACCATATTCCACTTGGCCCATTTCAATACTGGTTCTCCAAGTGAAGTCAAATAAAGTAGTGGCAGTACAATGTTCTACATTGTCAATCAATGAGCAAATACTCCACTCATCAGTAGAAATAAAGAAGTAGCATACCACAAGAACAGAGGAGAAAACAACAAATGTCTCAAGACCACAGTGGTACCTGAATTGGCACCCGAGCACATCAGGAAGCATATGCCCTCACTGGTACCGAATTGGAACCCAAGTACACCTAGATTACCTGATAAAATAATCAATGTACCAAACAAGTCTTTCAAGAGGTCAATATGTCCCACTGCTGAGATGAAACTCAAGAGAGGAAGGGATCCACTTGAAACAGAGTACGATTTCTAGGTTAAAAAAAAATATTTATAAACGCAGTGACCCAACAAAATGCAGCTCACCCAGATACAGTCCACTCCCTCTTGCGACCTGAGTTAACCTTGGTGCAGTACAATTTTGCCCATCCTTAACACGTCACAATTATGTCACAGTTTCATGACAGATGCATGATATTAATGTGCATCTAACACATGATTACTCTATGGTCTAATAATATTAAAATAAATGTTACATTTGACATTATTACTAAAAGTGCATTTACTGTAGGACTAGAGAATTTACTCAAACTATGGGCCTGATTTAGATCCTGGCGGAGAGGTTACTCTGTCACAAAGATTACGGATATCCCGTCTGCCGAAATAAAAATCCCATTATATCCAATGGAATTTGTATTTGGGCAGACAGAATATCCGTCACCATTTTGATGGAGTAAACCTTCTGCCAGGATCTAAATCAGGCCCTATGTATTTAACTGTATTAAACAAGAAATTAATAAACCATCCTCACTTAATAGATACGCATTCACTATGAAAAGGAGTTCGACTTACATAATGTGTGCATTCATTCATTAATTGACATTTACTGTTTAGATAATTGAATCGAAACCATCCTCATATATGTAGAATGTGACTACCATAGAAACAACAAAGGTTTATGTAATGTGTGCACTAACATTTCATATATTGCTTTTAAATGTCGTTCTTAGACATACTGCCACATACACATTTAAGATTTTACTGTACGCTCTATGTAATATGAACCTAATATAGTGATCATCCATATTAGTTTGTGTTTAAATGTGCACACGAATATTAAATGTGCACTCTTGATTTAATATTTTAAGTTGACATTTTAGGCCTATAATTCTTCATGCTCCATAAAATATTTTTTTCCTTTTCTGCTAACATGACTTTTCTTGCAGATATTCACAAACATGGTTAGTTTGAGAATAGATACATTACCGTAGTAGTGATAGAGAGAAAGAGCATGAGAAGAAGAAGACCTTGATGAAAGAACATGGAGAGCCAGAGCGTTAACTGAAAGACCTATTCAGCAATGTTACAATCTGGTCTGTGTGTGAGAAGATGAAGTCGTTCCCATATCCAATGAGGAACACTTTGAGAATGTTGCAGTATACAGTGTGAGAAGTGGAGAAAGACAATAGACCCTTGATGATACATGCAAAGAGATGTTGCCCAAGAAGACTCTTGTGTGTTATAACTCCAGCTGAATCAGGGGAAGGTGAATGGCAACACTTGATGCAATTCTCGTAATGTTGCCTTTCTGTAAATAAGTTGGAGAATAATCTACCCTTTACCTTAATAGTTTGTCCGTGCTAGTGCTAGATATCTTCTGCAGTAGCCCTTGAGGACTCTGGTCTCCTCTTCCCAATGGAGGGTAAATGGATAAGCTCCCAACCCAAGATCAGAGTTTTTTTTCCAGTTACTTTGGCACCTTCAGCAAGGAACATATTAGTGTCTTCTGCCCTCCATCTGGGGCACGCTCAGAGCCAGGTGCTCTTTGAAAGTGATGGGGCATTCTTAATGACACCGAATTGCACAAGGTGAGCAGAAGCCAGCCGACTTTCTCCGGTTGAGTTCTGGTGCTTCACATGCCGAAAATATTTTGAAAAAAGATGGCCAGATTGAGAACTGTTTTAATCCATTTAACTTAAACTGGCTACAGAAACATCGGCTCAGAAACGGTGTTTGTGAAATATTTGGAAACGTTAGTAGTGTGCCAGGTAAGGCTGCCCACCCTCAGGGATGTTGGAAGGGACATTTTGAGAAGATGTTAGCAAAATAGAGCTGTATTAGATGGTATTTTGATGGCAGCAGTGGATAGCTGATTGCTTTTCTCCCGGGTCGCCGTGTTCCAAAATGTGAACGTCCATCAAAATACCGTCTCGGCTAGGGGTTATGCGCTCCATAGCAACACAACGACTTCCCGGGCATACCGCCTCGCGGAGAACGCTCATAGTGCGACCTCCCGACCTCCTCTCATATGTATGTAAACACCGGAGTGTTCACGAATGAACACAGCGACCTCGTTCCACTTTAATTAACACTATTCCAGGAGCACACCTCTTTTAATGCTCAGTACAGTCTACTACTTGTACAGTAGGTCACGGGCCCTGCCGGGTCAGAATTAATACCGGTGGAGCGACCTTTCTATCCACACAATTTGAATTACAGCCCTGAGGAGTCGTGGAAATATTTTTCCAAACGCGACGAAACACGTGTCGGCTGGCTGTTTCTGGAACAATTTAATAGTTTGGACTATCATGCTACTGTGCATGAATATCCCTTGTGTTTCTGTTGACCTTGGTTATCTCTACTGGTGTTGGAACATAGACATGACTGCATGATAACTGTTTAGTGTGTGCATAAAGCATTTTGTGCATTACGAGTCTCACGGCCAGCCCTATCAAACTTCATCACACGTCTTGGATGCATGTCCACAATAGCAACGGTGGAACCCTGTATCGGCACCACACCACAGTTCCAATTCGTAGTGTTCCTGCACAACCAACCCCAACGCCAGCCATCGCCAGACACCTCTCCGCCCCAGATCCAAGATTGTAGTAACTGAAATGGGGGTGCGCACGGTCATGAAGTCCAGTAGCTAACAGTAGTGCAAAAACAGTCCATTATTACAAATACACAAATAAACAATACGAAAAGAACAGCCACCGCCCAACGAGGAACTTCATCAGGGCAACGTGTGGATTCAAGGACCTGCATATGCTGCGGGAACTCCCCAATACAATTCCATACTAGGGGGTCGATTAGGATGTAGGAGGGACCGTCCGCAGGGGAGGCGGTCCCTCCTGTGCAATTAGGATGTGACCGCCACCCTGGCGGTCACATCCTGTATTTTTAACATTGCGGTGGGTGCTGCTTCAAGCAGCACCCGCCGCAAGGTTAAAAATGAAAGCAGTGCATTTGCATTCACAAAGCGGCAGGCACCTCGAGGTGCCTGCCGCTTCATGCACGCAAATGCAGGGGGGTACCATAGGTACCCTCCACGTGCACCCCCCACCCCCCCTTCACCCCTGGGGGCCCGCAACGGGCCCCCAAACAAAAGTCCGTATGCCTTTTCACGGCGGAAATGCCGCCGTGGAAAGGCATAGAAATGCTGACATCCTAATATGCCTGGCGGTGTCTGATAGACACCGCCAGACATGTTAGAGCTTTTCCGCCGCGGTCGGAAAGCGACCGCGGCGGAAAAGCTGCGGACGGTCTTCCTGACTCCCCAGCCATCCTAATCTGGCGGGGGGTCTGTGAAGGCTCCGCAGCGGTTTTTCCGCATCCTCCGGGCCGGCGGACTCTTCCGCCGGCCCGGAGGATGCGTAAAAACCGCTATCCTAATGAGGGCCTAGGTAACGCAGTATTCAGAAACCTGTTGGAAAAATTGTTACAATGGTCAAGCGTCTGTATAGTCACAAACCTAATATGGTACAGTGTATAGCACATGGACAAACCGGAATGCTTACAGGAAAGACAAATCCTGCCCAAAAAGACCGTAACAGAAGTACGTGTGGTCGTAACATTTGTAGGAAGGAAAAGGAAGGTTACGGTCACACGAACTTCTGTTACGTCTCATGATGCAGGATTTCTCATACCTGTTAGCATCACGGTTTGTATCAGCTTGATATCCATGCACCTTCACTCCCCCCACCCAGCCACGAGGGCGCCACCGTAACCAGTGGTGCCTATGTGATCCTGTGCGCCTGTTGCACCCCAGCCCTGGTCCCCAGGCCGGTCCGCCACCCAGCAGTGACTGCCCGCCCCTGTGCACCCAGGCCTCAATGCTCACCTGCTGCAACTGGCGTGTCTCCAAGAGGGCGCACCACATACTGTTGCAACCTCCTCAGCCGATCGATGGATTCCGCGCCACAGGCTCCCAGCACATCCTGCTGCACCGCGCTGCATAGTCATGTATGTGCAGCCTGCTGCCTTCGACGTACACTGCGGTCCAGCTGGGCTCACAATTCAAATCGAATCTTGATTCGCAGGATGGCGTATTGAGGCTTACGCATCATCGCAGGCTGCACACCCGCTCAGCTCCGGTGCCACTAACTCAGTGCACTGCAAGTCACCGTCTCGTGGCGGTAGGCCCGTGCCGGCCAAAGTGCTTCGGCTGTCACCAACTCTGTGCACCACAAGTCACCGTCTCATGGCGGTAGGCCCATGCCAGCCAAACTGCCTCGGCTGCCATCAACTCTCTGCACCGCAACTCATCGCCACGTGGCGGTAGGCCCATGCCGGACAAAGTGCCTCGGCTGCCATCAACTCTGTGCACCGCAAGTCACCGTCTCGTGGCGGTAGGCCCGTGCCGGCCAAAGTGCCTCGGCTGCCACCAACTCTGTGCACCTCACGTCATGGGCCCTTTATGATTGAGTCTTGTGGTGCGGACACCATCATGTCACCTTCGGCAGTGGAGAATGTGATGTTGTAGTGCCCTAAGCCCTCATGCATGAATAATGACCACACGGACACACTCAGATAGATAGTGGAAATGGCTTTGAAGATGTGCGTTTTATTAGCAGGGTCACATGTCCTGTGACGCCTGTGCTGGATGGGTGTTGTGTGGGTGCAAACCAGCCCTCAGGGAGTGGCTGTGGCATGCTGACAACTAGACGGGTGATCAGTAGATCACTACAGGGAAGACCTGGGACACGTAGCGTTGTTGTCCCCCCCTGTAAGCATAAGCGGAGTGGGCTGGCCTGGCATATGCCAGTCCAGCATAGGGCTCTGAAGAATGACCCCAGGGCTCTGGGCGTGGTTCTGTTCTGGGCTGGACAAGGAAGTACCTAATGTGTGTGTCTCTGTTGTAGTGGCAGGGCCACCCGGGACACAATTGGTAATGTTGCACCCTGTAACTCAAGTCCCACAACATGAGCAACATGGACATAAGGGGGAATCACTGACCCTACATTTATCCATACTTTCACACTTGAATGATCATAGACATGACACATCTGTGTGAATTTGTATGTTTAATGCACAGTCAGTGGAGTGTTGTAGATGGAGCAGTAGAGGGCCATGCAATGCCCACTTTGCATTGTTAGCCCATGGAGAGCCAGCCAGAGTCCTTCAGGGAATGACAAGAACACCGTAAGAGGAAGAGTTCAGTCACAGTCTGATAGCTATGTCATTGGTGACCAAACAGAATATGGCAGTCCATGTCGAGGTTCAAGTTGAGTGTCGCAGAGTGCATAGAGGGACAGTGGAAGGTGATGATGCAGAGGGCAGAGCCAAGCAGAAACAGGCCATATGGCAGAGATGAATGCTACTGTTTCCTTCTTACCAGTAAGGCAGAATCATCTGCATCTTTGTCCTCTGATGTTTCATGTACCTCACATGTGGGAGCTGGTGTTCTGTCTCCAGCGCTGTGTGGCACTGACACATCATGGGGTGGAGATGTGGATGTCAAAGCAGCAGCAGCATTAATCTGTGCCAGGCCTTGTGGCAGCAATGCCATGACGGGGATCTGCAGGGCATGGTAGATCCCAGCTACCACACGCTGGTGTGCAACTGTGGCAGCCATTCTTTTCGCCTGCACCCACTCCATGTTCTCCATGGCCCTCCGGATGTGTCCCAACTCCCAGATGACACCGCTTGAGCCACTCTGACTAGACAGTTGTCCTTGTCTAAGAGTCAGGACTCCAACAATGTCATCCATGGATTGTTGGAGAGCATGGAGCAGATGCTGAGTGTACGTTAGGGACTGTAAGTGGTCCCTGATGGGACTTAGACACCCATGTATGGCATCTAGTTTGGCTGCCATGAGGTCGAACCCCACCCACACCTGATCAGCCATCTTCTCCTGGCACCCTAACACATGTCATTGGAAGGCCATGTGTTATTTGTGGGGTCCTGGGAGACAGCCGTGGTGGTTGGTGATTCCTACTGTGTGGTCTGTGCAGGGGGTGAGGTCTCCTCGACGCAGCTGGGCTGCCCTGCTCTTGGGAGTGGGGGGCTGAGGGTGTCCATGAGCTGTTGGAGGGCGTCAGTGTCGAAGGTGGGGAGGTCCTCTTCGTCATCAGAGAAGAGTTGTTGGGTCTGCTCTGCAGGAGGTATTGATTCTCCCTCTGCAATGTGAAGGGGAGATGCAGTTTAACATTGTGTTCACATTTATGTTGACGCATTGTACAAGTTTACATACAGACTGCATGACAATGTACATTGTGACTGTTTGGAAGGAGCTGCCTATTTGATGAGGGACAGTGGACATTACGACAACCTCACAGATGTGTGTTTTTACTTGTACATCATCAACTCACATTTCCATGCTATGCCAAATGTAATGGGCCAGTTTCTACACACAAGCGCCAACAGTTGTGTCCTCTGCTCTGTTGTGAACGTGTTGCAGTTTGTACCACATTGTTGTCAATGTTGGTGTGCTCTGCTTCTTATGTGTGTGTGTGCTGCATTGTGGAAGATTCACTCCTGCCACTCTGATTTTGCTGGCCCCTATCCCTTTCAGGCAGTGTGCCTTTCAATTGTGTGCTTATACAGTGCGGAGATGTTGCAGACTTGGGTAAATTGGGTTCTTGGTGGGAGATGGGACTCTTGGGCATGGTTTGTCTGTAGATGTCTTGTTGACGTCAGGGGTTGTTTGTGCACGTGGATGTGTCAGAGTGTGACCTGCTCCTTTATGGATTTGGTCCACACTCAGCCACCTCAGTGTTGTGGCGTGCACTATGTCATGATAATTGGACTGCAGCCATGCTAATCGTCATGCAGTGTCACTTGCACTGTCAGTGTGATTCACGGACCCGCAGCTTTGCTGGGTTCAGCACATGTGCATGGGTCTGTTTTGAGATTAGTGATGTGTGGGGAGGGCCCCCTCTGGTCACATAGCGGACGGGGGCCTACTTGCAGTTTCCAGGTTTGCTGCAGTGTGCCAGGGGGATCAGGGACCTGCTCCAGAGTCCTTGTGGGTGTGCACTGTGCTATGCTTAATTGTGCATCTGTGCCATTGTTCCCATCTCCGCCCGTACCCCAGTCCCTGGTTGTTACTCACCCTCTTGCAGTTGTGTCGGCTCCTGTCGAGTAGTGTCCTGTCCTCCAACTCCTGCCACTGTCTCCATACTGATGACTGTGGACACCATTTCCTCCATCTCATCCATCTCCTGTGGCGCTGGACTCCCTCCTCCAGTCTGCATTGCTGCCTTCTGGTTGTTGCTGAGTTTCTGCCTGGTTTTACGCTTGACATCATTCCAGCGCCTCTTAACCTCTTTCATTGTCCTCCTCAGCACTCCGATTGCATTCACCTTGTCCACGATGAACTGCCATATTCCATTTTTTGTTGCTAATGACACATGGGAGGTGACAAACAGTTGTTGATGGTATTTTATCACCTCCGTTAACAGGATCCTGTTTTCCTGCGTACTGAACTGCGTCTTCCTCTTCTTCTTGTCCTTGCCCTTCCCTGACCCTGAGGTCCCGGCCTGGTCCTCTGGTGGCTTGTGGGGTTCAGGTCGTCCTCTGTTCCTGCTCCGGCTACCTCCATTGTGCTTCGCAGTTGTTTTGTTTTTGTTTGTAGGTTTTTTTCTGCTTTTATGGTGATTTTTCCCACCTGACGAGTGTGAATTGCAGGCCTGGCACAGCTTATCGCTAATTTTGTTATCGCAGTTGAGCCTATCGCCACTTTTTTCACATTTGGATTTTGATTTTTATCCCGGTAATGTTTTCATGGACATTTGATGCGTTATCGGGAAACTATCGCATGTTACCGCCATGTTGAGAATACAATGTTGACATGGAGTTATTTTTTCGTGATAGATGGCGATATGGAAGATTGCGTTAACCGATTTTGGCGATGATTATCACACGTTCTTGAGAATATACCCCTGAGGTTCTTACCTTTGGAGTTCCATACCATAGAAATGTGCCCAAGTTATTGAGGTCAGGATACTTTACTATTCTAACTCCAGTCCTTGAATATTTGGAGAAAGTATAATACTTTAAGGTTTCCCGGATGAATGGGTGACTGTTTGATCTAGTCCAGTTTTTTTTGTTTCTGGGACTTGTAATGATGTTTATTCCATTACAGCAAGCAGTATTACAATCCCAGAATGCATGAGCTAGGGAAATGTGGCAGCTATGTATTTTCTGGAGTTCTTGCACAAGTTTTGGCAAGCAATGAGATTAGAAATATGGGTCTATTAGTGCGAGGCGTGCAACGCGTCTGTGTGCTCTGTGGCAGTCATGGAGCATTAAAAGGTACCCAACTCCAGAAATGCTCACGGATCCAGGCCTAGCATTAACTCAAGTAGGAAGGTAATCCATGTCTACTATAGAACTACATTGTTGACTTCAGCACCCAGCCCTCATAGACTCCATCTTGCAGGGGAGATCCTCCTGTATTAAAATAATAAACCATTTATCTGTAAAAAAGATAGACTAAAACAGGACGAATGAAGCTGCAGTGGCCTTTAACAAAGAGAGAAATTAAAAGGAACTAAAATCAAGTGTGGAGCGCCTATCTAGGGCAGGGACACACCTAAGGTAAGCACTGAATCAAGGAAGTAGATGAGATAGCACGTTGAGTTGCCTGATGACTCCATGTCACTGCAATGCCTTGTTTCAATAGGGAGTTGCCAGTCACCAAACTTAGGAGATGTTGCATTACAGTAGCCCAATTCATCATTTGTACTAGTGCACCTGAAAATAATGCGAGTTCTGCCAAGCTTCCTTCTTTGCATGCTTGTACTTTTAGTCTTGTGAATACCATTATAAAATACGGACTGCAAGTCACAGAATGCAAACGAAAAAGTGGACTGGCGTAGCTAGTCAAGCATGAAACTGGAAAACGAGGCTGCTATTCACTGATTTGTAAAATGAGAGCCCAAGTTTTGAAAAGTGTTGTCCTGGGTATGTTTATTTATCATAGCAAACACAAGGAGATGATGAACAGAGTACTGACACTTTTCAGACACTCACCCCCAGTCATAGATCAGGGTTGAATCTATCATCTTTCTTTAGCTCATTTTTCAGCCCCAGTTCAGACCCAGCTATATGCAAATCAGTCTTGTCCTTGTGCCTCATGGGAACAGTCCAGCCCGAACTGCCAAGCCAGGTCTTCCCTGGACCGGAAACTAGCATCCTGGGACCGGCAACACCCCTCATCAGCCGAAACCTGTCCTAGGATGCTTGTTTCCTGTCCAGGGAGGACCTGGCCTGGCAGTTCGGGCTGGACTGTTCCCATGAGGAGCAGGGTCGAGACTGATTTGCATATGGCTGAGTCTGAACTGGAAGGGCATGGGGAGCAAAAAAACGATGGATTTAGGCCCAGATCTCTGTACTGGGTGAATATTTGACATTGTACAGCATTCTGTTCATCAATTGTTCTTTTTGCATATGTATTTATCTTGTCACGCAAGCTGGAAATATATAGAGATCTCACATTGATCCATTGCAGGTGTGGGTTGGTCTTCCGGATCTGTGTTTTTCTTTTAACTCTGCTACTGGCACTTTTAAAGTTGAAACAAAAACCTAATAGCAGAATGAACTAGTCGGGGTTTCCTGGGACAGTTTGTCATTTCTGGTTTCTCGTCCGAGCAGTGCAGATGAAAAGCTACAGTGGCTGGGGCTGTCACGGCTGACTCTGCCAGAGACACATCGGACCTGCGCAGAGAGTTCGCTGTTTTTCGAGCCTCTCTGTTTCCCTTTAGGCCTAGCAGGCTGCTCGTTCCCAGCAGAGGGCTGAGAGACCTTTAGAAAAAGAGATTAGTGCCACCCAGGGAGCGGCCCCATCGCATGTTATTTTGTTTACAGAGACATAAGTGATTTCATGATTCCCACAATCTGGTAATTGGTTAAAGACCCTGGATTTGGGTCTCAATCTCTTTAGAATATCTGGATCTCGAAGGTGAGGCAGCTCAGGTTTCCTACAACAAGACAGACCACATAAAAAGCAATCACTCTAATTGCACGCTGGATGAAACACTTTATCCCTGCCTCTGGTCGGTCACTGCTGTGCGTGCTGAGAAGCGGTGTCGGACTCTAGTCAGAGCATGTTAGCAGAGGACGAGTCAGGGGTGCTGGTGTCATCCAAAACTAAGCTAAAATAGTGGCACAAGTCTGTGTTAGCCCTCTGCAGGTTTGATTAGAGGTAGGGCATAGCTCTCAATTTGCCCATGCATGAGAAATCTTTCTATGCCAGGTTCCTGCTTTGCTTTCGGAGACACTTAGTCTAATAAAAATGAGGGGTTTGAAATCAGGATTACAGTTTCAAAACGTAAATCAAAAACTTGCATTGGATGATATACTCATGAATGGGCCTGGCAATCTTGAGAGCTGAGGTAAGGTGCATTTCAGCCGTCCAAGCTTGATCATGTGATTACAATTGAGTTGTGTACTGTTGACATTTGTGAAGTGCAAAGATTCATTTTGTGGAGTCCACTATGCAAGTCATGGGGTCCTTCTATGTTGTGTGCGATGCCTTCCACCAGTCTTGGTGCTTTAGCCAACAGAGGGACCATATCCCTTTAACATCTAGGGCTCAAAACTCCTAAAGTTTGCGTATCCGCTCGCTCACTCACAAAGCATTGAATCAATTAACTTACATTAAAAATGACCACTGGTGGAGCGCAAAATTTTCCAGTGCCATGGAGCCCTTAGCAAATCTATTTTCTAGAATACAATATCAGGGTTTGAAATATGAAGAAGAATATAAATTAAGCCCTGAATCCTGTAATGACGTGCTTAGAGCATAAAGGGACAAACGAGGGCAATGATAATGGCCTCTTGATACATATGCACAACTTTTTCCTCTTCAACGTCCCTTCTCGGGAGCAGGAAACTTTGATCAGAGTGTAGTAAGTAGACACGATCACCAAATAGCTGGAAGGTGGATTTATTCAGAGAGCACAACAACAGAGATCCCAACGCTAGCTGGCCAAGCACAAACTGCCTCTCCTAAGATTCTAGGATGAGTCAGAGCCATCTGCTTTCTGGAATATGTGTGACATAGGAATAGAACATAGAAAACAGAAATAATAATATACAACACATCTTCTCTCATTGAAAAATAAAAGAAAATAAATGCTGCAACAACTAAACATGAAACATCTCAATTAATCGCAACAATAATCATTCAAATATAAAGGTGGTCTACGATACCTTGAAGACCTGGAATTAACCTGGGAAGCTACAGTACAGGAAGAATCAGAAGTGACATTGGTCATACCGCTGCAAGATTGTAAATCAGCAGCATCACCTCCACCATCACTTCTCCTGTGAACTGGAAAAGAATAAGGAGTAGTAGCATCATCTGAAGATCTAAACATATAACCACTATTGCTACCATTGTAATCAAGCTGATTTTTTCCAGAATTAGAATCACAAGACATACTTCCTTTCCCCTTCTGATATAAGGCCACTCTTCTCATGTTCCACTTCTCACCATTAGTAAGAACAACATAGTGAGGAAACACTTCTCTCACAATGTATGGACCTCTAAATTTGGATAAACCGCCAGAAACTCTCCCAGGTTTTACCTTAACATAGTCACCTTTAGAAATATATGGAGCACAAGGTTTTGCTACTTCAACAACTTTCAACTGTGCACTATTAGAAAATAAATCTTTTATCCAAGAAGGAGTTAATTTATTGCTTGGGACCCTTCCTCTCATAATTTCAAAAGGTGACCTATTTTGATACCATGGATAGTGGTACGGTAAGCATAAACCATATCCTGTTCAAAATCATTGACCAAACAACCTTTCGAAAGAGCCATTTGGATCGTGCCTTTCACAAGTCTGTTATTCGCTCACATAGGCCATTTCCCTGTGGGTTATAAAAGGAAGTTCTATGATGTGATATAACATAATTACTCAAGAAAGAACGCATATTCTGAGACACTAGTTGCGTTCCATTATCGGTAATAATAGCGCTTGGAAAACCTTCTTGTTGGAATAAAGTCTTTATATGCTTTATACATGGAAGGTGGATTTATTCAGAGAGCACAACAACAGAGATCCCAACGCTAGCTGGCCAAGCACAAACTGCCTCTCCTAAGATTCTAGGATGAGTCAGAGCCATCTGCTTTCTGGAATATGCGCGACATAGGAATAGAACATAGAAAACAGAAACAATAATAAACAAGAGAGAGCAGCCCTTCTTTTCTGAAAGTGACCTGCAGTACTTAAAAAAATTACATTTGGGAACTCGTTTGAACGAGCAGGCAGAGGTCCCCTGAACCAATGTCTTCCACCACACATTCCCTGGCAGCAGGGCTGGTTCTAGGATTTTTGGGGCCCTGGGCCGAAAGAGAATGTGCGAGGTCCCTCTAATTTGCATAAGTGACACCTTCTGGGCTCAGAAAGCTTCTTTGTGGAGAATCTTCCTGGGCAGCAGATCCTCCTCTCAGCCACATACAAGCACCTCTTTTACAGGCCAGTTCGGGCTGAAGGTGTGAGAATTGCTTGGGGGCTGAGACTTAAACCTGTAGGCGCTGCTGACAATATGCGTCCCACAGTGTCTCTGAATGGGCAGCCATATTGCCTCTGAATGGGAAGCCTGGCAGAAGGCCTGATTACAGGACGCACCTGCAAAATGTGTCTCCTTGCAACTGGGACACCATCCCTAAGAGGTCCATGGAGGGCCCCCTCCCCTCCCTTTATAGGCCCAGTTGTAAAGAGACGCGTTTCTTTCAACTGAATCGGCCGTTGACTAGGGCTGTTGGTGTGTTAAACTGGTGCAGGGCCCTGTGCTGGTGGGCTGAGTGCGAGGCCCTGGCCGGCACCCTGGTTACCTGCAGCACCAAAGTACCTCTATTTCTCGGCAAGGACGCTCTGGACAACTTGGAAACGTATACCCAATGTCTTCAAAGTGGCCTCAGCATTTATAGACATCTTGAGCTTGAGAGTTCTGAGGTTGAAACCAATGTAGTATCCGAATTTACATTCAGGTGCCTATGCCCACTGCATCCTCCCGGGACAGAAGCCTTTCACCGAGCATTGCTAATGTTCCAAGTGCACTGCCGGCCTTTCTTTTCTGGAATGTGCGTAGCCCTTGTGACGTCAGCGCACTTAGGCTCGAGGGACATGCAGGTGTGGAATGGTGACTCTGTATCAAAAATCATAACATTGTGGCTTAGGCTTGTCGTTGAAGGCAAACTACTTTGAAATATGAACTGAAATCTCTAGGTTTGTAGCAGATGCCAATACAGGGACTCTTGTGCTCTTTATGTATAATCAGTAAGTAAAAGCACATGCAGGTGTCTGAAAGATTGCTTCTATCATTCTCAATGCTCTTGTACCAACAGCTTTCTTCAAAAGATACCTTCAGCATGCATAAAAATACAAGCCTTAAACAGCACGTGGAGAGGTACAAAATGAAAAGTTCACACAATTAATGGAAGACATGCATTAAACTTCACAAGAAAGCCCTGAAACAGCAGCAAGAATCCCAGGTTAGGGGCCTTGATAACATTCAGAAAAGGCTAAAATACAACATTAGCCAAAAGAAGAATAGAATAAGAGCCTACTCCTCTTTCATCCCGCCTCCCCCATAACTTTTTAATCGAGGTTACAGAAGAGATAATCATGGACTCGGTGCTTTAAATCGGCAGAAACTGTTTGGCATTATAGGCCTAATTTACTAAATTTTGGCATAGGGCACAGTGGCAAGACTTCCTGCTGTGCTGCCCTACGTCAACGAAATGGGAAGCAGTGCCCTGTAGCCTTAAGATATGGTGCATTCTTGTCCTCTTTCACAGCACCGGTGCACAAATGGCTGCCATACACCAATACTCTCCTGCCGAACACGACTCCCTAAACACTCAGGCTACTAGCGTGAAACACTGGCTTGAATCAGCCAGCAACATTGTTGCGCCTTTCAGATGCATCAAACTAAAGTGCCCCCATGATGCCCAGAGATGGTTCTCGGATGAGTTAAAAACTAAAAAAACTCACACTTAGGCAGGCCGAACGCAGCTGGAGGCGAGATTATGCCCCTGAGAAAAAATTGCTATTCACGGCCCAGCTTAAAGATTACAAGCTAGCTATCCTCCAGGCAAAATCCCCATACTTCTCGAAGAAGATTATTGATTCTGCCGCTAAGGCAAAAGATATTTTTTCTACAGTGGAAGAACTCTCACACCCCGATAGAGTGACCATTAAGCCTCTCCCTTCCCAAGCCCTCTGTGATTCCCTTAACTCCTTTTTTGTGGACAAAATCGCTAAAATTAAAAATAGTATTCCTTTCTGCGCATCATCCTCTACCCCTACATTTGCCACTACACCTGCCACCAGTAACTCCCTCACAGTGGAACAGATACACCTGATATCCGAGGATGAAATTTTTGCCCTGCTAAAAAAGGTGGGCTCTGGCTCCCCCTCAGATTGTTGTCCCCCTCATATCTTACAAGAGGCCTTTACTGCTTGCCCTAAACCCCCTCTGGCACTCCTCAATAACTCCCTTCGACTTGGTCTGGTCCCTGACTCCTTCACGACAGATGAAGTGGTACCCATTTTGAAGAAGCCTAATGCTGACCCCTCCTTAATGAGTAATTTTCGTCCTATTTCCCTTCTCCCCTACCATAGCAAGGTGTTGGAGGCCCATGTCACCAATTGTTTTAGCTCGTTTATCGAACGCACTCAGTTCCTCGACCCGCAACAGGCGGGCTTTAGACCAGCCCACTCTACTGAGTCAGTCATTCTCTCAGTTATGGAGGAGCTGAGGAGAGGAGCGGACCTCAAGATCAGCCAGGCCTTGGTGCTGCTGGATATGTCGGCTGCCTTCGACACGGTCGACCATGACACCTTGGTCGGCCGTGTCGGAGACGCTGGCATCCAGGGGCTGGCCCTTGGGTGGATCCGCTCCTTTTTGAGCAATCGCCATCAAGCCGTCCGCCTTTCCAACTTCTTAGCGGATAAAGTTAAGCTGACATGAGGCGTCCCCCAGGGCTCCTCCCTTTCTCCCCTTCTTTTGAATCTGTATCTGACCCCACTCATCCAGTCTTTGCGGGACTGCAATGTCATCGCATTTAACTATGCTGATGATATTCAGCTGGTCTTTGACATTGACTCCTCTGATCAATCAATTTATAATTTTCAGTCTACCCTGTGCCTTATTAGCAATTGGATGGAGGATAATCACCTAAAGCTCAACCCGACAAGACCGAGTTGGTCTTGGTCGGCGGTGCCACCAACCCTTGAAATTCTAATTTTTGGCCTTCTTGCCTTGGTTCCCCCCCTTGCCCTGTCAACTCAGCAAAAAGCCTAGGAGTCATTATTAGCAAGGACCTTTCCATGAAGCCCCAGATCAGCGCTGTGGTATCCTCTTGTTTCTTCCATCTACGAAAAATCCGTAAGATCTCCCGTTTCTTAACCACGAAGGCCCTGACCCTGGCTCTCCTGGCCCTGGTAGTCTCTAGGATTCACTACGCAAACTCACTTTATGCTGGCATTCCTGCATACTAGCTAAATCGATTACAGCTGGTACAGAACCAGGCTGCGAGACTAATCTTCCATCAGCCTAGACACCGTCATGTTCGCCCTTTGCTTAAAACTCTTCACTGGCTCCCAGTGGCTAAACGCAGTGAATTCAAACTAGACTGCATTATTTTTAAAGCCCTGGCTGGCTTCGGTCCGGTCTTTATCTCCTCCCTCCTCCATCACTACCTCCCTTCGCGTAACCTCCGCTCTTCTCATCTGGCCCTACTCACAACTCCCACTTTTAACCGCAAAAGACACGGTGGTCTCAGATTTTCTTTCCTCGCCCCCTCCTTCTGGAATGTACTTCCTTTAGAGCTGAGATTTACCACTTCCTATCCCTGTTTTTAGATCCCTTCAGAAAACGTTATTGTTCCGCCAAGCTTATGGACAATCACACTCTCTTCCTATTACCTACACTGCTGAATGTTTGTTCTCCCTATGCTCACAGCGCCATGAAACCGTTGGGTGTAAGTGCGCTTTAAAAGTATTTTTAACATAACATAACATACAGGCACCCTTGCACAATGGTACAAGGGTGTCCGCGTTGAAATCAGATTATTTTTGTGCAGGTAGTGACACCCTTCTTCAGAAAAACAACCCTTTTGCTACTCCTGGGGAGGTGTAGGCTTCAGTGTGAGGCAACGCAGTGGCTTGTGCTGCGTTGCCTCACACCATATCTACGCCGCCATGAAAAGCCACATATGGTGGCTTTTTGTGGCATCGTAGATATTGGTAAGATCAGTGCACTGTCGGAACATCGTAAAAAGAGACATTTTCCTGGATGCGCAGCCTTGGGTCCTCCAGTGCTCCCCGGTTCTTTCACACATTAGTATGTGGGATCGCATCAGCTGGGTGATGTCTGACTGTTATAGCCTCTTGAGCCGCCATCTTTTCTCCCTACCCCTTCTAAATATGCTTTGTATCACATGTCAAATCAGACTCCAAACAGAATAGGAACCTGAGGATTGGATGAACCTTCAGGAGACATTGGATCATAGGTCCCGGGAGGCACGATTTAAGTTCTGTCTCTTCAAGTCATTGCATGACTGGCCCTAGACTCCAGCAAAATTGCGGACAGCAGGCCTGTTACCTTATGCAAATTGTAGGCGCTGCTCCCAAAACCGATGTGACCTGATACATGTTCTCTATGATTGTCCCTCAGTTCAAACCTTTTGAGGCAGTCAGCACCACACCGCGCTAGAACCTACAATCATGTCACCCCTGCCTAGTCCCCTGATCTTTCTACACAATCTAGCCACCTCCCGGAGCTTTATCGCCTTCAGGGTCATGAACTGCATACGGCTCTTGCCATGGCTAAGATCTGCATGCTTCACTACTGGTGTTCCCCCTCCCCCATGATGAATGGCTCTTGAAAATGTAGCAGACAGCCTTCTGTGAGCGTGTCATCTATGACCTACAGGATAACGCAAGACCTTCCTCCTCACCTGGGTGCCTTTGCTTTGGGATGAAGCCCACTAGCCCGTAATTGAGAGCGTCCCTGTCCCCAAAATTGTGAGCGAATATTATATTACACTGAAACTGCCCATGAGATCCCATCTGGTCATGATCCTTGAGGGTCTGTGCCTACTTTTCCCACTTTCCTCCCCACTTCCGCTTTACTGCCTCTCACTTGTGCTTTGCCGCTCATCTTTTTCCTCTCTTTACCCGTCTCTTTCTATTCTCTTCCCCTTTCCCCTGTCTCTCCTTCCCATTGGATGTGTGGATGTGAGTATGGATTCCCTGTTTGCTTTCTCTCTATTCATGTTACATTTCTCTGGTCCCCCTTAACCCACTGATCATTCTGTGTACAGATGCGTACCTGTGTGTCCTCCTTGATATTGCCCTTCCTAGTCCTTTAAGGTCTCCTGTCTTGTGGGAACATTACATGCTATGTACCTAGCACTTAGTTTAATCTTGCAATGTGTTTTTCAGTACAGTATTATTGTTTCACATATGGTACCTTAAGTTCCCTGTCCCTCCTTCCCTATACACTGTTTTGTTTTATCCTTCCAATAAAAAACTGTGAAACAAACACAATTCAACATTCACTCTTCAACCCTCACAAGACAATGTGAAATATCTTCTTTGTAAATTGGTCAATCATTATAAAAAAAAGCACAGACAAAGTTGGAAATATAGTTATGATGACTCATGACGACTATCACCTTGAAGCAGTACAACAACTATAAAACATGGCTAACTACAAAGCTATGAGCAGAGCGAATTGTAAAAAAACAATCTGTTTGGAACTGAACAATATACACACTGGTGAGGTAAGAGATGAATTAAAATTACCTTTCACTTCATGGCCCAAGTTACCAGTTATATACTTTCTACCAAGAATACACAAGAAAGATACATTCTGCCAGAAAGGCCCATTGTATCTGTCATTTGATCTCTCATCAAATATATTAAAAAAATATTGCTAGCTTTTTCTCATCTCTACTGGCCACACTATCATCGTGCATCAAAAGATACTTGTGACTTTTTTAAAGAGACGTGGTGGCATACCATGGGATGGCTCTTATTACCTAACACCAATTGGTGTAACTAGTGTATACACTTGTGTTGCACACCCATTAGAATTTAAAGCAATTAAAACCTTTTTGCATACAAGATCCATGAGGTGCTTTGAATGCTGACTTACGCTCCTACAGCTAAGTTTGTTTTAGGAAGTAGTTTTTCTCTATGCAAAGACTGAATCAACCAGCAGAGTCAAAAGAGAGCGATGGGCTCTAAGTTTGCTCTCTCTTGTGCAAACGTCTTTTTGTAATATTCAAGAGGGATTTAGCCTGGGGAGCCAAGGTGTCAATGAGTTTTGATCAGGGAATGTAATGGAGTAGATTAATAGATGATATTTTTAATAGCTCTGAGGACAATAAATAAAAGCAGCTGAAATATCAACAAGCTTTGAATGATAACTTTAACCCCTTTGGCGCTGTCGTGATTCTGTGCCTGTGCGGCACATTCCGATCGCGGGTGCGGTCATGACGGCCGGGAGCCGTCATCACCACGCGAGCACTGTGTGCCATGATGGCTCCCGGCCGTCATCAGCATGCAAGGGGTTAAAGTGGATATCAATACAGAATACAGCAAAGAATGATTATTGGATGTTGAACTCTTTGTTGAAAACAATACACTACGCACTCACTTGCTTAGAAAATCAGCTGTGGCAAACAGTATTTTGCATTACACGTAGACCCCCCTAAAATACCTTAGACAATATATCTCTTTTGCAGGAACTAGTCAATTGGGTTAGCATCTAAGGACTTCAGCCCTTTTACCAGACTGGGTTCAGACCACGGGGCTCTACCGTACATAACATCACTGCTCTATCAGATTTAGTCCAACAAGCGGTGGCCCATTGCTCCCCGACGCTCTTCACCTGCTTCATTGACTATTCAGCAGCCTTCGATGGGGTAGACCGTACCATCCTCTGGCAGAAATTAGCACGCTGTAACATAAGCCCGTCCTTATAACAAGCAATTAGATTGCTGTACTCTCGAACCTCGGTAAGGGTCAAACTTTCCAGGGAGTCTGCCACAGAAAAAATTGCTACAGATCGGGGCTAAAGCAGGGATGCATCCTGGCACCAATGCTTTTTAATTTGTACACTGCAGACATGGGCCGAGCACAGCAAGAAGCCACTAAGATCTACCCCTAAGATCGGCCACACAAAGATCCAGCTCATGCAATATGCCGACGACCTGGTTCTTTTGGACCATATTAAAATAGGCATTCAAAAAGCACTTACTGTCCTCTCTGAATATAACACAGAAAACAAGCTGGTTGCCAACCCAAGCAAGTCCAAAATAGTGCTATTCGGCAACTACTCGAAGAAAAAACTGGCAAAGTGGATGTTGGGTCCCCTGATTTTGGACTGTGTACACACCTATAACCTTGGGGCCTGGTTTAGTGAAACGGGTCGCCCACGGGCCCACCTGCACAAACTGCGGCAAAAAGGAAAGATTGTCACCTATGCCCTTTGTAAAATATATGCCATCTTAGACAGTCCAACAACTACGGCCATTCAAAGGGTATTGAAGGCCAAACTACTACCGTCCCTTAACTACGCACAACAGGCATTTCCAGGAAAGTTTGCGCAGGACTTGGAAAAAATACACTGCACAGCTTATAAAAAGATATTTTGTTTACCAGCCTGTACCAGAAACATTTTGATTCCCCTGGAATTTGATCTTAAACAACAAAAATTAGAAGAGTTAGCTGTCCTGACGAAATACTTTTATTTAACAACCACGGCCCTGGAGAACACCATGAAGGCCGTCATAAAATTCCTTTTCCTACAAGCTTTACATCGGATCCTAGAAGCAAGGCTACATCCAATCCCCCTAAAAGAACTATATCCAACTGGGAAAGCTCAGCTGAGTATTACGGTGTGTGTCGCCTCTGCAATTACAAAAAAGAGTCCCTGGCACGCATTTCACTCTGCGGCCCTGCCCTGCGGCTAGTTCGCGGAATCCATTCTAGACTAATTCTTCTCCAACTGGGCACCCGCACAGCAAAGGAGTCAGTCCAATAGCTTTATACTCTGAAAATTGTGAAGCATATAGCCAACTTTGGGAAATTTGTTTACCATACCCATATAACATTAAAGGACAAGTCTCCACAGGCTGAGTACGGCGAACAGCCTGGAGGCCCCTAAACGTCAGAGCCCCGACCCCGGAGGTCTGGCCACCACCGAAAAACTGACTCACCTTGGGGCCCTTTTCAGTCTTAAAATCCTGTCTCTATGTTTTTAATGTTGTATTTTGTAATGGTTTTAAGTCCGGTATATTTCATGAGTGCCAGCCGTGTTCATCAGCTTGTGGCCATTAGTTTAAGATATCTGCTCAGCTCCCAGAAGTGCAGCACACAAGGGCGCTCGATCGCTCCTCGGTGGTGCCGTCTCATTCAACTGGTGACGTTGTGCATGAATCGCGAGTCACCTGCCAGCTATCCCAAGGGGAGATCGAGGGAGAATAAACTTCTTTAGGCAGGGTCAAAGCAAAAACTGATGAACAGAATTACACCCAATTCAGCAGTAAACTAGATCTTGGGCCACAGATTATGTTTTTTGTTATTTGGTGTAAATCCGTTCAGTAGGTTTTGAGATGTTAAGGATAAAAATGTTTTTTACATATATGCATCTATATCTATCTATCTATCTATCTATCTATCTATCTATCTATCTATCTATCTATCTATCTATCTATCTATCTATATATCTATCTATTTATATATTCAGTGAACAAACTACAGGTTTCAGGGACGTTATAGTTAGGCTGACATTTCACTCATACAAAACCAGAGAAATTCGGTCGCTATAGTTAGCTGAGCTAACTATAACTTGCGCCCCTGCAATGCACTGCTCATGACATCACATATTACATCACTCATGACATGGTTAGTGACATCACTCATGACATCACTGATTCTTTTTCATTTATCATTTTAAAAATATATTTTTTTTAAATTCAAATATTTAGAAGCTGTTTTAAAAAAAACTCGGAGTGATAGTGTATTGCCTTGATAATTGTATCAATGCTTGCCTAGTACCCCAGTGAATACATAAGTGCATAGATTGTGCTTCATGGAATTCATGAATGCAAAAGTAGTGCCTGAGTGAATGGTTGAGTGCAAGAGGTGTGCCTAGCTGATTGCATGACTGCAATCAGCTAGCATGTGTGTATAAGTAGTGCCTACTTGATATGAGTGCATGGGTACTGCCTAAGTGAAAGTACGAGTGCAATACTAATATTTAGCTGCTTAGATCAGTGCATGGGTACTGTCTCAGTAAAAAGATGACTTCAAGAGTAATTCCTGGGTCTTTCTTTGAGTGCATGGGTAGTACCTGAGGGAATCGACATTATACAATGATCCAACCATAGATGGAAGGTATATTCCTAAATTCATAAACATTTAAAAAAAAGTATGTAACTCATAGTCTGTGTTTAAATCATGGTTCACAATACCTAAATTAATATCCAAAGAGATTGTCACTCATGTAGCCTTTTTTCACATTTGATTCCTCTCCGATCATTCTCAGTATGGAAATACCCCAGAAACAAAAAGTTTCAGTTATGGTAACAGTTTATGCTCATGCCTAAAGTGTTTATCCAATGAAGAGTGTTTGTCATTACTTCTCACTGCTCTGATGCTACCATCAATCTCTCTGTTAACTGACATTTGGTTTTGCCTATATAGTGTGAACTGTAAACACAAATGATTATGTATATGTAATATGTAGTCTTGCAATTTCTGAATGTTTTTATCTCACTTTTCTTGCATTTTTAATCCAAAAACGTCCTCATTTTATCTAGAACAAAAAGGCTGTGCACATAGATGCCACATCTACATCATCCCTGTGGTAGCCTTGGTAACTATGTCATAGACTGTTGTTTAGCTTCATAAGCACTAGAATTCCCTCTACTATATTGTTGATAGTTTTACTTTTGATATATGTTACTTAAGGAGTATTTCCAACATGCTGCTTAAGATTGTGATCCATTACCAAAATCTACCAATTCTTTTTTTAATCCTATATATGTGATTAGTTTCTAACCAGTATTTGGTAGGCAACTTGAAATCTGTTAAAGAGTATACAAAAAAGAGATGGAAGGAATGCTTGAATTTATCTCAGCCACTGGCAATTATTTGAGACCACATCCCAATCCTTCATTAAAGTGGGATGGGTATGCCCAGATCCGGGACCCGTGCACACTTTATCACTGGAACCAAGCTGTACCTGGCTGATGAGCCAATAACTGTGGTGAAACTGGTCCTGGGTTGCCTGTTGTGGTTTAGGGACAAAGTTAGGTCTGGACTGCTCCATTTGGAGCAGCGTTAAGACTAATTTGCATATAGTTGGGTTCAAACTGAGGGGGCATGGTGTGAAAAATAACGATGGATTGGGATACTGCCCGAGTAATTACCAGTGGCTGAGATTAATTCAAACATTCCATCCATCAATGTTTTAAGTACTTCAGTTTGCCACCCTAAGTGGAGCATGAATGTCCAGATATAGGTCCGTGCACACTGGAACCAAGCTGTGTCTGGCTGATGTGCACATAACTAGGGTGAAACCGGTCCTGAGTTGCCAGTGTTCCAGTTCAGGGAGTACCTGCCTTGGCAGTTCGAGCTGGACTGTTCCAATTGGAGCAGGATCAAGACTTATTTGCATATTTCTGGGTCCAAACTCAGGTGGCATGGTGTGCAAAATAGTCTGTGTGGCTGTGACCTTCACTGCCTGTTCCAGCAAAGGAAACCATGACAATTTTGGAGGTGTTTATACAGACTGGGGCCGCACTGGAGGGCTGTGAACAAAATGAATTTAATACAGGCGAACCAAAAACAATTGCAAACATCGGACCCCACCAGAGGGGAAGAATTGGGACTGCCGCGCCCAGCATGCATTTCACTGGGGAAAAGCATGCAACAGATGGGAGAAATACTCGTGACAGTCCAGCCCGGATTTTGCAATGTGCCTACCACAAGATTAAGGTGCAGGTGTGCACAGAAACGCGTCGGGGATTTTAATCACCAGCCTGTACAATCGCCGCATTTTTAAATAAAGGTTCGGTGAACAGTTTCCTGTGGAGTGCTGCTTTAAAGCTTGGAGGCTTTGTGGGAACATTTAATACATGGCTGCTCCAGCCGTGGAAGCAAGCACCGCCATTGACACTGGGAAGAGTCTGTGTGGCTGTGACCTTCACAGCCTGTTCCAGCGCAGGAAACCATGACAATTTTGGAGGTGTTTATACAGACTGGGGCCGCACTGGAGGGCTGTGAACAAAATGAATTTAATACAGGTGAACCAAAATCAATTGCAAACATCGGAACCCACCAGAGGGGAAGAATTGGGACTGCCGCGCCCAGCATGCATTTCACTGGGGAAAAGCATGCAACAGATGTGAGAAATACTCGTGACAGTCCAGCCCGGATTTTGCAATGTGCCTACCCCATGATTAAGGTGCAGGTGTGCACAGAAACGCGTCGGGGATTTTAATCACCAGCCTGTACAATCGCCACATTTTGAAATAAAGGTTCGGTGAACAGTTTCCTGTGGAGTGCTGCTTTAAAGCTTGGAGGCTTTGTGGGAACATATATATATATATATATATATATATATAAAGTCAAAAAGGTTGCCCAATGTGGAAACGCCACACAACTGAGGGTTAAAAGCCTTTAATTCAGGGACCACAGGTAGGTAACAGCTACAGTTCACAAACCGGCAAAATTCAGCCCAACGCGTTTCAAGCACTCCTGTGCTCTTGGTCACAGGCAGTGAAGGCAGAAACACACAGCTGTTGAATGGAACGCCCTGATAAGCTTAGACAAGTCCCGCCCCTGTGGGCGTGTGCCGAAGGCATGCTGGTACTTGATGTCCCATTGTTTCTCATTCACAGTGAATGCCGGTGTCTGCCAAATTAAAATCACAATTGTTTCCCAGTGGATCGGATGTGTGCTGGTTCTCTCACCATCTGATATTTGAAGTTCCTGTACCGGCCCCTCAGTCCAACAGTGCTCTGAAATTGAACACCAAGTCCGCAAAGTAACGGCAGAGCGTTTCCGCGACCCGGGCAGGGCCGCTGTAGATAAAGTCAAAAAGGTTGCCCAATGTGGAAACGCCACACAACTGAGGGTTAAAAGCCTTTAATTCAGGGACCACAGGTAGGTAACAGCTACAGTTCACAAACCGGCAAAATTCAGCCCAACGCGTTTCAAGCACTCCTGTGCTCTTGGTCACGGGCAGTGAAGGCAGAAACACACAGCTGTTGAATGGAACGCCCTGATAAGCTTAGACAAGTCCCGCCCCTGTGGGCGTGTGCCGAAGGCATGCTGGTACTTGATGTCCCATTGTTTCTCATTCACAGTGAATGCCGGTGTCTGCCAAATTAAAATCACAATTGTTTCCCAGTGGATCGGATGTGTGCTGGTTCTCTCACCATCTGATATTTGAAGTTCCTGTACCGGCCCCTCAGTCCAACAGTGCTCTGAAATTGAACACCAAGTCCGCAAAGTAACGGCAGAGCGTTTCCGCGACCCGGGCAGGGCCGCTGTAGATAAAGTCAAAAAGGTTGCCCAATGTGGAAACGCCACACAACTGAGGGTTAAAAGCCTTTAATTCAGGGACCACAGGTAGGTAACAGCTACAGTTCACAAACCGGCAAAATTCAGCCCAACGCGTTTCAAGCACTCCTGTGCTCTTGGTCACGGGCAGTGAAGGCAGAAACACACAGCTGTTGAATGGAACGCCCTGATAAGCTTAGACAAGTCCCGCCCCTGTGGGCGTGTGCCGAAGGCATGCTGGTACTTGATGTCCCATTGTTTCTCATTCACAGTGAATGCCGGTGTCTGCCAAATTAAAATCACAATTGTTTCCCAGTGGATCGGATGTGTGCTGGTTCTCTCACCATCTGATATTTGAAGTTCCTGTACCGGCCCCTCAGTCCAACAGTGCTCTGAAATTGAACACCAAGTCCGCAAAGTAACGGCAGAGCGTTTCCGCGACCCGGGCAGGGCCGCTGTAGATAAAGTCAAAAAGGTTGCCCAATGTGGAAACGCCACACAACTGAGGGTTAAAAGCCTTTAATTCAGGGACCACAGGTAGGTAACAGCTACAGTTCACAAACCGGCAAAATTCATCCCAACGCGTTTCAAGCACTCCTGTGCTCTTGGTCCCGGGCAGTGAAGGCAGAAACACACAGCTGTTGAATGGAACGCCCTGATAAGCTTAGACAAGTCCCGCCCCTGTGGGCGTGTGCCGAAGGCATGCTGGTACTTGATGTCCCATTGTTTCTCATTCACAGTGAATGCCGGTGTCTGCCAAATTAAAATCACAATTGTTTCCCAGTGGATCGGATGTGTGCTGGTTCTCTCACCATCTGATATTTGAAGTTCCTGTACCGGCCCCTCAGTCCAACAGTGCTCTGAAATTGAACACCAAGTCCGCAAAGTAACGGCAGAGCGTTTCCGCGACCCGGGCAGGGCCGCTGTAGATAAAGTCAAAAAGGTTGCCCAATGTGGAAACGCCACACAACTGAGGGTTAAAAGCCTTTAATTCAGGGACCACAGGTAGGTAACAGCTACAGTTCACAAACCGGCAAAATTCAGCCCAACGCGTTTCAAGCACTCCTGTGCTCTTGGTCACGGGCAGTGAAGGCAGAAACACACAGCTGTTGAATGGAACGCCCTGATAAGCTTAGACAAGTCCCGCCCCTGTGGGCGTGTGCCGAAGGCATGCTGGTACTTGATGTCCCATTGTTTCTCATTCACAGTGAATGCCGGTGTCTGCCAAATTAAAATCACAATTGTTTCCCAGTGGATCGGATGTGTGCTGGTTCTCTCACCATCTGATATTTGAAGTTCCTGTACCGGCCCCTCAGTCCAACAGTGCTCTGAAATTGAACACCAAGTCCGCAAAGTAACGGCAGAGCGTTTCCGCGACCCGGGCAGGGCCGCTGTAGATAAAGTCAAAAAGGTTGCCCAATGTGGAAACGCCAGACAACTGAGGGTTAAAAGCCTTTAATTCAGGGACCACAGGTAGGTAACAGCTACAGTTCACAAACCGGCAAAATTCAGCCCAACGCGTTTCAAGCACTCCTGTGCTCTTGGTCACGGGCAGTGAAGGCAGAAACACACAGCTGTTGAATGGAACGCCCTGATAAGCTTAGACAAGTCCCGCCCCTGTGGGCGTGTGCCGAAGGCATGCTGGTACTTGATGTCCCATTGTTTCTCATTCACAGTGAATGCCGGTGTCTGCCAAATTAAAATCACAATTGTTTCCCAGTGGATCGGATGTGTGCTGGTTCTCTCACCATCTGATATTTGAAGTTCCTGTACCGGCCCCTCAGTCCAACAGTGCTCTGAAATTGAACACCAAGTCCGCAAAGTAACGGCAGAGCGTTTCCGCGACCCGGGCAGGGCCGCTGTAGATAAAGTCAAAAAGGTTGCCCAATGTGGAAACGCCACACAACTGAGGGTTAAAAGCCTTTAATTCAGGTACCACAGGTAGGTAACAGCTACAGTTCACAAACCGGCAAAATTCAGCCCAACGCGTTTCAAGCACTCCTGTGCTCTTGGTCACGGGCAGTGAAGGCAGAAACACACAGCTGTTGAATTGAACGCCCTGATAAGCTTAGACAAGTCCCGCCCCTGTGGGCGTGTGCCGAAGGCATGCTGGTACTTGATGTCCCATTGTTTCTCATTCACAGTGAATGCCGGTGTCTGCCAAATTAAAATCACAATTGTTTCCCAGTGGATCGGATGTGTGCTGGTTCTCTCACCATCTGATATTTGAAGTTCCTGTACCGGCCCCTCAGTCCAACAGTGCTCTGAAATTGAACACCAAGTCCGCAAAGTAACGGCAGAGCGTTTCCGCGACCCGGGCAGGGCCGCTGTAGATAAAGTCAAAAAGGTTGCCCAATGTGGAAACGCCACACAACTGAGGGTTAAAAGCCTTTAATTCAGGGACCACAGGTAGGTAACAGCTACAGTTCACAAACCGGCAAAATTCAGCCCAACGCGTTTCAAGCACTCCTGTGCTCTTGGTCCCGGGCAGTGAAGGCAGAAACACACAGCTGTTGAATGGAACGCCCTGATAAGCTTAGACAAGTCCCGCCCCTGTGGGCGTGTGCCGAAGGCATGCTGGTACTTGATGTCCCATTGTTTCTCATTCACAGTGAATGCCGGTGTCTGCCAAATTAAAATCACAATTGTTTCCCAGTGGATCGGATGTGTGCTGGTTCTCTCACCATCTGATATTTGAAGTTCCTGTACCGGCCCCTCAGTCCAACAGTGCTCTGAAATTGAACACCAAGTCCGCAAAGTAACGGCAGAGCGTTTCCGCGACCCGGGCAGGGCCGCTGTAGATAAAGTCAAAAAGGTTGCCCAATGTGGAAACGCCACACAACTGAGGGTTCAAAGCCTTTAATTCAGGGACCACAGGTAGGTAACAGCTACAGTTCACAAACCGGCAAAATTCAGCCCAACGCGTTTCAAGCACTCCTGTGCTCTTGGTCACGGGCAGTGAAGGCAGAAACACACAGCTGTTGAATGGAACGCCCTGATAAGCTTAGACAAGTCCCGCCCCTGTGGGCGTGTGCCGAAGGCATGCTGGTACTTGATGTCCCATTGTTTCTCATTCACAGTGAATGCCGGTGTCTGCCAAATTAAAATCACAATTGTTTCCCAGTGGATCGGATGTGTGCTGGTTCTCTCACCATCTGATATTTGAAGTTCCTGTACCGGCCCCTCAGTCCAACAGTGCTCTGAAATTGAACACCAAGTCCGCAAAGTAACGGCAGAGCGTTTCCGCGACCCGGGCAGGGCCGCTGTAGATAAAGTCAAAAAGGTTGCCCAATGTGGAAACGCCAGACAACTGAGGGTTAAAAGCCTTTAATTCAGGGACCACAGGTAGGTAACAGCTACAGTTCACAAACCGGCAAAATTCAGCCCAACGCGTTTCAAGCACTCCTGTGCTCTTGGTCACGGGCAGTGAAGGCAGAAACACACAGCTGTTGAATGGAACGCCCTGATAAGTAAGCATGGGCGGATCTAGCGGATCTCGCGTACGCGAACTTGCGGATTTACGGATTCGCAATCCGCGAAGATCCGGGAACTCTAGCGGATTTGCGGATTTTCCCGTTTTTTGTGTTGGCGCGCGTTCGCGCCGATTTTGGGACAAGTTCGCAATTGCGAACTTACTTTTCGGCTCGCAACGGCCGCGACTATGTTGTTTCTACGTCTGGTTTATCATCACAGGTTTACAGCACCCTCTGTTTCACCACTGCCACCCTCTGGGACACCCATGCCACCCTCTGGTACATCCTCACTGCCACCCATTAGGTTTATTTATCACTGTAGATTATGGTGGTTGAAAAAAGCAAGCACACCTGCCCTTCTTCAACTGCCATCAATTAATTTGTGTTTCATTAATGTGTCAGTCATTTTGAAAGTTCCAGTCTGGCTGGCACCTGCTTCCTTCCTTATCTGTAATTTGCTTTTTGTTGCAGTGAAAATTTTTTTTCACAGGACCTTTATGGTGTACTTGTAGCTATTCTATGAGCCTGCTGTTTGGGTCATAGCAGGGTCATAGAATAGTTGCAAACTCTGGAGGGGCCCATCAGGAAGCACTACCTTGAATGTTACTAATGTTAAGTTTGAACTTTTGCACCTGCTCATTGCTTTCAGTTTAGCTAAAATCGTTTTTTTCTGCAATTTCGCACGTTTTTTGGGGCGCGAATCCGTGCGAGATCGATTTCGGAAGCCGCGAATACGTGCGAATACAAAATAGTTTTTTTTGCGACGTGTATGTTCGCGTGATCTTGCGCGTGTTCGCGAGGCGCTTCTAGCTATACGTTTGCCAAGTTACCCTATCGGTCGTACACGGGCGCGGCCATCTTGTTGGCGTGACGTAATTCCGTTTCCGCCCGCTATGTGTAATCTCGCAAAGTGTGCTGCTCGCTAGTACAATTTCGCGCGTACTCGCAAGGAAAATCTCGCGCGAACTTACCCACGCGGTCGTGAACAGGCGCGGCCATCTTGTTTCTCATTCATTGCTATGGTTCTGGGCATGCTTTCTCTATCCTCTCTCAATCTCTGCCATCCTTTGCTTGTTTGAAGTTTTTTTGATCTAATTTTACTTATTATCTATCCCTCTATTTTTCTAGCTCTATATTTTTGTGTTTTCTGCAGCTTTTAGTTACTTTTAAACTACTTTTTTAAACTCTTTTCTTTTCTTCTTCACTATTCTATTTCTTGTTTATCATTTAACTCTATTTCTGCCCAGACCATGGTAAAGGGAGCCGGGAAGCACCCTGAGAAGGGGAAGGGTCCCGCACCCCGTGCCCGGCTCCCGTGCGGGCGTTTAAGGGGGGAGCAAGTGGTCCCGAGGGAGATCTTCAGCGCGGAGGAAGTGGCGGCACTGATCTTCCACGTCCAGCGCCGCCTCCCCAAGACGATCCTGGGAGGCGGCAAGATCGCGACTGGCTATGGCATCCGGGAGCGTCGCAAGCGGTGGGAGAAGGTGTGCCGGGCCATGTACAAGATCTCTGGGGTCCGGCGCACATATAACCAGGCCACCCACCGCTGGACCGATGTCATGGACCGGGAGCGGGACTTGCTGGACGCGCTCGGCGTAGAGGTCCCCGGGCTTGGTGAGTAGTAGTAGTAGTACATTTACTACTCTGTTTTATCCTGCTCTGTTATTTGCAAATCTTTGTTCTTTACCAAGAGCAATAATGCTGCCGATTACATTGAGGTAAATTATATTTCAAAATCTTCTATGCATTTCAGGTGCACTGCTCTCCTTCTCAGTAGCCTTGCTTGCTACTATGCTTCTTTGTTTTGTATGTTGTGTTCAGAAGCATTTCATTGGCCTGAGAAATTATGTATGAGTGTAGTGTAAAGAAAAGAACTGCGTAATGCTAGACAGTAAGGGTCATATTTTCAATTACCGGCGCATCCCTGCAAAGTAGCAGGGATGCGGCAGTAATTGTGTGCCATGCCACCACCACCCATTGGCCCAAAACGTCACAGAAGCCTTAGGCATCTGTGCCGTAAAGGCAGCGCATTGCTGGAGTTGCGTGCCAACGATGGCGCAGCTCCAGCAATGCTCTGGGGTACCCTATCTCCCCAATGCTGCATCAAGCCGTACGTCGGCTTCAAGCGCGCAGGGTTTGAGTCATGCATCATTGTCCTAAAAGTGACTGATTGACATCTTGTAGATTTCCCTCAGCCACTTTTAGGATTCGTTCCTGCGCAGGTACGCCCTCCCTTGCGCCGGAACGCCCCCTGATGGCGCAGGGCTTTACAACGTGATGCATCGCCCATATGCCCATATGTGTTTTTTTTTAATATATACGCCGCACCAACACCATGGCGAGTCTTTTGTTCTGCCGCTGCGTCACAAAAGGCACGCAACAATGGAGGAAAATGAGCCGCAACTTCCGCAAGGGACTTCTAAATCAGCCCCAACAGACTGAAGTCCAGTCCTTCCTTTAGACACATGGCTATAAGAAGAAATAGTGGCGGTGGTGGCGGGTGGATTGATAGTTTGAGTATTCACTGATCTGCAAGCAGGATGGACTTTGTCTGTCACTTCGCGTGCTGCGCACTGCTGCCTGCAGTGCCAGGCCTAGGCAAACCTCTTTAGTAGTCTGTTTATTGAGTTACATAGGAACTTTCTAAGTCAACGTTCCGCAAATCAGGCAATACGAATAACGTAGTATACCACATGAGATAGATCCCGTGGAATAGTGGTCTATCTATTTGCTATTTTTCCAAAATATTTTGTTATTGTTCTTTTGAAATGTTTGATTTGGTTGAAAAATCTCATCCATGTTTTCTGGTTTTTCTTTCTTTCATGTTGTACATCAGCTCCCCCCAAGGGCAAGAGGACACAGGAGGAGGGTGCTGAGGATGCAGGCCAGGATCGGGCAGGCGAGGGCTCCTTTGCTGGCCCCAGTAAGTTTACATTTTAATAAACAGTACCTATTTTTTCCTAGCGTTCCTCATTCGATTTTTTCTAAATCGTCTTTGATCTTCTTGTAGAATGGATATAAATTCTTATCCTGCCTCGAATATGACTCCCTGTGGTATTACTAGACTATTCTTATTAGTCTGTCTGTGTAGCTAACTAAGATTGGACATTTGGCAATTCCATTGGACTCCCATTATATTCAGCAATACCTCTATGCACTGTCTCCTTACTGACTAGATAGTGTGGCAGAGTCATTCAGCTCCCGAAGTCACCGATTATAGATCCCCAATGATCTCTAGATTATCGTACGCAGGACAAGAGAGTAGTACGGAGTCACAGCACAGTCAAGAAGTGTCAGAGGCACTCATGCTTGCAAAAATTCCAAAACCTTTAGTTCATCCACTCTAGTCTAGAGGAACAAAAACCACAGAGTCTATTTAAGTTTAAAAGCTTTATTAAAAGTAAACACATTTATTAAAATCTACTTTGTCATAAAACTATTTAACTGAAAACGGAAAAGTGGTTAGTGCTGACGATTAATTGGACACATTTCTTGTGGTCGAGCCGAGCTCTCACCTTGTTTGAACTTGATCCTGGTCGTGTTCTTAGGAGTCAAGCTTCTGTCTGTTAGGAGAAAAAGTGGTGCGTGTTAAAAATCAAAAGCAAGCATTCATCAGTTGTGCATAAAAGTGCAGCAAGACAACAGCCTTCCCTGGAAAATGGGACATTTTTACTATGGAGTAGACAGTCACAAATTATTACATTGTATTCTGTTTTTTTAACATTTCTCCTAGACCAAATATTATATAGTAGTGAGTGGTGTATTCTAACATTCTTAAATGTACTTTGTAGGTGTAACATCTGGTGACGGGGCCAGCGCGGAGGTGGCTGTGTTGGGCGAGGACTCGGAGGCCTCTGGGGAGGAGGCGGTGCAAGAGCCGGCGGACGGTCCTGTGGGGGATCAAACGGTGGTGGCGGAAACAGGTAAGCTATATATTCCTTACTTATTGAGATTGAAGACTGCATAGTGTGCTTTCTGCACGGGTGTATTACAAATCAACCAGGTAGTAGCCTCCTCGAAATGTACTCCGACTTAGCTGTGAAGTTTTTCGTGAGAAGAATCCCAATAAGTTCTTAGACGAACGTGATGGATGGGATGAACGAAAGCGAAAGAAGGGTGTAAGTAAGTGGGACGCGAACTTGTATGATGGCTGGCAAAGAAGAACGATATGTGTTTGCTTGGCCCCCGAGGTGGCTGGGAAGGAAAGAATATGGTATGGTGCATGGCTGGGTCAATGATGAAGCAAGGATGGGTGGAAGGACAGCAGCCTGGGTGGGTGAAACAGAAACTGTATGTGTGCGTATACTTTGACTGAATGGATGCCTGGAGCATGGTATTCTCTGACTCTTAGATAGCACATGTGTATCTAGAGAGAGTAGATGGTCGCCAGGTGAAGTAAGTGTTACCTTGAAGAGCATGTACCACCGCACCCGCACGTCCGTTCCAGTGCAGGGAAGGCAAGGAAAAGAAATTGTAAATGTATCCAATACTACCATGAATAGTAGCAGTACTTTGTATTGCGTTTGCAATCACAGCATATATCTGGTTATTACGGTGGACACTCCGTACCTCTCTTAATAACTTTAGTTTACTTGTAGTACGTCATTCATGTGTGGGTGTATCACTGTTCACTCAATATTAAGCAAAGCACCTAAAGTCATCTCATCTGTCATTAAATACGTCCCATGTGAAGTGATAGATAATCAAATTAGTTAGCTTCTTCATTTTCCTTTTCTAGTACTCATTTGCACTGTAGGGTGAAAGGTAAATTAATTAAGCAGTAGCCCTTGTAACAGAGTATTCTCAGTGCCACCCGTAATAGAAAAGTAATAGCTTCACCACCTGCATGTACTGGACCGGTACAGTAACGCAAGTCTGTCTCACTCATCATGGTGTGCAACTTTTTTTCTCGGGTGCAAGTTCACTGTGCTGTCCATGTCATTCTGCCGGCTTGCATAAGATAACGTACCAATTTCCCTAAACAAGAGAGAAGAAGAAGAATAAGACTGGTGTACTGTCATAGTCGACTGTAATGGAAGTCCATAGTGGTCGTAGAATTTGTTCATTAAACTACCACTAATGTTAGAGCAAGGATGCAGAAGTGGGAGGTTACATAGATACTGTCCTCAATAGTTATGTACTGTGCTTTCAATTTGCTACTTGTACTCTGTGACCCAACTTTCGGCTCAATCACTTTGTGTTATTAATAAGGAGCATTGGTTACAGACTATGTCTTTCTTTCTTCATATAGTTGCTCCTTCCAAATCAACAACAAGGAGGGAGCAGGCTAGATTGGCCCGGCAACGGAGGCTGGAGGCCACTGTCGCCGAATATCGGCGGCTGGTGGCCCTGGAGGAGGAGGAGGACACGCAGTCGAGCGGGGCAACAACGACATCCTCGACTGTGACCACTGCATCCTCCTCCGTGACTAAGCCAGCGGGACCGAGCCGGGCTAAGAAAGACGACCGCCACCGCCAAGCAACCGAAATACCAGCTGCCCCCCACAGGAGCTGCAAGGACCGCCAACGCCGCCTACGAGTCCGCATGTCCAACCTGGAGCAGGAGGTCCTGAGGTATAAGAACTTGGTTAAGGGCCTCCGCTCCGAGCTTGCCACCCTCTGCAAGGAGTATGATGCCCATGCCGCATCATGCACCAGCACCAGCACCCTCCAGTAGTGGAGTGTCCCTTGCCCTTTTTTTATAGACTTTTGGGGGGTGGGATTTGGGAGTTGGGATCGTTTTGGGACGTTTCAAAGACAATCGTTGGGGTTAGGGTGGGTGAGGGAGATTATTTTGTTAGGGCTAAATAAATATATTTTTAAACTTTATCTGACCATACCTGTTTTTTACTGCTTTTCAGTCTGGTGGGTGGGGGGCGGGGGTGTAACAGTAACTTTGTTTTCCTGAACAGTCGTAGGACTTTAGTAGTACAACCGTCAATCTCTTGTCTACTCCGAAATAATACTCCATTATACTACCTCCCACCAAACGCTTATCTTACCTGTAATTTGTGTTAGAAATTAGGGCTAGGCCCAGGGCTGGCTCCAGGTGAAATGGGGATTAACGTTGTCAATCCTGGGCGGGTGACATTTCCTCATTGCGGTGGTACTAGTGGTGTGACACAGTGGCAGTTGCATGCCTATGGAAAAAAAGAAAACGAAACCTTGTTTGTCCTCCTTACTGTAGCATTACAACGGTTACGGTACGATCGAGAAAATAGCAGGTGACAGTACACTAGAACAGTGCCATAATGTAGCCTAACAAATGGTAAAGTATTTGCTTGCAAGTATAACTAGTACTTGCGTTGAATTTATTTGACATTGGCTACTACTACTAGAAGATATAGTACTGAAGCTGAGTAAGTCTAGAAGATATCCTCGTATTCCTTCACCAGCCTGTTGCTATGACCTTATCCTCCCCAGCAAGTGTGTGGAATTATTGATGTCATTTTAGTCAGACATCAAGCAAAACAACACAGCCCGGGGGAAGAGGGTTAGGGTTTGTAAAATGGATGGGAATGGGGGTTTCTTTTTGGGTAGGTTTTGTTGAGAGAAGAAAAAAAAAGCAGAGCATGGACAAACAATAATTGAAGATACAGACAATCTTTGGTTACAAACTAAAGGTAAGCACATGCAGTCACACTCATAGAATAAAAGACAACAATGGATACTGTATCTGTATTGCGTATGTTGTTGGAGTTGTCCTGTTGAATTTGGTAAGTAAGTTGCATGCAGCAAACAATTCCTCTTATTGGCGGCACTCCTCCATTCCAGCTGACGCTTCGTCCATCAATGTGGTGACCACTGACAGAAGACACCCTGTCCACTGCCTGCCTGGCGGATGTTGACTGAAACCCGGCCTGTAATTATTGAACGGAAAACAGGAAGTGCTATTACAATACCACTGATAAATAAATAAAAGGTATGTACGCTGTGTGGTTCAAAAAGTGACACTTTGATTTCCCTAATAGACAGTACAATATTTTTGAAATTGCGTGCTCTGTCTGAGTCACCTTTTTAAGGATCAATAAGTATGGCCAAAATATTATAGCGGATCTTTCCCCTCAAGGTAGGTGTACTACTGTGTTTTAGAACAAAATTTGACCTTCCCAGCAATGCTCCCACCAAGACCCTTACTAAAGCCAGTCGCAAAAATGTAGAAGAACCCCAATCATATCTCCAAAAACGATGCCTAGCAGAAAAATGGTTACAAAACGTACTTTGAAAGTAACAGTAGGCCCAAATACAGACCGTGGATTGTATTCAAACCACTTGCAAGCAAGCAAAAGTATCCATAGCCAGCATCGCTCCAACAGTGCTCTACAACAACAGAACTGCGTTGCAATAGAACCCCCCGAAACACATGCAATCCTGCTGCTAGGGCTAACCCTAACGAACCCTAACTTACAAAACGTGCCAAAACTGGTGTTTCCTTATGGATTTTGTCCAACAAACTTCTAGCCGGTATTAGACCTTCCCAGGAATGCCCCAGGCAAGACCCGCCAACCCACCCGCAAAAAAACACCCGACACAACACCCCCAAACAGCGAAAAAGCTAAATCTCATACTTACAATGTCTCTCGGCCTTCGGTCCAAACGCGGCGCTGTGCAGCTAGGTCATCATCATCATCAATCATCATAACTCCTGTTTTCCACCACGGATTTCCTGAAAAGCAAATGCAATCAAGATTAGACTGTCGCAGCAGTGCTTCGACAGAGACCCCGGCCGCAACCCACCCACGAACAGCAGGAAGCCCCCCAAAACGCTACATTGAGCAAGATGTCAGAAGAAATAGCAAAAAAAAGGCTGTTCCTTATGGATTTTGTCCAAAACACTTCTATCCGGTATTAGACCTTCCCAGGAATGCCCCAGGCAAGACCCGCCAACCCACCCGCAAAAAAACACCCGACAACACCCCCAAACAGCGAAAAAGCTAAATCTCATACTTACAATGTCTCTCGGCCTTCGGTCCAAACGCGGCGCTGTGCAGCTAGGTCATCATCATCATCAATCATCATAACTCCTGTTTTCCACCACGGATTTCCTGAAAAGCAAATGCAATCAAGATTAGACTGTCGCAGCAGTGCTTCGACAGAGACCCCGGCCGCAACCCACCCACGAACAGCAGGAAGCCCCCCAAAACGCTACATTGAGCAAGATGTCAGAAGAAATAGCAAAAAAAAGGCTGTTCCTTATGGATTTTGTCCAAAACACTTCTATCCGGTATTAGACCTTCCCAGGAATGCCCCAGGCAAGACCCGCCAACCCACCCGCAAAAAACGACCCGACAACACCCCCAAACAGCGAAAAAGCTAAATCTCATACTTACAATATCTCTCGGCCTTCGTTCCAAATGCGGCGCTGTTCAGCTAGGTCATCATCATCAATCATCATAACTCCTGTTTTCCACCACGGATTTCCTGAAAAGCAAATGCAATCAAGATTAGACTGTCGCAGCAGTGCTTCGACAGACACCAAAAATTACCCACAAACACCCGGAACCCCGCCAAAGAGCACCTCAAAGGCAAGCAAGTCAGCAAAAACGGCAAGAAATTTCCACCTCATATTTGGTCCAAAACACTTTTGTCCATTATTAGAGCTTCACAGCAATGGGCCCAAATCCGTCAACTCACCCGCAAAGAAGTACAACACCCCCACAAGTGCTGAGTCTTTCTTCATTGGGCGTAATCCAGCACTCTGCTTGGAGGGAAATCGCAGTCTGGAGGAGGAGGATAGAGGAGCATGTTCTTCAGAACTTGTGAACCTGAGGAATGTAGACTGCGGCACCTTCAAATCAATAAGCAAACAAGTGAAGACAGTTCTGATGATGGTCTTGTTTTTGGGATTAGGTGATTAAAGTTTGAATTAAATTAACTGTGCAAAACAAAGAAAGAGAGACACAAAGCACACAGGAATAAAAGTGAATAAGGACGAAAAAGAAAGTTCTTGATTGATTGTCTCATTTTCAGGGCTCGGTGTCAGGGAATAAGAACAAGATTTCGTCATCATACTCTGCGAATTCAGGCTGGATGAGGTCAGTGCCACCGAACAGAGAAAAAATCCCCTCATCTACGTTGCTGTCCTCCTCGTCTTCATGCGGCGTGCTTTCTCGTACTTTGTAATCTGGTGGTATGAGGTGCTGATTCATCTTGATCATTGTCAGCCGCTCCACATTTTTGGGCAAGAGGCGGCTCCGTTTGGGAGTTACAATGCCACCAGCAGCACTGAAAACACGTTCAGAAGACACACTTGCGAGTGGGCAAGACAAATAGTTTATAGCCAGGTTGAAGAGCTGTGGCCACAATTGTTTTTTGCCATGCCAATACTGCAATGGCTCATCATTAAGGAAGACCTCTGTTGAGTCATTCAGATAGTCCTGCACCATCGACTCAAGGTCATCAACTGTTCCTCCACTTTGCTTACTTTTTGCTGTGCCTGTGACATTTTTTCGAGAACCATACCCCATCAAACTTAGCCAATCCTCCTCCGCAGCCACTGTTAGCGTTGTCATTGTGTGTGGTGCAGATGATCCAGTTGCCGGTGTCTTTAACGGCTGAGAGGTCACTTGTGCCCCAGCCACAGGTGCAGAAGTGGATTCTTGTGACTGCGGATGGCCTGCTGATGCTGATGCTGATGTACTGGCTTCTCCTTCAATAACCTGCCGTTCTTTTTCAAACCTCTTGGCTGACCAGGCTAACCAATGTTTGTACTTTTGAACATCTGCATCAGCAAAAGGAAAGAATGCTTCGCCTGCCAGCGCCTTTTTGTAGCGTGGATCCAGAATAGTAGCACAAATGTAATGCTGATCTGACTTGATGTTTTGAAGACGTTCATCACCACGTAGGCGATCTAATAATTTCTCAGACAAAATTAAATGTTTTTTTTTTTTTTCATCTTTTTCAAACTCAGAAGACACCGCCATCAGTTGGTGCTCCAGCATGCACAACAATGGGATAGCTTTTCCCAAATTACAGTCCTCCTGGCTGACTGCACGCGTGAAGAACTCAAAAGGACGAAGCATGTCTGTCAGGCTTTTAACTATGTCCCATTGCGCCGCACTCATCCGCAGGTCCTCCTTCTGAGATGTAGCCTCTGTGAAGAAATAGTGATCGAGTACCGTATACTGCTCATACAGACGCTCAAGCATGTAGAAGGTTGAGTTCCAACGTGTTGCCACCTCCTGGATGAGTGCTTTCACTGGCATTCTACGTTGAAGTAGCAGTCTCCGCAGATGCTTCCGGGCCTTAAAAGAATGGCTGAAATGGTTGCACATTTTGCGGCAGGTGGCCATTACCTCGAACGCTGGACTCTGTTTATCACTCAAGAATTTTTGAACTACCAGGTTGATACAGTGCGCCAAACACGGCACTCTAACATGGTCACCCATGAACATGGCCTTAACTACATTGGCGCCATTATCCGTGGAAACATAACCAATCTTGCGTTTTAGGGGGGATAGCATTGTCAAGACCTTTTTGTTAAACTCTTCCAAAAGGTTTTCTGCTGTGTGACTTTTCTCCAAGCCAAACATGGCTAGTGTTGCATGTTTCCGAGCAGCTTTGAAAACTTGGTCCGGGTCAACACCTGCGTTTAGCTTTGCTTTAACACCTGAAAAAGAGACCCAGTGTGCAGTGATGCACATGTAATCATCGCCTGGGCCACTGGTCCACATGTCTGTTGTCAGATGTATTGTGTGAACAGCACTCTTCTGCAAAGCTGCCCCAATCGCCTGCAGCACATCTTCATGTAGTGCTGGAACCGCAACTCTGGCAAAATAGAACCGGCTCGGAACCTTCCATTTAGGGCAGAGCGTTGCCACTAATTCAAGAAAACCTACCGCTTCTACAAAAGAAAAAGGTAGAAGGTCCACAGCTAGCATTTTAGCCAGCTTAGTGTTATACAGACGCGTCAGTGGGTGGTTGCGTTCATATGGCACGTCTGAAGTAAGCATTGTTCTAATGTTGCCCTGGACCAAGCATTTACAGGCTGATAATGACTTCGTTGACCCAATTTTGCTCGCTGGTGAACTTTTGTGCGTTGGTGTCTCACTCGCTCCAACACTCTTAGTGTGCCTCACATTGGGTGTGCTGCTGACAGGGGTACTGGGTGTAAGGGAAGTCTTTGACACGTCTTCTTCCTCCTCGTCATCATCAGATGAAACAGCAACGTTTCCTTGAATTTGCCCTTTCTTGATCGCATCTAGGTGCGCAAACCATCTGACAGTGTGCTTTCTCTCAAGATGACCTCTCTGGCCGCCGGTACCATAGTTGGTACCTGACTTACCACGACTAACTGCAAGCTTACAAAGGGTACAAATGGCAAACTTTGGATTTTTTGGACAAACAGTAAAGAAGTCCCAAACTGGGGACTTGAAGTGTCTGTGGGACCTGGAGGAGGCGGCGATACTGGTGGTGGTGGTCATGAAGCTAATGCCAGATGAAGTGGAGGATCTGGATTGCCCAACTTTTGTACGTTTTGCACTTTCACCGCCACTAATTAAGGTCGAGGTTGACGGAGGTCTCTTCTTGCCAGAAAGAAATATGGAAGCGGGACGAGTTGGTGTACTACTTAACTCCAATGATTGTGGTGTTTCCACTGCCTCCTCATCGACAACATCATCATCATCATCACGCTGAGCAGCTCTTCGGGCTAGGGTCAAAATGTCTGTTTGCTGCATGCCCGCTGGGGCTGCAGTGACCTTTATGATGACTGGGTCGTCGTTGGCAGAGTCTTCATCAGCAGCAGTATCCGCCACTTCTTGTTGAGCCTCATCACACTCCATAACTCTGAGACTTTGGACGAGCTTCCTTTTACGCTTAACTACCTTTGTTGGATCATGGTGTGCCTCACTCTCAGACGGCTGTGGTGCTGGTTCCCAAGTTTGATCCGTATCATCAGAAGGAGGTGTGCTTGAAGAGGATGTAGACACCACCCTTGATCTCTTCCTTGCTAGGGGTGCGGAAGACAATGAAGGATCATCAGGAGGAGTGGCTTCCTCAAATGATACCTCGCCTTGATTGTCGATTTCCTGATGTGCCCCTACTTCGGGAGGAACAACTATTGTGGGCACTTGTGACCCTCCATGCACCTCTGCTTGCACATCTCCTTGCGCTGCCTCTCCTTCCACATGTACTTGGGCTTGTACTTGCACATGTGATTGTTGTTGCGGCTGTGGTTGTTCAACACTCGTCAGATGAGCTACAACAACCTGTGTTGATTGAGGGACATTGCTGCTGCTTTCTTGCGATGAGCCAACATCACTGGTCGATGGTGATTGAAGAACTATACTGGCTGCCTCTGCAGCACTCAAGGGCTTGGACTTCAGTTGGCATGGTGGTGGTGGTGGTGGCACTGAGCCCAATGGAGCGGGGGTGCTGCTGCCAGCTTGGTCCCCAGCAGATCCCGCTGCTGCTGCTGCAGGCATACTTTTTTTTTTACTCCCAAAAAAAGGGGCGGGCGGCACACCAGTGTCCTTGATAACTTGCTTCTTCTGCTCCTTACTGGCACCTTTCTTGCTAGAGGAGCTACGGGTTACTTTTTTTGGGGCCATCTTCTTCAGAGCAGGTCAGCAGGCAGCAGTTGCACGAGTTGCAGAGGGTTCTGTGTCCAGACGTGACGTCGCGTGACGTTATGCTGCACACACCGCTGCAGGACTTCTTCCTGGCACTGGTGGTTCTCTTGAGTCTTCTTGTGCACCTAAAAGCAATGGAAGACAGAGGAACATCAGTTCAGTTATACACCCCAAAAAATCGACAAAACACAGAAAAATGAGCACAATCCCATGCCATCCATGATGTTTACATTGAAGACACCCCACAGAAAGACTAGGGACATGCAAGTATGCAACACTCACTACCCCTGGGCATAATGGATGAAAAGTAGGCAAAATAAGTGCAGGCCTCAGACACTGCCTCTCCTCAAAATGGCCCCTTACACCCCAAGCACATGTTGCCTGTTCCAGCCAGCACTCAAGATGGCCACCACCACCACCCACATGGCCAGTCCACATCAACAGTACACCCCCAAAAAACAGAAAAACAGCCAGAAATCACCACAATCCAATGCCATCCATGATGTTTACATTAAAGAGAGTGAGACCACACCACAGGCACACTCAGTCCATGCACCACCACCCCTGGGCAAAAGGCCACACCAGCAGCCCCCCAAAAACGACAAAAAACAATACAATAAGCACAATCCCAGCCCATCCATGGCCTCAATTATGTTTAAATTCAAGAAGACACCCCACAGAAAGACTAGGCCCATGCAACACTCACCACCCCTGGGCAAAGGGCCCCACCAGCAGGCCCAAAAAAACGACAAAAAACAATAAAATCAGCACAATCCCAGGCCATCCATGGCCTCAATGGTGTTTAAATTCAAGAAGACACCCCTCAGAAACACTAGGCCCATGCAACACTCACTACCCCTGGGCATAATGGATGAAAAGTAGGCAAAATAAGTGCAGGCCTCAGACACTGCCTCTCCTCAAAATGGCCCCTTACACCCCAAGCACATGTTGCCTGTACCAGCCAGCACTCAAGATGGCCACCACCACCACCCACATGGCCAGTCCACATCAACAGAACACCCCCAAAAAACAGAAAAACAGCCAGAAATCACCACAATCCAATGCCATCCATGATGTTTACATCAAAGAGAGTGAGACCACACCACAGGCACACTCAGTCCATGCACCACCACCACCCCTGGGCAAGCAAAAGGCCACACCAGCAGCCCCCCAAAAACGTCAAAAAACAATAAAATAAGCACAATCCCAGCCCATCCATGGCCTCAATTATGTTTAAATTCAAGAAGACACCCCACAGAAAGACTAGGCCCATGCAACACTCACCACCCCTGGGCAAAGGGCCACACCAGCAGGCCCAAAAAAACGACAAAAAACAATAAAATCTGCACAATCCCAGCCCATCCATGGCCTCAATGGTGTTTAAATTCAAGAAGACACCCCTCAGAAACACTAGGCCCATGCAACACTCACTACCCCTGGGCATAAGGGATGAAAAGTAGGCAAAATAAGTGCAGGCCTCAGACACTGCCTCTCCTCAAAATGGCCCCCTTACACCCCAAGCACATGTTGCCTGTACCAGCCAGCACTCAAGATGGCCACCACCACCACCCACATGGCCAGTCCACATCAACAGTACACCCCCAAAAAACAGAAAAACAGCCAGAAATCACCACAATCCAATGCCATCCATGATGTTTACATCAAAGAGAGTGAGACCACACCACAGGCACACTCAGTCCATGCACCACCACCACCCCTGGGCAAGCAAAAGGCCACACCAGCAGCCCCCAAAAACGACAAAAAACAATAAAATAAGCACAATCCCAGCCCATCCATGGCCTCAATTATGTTTAAATTCAAGAAGACACCCCACAGAAAGACTAGGCCCATGCAACACTCACCACCCCTGGGCAAAGGGCCACACCAGCAGGCCCAAAAAAACGACAAAAAACAATAAAATCTGCACAATCCCAGCCCATCCATGGCCTCAATGGTGTTTAAATTCAACAAAACAGTTGTATCATGCACCCATAACCAACCCTGGTCCTACTGGATACTGTGGCTACCCACAATATAATTTATTTAATTTTCTGAAAAAGTTCAAAAATTGTACTTGCAGCAACTGTAATGCCCCAAACAAACTTACTTGTGAAAGTTGATTTCTAATCCAAAAGTGATCCAAAGACAGTCAAAAAGGCCTCAAATCCAAATATCCAGCAGCACCCACAAAAAGTAATCCTTCCAGCTCCAGATCAAAATGAAAGTGACCAGGAGATGGACAAAGCACTGGGAGGAGCCTGCTGGACAGGAACAGGAAATTGGAGACTGTGGGGCACTTCCTTCCTCCCCCCCCCAAAATGGACTCCTTGCAAAAAAAAAGGCCATGCAAATGTCAACCTGAGGAGTGATTCTGATAAAAATCATAATTTTCTGAAGGTTTATCCTGTTTGCTGGTGATTTTCTTGTGCGAAATTGCAAAATCTCTATTTCGCAAGTGCGAGATTGTTCCTTTCCGCCGCAACTACGTGTTCGCAATTGCGAACTCTCGCGAGGTGTGCTGTGCAAGGTGGCAAGCCGCGAGTACGTATTCGCGGGCGACAAACTCCCGCGGGAACACGCAGCAAGATCTAAAATGGCGCGTCACTCGCAAAGAAAAACAACTCGGCAAACGCTAAAATGACGGAAAGTGAACGCCGTGCACCACGCCGCGCGCCGCAACCAAGCAAAAAATCCGCCGCGAGCGGATTCATGGATTTTCGACAAATTCGCGAGCGTTCGCGGATTGCGAATTTGCCGAAAATCCGAAAAATCCGCGAGCGGAGCGGATTTTACGCCCATGCTTACTGATAAGCTTAGACAAGTCCCGCCCCTGTGGGCGTGTGCCGAAGGCATGCTGGTACTTGATGTCCCATTGTTTCTCATTCACAGTGAATGCCGGTGTCTGCCAAATTAAAATCACAATTGTTTCCCAGTGGATCGGATGTGTGCTGGTTCTCTCACCATCTGATATTTGAAGTTCCTGTACCGGCCCCTCAGTCCAACAGTGCTCTGAAATTGAACACCAAGTCCGCAAAGTAACGGCAGAGCGTTTCCGCGACCCGGGCAGGGCCGCTGTAGATAAAGTCAAAAAGGTTGCCCAATGTGGAAACGCCACACAACTGAGGGTTAAAAGCCTTTAATTCAGGGACCACAGGTAGGTAACAGCTACAGTTCACAAACCGGCAAAATTCAGCCCAACGCGTTTCAAGCACTCCTGTGCTCTTGGTCACGGGCAGTGAAGGCAGAAACACACAGCTGTTGAATGGAACGCCCTGATAAGCTTAGACAAGTCCCGCCCCTGTGGGCGTGTGCCGAAGGCATGCTGGTACTTGATGTCCCATTGTTTCTCATTCACAGTGAATGCCGGTGTCTGCCAAATTAAAATCACAATTGTTTCCCAGTGGATCGGATGTGTGCTGGTTCTCTCACCATCTGATATTTGAAGTTCCTGTACCGGCCCCTCAGTCCAACAGTGCTCTGAAATTGAACACCAAGTCCGCAAAGTAACGGCAGAGCGTTTCCGCGACCCGGGCAGGGCCGCTGTAGATAAAGTCAAAAAGGTTGCCCAATGTGGAAACGCCACACAACTGAGGGTTAAAAGCCTTTAATTCAGGGACCACAGGTAGGTAACAGCTACAGTTCACAAACCGGCAAAATTCAGCCCAACGCGTTTCAAGCACTCCTGTGCTCTTGGTCACGGGCAGTGAAGGCAGAAACACACAGCTGTTGAATGGAACGCCCTGATAAGCTTAGACAAGTCCCGCCCCTGTGGGCGTGTGCCGAAGGCATGCTGGTACTTGATGTCCCATTGTTTCTCATTCACAGTGAATGCCGGTGTCTGCCAAATTAAAATCACAATTGTTTCCCAGTGGATCGGATGTGTGCTGGTTCTCTCACCATCTGATATTTGAAGTTCCTGTACCGGCCCCTCAGTCCAACAGTGCTCTGAAATTGAACACCAAGTCCGCAAAGTAACGGCAGAGCGTTTCCGCGACCCGGGCAGGGCCGCTGTAGATAAAGTCAAAAAGGTTGCCCAATGTGGAAACGCCACACAACTGAGGGTTAAAAGCCTTTAATTCAGGGACCACAGGTAGGTAACAGCTACAGTTCACAAACTGGCAAAATTCAGCCCAACGCGTTTCAAGCACTCCTGTGCTCTTGGTCACGGGCAGTGAAGGCAGAAACACACAGCTGTTGAATGGAACGCCCTGATAAGCTTAGACAAGTCCCGCCCCTGTGGGCGTGTGCCGAAGGCATGCTGGTACTTGATGTCCCATTGTTTCTCATTCACAGTGAATGCCGGTGTCTGCCAAATTAAAATCACAATTGTTTCCCAGTGGATCGGATGTGTGCTGGTTCTCTCACCATCTGATATTTGAAGTTCCTGTACCGGCCCCTCAGTCCAACAGTGCTCTGAAATTGAACACCAAGTCCGCAAAGTAACGGCAGAGCGTTTCCGCGACCCGGGCAGGGCCGCTGTAGATAAAGTCAAAAAGGTTGCCCAATGTGGAAACGCCACACAACTGAGGGTTAAAAGCCTTTAATTCAGGGACCACAGGTAGGTAACAGCTACAGTTCACAAACCGGCAAAATTCAGCCCAACGCGTTTCAAGCACTCCTGTGCTCTTGGTCACGGGCAGTGAAGGCAGAAACACACAGCTGTTGAATGGAACGCCCTGATAAGCTTAGACAAGTCCCGCCTCTGTGGGCGTGTGCCGAAGGCATGCTGGTACTTGATGTCCCATTGTTTCTAATTCACAGTGAATGCCGGTGTCTGCCAAATTAATATCACAATTGTTTCCCAGTGGATCGGATGTGTGCTGGTTCTCTCACCATCTGATATTTGAAGTTCCTGTACCGGCCCCTCAGTCCAACAGTGCTCTGAAATTGAACACCAAGTCCGCAAAGTAACGGCAGAGCGTTTCCGCGACCCGGGCAGGGCCGCTGTAGATAAAGTCAAAAAGGTTGCCCAATGTGGAAACGCCACACAACTGAGGGTTAAAAGCCTTTAATTCAGGGACCACAGGTAGGTAACAGCTACAGTTCACAAACCGGCAAAATTCAGCCCAACGCGTTTCAAGCACTCCTGTGCTCTTGGTCACGGGCAGTGAAGGCAGAAACACACAGCTGTTGAATGGAACGCCCTGATAAGCTTAGACAAGTCCCGCCCCTGTGGGCGTGTGCCGAAGGCATGCTGGTACTTGATGTCCCATTGTTTCTCATTCACAGTGAATGCCGGTGTCTGCCAAATTAAAATCACAATTGTTTCCCAGTGGATCGGATGTGTGCTGGTTCTCTCACCATCTGATATTTGAAGTTCCTGTACCGGCCCCTCAGTCCAACAGTGCTCTGAAATTGAACACCAAGTCCGCAAAGTAACGGCAGAGCGTTTCCGCGACCCGGGCAGGGCCGCTGTAGATAAAGTCAAAAAGGTTGCCCAATGTGGAAACGCCACACAACTGAGGGTTAAAAGCCTTTAATTCAGGGACCACAGGTAGGTAACAGCTACAGTTCACAAACCGGCAAAATTCAGCCCAACGCGTTTCAAGCACTCCTGTGCTCTTGGTCACGGGCAGTGAAGGCAGAAACACACAGCTGTTGAATGGAACGCCCTGATAAGCTTAGACAAGTCCCGCCCCTGTGGGCGTGTGCCGAAGGCATGCTGGTACTTGATGTCCCATTGTTTCTCATTCACAGTGAATGCCGGTGTCTGCCAAATTAAAATCACAATTGTTTCCCAGTGGATCGGATGTGTGCTGGTTCTCTCACCATCTGATATTTGAAGTTCCTGTACCGGCCCCTCAGTCCAACAGTGCTCTGAAATTGAACACCAAGTCCGCAAAGTAACGGCAGAGCGTTTCCGCGACCCGGGCAGGGCCGCTGTAGATAAAGTCAAAAAGGTTGCCCAATGTGGAAACGCCACACAACTGAGGGTTAAAAGCCTTTAATTCAGGGACCACAGGTAGGTAACAGCTACAGTTCACAAACCGGCAAAATTCAGCCCAACGCGTTTCAAGCACTCCTGTGCTCTTGGTCACGGGCAGTGAAGGCAGAAACACACAGCTGTTGAATGGAACGCCCTGATAAGCTTAGACAAGTCCCGCCTCTGTGGGCGTGTGCCGAAGGCATGCTGGTACTTGATGTCCCATTGTTTCTAATTCACAGTGAATGCCGGTGTCTGCCAAATTAATATCACAATTGTTTCCCAGTGGATCGGATGTGTGCTGGTTCTCTCACCATCTGATATTTGAAGTTCCTGTACCGGCCCCTCAGTCCAACAGTGCTCTGAAATTGAACACCAAGTCCGCAAAGTAACGGCAGAGCGTTTCCGCGACCCGGGCAGGGCCGCTGTAGATAAAGTCAAAAAGGTTGCCCAATGTGGAAACGCCACACAACTGAGGGTTAAAAGCCTTTAATTCAGGGACCACAGGTAGGTAACAGCTACAGTTCACAAACCGGCAAAATTCAGCCCAACGCGTTTCAAGCACTCCTGTGCTCTTGGTCACGGGCAGTGAAGGCAGAAACACACAGCTGTTGAATGGAACGCCCTGATAAGCTTAGACAAGTCCCGCCCCTGTGGGCGTGTGCCGAAGGCATGCTGGTACTTGATGTCCCATTGTTTCTCATTCACAGTGAATGCCGGTGTCTGCCAAATTAAAATCACAATTGTTTCCCAGTGGATCGGATGTGTGCTGGTTCTCTCACCATCTGATATTTGAAGTTCCTGTACCGGCCCCTCAGTCCAACAGTGCTCTGAAATTGAACACCAAGTCCGCAAAGTAACGGCAGAGCGTTTCCGCGACCCGGGCAGGGCCGCTGTAGATAAAGTCAAAAAGGTTGCCCAATGTGGAAACGCCACACAACTGAGGGTTAAAAGCCTTTAATTCAGGGACCACAGGTAGGTAACAGCTACAGTTCACAAACCGGCAAAATTCAGCCCAACGCGTTTCAAGCACTCCTGTGCTCTTGGTCACGGGCAGTGAAGGCAGAAACACACAGCTGTTGAATGGAACGCCCTGATAAGCTTAGACAAGTCCCGCCCCTGTGGGCGTGTGCCGAAGGCATGCTGGTACTTGATGTCCCATTGTTTCTCATTCACAGTGAATGCCGGTGTCTGCCAAATTAAAATCACAATTGTTTCCCAGTGGATCGGATGTGTGCTGGTTCTCTCACCATCTGATATTTGAAGTTCCTGTCCCGGCCCCTCAGTCCAACAGTGCTCTGAAATTGAACACCAAGTCCGCAAAGTAAGTGTTTCTGCCTTCACTGCCCGTGACCAAGAGCACAGGAGTGCTTGAAACGCGTTGGGCTGAATTTTGCCGGTTTGTGAACTGTAGCTGTTACCTACCTGTGGTCCCTGAATTAAAGGCTTTTAACCCTCAGTTGTGTGGCGTTTCCACATTGGGCAACCTTTTTGACTTTATCTACAGCGGCCCTGCCCGGGTCGCGGAAACGCTCTGCCGTTACTTTGCGGACTTGGTGTTCAATTTCAGAGCACTGTTGGACTGAGGGGCCGGTACAGGAACTTCAAATATCAGATGGTGAGAGAACCAGCACACATCCGATCCACTGGGAAACAATTGTGATTTTAATTTGGCAGACACCGGCATTCACTGTGAATGAGAAACAATGGGACATCAAGTACCAGCATGCCTTCGGCACACGCCCACAGGGGCGGGACTTGTCTAAGCTTATCAGGGCGTTCCATTCAACAGCTGAGTGTTTCTGCCTTCACTGCCCGTGACCAAGAGCACAGGAGTGCTTGAAATGCGTTGGGCTGAATTTTGCCGGTTTGTGAACTGTAGCTGTTACCTACCTGTGGTCCCTGAATTAAAGGCTTTTAACCCTCAGTTGTGTGGCGTTTCCACATTGGGCAACCTTTTTGACTTTATATATATATATATATATATATATATCGCCACACTCCGTGTGCACTTCTCCTTGGCTGAAAAATGTAGACGACGAACCCAGTTTCAGTGAAATATTAGGTGTTTATTTTCAGTGAGCCACCATTGCTGCCATAACGCGTTTCGGCCAAACTCGGCCTTGATAACATGACGCGCATTCAGAGCCAAAATGAATTATTTATAGTGGTAGCAATCAAGACATTTGCAGAGCGTGCTACTCACCAGTGAGGGTCTTAAGGCACTAAGGGGGTGTGGGGAGCAGCTACTGATCGAACAGCCAGGTCTTGAGGAGTCTCCTGAAGGTTAGCAGGTCCTGGGTCTGCCGTAGGTGGGCGGGGAGGGTGTTCCATGTCTTGGCGGCGAGGTGGGAGAATGATCTGCCGCCGGTGGTTGTTCGGCAGATGCATGGGACAGTGGTGAGGGTGAGGTTGGCGGATGAAAGCTGGTGGTTCGGGGTGTAGAAAGATAGTCGTTCGTTAAGGTATGCTGGTCCGGCGTTGCAGAGTGCTTTGCGGGCGAAGGTGAGGAGCTTGAAGGTGATCCTCTAGTTGACCGGGAGCCAGTGCAGCTGTCTCAGGTGGGTGGTGAATTGGCTGTGGTGAGGGAGTCCGAGGATGAGGCATGCAGGGGCGTTTTGTATGTGTTGGAGTCTTTTCTGGAGTGTGGCTGTGGTTCCTGCGTAGAGGGCGTTGCCGTAGTCCAGCCTGCTGCTGACGAGTGCTTGGGTGACCATCCTTCTGGTTTCAGTAGGGATCCATCTGTAGATCTTTTGGTGCATGTGGAGGGTGTTGAAGCAGGAGGAGGAGATGGTGTTAACTTGTCGAGTCATAGAGAGCGTGGAGTCCTGGATGAAACCCAAGTTGCTTGCATGGTTGGTGGGTGTCAGGCCGGCTCCCAGCGTGGCCGGCCACCAGGAGTCGTCCCATGCAGAGGGGGTGGATCTGAGGATGAGGACCTCAGTCTTGTTCGAGTTCAGCTTCAGCCGGCTGGCCTTCATCCAGTCTGCGACAGTCTTCATTCCCTCGTGGAAGTTGGATTTGGCAGTGGCCGGGTCCTTGGTGAGGGAGAGGATCAGCTGGGTGTTGTCAGCATAGGAGACGATGCTGAGATGGTGTGCTCAGACGATATTGGTGATAGGTGCCATGTAGATGTTAAAAAAGGTCGGGCTGAGGGATGATACTTGGGGTAGGCCACAGGTGATCAAGGTGGCTTCGGATCGGAAGGGGGAGGCGGACTCTCTCTGCCGTTGAGGAAGGAGGTGATCCAGTCCAGGGTTTTGTTTCTGATCCCGGCGTCACGGAGGCATGTGTGCAGGGTGTGGTGGCAGACGCTGTCGAAGGCGGACAAGAGGTACAGGAGGATGAGGGCTGCGCTTTTGCCGTTGTCCAGTATGGTTCTGATGTCATCAGTGGCGGCAATGAGGTCGGTTTCGGTGCTGTGGTTGCGACGGAATCTGGGAGTGGTCCAGGACATTGTTCTCCTCCAGGAAGCGGGTCAGTTGTCTGTTGGCTGTCTTTTCAATGGCTTTCGCTGGGAACAGGAGCAGGGAGATGGGTCGGAAGTTGTTGAGGTCCTATGGGTCGGCCTTGGGTTTCTTGAGTAGGGCGTTGATCTCGTCATGTTTCCAGCTTTCCGGGAAGGTGGCGGTCTCGAAGGAGCTGTTGATGATTTTTCGGAGTTGGGGTGCGATGATGGAGCTTGCCTTGTTGAATATGTGGTGGAGCAGGGGTCGGAGGGTGAGTCGGACTGGATGGTGTTCATGATTTTGATGGTGTCTTCGTCGTCGACGTGGTTCCAGGGGAGCAGGAGGTCGGTGTGTTTGGTGGGTGTTGAGTCCTGGGTGTCGCCGTCTGTTGGTGTCTGTTGGCGTCAGGGTGTCAACGCTGCTGTGAATGTCTGTGATCTTGTGGTGGGAGAAGGTGACCAGGGAGTCGCAGAGTTCTTGTGATGGCGGTATGTCATTGAAGCTGGAGCTGGGGCTGGCGAGTTCTTTCACGATGTTGAAGAGCTCTTTGCTGTCGTTTGCGTTGTTATTGCTGCGTTCCTTGAAGGAGGTTCTTTTGGTGGATCGGATGAGTTAGTTGTGTTTGCGTCTGGCGTTCGTATGGGCAGCGTGGTTGAGTGGTGTCTGGTCGTTGCGCCACTGCTTCTCAAGTCTGCGGCAGGTGTGCTTGGAGTTCAGGAGGTCAGTGTTGAACCAGATGGCCCTCGTGTTGGTGCGCTTGTTGGAAGGATTCCTGATCAGGGTGAGGGTGTTGGCGCAGTCATTGACCCATTGTCGGAAGGTGTGGGCTGCTGCATCGGTCTCGGAGGGCGAGGGTGGAGGGTTTCGGGCGAGGGTGGTGATGAGCTGGTGACTTTTTTCCAGCTGTGGTGTGGGATCCGTTGCGGTTGGTTGTGTGCGGTGTATTTCTCAAAGGAAAAATGGATGCAGTGGTGGTCAGTCCAGTGGAGTTTGGGGGTGTGGCAGAGGTGATGTGGTCGCTGGCGGAGAAGATGGGGTTGAGCGTGTGTCCGGCGGAGTGGGTGGGTGTCGTGATGAGCTGTTTGAGTCTAAGGTTGGGGGGATCCTGTCGTTGGCTTTCTCAAGGTGGAAGTTCAGGTCCCCAAAGAGGATGTAGTCTGTGGAGGCGAGGGTGTGTGTGCTGATGAGGTCGGCGATGGAATCACTGAATTGTGCGCGGAGGCCAGGGGGTAGGTAGACAAGGGTTCCTCTGAGGATGGTGTTGTGATTGACGTGGATCTGAAAGTGTAGGTGTTCTGCCATGCTAAGGGAGTCTTCAGTGCTGGTTGTGACTCTGATGGTGTTCCTGTGGATGATGGTGATTCCTCCTCCTGGTTTGTTGTTGTTACGGTCCCTGTGGGTGATCTTGTAGCTGTCTGGGATAGCTATGGCGCTGAGGAGGTGTTCATCCAGGTCTCCATCAGGAAAGCTATTTTAGAAAAAAGGAAAAAATGCACCGGGTTACGTGCATGGACTCACAAACTACTCTTTCACACACATCCCACAAACTCCAATATGTGTCCACGGGTTACAATAATACTTAACAACAAAAATTCTCAATGGATGCAATCAGAAAACTAACCCCTCATAGACAAGCTGCGAGTATAATCAATTTGGCAAAGTATAACGGGGCCCCTGCATTAACGGATGAACCCTAGCAAGGAAAAACTATTTTAGAAAAAAGGAAAAAATGCACCGTCAGAAAAGCAACGTCCGGGCCGGAGGAGTCGGGCAGGTCCCAGAATTTGACAGCGTGTTTGTGGACTGAGCAGGTGTTGAGTTGTATGCATCTGAGTTTGTTGTGGTCGGCGGTGGTGTGATGGGCAGGGCGTGCATGTGTGCACTGGCTGGTGTAGTTGCATTTTTGGCAGGGTCCGTGGGTGAGCTACGGGGTGGCCTGGAAGCAGGAGGAAGGTCGGCCGGCATTGAATGCGTGGAGGGTGTTGGAGTTGTAGCGGTGTCGGTGTCGTGGTGCTTGCAGGGTCCAGGGGGTCTGGCGCTGAGCGCAGTCCAGGCGAGGACGGCCACAGACGGGCTTCCCTTCGCCTTCTGCGCACCCACTGCATGACCGCGCATCAGTCGCCTTGAAGTAGGGGAGGGGGGAGGGAGTAGAGATGGAGGAGGGAGTGGGGCTGGGTCAGGGGGTGGGGCTAGTGGGGGTGCAGGACACGGCGGAAGCGGGAAGCGCTAAGGTGCTAAGATATCACAGGTATGCCCTAAATTCACACAACAGTAATGCCCCAGAAAAAAATACACAACACAACAGTAGTGCCCCAGAAAAATTACACCACAGTAATGCCCCAGGAATTGCAAAGACACCGTGAAAAGGAACGCAAGACCTGAGGCAGAGTCAGGCGTGAGGCTCGAACTCTGCCTGTGGCAGACTGCGGCGAGAGATCAGCTGGTGGAGCTGCCGGGGAGAGTGCTGCCTGGACCGGAGGTCGAGGCTTTAAAGTGGTAGTACCCAGCACACGTGGTACAGCATGATCATGGGCATAGACAATATACTTTACCACATAGTTTCTATACAGTTTGTTTGTGCAATATAATAGCAATAAATAGTAAAATACATAAATATACAAGTCAATTAATGCAGGGACAACAATGAATGTAAAATACATAGAAGTTGTAAATGTAAAACCTTTTCGCTAAAGCATAGCATTCAATAGGGTATATTATCTCTTAATAAAACAATCTGCTTTTTTTCTTTGATATCATGATTGAAACAACAGAGTGCAAAAAAGATTATGCATGGTTAAATCCATTCATCTAAACCTTATATCTCCAAGATGTCCTGCTAAAATGTAAATGTATTCATCATTGCTATTGAATAATGTATTGTAAAGCAAATCCCCATTATTATGGAAGCTGCAACTCTTATTTAAAGTGCCTATATATAAAGTGCAAAGTGCCAAATAAAGTGCTAATACATATACAAATCATGTATTCTATATAAAAGACTTCAATAAATCCTTCATATGAATACCCAATAAATAGATAAAAAGATGTGAGTATATTAAAATGTTTCTAGCAAAAGTAAAATATTCTAAGGAGAAAACAGTTGACATCAGGTTTCAAAAAGATGAGAAAACTGTTGCTGTCATTATTTACAATATTTTTCAGTCTGAAAAATATGTGGTTCTCTCTGATCCCAGAATAATTATAACCAGGTATAGAAATCCTCGCTCGAATTATGTCCATTGGGATTTTTTGTATTGAGATTGAGGATATATCTAGTTTAGAGGCGTCAAATTTTGGACTCCTGATCACCTCCCCGTCTGGACAGTGGTATGGAGTCAATTAGAAAATATCTAAAATCATGGAGGTTGTTTGCATGCATTTCTTTAAAGTGCCTTGCAAACGGGTATGTGTGGTCACTATTGGTAATTGCCCTCATGTACTGCAGTATGCGTTTGTGGGCTTGGAACTTGGTGCTGCCCACATACTGCAGTTCACAAGGGCAAGTCAGCACGTAGACCACATATTCTGTTTTACATGTCAGAATTTAGTTATTTTGATAGGATGCTTGATAAATGGGGAAATATAAGATCTTTGCATTTACCCCATATTTACAGGCCCGACAACTATTTCATTTAAAGAAGCCTTTCCTGACAGTTAGCCAATTTTTTAGCTTTTTACCTCCGGGCTGCTTTTGACTATTGAATCTTTCTGAAAGTGATACTCGGTTTCATAGGTAGAGAATTTCCAATAATAGGGTCACTACGTACAACAGACCGATTTTTGTTAGTAATTCTACATAGGGTATTCTGTTGCTTGGTGTATTTGAGGATCAGTCTAGTTTCTGCTTTTGGACTGTCCTGACTATTTGAGATACTCAGTGACCTGTTGTTAAGTAGGTCCATCCTCTCTCTTTTATTAGCTTTTGAAATGGCCTGATCAATAGTCTCAATGTTGTACCCTCTTTGTATGAATCAGGTCTTGCTAAGTTGTTGCGCTGCTTTCAGATCCTGGTCATTGCTGCATGTACAGTGTATCCTCAGCATCTCACCATATGGTATACCGTGGATGAGATGCTGAGGATGATGGCTGGTGGCAGGCAGCTCTCTATTGCCTGCCGTGGATTTACGGAAGAGTTTGGTTGCAAATTTGTCGTCTTTAATGTATACTTCCACATCCAGGAATCATAAAGATTGGTCACTGATTGTAGCTGTGAAGTGCAAGTTTATGTTGTTTTTATTTAGACTTTGCACAAATTCACGAGCTGATTCTGCTGTGCCACGCCATATCACAAATAAGTCACTGATATAGCGTAGCCAGATTTTATCTAGCTATCTATGACCATTTTGAACTCTCTTTTCAAAATTACTTCTTTCCACCATCCCATATGTCCAAAACACGCTGGACTAACATCACACATAACCAATAACTCCTGGGAATCTTTCTTAGACATACACTTCAACCAACATGCTGTTGGAACAAACACGCCCCAGGACGCCCAGGAGGGCCATCCCCCACAAACAGTAAAACCATATGAAAAAGTAGAAATCGAAATCAATGCTGTTACACTTAGGAAACTAATCTCCAAAGGAAGGAAGGATGGATCTCCAGGGTCAAACGGAATTCCTCCAGCCGTCTTCAAATTTGATCCGGAATACTGGGCAAAATTTCTGACCCCACTCTATACGTCTGTCAGCTACTCTGGGCGCCTCCCTGCATCATGGAAGGGATCAGTTATTTCACTGATATATAAAGCAGGGGACAGAACTTTACCAAAAAACTACCGTCTGATAGCCCTTCTGGACATTGAAGCAAAATACTTCGCAGGGCTTCTACTGACACAACTGTGCGAATGGGCTACCAAGTGCAATATAATTCCACCCAGTCAAACTGGATTTTGTAGAGACACGGGAACTACAACAAACCTCCTGGCACTATCGCTACTCATAGACAAAGCAAATCTGACTAAACAAACTCTTCACTTTTGCTTTGTGGACTTCAAGGCGGCCTTCGACAATGTCAATCGAGCCAATCTTTGGAGAAAATTAGCCCTCTGGGGGATCCCTGCTCCTCTCCTAAACCTTTTGATCGAACTGCACTCCAATACGTGGGTTCAGGTGAAGCTTGGGAACGGCACCCACCACTCTAGGCGCATTCCAACTACAAAAGGCCAAAAGCAAGGGTGCGTTTTAGCGCCAACCCTTTTCAATTTATTTACAGCCGATCTGCCACCTGCTCTAGAAGCCTGCAACGTGCACGCCCCCACGACTAGGGGGTAAAGCCCTGCCCAGCATATCCTATGCAGATGACGTGGTCCTGGTTAGTCACACCAAAGTAGGACTGCAGCATCTCATTAACACATTGCATGGGTACGCTGAAGAGAACTCACTTGAAGTAAATATTGACAAAACCAAAGTACTGTCAATAACTGGGAACAAAAAGACGCACTCTTGGCTCCTTGGAACACAGGTCGTTACGAACTGCTCTGAATACAAATATCTTGGCATCATAGTCGATAAAGGAGGTCGCTTCTCAAACCACCTTGAGGTCACAAAGAGAAAAGGTATGCTGATCGCGACAACACTTAAACAACTTAAAACTAAGTTGACTGGCCCCACTCTCCTACCATTGCTTCGTGTTGCTTAAGTTAAAATACAGTCATCTATTACGGCAGCGAAGCATTAAGAGGCACAGATGCAAAACTGCTGGACATAATCATTTCAAAAGCATACAGACTTCTCTTAAATCTGTCATCTTACACCTCACAAGCCCAGATCCGGCTAGAATTCGGACTAACGAATCAAATGCTAGCAAGGAGAGGATCATACATTAAGTGCTGGTACAAAATAAAGAATTCACAAGAGAATACACTGAACCATCAGCTTTGGCAAGATCTGTGCAGCTGCTCCAAAATGCCGGGGAAAAAATACTTAGAGGAGTCCCTGACTGTTACAGGACTAAAAGTACTATGGGAAACCTCATTACCGCACGAACAATTTAAACATGTAGTAAATAAGAGTATAAAGAGACTCTCGCTCTTAGAGGACAAAGCCATCTTTGCTCATAGACGTCACGCCTGGATGACTCTGAGTACATATAAATCACCCGGGTTACAGGCATATTTTGGACTGGGGTACTGCAGGAAATCAAAAGAAGCTGTTTTAAAAAATAGGCTAGGAATCCTACCAGCCATACCACATCTACAACCATGGTTGAGAAGGAACTGTGGGACAACATGCAGGTTATGCGGTGCAGGGAAAGAAGATATCAAACATTTGCTATGCACCTGCTCGAAGTTGAAAGAGGAAAGAGTAGCTCTTCTAAAAACATCTTTTAATGAACAAAGAATAAGCACACGGAGACAAGCAGTCCTTGCATGTTTCGACCCAGGACTTCCGTCACTAAACGGGAAGTTAGTGAAATTCCTGAAATTAGTGGTGCTTAAATTAACCAACCAAGATGTCGGTGGGCCAGACAAGACATAAGGAACTATGGACACTTCCCAAACCCTTATTTTACAACTGTTATATCTTTTAATAATTATGATCTCTCTTTTAAGACTTTTTATCGATGAAATGTGCACTCAACTGTATTTTTTGTAATGGTTTTTATTAATCAGAAACAATAAAATTGTATTTACTTACTTACCATCCCATATGTAAGCAGGAGTAGCTAGGAGAGAAACAAGCCCCCATAGCTACTCCTCTTATCTGCGGCAGGACCTGGTTCTGAAATAAAAAAATAGTTGTTATTTAAGCAGTATGTAATCAAAGCAATAAGAATTTTGTTATGTTGGACCAGATATAAGGGTCTGCTGTCTAAATAGTGTTGTGTGGCTCTGATGGCATCTTTATGATATATGCTTGTATATTAGGATGTGACATCTAAACACATTAACAAGCAGTCAGGTTCCCATACTATCTCTGCCAATTGTCTTAGGAAGTCCCCAGTATCTTGTACAAAGGATGGAAGATTTTTTTACAAAATTGCTATATTTTGTAGTATTTTCCAAAAAGCCCCCTATTGCTGAAATTATAGGTCTACCTGGTGGGGTAGTATCATGTTTGTGTAGTATGGAGATAAAATACATGATTGGCATTACAGGGCGTTCATTCTTTAAAAACCTGTATTCATCCATGATGATAAGTCCTGTACTTCTCCAAACACTAAGCTTAGAGAAGTATTCAATCCAAGATGCTCGTACAGTTTGGATGTTAGTTCTCTTATAGCAATTTGTGTCATCCAATGGTAATGTAGCCTCCTTCATGTATTCATCCCTTGACCATATAACAACATTTCCATCCTTGACAGAGTTTCTAATTACAATTTGGTCATTTTTTTGTAATTTTTCCATTAGTCGATTGTATGCCCTTTGTTGGTAATCCTGTCTTTGTACTTTTCTGGTGGTTTATATTTTTTATTTCTTTATTTTTGTTGTGACCAATTCATTAAATATGTGCAATGAGTGTCTGAGAGTTATAGGTTGGAATATTGATTTTGGCTTAAAAATCGTTTGAACTGTGCCAAATGTGTTGAGACTGTTGTTTATTATCTCTGTTGGTCATATTACTATTTTCGTGTTCCAAATCCTGCAAATTATCCAAGAGCTCTGCATCCGCAGCTGTTAAGTTGCTACTCCCATTGATTTGAATTGTGTGGCTGTTATCACTGGATTTAGATTTACTCGAGTGGTATTTTTTTAGTTTAAGTTTGCGTACGAACTTATAGATAGCCACTCGAGTTTGGGCGTAGTCAGAATTATTCTGTGGACAGAATGACAATCCTAGTTCCAACAGCTTAATCTCTGCTGCATTCAGACTCATTGTACATAAATTGAAGACAGTTTGATTGTTATCTACACCATTTACTGTTGTTTGCTATTCCATCTTTTTTTGTATTGTGTTTTTTTGATGTTGTTGTTGACGCCACTTGTTGCATTTGTGCCTTTCTCTACGCTTACGGTTGAGTCTTTGTTTGGTTGTTGTGTTTTGCGAGGGAGCAGTGTGTCGTTGCGATCCTGCCTGAGACTGTTTACCTCTTCCGCTAGAGTGAACTTGCGAAATGCATATATGTATATATCTGTATATTTTTTTTGTTTGTTTGTTTTTACATCCAAAAAGCCAGAGTCCAGGGGCTCTGAACGCGGCTGTCCGCGTCGGGTTTCGGAGACCCCAATATAACCAGAGAAACAATCCTCCAACGTAAAGGAAGTTTCCGACACTCATGAAATTTCAATGCGTTTTAAACAATAGTAAGTCTTCATCAACGTGTTTCAACCGTAGCCTTGATCAATGAAAGGTAAAAGGGGGAAATGATATAGCCAATACATACAGTGCTTCAATGGCACAAATAACGGACACATCAGTGATAAAAATTAGGTGTGGGCTGAAAATTTGTTCAGCTCGTGGAATTTGTGAATTTTTGGCAATTTCGCAATCCGCGAATCACACAAAATTGCCAAACAATTCGCAATTAGCGAGGTGGCAATTTTTTTTTGCTTGTTCGCGCTTCAAAAATACTATCTCGCGCGCATGGCGTTGACTTACCATGATTCTGAGTTCGCCGAGTTGTTTTCCTCCCGGTTTGTGCCATTTTGGATCTGGCTGCGTGATCGTGCGAGACTTTTCGACCGCGAGTATGTCATGGAGTCCCGCCATCTTGAACTGCGAGACTTTGAGAATGCGAATACGGCATAAGGGTCCGCGATCACATATCGTGAGAGTAAACAATAGCGAATACGTAGATGTGCCGCGCAGCTGACATCCGGCGGGAGATTTGAACAGGTCGCTTTCCCGAAGTCGCAAAAATTGCAATTCTGCACAAGAAATCTATCCCTGGCAGCATAAACCTTCTGAAAATGATGATTTGGATCAGAATAACTCAGATTGAGATTTGGCTGCATTTTTGTGTGCAAGGAGTCCATTTTTGGGGGGTGGGAGGAAGGAAGTGCCCCAGAGTCTCCAAGTTCCTGTTCCTGTCCAGCAGGCTCCTCCCAGTGCTTTGTCCATGTCCTGGTCACTTTTCATTTGGATCTGGAGCTGGAAGGATTATTCTTTGTGGCTGGTGCTGGATATTTGTATTTGAGGACTTTTTGTTTGGATCACTTTTGGATTTGAGATTTTACAAGTAAGTTGGTGCTGTTTGTTTGGGGCATTGCAGTTGCTGCAACAACAATTTATAAACATTTTCACAACTTTAAAAAAAATATATTGTGGGTTGTCACAGTATCTAGTAGGCCCGGGGTTAGTCATGGGTGCATAGACCAAGTCTTTCTGTGGGGTCTCTTGAATTTAAACATCATTTAGGGCATGGATGGCATTGGATTGAGGTGATTTGTGTGTGTATTTTGATTTTGTGGGTGTTGTTGGGGCCTGGTCCAGGGCCTGGCCATCTGGGTGGGGGTCTAGGGGCCATTTTGAAGCCAGGCAGTGTGCTTTGTGCCATAGGCCTGCACCCAGTCTGCCTTGCTTTCAACCATTATGCCCAGGGGTACTCAGTGGTACATGGACCAAGTCTTTCTGTGGGGTCTCTTGAATTTAGGACTAGCCTATTTGTGAATTTGCATAGACTCAAGACTGTGTAAGACAGGGTACAAACCCTTTTGTTTGTTCCTGAAGCCCTCACCCACCAACCTGGTTGGTGGCATGCTTCATCATCGGACCCACCCGGTGACACCGAGTGTGTCCCGGGTGTGATTCGACGCCTGAATACAGCGGAGCAGGTATGTTTCTGAGTGTGCAGTGTAGTGACGTGAAGGTGAAAGTTTAAAAGCTATACAGGGATCCCAGTACCCGAGGGTAAATTATATTTTAATAACTGGGTCACTGTTAGCATTAAAAAAGGCTGTTGGATGTTATAGGAGTGTTAATTAGGGTCCCCTACATCCAGGTGTGGTCTACATGTTTCAGCCAGGCCTTTATGATTAAAATTGGCTTTCCTCAGGACCAAAGTGTGTAGGTGCAGATTACTTAATTTTAAGTGATTGCGTAATTTTGAAAATGTTCGAAAAGAGCGTCAAGGTCCACTTCCACTTCTGTGGCCGAAGGCAGTCACTTTCCCTCAGAGAAGTTACCGATACCACCAACCGTATTATTATCACCTGCACCAGGCCCAGCCATAATATTGTCATAAACGAATTGGATAACTCATCAAGAGTTTGCTCGTTCCAGTGTTGATGCAAAGACAACAGATGGTACGCAAAGTGGAGCACCCCTGGAGGACCCTGAGTGGATGGTGCAGGCCTATCTGGATGACCCAACAGAGGTCTACTTTGATCAGAACCCATTGGTGTATTGGTATGGGAAAAGGCCTCAATGGTCACTGATCACCAAGCTGGCTATAAATTATGTGGCTTGCCCACTCGCAAGTGTGTCTTCTGAATGTGTTTTCAGTGCTGCCGGTGCCATTGCAACTTCAAAAAGGACTCGCCCAAAAATGTGGAGAGGTTAACAATGATCAAGATGAATCAGCACTTCATACCACCAGATTACAAAATACGTGAATCCACGCAGGAAGAAGAGGACACCAACTTAGGTGACAGAAGTTCTTCTATGTTAGCTGACCTACTCCCGGTTCAGTCAGTCAGTCAATCACTTTTATTCGATTAATAAAAATCAGAAAAAGACACAAGATACAAATAATCACAATTATTACAATAAAACAATACACGATTACAATCAATCAATTACAGAGATAAGAACGTATCAAGTTTAAAATGAACATATCTCCTGTGTTCAGTAAAACATTTTAAAAGTATATATTTTTTCTTTAAAAAGATTTCCATTTGACAGTCAGCTTCACAGTTTGAAAAGGCACCAAGACTGCTAAAATAATTCGATTGCAATGGGTCTGAGCCGTAAATTAGAACGCTTCTTATTAATGCGAACACCTGCCACTAAGAAACTTGCTACGTGAAATGTTACGCGTGCACTAGATAAGAGTTGTAAAAACAGGAGCGCTGGCCTGACCTGTAAAAAGCCCGCCTCCCGCAAAATAGGTAATAAATATTTTTTCCTAATCTGTGCATAATGTTAACAAAACATAATAAAATGTAGTGTGCCCTGTGTGAAAAAGTGATCGCAATCGCATGGTTTTGCGTTTAGTGGGGTATCCCAAATAGGATAAGAACCCAACATAAAGTGTATCAAATTTAAACGAAATCTGGTTAAAAGAAAGCGACGAAACGGTCTAGATAAAAAAACAAGATAAGGTTCAGGACCTGGAACAGTTATGAGTGCGTAGTTCCTTCTAACAAGAGGTTTTCTCATCTCTAACTCCTCCCGCTCTACTGTGAACAGGTTTACCAATGCGGATTTTATCTCCAGAACGTCCTCTTTTTTAATACGTTCTGGAAAATGAAAGAGCTCAATGCGCCCCACAATCATAAGCATTGCTTTGACATAAACCAACCATGGGATTCTGTGAGCTCTGTCCAGAGCAAGGCAGTCTCCAAGAATCAAATGATTTAAAGAGATTTCCTGGTTAAACCAGGTTTTTAACCAGCAAATTACAGGTGCGGATTTTATTGAGTCTGTTACAAACCCCATGCCTAGCTCTGAGTGTATTGTGAAAGTAGGGGTGGACTGGGGAACAGAGAGCAAGGATCTAAAAAAATTGTTCTCCACCTTCTGGATGTTATCAGGTTTTGTATAACCCCAGATGGCAGAGCCATAGGTGGCTATAGCCATACATTTGGCTTTATATACTTTAAGAATAGCCTCCATTGGTCGCGCCCCCATCCTTTTAGCAAAGCTCAACAGGGCTGCAGCCGATCTTGCTACTGCGTTGCTTTTTGACTTGTGTTGGGGGCCCCAGTTTCCTCTATCATCAAAAATGACCCCCAAATAGGTGAAAATTGGCACCCTCTTTGCTTCTTTGCCTATGCAGGAAAATGTCGTGGATTTCCTTTTCCTGCTGGTCGGTCCAACAATCATGACCTGAGATTTTTGAGTATTGATTTTCAGGTCTAGTGAGGTCATGAAGTCTCCGAAAGAGGCCAATAGTCTGTTAAGGGCCACGCCTGTGCGTGCCAAGAGAACGGTGTCGTCCGCAATCAAGACCGGGATTTTGGTCTCCCCTGCACGTGGAACATCCACCGTTGAGACAGCCAGGGCTGGCTCGAGGGCATTTATATATAATGTAAAGAGAAGGGGGGGCAAGGATGCACCCTTGCCGCACCCCCCTCTCCGAATTAAAGTAGGTGGTGCTTCTCCCCTCTCGAGTGACTCTGACAGAAGCCTGTAATCCGCAGTGAAGGTCAGCTAAAAAACCAACCAGCGGTGGGTCTCAGCCCATGTCCAAAAGGACCCTCCACAGCCTCGACCTGTTGACCAGATCGAATGCTGAGGAGAGGTCCATAAAGGCCATGTACAAGGACCCCTCCTTCACAATTGTATATTTGCTGATGAGCATTTGAAGGTTTAGGCATTGATCCAATGTACTCCTTTTAGCCCTAAAGCCATACTGGGCATAAGACAGGGTTCCTCTGCCTTCTAGTCATGATGTCAATCTACCTAAAATGACTCTGCCCAAGATTTTAACGGCAGAGTCTATTAGGGAAACAGGCCTATAACATGCAGGATCACCCCTTTGGCCTTTTTTAAAGATTGGAATAATAGTAGACCTAGCCCAGGACTCGGGGAAGTTGTTTTCTCTTGAGGCGTTTAAAACGTTGGTCAATATCTTGGCCCAAAATTTCGGTGTACACTTATATAAGTCTGCAGGGACCCCATCCGGGCCCGGAGCCTTATTTTTAAGTGTCTCATTCATAGCTTTTTCCACATCTTCCTCCCCAAAGGCCAAAACCTGCCCTACACGGTCGAAAGATAAAGACTCCTGTATGGGTCCAGGGTTTGGCTGGCTATAAATGCTTCCAAAGTGGGCGAGCCACTGCTCATCTGGAATGATACATTCTGCACCCTGATTTTCCACCCCCGAGAAATAGGGCTGATTAATAACCGCCCAAAATTTAGAACTATCCCGCAGAACTTCATCTGATTGCAGGTCACTCCAAGCTTGTTCCTTAATCTGGGATTTGCGAACCTGAATGGCCTGTTTATATTGCTTCCTAAGGAATACTATGTGTGCTCTGTTTCTAGGTGTTTCCCTGAGTGCTTTTAAGAGAGCGGAGTGTGCCTTAGTACAGTTTGAGTCAAACCATCTTTTTCCTCTTAGCCCACTTGGTTTGGTTTTAACCGTTAAGTCTGTATTCACTTGCTGGCATATTGTGTTAAATGCGTTGATTATCCTGATATTGGAACCAGCATGATCTAGGCAAATACCAACCTCCACTTCAACCTTGGCCAAAACATCTTGTAGAAAGGTGACCGGGGTCACTTTGGGCCATTTCAGTCTCCCGCCCTGATCTCTTGGTATCAGGTCTGTTACACATGAAGCCTGAATATCTTTAAAATGCAGTAACCCCCCTGAGGCAACCTCTAATGTCACGGGGTTGTGGTCACTAAAAATAGAGTCTTCTACCCTATAGGTTAAAACCATAGGCAAAACAAGAGAAGATAAAAAATATAATCTATAACTGATCCTGTGTCTTTTCCTTTAAACGTAAATGGTCTAGGCCAATCTACACAGCAGCCTGATTCATAAAGATTAAAGGAGACCAGGAGACTCTCCAAAGCCTCCCCTTGTTTTGTGTTTTCAAAGTGCATGGGCAGCGAGTGAGGGGGGCCCCCCGTTATCTTCCATAATGCACTCTAATCTACATGGATGTGTATTGAAGTCCAACTAAGGTTGTGGAGGTTGAGTGTTCACAAGGATAATGAAACACTCATTGTTTGTAAAAATACCCCTCACACACCAACAGGCCCCTTGGTGTCATGCTTCATCATCGGGGTCTTCGCACCCCTCTATCGGGATGCGGCGTGCTGCAACCTACGGCTACGCGGGAGCACTACAGGTGTTGGCTATGTGTGGTGTTCAGTGTATGGGATATGTTTATAAGTGAGTAGGGTGTGCAGTGAAAGTTAAAAAGTACCTGGCGCTAGAGTGAAAAGAAAATTTTTTATTCTGTGCTCTGGCTGGTACTGTTAAAAGAAAGTGCAGGGTGAGGTCTGACCTGTTATGTTGATGAACAGGACCTCTAGTGTGCTAGTTGTGTCGACATGTTTCGGAGACAAGCTCCTTCTTCAGGACAGGGGCACAAACTCCCTTCCCTACTCACGTCTGTTTTACATAAAAAGTGTATTTACATAAAAAGTGAAAAGTTTTAAATTGGCTAAGTGTGCCTACAGCGGTCTGCTAGAGGCACAATGACCTGTAGAAAGACAAAAGGACAAAAAATGTGTCACCTAATGGTTACCCATGTAGCGGGTAGTTCAAGCAGGTGCAATCACCTGGAACCTAACCATTTTGCTTATATTAAGCTTTGAAAATAAAATAACCGACTCACAACACAAACAACATAAAACACATAGGATACTAGGTTTTTACTGTGAGTTCTTTCATACTTCTGAAGCTTAATTTGCTGGTTTCATGAGCAAGTAGGACGTCGGGGTGTGGCATCAATGGCTTTCTGTAGTGAAGAATGAGGCATTCATAATTTATTCTTATAGCACTTACTTACTCAGATGGTTCTCGTGGTCTCCAGCTGTTTTTTATGCCAATGATACTCACAGACTCAGGACGCTCTGGTCACCGTCTTTCCCCGCACGCTGCTCCGCTGATGTGGAGGCAGGTAGCGGTGATCGTGTATTTATAGCCCAATGCGTTAATTAGGCGGAAGCAGAAGATCATTCCATGTATGGGTATTCCGTCCTGTGGCCATACAGGGCGTCTGTATGTTCCAAGCAGGATAGCATGCGATCAGTGTCTGCGAGTGCCGCTGGTCAGTAGTGAGCATGCGCAGCCTCGTCACACTGATCTGAACAACATGCTTGTTTCTGGAGTTTGTCTCTGTTTCGCGCATGCGCTGTTCGTATGAGCGCGTTAGGCTAGGTGGCCACAGTGCGCTTCTGAGTAATATAGAGTCCCGATCTTGTAAACGGTTGGACAAAATGACTAATTATTGGCCTCATACTGCTTGGTAGAGTCCAGGTTAGTAACAGCAAAGTCATGATGGGCAAATTACCCTTGATCATCCCAGTGTGCGTGGTACGATTGGGGTTCCGGTGGAGCGTCCTGAGTCTGTGAGTATCATTGGCATAAAAAACAGCTGGAGACCACGAGAACCATCTGAGTAAGTAAGTGCTATAAGAATAAATTATGAATGCCTCATTCTTCACTACAGAAAGCCATTGATGCCACACCCCGACGTCCTACTTGCTCATGAAACCAGCAAATTAAGCTTCAGAAGTATGAAAGAACTCACAGTAAAAACCTAGTATCCTATGTGTTTTATGTTGTTTGTGTTGTGAGTCGGTTATTTTATTTTCAAAGCTTAATATAAGCAAAATGGTTAGGTTCCAGGTGATTGCACCTGCTTGAACTACCCGCTACATGGGTAACCATTAGGTGACACATTTTTTGTCCTTTTGTCTTTCTACAGGTCATTGTGCCTCTAGCAGACCGCTGTAGGCACACTTAGCCAATTTAAAACTTTTCACTTTTTATGTAAATACACTTTTTATGTAAAACAGACGTGAGTAGGGAAGGGAGTTTGTGCCCCTGTCCTGAAGAAGGAGCTTGTCTCCGAAACATGTCGACACAACTAGCACACTAGAGGTCCTGTTCATCAACATAACAGGTCAGACCTCACCCTGCACTTTCTTTTAACAGTACCAGCCAGAGCACAGAATAAAAATTTTTCTTTTCACTCTAGCGCCAGGTACTTTTTAACTTTCACTGCACACCCTACTCACTTATAAACATATCCCATACACTGAACACCACACATAGCCAACACCTGTAGTGCTCCCGCGTAGCCGTAGGTTGCAGCACGCCGCATCCCGATAGAGGGGTGCGAAGACCCCGATGATGAAGCATGACACCAAGGGGCCTGTTGGTGTGTGAGGGGTATTTTTACAAACAATGAGTGTTTCATTATCCTTGTGAACACTCAACCTCCACAACCTTAGTTGGATTTCTTTTGTTTATTCATGTACCTTTGGAGCACGAATCCAGCGATTGGCTCTACCTCCCCCCTATGTTTTTGATATGTGTATTGAAGTCCCCCATAAGGAAGACCTCAAAGCTATTGTGTGATGCTCTGTACGTATCTAAAAATTCCCCAAGAGATTCTAAGTGTTGATTTAGGCTGACAGTATCAGGTGAATTATAAAAATTAATGAGTAAAACAGTGGGGCAATTCTCAACTAACAGTTCTACTACTAAGCAGTGTTGAGAACCTGACTCTAGATGTTTTGCTGTACCTTTCATATTCAATTAAATTAATAGGGCTAGTCCTCCCTTCGCCCTCCCCGCTCCTGTTCCTGTGGCGTAAATTGGAAAAAATCAAGTTTTTAGTGCCACATGGATTTTGGAGTCAATCAGAGTTTTCTAACTGGAGGTGGGGTGAGTATCGGTTTGACAAAGACAAGCCCCCACTCTGTATAACTTCAGGGATCTGCAAGGGTATAGAAAGTGAGGGGGGATGCTGAGATGGAATGACAGAGACACCACTCTTGGGGTGCCTGGTGAAATCACACGGTCCTAAAGTGGGGGTATCTCGATTTAGTGTTAATCTCTGGGCTCTGGAGCATGTTTTCTTACTTCCTCGTGGAGGATAAAAATAGCCAAGAGGTAGTGGTCTAATTCCAGTATTTGTAAGGTCAGACCCATCCCAGAACAATCTTTCAGCAAGATTACTCCCACAAAAATTTACAACAATACAATCCCCTGTAATGTTCCTGGCTCCGTGTCCTACCCACCCCACCCTTCTGGCCATGATGATAGAAGGGGATATGTCGCTCTCCCCACTTGAGTAGAGTCTACACCATTCCCTGGATTTCCCTAAGAGGTCCTCAGTAGTCTCTCTCCCATTTCGTTCTAGAGGCGGGACCCCCGTTAACACTGCTACATAGGGGGCAGCGTCTGGCGGAAGGTGCAACCTGGGGCCACTAGAGTTAGATGCAATGTTGATGGTATTTGGATATAGAGCTTGTTTCTTATGAGTAGTCATTTTGACTGGTACAACTCTTGGATATGTCAAGAGGCTTCCGGTGCCAGGTCTTGCATCATCCAGGTTTCTTAAAGGTGACAAAGATTTGTGGGACACATGAGGGCGCGGACTCCCTGGATGGAAATTTAGCCCCGATAGTACCATAGGCTCTATATCTTGAATCTCAACAGTCTTCTGGTCAATTGCCGAGTGACGGTCTAGCCTACGATATTCTTTTATAAAAGAGTCAATTCTTTCGCACCTCTTAAGTAGACCAGCTACGCATGTATTCATACAATCAATAATGTCTTTGCCAATACCCACCAACAGAGGTTCTATTTGTGCATTGAACAGTTCCTCCATCTTATCCCCCAGCTTTGTAAGAATAACGTGGTCCTGTTCATGGTGCAGATGATTAGCTTTGCGTGCGCATTTTTTTAGTCTTTGGTCTGTCCAAGTTTAACGGTTCACTAGAGCTGGGTCCCTCTACAGGTCCTAACAAGGAGGTGTGAAGCGCAGAATCCTGAATGTTTAGCGCCTCAGCGTGTGTGTGTTCACACAAGACCTCTGTGGATACAAGTGTTGGATCTGGGGTAGGTGATTCATTTGCCCTTTCCAGTTCTTTTTCAGCATTAGCGATTTTTTGATTAATAGCACCTACTGCTGACGTTAAGTAGGAGATTATGGTATCTGCTTTACGTGGAACTTTAGCATTTTTGGCCCCTTGTCCCTCATTACACAGATGTTTGCGCTTACCCATGCCTGTAGCTTAGGGGGGTGGCCCAGCCCAGCCTCTTCTGGCCCCTGATGGCTCCAGATGGTCCGCCCTCTGCCCGGGCACAGCCCGGTGCCGCCCGCGCGTGTCCTGCGGTGCGAGAGGCGGGCTCGCTTTTGGTGGTGCAGGGGGTCGCTGGGGTGTCGTCAGCAGTCTGCATCTCGCAGTCACTGCTGGGAGGTGTAGTTCTCTACGGCCGTTTCCCTCACGGCGTCCGGGCCCCGTCCTCCGGTCGGGATATGGTAAGAAGACAAGGAGGCAACAGCAGGAGGAAAGCTGTTCCCTCACGGCCGTCCCTGGTGCAGCAGCGGCTGGTGATATCCTGCCCCCTGAAATGAGCGCATCCCGTGGTGCGAGAGGCGGTCGCCCTTTTGGTGGTGCAGGGGGTCGCTGGGGTGTCGTCTGCAGTCTGCGTCTCGCAGTCACTGCTGGGAGGTGTAGTTCTCTACGGCTGTTTCCCTCACGGCGTGCGGGCCCCGTCCTCCGGTCGGGATATGGTAAGAAGACAAGGAGGCAACAGCGGGAGGAAAGTCGTTTCCCTCACGGCCGTCCCTGGTGCAGCAGCGGCTGGTGATATCCTGCCCCCTGAAATGAGCGCGTCCCCTGTTCAATTCACAGAGTTTGAGGACAAGCTTTACTTCCCTGACACCTAGGCTTGAAATACTTACTTTTTTTCCCATCCTTATTAACTTTTATTTCTGTGTGTCTTTCTTTGTTTTGCAACTTTCGCACAACAAAACTTTAATCACAACAAATCCAACAGCCGCACTGTCTTCGTCTTATTTCCATATTGAAGGTGTCGCTGTCTGCATTACTGAAGTTCACAAGTTCTCAACTCAGTCATGCTCCTCTATCCTCCTCTTCCAGACTCCCCCTATCCATTTCTTTCAAGGCAGATGGCCGGATTACGCAGAGTCAAGAAACTGTTGCTTCGTAGACGAGTCCTCTCAAAAGAAGTGGGACTGGAATGACTGACTATGCTGACTGTTACTTCTGAAATTGACACAAGAGGCTGCCCTGTGGCCCTTCACTTAAGAATAAGATGCTGACAAAAAGTGGAACAGGTAATGAATGATGAGATTGAATGCATTGGACAACACTGGCTGTCTGGCTCTGATTAAATCAATTGCTGTTTGTTTGTTGTGTGTGAAATGAATCCTATGTGTTCTGTTATTCTTTAATCTTTTACAAACTAAATGTAACTCAAGTCTACTCTGTTTACCTTGTTTAATACAAATTGTACTTCTACTGTAGGGTCCACAGCGTTGCATTTTTTAATCTGGAAAATATCCTTGGACTCACTGTGTATAGACTGTGACTGCATGAACAGCATTGAGTTTGCCAACACCATGATGATGATGAGGAGTCGTGATGACCAAAGTTACATAATATCTTCACAGTCACTCACTGGGATGGATGGATCATCATTGTCGTCGATTTACGGAAGAACTATGGCCATTTTGTGAGTGGCAAACAAGTAAACAAGTCAACAATAGCCACAGCAGAACTACATGTCTGTCTAGTCGTGGAATGGAGTGGTCGAACCAGTGTAGTGTTATGCCAGAGTCCAGACAGCGGTTCATGTAAAATTGCGGCTATGTGGCTTGCTGTATAAAATTAGATCTGCTTTGTCTGTCTGTGTCAAAGAGGTATGCTACATGGAGGTTGGTTCCTGCCTTGACCGTCTGCATGGCCCTGGCCTGCTGTGGGTTAATTTTTATCCTGGAAAACAGAGACTCAGAGTAGGCACTTTAGAAATGATGCATGTATGTTATACTGTCGCCTCTGAAAGTGAAAGTGTTATTTTTGCAATACAGACCGTACCTTATATTTTTCCTCCGGGGTGTTTTAATATCCCTTTCTGTTTCTCCATCGACATTTACAGGCTAGCACTTACCCTGTGCGATGGGAAAAACATTAACTCAGGCTTACCATAGCAATCCGCAATCCGCAGCATCCGCCAGGCAGGCAGTGGACAGTGTGGTCACCAAGATTGATCAACGGAGCGCCCGATGGAATGGAGGAGTACCGCGAATAAGAAGAATGGCTGGATGCATGCAACTTCCCAATTTGACCAAGACAACTACAACATACAGTTACAGTATCCACTTCACTTGTCCTTATCTTTTAAATAATGTTATTGTTGTGAACTTCTATGAGTGCGACTCTGTGCGTTTGCTCTCTGCTTCAAATTCATCCCTACAGCTATTTGATAAGTTTCTTTGCTATTTTTAAAACTAATGTAATGTACTACTAAGTGTTTATTCTCTCTGAGGGCAGATAGGCAAGTGAAATTGCGTAATTACTGCAGCCCTGTACTGCCTAATTGTTTTGTAGTAGTTAGTAAGTTGTAGTAAGTACTACTTTTCAGTAACCTAACCATCCATTTAGCAAACAACTTCATGCATGTACTTCCTTTATATCCCTTAAAAGATTTATGGATATCTTCGTATCCAAATATTTGTTTTTCTTCATTTGTTGTTTGTCCATGCGTACTGTGTTTTTTTTTTCTCTCTCCAAAAAACTTTCCCAAAAACCCCCATTCCCATCCATTTTTCAAACCCTAACCCTCTTCCCCCGGGCTGTGTGGTTTTCATTGAGGTGTGACTAAATGACACCAATAATTCCACACGCTTGCTGGGGAGGATAAGGTCAAAAGCAACAGAAAATCAATTTCAAGGCAGGTCAAGGAATCTGAGGATATATTCTTACTCTGCTTGACACACACTCATGAATATTTGCAAATCAATTCAGAATTTCATGTCCACCATCGAGTGGATTCATCATCAACAACATCCTCCTACACGTAACTAAAGCTTACGCTGCTGTGTCCTTCAGTACTAGTTCTTGTAGTAGCCATAATCCATGCAACTAGTACTTAACTTTTGATTCAATACTTTAGCTTTGCTTAGGCTGCAATTTATGGCACTGTTCTTGTGTACTGTACTATCGTACTTTTCTAATGCTCCTCTCAGGCCACTCAATGTCTCATTTCCTTTTTTTCATATGCTGCTACTGCCAGTGTGTACCACTACTACTACCACCACAACGATGCCATTTCATCCGTCCAGGATTCCATAGCCAACCTTAATCGCCATTTGCCATGCAGTCAGCCCTGTGCCTAGCCCTATTCTCAAACACGAATCACAGGTAAGATAAGCATTTTGGGGGAGGAAGAATAATGGAGTAGGAGGAGAGGAGAGACTGATGGTAGAACTAGTAAAGTAGTAGGACAATTGAATTCACTAACTCTGTCAGTGGCACTTTTGTACAAATTTAGGCGATTACTTAGACAATTTCAATCAACCAGCCAGTTAAGTTTCAGGAAAACAAACGTACAGTTAACCCCCCCCTGCCTCCCCCACAAAACAGTAAAAATGTGTATGCTATGTTTAAGTGGAAAGTAAATAAATAGTTATACCCTAACAAAAATAAACTATCCCACAAGACCCGACCCAGCCCCCTCCCTAACCCCAACCAATGTCCATGAAATAAATGTCCCCAAAAGTTCAAAAACCCCAACGCCCAAGTGTCACCCCCCCAAAAGTCTTTTAAAAAGGGGCAAGGGAGGAGGCGTGGCCAAGATGGTGGCATAGACGGTCGCAAGCTCCGTGAGCTCCCTGTCCCGCCGTAGCCCAAGGCTGATTATAACAGCAGTGTCCCCCCCCCCCGGGTCACTATCGCAACTGAGAGGACGGCGAAAACGGGGTGAGCGTGGCAATCCCCGACAGAGGTGCGTGGGAGCAACTGCAAGGCTCGGCGGCCCCCGGCTCCGGACCGCGCTGCGGCAACACTGATCCGAGGCGGGGCCGAGACTGACGAGGCACGGACCAGCGCCCAGGACGCGAGAGACTACGGCACCCCCGTGAGCAGGACGGGAGGGGCCCCAAGGCGCAGCCCACAGCAGACCACCTGGGCCCCTGCCCCGAGACAGCGCGGGGATCACCCGAGCCCAGGGTTGAGAAGGCCGAGACAGGAAACGGCTCTCCCCTGTCGGCTCGCCCAAGGAGTGCGGACCTGAGCGCAATTGCGGAGGAGAAGGTGAGGAGAGCGGGAGGCTCTGCGGCGAGGGAAGAGGCCATACACTAGGACCAAGGGGGTCGTGGACAACTGGAAGCAGGCCCAGTCGCGGTGATCAGCGCCATTTTAGGCAGAGACAGAGCAGCAAGTCACAGGGAAACTCAGCCCACAAGCACACGGCCAAACATCTTACTCCCACGGGCACCCCCCGCGCTCACCCCGCTGCTCCTCACCAGCACGCAGCGGGGAGAAGGCCTGCAGGGACCCCCGATTCCGGGAGGCGCCATTTTGCAAAGTTGGAGGGAAGCAAGCACCAACACACACGAGGGAGGGCCCGGCGCCCGAGACGGTTACTTCACGGAGCCACAGGCACATCTCTAACGCCCGGATGACTAGGAGGCGTACGAGACAGCTGCCATAGCGAGGACGTCCGGTGCGGAGGCAGGGGCAGAGAGGACAAGTAGAGTGAAGGGGTCACTGAGATCCCGAGAGCCCATCTGGCAGACAAACAACTCCCCCAGGGGCGCCGCATGGACTTCGACGCACCGCGCCAAGGCCCAACACATAGCAGGACCGGGAAGGACAGCCAGGACCTCCCTAGCGCACTACACGTGGTCGGGCTCGCGGCGGGGAGCTGGTGCCCGAATTGCCCTTGGATGCAATACAGCCTCACCGGGGTAGGGCCCCAAGGTGAAACTGACCCACACGTGAAGCACCAACACCACAAGGCCCACCCGCAGAGTGGATACAAATGGCGGGACAGCAAAAGAAAGTGACCGCACCCTCCCCAAAATGCTCGCCAAGGGCCAGACTAAGACCGATAAGGGGCCACCATCTCCAGGGACAGGGAAATCGCAAACTGACCCAGCAAGTGAAGAGGTGCCCATCACTAGGTCCTTCCTGGAATCCCTGTTCAACTCCCTCAGAGCCGACTTCCAGACGCTGAAACAAGAAGTTGCCGGGGAAGTCAGAGAAATCAGACGGGATGTGGATGGCATGGGCGAACGGGTGGTCACGATCGAAGAAGCGGGCCAGGCCAGAAGTAAAGAGCTTGAACAGCTACAACAGGAGGTGATCCGCTTAAAAGACAAGAAGTTGGACCTGCAGGCACATGCTGAGGACTTGGAAAATCGGTCCCGTCGAAATAACATACGGGTCCGGGGGGTCCCTATCAAAGAAGAGGGGGTGGACATCACAAGCTACCTGCAGGCCCTCTTCTGTGACATCCTGGGGGAGCCCGCGGACTTCGAAGTAAGAATTGACAGGGCCCACAGGGTGGGGCTTCCGAGACGAACACCTGCCCCACCACCAGACATTCTGGCTTTCCTACCAGACTTCCCGCTCAAAGAACGAATCCTCAGAGACGCCCGACGGCAACAGCCTCTTCAGTTTCGGGCCCACCCCGTAGCCCTATACCAGGACTTATCGAACATTACTTTGCAAAAGAGGAAAGCATTCAAAGTTGCCACAGACTTCTTGCGCACGAAGGAGATCCCATACTCCTGGGGCCACCCTTTTCGCTTGATCTTTAAATGGAACGGGGCCCTTCAACAACTGAGATCACTGCAGGACACTTGTGCACTCCTGGGGATAGCCCCTGCCAGAGGAGTCGCCTCCGATGAGATCGCCACGGGGCCCGTCCCGGGGGGGCTGGCAAACGGTCGGCCGCAAGCGTCCTCCCGAGACAAACTCGAAACCGGAGGCCCATGTCATATCACAGGAGAGAGCCACTGCTATAAGGGAAGTTGCTAGAGAAACATCGTCCTCGGAATGAGCAACTGACGAAGGGGGACATATTAGCATGATAGCGGTATTGGTCTGGGGGCGGGTGGGGGGCCACGGAGGCCACCACTGGATCTCGCCTCACCGAGTGACGCTACCACAGTCCTGAGCAGGGCCAACAGGACTGGGACAATGGTTATCTATCAATGTTGTGGAGTTTGGGCGGGGGGTTGTTGTTGACGGGAGTTCGGGAGGGGTTGGGGGGCGGGGGGGCCAGGGGTGGAGACAGTTACGGGGGGTTGCGGCTTGGGGGGAGGAAGGGCTCTGGTGTGGTGAACCGTAGGCACTGCAAGACAAGTTGTAAGACCAAAAATGCCCAGGGGTGACGTACAATTTACCCACGACACTCATGCGCCTGACTCCACAATGCAGGTCATTTCCTTCAATGTTAAGGGGCTAAACAATCCCGTCAAACGCAGAGCCGTCCTATCCTTCCTGGAAAACTCCAGGGCGGAGATATGCCTTCTACAGGAAACACATCTACTACCCAAAGACTGGCACTGCATGCGGTCTAGGGCCTTTCCAACGCAATACTACTCCTCCACCACAGAGAAAAAAGCCGGGGTGGCCATTCTGTTTGCACGCCATTTCAAGGGCCAGGTAGGGGACAAAGTCGCAGACATAAAAGGGAGGCTCCTAGCATGCAAAATACAACTGGGGGTTGGTCAGCCGTGATAGGGTCAATATATGCTCCAAACACTAAGCAGGAATCCTTTCTCACTGGGGCTTTGGCAGACACGCTAACACACAATATCAATTCCACGCTGGTGGGGGGTGACATTAATCTCGTGATGGATTCCAACAGGGACAGATCCGGCCACAGGTTTGGCTTTACAGGGGTGATTTCCAAGGAAGGGGAACATTGGTTGGCGAGTAGAGGGTTTACAGACCTTTGGAGAATGACCCACCTCGATGCCCCAGGATACACCTTCTACTCGCACGTACACCGCACCTACGCACGCATTGACCACTTTCTGGTGTCCTCGGAAATGGCGTCTCTGACCACGGACATTGAGGTTGTCCCTGCAACACTCTCCGATCACGACACCCTTGCACTACACATTCAGGTTCCACGGATTAAGACACAGAAAGGCAGGTGGCGTCTCAAAGAATCCCTATTACATCGTTAAGGGGTCACACAACAACTCAACACATGCATCACCGAATATTTAACTGTAAACGACATGGCAGACACTCCACTGACGGCGCTATGGGGGGGCACTGAAGGCGGTGGTGCGTGGGGAACTAATCGCGGTAGCAGCAGCGGAAGCCCGGGAACGCCGGAACAAGAGACAGGCGCTGTCCAACCAAGTGTTGGAACTCGAGCGGGTCCACAGCAGAACCGGGGTCCCCAGGATATGGCGCAAGCTTAAGGCGGCCAGGGCCCAACTAGCGAGCCTTGATCTGGACCGAGCAGAATACGCGGCTTTACCCCTTCGACACACCTACTACATGGGTGGTGATAGAACGGGTTGGCTGCTAGCCAGCAAACTCAAAGCCAAGGTCCAGCGCTCCAAAGTCACGTCTATCCATGATAGCACCGGGCGAGAGTGACAAGAGGACGAGCAGATCGCCGAGACGTTTCGAGCTTTTTACGCTTCGTTATATGCCGAGGAACCGCGCCTAGACGCAGGGGGCGCGGACTCATATCTCCAAGCAGCGGCTGTCACGGCCCTCAATGAGGCCAACGCGCGCTCGCTAGATGCACCGATACGACCTGACGAGGTGATCACGGTGATAGCAAGCCTCAAACCACTTAAGGCGCCAGGCCCGGACGGATTTTCAGCGGGCTTTTATAAAACGTTTTGCCCTCTGATAGCCCCGATACTGGTCAGGTTGTTTAATTCTTTCCAGGGTCCAGGCTCCATCCCACGAGACATGCTGGAGGCGGACGTAATCGTCCTGCCGAAACCGGGGAATGACAAAACCCAATGTGCAGACCCATATCGCTGCTTAACCTAGACCTCAAGCTCTTTACTGGCATTTTGGCCGCGAGGCTGGGGCCCTACCTGCCATGGATCATCAAACCTGATCAGGCAGGATTCATCCCAAACAGACAATGTGCAGACAACACCAAGCGTCTGCTCCATGTCATCGACAAGGCCCATTTTAATGACTCAGACGCAGCCCTTTTCTCGGTCGACGCGGAAAAAGCGTTCAACAGGGTCGACTGGGGGTACCTGGACACCACCCTAGCGCGTTTTGGGGTGGGAGAACGGTTGAGCACTTGGGTCGCCAGTTGTTACGCCGCCCCTCAAGCGGTCATTCGGGTTAACGGGGTATGTTCCAAGCCATTCGACATCCAAAGAGGGACCAGGCAGGGGTGCCCACTCTCCCCACTAATCTTCGCCCTGTACATCGAGCCGTTCGCCCAAAGTGTCAGAGATAACCCGGCAATTACCGGAATCAAATTTGGTGGGGAACCGCAGACCATAAGCCTCTACGCTGATGATATCCTCGCAGCAGTGGAGAACCCCGCTCAGTCGATCCCGGCGTTCTTAACTGAAATGGAGGCGTTCGGGAAAGTGTCTGGTTTTAAAATGAATATTGGGAAATCCCTGATATTCCCGCTGGGGCACAATGCCCGGGGGGCTGGCAATTTGCCCCAACGGCTGGGGGGGCTATCCTCCTGCATGTCGGTGCCATATCTGGGCATCTCACTAACACCTAGCACGGCACAAACGGTAGAACAGAATTACTCGGCTCTCCTTGGTCAACGTATGGGCGACCTAGCACGTTGGCGCCAACACTCGCTCTCTTGGTTGGGGCGAGTGGCGGCAGTCAAAATGTCTCTGTTGCCGAGAGTCCTGTATTTATTCCAGACCTTGCCAGTCACACCCCTGATAGGCCTGCTTAAAAAGCTACAAGACGCCAATAGTCAATTCATGTGGGCCGGCATGCGACCACGGCTCTGAAGAGACCTCACCGGATAAGCCAAATCGATAGGTGGCTTGGGAGTTACAGATCTCCAGAGGTATTTTCAAGCGTCACAACTTAGATACCTCCTGGAATGGCTCCGCCCTGAATCCGAGAAAAGGTGGTTGTTCCAATGGAGGGTCCCATTTCTAAGGCGCCGGGACCGGCCCGCGTACATGAAAAAATCACCTATCACGCGCACAATCTTGCAGGTGTGGGACAGGGTGGCGGTGGACAGGGGTCTCACTACTTACCCATCGCCGATGACGCCCCTATTCGATAACCCAGCATTTGAGCCGGGTATGGTCCCCGGATCTTTCCCTCAATGGCGGTCGTCAGACTGTAGATCGGCGGGTCACCTTTTCAACCTAGAAGCCTTTATGCCAATGCACGCCCTACAGGAGGCCTATGCGTTACCGCAGATTCCACGATTCCAATACATTCAGATCCGACACTGGCTCCTGAGCAGAGACACAATGCCTCAGGTTAGTAGGCACCTCACTCCATTTGAGAAATGGCTCCACACCAAGAAAACAGATAAACAAGCCATAACGGAGTTAAACAAAATGCTGTGTCAGCCGCTTCCAACCGCACGCTCCGCTGGACAGAAAAGATGGGAGCGAGAATTAGGTCGTTCCCTGACTGACAAAGAGTGTCAGGACATATATTACAGAGCCCATCACACTGCAAGGAATGTAGCTAGCAAGGAATCAGCAGTCAAGGTAGCTTATTACTGGCACCTAACACCAGCCCGGCTTCACCAAAGTAACCCATGCCAAGACCCGCTGTGCTGGAGAGGATGCGGACAAACAGGCACTCTAACCCACATACTATGGGAATGCGCAGAGGTGCAAGATTTCTGGGAGCCGGTACTCCGGGACATTGATGAATACTTTGACACAGAAATCCCGCGCTTCCCGGCATACACATTACTGGGCCTACCCAATAAGATCACCTTCCCACTCAAATCACTCAGGGGGAAACAAATGGGGCTGGCGATGGGGGCGGCGACGCAGCATGTTCTGTCGTTGTGGGGCTCCACACGGAAACCCACACACACTGGGTGGCTTCACAGGCTATGGTACACGATGGGTATGGAACGGATACAGGCCACCCTTACTCAAACACAAGACGCGTTCCTAGACACTTGGCAACCACTGGTGGACCTTCTATCAGAAGAATTTAATGAGCTCACCTGCCCAAAATACCTCGAAGTTCTTCGACTAGCTGACGAATTCCGAAATGCCTCTGACACAGCCACCTAAGGCTTCCGGGCTCGAAATCTGGAACAATGACTGCCAGAACATCGTCCACACCGGAGGGGGGGACCACAGGATGGGGGGGTGGTTGGGGGGTGGGGAGGCTTCTCAGCTGGGGTTGTTTGGGACATCGACGCTCAACACCAAGCCCGTACCCACTCGCATGGACACATTTACCCTTCCAGGTTGCATGTTGATTATCTTGGCGGAGGGGGGATGCGGATCAGAAGAGGGAGATGTTCCTCGGAACATACTCTGCCCGACTTGTTGTATGTTTTATTTCATGAAATACAATAAAAACGATTTAAACCAAAAAAGGGGCAAGGGACAGTCTCTACTTTGGCCGGCGGTGCCCTGTGGCCAGGTGGTCCAACAGCTCTCTCCGGAGGACCTTGAGCAGGACTTTCTGCCTCTCCACCTCCTGCTCAAGGTAGGCCACTCGAACGGTTAGGCAGTGCACACACGCCTTGCAGGTACTGTGGGGGCAGCTGTTGGTTGGGCTGCTCGGCGGCGGAGGCAGGTGGCTGCCGGACCACGGCACCGTACCACTGGAGGATTGCGCTGGCTGGATGACCCAGGGGCAGTGGAGGAGGATGCAGCTGTTGTACTTGACTCCTCCTCTTTCTGAGCCACCAGCCGCCAATATTCGGCGACAATTACCTCCAGCTTCCGGCGCCTGGCCCGGATAGCCAAGTCCTTCCTCGATGGTTTAGAAGGAGTAGCTATATGAAGAAAGAAAAAAATACTGTTTAAGATTAACACAAAATAATTCAACAGAAAGTTGTGTCACAGTAGCACTAGCAACTTGCAAGCACAGTACATAACATTTGTGGCATGTATCTATCTAACCTCCCACTTCGTCGGCCTCTGCTCTAACATTAGTGGGAGTTTCAGGAATTCTACTAGCACTATGGACTCACTACATTAGACTCAGACAGTACACCAGTCTTCTTCTTCTTTCTTGTTTAGCGAAATTAGTACGTAAACTTGTGGAAGCCGGCATAATGCCAGCGCAGTCAGCTTGCACCCAAGAAAAACAGACGCAAGCCATGATGATGCAGACTTTCGTTACTGTTACCAGTACATGCAGGTGGGGAAGCTCTTACTTTTCTATTACGGTTTGGCACTGGCCATACTCTGCTACAACAAGGGCTACTGCTCAATTAATTTTACTTTCACCCTGCCCTGCACCTGACTACTACAAAAGGAAAATGAAGAAGATAATATGATCATCCATCCCTTCACATGATATTTGTTTATATAAGGGATGACTTTAGGTGCTTTGTTTTTATAGATTGAGTGAACACCGAAAGGCCACACATGAATGACAGAGTTGAACAAAAATTATTAACATAGGTAGTGAGTGGTCCCCGTAATCGCCGGAGGAAGGCACTTGTGACTTGACTTGATAATGTGAACTATACAATATAGATACACAATATATGCTGTGCTTGCAAACTACTGTTAGTCAAGGGAGTATTCTGAAAAATTACAACTTCTACTTTCCTCGGCTTTGCTACTTTGGCACAGACGTGCGGTGTTACATACATGCTCTTCAAACTAACACTCTTCATCCAGTGACCGTCTACTCTGTCTACTCTACATACACCTATGCTATCTATGAGGAAGATACCATCCAGGCATCCATCCATTCAAAGTAAATGTCAATCATTCTTCTTAATGTCTCAACTGGACAAACCTTACTTTTTCTCACCGACAAACACCCTTTTTATTGTATTTTGTAAACCACCACCCATGCATCCGTGCTTGACTTGCACTTGAATTTGACCCAAAGGATATATTGTGCACACATACAGTTTCTGTTTCACCCACCCAGGCAGTCCTCTTTTCTTTCTCCTTCCACCCATCCTTGCTTGAACCGGCCATGCATCAGATTCCTACCAGCCACCTCTGCCTGCATTCAAAAACACGTATCATTCTTTGCCAGTCATTAATTTAACTCGCTCGTCCTTCCTCCTTCCTTACACCCTTCTTTCCCTTTTCGTTCATCCCATCCATCAAGTTCATCTCTGATCTGACTTGGCTTCTCGATAACACTTTCACAGCTGAGTTGAAGTCAAATTTAGAGGAGGCCATTGGTTACTCGTCAACTCCCGCCGCTAATGCTATTGCTAATGCGAAGTCAAAGGTGACTGTCTTCTGCCTGGTTGACAAAAACTTAGTTCTAAATTTGTAAGTCTTCTTAACAGTAAAGTGTACTTGTACTGTTCAACATACACCCTTGCAGCAAGCCTACTCTGCAATCTCAATAAGTAAGGAATATAATAGCTTACCACTGCCCGCCACTACCGAGGCATCCCCCACAGCAGTTCCTGCTGGCACTGGTGACACCGCATCCGCCCCTGGAGTGACCACCTCCGCGCTGGCTCTGGCACTGGTGGTTGTCTCCTGTGCCGATGGTGTTCCCCCTAGAAACAACATTTCATATTTTTAGATGCCATATACACCACTCCCTATTTTGTCTAGGAATGAAAACAAATGTTACTACATAAACAATTTCATTATTTGTGACTCTCTAGTCTAAACTAAAAATTCCCCTTTCGGAAGGGGAGGGTGTTTTTATTTATGCTTAGCCATAACATGCTACACTTTTTGGTACAACGGATGAATGCTTGCTTTTTAACGCGCACCATTTTTCTCATAACAGACAGAAGATTCCCTTCTACGAACAAGAGCAATATGCTACTCATCAACATCACCACCAGTACTTTAACTTCCAACTTCCAACCAGGTGAGGGGTCTCCCACAATTAGGGGCCGATTATGATGGAGGATTTTCCGCATTCTCCGGGCCGGCGGAAGCCACCGCCGGCCCGGAGGATGCGGAAAATCCTCTGCGGACCCACCAAAGACCCACCGCCACATTAGGATGGCTGGTGGGTCCTGGTTTCCGTCCGCAGCTTTTCCGCCGCGGTTGGCTTACAACTGCGGCAGAAAAGCACTAATATGGTGACGGTGTCTCTCAGACACCGTCAGCCATATTAGGATGCCCGAAAAGAAATGCTTTTCCACGGCAGGTTTTCCGCCGTGGAAAAGCATACGGAGCTTCACTGCGGGGGCCCGTTGCGGGCCCCCTGGGTGAAGGGGGGGTGGGGGGTGCACATGGGGGGTACCTATGGTACCCCCCTGCATTTGTATGCAGTAATCGGCAGGCACCGCGCCATATCTTGCATATTCAAATGTCACAGAGATTATTTGCAGTACAAAAGGGGCTGGTGATGGACCGAGCATCTGAACCAATCAAACACTCACACCCAGTCAAAAGATCTGGGTTTAATCCATCACCGTTCTTTAGCCTACTCTGCCACCCCAGTTCAGACATGGCCATATGCAAATCAGTCTGACCCTGTGCCTCATGGGAACAGTCCAGCCCGAACTGCCAAACCATGCCTTCCCTGGACTGGAAACAAGCTTCCTTGGACCGGTTTCTGGCATTTCAGCGGTCTTCAGCCAGGCTTGCTTGAATACAGTGGCAAAGTGAGCAAGGGACGCACAGGGTCAGACTGATTTGCATATGGCCACGTCTGAACTGGGGTGGCAGAGTGGGCTAAAGAATGGTGATGGATTAAACCCAGATCTGTTGACTGGGTGTGAGTGTTTGATTGGTTCAGATGCTCCGTCCATCACCACCCCCTTTTGTACCGCTTTGTTCACCATAAGTTGGCAGGGTATGCTCAGACGTGAGTCCCTTGCTCACTTTGCCACTGGATTCAAGCAAGCCTGGCTGAAGACGACTTTAATGCCAGAAACCGGTCCTAGGAAGCTTCATTCCGGTCCAGGGAAGGCATGGCTCGGCAGTTCGAGCTGGACTGTTCCCATGAGGCACAGGGTCAGACTGATTTGCATATGGCCATGTCTGAACTGGGGTGGCAGAGTGGGCTAAAGAACGGTGATGGATTAAACCCAGATCTGTTGACTGGGTGTGAGTGTTTGATCGGTTCAGAGGCTCCTTCCATCACCACCCCCTTTTGTACCACAGAGATTATTTGCCGCACTCTTAGTTAGCTGCTGTTGTGTTACAATATAGAAAACACATCACTATCCCACAATGTTAGATGTATACACAGTTAGACTTTGGTCCAGTGTGCCTGTGCACTGTCAGTGACCTGGCCGAAGAGGTCATGAAAAAGCTGAAATTGGATCATAAATTCAAAGCTGTTCCAAAAAGGGCCTGCCAAATACGTTTGGTACAGGGCCCCCAAAATCATTAAGATGTCCCTGATCACTGGGGGATCATCTGACTAGCTCTTACATGAAACCGACTGACCCTCATACCAACATAGTGACATGGCTCCCAGCTCCCACAAATGGCTTCTTTGGATGTATCAAGTGTAAGGCCTGCTGACGTGGCATTAACAAAAGTGAGTACAAAACAATCTATGGTACAACTACCAGAATACAGGAGACGATCACTTGCAAAACAGAATCAGTGGTTTATGTCCTAGAATGTCAATGTGGCACCAAATATGTGGACAGTACCATTAACAAACCTAAGCAATCTATATTACAACATCTGAGGGCCATAGCAAACAAGGACTATCAATATCCTATGGCGAGACACATATGGAAAACACATGATGGAAAAACAGAAAACATGAAATATAGTATTAAACATGTACATAAAAAACCATGAGGATGCAACACAGAGTTAGAACTATGTCCTGAAGAGTGCAAAAAGAGTATATTGTTGGGTACAGAGACCCCCAATGGTTTAAACAAGGATGCTGAACTGTACATTCATATCTAATTGCTCAAGGTTTTCTGGAGTCTCCCAGTGTCTCTTGATCACTACATACAGTCCACAGCTAATTTTACCTGAAGACACAGACACTCGAAATATGAACACGACTATGATGTGTCACCAAGGAGACTCTACACATGCTCCCATCCATCATGTTAAGATATTTTTAAAGTGTGCCGTTTCACCTTTTATTCTATGATGGGTTTTTTAAAAACTGTGGCTGATAGGTCAGTAAATGGCATTATTGAAATATATCTCTGGACACATTGGTAGAGCACAGTGAACCACAAAATGTATTCTAAACTTACTTATTCTGACCATCGATTATTCATGATTTAAGATAGTTAGAAATCCGTGCTATGGAAATGAAGTCACCTTATACACTTTAATAACCCTCTGATAATGGACTCAATATTAGTCTTTTTTACATTGTTGTTAGCACTCAGCAGTTCACTTACACTCGTACTTTTAATGGGCTACTTGTCATCATTGGCATTTTAGAACACCAACTTTTAACCAACGGGATCCTTTATCAATTGCAAAGATTGTCAAAACCAGTTGTTACGAACTTTGAAGGCAAAATTTTCCTAACATGCAAATCATCTGTACTTGTGATTTGTGTAACATTATACAGTTTGCAGTACTTAGCACTTTAGAATCAAGTATCACATCTTGGATTTAGCTCTTTATTTATAAATTGAAATATTATGTTACAACTTACGCTTTGCAACTGAGAACGGCATTATTTAAGGGACTAATTTTTGGAACACCTATTGAGTCGTTATCTTGTTTACATCACATAGCACTTTAATATCAGAGGACTGTTTATTTGGGTCAACGATCTATTGGGTATTTATTAAATAGTAAGACTACAGTTGAGATTACACTGCAGAAGAGATCTATTTGAGTATATCAATTGAGGCTCCAAATTGTTTGCATCAGATAGCACTTTAATATTAGAGTACTGTTAATGGCGGCAATAATCTATTTAGCATTCATTAATATGAAGCTTATTATTTGCATTTTTGATGCTGAAGAATCTTGAGTTTTGAATAATTTTTGGACGTGGTATTCTTGAGGATATGTCCCTGTTTATATTTTTTGTTCGGTCCTACTATGACTGCCTAGCCCTTTTTCTCTAATTGGCCTCAAGCCATAATGCCATTATAGAATGCACACCTTTTGCACTAGATAGCACCTTACTTAGCTCCATAGCTCTAGTCGTAACAGCATGACGCTATAGCATTATTTCTGCTGGCTTGGTCTTAGTAACAGCACAGTATAATGCTTTAAACCCCCCCCCCCCCCCACCCACCTTTTTGTATATCACTAGCAGATCAGTTACAGAGTAACAATATGGGAACATTCTGTAGTGATACTCCCCACCTATCTGTAGGCTTGTAAATAAACCCCAGGGTTACTGACTGATCATGTGCCACGCTTCTATTGATACCAAATTAGAAAAGCCTCCTGTTGGCAGGAGTAGACCTAGGGGAGATGGTCAGTTGAAGCTGTGTATGTGTGTGTATATATGTATGTGTGTGTATATATGTATGTGTGTGTATATATACATGTGTGGGTATGTATACGTGTGTGTGTGTATATATACGTGTGTGTGTATATATACGTGTGTGTATATATACGTGTGTGTATACACACTCCAAGCTCCAAGCTGTCGATGAATGTCCAAGTGGATAAACTAGCAAGATCAAGCTTTGCTACTATAAAAACGCTGTGATGAATTTTCCCTCATTTGGGATTTCCACGCAAGGTCCAAGCTACCATCTCCCTTGTTCTATCCAAACTCGATTACGCCAATAGCCTCTACCACGGATCACCTTTAACGGCCATGAAAAGACTACAACGGATTCAGTACTCGGCTGCCAGACTACTCTTGCATATCAAACAACGAGACCACATCTCCCCTGCCTTGAAAGCCCTGCATTGGTTACCGGTTGACAGATGATCCACGGTCAAGCTGCTTTGTATTACCCACAAAGCAATACATGGAATAGGACCACTCTTCATCAGGAATAAAATCACCAAACACATTCAACAAAGGAACCTCCACTCTAAAGAAGCATCTCGCCTCAAAATCCCACCATAGAAGAAAAAAACCATGGGTGGCACATCCTTCTCTGTTCAAGTAGCCAAACTATGGAACTCTTTACCCCCCAACATAAGATCCACCGACAACATGACGGCCGGAAGCTAACGGCCGTGACGGAGCTCCTCCCCTTGACTATGGAGACTATGGCGTTTTGAGCCCGGCAGCTGTCGGTCTCTTCGCGTTCAGGTGCATTTTTTGCTGTTTTTGCTGTTTTGTCGGCGCTCTTTGCTCAGCGTTATTGTTGCACTAGGGGAAAGGAGGAAAGGAGGAGAAGCACCACGCGAACCACATGCAAGGTATTTCAGTGGGACCCTCTGAGGTTTTTTTACCGGGTTCATTACTTCCTGTTGTGTACAGTATACGCGACATATGCTGATGCTGCCTTGACCCGCTGTTTGGTGCTGTTTTGTGCCTGTTAGTCGGACCTTTCAGTCTGCCGCATTTCCTGCCTTTTTGTAGATTTTTTTCTTTTTTAGTGTGATACAAGAGGTTTTGTTTAATCTTAATCTTAAGGATCACCTGCTGCCAAAGTGTGAGTGTTGGGAAAAGCGGATGGTTTTTTCTGAAGGGGGCGGCCACCTTTCAGAGCCGGCTTGGCTCCGTGAGCTAGGCGCTGCACGACTTTGGCAGAGAAATACGGGCAGGCTGATTAGACCCGTTTCTGGAACAGGGGCAGCCAACATAGATCATGTGAAACCCCTGCGAGTGTATCGCTACAGCTATCCTATATTTGCGGAGCAGTTGGACTTTTTGCTGAAGGTTGGGGTGGTCCAGGCTCACAAGAGAAAAGAAGAAGGGGATTGGAACAAAGAATCAGACGACTCACACATAAAAGGTTTTGTTATTGGACACAAACGTAATCAATTCCCTGTCAGAGGGTGCGCCCCCCCTGGTTTCTTTTGTAATAACAGGGAGAGGTTTTGTATGGAGACAGAAGGCGTTAGTCCTGTGGTTTGCGACCTCGTCGTTCCTGCACTGGAATTGGGCCTGGTAGATATACCAGTACTAAAACAAAGGAAGGTACATCAAACGAGAGTCACCCGCTATACACTAAGAAATCGGGCTGCTAACCAAACATTTGCTCCACAAAACTCACTAAACGAAACTCCATCTGTCTCTCCACCTATAATTCAAGTCAAGCCTACATCACATAAAAAGAAAAAGAAGGGGGGGCTTCCTAGAGTAGATACCCCTCCTGGAACAGGGAAAGGCTGGAGGAAAGCTAAAGCTGTCACCTTAGCTTCAGCGAAGGTAACACCGTCGCTGAAATCCTACTACAAGGTCCTATCCTCTTCTGGATCTGAAAAGCAAAAGACAATGGCTGCAATAGGTACTATACCTATCCAATCTGAATCTGACGTAAATAACGTTGCCCATACTTCGAGTAAAACACAGGCAGATATGACATCCTCTGTAACGCACACAGAGGGGGTGCCAGCTAAATCTGACAAGACACAGATGTCATCATCGCCATTATCGGGCACTGTTCATCCCGCAATTGAACTTTCCAATAGCTTTTCTGCCCTAGATATCCACGATGCCCAAGATGACGAAGGGGAGTAGGATTTAGTTGTGAGAGATCTGGGGGGCTCCAAGACTGATTCATCTAACCAAGAGGAGGTCGGCAGAACTCACAACCCTGAGAGCACAGGCCCAATTAACAGTAATTCATCTACTAGTCAAACCTCTCCGACAGACACTATCTCGGGGTCTTTGGCAGCTATTCTATTGGGCCTCAGGGAGGACATAGGGAAGCGCTTCTCCATATCAGAGTCGAATCAGATGGCCATTCAGGCCTCGTGTGAGGCCGTGGCCAAAAAGGTGGAGGAGGTTTCCCTAAGGACTGACGCCTTGGAAGCAGAGCTCCCTAAGATCAAAGAAGCAATTGCCGCTTCCTCAGAAGCCATGGATAAATTGGCTCAACAAAACCGAGATATGCAGGATGACCTCGAAAGACTTGAAAATCATTCAAGGAAGAACAATCTGAAATTCTTGAATGTGCCCGAGGACCTCGAGGGAAAAGATATAAAGGCTTTTATCGTTGCTGTCCTCGAAACTACTATCTTAAAGGACTCAACTGATGTTGATCAGGATTTATTGACAGACATCCAGAGAGTCCATCGCGATCCGTACAGAAGAAACCCTGCAAAGGAGCATCCCAGGAAGATCCTTGTCAACTTCTTGACATATTCCATTAAAGAGAGGATCCTTTCCCTTGCCCTTAAAGCTGGCTCAATAAGATCAACATCTTTTTCTACGCCCTTCTCTTTCACAATACGTTCTGATGTTTCTCACATCACTGCGTCTAAACAATGGGAGATGGGGAAGAGACTTACGATATTCAATTCATTAGGGGCGCGTGCCCAGCTTAGATTCCCCGCCTCACTCCGCGTAATGTGGAATAATCACATGCACAACATCCGTCATGTAGAAGAAGCAGACAGTCTGATTGAAAGAATTAGGGGGGGCGGAAAAGAAGGGAATGGTGAGGCAATGCAGTTGGTAGTCAGGCGGTAGGGTAGGGACAACACGAGCAGTATATCTATACTTTCCTTTTTCTTTTCTTTTTTTCTCTTTGTTTTGTTCCAATGCATTTTTTTGATACACTAAATTAGGCCGAATCATTCTAGAAAAGCAAGCACCTTTTTGTTTACTAATCCATAGTTTGGGGGGAAAGAGCAGGTTCCGTCAAGGAGCTCAAGGCTCATGAAGGAAGGAAGGGTTCCCCAGGGAGGGAGGGGGGAGGAAAGGGTGGTGGATGGCAGGGGAAAAAACATAAAAATAATGTCCTCATTTCACAATAATTGCAGGCGTATATATTTAGAAAAGTGGGTTCACCACGCTTCAGGGCGAGAGAGACCAGTTGATGACGGATAATAACATATCTTGTATTTCCTGGAATGTCAATGGGCTTAGATGTCCTCGGAGGCGTATGTTAATTTTAAAATATCTAGAACAGTCCACGGCTAAAATGATTCTCCTTCAGGAGACCCATTTAAGTATTACTGAAGCAAGGGAATTTTTGGGAAAAATTAGATGGATAGCCTCATTTTGCTGCTCTGGGCAGTCTGTCACTAATAAGGGAGTAGCCATTCTGATAAAAGTAGGTAGTGGCGGCATTCTAAAATATAGTTTAACAGATCAATCAGGGCGGTGGGTCCTAGCAGGGGCCGAGTTTAGTGGAAAGGAAGTAACTATTATATCATACTATGGGCCAAACATAGATGATCCTTCTAGTATATTAAACATACAGTCCACTCTGGCTCAGGTTAATACCCCTATAGTTATAGGAGGGGATTTAACGTCCTCCTCGACCCCCAGCAAGACCGGTCCAACCACAGCCACCACATTGCAGCCCCGAGAGCTCGACGAACCATGAAAAATATGATGCATGAGTTGGGGCTAATTGATGTCTGGAGAGCTAAGAAGGGAAACGAGCCGGGCTTCACATATTTTAGCAAAAAGCACGGGCATGCCTCTAGACTGGATTATGTTCTTATGGATAGATTATGTCTGGACAAATTGGTAGAGATAGAAGTATTGCCCAGTATATTATCTGACCATGCCCCTGTGATGTTTATTCTTTCAAAAAGGGGGGTTATTAGAGCAACCACTTCCAGGTGGACTCTACAACGTACAGCCCTTAAAGATCCAGATTTGATTTCTATGGTAACCATAGCTACTACCAACTATTTCTCCGATAATTGGGGATCAGCCCCGACTGAAATAGTATGGGATACATATAAGGCCTATATTCGAGGTCAGTTCCATAGCCTGATCTGTTCTAATAACAGGAAAGAGAAATTGAAGTTTAAAATCTTGGAAGACAAAATCTCTAATCTAGAGAATTTAAGGCAGAAATCGCATGCAGATAATTTATCTCAGATCCTGGTAGATTTAGAGTGCCTCCGATCTGAATATCGAGCATTATTGGACCAGAAAGTTAAGGCTCAGTGGGCTACATACTCCATGGAAAATTACGAGTATGGAGAAAAAGCAGGGGCGACCCTGGCCAGCAAGATCAGGGCAGACCGGGTGAGAAATAATATCAATAAATTAATTATCGATGACCAGGGTACCATCTCTTCTAAACAAGAAGACATGGAGGAATGCCTTCTTGCCATGTTCTCTGAATTATATAAGGAAGAACAGTCCCCAAGCGCTAATAACTCACTGTGGTGGTTAGAAAATAAGGCTATACCTAAACTGACAGATGAAGGGCGTGAGATTTTGAATGGACCATTTACGATCGAAGAAGTAAGCCTTCATATAAAAAAGATCAAAAATAACAAAGCAGCCGGTCCAGACGCCCTCCCTGGCGATCTATATAAAGTTCTCCAGCACGTTTTACTTCCAAGACTTTGTCAACTTTTCAATTATGTGTATAGTTTGGAGGGTATGGTACCTCCTTCTTGGAAGGAGTCCACAATTGTTCTTATACCTAAACCAGGGAAGGACCCTCTTAAGGCAGACTCTTTTCGGCCAATCTCCCTGCTAAATGCAGACTATAAGATCTTTACTAGCATTTTGGCAGGGAGATTGGCCAAACTGGCTCCCCCACTCATTAATTCTGACCAAAAGGGTTTTACGCCTGGTAGGTACATCCATGAACTGACTTCCCAGTTGATCGGCAGCATAGATCTGGCTGTGGCACGGTCGGAGCCCCTGGCTGTGGCTGCATATGACGCTGCGAAGGCCTTCGACCGTGTCAATTGGGGCTATCTATGGGATGTCCTGAACGTCATGGGGTTCGGGACAATCTTTCCCCATGTACTGAGAGGCTGCTATCAAGGGGCCTCTGCTAATATATTGTTGAATGGTCTGTTGACATCTCGTTTTAACATCAGTAGGGGAACAAGGCAGGGGTGTCCTATTTCGCCCCTCTTGGTCAACCTCTACATTGAGCCCCTGGCGCAAGCGTTGAGGTTGGATGAGCGAATAACTCCTTTCAAAGTGGATGAGTACAGCTGTAAGCTTGCGCTGTATGCGGACGATTTGATGATCTATACAAACAATCCTGCAGAGGTTCTCCCCAGAGTAGATGAGATTATGTCTGATTTCGGCCAATACTCAGGGTACCTAACTAATTCTTTAAAAACTGAAATAATGTGCTGGGGGACTAACAATTGGTATGGAGCTCAAAGTAGTCAGTTCAGATATCTGGGCATACTAATAACTCATGATATAACCAATATACCCCAGATAAACATTAAGAGGGTGGCCAAGGACATTGACCAGCTATTTCTGAGATGGCAGAACCTCCCCTTAACGATATACGGCCGAGTCAACTTGGTTAAAATGGTGATACTGCCCAAGATTACATACCTTTTTAATATGATTTCCCCTGGCTTTCCCTGAAAGAATGCTCGGTAGAATTCAAGGAAAAATTGGAAGTTTTATCTGGGCTAATAAGAACTCTAGGTTATCGTGGAAGAAATTGAAAAGAAGACTGTTAAAGGGAGGTTTAGCTCTTCCAGATGTCCTGGGGTATGCCCTAGCTTTCCAACTAAAGAACATCCGTAGTCTCCTCTCTAACCATGACGAATCCAACTGGGGAAAGATCTTGGGAATTATGGCTCGTCAGGAAGGGGTAGGGCCCGGTTTCTTGTACAAGTTTGGGGCACCAAAGTTCTATAAAAAGGTACGTCTAAAGGTTTTGAAAATTGCCTTTTTAGTTTGGTCCAGAGTTAAGGCAAGATGGGGCATAAAATATTATTCTGACCTCGCTCCAATTTGGGATTCCCCGGGTTTACCAATATGCCTTAAAGACAGTCTCTCCATTCCAATCAGAAGGGCTGGTATAACAGTGTGGTCTGACCTGGTAACATCTGAAGGGGTTCTTCCTTGGGAGGTGTTGAGGCTAAAGATTGGAGACTCTTTCTCCAGATTCAAATATATACAACTTTGTTCTTGGTTTTCTGTAGAGAAGCTTAACATCTGTGGCAATTGGGACATTGAATCCGCCCTTTTAACACCTGGGTATAAGAAAAAAGAAGTGGGGTATTGGTACAGAAGTATGCTTGAGGTTGAGGAAGGGCATACACCACCATTGTATACTGTTTGGAATTCATCTCCCTTAGAGGCTGCTTCAAGCACACTATACGAAACATCTCTTCACTATCTTTACAGATTTGTCAGGACTGCTTCTCTTAAGAAAAAACATTTTTTTGTCTGAAACAGGTTATATTACTAACGGTGGGCGGCCAGCTACGCTCCGTGCACGGAGTGCACGTAGTGCCGTCTCCTACGCATTTTGCGTAGCGGGCGTAGCCAGGCGGCACTACGCGCGCTCCGCAGACGGTGCGTAGCCGGCCGCCACCCGCCTCCCTCCCGCCCTCCCTAAATACTTTTAAAAAAAGGATAGAAAGCTTTTAAAAACACTTACCTTGTCCGCCGCGTCCCCGGGGCTCCCTCTCGCCGTCCCTGGATTCGCGCCGCCATTTTGGATACTAATGCGCATGCGCGGGCGGCCGCGCATGCGCATTTCTCATGAGGAATGCGCATTAGTATCCGAATCGGTGGCGGCGCGAATCGCGGGACGGCGAGAGGGAGCCCCGGGGACGCGGCAGACAAGGTAAGTGTTTTTAAACGCTTTCTATCCTTTTATTTCAGTATTTAGGGAGGGCGGGAGGGAGGCGGGCAGCGCGGAGTGGGGCTACGCGGAGTGCGCGGGTGGGCGTAGTTTTGCGCCCACTTTGCGTAGCTCCGCGGAGCCCCACTCCGCACACTACGCCCAGGGTTATATATTACACCCCCAAAAAGATATCTAAGTTTGCCTCTTCACCATGCTGTTGCCCTAGATGTGGTTTACTGGAGGTCGACGACATCCATATGTTTTATGAATGTCCCAATTTAGATCTTTTCTGGGACAATGTAGAGAGAGCTTTGGAGGGCATTTATAAGGTTAAAATTAAGTTGAACACAGTTAGAATTTTTTTTGGGTTAGACACGGATTTTGTTTGTAGATTTGGTGAAACACAGGTGGCTTTATTTTTTAACCTTGTTCTTGTTGCCCGCAGAGAGATTTGTAAGATCTGGAAAGATCCGAGCCCCCACCCCCCTGTACGAGAATTGGCTTAGAGCTGTATTGAGAATGGCACGCCTTGAAGCTGGCATTACACAATTTCAATTTCAATTTCAAAGATGCTTTATTCGGTTTGTAAAGAAATACAACCATATAGCAACATACACTTAAGAAATTTAACACAATACTAAATTAGGCTATCACAAAAATAATCTTACATAATAGCGCTCATAATAAAACATTTTAGCAGAACCAATAGTGCAATTTGGTCATTCAGATTTTAACTAAGATTTTAACAATCCTACGACCTTTAATTATGTACAAATATGCAATTTTAAAGTGCTAAGTATTGTCTCTAAGTTAGTATATGTGCAAATTGGCAATTCTAAAGTGCATATGCAATTAGCAGCACCTAAGCTAACTATTAACTAAAAACGATGATAAAGTGCAAGTGATAAGCCAATCCTACAAATAAAATATATATATATAGCAGCAGCAATTAGTCCAACAAACATATGTGTGCAAAATACAAGTACGTAATTCAGCAGCATCAAATTTAAAGTGCATAATACATTTAACAGCTGAGGCAATTCATATAATAATTGATTTTCTTGCAGAGATACATTTTAAAATATAAGTAGCCACATAAAAGCATACATCTGGGGACTCTAGGTTAAACACTAGTGTCATTGCTGTTTGTAGATGATGCGTGTTATATTTTAAAAAGATGGGTTTCAAATAATATTTCCTTAAAAAGGTATAAAAAGTACAAGACAACAAAAAGTGACATGTGCTCTGTTTTGATTTGCCATCACATGGGCATACACAAGTTCCAGGTTTTTTAGGCACTGGAAAAGCCACAAGATGATGCACAATTCCTAGGCGGAGGCGGGTTAAAACAAATCGATGGGAGGGAATACTAACTGTTACAAAATAAGATTGGAAGCCTACATTAGTATTATATTGTTGGTAAAAATTGAATGTACTCTGTTTAGTATATTTTTCCATCCTGGTCTCTTCTGTAAATTTCATAAACGAGACCTTTAGCTCCCGCTTTGATAAAATAGGATCCATCATTAATTCATTATAAATGTCTAGTCCATATAAAGTTTTATACCAATGATGTATATGCTTCAGCCAAGGAATGTTCGATCGGCGATCAAGTTTGATACAATCTGTTATTACGTCCTGCGTAAACTTAGTTTCCTACTTTGCCCATATTGAGCGCCACAAGGATAGAGGACGAAGAGCAATTAGATCATTGATATAGTACATATCTAATTCCTTATGTATTAGCTCCGTTGAAGCCATAACTGGAGCACTAATTAATCTTTTTAAAAAACACATTCTCCCTCACCTGAATAGATTTGGAACACTGTACATCATACCCCCATATTCCAGCTCCATATATAGCTGAGGAGATGCATCTAGCATTAAAAAGGGTTAGCATTTCACGAATTCTGCGATCCCCTAGTTTAGCAGCAAATCTAAAGATACAGTTTGTATTCCGGGCCATTTTAAAAAGGACACTATTTTGTTCATTAATCCATTTCCCATTTCCCGAAAAGGTGATGCCTAAATAGCAAAAACTATTTACAGATTCTAGTTTCTCTCCTTCTAAAAAAAAAGGTTTGTGTTTTCTGATGTTCTTACCACAAACCATGGTAACCGTCTTTCCTTTATTGATTTTCAAATTCCTATTCTTAATAAAAATATGGAATTGATCAATTAATTGTTGTAGTCCATTTTGTGTCCTAGAAAGGAGGACCGCGTCGTCCGCGTATAAAAGGACAGGGACGGGGTTACCATTTATAGTTGGAGCATCTGCATTAATCGATTTCAAAAATGTATCCACATGATTAATGAACAGTGAAAATAGTAAAGGGGCAAGTACGCCTCCTTGACGGATGCCTCTCTTTACTTCAAAGAAAGGGGTACACTCTCCATCTATTCCAAACCTTACTTTGCTTGATAGATTACTATACAAGCGAGCTAGCATATGGATAATTTCAATAGGGGCGCCCATTGATAAAAGTATGGGCCAGAGCAGTGCGTGTTCCACCAGATCGAACGCGGAACTCAAGTCGGCAAAGCATAGATAAAGATTACCAGATTTGGCTTTGGTATACTTGCCAACTATGAGTTCCAGGTTCACGCACTGCTCCATTGTTCCTAGTCCACTACGAAACCCATACTGCACTGGGGACAGGATGTTATTCTCCTCGGCCCAGGCTTCCAATCTCACTAATAGGACTCGACTAAGGATTTTAACTGTCGAGTCCAAAAGAGAGATTGGACGATAATTCTTTGCCTCTGACCTGGATCCTTTTTTATAAAGGGGTATAATAATTGATTTGCCCCATGTCAGTGGTAAATTATCTTCCACCGCAGCATTAAAGTAACGAGTTAGGATTGGGGCCCATAATGTTAGTTCGTGTTTGTAAAAATCCATGGGTACCCCATCGGGCCCGGGTGCTTTACCACCCTTACTATTTTTAATTGCATCTGTCACTTCATTTAAGGTTAAAAACAACTGCATTTTCTTCCAATTAAAACATAAGATAGACCCATCAGATTTAAGATCCGAAGTAAAAATCTCAGAAAAATGTGCAATCCATGCAAGACAGCTAACATGAGAACTGACCTCAGGAGTATTTTCATTTTTTAAGAATGGGCCATTTATCGTTTCCCAAAAGAGTTTATGGTTTTTAGTTACAGCGGCCATATCAAGTTTATTCCAGGCCTCGTCCTGTAGCTCCCTTTTCCTGATTGACAGGGCCAGTTTATAATTAATACGTTCTTCTTTGACTCTTTCTTTATTTCTAGGTTTAGCATTAAGTACATTTTTTAATCTTTTCAGAGTCTCAGCACAATGTTTATCAAACCACACAGTTTTGTTTCTCTTAACCCTTCTGTTTCTTTTTAACAGGGAATTTTCAACTGTACATGTAATTTTCATAAAATTGTAGAGAACATCAGGCGCTATCACATTAGGTTCAAGGCAGTATTCAACCTCTCTGGTACATTTACAAATAATATCCTTTGTTAGTTTGTTAGGATCAATTTTAATCCATTTAATTCTTGTACCATTTGGTCTTTCAGCGGAAATCCCGTGAACTGCTTTACTCTTCACAACGCTTTTTTGACCCCATCACATTAACTCCACAGAGATACTGTTGTGATCACTCACAGGCTGCTCTATTACCCAAACATTAGTAAAAAGTGAGCCACTGGACACCAAGATATGGTCAATATTGGTACGGGCATCTCTCCCCCTAAAAGTTGGACAAGTTTCATTATTTTTGTTTTTTGTACAATCAAGCAATTCCAAATTAAACTTGGCTATTAGATTATTCAGTGCGCTACCATAATTACTGTGCGGGAAATGATTAACATAAAGACTGTCACCCCCTACATAATCCTCGTGGTGACCACAAATCCCCTTCCGAGCATATCTGCAGGATTGGATGTTAAAATCACCTGCCCACAACACAAAATTACAAAATTATTCTTAGAGAGAGTGATTGCAGCTTCAATAGCGCGTTCAACATCGGGAACAATCATATCACGTTTAGGGCCCACAATATTATTATAAAAATTTACAATAATTAGATCCCTACCATGGCTATGTTTTAGGCGCAGTATAGACGCATGCTGACAAACTATAGAATGTTCCCCAAGAATAAATTCTGTCAATTTAGTTGAAACCAAAGTCAGTAGACCTCCCTTAGCTCTACCAGCTTTGGAAGCTACTGCTGCCACATTATAAGAGGTGTAACCTTCAACTTCTATTATTCCAGTATGCCATGTCTCTTGCAGACAAATAATGTCATAACCACATATGATGAAATTGTCCCAAAATGGGGTACATAATTTAGAGGTAATTCCGGCTATATTCCAGCTATTAAATACAAGAGAGTCAGCATTATTAGTTCCAGTACTTTCGGGGTGATTAGACAAGATTGAAGCTTCAAAACTTACTATCGGAGTAACATTAGCATTATCATTGGTTACAGTTGGTTCATTATCTACAACATTGCCTATACATATCACAGTATGTGATGAAATTAATTGTGACTCAGTTATAATATTTACACAGCTTTCATCACCCGGCTCTTTCTCCAAAGTTAATGTATCACCTATTACAGTACTTCCAGAACTATGAGTCAAGGATGGATCGCTCAGTCAATCATTCTCCTCAAGTGAGCTGAGCAGCTGGTATCTATTTGATGTTGGGACCAGGAAGTTGTCATACAGGTTAGGCAGTAAGGGTGGCAAATAGGTACAACATTAGGATATTTGATAAAGGCCGCTCTTGGATGTTGGAAGTTATGTGTGATGATTTGTCTTCCTGACTGGTTCCTATAAAAATAATCAAGTGGGAACAGTGTGATGTTGTATTCATGATTCGATGGCATAGGTGCATGTAAAATCGAATCTCTTGCCCATTCTGTGGTCCTGAAATTTATAATTATGCAGTCCCCGTCTATCTCCTTTTTATTTGGCCCTACCCAACCTACCCTCTGTGTAGTTATAATCTCTTCCGCGCCTCGTAGTGGAAACCCACAATTTTTCACCAACCAATACAAGGTCTTACTTTTCAAGGTTTCTTGATTTTCAAATTGGTTAGGCAGCAACTTAGGGACATTCGCGAGTATCGCTACAAATGGTCTGCAATCAGGTGGCAAGTTAATAGTGGCTGGGATGACATTATCAATATGGCGCCTCGGTACAGGTAGGCTCTTGTGGGTGGGGGCGGGTTCGCTGGTGTTTCTTTGGCCGCCATCTACTTTTTGCCCTCGTATTACCTTGGAGATGGTAGTTGTTGGCCTCTGTCTTCCACTTGTAGAGGGTACCGGGTTTCCCTTCTCAATAGGCACACTAGGAATACGATTTACTGCACTTAATTTACCGTTACTCTGGTTCCCAGAATTTAAATTAATTGAATGAGATCTAACTTGTGAACCCAGTTGTTCTAGAACATCCAAGTTAGCTATTCCCAATTTCTCTAGGTTTTCTATTTTTTTACTTAGAATTTCCAGAGATTCCATAACTGGTACAATGCAAACCTTTACCATTTTCTCGAGACATTCTTTAACTGCCTCGATATTGCTAAAAGCTTGCATCTCCAGTAATTTTATATCTTTTACATGTCTCCCTCCACTGTTCTGCTGTATCTCACCTTCTCTTTCGTTGGTTTCTAGGGTTTGTATAAACCTCTTCTTTTTCCTTCTATATATTTTAGTCTGTTTGTATATTATTAACCTTTTCCGACTTTGGGTTAATTTCCTTTTTGGGGGGACAGGCTCACAGTCAGTTTCACTACTAGACAGACTGATATCACTGATTTGTACAGTTGGAATGGCAGAATTAGTAGCATAATCATCCAAATCCCCATTAGTTACAGACACAATACTAGATATTAGGGGCTGTGGTAATATGCTAGCTGATAGGTCAGGTGTTACAGACAGTCTACTCTCCCTAGTACAAAGAACAGTGGGACCTAAAAGCTGAGGTACATCGGATTGAATTAAATCATACCTTGGCAAACCTGCAAACGATTCCAATAAAAGTGAATCATGTGATATTGTTGTCTCATTTGGAACGCTAACATGTGTATTAATAGATTGTGATGTTTGATTTATTAAACACATACTCGCAGGTAGTGATAATCTTCTTTCCGTGCTTTCAATAGCGTTGACAACAACACCAATTGTCTGTTGCAGCATCCTATCAATTGCAGTTAAGGTGGGCAATGGAGTTGGCGCCAGAGTTTGTTTTCTTGTAGTTGAGCGGGTGAGCATAGGTGTTTTTTTGACCGCCACCCTACTTTTACTTTTGACCTCCATCAGGCCTGTTACCCACTATTTACTATATACGTTGACAAAGAGGGATTAGATACCTTCGGTAAGCAGGGAAAGGTAAATATCAGGGGGGTGGCCCGGCCCGGTCTCCTGCGGTCTCTGAGGGCCTCAGAGGGCCCGCCCTTTGCCCGGGCTTAGCCCGGCGCATCCCGCGCGCGTCCTCGCGGGACAAGGGAGTGGGTGGGTCTTTATGCGCCTCCTGGCGCTGTGCAGTGATGGTGGGGGAGGCGTCCTGGAGCAAGGGCTGATGGGCGCTGTAGTTGTTACCCCACCCGACCGGCGGAGCCAAGTCCGGCCAGCCGGAAGTAGGCGATGATGGAATAAGGCAGCGGAGCTAAGCCCGGCCGCCCGACAGCCACGACCCACAGGCAGCGCGCCTCGGCAGAGCCCCAGGGACAGAGGTACGCTCAACCGGCGCTGCAGCTTTCAAACAGACCACCACCCGGTCCTCAGCAGTGGGTGGGTCTTTATGCGCCTCCTGGCGCTGTGCAGTGATGGTGGGGGAGGCGTCCTGGAGCAAGGGCTGATGGGGGCTGTAGTTGTTACCCCACCCGACCGGCGGAGCCAAGCCCGGCCAGCCGGAAGTAGGCGATGATGGAATAAGGCAGCGGAGCTAAGCCCAGCCGCCCGACAGCCACGACCCACAGGCAGCGCGCCTCGGCAGAGCCCCAGGGACAGAGGTACGCTCAACCGGCGCTGCAGCTTTCAAACAGACCACCACCCGGTCCTCAGCAGTGGGTGGGTCTTTATGCGCCTCCTGGCACTGTGCAGTGATGGTGGGGGAGGCGTCCTGGAGCAAGGGCTGATGGGGGCTGTAGTTGTTACCCCACCCGACCGGCGGAGCCAAGCCCGGCCAGCCGGAAGTAGGCGATGATGGAATAAGGCAGCGGAGCTAAGCCCGGCCGCCCGACAGCCACGACCCACAGGCAGCGCGCCTCGGCAGAGCCCCAGGGACAGAGGTACGCTCAACCGGCGCTGCAGCTTTCAAACAGACCACCACCCGGTCCTCAGCAGTGGGTGGGTCTTTATGCGCCTCCTGGCGCTGTGCAGTGATGGTGGGGGAGGCGTCCTGGAGCAAGGGCTGATGGGGGCTGTAGTTGTTACCCCACCCGACCGGCGGAGCCAAGCCCGGCCAGCCGGAAGTAGGCGATGATGGAAAAAGGCAGCGGAGCTAAGCCCGGCCGCCCGACAGCCACGACCCACAGGCAGCGCGCCTCGGCAGAGCCCCAGGGACAGAGGTACGCTCAACCGGCGCTGCAGCTTTCAAACAGACCACCCACAAAATGTAAATAGTATGGTGTGGGTTCCCTTGTTGGAGTGGGGAAAAGAAATGAGGTTGGTCTAAAGCCTCGGGGTCCTATGATTACACCAAGCCCTGGACAAAATGGGCAGGCCGGGCCGGCCTAGGCATAAGCAACAACTTCAGCCCGGGGCGCCCAGGACACAACTAGGGCTGTTAGTGTTCATTTGTGTTTGCCAATGGTGAAATGAGGATTCAAAAAAAAAAAAAAAGATCCACCGACAACCACCTTATCTTCAGAAAACTACTCTAGATCTGGCTCTTCCCCCATATAAGCACCATACGGAAAAAGAAATTTACAGCATATCCCTCTGTATATAAGCATTTGTTTTCACTATAGATATGTACCTATCTTTGTGTATTACTTTATAAAACATGTAAAATAATTATATGAAGAGAAAATAAAAATAATAATAATAATAATATTCATCAATAAATAAAAATCATCTTTGGTCTACATGTACATACTTCCATTGTGCATCGATGTACCTTCCATGTTCTTGGATCTGTGTGTCTGTTACTTTTCTCCTGAAAACGCATATCCAATGCACTACCCTATTTCTCATCCTGTGCCTCTATCAATATATTTAATCTAAATATACTTACTTCCTTTATGTATCTATATACTTTCAATGTACTTATGGATCTATATATTTATCACTTTCTTCTAATTTAGCATTTCCAATGCACTAGCCTATTTCTCAGCCTATACGTCGCTCTATGTATCTTCTAGCCCAACCTTCAGACTCATCTCAAACTTCTTTCTACTACTCTTTCTAATGCACTACCCTATCTCTCATCCTATACATCTATCAATATATCCTCTACATCCACTCTCTCATTTATCCCAAACCCCATACCACTACTATGATCGCCAAAATAACACTTTCTAGACTCTCTCCTGCTCTACCCCTCCTTGCATCATCTGACACCTCTTTTTACTACACCGATCCCTTAAAACAAACCTTTCTAAACTCTCCCCTCTGACTCCTTCCATCCAAAACTCCTTTTTACTCATCCAAAAGCCTCTTCCTACTGCTAAGACCTTAAAAAAAATCCTTCACTCTTTTATCCCTCCACTATCCTTTTCAATCAAAATTAACAGACTAACATGTTCACTTCTCAAATTCCATATTCCATATTCAACTATACTAATATACTGCCCAAATAACTGAATAACATATCTACTACTCAAATTACTTCATATTTATACTATACTAATTTTCAACACTAATCCTTTATGGGTTCCGGAGTGGCGTGCTACTCGCCAGAAAAGCGCTACAACACCCATCAGGAGTAACAAGTGCTATATGAATGCAAATCTTTCTTCCCCTTTTATCCATCCCCTATCCTTCTCACTCCAAGTAACAGACTAATATCCACCACTGAAATTACCTCATATTTCACCATATTAACTCACCACTAATCCTTTATAGGCTTCCTGAATAGCATTCGTCAACAAGCGAGCGATAAATAAATACAACCCTTTGTCCTCCTTTATACTTCTGCTATCATTCCAAATCCAAATAACTGACCTATCCACCACTTAAAATGTACTTGGATGTTTCACTATACTAATTCAACACTCATCCTCTATGGGTCCCAGAGTTGCGTGCTACCCGCCGAAAAAGCGCTTCGACGCCTCGTCAGGGGTAGTAAGCACTATATAAATGCAATTACAATACAATACAATACAATGTGGGTTAGAAGTACGCGGAGAAGTCCCATTTTATAACTGGAGCGGATCCGTTCATCTCTCTCCGCTATGGTCCGTGCCATGACTTCTAAATTAGTGTGTAGGTGTGCAATGCAGAGCGCTGATTTCCTGCTGTACCACCAGCCCTCCAAGTTTCCTCCTCACGTGCAGGTTTGTCCTGCTCAAAGACATCCTCGTGCACTCGGGCTCTGAGATTACAGAGGGAAGGGGGATGAAAACAGGGACGCAGTTAACTAATTAACCGCTCTGCGTCTAATCCTCAGCATTATGGGCACCTTTCAAGCATGGCCAGGGGTGGTGTATGTTATACAACTCACAGGCTGCAAGATTAGAATGACTTCATAAAACGGCTGCAAAGCGATAACAGCTAATCTTTTTTAAATGCAAAGCGTGGGAGACCTTCAATACAACGGCTGAGTTTACATCTGCTCAGATGTTTTTCTTTGCTTGCACTTGCAGGAAATTGGACATGATATTGACATGAAGGATCCGTTTTCCCCCTTGTTCGAACCTGCGCTCTCCTACTGTCACTTTTGGAAGACTGGTGTGGCTGCGGTCACTAGTTCCGTTTTGTGAATTCTAATTCTTAAGGAATCGCTATTTAGAAATCGCAAAATGGTATGTATGTAGGAAATCGCTTCTTTTTAGCGATTCCTTAACATTCCTAAATTGCGATTAGCAAATTGCTAATCGCAAATTTCCCAATCATTTCTATGGGCCAGGAGGCCCATTGGAATGAAAGGGAAATTTGCGATTAGCAATTTGCTAATCGCAATTTAGGAATATTTTCAAGGGTGCAGGGGTGTCTCAAGAACACCCTGCTGCACCCCTGAAAATGACATGTGGGGGCATATGGCGCACATACATGCCCTAAGGGCATGTATGAGCGTCATATGGCACCTTTGGATTTAAATTTTTTTATTTTTTTTTAAAGAATTCGCAACTTACCACCAACTAGAAGTTGGTGGTAATTTTCGAATCCTTATGGGCATTTTTTAATTACTTTTTTCATTGATACATTGCATTTAAGGAATCGCAAAATTTGCGATTCCTTAAGTGCAATCGCAAAATAAGGAATGGCAAATTTTGCGATTCCTTATTTTGCAGCCAAAATGTTTCATACATACCATTTAGCAAATTAGCATTCGCAAAGGCCGAAATTGTGTTTAGAAATTAATTGTTTTTCTCCTACGAATAAGAGATGCACTTCTCTTATGACATGAGAAGGGTTTATTTAGAGAAGAGCTTGATGTGACTGTATGTTATGGGAGTTTGCAAAGACTGAAGAGGTTGTCTTCTATTCGAGACGAAGCAGCTCTTTTCTAATATGCAGGGTCTGAGGTGGTTGGCTGTCTTTTCTAGAAACATCAAGTCCCAGATTTACTAAAGTTAATGCTGTTCTGTTTGAGTGAAAAATACTTAGGGCCTCATCTACAAGATAATGACGCAGCACCACAAGCCTTTTAGCTGCACCGTGCTGCAACATTTTCAAAGAACAGGGATGCGTAGGATTGACAACAATATGAAGCATCCCTGTATTTTCTCCTACGCTAGCGCACAATTGGCTGCCATGCGCCAGCGTATGCACCCCTGCATCAATTTGCAAGGGTGCCTGCGCTGCAGGAATGAATGTTTTTGTGCAGTAAGGGACACCGTCCTGCACAAAACAATCATTAATGGCGGTTTCCTCCTTCTGTATATAGAAAGAAGAAACAACGAGGAGAAAGAAAAGTATTTCTTCTCATTGCCCCATTCCTATGCCTCCCCTGGAGAGGCGTAGAATTCTGATGCATTCCCAGTTTTACAGAATGTTTTAAATCTGGGAATGCATCAAGTCTATGGATGTTGCATGAGAACATTAACAGCAACACCCATGGAACACCCCTTTCAAAAAAAGTGACACACCGGTGGCACGATGGGCTTTTAAATAAGCCCCTTACTGGCATGTCACGCAAGTAATTTTTTCTTGTTATGCGCCAGCTTTACTGTAATTATATTTATATAGCGCTGTCGACCCCTGACGAGGTGTTGAAGTGCTTTTTGGTGAGTTGCACGCTTCTCCGGAACCCATAGAATTAGTGGTGGATTAGTATAGGAAAGTATAAGTTGCTAAAATGAGCGGTGGACATGTGATTCTGTTAGTTTGATTAAATAAGACGAGGGAGGGATAGAGCAGGCTTCTGTAATGAGGAGCTCATGAACTACTGGTAGCTCTCCAGCCCCCTTTGAGAAGGGTTCCTGCGTGCAGCCCACTCTACTTAATTAGAGCTCAGCTGATTTAATATATTTATACCAAATCGAAAAGTGTTTATTCATGATAAAAATGTATGTATTTTCAGAAAAATTGTTGAATTTTCAAAATACTTTTAAAGCCAAGTGATAAATCATATGGTGTTGGGGAGACTTATTACAAATACTGTTACCTTGGAGCCATGAGCATTCCAGCACCAGCTCTAAAGTACTTCAATTGTAAATGGATTCCAAATTGACCAAGACGTTTTTTAATTTACTGCTGGCAATCCTGCCTGATGCACAGAGGTGATCACTGTCGGTAATGTTGAAAAGCGTGGCCACTAATAAAATCTTGTCTGATTTGGTTGCTATTACAAGGCCAACAATATTAGTAGCTCAGGAAAAGTTTCATTTTACAAAAGTAGCTCTTGTCACAGAAAAGGTTGGAGACCCGTGGGATAGTGGTTAGAGAAGGGAAGAGTGTAGCTAGTGTTATTTGGGGGATTTTGGGAGGTTTGGGTTGAGTCAAAGGAGGGATAGAGGAGGGAAGAGTCTAGAAAGGGTTATATAAGAGATCATAGTAGAGTAGTAGAATGAGGTTTGGGGAGAGTCAAGGAGGGATAGAGAAGGAAAGAGTCAAGAAAGAGTCTAAGAGATATCATAGTAGTAGAATTAGATTTGGGGTGAGTCAAGGAGGGATAGAGGAGGGAAGAGTCAAGAACGAGCCTAAGAGAGATCATAGTAGTAGAACGAGGTTTGGGATGAGTCAGAAAGTGGAGGTACAGTACATATTGAGAGAGGTATAGGATGAGACACAGAGTAGTGCATTGGAAGGAGTTGAAGGCATTTTTTCCTTTCTTTCTTCCTACAGTAGGAGTAGAGTAATGCATATATAGATACAGAGCTACATAGAAAGGGTACCAATGTATAAGGAAAATAAACCACAAGATATAAATCTGTATTGTATAAAGTCCCATATGTGCATGTATAGATAGATAGTTAGAAATTCAGACTTCCAGGTATTGCTGAATGCAAAGCAAATTTATTTGTATATTTTTATAATTTTTAAATAATTTTGTATTTATTTTTATATCTTCCTCAATATTTCAATGATGAAGCACCTATAGATACAATTATAGTGATTATATTTACATAATGTAATAGATAAATAAAATAAACAGAGGCCCATAAACCACCAATCAGATAACTTATATCAAAACTATGCAGTGACCTATATACATGTTAAACATAAAATGTGTTTGTATATATATATATATATATATATATATATATATATATATATATATATATATATATATATATATATATATATATATATATATTCACTGAAAAAACCATAGGTTTCAGGCCTTATATAGTTAGGAATTAGCATTTAAAAAAACCTTTGAAATTCACTCAAAAAACCATAGGTTTCAGGAGTTATATAGTTAGGAATTAGTTTTTAAAAAACCTTTGAAATTCACTCAAAAAACTATAAGTTTTAGTGGTGTTATAGCTAGCTGGACATTTTACTCATACAAAACCAATGAAATTGCTCCTATATAGTTAGTTGTACTAACTATATTTCGCGCACCCGCAATCCACTGCTGATGATGTCACATATTAGATCATTCATGACATGGTCAGTGACATCACTGATGACATCTCAAATGACATCACTCAAAATTTCCAGCTAACTATAACTGGTGTGAAACCTATGTTTTTTTCAGTGAATTTCAAAGGTTTTTTAAATGCTAATTCCTAACTATAACTGGTGTGTAACCTATGGTTTTTTCAGTGAATATATATATATATAAATTTTCTATGGCAAAATGAAACCCCTCATTTTGTTCCTTTTCAAATTAAATGTATTAAGTGTTACCACTTTATTCCAATCAAGATGACTTCAGGTGTGCCATACTTTTGTCATAAGTAAGACTGTTAGCGTTCTAGTTGTTCTTTAGAACACTCTGGGACATTCTGTCATTGGGCTATAGTTGGGCTACATCTGGCTGATATTTCCGCTACATTTGGGCTCTTTTGTCGCTGGTGGCCATCTTGGGAGACTGCATATCAGAATTTTTTTTAATGAAATATAAGAGGATTTGAGAAGTCACTCAAAATGTGCCCTAATTTTTCTTTCTTCAGCACTAATCATAATTTCTATGGCAAAATGAACCCCCTCATTTTGTTCCTTTGCAAATTAAATGTTTTAAGTGTTAACACTTTATTCCAATCAAGATGACTTCAGGTGTGCCATACTTTTGTCATAAGTAAGACTGTTAGCGCTCTAGTTGTTCTTTATAACACTCTGGGACATTCTGTCATTGGGCTATAGTTGGGCTGCATCTGGCTGATATTTGGGCTACATTTGTTTTTTTTGTCTCTGGTGGCCATCTTTGGGCTACATTGGGCTACATTGGGCTACATTTGGGCTCTAACATATATATAGCCCAATGTAGCCCAATATATATTTTTTCAAAGTTAATTTTCATAAAAACCACTGGAGCACATATCTTGAGACATAGCAAAGGCACATCGGGCTACCAGTCCCTACAATTTTGCCAAGTTTGGTGGAAAACCATTCAGCCGTTCGGGCTAAAAGTGAGTCCAATCGCCCTATGGAAATTAACACGGGGAAAACACGTTTTGCGACCCCCCTTTTATCTCGGCCCCCGCTTGATGAATCCCCCCCCAAACTGTCAGGGAAGGAGCGGAGCGCCGCGAGGCAAAGTTAAGGAAAATTTCAGGAAGATTCCTCAACAGGCGCCAAAGTTATTCCCAATAGAATGCTGCGATTTCCCTATGGAAAACAATCCTAACTATATATACCTACTGGCTATCGCCAGTAGGTAATATATATATATATATATATATATATATATATATATATATATATATATATATATATATATATATATATATATATATATATATATATATATATGGTACACAGCAAGAGGGTTATTCTCTGGGATCCGTTTCCCTTTGTCAGGTCGCGTGTTCCCTCGGCAAACCCCGCCGCCGAGTTTTCAATATCTTCCAAAGTTCTGCCACAATAAGCACCACACGCACTCGAGGAAGTACAGCAAGTATGCGTTTATTTCCCAAGTAACGCTATGCGTTTCAGCACAGAAGTGCCTTGATCACACATTTTGAAAACGTGTGATCAAGGCACTTCTGTGCGGGGCTGTGATTTCCAGGACTCCGCACTTACCCACTTGGAATCCACTAATGTTTATTGGGAAAGAATAGCGCACCCACTAGGGACATTGGATCAAGACTACAGCACCCAGAAGGCCAAGTGTCGGCCTCGCCCACATGGGCAGGTGATTTAACTTTGAAACTGAGCGCGCATTCTGATCCTTGCAACTCAAGCCACAGAAGAAGGGATTTTGTGTTCCCGAAACGCGTCTGGCAATATCAATTTTAAGTGTGTTCCTGTGACATTGCAGTCAGCAGACAAGTCATTAAACTACGTGATGAATGTGTCCTCCAGTGGCTTTCTTCAATGAGAATCCTGCAATTGATGATATATATATATATATATATATATTCACTGAAAAAACCATGGGTTATAGACCATATATAGTTAGGAATTAGCATTTACAAAACCTTATTTTACTCACACAAAACCATTGAAATTCCATATATAGTTAGTTGCACTAACTATATATCGCGCACCCGCAATCCTCTGCTGATGATGTCACATATTACATCATTCATGACATGGTCAGTGACATCACTGATGACACCACTGATGACATCTCAAATGACATCACTGATGACATCACTGATGACAACATCCAGTGACTGTATGTTTCTGTAAAGTTAAAATATGTCTTACATATTGAAGAATGAGTGGATGTATAAGTGTCTGGATGAAGGATTTAGTAGGTGCATGACTGACTGTATGAGTGAGTGATTAAATGTGTCTCACTGAGTGCATGGGTTAGTGACTAAACTATTTTAATTTGTGCATCATTGTGTCTGTTGTTCTGTAATCTGCTGCATGTGTTGATCATTAGCTATATGACTAACTAGATGGGTTATTGATTGGTTGCCCAAGTATTTGTATGGGAGACTGAGTGTGTGTGTGTGTGGGTGGCTGGGAGGTGTATGACTCTGTGCATAGATGTGTGAGCAGTTGATTCACTAGATGTATGGGTTCAAAAGTGCATGTGGAAACAGCTGTATGGGCGGTTGACTGTGTGCATGAGTGTATTGGTGAGTGAATGGATATCTCAGTGCTACATGTCAAAGTAAGTACATATGTAAAACACAGTACATGTGAGAGTTGACATATATAAATAACTGTGCATAAGAGCCAGTGAATGTGTGAGTGGCTGTATGGATCATTGTGAACTTGTATCAGGGATTGTATAAGAGAGTAAATATGTGTTAGTATATGTTTCAATAAGTAAGGTGTGTATAACTATATAGTTGAGGGAATGGAGGTGTGATTGATTCTTTGCAAGACTGACTAGGTGTGTGAGTAACTCCATGGATGAGTGACAGTCTGTGAGTGTCTGTTTACACTGAGTGTATCTAAGGTTATATTAGAGTCTGAAGAGGTTCATCGTATCATCACATGAATGATGTCATCAGTGATGTGATCAGTAATGGCAAATGAGATGTCATCAGTGATGTCATCAGTGATGTCATTTGAGATGTCATCAGTGATGTCATCAGTGATGTCATTTGAGATGTCATCAGTGATGTCATCAGTGATGTCACTGACCATGTTATGAATGATGTAATATGTGACATCATCAGCAGTGGATTGCGGGTGCGCGATATATAGTTAGTGCAACTAACTATATATGGAATTTCAATGGTTTTGTGTGAATAAAATAAGGTTTTGTAAATGCTAATTCCTAACTATATATGGTCTATAACCCATGGTTTTTTCAGTGAATTTTCAAGGTTTTGTAAATGCTAATTCCTAACTATTTATGGTCTATAACCTATGGTTTTTTCAGTGAATTGCAATGGTTTTTTATTAGCAAATATCAAAAGCTTTAAAATGTCAAGTACGTGGTAGGTAAAAACATTTTCGTGTTTATGCACGCTGATGTGCTTTGAACGCTGCCCCCCTCCCCTCTTTTCTTTTAGGAGTATTCTCTCTTTGCAGATAGTGAAGGGTAGGTAACGCAGGCCTTTGCCCCCGTTGTAATCCGTCGTGCCTGCTTCCCTCTCCATTTGATTGATTGTTATCCAAGCATTTACTGTTTTGGAATTGCTTCTCTTTGGTTCATTCTCTATTTACAAACGAGCACATAGTCGCAATACTCTGTTTAGTCTTTGCAGATAGTGAAAAATCGTTAGAAAAAACAAAAGGAATCAAGCAAAATCAGTAGGCCACTAATGGGATCTCTTTTTGACCTCGCTAAAATAGAAACATTAGGAACAACCCCTCATGAGAAATATGAAACTAGTGAGAGGAACCGAGCTCGACGCCATGATGGCTGCAAGACAGCTCGGCTCCGCCGCCCACCCCGCCCAAAATAACGACAAACCCTATGCAAATATTATAAATATATACAACACACCAGCAAAGTAACAGGGTAAAACGTTTTATTAAATAACTATTTACATGGCAGCCTGCTGCAACATCGATCCAAATACATGCCGCCGTTCCCGGGATTTCTCCCCGACTACTCTGCGGCCTACGAGATGGAGAGGCCGGGGCGTTGACTATGCGGGGCCTCCGGCAGCAACCACAGCGCCAACGATCACTGCTGACGGAGGGGAGCCTTGCCGGTGAGACCACTGATCTGAAGAACCGCTGCCTGCGGTGCCTCCCTGAGCCGCTTGACGGAGGCCCCCGAGGGGCGGTGTGGTGGCGCGGACTCGGAAGGGGCGCTTGGCTCCTGCCCCCTCCCCAAGTCTTGTTGCCCTGCTGTGGCTTGAGATCACCCCCGACATAGGCGGCCGGCTCCCGGGGTCCGGCGGAACTTTTTGTCTTTTGGTGACTCTTCCATTCTGGACCTTGTCCCACAATCCGTTTGACCTGAAGACACGTCCTGCGGTGCCCTGGTCCAACCATCACATATACCTGTGCCAGGAGACAGCGTGGGGTGCACTGGAAGGAAGAGGCGGCGCGAACGAGCCTCCCCCACCTCCCCAGGTGGAGGTTTCTCAGCTGCACCCCAGCGTTTAACTCGGCATCTGAGTTACGCCCACTCTTCCGGCACAGTGCCTACCTGCGCCACGAGACGGCGTGGGGTGCACCGGAAGGGAGAGGCGGCGCGAACGAGCCTCCCCCACCTCCCCAGGTGGAGGTTTCTCAGCTGCACCCCAGCGCTTCACTCGGCAGCTGAGTTACGCCCACTCTTGCGGCACAGTGCCTCTCTCGGCCAGCTGAGTTGCGCCTGCTCTTGCTATTACAGCGTCTCACCCGCCATCCGGCTGAATTGCACCCACTCTTGCGGTACAGCGACAGGCGGCTGCCACGGAGCTCACGAAATGGCGGTCGGCTCCACAGACTTGGGCCTGGCCTGCAAGGATGGCTCTGGGCAACCCTGGAACTCGGACGCTTGACTGCTAGGGCATGGGCCCCATTCCCAAAAGCGTCCCCTCAGCCTTGAAGATTCTACAAGAGTCACCGGGGCCCCCGACTCCCGCAGACTTCCGGTGGGGAGCGACTGCCATGATTGCTCGCGGAACGGTCACGACGTAGCCACGGGGTGCTCTCATGCTGACGCCAGCTTCAGTCTGAAACATCCAGAAACACTGTAGTATCGCGTTGTCGCGTAATGCGTCATATGACGCGCCGCGTTAGCGCACCCGATGCGCGAAGCGAGGCGTGAAGCGCAGCTTCCCGGAAGCGATCCGGGGCGCGGCGCGGAGCGCGTAACGTAAGCATAACAGGTCATGTGACTTGTTAATAAAAATTTTCATTGGTTCATTTCACTTTTGGTTTCCTAATGATGTAAGGCTAGGTCATGTGACCTAAAAATGACACTTTTCATTGGTTTAGAACTATTTTTTTGTCCCAAATGATGAAAACCCCTCCTTGTTTCCTCACTCTGACTTTCATCTTTGTGAGAGGAAGACCTACAGTGCCTCGCTCGGCCACCTGAGTTACGCCCGCTCTTGCGGCACAGTGCCTCGCTCGGCCAGCTGAGTTCCGCCCACTGTTGCGGCACAGTGCCTCGCTCGGCCAGCTGAGTTCCACCCACTCTTGCGGCACAGTGCCTCGCTCGGCCAGCTGAGTTCCGCCCACTCTTGCGGCACAGTGCCTCACTCGGCCGGTTGAGTTTCGCCTACTCTTGCGGCTACAGCGTCTCACCCGCCATCCAGCTGAGTTGCGTCCTCTCTTGCGGCCTACAACATGGAGAGGCCGGGGCGTTGACTAGGTGGGGCCTCCGGCCGCAACCACAGCGCCAACGATCGCTGCTGACGGAGGGGAGCCTTGCCGGTGAGAGCCACTGATCTGAAGAACCGCTGCCTGCGGTGCCTCCCTGAACCGCTTGACGGAGGCCCCCGAGGGGCGGTGTGGTGGCGCGGACTGGGAGGGGGCGCTTGGCTCCTGCCCCCTCCCCAAGTCTTGTTGCCCTGGTGTGGCCTGAGATCGCCCCTGACATAGGCGGCCGTCTCCCGGGGTCCGGTGGAACTTTTTGCCTTTTGGTGACTCTTCATTCTGGACCTTGTCCCACAATCCGTTTGACCTGAAGACACGTCTTGCTGCCCTCGCAATGCGGCCTGGTCCCTGAATGTGTGCAGGTGGACAGTATTGATTGGATCAAGATGGCGGCTTCACACAAAGCTGACTCAAGTGTTGCTGCTGATGCTATGCAGACAAAAACTGGTTTTCAGTTTGTACATTCTTCAGGATTTTTCCATCCAAGGCCGGTTGAGAGTTTGTAGAACGATGGCTTCAGATTTTCAACATACTACTCTTCAACATTCTTCATAAATGTAACAATGTGAGACTCACTAGGAGAACGGCCGTTTATCTTTCCTTTCAAAATGCTGCCAACAATATTTTCTGAATGGAAGACTCCGTCTTGTAGCATAAAGGGCTGCGTCAAGGGTGGTATTGCCCAGAATGTCTTGTTTTCTAGTGCTCGTAATGACGAAGCCAGAACTGCCGAAAGGGATTCTGGTCCTGCCGCTACTTATTGGAGACATTGAACTATACTCTGGACCTGCCTGGCCTCGACCCAAATGGCGCCAGTATGGGAGCGACTTGCAACTCCTTATGACGTTCTAGTTACTTAGCCTTGACGTTATGGGGGATGTATGCGGTCTTTGTGCACATGGCGGGCGGGGTAGGGTACTGACTGGGAATACGGACAACCCTATTGATGTCGATTTTTCATTATTGATTATTGTATTAATAAAGCTTCGAAGTAATGTTACCCATGATACTCGCCCATGGTGTGCGTATGGACGATTTTATTGTAACTGATCCTGTTATACTTTCAATTAAAAAATCAACCTTCACTGATTCTGCAACCGTTTGTCACGTTTAGTTTTTTCAATTAAATGGCTCGCTTGTTACATACTCCTATACCCCTGGCTTTTGAAAGACACCATCTTGTAGAATAAAGGGCTGCGTCAAGGGTGGTATTGCCCAGAATGTCTTGTTTTCTAGTGCTCGTAATGACGAAGCCAGAACTGCCGAAAGGGATTCTGCTCCTGCCGCTACTTATTGGAGACATTGAACTATACTCTGGACCTGCCTGGCCTCGACCAAAATGGCGCCAGTATGGGAGCGATTTGCAACTCCTTATGACGTTCTAGTTACTTAGCCTTGACGTTATGGGGGATGTATGCGGTCTTTGTGCACATGGCGGGCGGGGAAGGGTACTGACTGGGAATACGGACAACCCTATTGATGTCGATTTTTCATTATTGATTATTGTATTAATAAAGCTTCGAAGTAATGTTACCCATGATACTCGCCCATGGTGTGCGTATGGACGATTTTATTGTAACTGATCCTGTTATACTTTCAATTAAAAAATCAACCTTCACTGATTCTGCAACCGTTTGTCACGTTTAGTTTTTTCAATTAAATGGCTCGCTTGTTACATACTCCTATACCCCTGGCTTTTGAAAGACACCATCTTGTAGAATAAAGGGCTGCGTCAAGGGTGGTATTGCCCAGAATGTCTTGTTTTCTAGTGCTCGTAATGACGAAGCCAGAACTGCCGAAAGGGATTCTGCTCCTGCCGCTACTTATTGGAGACATTGAACTATACTCTGGACCTGCCTGGCCTCGACCAAAATGGCGCCAGTATGGAAGCGACTTGCAACTCCTTATGACGTTCTAGTTACTTAGCCTTGACGTTATGGGGGATGTATGCGGTCTTTGTGCACATGGCGGGCGGGGAAGGGTACTGACTGGGAATATGGACAACCCTATTGATGTCGATTTTTCATTATTGATTATTGTATTAATAAAGCTAGAGATAAGTCAAGTACGTGGTAGATAAAAACATTTTCGTGTTTATGCACGCTGATGTGCTTTGAACGCTGCCCCCCCCCTCATCATTTAGATTACCACCGCCCATTGCACAAAAGCGTACCGGGCGCTCCCCACGCAAAAAAAATGATTTTTTTTTTTTTTGCCCCGCGGGGCCCTTTTGAAGCCTCCACATCAAACCTAGAGGGTGAGGGAGGATCTACTATGCCCCCTTATGGTCATTTCCCCCTTTGTTTTGGCCTCCTCTTGTCTCTCGATCCTACCGAGAGACAAGATGGCGGCCGCTCCGGACTGTTTAGAATGTTGACAGACACCGGAGAGCCAATCAGCTTCGCTTCGCGAAGTTCCGTTACGCGTCAAGTACGCGAACCGGAGCACTACCCGGAGCGCTGTTACAGATATATATATTTTTTTGAACGTTAATTTATCAAAATCCACTGGAGCACATATATTGAGACCTAGCAAAGGCACATCGGGCTAACAGTCCCTACAATTTTGCCAAGTTTCATGCAAATCCATTCAGCCGTTCGGGCTAAAAGTGAGGCCAACCGCCCTATGGAAATTAACATGGGAAAAACGCGTTTTGGGACCCCCCTTTTTTCTCGGCCCCCCCTTGACGAACCCCCCCCAATTTTCAGGGGCTGCTCAGAAACAAAATTTTTCATTTTCCTGAAAATTTCAGCCAATTCCGTCCACAAACGCCAAAGTTATTAGACATAGAATTTTCAAAAATCCCATAGAGAAAAAATCCTAACTATATATACCTACTGGCGACCGCCAGTAGGTAATATATATATATATATATATATATATATATATATATATATATATATATATATATTACCTACTGGCGATAGCCAGTAGGTATATATAGTTAGGATTTTTTTCCTATGGGATTTTTGAAAATTCTATGTCGAATAACTTTGGCGTTTGAGGACAGAATTGGCTGAAATTTTCAGGAAAATGGAACATTTTGTTTCTGAGCAGCCCCTGAAAATTTGGGGGGGTTTCGTCAAGGGGGGGCCGAGAAAAAAGGGGGGTCCCAAAACGTGTTTTTCCCATGCAATTTTCCATAGGGCGGTTGGCCTCACTTTTAGCCCGAACGGCTGAATGGATTTACACCAAACTTGGCAAAATTGTAGGGACTGGTAGCCCGATGTGCCTTTGCTATGTCTCAAGATATAGGCTCCAGTGGTTTTTACGATAATTAACTTTGAAAAATATATATTGGGCTACATTGGGCTATATATATGTTGGAGCCCAAATGTAGCCCAATGTAGCCCAATGTAGCCCAAAGATGGCCACCAGAGACAAAAAAAAACAAATGTAGCCCAAATATCAGCCAGATGTAGCCCAACTATAGCCCAATGACAGAATGTCCCAGAGTGTTCTAAAGAACAACTAGAGTGCTAACAGTCCTACTTATTACAAAGGTATGGCACACCTGAAGCCATCTTGATTGGAATAAAGTGGTAACTCTTAAAACATTTAATTTAAAAAGGAACAAAATGAGGGGGTTCATTTTGCCATAGAAAGTATGATTAGCGAATATATGACGAAATCCCGCATACCATCAGTCCGCAAAAAAAATCCTGCATGTACTATTAGACCGCAAATTAAAATAACGAAAACTTTTAGAACGAATATGCCTTTAGCATACACTAAACAACTAAACTACCCTAAACCCTAAAACACTACCCCCAGCATGACCCTACACTACACAAACAGTACAACACTACCCTAAACCCTAAAACACTACCCCCAGCATGACCCTACACTACACAAACACTACAACACTACCCTAAACCCTAAAACACTACCCCCAGCATGACCCTACACTACGCAAACACTACAACACTACCCAAAACCCTAAAACACTACACCCCAGCATGACCCTACACTACGCAAACACTACAACACTACCCTAAACCCTAAAACACTACCCCCAGCATGACCCTACACTACACAAACACTACAACACAACCCTAAACCCTAAAACACTACCCCCAGCATGACCCTACACTACACAAACACTACAACACTACCCTAAACCCTAAAACACTACCCCCAGCATGACCCTACACTACACAAACACTACAACACAACCCTAAACCCTAAAACACTACACCCCAGCATGACCCTACACTACGCAAACACTACAACACTACCCTAAACCCTAAAACACTACCCCCAGCATGACCCTACACTACGCAAACACTACAACACTACGCAAAACCCTAAAACACTACACCCCAGCATGACCCTACACTACGCAAACACTACAACACTACCCTAAACCCTAAAACACTACCCCCAGCATGACCCTACACTACACAAACACTACAACACTACCCTAAACCCTAAAACACTACCCCCAGCATGACCCTACACTACGCAAACACTACAACACTACCCTAAACCCTAAAACACTACCCCCAGCATTACCCTACACTACGCAAACACTACAACACTACCCAAAACCCTAAAACACTACACCCCAGCATGACCCTACACTACGCAAACACTACAACACTACCCTAAACCCTAAAACACTACCCCCAGCATGACCCTACACTACGCAAACATTACAACACTACCCTAAACCCTAAAACACTACCCCCAGCATGACGCTACACTACGCAAACACTACAACACTACGCAAAACCCTAAAACACTACACCCCAGCATGACCCTACACTACGCAAACACTACAACACTGCCCTAAACCCTAAAACACTACCCCCAGCATGACCCTACACTACGCAAACACTACAACACTACCCTAAACCCTAAAACACTACCCCCAGCATGACCCTACACTACGCAAACACTACAACACTACCCTAAACCCTAAAACACAACCCCCAGCATGACCCTACACTACGCAAACACTACAACACTACCCTAAACCCTAAAACACTACCCCCAGCATGACCCTACACTACGCAAACACTACAACACTACCCTAAACCACTACCCCCAGCATGACCCTACACTACGCAAACACTACAACACTACCCTAAACCCTAAAACACTACACCCCAGCATGACCCTACACTACGCAAACACTACAACACTACCCTAAACCCTAAAACACTACCCCCAGCATGACCCTACACTACGCAAACACTACAACACTACCCTAAACCCTAAAACACTACACCCAGCATGACCCTACACTACGCAAACACTACAACACTACCCTAAACCCTAAAACACTACCCCCCAGCATGACCCTACACTACGCAAACACTACAACACTACCCTAAACCCTAAAACACTACCCCCAGCATGACCCTACACTACGCAAACACTACAACACTACCCAAAACCCTAAAACACTACCCCCAGCATGACCCTACACTACGCAACCACTACAACACTACCCTACACCCTAAAACACTACCCCCAGCATGACCCTACACTACGCAAACACTACAACACTACCCTAAACCCTAAAACACTAGCCCCAGCATGACCCTACACTACGCAAACACTACAACACAACCCTAAACCCTAAAACACTACCCCCAGCATGACCCTACACTAAACAACCACCACAACTCTACACTACACTAACACAACACTACACTACACAACACTACACTACACAATCACTAACCCACGAAAAAATTAACACAAACACACCTCTCTCGTCATCGTGGTTTTCACAACGCAAATGCATTTACCATACATGCCTTTAAAACGTAATTCTTTGTAAAGGCATGCGCGATAAATGCACATGCGTTTTGAAAAAATGCGGGATAATGGTATGCGAGGTCAATGACCTTGCTGGATAATGGTATGCGGACTGAAAGTCTGCGGGATAAAAAATGCGGGAAAATGGCTGCAAACCATGATTAGCAGCAGACTTCCCTGGTGAGCACTAGCTTTACTACAGTGATCTAATGAGCAACTAGAGTGCTAACATTCAGAATTTATGGCAAATGTGTGACACATCTGAATGCCTTCTTGATAGAACCAAAGTAAACAAGCATTGAAAATGCAATAGATCTCGCCTTCGTTTAAGTTAAAGCCATTCTGTTTGTAATGAGGTGGCTTTTTAGCTTTGCTTTTATTAGTGTTTTTAAAACTTTCATGTAAATAACATGCATATGTATGCATATATGTATATGTATGCATGCATTTTTATTTATATAGATATGCAGATTATATATGTTTATATATGTATATTACCTACTGGCGATAGCCAGTGGGTATATATAGTTAGGATTTTTTCTCTATGGGATTTCTGAAAATTCTATGTCTAATAACTTTGGCGTTTGTGGACGGAATTGGCTGAAAGTTTCAGGAAAATGGCACATTTTGTTTTTGAGCAGCCCCTGAAAATTTGGGGGGGTTTCGTCAAGGGGGGGCCGAGAAAAAAGGGGGGTCCCAAAACGCGTTTTTCACATTCATTTTTCCATAGGGCGGTTGGACTCACTTTTAGCTCGAACGGCTGAATAGATTTACATGAAACTTGGCAAAATTGTAGATATGGTTTGCCCGACGTGCCTTTGCTATGTCTGAATATATGTGCTCCAGTGGATTTTGAGAAATTAACGTTTAAAAAAATATATATATCTGTGACAGCGCTCCGGTTAGCGCCCCGGTTCGCGTACCTGACGCGTAACGGAACTTTGCGAAGCGAAGCTTATTGGCTCTCCGGTGTCTGTCAACATTCTAAACAGTCCGGAGCGCCCGCCATCTTGTCTCTCGGTAGGATCGAGAGACAAGATGTGGTGAAAAACGAAGGGGGAAATGAAGGAAAGGGGGCAAGGTAGACCCCTCCTGACCCCCTAGGATTGATGAGGGGGATATTAAAGTGCCCCACGGGGCAAAAAATAAAAAAAAAATTTTTTTTGCGATTTTACGCCGTAGAGGCGCGTCCCGGTACGCGAACCGGGCAGCTCACCGGGCAGCTAACCGGGCAGCTAACCGGCAGCGTAGCTGTCAACATTGTAAACAGTCCGGAGCGGCTGCCATCTTGTCTCTCGGTAGGTTCGAGAGACAAGATGTGGTGAAAAAAGAAGGGGGAAATGAAGGAAAAGGGGCAAGGTAAACCCCTCCTGACCCCCTAGGATTGATGAGGGGGATATTAAAGTCCCCCGCGATTTTTCACGGTAGAGGCGCTTCCCGGTACGCGAACCGGGCAGCTAACCGGCAGCGTAACGGGAGTCCGCCATCTTGTGTTTTTGGAGCGTCCGGCTCGCGTACCGGGTAGCGTCCCGGTAAGCGTAACAAGGGGAAAACCAAGAGAAACAGTAAAAAAAAAATGAAGGGAATAGATTTCCAGCAAACTTGGCAAAATTGTAGGGACTGTTTGTTTGATGTGCCTTTGCAAGGCCTCAAGATATGTGCACGTGTGGATTTTGTCTAATTAAGGTTAAAAAAAATATATATATCTGTAAGCGTGCTCCGGCACGCTTACGTTACGGGTTTTGTTTGCGCTGCAGAGCCGATACGTCACGGTTATGCGACGCGTCATGAGGCGTCTCACGTGGCTACGTGATACGTCACGTAATAAAGAATATATTTTACAGCTATAGATATTAGCTTTTAAAAAACCAATGAAATTCACTAAAAAAACCATAGGTTATAGACCATATATAGTTAGGAATTTGCATTTACAAAACCTTGAAAATTCACTGAAAAAACCATAGGTTAGAGACCATATATAGTTAGCTGGACATTTTATTGACATAAAACCAATGAAATTCCATATATAGTTAGTTGCACTAACTATATATCGCGCACCCGCAATCCACTGCTGATGATGTCACATATTACATCATTCATGACATGGTCAGTGACATCACTGATGACATCTCAAATGACATCACTGATGACATCACTGATGACATCTCAAATGACATCACTGATGACATCATGACACACCAATACCAGTTACTACATACGCACTCACTGATTCCTACGTCTACACACACATTCACTCATTCACCCATACAATCACTCATACATACAGTCACTCATTATTACAACACTATCATATGCACTCATACACCTATGCAGACACTCACACACTGCCACTCATCCATGGAGTTACTCACACACCTAGTCAGTCCTGTAAAGAATCAATCACACTTCCATTTCCTCATCTATACAGTTAAACACAGAACACCATACTTCAGTGACATCACTGATGACATCACTGATGACATCTCAAATGACATCACTGATGACATCTCAAATGACATCACTGATGACATCATGAAACACCAATACCAGATACTACATACGCACTCACTGATTCCTACGTCTACACACACATTCACTCATTCACCCATACAATCACTCATACATACAGTCACTCATTATTACAACACTATCATATGCACTCATACACCTAGTCAGTCCTGTGAAGAATCAATCACACTTCGATTTCCTCATCTATACAGTTAAACACAGAACACCATACTTTTTCACACATATACTAACACATACTTACTCTCTTATACAATCACTGATACAAGTACACATTGATATGCACAGCACACCTCCCAGCCAGCCACACACACACTCAGTCTTCCATACATCCACTCATTCTTCAATATGTAAAACATATTTAAACTTTACAAAAACACAGACACTAGATGATGTCATCAGTGATGTCATTTGAGATGTCATCAGTGATGTCATCAGTGATGTCATTTGAGATGTCATCAGTGATGTCATCAGTGATGTCACTGACCATGTCATGAATGATGTAATATGTGACATCATCAGCAGTGGATTGCGGGTGCGCGATATATAGTTAGTGCAACTAACTATATATGGAATTTCATTGGTTTTATGTCAATAAAATGTCCAGCTAACTATATATGGTCTCTAACCTATGGTTTTTTCAGTGAATTTTCAAGGTTTTGTAAATGCAAATTCCTAACTATATATGGTCTATAACCTATGGTTTTTTTAGTGAATATATATATATATATATATATGTATATATATATATAAGCTCCATTTGCCCCTCAGCAACAGGAACGCACACCACAACAGCTGACAGCCAGGTCTTTAATGAGTAAGGACGAAAACAGGCAATGCAATATTATTTGAAGTCCCAAAAAGTCGATATAGCCTGACGTGTTTCAACGCTTGATGCACTTTCCTCAGAGGCTCGACAGAATTGAGTGTCCATAATGCCACACACTTATATTACACTTAATAGCCCGCCCTGTTTTGGGCCGCATTGATTCCTGGGCTTTGTAGTGCGTTTAGCTTCTGCAAAGTTTTAAAAGTGTCCAAACTCTGGATGGGCCTCGCTGAGTCTGTCCGCCCATAATCCCAAAAGCTGATGTTCCATATTAACGTCTCGATGTATTTCCAGCTGCATGGCCCCCAGTGATCAAGGGATGGTGCGCTCCTCACGGCCGGGACCGCTGTGTAAAAATGAAAGCTCCTTTTGCCCCTCAGCAACAGGAACACACACCACAACAGCTGACAGCCAGGTCTTTAATGAGTAAGGACGAAAACAGGCAAAGCAATAATATTTGCAGTCCCAAAAAGTCGATATAGCCTGGCGCGTTTCAGCGCTTGATGCGCTTTCCTCAGAGGCTTGACAGAATTGAGTGTCCAGACTGCCACGCACTTATATTAAACTTAATAGCCCGCCCTGTTTTGGGCCGCATTAATTCCTGGGCTTTGTAGTGCGTTTAGCTTCTGCAAAGTTTTAAAAGTTTCCAAACCCTGGATGGGCCTCGCTGAGTCTGTCCGCCCATAATCCCAAAAGCTGATGTTCCATATTAACGGCTCGATGTATTCCCAGCCGCATGGCCCCCAGTGATCAAGGGATGGTGCGTTCCTCACGGCCGGGACCGCCGTGTAAAAATGAAAGCTCCTTTTGCCCCTCAGCAACAGGAACGCACACCACAACAGCTGACAGCCAGGTCTTTAATGAGTAAGGACGAAAACAGGCAAAGCAATATTATTTGCAGTCCCAAAAAGTCGATATAGCCTGACGCGTTTCAGCGCTTGATGCGCTTTCCTCAGAGGCTCGACAGAATTGAGTGTCCATACTGCCACGCACTTATATTAAACTTAATAGCCCGCCCTGTTTTGGGCCGCATTGATTCCTGGGCTTTGTAGTGCGTTTAGCTTCTGCAAAGTTTTAAAAGTTTCCAAACCCTGGATGGGCCTCGCTGAGTCTGTCCGCGCATATTCCCAAATAGACGCACTTGTTTTTTCTCTTCCTGTGTTCTGTCTAAGCATGGGCGTAAAATCCGTTCCACTCACGGATTTTGCGGATTTTCGGCAAATTCGCAATCCGCGAACTCTCGCGAACTTGCCGAAAATTCGTAAATCCGTGCAAAGCGGATATTTTGCTTGGTCGCACTTGCCAACTAGAATACTATACAATTTCGCGGGAGTAAACACTTGCGAACACGTAGATGCGGCGGGCAGCGACAATCTCGCAATTGCGAGATTGCAGAATTTGCAATTTTGCACAAGAAATCCACCAGCAGGCAGCATAAACCTTTAAAATTATGATTTTTATCAGAATAACTCCTCAGGTTGACATTTGCCTGCACTTTTTTTTAAAGGAGTCCATTTTGGGGGGGGGGTGGGAGGAAGGAAGTGCCCCACAGTCTCCAACTTCCTGTTCCTGTCCAGCAGACTCCTCCCAGTGCTTTCTTCATGTGCTGGTCACTTTGATTTGGATCTTGACCTGGAAGGATTACTTTTTGTGGATGCTGCTGGATATTTGGATTTTTGCAAAACTGAAAGCACTCAGCAGGTGCAAAAGTTCAATCTTATTATTAGTAACCATTCCCTGTAGTGCTTCCTGAGGGGCCCCTTCAGAGTTCAGTTGCCTACTTGCAACTATTCTATGACCCTGCTCTGACCCTCACAGCAGGCTCAGAGAATAGCTACAAGTAAACAACAAAGGTCCTGTTAAAAAAATTACACTGCAACAGAAAGCAATTACAGATAAGGAAGCAGGTGCCAGCCTGGAAGTTCAAATTCAGTGACACATTAATCAGCCTCTAATTCATTCATGTCAGTTGAGGCAGGGCAGGTGTGCTTTTACCCCCATAATCTACAGTGATGAACTAGAGGGTGGCATGGGTGAGCCAGAGAGTGGCATGGGTGAGCCAGAGGGTGGCAGTGGTGAAACAGAGGGTGGCAGTGGTGAAACAGAGGGTGCTGTGATGAACCAGACGTTGAAACAACATGGTCGCGACCGTTGCTACCCGACAAGTAAGTTCGCGTTTGCGAACTGGTAAAAAACCCTTGCGAAATGGCAAAAACACTTGCGAACACAAAAAAAAAGGAATCCGCAAAATTTGCGAGAGTTCGCGGATTTTGCGGATTGCGAATCCGTAAATACACAATTTCGCGGATTGCCAATTCGCAAAATCCGCCCATGCTTAGTTCTGCCTAAATAGATACTATGTGACCCAGCTACACTTAAGGGTGTGCTTCTAATAGTGCATTAGTCGCATCCCTATAGGCACACTGTGATTCCTCTGTTAAGAAATTAGGATTTCACACTGGGTCAGAACGTGGATTATATCATTTTTATTCCAATTTTTCTTAGATTTCTTTGAGTTTCATTTAGATTGTAAACATTAATACATCTTCACATCGGCATTACTGAAGCAAAATCCAATGCATTTCGGGCATATGGGACACCCTTCATCAGGGAACAGTACTTGTTAGTCCCGTTCTCGACCTTCCGACTCGATAAGTTTCCAAAGCGTTCAAACAAACCGGCAAACTCGGCTACACTTACCCACAATTTAAGTGAATCCATGGGAAATCCCCAGTCTGAAAAAGCGTGTGGGCATACATGTTTATTAGAGCGAATACTCTTAAATAATAGGCCGATTTTATTGGTCATACAGTACATGTTGCCATCCTATGAACCTTATGTATAACCATACATTTTATCTAATATTCGGGTTCTGTTTGGCATGAACTGAAATGGATATATAAAGAGAGAGAAACAAGGGGAAATCAAGCCCTAGTGGGCAAGCGGGTCCATCTATCTCTTTGTTGATTCTATTATATGTATATTCTACATTGAGCCCTTTGTCCAAAACTTGCAAAAAAACTTGTCACCAGTGAGTGAAAAACATGTGTAAAGAAAAAACAAATGTGACTTGAATAAATGGACCTAACGCTATGGAATATCATCCGGAGCCGGACAGGCGGTAAGCATATTACAAATGTAAATTAAGTGCCTCATCGGCATTCATCCCATTGGGGATGTTTGAATTGAGCAGGATGATGTACCTCGATTCTAATGCAAAAATTGCCAATGCACACATTACGAAGGTCCTATACATGTGTGGTAGTCTATGTCAAAAGCACTGTTGTTGAAACAAAGACAGCCCAATTAATTGGATTCCTTGATACTCCGAGTTCAAGAATTTCAAGGTTTATTCGTTCCACAACCAGCCGACACGTGTTTTGTCGCATTAGGAACAAAGTGTTCGCGACTCCTCAGGGCTTGCCTATGTAGCGTAAGTCAAGTAAGGTCGCTCCACCGGTGATACTTCCGACCCGGCGGGGCCCGTGACCGTATCTAGCCAATCAAGCATGTGTAAAAGCGTTCTTACGTAGACCGATGTGGGTACACCATCAGGGCTTTCTTAAGAAGTGGACACCACAGGAATAGATAATTTCACAGTCGTTCCAAGGCAGTACAGTTTCTCACTAATCAAGGTTTGTCCAAAAAGAAACCGGAAGACCCGACGCACTGTTGGAGCGGATAACCCCGATGCTCGAGTATTTCAGAAGCGCCGATGCTTGAAACGTCCAGTCTCCCGGTTCGCCGTGTTCCGAGTGTCGGACCTTGATTCTAATCTCCTAAGTGTCAACTGCCTATTTCCTCCCCTTGGATTTTTTGGGACTGTGTTGATCACAAAGAAGGAAAGATCCTGAGCTCTACCTCCATGGCATGAGTATGTGTGTGTGTGTTTACACACACACACACACACACACTCACACACAAGCGGGTCCTAGAAAAAGGGGGTGTCAAAAGAGGTGTGTTTCCCATGTTATTTCTCATAGGAACTTTAGACACTGCTACAGCCCAAACTACTGACCGTATTTTCACTAAATTTGGCAGAAAGATAGCTGTTGGTCCAGAAAGCCCCCTTTTTGTAAATTGGTGTAGATCAGTTTAGTAGTTTTGAAAATATGAAGGAAAATTCCAATTATGTGTATAGAAACCCTCCGAGAATCCGACAGTCCCTGTGCTCAAATCTGATTGGCTGCAAACATTTCAAACCAGGAGTGTTGGCAGCCATCTTTAAAAATGGGGCAGAGGAGGAGCTACGCTAGCAAACAAGATGGCCGCTTAGGCTCCCGGCTCCACCGACCTCCGACTCCTGCCAGATGATCCTGTCATTTATCCTGTTTTTGCGCCCTGCCTCCGTGTGTATGAACCAGACTACTGCTTAATGGTGCGATCCCGAGATTTCTACCAGTTTGGTAGACAAAGTTACAGTGTGTGGCAGTTTGCGGCCTAGACCAGCTTGGAAGCCGGGGTCTCGAGTACTGGCCCAGCCGGGTTCCAGTTGAACAACATCGGCTGTAGATGTGTGGCAGGGTCCGGTCTATCGACGTGGAGGTTTTCTTGGGCCGATGTTGATGGCGGCTGGCAGTGTTGGTAAACATCAAAGGAGAGGTGATGATGCACAACTGAAGCGGTGGGCGGAGGTCCCTGGCCCGGTGGTCTGGTTAGGCCCCTCCGGTGTTCGCTGGGTTGGGACCTTCGCTTGCGGTGGCGGAGCCCAGATTGATGCTGTAACTAACGATAAGTCCCCCTCTGCAGTCGTCCGTTCCGCATCTACCTGTCCCCCCGTGGAGACCGGGCTCTCTGGGGACGTGAACATGACCAAGACCGAGCGAGGAGTGGTGGAACGGACTAAGAGTGACCCGTCGCTGCGAACAGTGCTGGCGGCCATAGGGTCTCTTCATGTTTGCGTTGAAGCCCAAATTCACAAAATGATAACGCGTTTGTCTGGAATTGGGCGGATTGGACCGGACCCTGCTCCACTACAAGAATTAAAACGACTCGGGATACCCAAGATGGCCATTTCGATGGAGGAAGCAGACCCCGTACTACGGGAGGTGTCGGAGCCTCTGATCAGTGTTTCGATTGATGAGAGCGAGCTCGGTGCCGTAAAAGGATTGTCAGGCCTACGATCGTTGCTGACTGTGGAAGGATTAATTGGTGCTCCCTTTCCGGAGACTTTTGATGGGATCTGTTATAAGCTTGTAACTGCATCTCTCCCCTATACATCGGCTCCACTAAGATGGCGGACGAAACTACGTTGGGATTTCATAACGGTGAAGGGAGTCTTTGGACCTGACGGAGTTCTCAGCGCTTTCATCTCTTTGCTACGTCTCGGTTTGAACTTTACTACATCTTTTTCGTGCTTTGACTATCCCGTGGAGGCGGCAGTTCGTCCGGAAGGGGCCCACACGTCCGATCGGAAGGGTCAAGGATGAGACTGGGTGACTGGGTTTGACATCGTGGTCTTGCTGGACATGGGATTTGCTATCATGATGCTTTCGGGAGGTTGGGCAGTGTTTGAAGTTTCCCCTGTTGCGTAACGTACTTGCTGCCTAATAGATTTCTTGACCTTAGTCTGGGGATTCTTGGCTCTGGCGGGAGGGAGGGGGGACCGGGGACATGTATGAAGATGCCCTCCTCCATTTTCTACTTTTAGTATTTAGTTAGTTGGGGCGACAGGCACACTGCTAGTTGGGGTTAGGCGATAGCCATATGCAGGGGTGCAGGGTGGGGGAATGGATTTATTGTTTTGTCATTGTTTTTGTTTTTATGGTTTCCTTTTTTCCACACTCTCTTTCACTTTCCTTTTATAAGTATAGTTGATGGAATATCCTGACTTTGATTGTATTCTAGTATCTGGTGACCATGCTTCTTGTATTATCCTGATTTCATGGGTGGGCAGGCTCTGAGGGCTTGAGCTTAATGTGGGTCGTATATTGTAATGTCGCACATCCTGCTTCGCAAACATTAGCGTAGGCGTCTCAACCATTGTTTTATTGCTCCGCATCTATCCTGTTTTTGCACCTGTTCACCCTATTATTATGTCTGAATGTATGACACCCGATTTGTCTATTTCTTTTCTTTGTTTTAAAATAATAAAAAGATTTAAAAAAAAAATGGGGCAGGGTAGAAATGCCTCTGCGCCCCTAGAACTCATGGGGGGTCCCACAGGGCCAAAAAAGCATATTTTTTTTACATTTTCAGCAGTGGTCACGCTGGATCCGCAGCTCCCACCAAAACGTTTGAGAAAACGAAGAGCAGACTCCCACGCTTCATTAGTAATCGCCCCTCCGGGTGGGCAAGGACATGGGGGAATTTTTATAATAAAGGAGAAGGGTTGCCTGGGCCCCCTCCTGGGGTTTAATAATGCCCCAGGGATCAGCACCTCCCTTGGGCTTATTGATTCAAAAACAAGGGGGGGCTCTCGTTCCAGCAGCTCCCTGCCTGTGAATGCAATGCTGGCTCCTGCGGCAGGCAGCGAGCAAGCAGGGTCTGTGGGGGCATTGAGGCTCCCCCCTTTGGTCCCAGTGGAGAATGGGTGCCCTCTGGGCACCCAGCAAACATGGCTAGGCCCTTGGGGTCCCCGGGGCAGAAGTCAGCCCATTGAGGGGGACAGCACGTGGTCCCCTAAAAGTTATACAAATAATTAAAAGGCCTGGCCCTGGGGGCTGAGGTATTTAAGGCTAACATCAGCCCGGGGGGAGCACACTGCCCCTCCCCTTCTAGTGCAAAAAAAAAGCCCGCCAGGCAAGTCCCGGAGGCTCCACCACCTTTCGCCACCACTCTGCAAATGCACCTTCTGACACACTACTGGTTGGGGATAAAGTCCCCTTGGATGCTGACGGTACCAGGGGGCCTACTACCCCTCCTGTCACCTCTAGTAATTACCACACAGCGAGAATGCTTAGAGGTCATCGGAGGCTATGCTCCCTTTCTCCACCACTCTGCAAATGCCCCTCCTCATGTACAACTGGTCGGAGGATGATGTTCCCTTGGATGCTGAGAGTCCTTTGGGGCCAACAAGCCTTCCTATTATCTCCAGTAAGTCCCACACAGCGGAATATCTGAGAGATCTTCGGAGGCCTAGCCCCCTCTCTCCAACACTCTGCAAATGCATATCCTGGTGCCTTGCTTGCCCCCTCTACCATTTAAGAAAGGCGGGCCCTGTGGGATGGGGTCTCCATGGTTGAAATCGCCGAAGCACGAGGGCCGTACAGCCCCTTCCCTTAAAAGTCATAAAAAAATAAAAAAGGCCGGGCCTCAGGGAACGGAGTCCTGAGGCCAAAATCGGCCCAAAGAGGAAAGCTGTGCACCTTCCTCCCCCATTCCAGAAAGGCCAGGGCCTGGGGATGGGGTCTCCTGGGCCAGAATCGGCCCAGGGATGGAGACACTTGGGCCCTCTCCCCTAATAATGCAAGATAATAATAATTGCCGGCCCGGAAAATCCCGGTAGCCTCATCCCCTTTCTCCACCTCTCTGCCACCTTGAATATACATGCGTGAAACCAAAACAGAGCTAATGGACTATTAGCAAACAAGAAGAGGTGTGAGCAGTAAAGGAAAGTTGGAGAAGAAAGTGAATGGAAGAATTAATGGTGGACTAAAAAGGACTTAGGGCCTGATTTAGTGCTTACATGAAGTATCCATCTTCTCTTTGAGTACAACAATAGTCTGTCACAAAGGTGAAGGATATCCCTTCAGTCCTATTACAAGCAGCAGGTCTTTCATTAATTTGTATGAGGATGTATGTGCTGCTCTTCAGACAATCTAAAAATTCTAAGGAACAAGAAAGCAGGAAGGTTCCAGAATCAAGCAGGAAATCCCGGTAGCCAAAGAACCTCTTGCTTCTATCTATCTATCTATCTATCTATCTATCTATCTATCTATCTATCTATCTATCTATCTATCTATCTATCTATCTATCTATCTATCTATCTATCTATCTATCTATCTATCTATCATCATCCCCAGTGCTTTAAATGGGGAAAAATAAGTGCAGGTACTCATTAAAATAGAGGTGTACCAAGTGGGCGGGATAAGGGGCGAGGCTAAGGGCAAAATATTATCATACATAGAGACTTCTGTACCAGATGCAGCACATATAAAAACACATGAGAATGCCGCTGCCCGCGTCCCACGAAGGGGGAAATTGGCAGGGCCGCCTCCTTAGTGGCCACTAGTCGGAGCCCCCCCCCCTTGTCCAGGCCTTCGAGGGGAGGCTCGGCGAGCCTTGCTTGCCCCTCCCCCGGGTAACCATGACGCGCGGCCAGGGGAGGGCTTACCTGTGGGGGCGTGCCGGGTACTTAAGCCCCGGCCGCCCCTGGTTCTGCCTCTGTTCCTGCTCCTGTTCCGCCCGCCTGAGCGCTGCACGGTCGTTCCACCCATCGTCGTCGTTCCTAGGCAGGTGCCACTCTCTCGCCTCCCCCCGGCCCCGTCCCTGGACTAAGCCCAGGATGCACAGGGGCCCTGTGGTAGGATACCACGGGGGGGGGGGTGGCCTCAGTTGAGGACAGCAACTGCGGGTCCAGAGGCTAGAGGGCGCTCAGAGATTTCATTATTGGGTCTGTAGTGTCCTGCTAGGACACAGTCTAGTTGTTATAGATGTAACCCTACACTAAACACCCACCCACCACAGACGTCACTGGGTCAGGTGACGCTGCCAATAAAGGAGCCAGAGCGCACGTGCTCGGGGCCAGATCTGCTATCCCCTAACTGGCGTCCGTGTGCCTCATTCCTCCACTATGTGGGCCTAAGGCCCAACACTACATTGGCGACGAGGCCGGTAGTGAAGCCACGCGTGCCACTGCCAAAACATCCTGAGAAAAGGGGGAGAGAGAGCTGCCCGCCTGCAGGGCACCCCCCCCCCGTAGCAGGGCGCAGCAGCGCCGAGAAGCCGGTGGGCACGTCGGAGCCCCGCAGCCTGCAGCGACCGTGAGGCCCACCGCACCTGCCTTCAAGGACGAGCCGACCGGAGCCCACCCGCGTCGGCCGCCACCATCCAGCGCCACCAGGAAACAGCGGACCGCCCAGAGCCCACCCGCCACGACCGCAGCCCAGGACCTGGCCCGTCGGCCGAAGGTGAGCCGGGAGCGGGAGGTGACTCCCCCCGGAAGACTGTGCACCAAAGCGGAGCCCACCCGCATGGCCTGCGTGCAACGCGGCCGAAAATAAACTCAAAACACGGCAAGACTCGCGGAGCCCACCCGCGGCCTGCCTGCAGCGCCCCCCTCCCCGCCGCGTGTGTGAAGTGCGGCGGAGGGGTGAAAGACTGTGCCGAAGAGCGCCTAGACGGGCACAATGCTGCCGTAAATAAACTGACACTGAAGCAGAGCCAGCGGAGCCCACCCGCGGCCTGCCTGGGATGCCTCCTGCCCCCCGCCGCGAGGGTGAATGAGCACAACTCATGCAGGACTCGCGGAGCCCACCCGCGGCCTGCCTGTGGTGCCTCCTGTCCGCCGTTGCGAGGATGAATGAACATTAATCAAGCAGGACTCGCGGAGCCCACCCGCGGCCTGCCTGCAGCGCCCCCTCCCCCGCCGCGTGTGTGAAGCTGCGGCGGCGGGGAGCGCGTGGAGAGCTGCCGAGTTTAAGAAAATACAAAAGCGGAGCCCACCCGCAGCTGCTGCACACAAACTGTCCCCCGCAGCCCATGAACTGGAGCTGCGGCAGCGGGGAGAGGACACAGCTTGCAGCCGTTCAAAAGCGGCAAGCACTCACTGAAGTCGGCTTTTCCTCCGCCCAGCGCAGCGTGTGAGCTGAGGCGCTGCGGCGGCAGGGCGGGGGTGAGCATGGAGACTACTACAGTGCAGGGAGGCACGTAGTCCAACGCCAGCTACAGTTGAACCCCCCAGCCATTTTCCCCCCCCCCACCGAGCAGCGAGTGAATGAAAGGCTGCTGCGGGCGGGGGCAACGAGGAGAGCCACGAGAGACTGCCTGCAGCCATCAGAGCACCCCCCCCCTTCCTCAGCCCGCGACCTGAAGGGGCTTGCAGAGAGGGAAGGGGACAAGGGAAAGACTGCATGCGGCCAGCGCTGCCCAAAGAGTGTGGTGCCAAGCCCCCTTTTCCCACCCAGCCCTGCCAAGTGTAGAGCCTACCTGCCATCCAGCCTGCAGCTCCATCGGGTCGTCCGCTGTCCTCCAGCATGCCAGTGGAGCCGGAGTGGCTACAGCACCAACTGCACCCACGGAGCCCAACACTGGCAGCTCAGCTCCACTTGTGAACACCGAGGAAAGCTCCACAAAAGCCCACAAAGAGGTGAACTGCTATCCAATCTATCCAGCACTGCCATCTAGTGGCCGGCTGTAAGAAGAGCACAGGAGGGAGCAGCAAACAAGCCTCGGGCCAACCACCTACAGACTGCAACCTAGAACAAGCCCGCAGCAACACAGTGCCCGCAGAGTGCAGTTCCATAAGCCGAAGGACTCCCGGCGAGATCGAAACAAGCATTGGTCAAAGCAAGTGCCATGTCAACAGGTGGCACAAAACCACATCCACGTCTGTCAGTGGTGCTGCCGCCACCCCGAGATCGGAAGGGACTCCACACAACAGCACAGCACTGCGCAGCAACACGCAAGGAGTGAAGGAACTCCACGCACCAGATAGCACCGACACAATGTGAGACTGGACTAACCGTGTGCAGGAACACTGCCATGCCCAAAGGACGCCACGCCAATACGCAACCTCCTGAAGACAAAAGGGAGACCGCGCAGAGACAAGCCAGCAACGCAGTAACACGCCACGAGGCGCAGGAACGCGCCAGAAACACAAAACTGGTACAGACCAAAGGACTCCTGGGGGCCCAGTGCAATCAGTGAATCTGCAAGCCACCTACTTACTGGGTCGGACCCCCACACTACAGGGTCACACGTCCCAGTGCCGGCATTTTCAATCAGCAGAGCCCTGCAGATCCTGGAAGACTGCCGAGGAGCCCCCCCCCCCTGCTATTGGGTGGCCATCCAGCACCATCACACCTACACACACCAAAGGAACAAGCATTGCACGAACCCACGACGGGTCAGTAGCAGCAAGGGGCAAGGAACTGAGTAACGCCCCAAGGAACCAAGCAGCAAGTAAATGCGCGACGCAACACAACGCAACCACAACTGGAATCTACAACCACACAGCAAGTAAGTGCGCAACCACGCAGAAGACACCCACACACACCAGCAAAGGGTCTGCAGATGCCACTTCCAGCGCGACGTGGAAAGAGGCACGAACGCCTCACCAAGCACTCAAGCACTAACAGAACGTCTGGAGGAAACGACTGCCAAGCACTGGAAGAACGTCCAGGGAAAACGAGTGCCGAGATCGAACGACGGAGAGAGCAGCGACGCCTTGTGGCCACAGGTGTTCACCGCAGCATCAACCACTCCCGCCAACGGTCCAAAGCAGCAAGTCCCTGACACCAGCCAAAGCAGCAAGTACCCAACGACTCGCAACAAGCGTCCAAGAATTCCACACCCGCACGCCAGGACTGCGCAGCACTGCGCCGGAACGTGCCAGGAATCAAGGGCGCCACAGTGACGCTACACAGCGACACGCCAATGCCACGGGACAGCACACAAAGGTACCCAACAGAGACAGCCATGTCTTGCAGCAACCGGAGCGCCATCGTCAGCACGCATGGCAGCATGCACCGGAGTTGCACCAGGAGCGGTGACGCAACCCTCCTCCGCGCAGACAAAGCGCGCCAACGCCAAAACACCGTGACGGTGAATAGCGACCACAAAGAAAATAGCACAGCATGACAACTCATGCCCAAGATGAAAATTGACCAACATGGAAAGAGAGGGCGCGACGCCATGAAGAAAAGGAAGATACGACGACAGGTCTAGTCACCAAGCCAAGTGAAGACAGTGTCCTACCACATGGACAAGACCACGGGGACCACATGTAGAGGGCCCGCTACATGGAGAATCCTGGTTAGCATGAGAAAGCACGAGAGAAGACCGGACCGCGTCGAGGAAGTGAACGAAGAGGAAGAATGGAGAATCACATCACTCCACAGAGGAGGAGAGAGAACCACAGCACACAGGAACATCGGTGCTGTCCAAGGAGCATCGCAACAGTCAGCACACAAGAACATCGGTGCTGGCCAAGGAACATCGCAACATCCGTGTGGATCCCAGTAATCCCTACAACCTGCATTCGAGGAGACCAACCACTGAAGAACTGCATGGGTGTCCCGTGAACCTGAAGCTTACCGAAGCAGAGCATACCCGAGCACTAGACAATCCACCCTTGTGGACTACACAAGACTCGACTGTGGCCATGTCCGAAGTTCGGCAGCGACCCGTACAGCCCACGCGATCAAGTGGCGGTCCAGGGGACAAGGGCCTCGGCCGCATATCCTGTGAGAGAGGAATCCGGATGGGAGAGGTGCAGCAGCGGCAGCTCCACGACAGGCAACAGGAAGCATGAAGGCCCCAGGTACTCACCTGGCACTGAGAAACGGTCTGTTAAAGACACTGAACCCATGTCCTAACGGCAAGCCAATCCTGGCGGACGACATCCACACCCCCGAGGACATCATGAGAGACTTGGCGGTGAGTCCGTTGGCAGTTCGGCAGCGACGCCTTTGCGCGGCTCATGCGAAGCCCGCACGGCCCACCCGGTCCCGTTGTGTCCGACAAGAGGGTCCTCCCAGCGTCTCTAGTGAGAGAAGAGTCCAAGCAGGAGAGGCCAGTCTTCAAGGCTCCCGTGAGAGGGGAGTCCAGCAAGAAAGGCAAGTCGGAAGTTACCTGGCCGGACGGAGATGTGAAGGCATCGAGATCATCAAATCCAAAGAAAGACCTCTCGTGCCATGATCGTCTCCTACAACCAACAAGCGTGGTCATCCACTGGACTAGGAACACCTGCGAGACCCCTCAAGGGTCACACCCTTCCTGCTCCCAAAGTGAGAACACTGTACATAAGCGTCAATACAGCAAGACAAGGATGATCTGAAGTACACCGCCGAGGTGAAGCTCATCTGACTGACTTTGTAGTCCTGGAACTTTCAACATTCTCCCAGCTGATCGCCTGAAGAAGATCTGTTGAGGCTATCAACTGTTATTGTTCTGTTTTCCTACAGGTTGGACATTCGCTTTTCATTTCATTAAAGTTGGGGAGGAATGTAGTGTCCTGCTAGGACACAGTCTAGTTGTTATAGATGTAACCCTACACTAAACACCCACCCACCACAGACGTCACTGGGTCAAGTGACGCTGCCAATAAAGGAGCCAGAGCGCACGTGCTCGGGGCCAGATCTGCTATCCCCTAACTGGCGTCCGTGTGCCTCATTCCTCCACTATGTGGGCCTAAGGCCCAACACTACAGGGTCGTGAACGTGCTCTTTAATTTATTAGGAATGTGGGGCTCAGTAAGCCACCCTAGGCCTGATCTCAGCGGCTATATGCCATGCGGCGGGGCCGAAGTGGCGAGCGGGAACTATAATGGCCGCACGTTTTATCAATGTCCCGCGGCTCAAGGCCCGGGGTGCGACCAGCCATGTGGTGTACAGCGGGAGCCCGATCTCAGCGGCTTGCTGCCATGCGGCTGGGCCGAAGTTGTGATCGGGTTTTAAAAAATGGACGCACGTTTTATCAGTGGCCCACGGCTCAATGCCCGGGGTGCGACCAGCCATGTGGTGAGCAGCGGGAGCCTTGCAGGCTCCTCGAGCTCGGGGTCAGGGATGCGGGGTGGGATCCCGATTGCCTTGTACTGCTCGTGTCTTGCATCGAGCCCCCATTAAGCGGACTCAGCCTTTCTTTGGCTGAGGCGGGTATCGTCCCGGTACATGGGATATTTAGCCGGGTGGGAATGTATGTTGCTGGTCAACGGTAGACACCCTGCGGTCACAGTTCGTTTGAGTAGTCCGCATGGTCATGCTGCCAGGTTGTGCCTGTGCCCGCCTGTGCGGGCTCCTCTCGGCCATTGAGGCCCGATCCCGGGTGCATTGTGTGCAGGCACAAGAAGGCGAGTATCTCTGTTGAAACAGCTGTTATGCCTCGACACGTTAGGATTGTTTCAGGCGAGCCCGTTTATGACACGCACGCTATATACCGCAAAGCAACATCCTAATACTTGGAATATGCTAAGCTGTTCACGATAACCAAGCCGAGTGTTACACGTTTCCATGTTTCCCTCTAGGCCCCAGCAAACACCTGATGCGGATGCTGTGTCCACGTTTCCCTCTAGGCCCCAGCAAACACCTGATGCGGATGCTGTGTTTGTTACAAAAATCATATTGTCAACTTGAGAAGATGGTTAATAATGATTGTAGATGAAATAGTGCGATGGATAGCATTACATAACTAGCAGGATGTTATTATTCCGCTCATGTGGAGTGTCTTGAAACGGTATAATTGTTTCACCAGTGTTTTTTTTTAAACAAAGCGTTCTGCTCCCACTCACGGACCCTCCGGTACTCAGCTATTTCCGGCCTCTCTTACACTCCAGCGCGTTCCTTCCAGGTTTTACTTGTCTCCCAAGGTCATTTCCGACAGGAAGAGCCTGTGGTCAAAGAACGCGTAATTCACCGACAGGCTGAAAGGCTTGTTTCTGTCTACGGTGAAACAAGCGACTCCTTGAGTTGGCAGTTCGAACCGCTGTTCGTTTAATTTAATTTTTGAGGGGTGACCGCAATTTTCCTCAAGAGGATAACAAACATTTTACAAGAGGAAACATCACATGTTCCCTTCTGCAAGCGACCATATAAAACCCAGATTTAAGCAAAAACGAAATGAGAAAGTGAGTCTTGCAGGCTGCACAAAACAGCTCGAGGCTCAGAAAGATGTCAATTAACCGGGTGCCTATGTCCACAATGCTCAACTCTTCCAGGCATGGAATAAAATCTGTTTGCAAAGCGGCCATGCAGAATCCAGGGTCGGTTTCAAGATAATCAATGTGGTCCTTGTGATCCTGTTGTCTTCCTTGAATTTGACTCTGAAGGCCGGAAGGAGTTTTGTATGGATTTGCCTATACAGGACATCACCCCTTTCCTGGTCTCCATGGGTCACCGTGGCCATTCTGACGTGGGCAGTGGCGTATCAAGGGTAAAGGGCCCCTTTCAAGCAAGGATAATGTCACCTCCCACGTCTTAATGCAAAAAATAAAATAAAAAACAACATTTGCCGCATAATGGGCTGCTCTAATCCCGGCACCCCGGTGCCACTGCACCAGCTGTTTCGTTGATAGCTTTGTCCCTAGTTGTGGGTCCATTTCCGTTCTACGAAATCCAGTGCGACTTCCTAAATGGATGTTCTTTAGTGAAGGGACAAGTATGCCCCTTTTATATTTGCATGTACACATAGCACTTTGTAAGTTCACCATCCAGCTGTGTGCAATGCATATAAGCTTTGAAAGACTGACACAGAATCCGCTCACAGAGCATTAATAGTGGAGCACACAATGATGTTGGTTTGCACACGTGTTGCCGTTTCCCCCTTTGTATAATTGAAATACATGCTACACGAGTTGTAGGAGATGGACAGTGATGGGAGGAGAGGGGTCCTGGGGGGCTCTTGTCAGAGGGGACTTGAAGAAAGGAAGGCATTAACATGCATATCACATGTTATGACTTGCATTCCAGTATGTGAGACCTGTTAGCTCCGGATCACCATGCATGTGTGTGGAATACAGTGTGAGTGGGGAATAGAGGGATGATTGAAACATCCCAAGAGCAATTTGCTGGATATTTGAAGTAAATAGGAAAGCCCTTTCCTACTCACTAAACACTAGAAAATAATTCTGAGGTTTCGGAGATACCTCGATACATACATTTTCCAATTTGCAATGGAAATTGAGCATGGCCTCCATGCTCTCAGGATAATGTGGTAAATAATTCAGTCTAGTCCCTTCAACCGCAAAATACGGGGGTCTGGTTTCGATAATCGGCAACCACGCTCCACGGCTTCAGGGTAAATTGTAAATCCCCCCGTATCTAACATATGAATATGTCCTTATGTAACATATGGCCTCAGTGTTTAAAATGGTTGTAAGTGGCCTTTGGTTACCGGCTACACCTCGGGGACACCCCTGGTCTTTGTGTCACAGCCTACCAGAGATGGGGCTGTGTTCCATTATGTTCAGTACTGATAACTTAACTTGAAGATGTCATCAGAGGATGACCCTACACCAGAATTACTGGTGAGCCTACAATGGACCTTAGTTTATTGAAAAAGAAGAATCACAGAGTCTTTTTCCGTGTTCACGATGTGGAAAGGTACCACAACAGCACATGTTATAAAATCCTTAATGGACTTGAGATTTTGATTTGCATTAAAATTCAAAAGCTTTTTAGAAAAAATTGGACGTAAATGTTACTGTGATTGTAGAGGCAGTAACAAATGGTCGGGACAGGAATTCCAGCAAAGAATTATTATGGAGATAAGACAACAACATTTTATGGCTGGTTAGTACGTAAAAAGCTGACTGAACAATGTAACGAGGTCAAGATATATTACACTTTTTGTCTGCATCAAAAGAGGTGGAAGGGTTACGTAAAAAGGTGTAGTTATTACGAGAAAGAAAATCAACAATCTTTAAAACTGCATTCAGCCTTTAAAGATGTGGTTTGATTGACAGTACACTAGACAGAAATACGAAACAGCTGATGAAGCAACAATTTAGTGCTTGGGTGTCCATTCTTTAGCAACTAGGCAGGAAGCAAGATGGAATTAATGTTAAAAGTGTCACCACCAGAGATTACAGAAAATATGAATGGAAAAACTATGTGAAAAGAAACAAAATGTTCACAAAGCTAACCCAGGAGTACAGGAAACTACTGCAGGCAGTTTTTCACATCTTAAAATATAAAGCCTATTTCCTTCCGCATCTCCAGGTGCAATGCATAACTTCCAGCACTCCCCACTTTTCCATTGGACTCTCCAATCAATCTGAAACAGGAGGCATATTTCAGGTCCAGAAAAACAACCTTGCAAATGAGTTGCTATGTCTAAATCCAGAATTTGAGCAGGGGAATGTAGTGTTTATTAAGAAAGCGCAAGGTGACTCCTTTTATACACATCATAGCCCCATCATGCAGCTACACGGAAGCGGTTTGGGGGAAGACACAGCCCTAAAATGGCTCCTTCTTCCGATGTCCCGGTTCGGTCCATACCTTTATCTCAGACAGGTTTTGGAGTTTGCTCTAGATCAGATGGCCGGGATGAACTCCCTTCCTCTCACGAAAGTCTTTGATGTATTGAGACAGAGTGAAAGTGGGTTGGAAAACAGACGGAACGGGGGCGGGCACGTTTCACCTGCTCTTGCAAACTCTCACAGCTCTAACAGGGCGCCAGGGGAGCACAGCGCTCTGTCACTTGAGAAGCATCCGGGTACGTACTCCCCAGGCGTTCCCCAGCACCACCGCGCGGCAGAATCTAGGTCACCGCGATCCCTTCCTGAAGAGTCAGTACATCCAAACGGCAAAAGGTTTAATTAAGGTAAGAAAGACTATCACCAAGACCACTGCGTGATCTGGAGCCGCCAAACGTCTCGTTCCCCCCCGTAAAATATCACTGACCCCCTTTTAGAACAGAAGTGGTTTGCCTTGAAAATGGAACTCCTTTCGATTTCAAACTGTTAGCAGATAAAGATCCTTTAGATTAAACGCTTACGCATATATCTAATCACTGAAATAGTTCACAAAACGCTGCAGAAACCGACACCCAGCTGATGAATGTACAAGTGGAGGGAAATTAGTGCAATACAGGGCAGACACTCAAACACAAGAACAAACGTAAGGCAGGCAATGTTGGCACTTGTGCATGTACCGGAAGCAAAGACATGGTAAGGGGTAGCATAAAGTGTGTTACAAGTGGAAAGTGACGGGTGCTTGTTACAATAAAGTACCACAAACGGGTAGAAGGATAATATTGCTATAATTGGGAGACTCCCCAACCACAAGTAACACACGTAGTCAAGGAGAATAGAGTTTCTATATTAAAAAAGTCTTCCGACAGATAAGAGAGGGCATCCAGTAAATTTGGAGGTGTCTTTGAAGGAGGAGAACTTTGAGGTCAGTTTGAAGGCCTGAGAGGAGGAGGTGTTTCCGAGAGGGATAGTAGGGAGATGAGTTAAGAAGTGACTCTAAATCACACACCCCTAAGTGCTATGTTCATTAGCAGAATTAGCATGTGGATATTGGACTTAGTTTCAAGACATTACACTCCTGCAGCGGGCGCTGGAGGTATGCAAGTAGGTGCTCCACCTAACTCCTTACGAGAATGTATAGTGGGCAAAATAGTTCTGGTAACTCAGGTGTGTACAAGTGGTGAATGGTACTGCGATACACTTATCAGACTGTCAAACATAAGAACAAACGTTACGTACGCTATGGTGCTATTGCGCAAGTATCGAAACAAACACAATGCAAGAGGTAGCAAACAGTGTATTACCAGAGAGAAGTGACGGGTGCGTGTCGCAATTGAGTACCAACCTCAGGGGGAGGGATATCACTGCAACGAGGGGCGGACTAGCAAACCACTGGAAAACACTGGAATGACACTTCCAGAGGCAGTGAGATTAGAATTTCTATTTGAAACGTCGTTCTTCAGATAATAGAGAAGACTCGAGTAAAACTGGGAAGTGTGAAGGTAATGTTGACAAGCTAGTATAGTAACTCCAAACAGGCTTGGCCTGGGTAGCGCGTGGGGCATTGTAGGCCCCTGTCTCATTGCCGAGGATCCGGAGTGGTAGTTGGAAGGGGGGCAGGGCTTCTAATTAAGGTTTCTGTCTCCAAAGCAGGAACAGTGCTGGAGAACCGCCCGACGCACATGGGGGGGACACCTGACTATCAACAGGTATAAAGGTCATAGCACACTGGGTCCCTGGATATGGGGCGGGAAGGTTACACCCATGAACCGTGATAAAATTAGTACCAGTGAGCGAATATCAAGAACAAATTATGATGGTACTGCTATTTGTGTAAGGATTCTGCTGCACCTGCACAACATCACACATATTGGGCTTTTGGGCACATGCTATATGTTCCACATACACTGATGAGAGATAGCCTCACACCTTCAGCAGGGCCAACCATGATCTGTCTAGAGGGGCGGGTAGTGGTTTCAATAAGACACCGCCATCAGTGAATGCTGCTAGGCGGCAAGAAGAGGAAGGTTGTATAGGACTGTCACCACCCACTTTCCTGCTTCCTAGTATACACGAACAGTGGCGTGGCGCAGGGCGACGCACTCCAAGGTTCGGTCAGGATCAAGGTGATTCAGCAGCTATGGATCGCAGTCAGATGGTGAGGGACCGGCAGGCTAGGGCAATACAAAGGCGGAGGCTAGTTGTGCGTGTACATTTCCTAGTGTCCCACCAGCCAAAAGCACTTTGTCATGACAAAGGGAGCACAATAGGGGGTTTAGCAACCAGCATTGCAAAAATTTCCAGGACCAACGGTCATGCGAGTAGGTGTGAGATTTGGTAGCTGTATAAGATGGTGTGCAGTGCCCGTTGAGATGCCAGCAGCTAGGTCTGGGCTAGAAAGGGAGGCATGCGCGAACACAGCTTAGGGGAAGCTGCCTCTCACTACTGAGATAGTTTGGTTGGGATCCTCAGCAGGCACTGGAACAGCTTGAGATAGAAATGGCGGCAATCTTTCAGGGGGGAGTGTTCCCCCTCCCCATCAATTTGGCATACACTGGGGAGGCATGACTTTACTTTCCTGGGTAGGGCGGCACCGCTGTAAGCAATGAAGTCCTCCTTGGGTAGAATGAGCAGCTAATTTCGTTGAGTATTAGTAATGGTGCAATAATTAAGTTGCGCAGTGTTTGTAAACAATTACACAAGTGGTGACAAGATGGCGTCCCTTTTACTCACCAGGTTGTCAGGTGTGGCTGCGGGGACACTCATACGTTGCTAGGTTGGCACAGTGGGCAACGCACGGGGCTTGGGCCCAGGTTTTCGCACGGACACAGTTGTATGGGGGCTCCCGCGAGAGGGAGGACCAGGCGAACAACAACTCTCACTAGGGGACCCCCTCACATGTCCTGATTATCCCATGCAAACTGATATAGGGACTATCAGCAATAATTGGGGCCATACGAGCGAGTGTGGTCGGAGATTGCTCCACGTAGGGAATGGCGGGGTGCCAGGTCCATAGCTGCGGTAGAGCATTCATGCAAAAGGGCTCAACGTGGCCACGCAGAAGTTCACTGAATGGAAAAGCTTGGGGTCCATCAAGCAGGCACTACTACAGGCAAAAGTGGAAGGCTATTATTAAGAGGATGGCGTGCACCTGTCCAAAGTCGGGATGGATATGTTTCTCCTTGATATACAGGATGCACTGGAAGCTGCGAGATGTAAGTAGGGAGCTCAGAGGTGGGGGGCTCTGTCATCGACAGCAGCCTCCTCCAGAGCTGTGGCGGAGTTACAGGGCGATCTGGAGGCAGACGGGTACAGTAAGGGTACCTCTGCGGCAGACTGGTACAGTAAGGGTACCTCTGCCTGGCACAGTAAGGGTACCAGAGCCAAATACCTGGAGCCGCATGAGGTTCCGGGAAACCGCGACGGCGCCCCGTTACTCCTTCGGGCGGTTGGGGGGCCTGAACCAACCGGGGGTGTGCCACACCGCTCCGCCCTGAAAGGGTCTGGAATATAAGATAAGGATCTACAAGGTGCTGCACTGTCCGGGCGTCGACCCACCGTGCTGGCTGGCTCATTAGGCGGGTGGGGCAGCGAGGGGTTGCCCGCCCTGGATCGCCCGTAAGATAACCCACTAACGGCATACTCTTGTTGTATGAAAATAAACCTGCAGCAGTTCTTTACCCATAAACAATGTGTCCAGTGTAAATATTGTAAGGGCAAAATGTGCATGATGTTGGGTGGGAGCGGATGACGGTGTGGGCACTATTGTGGTTATGTTAAAAAAACACAGATTAACTCATAACACAAAATGAAAGTCGTGATGGCACTTTCAGCCGAAAGGTCGCTGCGCACCTGATTGACAGTGCAGGTTCTGTCTAGAGACCCTGTCCTGTTAATCACAGCGTGACACAAGCCCTCTCACCCCCCCTGCAGCTTGGGGACATTCAAATGGGCGCTGCTGGAATCTTCACCAGCAACTCCAGAAAAGGATTCTTCAGCCGAGTTAATTAGAAGCTGCTCGGAAGCAGAGCGGCCTCTGCCCTGCACTGGATCAGAGACTTAACCTGAGCCTGCCGTGCCATGGATCAGGGTACCGGTACTCTCCCTGGCTACAGAGAAGTGCGGTACTGACGGCAAAAACCTTCAGAAGTGCCGGTACTCAGTACTGGTGAGTACCGGCCCATTTAAAGCACTGATCATCCCATTCCCCTTTCCCTCCTGGGGCCACAGACCTGGCCGAGTTACCTCTCGTTCAGGGCTCCGGTACTGAGGAGGAGCTGAGAACTAGCATCTGAACTTGTCTCACAGGAAACCAGGTTTGAGGACAGGAGGCGCAGCTAGTGGTTCTGTAAAAAACATAAAACAATCCATGTCCCTATTGCACACAGTGGACGGCTTAGAAGAACCCCTGCAGTAGCATTAAGATCAGTACTTGTGACCTGACAGAGGCAGCGGCTGGCAAGACAACCAGGGGGTCTTGGGGGGCAGCCGAGCATAGGGAGGTCTGCCCCCCGGGATGTTTGGGGAATGGGAGCGCCACGGGACTCTGCTCCGCCCCCTTTTGGGCTGGTTGTGCTGTTTGGGCTGTTTGGGCTATTTTGTAGGCCAAGGGATATTTATTCCTCCATTTTGGGTGTTCCTGTCACCATTTTGAGTATTCCCGGTGGCTGGTCCCCAGTCTTTCTAGAATTTTTTCTAATTTAGTGGAGAGAGGCCTTTTTTACTCCCTTTCATGTCCCAGCTCCCTCACATTGGCCGGGTTTTTTCCGTCCAGGCTTAGTTTCCACTAGAGCGGCCAGGGCATTTGCCGGTGTTAGTGACGACGGGGGACTCCACAGGGAGGAGAGCCTCACCGCGGCGGCGGCTTACGGGGGACGAGGGAGAACCCCAGAGGTAGGCGGGCCTCGGCGCTGCGACGCCTTGCATGTCATTCTATGCCGGTAAGAATTGGGTTGCTCCCGCTCCGGAGAGCGAACCTGAGGGGGGTATGTGGGCGCAGGCCCCTTTATTAGGAGAGGCGACTGCGTTTTCGGCTTCTGGGGATGGGGGGGAGGGATAATTCCCTGTTTGGGATCAGGGGGGGGGCAGCTTGTGTTTGTCTCTCATAGGCACATTTCGAACCAACGTTTTGGACGGGGGTATATAATATAAGTAAATACATGTATGTGGGGGGGTATTCTTCCATCCACTTCGGATTTTTTATGAAGGTGTTTTTACAGGGGGTGAAATTCGCCAATGCCTCAGTATAAGTTATGTTCTTCTTAGGACCGGGGCAGTTTTTTGGGTGCGGCTGGCAGGGTCCCGGGTAGCTTTCCCCCCCAGGGCTGTCACACTCGATTAGAGAGGGCTGGACCACATTGGATCCCAACGGGCGTTTTACGATTGATTCTCCCCTCTATCTTCCTTTTTGCGATATAACTTGGGTGAACTACAACAAGCGGAGGCTGGGGCTTTTCAGATGGGGGGGCTGAAGGTTCTCTGCCCCCCTCCCTGTTTCTTTAATTTCCTGGCTGTCAGAGCAGCGGCCACAGTGCTGGGGCTGCGTGTCACGCTTATATCATTATTTGGAGGTTTATGTCATATCAATTTTGGGGGTCACCTCATTCTCTTTTCTCGGAAGTGGAGCGGCTTTGTCTCCCCACTTATAGAGGCTTAGTTAAGCAAAAGCAGGCTCCGGGGAGATTGGGATGGCAGATTTGAATACAGGCAGGGACCAACACACCGGACCATATAAGTGCAGCGGTATCACTTTGGCAGCTTTCCCGACACGGGAGGGCACGGTACGGCCCCATTGCACCGTGGTGAAGAGAAGGCGGGGCCCAATGCGGCCGGGCTGGAGCGTCGGGGGATCACAAGATCACTGCCCCACGTAGGCCCTGTACGACTTCGGCGGTGCACCTGGATTTCAAGATCACTGCCAAATGTAGGCCCGTGCGGCTTCGGCGGTGCACCTGGATCACAAGATCACTGCCAAATGTAGGCCCGTGCGGCTTCGGTGGTGCACCTGGATCACAAGATCACTGCCAAATGTAGGCCCCGTGCGGCTTCCGCGGTGCACCTGGATCACAAGATCACTGCCACTTGAAGGCCCCGTGCGGCTTCGGCAGTGCACCTGGACCACAAGATCACTGCCCCACGTAAGCCCTGTACGACTTCGGCGGTGCACCTAGACCACAAGATCACTGCCATGTGTAGGCCCCGTGCGGCTTCGGCAGTGCACCAGGCAAAGAGGGATAGTACTCCCCATTGCGACAAGCGACTCAGAAGGCAGCTTTTAGGGTATGGTACGTCTGGAAGGTTATGGACCACAAGATCAGTACCTCCCATAAGGGGGTCAGTACTCTCCCTGGTGTAAATGACACAGAAAGCTCTTTTAGGATATGATATGCTGTAAGGTTACAGTACGGTTTTTAATGGTGGGCAAGAGTATAGGGTTAAAGGTGGAGCGAATTTGGTGGGAGCTATGGCACAATTGGTAAGTGGTGTACTTTTCTGGGTCACAGTTTCAAACAATAGGATTCTGGTTCCTGTGGACGCTTTCAAAGGATGATGAGAAGGGGCAGGTGAGCATGAGGGTAGGCGGGAAATGCTGCTGCGTATGGGGGACACAGGGAATATCACTGGGGGGGGGATCTCACCATTTGTTCATGACATTTTCCAGGATCATTCATCAGGCAGGCGGACTGAAAGGTCAGTGGCATCCGGACAGCCGAAGTGAACAAACAGAGACAAAGGGCGGGCGCCAGCATGGACACAGTTCGGGCACCAGGTAAACGTGCAGCAGCATAATTAGGGTGTCGCGTGTATTTGAGGAAGGGGCTTTTGCATGAGAGGTCAAGATGGGGTGAAGGTACGAAGGAAGGAGAGTGCTGTGCTGAGGGTCATTAGTGGCAGGGATATTGCGATAAAGGCAGGCGCATGGTGTTTGTTTATATTACCCGAGTCACTGGGATCTTGTTTTACTTGGTTTTGTGGATGTATGGTACCACAAATTTACGTTAATGGCCGGGGGAAAGAGGCTCACGCTTGGTCCCAAGGAGCTATAGCTCAGTGGTACGTCTTGTGCCTCTGTGGGCACAGGCTTCCACAGGACAAAGGTTTCTAATCCTGCCAGTTCTTTGACTCTTAAGAACGTTGGGGTCAGTGGTTGCTTTCCATCCAAGGTAATTCAGCAGGGGGTGGCCCGCTTAGAAGGTGCACTGGGGGAAGGGGCCTGTGGCAGCTACAGTTTTTGGAACTGGAAGGTCATGGGCGGCAGGGTATTTTGAGGTAACATGTCACTGGGGAGAAGTGATCATGGTGGGGTGGCCAGTTCTCTTCTGGATGCCTGGTTATCTTGGGGCGCTCAGGTGGGTCTTAGGGGTAACATTTGGCATCAGTGCTATGACAATGACTTCAGTGCCTAGTGAGGAGGGTATACATAGTGAACAGCCGCCATGTTTGGGTTAAAGGGGGTTTTGGGTACATGGGAGCCCAAGAGCAGATAGTTGGTCACGTTTGAGCTGTCATAATTAGGACATTGTGATCTAACCTGTGTCCATGGTGGTCTGGTTATGGTGTTGATAAAGCAAAATGCAATAAGGGATCAGGCGATTTGGTGATTTGGGGCAACAGAGCAGACAGCTGGACCCAGGTTCGGGGCTGTCGAATACAGCTGGACCCAGGTTGGTGGCTGTTAAATATGGCTGGACCCAATTTGGGGGCTGTCAAATACGGCTGGACCCAGGTTGGGGGTTGTCTATCAACTACAGCTGGACCCAGTTTGGGGGCTGTCAAATACAGCTGGACCCAGGTTGGGGGCTGTCAAATACGGCTGGACCCAGGTTGGGGACTGTCAACTACAGCTGGACCCAGGTTGGGGGCTGTCAAATACGGCTGGACCCAGGTTGGGGGCCGTCAAATACATGCTGGTGAGATGGAGCCTGTGGCCATGGTGGCCTGGTTACTAATGGTGATGGAGCACAGGCGGTTAATTCGACAAGTCGCCCAGTACGGCACTACCATATGCTCGAGGAGCGCAGAGTTGACCCTTGCGGTACCTGGGGCAACTTTGTGGATACATGGCCAAAAAAGGGGTTGGCACTGGTTCTAAATGCTGCCAGAGGTAGCTGGGCAGGCTTGAGGAGCTCAGAGTGCAGTCTTGGGGTACCATTGGTAAAACAGCACACAGATGGCCAGTACAGCAGTGCACATGCTGGAGGTTGTAGTGTCGATAGCTGGGGCACACTGGGCAGCATATACGTCAAGTGATCCAGTACGGCACTAGCAGGCATAAGCATCAACAATGATAATGTGGCCATGAGGGCACGGCTGATTGATGGCGATTACAGCTGACAAGCCTGTTATGCAGTGCCAGAGAAGGCTTGACAGTTATGAGAGGCATGGGTGAACTTGAGGAATAGTTGACACCATAAAGTCAGCCGGATCTGCACGGCACAGTATTTCCTGGGGTATGGCACTGTGGTCGGTGACCAGTGAGGTCCTGTGTTCCGGTAGGGATTAGAGAGGATAAGCCCGGTTCCACAGACTGCCGGAGGAGGGGGGCAATGTAGGCAGCTCAGGGGCACACACAGAGCGCTTTTGCAACAAGGAGAGCAGTTGAACTTGTACGGGGCACGACTCGTGGGCATTGTATTTGATACGGTAGCCAAAAGGGGGCATACTTAGCTGGGGGGTTAGATGTACCGAGCACTTTTCCAGGGGCTGTCGGAAGGTACGGGTCAGTGTTTTGGGTGGCCAGGGCCTAGCCTAGGGGCCCGTTACGACTTGGGCGGACGGGCCCGGTATGGCGTTACTTCTGCTGGGTTGGTATGCGCAGGTGGAATTTCGAGGGCATGTTATCGGCGTGTTATGCAACGGATGGGGCTCGGACATCGCTGTTGCTTTCTTCGTCTCACAGTTTGGTGATTTCCTGTATCGTGTACATGGTTACAGAGCTTGCGGGGTGGTCCTGCTTCGCAGGGCGCCTGTGAGTCAAGTGACCAGAGTGAGGAGTGCCGATCAGTTCGGTTTCTTTGGCATCCGTCACCTGGGATGGGGGCCATTGCGTGGGACAGCAGAGAGGTCCGCAGCGGGAGTAGTTGCTGGTCAGGGATGTTGAACGTTTGGCAGACTAGTGGGGTTCAGTTTTTGGGGGGGCTGGGGAGGGGTTTTTTAGGAGTGTGGACCCCCCCCCTTTTTCTCGCCGGAGGCTGGGGCATATGTGCAGAGGTTATTCAATAATTGACTTGCGCGTGGCTCTGGAAAACCCTATAGTTGTGGTTTTGTCCTGCTCCTCTGGGAGGCGATCCTGGGGTTATGTAGTGGGATGTTTTCTGTAGTAAGCTTAGGGGTTGCCGTCCGGGGACAGCCTTTGTACTGATTGTCATGGCCTCAGCGAATCGGAGAGGGTTTGGTGGGGCTGCAGGGAGCAGGTATGTGGTTTGTTTTTGTGGCTTGGGCTCTAGGAAGTGTGGCTCTTCCCTGTGTGAAAGTTTTCTCTGGGCAGGGGCTTGTTACGGCGCAAATGGGGGGGCAAAGGGGTGAATTGGTCCTAGGTTAACCGGGTTGCTGTGGAGCTTCTGGCACTCAGGGTATTGGGAGGCTGGCCATGGGTTCGGAGCATAGCGGGCATAAGTTATTAGGGAGTCGGGCATGTACTGCTGTTAGCAATGTGTACGGGTCAGAGGGGGAGTTTTTCTAGATATTTCATTTTCTGAAAGATTCTTTGTTTTTCAGGTTCGGCCATAGTTGGAGGCTCCTGGGTGTCTGTTTTGTTGCTGGAGGAGTCATTGGTATTGGGGGACCAGCACGAACGAGAGGCGGTTTTTGTGTTTCTTGTGACTCTCTAAATATTTTTTGCACATGGCATCGTGTAGGAGAGGGGGCCTGGGGGTGAGGTAGCTGCTACCCTCTATGATAAGCTGTTGTGGGCGGGGGTAGGGGTTAGGATTTTACGTACAGGTGAGTTATGTCAACAGTTGAGCGATGGCCAGGTGGGTTGAGTACTGGCCATGTGGGGCATCGGTTGGGTCTGTACACATGGCAATAGGAAGGCATGGAAGGGGTTTATGCGGCCAGGACTTCTTTTCTCGATGCTCATGTGGCTGGCATTATCCCTGCATCGTAGGATTGTTTTAGGGTTTTTAGTAGTTTCCTTTTCTCGTCGGATCGGAGTGTCAGGTGCAGGTTTCTTTTGCTGAGTCTCGATTGGTTCCCCGTTTTTGGGGGGGCAGAAAAAGGGGGAGTTTACCCCCCCTTTTTCTGGGTGGCGGTTGGCCCTCAATTTGACATGTTTTAGCCAAGTTTATTCGTTATTGACAGAGGCAATCCAGGCTGAAAGGGTACGGGTAGACAAGTTCACGAGGTAGGATCTTTAAGGTGCTTTAGGAAATTAGGTTAGTGACAGGTTAATAGTCGTAAAGGTTAAGGTTGAAAGGTCAAAGGTGAAAGGGTAAAGTTCAAAGTTCAAAGGGAAAGGTTAAAATGTCACACCAAGGGTTAAAAGGGTAACGTTCAAAGGTCAGCAAAGTTCAAAGGTCAAAGTTCAAAGTTCAAAGTGAAAGGTTAAAAGGTCACACCTAGGGTAACGTTCAAAGGTCAAAAACTGAAAGGTCACAGTAGGTGGTACTAAATGGCAGGTTTTAAATGTTGTGTGGGAGAACCTTAGGGTGGGGGTAGCGTAACATAGGTAACAGCTTGTATAGTGAGGTTGTAGTTTTGTAAGGCATTAGGCCAAGGGCCTTGTAATTGTGATGTGCACCTGTTTCAATAAAAGCGGCCTTTTTCACACTATTTCGGTGTCGGTGGTCTGTGTCTCTCCCCATATTCCCCAAGGGGGTCTTGGGGGGCAGCCGAGAGTAGGGAGGTTTGCCCCCCGGGATGTTTGGGGAATGGGAGCGGCACGGGACTCTGCTTCTCCCCCTTTTGGGCTGGTTGTGCTGTTTGGGCTGTTTGGGCTATTTTGTAGCCCAAGGGATATTTATTCCTCCATTTTTTCTTTGGTTGGCTTTGTACTGGAACAGGTGTGCAGGGTATATATGTGTTGGTGTTAGGGTTGTCGCTTGAAGCAGGTGCAAGGGCAGTTGGCACTCAATTTGACATGTTTTAGCCAAGTTTATTCGTTATTGACAGAGGCAATCCAGGCTGAAAGGGTACGGGTAGACAAGTTCACGAGGTAGGATCTTTAAGGTGCTTTAGGAAATTAGGTTAGTGACAGGTTAATAGTCGTAAAGGTTAAGGTTGAAAGGTCAATAGTGAAAGGGTAAAGTTCAAAGTTCAAAGGGAAAGGTTAAAAGGTCACACCAAGGGTTAAAAGGGTAACGTTCAAAGTTCAGCAAAGTTCAACGGTCAAAGTTCAAAGTTCAAAGGGAAAGGTTAAAAGGTCACACCTAGGGTAACGTTCAAAGTTCAAAGGTCAAAACCTGAAAGGTCACAGTAGGTGGTACTGAATGGCAGGTTTTAAATGTTGTGTGGGAGAACCTTAGGGGTGGGGGTAGCGTAACATAGGTAACAGCTTGTATAGTGAGGTTGTAGTTTTGTAAGGCATTAGACCAAGGGCCTTGTAATTGTGATGTGCACCTGTTTCAATAAAAGCGGCCTTTTTCACACTATTTCGGTGTCGGTGGTCTGTGTCGCTCCCCATATTCCCCAAGCAGGAGCTGTCTGCATCTGCGGATTGGGATTTGAGGATTTGGATCGGAAGAATGGGATCGTTGGGGTTTGCCTGGTGGAACAGAGTGGAGCAAAGTGGAGTAGGGCGTCGGACATTAACAGGCACCACTAATTGAGGCCTGATTCAAGATGCTGACGGATAACGGCTGGAACATAAATCCCGGTCGGAGCGTGGCCGTAGCAGAAACAAGCTGAGGTCCGACCCTCAAGCCCTGACACTGAAGCCCCCCAGATGAATCTATTCCAGGTCACACTAGTGGGGGCACAGAGAAAGCAGAGGTAGGCTCGCAACCCGCAAGAGAGGCTGCAACCAGTGTGACGGTGGGAGAGGCTGCAACCGGTGTGACGCGGTAAGGTGAGCAAGATCCTTATGTTTGAGCGCAGCAGCTGTAGTCTGCGCCACACAATAGTGAGCCCAGGCCCCCACGAAAGTGGCCCAGGTAGGTCTGGATGCAGTTTGCGGGGAACCTGATAAGCTCCCGCTCGAGTGCCAATTTTCAGAAGCTGTGGGCCACCATTTCCCACATGCAGATGCTGCACTATTGCTGCCCCACACATAATATAACATGCTTAGCCCTGCTTCGTGCTCTGTGCCCCTGTGCCCTTCAATGCCTGCTCATTGGCTACTGTTTGGGGTTGGGGGGATTGTGGAGTGCTAGCAGAGCCAGCATAACAGGGGAGTGAGCAGAGGCCTCTCCGTGGCAATCAGTGGCGGTGAACAATTTGGTACTCTGTTAAAATCAGAGGATTGCTCATATCAGAGGGAGCCCTTGGAAAATAGGAAAAACAGAATCAGGAGAAGCATTGTGTGGCCACATAAAAGGAAATGAGCATTTAGTGGCTACAAGAAGGTTTTTGGAGGGAAGTCCATGACTGGGAGCAGGGCTTTTTTTCTTCTCCTTGATATTTATTTATTAATTGATCTGGTACAAAACTGTAGGAACAGAGGTCACCATGCGCTCGTGCCCTCCTGTGTAGAGTGGTTGCAGGACACGGGAGAAAGCGACACCACGCAATATCAGCTTTTCTACCACCTACAACTATTGGGAGGAAAATAATTTACAAGGAAGACCTATTCAGTTGAAATCTAAACATTAAACTATAGGTGAAACTATAGAAAAAGATAAGGAATCCATAACGCCGCATAACAGTGAACCATTAGGTCAGGCCGGGAAAGAGCGCCTTTCCCCCCCACAGGAAGGAAGAAAAAACGTCAAGTTTTGTCAACTGTAAAAAACACAAAAGTAAAATCCACTTGGGATACGTAACCATTAATCTCACCAGTGTACCGAATGTTTGAAAAATTAACTAAAATTCTGCATAAATTTTAGATCCAGTGGGAGCAATGTTGTCTAATAAAGAGGATATATGCTTCTGCCATCACCGATCACACCAATCATGTAAGGCAAAATGACTATAATGGACCAAACTAATAGCATTATAGATCTGATTGGGACAGAACTAAATCAGGAATTAATGGAAAACAAAGATCCTCAATGGGGTACTGTCTTGCTTGGGCCTTTCAGATAATACAGCTCCCACACGATGGCTAATAATCCCTTCAAAAAAACGTTTACAGTGATTTTAGAATCTAACTTTATAGTTGATTTTTTGATAAGATGAAGTTTTTATGGCTTTTATATTGTTAGATTTTAATTAATCAACAATAAACTTATTACTACTGGTGATAAGATATCATGGTCTAGTAATACAGTGGACCAGATATTCTTCACGTTTGTGATGAGGTTTCCTATCCGCCACACTCTTAATCAGGCCTTTAGTATGGAAATGCAGAGATCAAGCAGGAAGGAGAAGTATTAGTTTAGAGAGCCTTAACAAGTTTGATATTGTGGTTTTTGGTGTCAGGAACGTTTATCAATTTGGTCTCTATACATGGGCAGAATCAAAGAGATGTGAATAGAAGAGACAAGCAGTCTCAAAAAATACTTCAAGGTGATATGAAGTGCTGGACATTAGGATCGAATAGGGATGACAATGAATAGACATCAGGCATTTTGTCCCTGTCCTCAGAGAGTTAGTGGTTCCAGGGAAATATCCTTAGTAGGTGTCTCATTTATCATTAGTGCCTCAGGGACTTGGACTATGCTAGGTTGGTGGAGTGGTCAAGGATTACTTGAGGAGTAGTTTTTGTCCTAATGCATAATCATTCGGTAATCAAAGTCAATAAAGGGCAACGTTATTTCTTTTTTAAAAATAAATGTCATTTATTCCCATTCTCTTTAAAACATGAAAAGTAAGGCTGTGAAAATGAGATAAAACCTAGTAGAACTAAAAGGCATATGAGGTGAGACAGGATCCCACATATGTGACACAGGCTAAATGCAAATTATGTTTATGCTAAATGTTCTTTCATTGGGACTCAATGTAATGCAGGCCAAGGACTCATATCATCACATTGCCTCAATATGTCTTAATCTGCCTTGTGGATTTAAAAGCCTAGCTACGTTTTACAGGATTACTCTATTTTTGTTTTCCATGCTTTTGGTCAATTGATGCTACTATGTTTCCCTAATGCCTGGGCCAGATTACTTAACAGAAGAGTAAGGTTTCATGAAGGTAACTCAGTGGGTCCATCTGCAGAGGCAGGGATTTTTCTAAACCCCACCTAAAGTGGAAGTCAAAAATATAGCAAGCACTGATGAAGCCAAACAGGACTGGCTTTAATGTGTGAAGACGTAGAAACACAGGCACATACAGTGCTGTTTGGATGCGTTAGCACATTAAAGCCAGATCTATTCACGTTGCCAGTGCTTTTACAAGAAGTAGCAACACTTCAAAAAGAAAAGAAAACTTTTCCTAAGGAGTGAATATAAAATGTAAGGACAAACAGTACTAGATAAGAGCTTGAAAGTTCCTACGCCCCACCATCCTTGCAAAACTACAATGTGTGCTCACTAAAGTATGCTTTTCTCTCAAGTTGCAGAAGTAAGCGATTAGCATTTCAAGTAAGAAGGATCTTTCACAATAAATTTTTTTCATTCCTTTATTTCCGTTAATAAAACAACTAATAGTTTAATATCGATGAGATGCATCCACAAAGGCAAAAAGTTCCTGTTTAGTCGCTTTTGAGATATTACATATTTTGAGTAAATTATACAAGCTGCCAAACCATTGCCAGAAGAACGGGAATCCTAAACAATACCACTATTGATGACAAAATCTGCCATTTGTCATGTACGGTCTGCTTCAACTGAATGGATCTGGCATGGCCTGAATTACAGATAAGTCTCCTTGGGGCATATGTATGAATATCCGGTTTTGCGAATCTCAAATTGCGATATTTTGCGATTCCCAGTTTGAGATTCGCAAATCGGGATGTATTTAAAAAATCGCTAATGAATAGCAATTTCTTAAAAATCGCAAAAAAGTCTCAGAAACATGATTTGTGATTCCTTAGTTGCGAAATCCGTAAATTAAGAAATCGCAAAAATGGGAATCTGCAATACAGGTGCATCCTGATGACATCACAACCAGGAAATGGGAGTGATTTGCTGCACCTGATTGCCTGAGCCACAGTTAGAGGCTGTTTGGAGAGTGTGAGGAGTCAGCCCAGCAGAGGAACAATCCCAAAGGAGTCCCAGAAGCAACATGATGGCAAGGAGGGAGAAAAAAGGAAGAGGAAACACAAATTCTCTGACAAGGAGCAGGAGGTGCTCATAGAGGAGATGGTTTGCAGCCATGAGCTCCTCTTTGGGAAAAAGGCACTGCGGGTCCCTGAGTCCAGGAAAAGAAAGATCTGGCTGGACATTAAAGAAAAAGTAAATGCTTTGGGTGTGACTCATCGCAGTGTGGAAGAACTGCGAAAGAGGTGGCATGATATGCAGCAAAGTTCGAAGGAGAGGGTGGCAGCCAGACTGAAGGAGTCAAACAAGACTGGGGGAGGATCATCCATAGCAGCAGATCCAACACCCCATGAGGAGCTGGTTGAGTCAACCCTCTTGCCTGAGAGCGTCAGTAGTGTGGCTGACATAGACAGCTCCGACCCTGCATCCAGCAGCCAAGGTAAGATGCATGCCAAATATATCTGCACAGATCCCCATCCCATGCACACATTCAGGAATGCGCAAAATAGAAACAACACATGTCACTCCGGTCCACTTCTTACAGTACACCCAGCAATGCATCATGGGAGACGTAGTCAGATGTATGATAGTGTGTCCATGAGACATAGGAAATTAAATGCAACATGTGGATCAGTGATAAGGGAATAAGACAGTGTCAGAAGTTAGCCAAAACAAATTGTTGAAACTTTATTGAGTGCAAAATGCAGACAATGACACAAACTCATTTATTCCCCTTTACATCCACAGCACAATCCAGGACACTTGATGACAGTGCAAAGGGAAATGAGTTTGGAAATGTTGAGGACCAGGCTGATGATGGGGACTGAAGTGAAGAGACAGAGCACACAACCATCATGTGCAGGAAGCGCACATACGTGCCCCCACTGCCACCATTGGAGGATGACATAGAGGCCACAGGGGAGGAGAGTGAGCAAAGAGAGGCAAGGCAGGGTGTGTCACACATGCGTGGGCAGGAAACCCCACAAATGAGTTTACCACAACAGACACATGCAGGTCAAGGCCCAGGACCAGCACTGCCACCAATGAAGAACAAACAGTCTTTGCCGGTCTTGAAAACAGCATGCTTCAGGTACTGCGCCTGCAACAGAAATCATTGCGCTCTATTAATAGGCAACTCAGCAGACTCAACAAGAATCAGCGCTACATGGGGGAGGGCATGGCAGGTGCCATACGTGACCTCTGTGTCACTTTGAAGCAAGACCAAGACGCAAGGGACAGAGCTGCCCAGCGTGCCAATGCACGTCTGCATAAATACACAAAGGCGGTGAACCGCCTGTGCACCACCACCAGCAACTTGACTCGTCACAGCATTACCATGCAGGTGGAAATGTCACACTTCTGCCACGACATTGCAAGAGGCCTGGCGCAGGTCACCAGTGCAGTTGAGCAGATGCAGATGGCAAACTCAGGTGGCACAGCACTCATGGTCTCTGGGGAGAGTGAGGAGACATCAAGTAAGAGTAGCAACACACCAACATTGCCAAATGCAAGAAGGCGCAGTGGCAGACAGGGTGCAGTACCTAGGTACCCAACGGAGGGCACACAGCCTGGAGACCGACCAGCACCAATCCGTCACCGAAGGAGGTGAACTATACAGTTAAACAGTTGCATCAATGGGTGATGCAACCCATAAATATAAATGTAACACTTTTTTGGGAACTACCTGCACTGTGGACATGACATGTGCTGGGTACAGCAACAGTGAATGTGTTTGAAATATAAATATTTTGTGGGTAACAAGGACCCCCTGATTTGGATCGTACTCCTGGGTCAGGGAAAACAATTTTTGTGCAAAGGTATCTACCCAGGCAGACAATTTAGGACAGAAAGCTGGCGATTGAAAAAGACACATATTCATGAACATCTAAAAAGTAAAGCAATGGACTGAAATGATATCAAAGGGTTGATTGTTAATATAATCGTAAAATATGTATGGATACATATGATTCAATAAAAAGATGGTTACATGATATGAGTAAACATGACTTCATTGGACAATGGATATAAAACAAACATATCAATGTACATAAAATGAGGGATAGGGGGTATTTTCTTAAAAATAATTTCTCCAATACAAAAAGTATCTGGGGCTGTGTGTCAACGCGTTTCGACAAAATCATTTGTCTTCATCAGGACAGATCGATATCCAGCCACTTTTTCTAAATAAAATAAAGTAAAACAGGATCACAAATAAATCACAGTACATTGCTAATACTACTATTTACATAGACAAGAACTAATTCAGTTTAAAGGAAACTTTTTCTTTTTTATCTTTTATACTTTCTTTTTCTTCACATAGCCAGACTTATATCGTAGTACAACATAGGTTCAAGGACACAAAGTTGGAAAACACTTACATATTTAATAAATATCACATTATTATCGGTAACGGGATGAATCCCAAGATTAGTTATTTGATAGAAAAAGGCGTAACATTTTTAGGAGACCTGTGTCTCTAAGCAACCCTATAGTTCTAAAATTATATAATAAACTATTGCCAAAGATTATTTCCCATATATCCTACTTGGATATATCACACCTATATGTAATTTTATATAGGAAACAGATTCGTTGTGCCTATGCTAGAATCTTCTGTCATGATGTCTAATTTAAAAACTAAAAATACATACACAGTATGGATGGAGAGAGTCCAATTCTTCTAGAATTCTCAATTACGGGTGACTGCAAGATCAATAATTGATCAATATGTTTATATGAGTTTACACGTTCCAAAAAGTAGTCTACATCCGCTTATTTACACTTAATTGCCCAAAATCCTTACCTAAAAAAAGGAAGAAGTTATAAACTATTAGGTTCGTGGTAGATGGGGCAGGTAAGGCACCTCTCCTTTTAAATCTGGAGACGGTATGTGATAACTGTCCAAGGAGAAAAATACATTGTTTGAGATATTGTACAATTTTGTTTAATGTTCACAGCCCCAGATACTTTTTGTATTGGAGAAATTATTTTTAAGAAAATACCCCCTATCCCTCATTTTATGTACATTGATATGTTTGTTTTATATCCATTGTCCAATGAAGTCATGTTTACTCATATCATGTAACCATCTTTTTATTGAATCATATGTATCCATACATCTTTTACGATTATATTAAAAATCAACCCTTTGATATCATTTCAGTCCATTGCTTTACTTTTTAGATGTTCATGAATATGTGTCTTTTTCAATAGCCAGCTTTCTGTCCTAAATTGTCTGCCTGGGTAGATACATTTGAAATATAAATAAACACAGCACTGATTTAAATCATTATTTTGTCTCATGTCATCATTACTCACCTAGAAGTAGTTCTGTGTGATCTCAGTCCATCTCTGACGTCCAGCAGCTGCCACAACTCCTGATGCTGGTCTGCGAGGGGGAGCAGGGCAATCGTCATCCGATGTATCTGTATCGGTCACATCAATTGTGGTGCTTTTCCTCATAGCCATGTTATGGAGCATTGTACAGCTTGCCACGATTTTACAGCAGGTGTCAGGGCTGTATTGCAGTGCTCCTCCGCTTTTATGCAGGCACCGGAACAGGCTCTTTAGGATTCCAAACGTACGCTCTATGACGCAGCGCATAGATCTGTGTGCCCTGTTGTATCTCCTCTCCATTGCATTTGCTGTATCCAGGTACGGCGTCAGGATGAAGTCTGCACTACATAGGCACTGTCACCTGCAGGAATAGACACAATACGTGTGTCACTGTCCCCCCCTCAGGAGATGCAGTGGATGGATGGATGTGTGCCATACATTTTCTTAGCAGGTATCCCTCTCCATACTCTCCAGCACTCAGATGTCTGTGTATCCCACTATGTCTAAAGATGAACGAGTTGTGTGTACTGCCAGAGTATTTAGGTGCAAAGTCATTGAAGATATACTTAGCATTGCACACAATCTGTATATTCAGGGAATGGTAGCATTTACGGTTTCTGTAGACATATTCAGTTGCAGATGGGGGTGTGATGGCCACATGGGTCCCATCAATGCAGCCAATGATGTGGGGAAACGTGCGATCTGGTAGAAGTCAAGTTTTGTTTGCTGTAATGCCTGTTGGGTGCTGGGGAAGTATATGTGATGTGATAGCCTCTTTAGCATTGCAGCTAGAAAGGCATGGAAAAAGTGCGACAGGGCACTCCGTGAGACCATGCCAACCTCTGCTATGACCCTTTGAAAACTCCCTGAGGCCAGGAGGTGCAGGGAGCACAGGACCTGCACATGGGTGGGAATTGTTTGGGTCCTGCGTGTTGGGTGTTCCAAATAGGGTTTCAGCTCCTCAATCAGGTCCAAGATGGTCAGTGGTCTGTGGGTGCAGCCTGTACTTGTCATGGATCTCCTCTTCAGTCTGCTGGAACAAAGTCTAAAGATACGTTCTTGTCTCATTCTCTTCTGTGCAAGACCCCAAATACGCAGCCTCCTGACTATCACATATAGTGCTGCCATTGTGGAAAGATCTGTTGCATTGTGGGCTGGTTTAAGTACCTCGCACCTGGTTACCACCTGCATGCACTTGGTGTTAATTGCGATTTCTTAAATTGCGAATTTGCCATTTTCGCAATTTTTGCGATTTTTTCATACATTTACTTGCGATTTCTTAAAATGCGATTTCCTTTTTGAATTTTCGCAGAGAAAATCACAATTTAAGAAATCGCAAGGTGATTCGCAGATTTTTATTTTCGCAGTATGAGAAATCGCTATGTTTGCGAATTAATACTTGGCGATGCGATTGCGTATCATACATCAAGATTTGCAAATTTTTTGTCGCAAACACAGTTTTTTGCGATTTGCAGCGTTTGCAACTAAAAATTCCTTTCATACATATGCCCCCTTGTCATTTTCTGTGCTAGAAAGGCAGATCAGGTATTTCAAGCTGGTGGTTTAGCTGAGGCCGCTCCCGAAGGGGGCCTCGTGGGCCGGAACTTTAACGGCTGCCTGGGACCTGGGAAAACTGGTTTGGGTGGCTTAGTGCACCCAACAACAAAGGGAGGGTTCTACCCAACCTTCCCCCAATGAGGGGACGCCGGGGCATGCCCAGAGGGGACTATGTGGGGGCTATAAGCTCACTGCCAGCAAAGCACAGGGTATTGTTGGAAGCTGGGGCGGTACGCTGAACAACTTTTGAGAAGGGAGCAAGGAACCCAGCTCACCGTCGTGGCCCAGCATGACAAGCCGAGGTACCTCCAGTAGCCAACACACCGTCGCAGCGGTAGGCCGTGGATCACGAACAAAGGAGTGGTCACACACCTGTGTCAACAAGGACCACAAACTAAAGCAACCACAAGACGGAGGATTGCACAGCCCTGCTGGAACATGCGGCACAAAGCCAGGAACACACCAAAACGGGTAGACTTATGAGGGGAAGGCCATTGCAGAGCGAAACCAGAGGCTCAAGGACGAGAGGCGCGTGATTGATCCCCAATCTCGCCATGCAGCGGTGAAGGAGAAAGAGGCTCTTGGCTCCTGCGGTGAACCGGCTGGTACAGGACAGCCGTAGTTAATTGTAAGGTAAGGGCTAAATATTTAAATGAGGAGCAGCAGCGTGTCTTTAGCGGCAGGATTGGCATAAAATAAGGGGATAATGGGGCCTTACTGTCAAAACTGCTGTTGGGAGCTGGGGATCTGTCTCGATCCATGGGGTATAGGCTCGGTATCCGGTGGTTCGGAGCGGGTCGCTTGGTCCCTCTAGGCCTGACAGGGAATGGGTGGGGCCTTGCATGACGTGACCTGTGCGGGTGTAGGGCACTCGGATGCCTTCGGGCCTAGTCCACACTTGATTGATCTGCATAATCCTAGCCATAGGACATGAGAGTAAATCATACAATTTCATGGCGTGGACTTTCAGGCGTGTCTTTCTGGGTTTCGGATTGCGGTGATCACCGGTCAGCTTCCTAGGTTATCCATAACATGGTCTGTCTTCGTCTGTCACTGCAGTAGCAATGTTCTACTATAATTGGTGAACCAAGGCAGCGCGGAGCATCCAAAACACAACTGAGCGTGTGGACGCGGAGTCCCTTTTAGGCTAATTTTGTCAACACTTCCAGTAACTACAGTTTCAGCAGCTTCAGGACCCAGTTCTGCAAAATGATACAGTATACAAACGAAGCAGGCAAATCCAGGACGCATGTATATGATTGTACATGTGCTAGCTGTTAGAATGTCCATCTTACCACATCATATTCATCAGACGTCTGCAGGGCGGCTCATCCTCTGTGGTCTCTGGCACCTTCCAGGCCATAGCGCACAGGTTATTAAGTTTATCCAGTTCTGTACAGTTCGTAGTTTCAGTCTGGGGGTATATCTTAACACGTAACCGTGGCGATAATAAAGAACAATGGCTCTGTAAAACGAGCTTTAAATTGTACCTGCAGCAGGCATTGCCCCATACGCACAGTTATACAGTAACTTAGAATGCTAAGGAAGAAGATCACATTTGACACTATAAATTGACTGTTTTGGCAGTGCTGCTATTATGTGAAAACATATAGTCTATGATAAATTTGAAGTGCAGGATGGCTTTTAAAGAGATAGGTGCACTAAAAATGCCAGGGTGCTGTGCTCAGGTGACAGTGTAAAGCAGAGATGTTTGTGTCTCCTGGAAATGATACGTTGACAGCTGGCCATAGCAATTCATGGCTGATGCTGTGCATGTTGTGCCTGTGTGCCAGGCTAAGGGCTGCCCCCCTTCCATCGGCTGGGTCTCTTCTGCACCTGCCCATTGTTTTTTTTTTATTGCATCACACAGTGGACATGACGGGCGTAGGCTACTACCAGGGCCTACCTCTGTTTTGAAAGAGATACCTGTTGCAGAGAGAGCACAGGACAAGGGCGATTAATAGTTAGATGGTCGTAACAGTGACCATACCAGACAGGTTTATTCCAGTGGCAACTATATGTAAAATTACTAGCAGTAAGCACCTCAGGGCAACAGAGCGGGTTGCCGGCGGCAATCTATATAATAAAAAAAAAAATTAAAAGGGGTTGTGGAGCAGCCACCAGAGTGGCTGACTCTGGAGCACAGGGATCACGGTTCGATCCCCGGTGCTGGCAGTAGCGCGGCTCAACATTGTGTGACTCTCTTGAGGCTTTAGTCAGTTGGGAATGACCTCACATAGGTAAATCTAAGCAGCCAGAACTGCAATGCCCTGCTGCAAAAAGAACAATAATAGCAATAATACCCCCCTCCCAATGTATTGCTCACAAAGCATCTTAAATAGCATTAGAAATCCACCCCACACATTAATGCAACCAAACAAAAAGGATCCCTGTTAGCAGTCTGGGGGAGCACACAGGGGTGCCCCTTTACAAGCAGCTGGAGAGCTGCCAGAGCTCGTGAGCCTCAAGCTGAAGACCCAAGACCGCATGTTATATGGATCAGGTGCACGTTTCAGTGCTTTTACTAGCGTGCGGGGACACTAAGAGGGCAGAACAGTGACTGAAGTTAAGTGGCAGTGAGGAAGCAAGCTAATTCTGTCTGCATCACAGAGGCACTTCAGTCACTACAGTTTAATAAGTTGGGCTCCTTTTGGGGAGTATTTGGAGCCCAGGAAGCAGCTTGTGCCCTGGAATCCTGTGACGCAAAATAACTATCCTTGGTTAAGATAAGTGGCAGGCACGGTGTGGGCGAGTTAAGGAAGGAGGATAATGTAATATTAAGAGTCATGAAAAATATGTTTGTAGAACTTATTGTTGATGTGAATGATAGGTTGTATTTGTTCATATTGAGTGAGTCAATAACATTTTGAAGATCTGTATGGTCACCCTCCCAGATTATGAAAAGGTTGTCGATGAATCTTGACCAAAGTTAGATATTTTGAGATTTCAGAGTCTCCAATATTTCCGTCTCCCAGACTGCCGTGAGTAAATTCGCGTAGGTTGGTGCAAAGGATGTACCCATGGCAGTCCCCTGTTTTTGCAAAAAAGATGTCACCTTGAAACAAAAAGATGTTGTGTGTCAGTATGCAAGCATTTCAATTAACATTTCTGAATGTTCAAGATAGCGGATCGATCTTGTCTGTAAAAATTGTTTCACAGCAGCTATTCCATCAAAGTGGAGAATTGGTGTATAGAGAGATGTGACATCAATCATGGCCATAAGGAAGCCATGTTCCCATGGGATTCCTTTAATTTTGTTATATAAATATATATATACATGCAGTAGTAACCCACCATTCTCTGCAATGGAACAGTCACATGTCCACGGTCACGTGCACATGCTCCTAAGCTACCCAAAAGAAGTTAACGGAAAAAAGACAATTGTACTTACCTGAGTGAGCCAGCCAGGGGCATTGGTGTAGTAGATGATTTTATTTGGTACTGTGTGCTGTATGACTCCTCAGTATTCGGTATATGACTGTCTTCCAATTTTGCTTTTATTTATGACACATTGTGAGCAGAGACGATGCTCGAAGTGGCTGAACAGGACCCAAGTGTGCTGCTACATAACTGCGAGGAAGGACAGAACACACCAGTGTGTTTCAGAGAAGATTACTGTTGGAGCTTACCATCCATCACCTTCCCGGAGCCACAGCTAAGGTTGGTAATCTAGCGCTCGAGTTAGGGACTTTTGCCTTGATAACTGGTGCAAATCTCTTGTCAAAGCGACTGGGACCACCCCTCTCAAGTCAATGTCTAGGTGATACCCTTAGAATGGCAAGCTGAGCAGCATCAGAGGGTACAGGCATAAATGCAAGGTATAGGTCAAAACGTCCCTAAGGATCCCAAGGTCACTAAAACAGGCGGGTTGTGGTAAAAATACATCCTTATAAGTTTAGCCAACCCCACCCAGTATGCTACTTTTAAAGCCCTGAAATTTAGAAAAAGTATGGAAGGTTAATCGCTATTTGAATTATTCTCCCCCTGTAAATATGTCTTTGATTAATAGTATACTTATATCTGTTTTAGATATTTTATGCTCTTCTGTGATTTCCTGCCCTTGATGAACTGTCTTTTTACTACTGTTATGTATATATATGCTTTTTTATTGTACTTTTATGACTGTACTGCATACAGTCGAATAAAGGAATTTTGAATTGAATTGAATACTTTTAAAGCCTGAGTTCACACTGCGACAGCCAAGCACTATTAATTATAATGGCACTTGATGGATGTGTAGATCTAAGGGCATTAAATTAGACGAAGGTAACAGTAACAGTAGTGTACTGCCCGAGGGGTTGTGTTGCTGGCCCCCCATACAATGATTAGCCCCACATGTTTCATTGTGTTAATGGGCAATTCCAGGTGGATTTAAGGGCATTACATTGGACAGCAGTGATATGGGGGTACAACCTGGAGGTCACACAGCAGGGTGGTAGACCAGATGAAACATGGCAATAGGAACCACTCATGGCCCAGTAGGCCCTCCAACCACTGAAGCTCAGAGCAACCTCGGCGAAAAAGGTTTGCAGTATAGGAACAAAGGGGCCGGCGTGCAAACTGAATCCCTACCTCTCAAGGTTAAGTGTTTATTGCTTGGTATTTTTCATGTGTCCGGGCACTCAGCTACAAGGGTAGTTTCTTAAAGTGGGGGCTTAAGAGGGTCCTCCCCTGTCCCATTGCTAGTGGTCCGTGGTATGGGTGGCTAACAAAGCCATTTAGTGGCATGAGTAAAACAAATTACTTTTGCTTGGTATGGTGGGCTACATCACCCCAAAAAAATTTTTTTTTAAAAAGGGAGTGGTGTATCAGGGTCTCTTTTCTTTCATTCATGACATCTGCAAGGGAGGATGACAAGCTAGGGGGCTGAATGGGATCCGACTGCGCCCACACGCAGCTGCAAGAAGAACCAGTCGTTCAGCAACCTGGCAGGGATTACAGGCAGAGTCCGCATGGCTCCCCAAAGACTTGGCGATCCAATTGGGAGGCATTGATCTTGCGTAGCTCAAAAGGAGGCTTGGCGGAGGGGGCCAAGCTGTGTGGCAGCAACACCCTTGCATGGTCCAAAAGAATGGCCGGGCGGTCATGGGAAGGCGCCTTGTCAAATAGCGTGGTGGATAACTCCAGGAGGAAATGAGGCAAGCCAGGAGAAGCTGCGAAACCAAGGGCCGGGAGAGTATCCGGCACTGCCTGATAAACCCAGTGTGCCCAGAGATTCACGCCCAGGGTGGGGTGTATCTTACGGAAGAAAGTTGTAGGGCCAACCAATGAGCAGTCAGGGCACTGGCAAATGGCACCATTTAAAAAAAAAAGAAGAGCAAGGAGAAAGGTGAAGTGACAAAGAAAATGGGGGAGCTGCAGGGAGATGTAAGCCTCCCTTCGGCGTGGCAGCTAAGAAGGGGTACATTTGTTGGTAAGGAGGCACACCCGCAGGGCGGTGTGCAGGAGGAAGGCCACTCACCTTGGGATGCCTTACGGCAGGGTGAGCAGGCTGGAAGCGGAGAGCAAGCGGAGACTGAATGGCAGGGCTATGGATAAACAAGGTAGCAAATTGGGGTATAACTCCAGTAACAGGCTACCCCACCCCCCACCCACCTATGCAATCAACATGAAAACGCACAGGGAGCTTTATGAACCCATAAACCGACATGTAGGATGGCCTGAACAAACTAGGAGGTGTCACAGGTATTGTAGACAGATAACAGAATGCGATTGTGATATGTCAGAAATTATTTATGAACTGTCAAACGTTGTGATTTATGCCCTGTCACGTGATTTACGAGCCTGTCAAAATGATTTATGTCTGCAAGGGATTGATTGATGATCTGTCATGTCTATGATTTATGAGCTTGTCAAAATGATTTATGACATGCTGTGACGTCGGTTCATGGCCAAGACATAGCGGGTTATGACCACGTTACTGTAACCAAAAGTAAGCTGTACATATAATGCCAAATAAACTGCGGCCAACAAATACCTCTAGAAAACAAGGCATACATGTGCTGGTAAACTTTATTGGAAAATATATGTGAAGAAGGATATGCATGACAGTCTGGGAGTGGGTCCAGTGCAGAGGTTATTACTTTCAATGCAGCTGGTAGACCTGGCCTCCCTTTCAATGTGAGTGCACTTGCATGCGAGGGGATGCCTCTGCGGTCTCAGGGACTACTGTATCCCTGTCCCAGTGGTTGCCCTCGGGTGTACTGACCATTCCATATCCCAGCCCCTGACAGCGTTTTTGCCTCAATACCCTGATCTGTAGTATGGTGCATAAGCAAAGGAAAAACGTTTCCTCTTTTGCTTGGAGCTATGCCCCCATGTAAATGAGGGAACATCCTTTAGTTATAGCTCAGTTACATATTTTGCGCCAACCGATCTGTATTACAAAAGGGGTTGCCCAAGTAACTGTCGCCCCTTCTGTAATACCATTGTGCCCTTGGGTGCAAATAGAGGGAGCAAATACCTATTGTGACCCAGGCAACTTTGTTTAATACCACTCTGTAATATCCTCAGGTCACGTAATTATGTTCTCTGTACCTAGCTGCTCAGCCAGTGTGAGTGATCCAGTTAGAACGTTAGTGTGAGTGGAATGCTTGGGTTCCTGGTGTGAGTGTTGTCAGTTGGGAGATGGGCTGAGCAGCTAGGAGGCTGCTCCTGGTGGGGTTTGCTGTAATTACTTCTAAGAACTTAATAAACATCATCTACTTTTACCTGGCCACGTCTACAGCGTCTACTTGTACCCCTACACACATGGGACCAGCCCACTACATTTTTGGCGACAATCTGGAGCTCATCTCACACTCAAGGTAGTTGGATGCGAAATAAGGATTTGGAGTACAGCAGGAATACCTGTAGGAAAGAACCTACTACATCTACAAAAAAGAAACAAGTATCAAGAAACTCAAAGTAAAGAAAAGAAACCAGTCAAGCAAGAAACCAGTTAAGAACACCTCGCAGCCCCACCAGTGTCCACTACACCGGACAGCCCAGCTATGACGTAACGTGCGTTGCCAGCACGCAGGACAAGGTAAGTATTGTGCCCCCTAATCAGTAGACCAATAGCACTCCCTGGTGCAAAATGTTAAAAGAAAAGGAAATTGTAGTACAAATTTATTTTCTTTTAAAATGTTGCACCTCCTAAGAATGTTAAGCCCGGGCCACTTCACTTGTGGCAACCTTTTTGTACCTGCCTTATTCTTTAGACACACTACTGAATCGGAGGTTGGACAAAGTACCTTTAAATAAAAGCATATATACTGATGAAAGAAGAAATGTTTGAATCCAATACACTCCATTGAAATGATCTCTAAGACAGTTGTCACAGAATTGACTTAGATGTTGCTAAGAGTTTTGCAGCCATGTCAGTTCCTGTTTAAAGCATATATAAAGGAGGTTTTAAAGAGAGGAAGATACATTCAATATATTTTGTTCTTTGATTTTTTGTTGCAGTCTTTGCCCTTTTCTACTACTTCTGGGCCTGTTTTTTTGCTTCTGGCAAGTTCAGGCAATCTCCTTCTGAATTCATATGGCTGTTTTCTCTTTGTTGATGTCAAGAGAAGGTGTGTGCCTTGCTGAGTTTGCCAGCAAGGCACAACACTGCTCATTATCAGTCAAAAATGGCAAGATTCCCAAAATAGGTTTTTGTTCTTTGTGGGTTTTAGAGCCTAATTATGACCCACTTCAGGAGACACTTGTCAACTTTCACATGCATTATCTGTGCAGGTTGGCACCGTGCCTATTGAGAAGAGCTGCCTTTTCCTCTGGTATTTGTAGCATCCTGTCCTTGGCAGAGTACAACACCACCTTCTCCACAGGTTTGGTAATACTATGAATCCTTCGGTACAAGCATTACAGCAACTGTGCCTTAAGAATTTGGAGCTTATAAAGGCATTGGTGCCACCTCCACCTGACGTTCCAGAAGTCCTCTTAAGTGCCCCAGGTTTTTCGGGGATCCAACTAAATTTAGAGAATTTTGGGATTTTCTTACAGTCCATTTTCCTTTTAGCCCTATACAGTTTACTCAAGCTCAAGCCAATGTGGGATACCTGATTTGTTGCCTTACTGGAAGAGCACTGGCTTGGCAACTCCATTACTAACCAGCTAAAATGTTTTTTTGCTTCTTATGATGACTTCCTACAAGTTTTGTAGAAGATAGTTGAATATCCTGAGTCACTTCCCTGAAAAGGCCTTGGTTGACATTCTGCAAGGTGGAAATGAATGTATTGACTCATGTGACGCATTATAATCATTTAATATTCAAGCAATTTAATCAATCTTTTTCTGAACTTTTATATTTAGCACTTTAACAAGAGATTAATGAAGATAAAGAAGGAAGATTGAAAGAAGAAATGCTGAGTTTCCTAGAGTTTCGTCGTCTGTTCGATGTGAGAATTCTGTCTACCCGTTGTCTCAAGATGCACCTATGAGGGGTCCTTCAAGTGAGAATAAGAAAAAGTGCTAACATGATGCTGTTTTTTATCTATATTGTGGTGATACTGGACACATGATTCAAGCCTATCCTAAACAGTCTTTGAGAAATATTGGAAGTTTTCAATCCTCTCCTTAAAAGAAGAGAAGAGTGCCCTTGCCTCCCTTAATTAAATCCTCTATGGAAAATGCTTATAATCATTTGTTTCTCTTACTGATTGTTATAAAGTCGAAGGACGGAATAGTTGTTACTACTTCTGTCTTATTAATAATAATTCTTTATTGTTTGATTACTTAAAATCTTACAATATAACAAATGCATGTACATGTACTATAATTTAAAAACCATTAAAACAAGTTAATAAAGAATACGTCACTAACTACTAAGCCAGTTGTAATAGATATCACAGAATTTTAAGACTTAGGGGCCCATTAGGATGGCGGGCGGATTGCCCCCGCCAGCCTGGCGGTAGCCACCGCCAGCCTGGCGGGGGCAATCTGCCTGCCATCCGCACCTATATTCCCCCCACCATATTCGGATGGCGGGGGGGACCGCGGCGGACGGAAAGACCGTCCGCCGCTTTTCCGCCCCGGTCCAAGGCGACCGGGGCGGAAAAGGTTTAATATGGTGGCGGTGTCTAATAGACATCGCCAGCCATATTATGATGGGCTGCTGTGGATGCCTTTCCGCGGCGGAAAGGCATACAGTCTTTACTCTGGGGGCCCCCTGTGGGCCCCCAGAGTGAAGGAGAGGTGGGGGGTGCACACGGGGGGTACCTGTGGTACCCCCCTGCATTTGCATAGACAAAGCGGCAGGCACCACGCGGTGCCGGCCGCTTTGTCTATGCAAATGCATTAATGCATTTTTAGCATTGTGGCGGGCGGTGCTGAGAGCACCGCCTGCCACAATGCTAAAAATGCAGGATGTGCCCGCTACTGTGGCGGACACATCCTAATACCCCCCACGGGACCCCCGCCCTTATGGCGGGCAGTCCCAATCCCCATGAGGATGGCGGGCGGTCAAACTCCGCCCGCCATCCTAATGACCCCCTTGGTCTCCCAGTTTTGCTTTTACTCTCAATAAAAACTTATGTTGTTAGAGTGCAGACACCTTATCAAGCTTGCCTACATGTCCTTATTCCTCGCATATTAAAAGATGATTTAAGTATACTTTTTCTTTCGATCTGAAGTCCAGGACATATACATAGCAAGTGGACAATATTCTCCTCACCGGTTTTACACAGTCTGCATAGTGTGGACGCCTCCATTTTCATCCAAGGGGGAAGATGACTAAGTCCCGGGAGTATACCAAATCTTGCTTTAATAAAAATGTGCTTTTTTTTCTGACCAAGGTAATTCCAAATACACTTGTACCATCTTTTTTGTGAACCCATTTATTATTGGCCATGCATGTTTTCTTTTTGCCAATATATCTTTATCTTATACGAGCGACAGTTGATTTGTTGTTCGGTTAATTACCTTTTTGAATGATGCCATGCTTATTGTGTTGTTCCAAATTGGCATAACAGCAAACTCTTCTAGCGCCATTTTAAGATAATTCCAGGCTGGTGATTTCGCATTGTTATTTATTTCTTGCCATAATAACTGAGACAGATGGTTATCCTGGTCATTTTTTATCCTATTCCATGTTTTGATAAATTGGCCCTTTCTTGCATAGTGCTGGTTATTTAGGCCAAACTCCAAACTAATTTGTGCATGCGATGCATTATTTGGAAGATAAAAAGGGATTTAAAAGTTTTTGAAAGTGCATGATTTATTATTGCAGTATCTTTCCCGATTAATGCCTCGCTACCGTATGTAAGAGTGGGAAGGAGTTTTGCCGCTATAACCTTTAAAAGGGGGCGATAATTGAGATTTCCAAGTGATTTCTGCAGAATCCTGAATGCTGCTGTCAAAGCTTTTGCCTTCCTTTGTATGCCCAATTTTTGTGGGCGATAGTTTCCCTTTTCATCGAATAATACACCCAAGTACCTGTATACTTTAACTTGTTCGAGTTGGGTGTTCTCCATATACCACTTGTGTTTATGCTTTAAGCTTACATTTTTAGCGACAACCATGATTTTAGTTTTGGTTTCATTTATCACCATTCCATTTTCTTTTGAGTATAGGAATATTTGGTTTATTAGACGTTGTAATCCCATTTTAGTTTGGCTTAAAATGATGGCATCATCTGCATATAGCAGATTAGAAATTTGTTTGCAGGCTAATTTCGGCGTGTGTGCGTTTGTTTCATCTAGGAACACCGTTAAATCTGCTAGTAATAAATTAAAAAGTAGGGGGGCCAATACACATCCCTGCTTATGGCCTACAGTTGTTGGTATTTCTTTTGTTAGTATATGGCCATCCCTCATCCTCACTCTGACCCAAGTTTTACTGTACAGAAGTTGAATCAGTTTTAACAATTGACCTGGAATATTTTTTTTGCTGCAGTTTCTTCCATAGGAGGATTCTTTGGACACAATCAAAAGCAGATCTAAAATCTACAAAACATAAATATAACGGCTGTTTAGCTCTAATTGATTTGTCGATTAATAGAGTTAATGCTAAGATGTTTGATGTTGTTCCGAGTCCTTTAATAAAGCCGGTCTGATTTGGAGGTAATACCTTATTTTCCATTGCCCATTCAGTAAGGTTGGTAAGCAAGATCCCTGCAAACAATTTAGCATCTGTGTCTTGTAAGGTGATGAGCCTATAATTTTCAGGGAGTGCCTAGTTGTGGGAGAGGTGTGGCGCCGCGGCCAGGGCGACTGACGCTGGAATCTGGGGATCAGGGTTCGATCCCCGGCTCTGGCGGCAGGTTAGCCCAGCACCATGTGACTCTGGGCAATAGCTTGCTTAATCTTCCCGACGGCCCCCAGCGCCTAGAGACCCTTACGGGTGATTGTGCGCTTTACAAATGTGGATTATTATTATTATTATTAGGTTCCTATGTTATAAATAGGCGAAATTATAGACCCTCTCCATGATTCAGGTATTGCGCCTGTCTGTACTATTTCTTTAAAAACGATTACAAGGTATTGTGACCATAAATCCGGGTTTTCTTTATAGAGGGCAAACGGAATTCCATTTGGTCCTGGCGCCCCGTCTTTTTGTTTCTTGATTAGTTTCATTAGTTGAGTTTTTGATATATCAATTGGACCATCAATATCATACTCTGGTCTATTTCTTATGGGCAGGATTTCGTCCTTTATTTTTATTTTAGATCAAAATTTAGATGTTTTTCAAGGAATGAAACCCATTCTTGCTCCGATAATGTCGATGACACCACCAATTTGTTTGGTCGCACTAAGCCATTTATGGTTTTCCAGAATTCTCTTGAGTTTGTTTGGTTGCTTGCAAAGAATAATTTTAACCCAAAAACTTGCTTTGCTTGATTTTTTTAATTCCATATCAGTTTCCTCAAGTTTTGATTTACATTTTTTAATTTACTTATTATTACATTGTTATGTTATGTTATGTTATGTTATTTTTATTTGTACCGCGCACAGCTGCCCCAGCAAAGGGGCGTCCTGGCGCTTTGAGAAGGTAAACACAACACAGCATTAAAAGCGGGCAGAAAGGAGAAGAGACACAACAGATGAGCTAAACAAATAAAAAGGTCTTGATAGCCCGTCTAAACTGAAGGAGCTCATCGATGGCCCGGATTTGTGGAGGGAGAGAATTCCACCAGCTCGCTGCCAGGACTCGAAAGGAGCGGCCACCAATTCTGCTCAACTTAAAACGCGGGACCACTGCTAAGTTCTGGCCTAGCGATCTAAGAGTGCGAGAGGGGACATAGGGGATCAGCAGTTTCTCCAAGATTTGTGGGGAAGTACCCTTGAGGATTTTAAATGCAAGGCAGAGAACCTTGAATCTAATCCTCTGCTGCACAGGGAGCCAGTGGAGAGAGCGCAGGGCATTGGACACCGAGCACCGCCTAGGCAGACCTGTCACCAGTCGGGCCGCAGCGTTTTGAACCCGCTGGAGCCGCAGAAATTCTGACTGGTTAACCCCCGCCAATAGGGAGCTGGCATAGTCCAGCCTGGACAGCTGGACACCTTATCCGTAAGGTTTGTAATTTGTCTTCTTAACTTTTTACGAGATCTTTTCAGTTTAGTTATTGAATATGGAAGATGTTTATATGACTTCATTTCCTCTCCTTGTTTAGTTTGGTTCGTCTTAGTTACTGGCGTGGGGACTTGGAATTTAACCAACTTACGGGTAAAGTTTACCCATTGCTCAATTGGTGACACCAAAGTTATATCATTAAAGCAATCTTCTATGAGTTTCTGCACCAGTTCATTCAACTCACCTTTGTTATGTACAGTCCAGATACGTTTCTTGTAATTGATCGTTCCTGTCTGACCATGCATAGAGAGGTATGTTTGATGTTTATTACTCCTAAGGTTTGTAGTGATTATCTGCTGCCAATGGTCACTGTCTGAAACCTTCCTCAGTTGATATGAGGTGATATTACAAAAGATGTTAAGTGATGCAATCGTGTAGTCAATCCTTGTCTTCGCATTATGAGAGTGGAACGTATATGCTGGCGGAGCATCTGACATAAATCTCCCATTTAGGATTCGTAAGCCCATCGCTTCTATGTCTTTTACCAATTGTGTTCCAATTGTATTTCGTGGGTGATTTGTCTCCATTCATAAGTCCTGATAAGGGACAGCCCATTGGTGATCTTGAGACTGCGTAATGTCGTCTCTAATAAAAGATACTAATAGATTTAAGTTAAAATCCCCAGTCAAAATTAAGTCTGCTAATGGGTCAACCAACGTGTTCCAACACAAAACTATTAAACGTGGCACACATTGTTTCTCTGCTACTTTGTGTTGGATGTATATATACATTAATCAAAATTAAGGTTCTTGGTTTGTTCTGGTTATTTGTTTTATATTCCAACTAGACTATTAGGATGTTAGGACTAATTATGTCCATTTGCTCGTGGTCAGCCAATAGGTCAATAGATATAAATATTGCTAGCCCCCCACTCGGACGGCCATATTTATGAATTCTGTTCTCATGTTCGAAATAACCTTTGTAGCCCTGTAGTATAATTGGATTGGTTTCCCATGTTTCCTGCAATAGGATGATTTGACATGTGTTAGGGATAGAATTTATGTGAGCATTGTTAATCTTACTTCCTACTCCGTTTATGTTCCATGAACCCATCATAACTTTTTCAGAATCTTTTTCGTTCTTTGTCGGAACAGTGATTGTATTCCGTCATGGGTACTTGTTGCCGTGTAATGCCAGAGCAATCCATTTTTCATTTATTCCTGCTGATTTTTCTATTTTTCTTTGCGCAGGTGTTACCTCTACATTATGGGCAGATCCACCAAAGGCATTTTTTAATACAGTACAACTTTGCATGATACACTTTACCTTCTGTGCCTGACCTTCATCACTAATAAATGGTGTAGGGTAAACCTTTGGTGCTGGCTTACTAGTTGCTATACCCCAGCTGTTAAATATTTGCTGTTCGTTTATTACTTGATCTCTTATTAACATAGAATTTAGAGTAATCAATGTTGATGCCCGAAAACCATCATTATTGGTCATACATTGTATGGAGTCGATATCCTTACTTGAGATTTTAGCTAGAGACGGGATTGATTTAAATAGGCGAAGAATGTTCCCTCTATTTAGTATGTCTTGGTTGTCTCTCAAGTCAAATTCTGGTTTGAAAATCATTTGCGCCTTCTCGTTCGAGAGATGTTCTTCATACCTATCTGTTTCCATATTTTGTATAGCCTTACATGTAACTTGCGTTACCCCCTCACGTTTTTCAATAACCAGTTGATCCCAGTCTGATAATTGTCTTTTCATTTCTGCTTTTTCTAATATAGTTCTTCTGGCCTCATCAATTGGAGAGAATCTCTTATGATTTTCTACTTTTTCGTCCGTTTGTTGAGTTTGTTGTTGGCTTGTTTTTATATTTACCCTAAGTAGTATGTTATCATCCCATACCTGTGGTCTATGTACAGTCGGGTAGATATCAATTTCTTCCTCCTTATTTTCTGTAATCCTGTCTTTAGGTTCAAGTGGGATAGGTATAATCTTTTGTTTCACGGAATCTTCTGGTTGTTTACTTTTTATGAACAGGCACCTGCTCTATGTTGGACCCGTTTCCCGTTGACTTCATTTTCTTCTGATTCTTACCTCGCTCCATTACTTTCAGTTTGTTCCCCGTATGTTTTACCTTGGTTGTCATAATAGCTGTATTTTTTTGCACCCAATTGTTCAGTAGTTAGTTCTTTTTCAAATATAGCGAAGTATTTGTAATTCCTATTCTTTGTTATGGGTGAACTCTTTTCTTTTGAGTCCTTTTCTTCTTCCCTTGGTGCTTCATTCCATTGTTTGTTTCCATGACTCTCCATAGATGTTGACAATTCTTCATCCGGATGTTTTACTACAGAATTTAGTTGTTTCACCTTTTTGCTCGCTTTACGTAGTTTTTTTCTATGACATTTTGACATGGTAAAAACGGGGGTGTATAGGTCTTTAACTTCTCGATCCGCCATCCGGTTTTTCATAGGAGCAGCCCATGTTTCTATACCTGTCATCTCATCACCTTCCTGGGTCCATGTTTGCGATTTTATCGGTGTTATTCTTTCGTGTTCTATTTGTGGCATTATCTGCAATTTTATAGCGGTTATTTGTTCCAGACCGTCAATATTTTCAAAGCAGCTGGTATGTTCCTTATCAGTATTCATATTAAAATTGGTCTTTTCCTTTGTTTTTACATTATCATATTGTCTTTCCTTTCGTAGGTTCTTTTTAGCATCTTCAATTATGGTATACAAAACCTCTGGTATTGTGCATAGTTTATCTATGATAGGTGTACAAGTGCAATCTGTGCTTATTTTAGCACTATCGCTTTGAGCTCTGACTATCAAGCCATTCAGTTGGGCAAGTTTTTGATCAATCCCCGCGACTGCATTTGCCATCACTTTCAGGAGGTCTATTTGAATGTCCATTTTATTTGATTGATACGTTAGTGCTTCTAACGTTAAAGATGAGGTTTGGTAGAAGATATCCCAGGTCGTCACCTTGTCCTGTTCATTTATTCCTGTTCGGTTATCTTGCGTTGGTTCTTATCTTTGATCTTCAATGGTCAATGGAGTTGAATATCCCTTCATGGCCTCGTTATTTATTTTCGGATTGGTCCCTCGATTTAGTTCGGTTCTTGAAACATTCCCCAAGTTTAGTTTGTGCTGCTTTGCTCCTTGAAGATCGTCATTTTCTTGAGTAGTAATCCCCAAGCTACAATTTTATTTAACCAGTTGGCTAGGACGTTTATCATCAGTAGTTGTCTGTTTTCTTTTCCTGATTTCTACGTTTACTTCTAAAGGTAACATGGGCCTTAGTGACAGTTTTCTTTCATTTATTTCACTCTGATATATGTCATCATGAAGTATACCTGACACATCCATTTCCTTTTGATTTACATTGGAAGGTGATATTATGCTTAGTATTTCATGGTCAGTAAGTTGGAATTCATTGTCAATCACTTGATCCGTCTTGATTTGTGAATAGCATTCCTCTTCCTGCTGAGTAATTTGTATGCCTTGTATACTTAATTTTTCATTACTGATAGGCTTAATTGGGGTTTGTAATTTAATTTTTTCTGCTTCTATTTGCATTGTCATTAGAGCTCCAGATGGATCTTTCATGAAGTCATATTTATCCGGGACTTTTACGGATTTCTCAAACATCCTTGCTATTGGTGATATTAGTGACTGATTCAATCCTATGGAGTTAGCATTAACCTTTTTTATCGCTTTTGGTATTTGTAATTTCTTTGTACGTCTTATAGATGGACCTGTCACCCTCTCTTTACCTGAGCGCATAGTTCTCCCTTTATTCTGTGATTTAAGGAGCTGCTGGTCGCCTTTCCTGTTTTCGTACCGTACCCTTTAGCAGTAACTCCAGGTTTCCCCTATAACCACCACTCCAAGATTCCCCTAACAAAGGAAAGTGGGGCAATCTAACTGTTACAATGAGAAGACCAGTCAACCCCCCCAGATCTCGGACTGTGCACACTCCGTGCTCAACTTTACCAACTCCACTAGTACCAACACCACCATAGCAAGGAGGATGTACAGGCGGACGGGGGAGTGAGTGAGCGAGCGGGCGGGCTAGCAATCACCGGTGTCTGCCACCTCACCAGATTGCTCAGGCTCGGGCTTAAGCTCTATCACTGATTTCATATTCAGTACCTGTCTCCAGGCTCCCTCTTCATCCTCCTTATCATTTTGTTTTCCTTCTATTGCTGGTGTTTGGTATATCCCCCTCGCGTATCCCCCCAGTGACACCAAAACAGGTCAGTGTTTGTTCTACAATGCAGCTCACAACTCACCAGTGACTTTGCCGGTTGTACGGGCTTTGTGGATTTCACAGCCTTTAGTGGCTCTAATGGCGGGCTCACGCTAAGAGCAAAGCCCACCGCTCCCACGGTCTTTGCCTCTGCTCGCTGCTGCAAATCGAGGGGTCTCACCACTCTCTCTTCCCTGCCGCCGCCGCCGCCAGAGCCGGCAGCTGCTCCTCTGCTTAATTCTCACTGCTCAGGGGCTCAACTCGCGGCACTCTCCTTTCGCATCTCACAGCCGCCGTTCACCTGCACCACTTAAGACTTCGGGTTTAAGCTCCCGCTCCGGTCCAAGCAGCTCCAACAACTATTCCTCTGCTCACTCGCCCGGCTCTTTCAGTTTCGAGACACGAGACTCGAGGCTTGAGACTAGCTTTGACCAGCTGACCCGCTGGGAAAACTCACAGTCGCCAACCCGGCAAACCCAAGTTCACTCGCTGGAAGTGTCCTGGAGGCTCCTTGTGGCTCCTCGGTGGCTTAAAGCGGCCCGATGCGTCCTTCAGCTTTGGCTTTTGGTGCGGCCGCAATCCACACACCGTGCGCCGGCCACCGCCCCGCACTCCGCGGGGAGGGGGGCTTACAGATGGGCACCTCTCCCACCGCGGCACCCAACTGCAGCGGTAGCGGCAGAACAACCGGGAACCAGGAACCACAAGCCGTCGCAGATCCGGAGCTCGCAGCTCTGCGCCAACACCCACAACAGTCTCGAGCCTTCTGTCTTATTGAATTATGGAACGTATAGATTGTTTATTGATCAATAATGGACCATAAAGAATGCTTTTCTAGGATACTTAAGAAGACTCTCACAGTGTGTTGAATGGCTGATGGCTCTCCATTAACCTCGGGCCAATAAGTGAGATCCTCTCCATTGCAAGTCGCTTTAGGCATGAGAGGTGTGGCACCGCGGCCAGGGCGACTGACGCTGGAATCTGGGGACCACGGTTCGATACCCGGCTCCGGCGGCAGGTTAGCCCAGCACCATGTGACTCTGGGCAATAGCTCGCTTAATCTTCCCGACGGCCCCCAGCGCCTAGAGACCCTTACGGGTGATTGTGCGCTTTACAAATGTGGACTTTACTTTTTTACAGAGGTGTTATCTTTTAACTGTATTGTCCCTCCTAAGTATGCTGCAATGTTTTTAATTCCTTTAATGAAGAAGTATAACCCATCTGTCAACTGGTAAACTCAAGCAGTATCCTTGTAATCACACACAGTTCTGTCATGATCACTGTAATGCAACTAGAAGTTATTGGCCGCAAACTGAAGAGATACAAGATGCCACATACAATTTATTAGTGGATGTTAAACCTTTCTTCTCGCCCGTAACATTACCATGACTGTTTCCCAGTTTTTGCAAAGCAGTTGTCTGTTACTTCCTTGTCATAAGAAGTATGGTAATGCCATATCAACTAACTTGATGCCATTGTTCAATTTGAATATATTTATTTTCTAACTGATAAGAAAAAAGTCTGCCTGATTGCATTTCTTTTGTCCCAACACATAGTCAGCTCAATTTACATTGCACCAACAATGCGCTAACACAGTTTGAATTTTGTTTTCTCCGTTTTGATCTGTGTTATGTTATGTTATGTTATGTTGTGTTATGTTAAAGGGGGTGCTTCTATAGCGCACGGCTACTCCGAGGAGTGTCCCGGCGCTGTCGGAGCCTCAACAAGTCCAGAGTGGAGAAAGACGGACGAATGAAGGGGGCATAGCTCAACAAGGCGGTGTTATTGCAGAAAGAGGAAGGCCTTCAGGTCTTTCCTGAAAGCCAATAGATTGGGGCTGGATCTGAGAGAGAGAGGAAGATCATTCCACAGCCGAGGGGCGAGATGTTCAAAAGAGCGCCCACCACAGCGAGCACGACGGATCATGGGGGTGACTGCCTTGGCCTGGGTTGAAGAGCGCAAGGATCTAGATGGAGAGTAAAGGCTGACCCATTTCTGAAGATAGCGGGCACCTGAGCCATGAAGAGCTTTAAACGTGATGGTCAGGGCCTTAAAGGTGATCCGCTTCTTCATGGGAAGCCAGTGAAGAGTTTTAAGAAGCTCACTGGCCCTTGCTCTCCTAGGGAGGCCAAAGATGGCGCGGGCCGCCGAGTTCTGCACCGCCTGAAGACGCAATAGGAGATAGTCAGGCAGTCCAAGATAGAGGATGTTAGAGTAGTCCAGCCGAGAGCCAATCAGGGCCTGGACCGTGATCTTTCTGTGTTCCAAAGATAGAAGCGGCAGGAACTTTCTCAGCATCTTCAGGATGGCAAAACATTTGCCGGCTAGGCCCGACACCTGAGCCCTGAAGGAGAGGTTGTTGTCGACTTGAATGCCCAGGTTTTTTGCAGCCTTTGAGTCATCAGTAGGAGGGAACATGGCAGCCGGCCACCACTCTTCCATTTGGGGTCAGCAGGGCAGCCGAAGAAGAGTACCTCGGACTTATCTGAGTTGCACTTGAGGCTGTGCTGACTAAACCAGTCAAACACAGCCCCAGGGCAGCCCCTAATAGATGCCCCGTCGAAGTCGTGTCCCCTGTCGCAGGTGAAGAGGAGTTGAGTGTCGTCAGCATACCTGTGCTCCTCATTTCTTAGTTTGTTCAGGTGTTCATCAATCTACTTATAAAGAATGTCTTAAATTCTTTTAGGAAGTTTGTTTGAAAGTCTCTCCAACTGAAAAGTCAAGACATATCCTTGGGTTCTGTTTTCAGTTCTGCAGATTAGTTTACAGTTTTCTCCCTACTTTGATTACAGAATGTGTGATCATAGCAAAGCTCTTTCCACAGTGAGAAAACTACAACTATAAGGGGAATAGCTTGCTTAGCCAGTTGGCGCCTCACTTTTGTAAATCAGTCACTACCCCAGGGTAAGTGCTCCAGTGCTGCTACTACCTCCTACAAAGAACAGCACTGAGAAGCGGTTAACAGGTGGTAGAATGTTTTTATATACAGGGATGCCACCCAAGATGATCCAAGATGGCGGACTAAGCCAGCAATAGCTCACAGATTTATGTGCACTTTGGGGGTAAGCAGGACAAAGTGCAACCGCATCTTTCTTTTGGGGGTTAACATCGGAAAGCTCACAAAAGTTTTTGCTACACCATAGCATCGAATATGCAAGAATCTGTGCTGAAGACTGTACCAAGAGCTTACCAGAGACTGCTGGAGTTCAAAAAGAGAAGATGTTTGTCTCACGCTCTCAAACAAGCATTGTCAGACTCCGCTCAGGCTGCTGCGGAGTATCCTCACCACATGGGTCCTTCCAGCGCCTTTGTGCTCACTATGACCAGGAGGATTTTCTGCAAGCCATGTTCTAGAGCACGGAGACCACAGAAGCTGGACAGAATTTTCCTTTCCTTAGGCAACCCAGGAGGGTACTTTCTTGAAATGGGGGGTCTCCAGTTGGCAAAAGTTTGCACCCTGTCCAAGTTGGGACCCTTATTCTAGTTAGTGTAAGGTAGTCACACAGCTAAGGTAACCAGGGCCTGCGTCGGAGCGTGCGCAACAGACGTCACTGATGCGATACTCAGAACTCGGGTTTCGGTGATCTTTCAGCCGCATATCAGATGCTGATTCCATTCTTCAGCCGCACAGCGGTGATGCATTGGTTTTTCAACAACACTGCAGTGCTGCATCGGGAAAATGGGCGCTGCAAGTGGATTCATGGATTTTCTTCGTTCTTAGTAGCACAACCACCCCTTAATGGCACAAAACTGGTATTGGCACCACTTGGCAAGTCACAACTCCCAGCAGAAGAGTTCAGGGGCAGCAAAGGAAGTCTTCGATGGCCCTGAGACTTCTGAACAGGAGGCAAGCACACACAAGACCTTGGAGAACCTTGGAAAGCAGGATGTAGAAAGAAAATTCAAGTCCTTTCACTTCCAGGACAGAAGCAGCAAGCAGCAGGTTAGCACACAAAGGCAGAGTGCCAGTCTCCTCCAACATTATCCAGCTCTTCTTCCTGGCAGAATGTCTTCAGTACAGAAGTGTTCTAATTTGAGAGTGTCAGAGGTCCAGTGCTTATACCCCTTTCTGCCTGTGAAGTAGGCAAAGTTCAAAGGAAAGTCTTTGTAGTGCAAAAGACCTTGCCTTTCCCTGACCTGGCTCAAGACACACTACAGGGGGGGGTGGAGACAGCTCTGTCTGGTACAGGCACAGCCCTATTCAGGTGTCAGTGATAACTCCTCTCACCACTCTATCTCAGGAAGGCCCATCAGCCGAGTGATGGGCCATCAGGATATGCAGGGCACATCTCAGCTCCCTTTGTGTGACTGTCTGAAGTGAATGCACAAACAGCCCAACTGCCTCTCTCCCTCAGATGTGGATTCATCAGGCATGCAGAGGCACAGAATGGTAAAGCAAAAAAATAACTCCTTTCTAAAAGTGGCTTTTTCAAACACACAATTTAAAAACGAACTTCATTAAAAGATGTATTTTTAAATTGTGAGTTCATGGACCCCAAACTCCAAATCTCTATCTCTTCCCAACTTGAAGTTACACTTGTAAGAGGTTTCAAAGCTGCTCCAATGATAACCTATGGGAGAGATAGCCCTTGTAATAGTGAAAAACAAAATTAGCAGTATTTCACTATCAGGACATGTAAAACACACCAGGACATGTCCCACCTTTCAAATACACTGCACCCTGCCCATGGGGCCACCTTGGGCCTACCTTATGTAGTAAAAGGGAAGCTTTGGGCCTGGCAACTGGTTGCACATGCCACGTTGACATGGCAGTATGAAACTGCATGCACAGACACAGTGGCAGGTCTGAGACATGTTTACAGGACTACTCATGTGGGTGGTACAATCAGCATTTGATTTACATGCCCTGGGCCCACAAAGTGCACTTTACTAGGGATTTACCAGTAAATAAAACATGCTAATCATGGATAACCAATTACAGATACCAATTACACAGGGAGTGCTTGCACTTTAGCACTGGACAGCAGTGGTAAAGTGCCCAGAGTTCTAAAACCAGCAAACATGAAATACAACACACATGTAGCCAGAAGCAAAAAAGACAGGGGGAAAATATGTGAACGATGCCAGGTCTAACAGTGCTCAACAGACCTTATCAGCTTCCAGTCCTTGACATGAAATCTGGTTTGAAAAATAAAGCAATGATAGCTTGTCAACACATTTGCATACACAGTAGCCCATTCCAGACACATTCTACACCTAAAAAGGAGCCAGTGTAATGACCTTCTATTATATTATACTGAGTCTTTCTTGCCTAGTCCTAAACATAGTCTAACTACCACATTCTGAGCCCTCTCAATGAAGTTGAGTTGATGAACGTTTTGCATACAGTTGATTGCACTAATCTATTCAGCAAATCTCTCAGCACCCAGGACAAGCATTTTAATCAAGGTGGAAATTAATAGAAGTGATTTCTAGCAAACTGGTAAAACAAATGACTTCCTACAACCCTACCTATCTCTGTTTTAAGGGTCATCCTATTACAAAAGACACTTTATTTCGGTAGGATGCTTTTAATGTTACAGGACAATGATTTTCTCCCAGTTTTGGAAAAGCCACGCACATTTGTGATGGGCCTGGAGTGGACAGAAGCACAAGACAAGCATTTCTCTATTTCTATAATGAGATTATAATTCCAATTTTTTGTTGAATAGTGACACATCTTCTCACATGGTGCTATTTACGAGCTAGCAATTGAGTGGCATGAGAAGGAATGTGGGCTGCCTGAGTAACGATACAAGAGTGGGATAAATTGGTGAATCTCAAGCTTTTACATGACCCAGGCTAGCTAGAACCTCAATGGTGGTGGAGTGAAGGGAGTCTGTTTTTTGTCTCAAATAGATCTGATAGTGTCAATAATGTACTCAAATATATTCTGTGTGATTAATGTTAATGAGAAAAAATGGAGAGTTGCATATTTAAACTACTCCACAAGAAAACTTATTGTACTTATAATTGTGTAAGTAGAACGTGACTAATAAAGGTCTATGTAATAGTTACATATTAATGTCATTGTGAAGTTAATAAAACAGAATGTTTATGTGTAGACTAATGTTTAAAAAATTTCCATGTAACAAGCAATTATTTCCAAAGTTAGTGCATTTGAAATGACATCTCTGTAATTTATTGCTATTTATTAAGAAGCTGCATTTGTTATTTGTGTAGAAATGTGCATATATAGGAGTTCTGCTGTTCTTCTGCTGTGTTTTCTAGCGGAGGCCTTTGGGGACTGTCTTACTCGGCACATTTCATCTGGCGGGGAACGTTGGCTGCGAGGTGACACGGCAGCTTTAGTGCAGGACTCTAAGTCCCAGGAGCACTTGGGCTAGTCACACACCTGGTCCTCTCCCTGAGTAACGCCCACCTCCCGCGGACGCCTTATAGCGCCTCGCCGCACCTGCTCCGCGGGTGCCGCATCGTTATTTGAGGTATTCTGCTGTTCTACTGCTGTGTTTGCTAGCGGAGGCCTTTGGGGACTGTCTGACTCAGCACATTTCATCTGGCGGGGAACGTTGGCTGCGAGGTGACACGGCAGCTTTAGTTCAGGACTCTAAGTCCCAGGAGCACTTGGGCTAGTCACACACCTGGTCCTCTCCCTGAGTAACGCCCACCTCCCACGGACGCCTTATAGCGCCTCGCCGCACCCGCTCTGCGGGTGCCGCATCGTTATTTGAGGCGTTCTGCTCTTCTACTGCTGTGTTTGCTAGCGGAGGCCTTTGGGGACTGTCTGACTCGGCACATTTCATCTGGCGGGGAACGTTGCCTGCGAGGTGACACAGCAGCTTTAGTGCAGGACTCTAAGTCTCAGGAGCACTTGGGCTAGTCACACACCTGGTCCTCTCCCTGAGTAACGCCCACCTCCCATCGACACCTCATAGCCACTCACCTGTGCTGCTGCGCGGGAGCGCACGGGAGAAGCCCGGGACAAGGGCGGGACCGTCTGAGGCCGTCCGAGGCCAGACAAGGCCGGGCTGGGCCCCCCTCTGAGCACCCCACGGAAAAGACTATTCGAGGACCAGAACTGATTTTTTCATGGTAACACTCTCACCATTCTTTTACCGAGCCAAAAGTGTGCCCTGATATTTGTTTCCAACAACTGTTATAGGGCCCTTGAGGACCAAACTATTATTATCTCCTTATTGTCCCTTTTGAGCTAACCACCACAGTTTCACCCTGATATATTGTGGCTTCAGGTCTAGACCAGGTGAGGCGGGGCTGGGCTGAGCCACTTTATTTTTAACATTGCCAGTTTTGCAAGGAGATTCCTACTATTCTATTAGGTGACTGTGGACTGCTCTTTTGAGATTGATTGAGATTGATTGAAATACTTATATTTGGGGGAGTAAAAGTATATTTGTATTGTTCAATGGCCACCCGTTCTGGAAGACGGGAGGGAGTGGGGGTGGGCGGCAGTGTAGGCGGGACACTCGACCAATTCATCGTCAGGGCCACCTCTGTACTTGAACGAGAAATTGCACTTACAGAGCGCCGCCTATCTGCTGAACCAATGTATAACAGGCGCTCTTCATTAGGCCCTCTAATGTTAGTGCCATCTCCAAGAAAACAAGTGGGTAACACTGCCAGAAACCAACTCTTTCGTATAGAACAAAATTTAGGAAATGAGGAGGGAAATGTGGTAGAAACATCGGGTTAAATAGAACTGGCTCTCTTGTAACACTAAGTCCAACTACAAGCGTGGACATACCAAATACTGTCACCCCATGTCCCCCAACAAAGACAAATGGGGGGAAAAAGGCGAACAATGCCAAAAGGAAACGGGGAGGGGGGGTACAGAAGGGGAGATGTTCAAAGATACCGAAAATCTCTAGGGCACCACCCGTGACTGTAAATGAAGTGGTGACCATTGAATCTAGCACACAACCGCCAACGGTGTCATCTCCAGCTCCCAATACAACAACCCCAAATAAAATGGTGGCAGACCTAACCACTCCTTTGGCCCAATTATCTGAAGACTCCATTAACCAAATAGGCCAACTAGTAAAGTCTCTAATTGTACCCCTTCTAGAAAGAACAAGGTTAAATGGTGAGAGGCTGGAGAGGTTTGAGCAATCTACCCACGAAAACTTTGAGGCTTTAAAAGTGCAGGTAGAGGGAACTATGAGTGATAACACCTCTGGAGTAAATACCAAGAAGGTTTCCTCTGCAATAGCTCCGACACTACTTTCCCCGGTACCTGTAATCCCCATTCCTGTGGCCCCCTCTGAAATTCGGCCAATTTCCACTATAGGAAATGACAGGGTTAATTCAGATAAAAACCATTGCAGGCATGGAAAAGAGATTCAAATAGGCTCAAAAAATATAGAAGAGCTATGTAAGAAGACTCCCCTAATTGATAGAGTGACCATTAATGAGGCATATGGAAAATCCTCTTTAAAGTGTATTCACTTGCCCCCGGAGTCCTTTCCCTATGTTGTTGTGCTCACTGGGATCCCAGAGTTAAAAGACGGAAAAACAGAAAGCTACCAAAAATAAAGTATCCTTCTGGTTAAACAAGAATAGACCCCTCCCAGGATATATCAACGGGGAAGTCTTGTTTGTAAGAAGAGCAAGCTGGGTGGGGCACAGATCTAAGGACATACCTGGGGACTCTATTGTAGTCAACTTTAGGGACAGACAAGTGGCTGGCTTCATTACTGATGAATACTTTCAAAGGGATTGGAGAGGTATCAATGCTCATGATTTGAGCTACTTCTATCGCCCGTCCCAAGTAACACAACCACTGTATAACCCCTCGAGAATGCAAAGTGTGGGGGATTTGGAAGGGTTCAAAACAAATTTTTCTGTACCCACTTCTAATCGCTTTACAGAACTGTATGGGATGGAGGGAGTAGACTGACTTAGAGGCCAGGAAATGGGACAATCTTTAATGGTGGATGAATTGCATCCAGGAGTAGAAAAGGATATTAAATAAGAGAACTATTCATACAAAAGAATTGTGTCTTTCTGGTTGTGTTCAGAACCATAAGTTATTTAAGGAGGGTCTGGAAGAGAAATTAGACTCAAATATGGGCTCCACGGAAGAACCTCTGCACACCGTATCGTCCGATTATAATATGAAACAAAGTGCATCCACAGGCGAAGAAATTGCCTGTAGTATTACAGGGGTACAGTTGACCTCAGTTGAATATATTAATGTGTTGCCCCCATTCGAAACAGGTATATCTGGGAACTCGACCATAGATAGTAATATATCATATGTCGACATACCTAGTTTACTGACCGAGGGAGTGGAAGGGCTTTCAGACCAGGCAACCAACGTTGGCTCAAAACTATTGTCCTGGAACATAGCGGGCCTTACCTCTAAACTTGACCAGCCAGATTGGGGGAAATATATTGACACCCATGACATATGTGTTTTCCAGGAAACCTGGGCGGTGGAACCAAAATATAGGGCAGGTTTCGTGGCTTACTGCGAGGGGGCTGTTAACGACCCAATGGGTAGACCTTCTGGGGGGTTCTGTGTTTGGGTTGCTTTAAATCTTGGTTGTACGGTTAAGCGAATTGAGACGCATTCACCAGACATAACCTGCATTACCCTGACTCATAGGAACTTCCAAAAATTTGCAATTGTAAATGTCTACTCCCGCCCGATGAGTATGGTGGGATCTCACCAGCCATCACGAGTTTGACAAACCTTCTAGCCAGACTGGAAGGAAATTTTAAATTCATAATTTGTGGAGACTTTAACTGTCATTTCGAGCCGTTAAGTGGTGATATAACTCTGATCACCGAGGAAGAGGACTCCACTTGGCTAATCCCCCCCTAAATATGTATTCCATCATTTGATGGACCCCGCTAGCCCTTCAGATAACATCTTTGACCCTGAATTTTGCATTAAGGGCTTGCAATGGCCGCTTCCCAAGTGATAGTCCCGGCCGGCCAACGTTTAAGAGAGCTGGTCAGTCCTCGGCCATTGACTATATCATGATCAGTATGGAGCTATGGCAAAAGGTGACTGATTTTGCTATAGGAGAAAGATGTGAGAGCGACCATAACCCTCTAGTCATGACTTGGGACTGCAAATGGTATGGGACTAATAATATTGGTGAGGAGAAGTTCCAAAACAATCTGGCCATTGTAGAGGGAGGGAGGCAGATAAGATGGACCAAGGTAAAATAATCAGAGGAATCATTACCTAAACTGTATGCTAGTATCATCCCAGCATTAGAGAGGGCTAGTGATCTGGCAGGGAAAACAATGTATCCTGATTTTGATAGTGAAATAGGAATCTTACACCACAGACTCACTGAGGCTCTGGCTGCTTTTTTTTTATAGGAGTGGCACACATAGTTTTAAATCTGGAGGCCCTAGGAATTCTTGGTATACTAAAGCATGCAGGGTAGCAAAACAGGCCCTCTTGACAGAATTGAAAGGGTCCGACTATTTATGTATTAGGGAAGCTAGGAAGGCCCACATGAGCACCATAAAGAATGCAAAAATTGAATGGGAAACAGCCAAGTGGCAGGAAATTAAGAGGGCCCTTGATCACAAAGACAGTAAAGGTTTTTGGAACTTTGTCCACCACGGGAAAGTAGAAGGCAGAACTACACTTGACCCTAACATTGACGAGGGCACTTGGCTCTCGTATTTTAAGGGACTGTACTCTACTTCCCCCTTAGAATTAAATTTAAATAACACTCCAGTTTGTAATTTTAATCCCCAAAGTTTACTTGATGCACCCCCATTTGTACTGGGAGAAGTATAATCCGCCCTGGCTAAATTGCAACCTAATAAAGCCCCAGGATTGGATAAAATCCCGGGTGACTTATTCAAAAGTGAACATCTAATTTGGGCCCCCTACCTTGTAGTACTTTTCAATGCAATCCAGTATGGTCTCCCTGCGCCGCCGACGTGGGCTGGCGCTGAGATCGTCCCAATCTACAAAAAGGGATCCCCATTGGAACCTTCGAATTACAGGCCTATCAGCCTTATTGATGTTCCGCAAAAACTGTATGGGAGGTTACTGCTGGGGAGATTACAGGAATGGATCGAAGAACAGGCCATACTGACCCCTCTCCAAGCAGGCTTCGGGGCCAAGATGTCCACTGTGGATCAATTATTTAGGTTACAGTTGATTCACTGGAAACATGTAATACTCGAGCAGGGGAGTTTATATTTAACGTTTGTTGACCTAAAGTCAGCTTTCGACATGGTTGACCGAGACCAACTATGGAAGATCTTGGACACCATGGGGGTTCCACCTTATCTCTGTTTACAACTGCAACGCCTTCATGAAGGCACTTTTGCCAGAGTGAGGTATGGAAAAGATGTACAACTGACGGCCCCATTCCCGGTCGATAAGGGGGTCCGTCAGGGTTGTGTACTGGTGCCAACCCTCTTTTCGCTTTTCCTCAATGGTTCAGTGGAAGATCTGTACCACGCAAAGGATCTTGATTCCCCAAAAATAGGCTCCCGCAAATTTCCAGCATTGATGTTTGCGGATGATACCCTGCTCCTTTCAAAGTCACCCATGGGGATGCAGAGAGTACTAAGGGAATTTACTGATTTCTGCAAAAAGAGAAAACTTCAAGTTAATATCAACAAAACGAAATATATGGTGTTTAGCGCCAAATCTTATTCCTATCCCCCACCCAGCTATGAATGATATTCCACTGGAGCGCGTCAGTGCTTTTGAATATCTAGGATTGACACTGAATGATAAAATGGCCTGGACCCCCTAAATCGAAAAGGCGAACCTGAGGCTTACTCAGACAATAGGTGGGATAAGGAAAGTCAATAATGGCTGTTCATCGAAGGCAATAAGTCCCCTACTCGAGATTTACAAAGTGCAAGCTCGCTCGGCGGCTTTATATGGAGTGGAACTTTTGGGGCATAGTAAAACTAAAATATTAACGATAACTGAAAATAAATTCCTCCGAAGTATCACAGTGTTGTCAACTAATACCCCACTGGTCCCACTTAGGATGGACCTGGGTGTCCTCCCTGTGGCGGATCTTATCTCAAGCTGACCATTGTTATACTGGCATCGGATTTGGAGTACTGAGGAGCTAAGCCACTACAGGGAGGAGCTCAGGACGTTCCTACAGCTACCAGGAGCAGTTAGAAGAATACCTTGGCTGTCCTTTGTAAGGGACTCCTTTAAGGCAATTGGGAGAGAGGATCTTTGGGCAACCCCGGAGGAAGCATGCGCAATTACCCCGAAAAAAAACCCTATCCAAACTCCTGAAAGATCACAATTTGCTGTCTTTAAATCAAGTGTATTCAACCGTAAGCTTGACTTGGGTGTTTCTGAATTACAAATCTAGCTATTCCTTTGAACAGGCTTTGGATCTTATAATCCATCGTCGACAAGGAGGCTTTAACTCCAATTCAGATATGGCACCCTTCCGTTATTTGCATTAACAAACAAGTGGACAGACGATTCTTGTTATCTCTGCCCTGGTTGCCATGTGAAAGAAGAAACAGAAGCCCATGTGATCTTTTTTTGCCCGGCCTATAAGCAGGCTAGGAAAAAGTGGATCATACAATTATGCAGGAACCTGGGGATAAGGAACTATTCAGTTACACTCAGAATTTTAAAATCTGAGATGGAACCATTATTTGTTATTGCAATGTCTACATTTTTGCAGGAAATGTGGATAAAGTGAGGGCGATTTTTAGAAATCGATGTCTAGATGACAAGATTTTATAGTTTTAACATTTTCACTCTGGAGTCTATGTTTGTTCTTAATCGGCCCCAATAAATATGTTTAATAGATTTTTAATGTTTTTTATAACAATTTATTTTTTTAGACAATCGGGCCCCAAATGCTAAACTGTATGAACTTTGTGAATACTATGGCCTCTGCTGCTCTTCATTGTTTTTTCTATTGTCACAATTGTAATTCAAAATATGGATGCTATAATTTAAATTGTTGTATTTTAATCTATGTACTTTTATGACCCAAAAAGTCGAAATAAAGTTATTATGATGATATTTTTCTAACCTTTGCACTGCTAAATTGACATGAGTTGGGCCTCAAGAACTATTCAGTTCAAGCTCATTTTTAAAGACAAGCATGTAATACATACTTTACCTTCAATGTAGAATGTATTTGCTAGTACTTTTGTTTCCACTGCAGTTTTAGACAAAGCCTCATTAGCTAGCATACAAGGGTTTTGATTTCATTCAATAGCGAGGTATGAGAAGACAAAGTTTGGCAAGGAGAAATGCAGTAACGAACAAGGAGGCGAGTTCTCATGAAGGAGGAGAAGAATGACCAAGGACGAATTAAGTTGCAACTTATTGATGTGGGAAAGGCGGTGCAAGTATCCAATTTGTGCTGGAATCATAGAAAAGTACTAGAGAAAGTCACGTGGGATTGTCTACCTTGAATGCAACTAGTATTGTATGCTGTAACTTAGTGAGGGTCAGGAGAAACATCTTGGAACTTCACAGGGAGCAGATCTATGCTTCTGTCACGGTTTTCCAGGCCCTATCTACATAGTCGGCGAGCATAACCTATGAGATGAACAGTTTCACCCTTATGCTTTACCCTGTTTTTGTTGTTTCCAGCCATATTGCCAAATCCTGACTTACCTGCCTCTTAGTGACTGCTTTCTCGAGGACTTCCACCTGCAGGACGGATCGGAGATTGGCCCCACCCACCAAACCACTGACGCAGGAGTCAGCAACCAAATCCACGGCTGTACTGGAAAAACGTCCAGAGTGTACCTGGAAGTAGATGGAAAAGTTGGTGAAAAGGACATCACGGAGAGGAGGAGCTCTCTCTTGAATCCAGAACTTCGAGGGACAACGGAGAGACGCAGCCCCAACAGTGCAGACAAGGAACCTAAGAAGACAGGAAACTCCAGAACACAGGCCGACCTGACAGAGAGACTCACCTTGTCCTGGAAAGCTTACCCCGAGGACCAGCTGACCCACGCTGAATCCAGCCACATTCCAGGAGGACTGTGGCTATTGCAGGTACTGCGACGGATAGCGGGGCTAAGGAGGAGGTGGGACACTAAGGTCCCTGGCACGTTGCAGTTGGGTGGGGGAAACGACAAAAAGAGGAACTAGGTAGTTTCTCTAAGTTGGGCACTTGGTGACGGCTCAGTCTTGTATACTCAAAGCACTATTCATGAGGAACTCACAGGCATTATACACAGGTATATCATTCCACCATGGACACAGAACTGGAGGCCTATGAGTCTTTCTTTGCCAACATGACTTTGACCCACATCTCTACCAAGCAGAGGACTGACCTGGATGCTCCAATTGCGCTGGAAGAAATTAAAGAAGCAATCCCTGCTTTGGCCACTGGCAAGTGCCCTGGTCCGGATGGTCTACCGGCAGAACTATACAAGAAATATGAGATGCAATTGGCTCCCATTCGTTAATAATGTACGAAGATGCACTCTCAGCTGGTATTCTCTCTGCACCCGTCATCTCCTTGCCAAAAACGAATAAAGACTTGCCACTTGTCAACTCCTAGAGGGTGCTCGCAGTGCTCAATACTGGCGAAAATACTCGCTGATCACTTGTCGCCATTGGTCTCGGCTTTGGTTTACTCTGTCCAAAATGGGTTTGTCCCTGCTTGTAATAACTCCCTGAATTTGGGCCATTTTTTAGAGTTATAACCTATGCGTGGCAAGGGTACTGTCAATCAGGATGCCTGGTCTTAGACCTTGAAAAGTCCTTCAACTCTTTAGAATGGGGATATCTCTTCGCCATGCTGGCCCGATATGGTACTGGTCAGCGTTTCCTCCATCTAGTGGCATTGCTGTATTCCAATCCTCTGGTTAGGGTCAAGACAGGGCTTCTTATTTCAGATATCATTGCCTTACACAGGGAGATGAGACAGGGCTTCCCACTGTCACCGCTGTTGTTTTCGTTGGCAATTGAACCACTTGCACTGGCGCTGCACTACTGGGGGGCACAATTGGGGAAAGGGTACATACAGTATCGCTATATGCAGATGACATGTTACTGCACATTCAGGACACACACAATAGGGGAACGTCCTTTACAACTGCACTTTTACAACGAAGTACCGTTACGACGCAGGTTTAACAACGAAAGTCATTACAACGACTTTCGCTGGAGGGCGCTCTAGGATAGGTAATAGTTTAATTTACTATCCAACACCTTCCCTACTATCCACGGGGACTGGAGTTGGAATAGTAAATTAAACTATTCACTATCCAGCGCCCCCCAACGCAAGTCGTTGTAACGACTTGCTTTGTAAAACCTGCGTCGTAACGGTACGCGTTGTAAAAGCACGCGTTGTACCGTCATACATCCCACACAATATCCACAACAAGATTGCTTTGACCCTTCCCTAGTTTGCCACCAATTCTGGCTTGCTGGTTAACTGGGCGAAATCTTTTTTTCATTTCCATTTCACTTGCATGTGCCCGACCCTGATTTTTCCTTGGTGAGACACGGCTGAAATGGCAAAACAACACATATTTGGATACTTGGGGTGCAGGTTTACGACTCCTTGACTGATATTTTGAGGGTAATGTAATTGTGGCAATAAGAGTGTTGCAAGCACAGATGGCCTTCTGGCGCGCACTGCTACTCGTGGTCACAGGTAGGGCGGATTTACTAAAGATGGTGGCTTTGCCCCGCTTTGCAAACCTCCCTATTCACATTTCTATCATGTTCTTTCGAGTGTTAGAGCTACTGACTTGTGAGTTCATTTGTAACAAGTCAAGATGCAGGGTATCACTGGCAAAACTACTTACCCACAGACCAGGATGGACTAGCTGCTCCGCATTTGTAGCAGTATTATCTTACTGCCCAAGTCCAATGGATAGCGAAGTGGTTAGCGGGTGTAAATCTGACAGACACTAGCACGACCTCCCCTGCTTTTCCCGCTTTACTACACTTATTTCATCCCTGCACACGACCGAGGGTACTCGATTCATTGTTCCTGGTGGTTGCATTTCTCTGCTTCCGCAGATGCCTCCGTATCACTATACACAGGATCCCCTACACACCAAGGTTAGCTCTATTGGGCATGCCCAGGTTCGGGGACCCACGTCGATAGCTGAATTGGCAGTCTGGCATGAGGTGGGCATACGAAATTTGGGGAATTTGGCACTTGAGCAATGTTTGAAGTGTTAATGGAGGAAGAGGACCAATCTTCGGGAAAATTCTTGTTACACAATGAACTACTTACCACATTGTAGCGTCACTGGGGGCATGTGACCACGAAATGGCCATGCATATAACAATTCAATATCTACACATGCTGGGAGGGGCAGACACCTCATACACTGGTTTGCAGACTCCCTCTGCTCCCACAATGCTCCCCAGCTGCTCCTTTTATGTCATTGATGGGGGTCAGATTTAGCACGCCCCGCACTGAGAAAGAATAGGCTGCATTATTGGAGAGACTGTGCCATGTACCACGCAATGCCTGTTTCAAGCTCATTCAACTCTACATTGTGCATATAGCTTATCTCACACCTGCCAACATCAACCAGTTCTACCATGGAGTTGATGCTGCCTGCCCACGTTGTTTGCATGCAGACACTGACCTATTACATATGATTTGGTCCTGCCCCGTCTACATATATTTTGGGTCACCATCACATCCAAACTATCTGCCTGCACTAAGCGCCATGATCTGCACAGGTGGGAAGTGTGTCACCAGGAGAAAGAGGACTAGAGTTATTTCCCGCTTTCTAGTTCTGGGCTTCATAGCGGCCAAACGTCTCTTTACTGGAAGATGGAAAGCCCCAGAGCCCCCATGGGTTGAAGCTTGGCAGCAGTCACTGCTCAACTGGGCGCAGGCTGAGAGTGTAGCCCTGCATAGGGAGGAGATGCTTTGCCTGCACAAATACCCTAGTGCTTTGAGATCCCTGGGTGATATGTGCACTTAATAAAATCTTATGACTATGACTATTGCTACTTGTTGGGACACCATTTTAACTGATCTGCAGTCTAATCACTCTTCTGCGATGGGCAGTAGCCCGTGTGCAGTGCAGAGCAAAGAAGTATAGCAAACGATGACTGTGAACTGACACTTCTCGCTGTATTTCTGCCGACACCCCTCATGTATACTCTTGCTTGATTCCTTGAGTACTCTGGGAATGACTGAATTGCATACCTTCTAGTGGGGATGGTTATCGTGGGGTACTGTGCTGGTGAGTCATGGGATTGTTAAATTTTTCTGTTTGGGTTTACTAACATATGTTTATTAAATGTACGAATCTGTGTTTTTTTCTGTCTAGTATGGCTCTACCAGCACTCCACCGGACCTGTAGTTTATCACAGGGATTGCCAGGACGGAGCCCCTTTGTCAGTGCACGTACATACAGCTGGATCACGTGTCTTGCTGGGGAACTCTGCATCGAGCTTCACCCCCACATGGGAAAGTTAATGTAAGCAGTGGATATGACACAATTGTTTAATTGATAATACAACCATAATGCACTGTGTGATGTCATTCTATGGAATACTAACTGCCATTGCCTTGTTACTGTGTTGTACGGAAATGTTGAAGATAAAAAAGAATTTAGCAATAAACAGATTCAACAAAACTAAAAAACTAAAAAAAAAAAGGGCCAGGACGCACCCTTGTTTCACTCCCCTGCTGTTCTCAAATGGCTCTGTGCATTCCCAATGCCTACCGTAACAGATACAAGCCATAGTATCTATGTACAACTAACTTAAACATGCATTTGCAATGCAACGGTCTCGCATTTGCAAGAGTTGAAGCAATTGGCATTGCAATGACAATGCCTTTTATTTATGTTTTAAAAACCAACACATAAATAAAAGGCATTGTCATTTACCATGCTAATACTTCAAACTCCCGTATATGCGAGACCTATTGCATTGCAAATGCTTGTTTGTTGGTTTATCAGGGTACTGAATCTTTGGGACTCACAGATATCCAGAACTTACTTTGAGAAAAAGCAAGTGAGACTCAGAAGGGATAATTTTGGAAGGGGTCTGAGTTATCATCCCTACTATGGCCTCTATCAATGAGTGAGAGGTGCCCTATTATGGGATGAGATTCTAAGCCTCATTTCTATCCAGCTGCAAAAATATAAATACTGTTACTATAAAAACAACACATTAAAAACTACACAGCTGGTACAACAACCTCTTTACCTGTCGATCGTCACAAAATACAATTGCAAAAGCACCATCAAGATTAATAACTGAGAGATAAACAAAAACGAGGCAGCGGTTCACCGATAATAGTTAGCAACTTAAAAAAACACATCTGTAACTGTGTGGAAAGTAAACGGAAGTGTTCCCGCGGTGTCCCTTGCATGGGAGAGCGTCTTATCGGCAGCTTAACGTCAACAGCGTGTGGTAAAGGGAGGGCTAATTATCAGGATGAAGGCCCGCCACTGGAAGCAGTCGTGCGTTGAACTATACCTCTAAAGTTGACATAGCTAAATAAATGTGCTCCATACTCTGACATGCCCAGATGTACAATGAATTTTTTTGTTTGATTTTTCCGGAGTTTTATATAGCGTGAACTTGACCTGAAGGTATCAGAGCAGTCTACATGAGCACCAGTTACTTTACACAAGTGCACATTAATTTTTTGTTAGGCACAGGGAGATTAGGTGGATTTGCCCATAATCACAGGAGGTTGTTTGTCATTGCTGAGACGGGAACACGGGTCCCCAGATTTGAAAGCAGGGTCCCCAGACTTGAAAGCAACCGCCCGAGCCCATTCGGCCACATCCTCTCTCTCCTATGTTGTGCGTGAGTCAGCACATTTAATGACTTCAGAAAACGCTTACATTTTCCAAGATATTTTCGATCAGTAATATATCTGGGCAGGTAAAAATAAACATGCTAGGATATGGGCAACATAGACTGTCATAGTGGAGGAGGCAGGGCTTTAGGTCTGGTTGGTGGGAGGGGGGAGAAACAGACACAAGGGTGAGATTAATCTGCGACGAGTGGGTGGAGAATTGAGATAATACTAGGCGCCCGTGTTACAGTGAAAGCGGGCACCCTTGTTACTGTGAAAGTGGGCGCCTGTGTGGTTATTGGAAGCAGGCGCCCATGTGCTGCCTGAAGTAAGAGAAACTCAATAAAGAAAATAGTGCTTACAAGACTAACAAGCCTATTTATGAATCAGAATCCAGCATTTATGAAGGACAATGACACAAGCCAATGACAAATGTGGGCGGAGAGTGGGCGGGGCTTCTATTCCACACTCCACTACAACATGTCTCGCAGAGCAGCGCATGCGTGCTGGCTCTAGGCTCGACCTAAAAAAGTATGATGCTAACAACCTTACCCGCTGTTACGTTAAACCAATATCTTATTTTGAATATCCAGCATTTTTGTTGTACCCAGACTTCGATCATATGCATTAGTAACAAGCAGTGGCAAAGCAAACTTGTCTGGCTTTTAATGACTTAACACAAGCAAACAGCATTTATGCAGGCCTTTGTTTGCATGCATTAGCAGGTTAGAGCCGGACCCAGTGACTGGCAATGATTCTTGGTTGAGCTTTCTAAGAAAGAACTGAGTCCATGGTAAGAGTTGTGTACAGCAAGGCAAGGCATCTTTTGCAAATCACAACAGTGTACAAACCAAAGAGTTAAACTGACGATAAAATAATATAATGGGAATGTATCCGGGTGCCAGAGACCTCAGTTGACTTGCTTGTAGCATCTCGCTGGTGGGTGACATTTTCAGAAACTGAACTCGTTGTCTCGGTTACAGTTACCAACATGCCACACCTTTTTTTTAAATGTCAGAACTATTTTATTATATTTTCATGAAACAATAAAACAATATAGTAAAACAAAAATAATTGTCTGGTGTAGCGGGGTCAATTTGCAAAGTTATGGTCTGAATAAAGACCCTCTGTCTGGCATTTAAAATCTTGCACTCTGCATCTCCCTCCATGCCTTGTCCCTTGCTGACCCCCTATATCCCCAGGCGCGCGTTACGCTCAGAAGGTCAGCACCTTGTTGTGATTCCTCGAATAAATCATGTGCGAAAGGGTGGACGCTCCTTCCGCTACCTCGCAGCGAGACTATGGAACGCTCTGCCACTCCAGATTCGGGGCCTACAGGACCTCTTGCCATTCAGAAAGGCTATCAAAACCCACCTCTTCTGTTGATCTCTCTGTTATGTTATAGCCGCATGTCCACTTCTGCAGTAGCCGTTTTTCCTGCTCAATAAAGCGCCGGGACGCCCCTTAGCTGGGGCAGCTGCGCGCTATATAAGCACCTATAACATAACATAACATAACATAATGTTAGAATTGGGGTCTCTGGTTGGCGCAGTGCAGCACTGGCGACAAGCAGGGACCCTCTCCTCTAAGTCAGGGCAAAGGATTACTCCCAGAAATAACCCCTGCTCACCCTCTAGGTAGTGTGGCGCAAGCAGTCTAGGCTAAACTCTGGAGTACATAGGGTTAAACATTTGCAGTATCACACACAATAACCATCAACCCCCCCACACAATGACACTAGACTGTATTTCTGTAAAAATATCTTCTTTATATATATTTTTAAAGCAGGCTTGTAAATACGGTCTTTGTACAGAAAAATGGTTCCAGTTACTTGTAATTAGGCTGCCACAGTTCTTAATCAGCTTCTTATAGTCTTAAAAGGTATTCTTTGGGGCCTTCTGCACAGTTTCTCCAAGGTACAATGTTCTCTAGCGCTTCTGGGTGCTCCCCAGCGCCTCTGTGCACCTCCTGCTTGAAAATCGGGCCCGGCCTGCCAAAGCTCACACTTCTCGCGTGAGCGGCAAAAGGCACGACCGGGTCTGGCTCTCAGGATGAGTCACACAGCTGTGTGGGACTCGCTGCGGAGGGGGGCGCCGGCCGGGGAATGTCAGGGGGGGCCTCGGGGGGCCAGGAGCGGTGCGAGCCTCTCTGGAGAGGGGAGGCTCGTGCCGAGGTGCAGACTGCAGCTGCGGGGCTCCTGGGGCACAGAAGGACACAGAGGGCGGTGCGAGCTTGGATGGCAGGACGCTCGCACCGCGGGGGCACAGTACCTTTAAAGACTGGGCGAAGGTCGAGACGGCAATGTCGGGGGTCAGCTCGGTGTCCCGCGTCGCGGTGTCTACCTTCCTGGGCCAGTCAGAGCGGCGGCTTGGCTCGGGCTTGAAGGTTGGCGTTGCGGCGCGGGCCGGGTCAGAGAGATAAAGCGCCTCGAGTCCTGGAAAGAGGGGGCACACGCTGGGTGCGGCGAACTGCAGGGCACGTCAAGGGGGTCAAGACGGGCTCCTCTGCACAACGCACCGCAGCCGCTCACAGACAGCTTTCCTCGGGCACAGGTCAAAAGGGGCAAGCAGGTGCAGGGCGAGGCCCCTCCTCACGGTGCGAGCTACGGCTCGTTGGGGCGACAGTCACGGTGCTTGGGCCAGTGAGGCTGGTCTTTGCGGTGCTTCTGGGGCCCTGGCAGGCGGCAGTCACGGTGCTTGGAGGGACGGTAGTGCCCTGGGCCTCTCAGGGGGCACGGCGATGTTCACGACGCGCTCCGCTTTTCCCAAATCGAAGTGCAGGGGAAGGCAGCACTCACAGCAGTTCCTCTTTCAGGGGGGTAGCGCCCACTGTTCCTGGGACGCAGTTCAGGGGGCAAGTTCCACCGCAAGCCCTTGGAGATCTTGGTAAAAGTTTGGCACAAGTTGAATAAAAGCAAAGTCTTTCAGTCTTTCTTCTCCTGCTCTCCTTCAGCAGCAAGGCACCCACCACAGGCCAGTCTCTTGGGGTCAGAGTCAGTACTTCTCCATGCAGCTTCCAGGGTCCTTCTCTTCAGGCATAGCTTCTTTGCGCAAACAAAAATAATAATAATAATAATAAAACATTTATAAAGCGCCTGGCTGCACAAAACTGTGTATCCCGCGCTGACTGCTAGTACATTACAGATATCCAGAGGAGCTGTGGTAATAGAGGATTAGAGAGGGTTTATATATTTGGGAACAGATAGGTTTTCAGTTTTGTCTTAAATCTCAGTTCGGAAGGCTCCATCCGCAGTTGGAGCGGGAGTGCGTTCCAGTGTTTCGGGGCTAGGTACCTGAAAGATTTTCCTCCCATCTTAGCTCTAGTGATGCGGGGGAGTTCGAAGAGCATCGTACCAGATGACCTTAGGTTCTTAATCGGACGATGTATAGTTAGGAGATTTTTTAAATACTCTGGGCCTTTGTCCTGTGCAATGCGATGGGCGTAGCAAAGGGTCTTAAATTTGATCCTCTCCCTAACTGGAAGCCAGTGGAGTCTGGCTAGAGCCGCTCTAACAGAAGTTCTTCTTGGGAGTCCAAGCACCAGTCGTGCGGCAGCATTCTGCACGCATTGTAGTTGATGTAGGCCCTTCTGACTGAGCCCAATCAGAAGGGCATTCCCGTAATCTAAATGGGGTGTTACCAGTGCATGGACTATGGTCTTCCTGGCTTTAGTAGGAAGAAGATCCAACACTTTTCGGAGAACCTTTAAAATGCCGAAGCATCTTCCCGTTACTTTGTTGACTTAGGTTTTACCAGAGAGATCTGAGTCCAGCATAACGCCTATATTTCTAACCGTCTCTACTGGGGTGGGCAGTTTCCCCAGTTCCCTGGGCCACCATGCATGGGACCATGTGGACGTATCTCTCCCGACCACCAGTAGTTCGGTCTTCTCGCCATTCAGGCGAAGGCAGTTGTTGTTCATCCAGGCCGCTACTGCTGACATACATTCTGAGAAATTGGTGGCATATTCTCTTCTGTCTGGCGTTAACTTGAACACCAGCTGGGTGTCGTCAGCGTAGCTTACAATGCCCACCCCAAAGACCTCTACAATGCGTGCCAGGGGTTCCATATAGATGTTGAATAAAGTGGGGCTTAAGCTTGAGCCCTGTGGAACCCCATGGCTGATCTTCCGAGGAGATGATCTAAAGGGTGGACAATGTAGCTGGAAGCTTCTGTTGGTCAGGAAGGAGCGTAGCCAAGCCAGAGCTGGTCCCCTTACTCCCATGTCCGAGAGACGAGACAGCAGCGTTGAGTGCAGCACGGTGTCAAATGCTGCACTCAGGTCCAATAGGACTAACGCCGCCGTCTCGCCCTCGTCCACTATCTGCCGGATGCATTCGGTCGAATATAGCACTGCTGACTCGGTCGAGTAGCCTGATCTAAATCCTGACTGAGAAGGATGGAGAAGAGCTTCTTTCTCCAAATGCTCCATAAGCTGTTCATTGGCAATTTTTTCTATAATTTTGGCACAGAAAGGGAGAAGGGAAATTGGTCGAAGATTATGGAATTGAGATATGTGAATGTTGGGCTTTTTCTTTAATGGCATGACTTGAGCAGTTTTCCATGCTTCTGGAACATAACAATCCTCAAAGGATAGTGTGATCATTTGACTAATGTGATCAATTAGTGTATTTTCCATAACTCCTTTGCACCGGTCGGGTGGACATGCGTCGGTGGGGGAGCCGGATTGTATGCCAGTTATGATTTCCAGCAAGTCATGTTTGCCCGGTGTTTGAAAACCAGTAAATAGGGATTTGTGAGTTTGGATAAGGCTTGTGTCCAAATTGGAATTCAGGGGAGTTGTGTTGTTTACAAAGGTGGCATGTATTTTATCTACCTTCTCTACAAAGAAATCAGCAATTTGTTCACATATCTCTATAGAGTATGTGTCTTGAGCGTCTAATCGTGAAGGGATTGTAAGTTCCTTGTAGATACTGAACAGCTCTCTTGTGGGATTGTCTGCTAACTCTATTCTATTTTTATAATGGGTACTTTTCTCCATTCTAACCAACTTTTGATACTTTTTTAATTCAATTTTGTAGCTTGTTTTAAGATCAGGTGCGTAGCTTTTTCTCCACTCCACAAACAGGATCTAATTTACAAGGAGCAGGGCTCCTACTTTTATACACCATTTTCTTTGTCTTTTCAGGCCAGGGGGGCCTCTGCATAATTCCTTTCAGTCTCTGAGCACTTGTTGGGTGTACTCTGGCTGTTGCTTTCGGTGTGAGGGCAGGCACATCAGACGCTCCACAGGGAGGCGGAGCCAGCATTGTGTGGACAGGGGCAGCCAGGAGTACCTTGTTGACAGTGCTTCGCCCTTCCTGGGCCAGGTGCAGGCTGAGTCATCAGTCGCCCCCAGGGGGGCGGAGCCAGCATTGTGGTGGCAGAGCACAGCCTGATTCAGAGTCCAGGGGCACTCCTACCTCCCACTAAGGTGTAATCCTTGCATTCACCACCTGTCATCCCCAGCCCTGTCACTCACACAACCCAGACAGTCAGATACACATCCAAGCAGAGGCGGGCTGAAATGGTTAGGCAAGCAAATGCTAACTTTCTAAAAGTAGCATTTGCAAACACAGGATATTAAAATAAACTTTACTAAAAGAAGTATTTTATTATTCTGAGTTCAGGCATACTAAACATTAATTTCCACCATGTTCCCTGAGCCTGCTGGGATTATAGAGTGTAATAATTCCAGCAGCCCATCTGGCCTAAAGAGAACAGGTAGCCTTACAATAGTGAAAAACGAATTTGGCTGTAATTCACTATTAGGACATGCCACACACATCAGAGCATGTCCTACCTTACACTTACAATGCACCCTGCCCTTGGGCCTACCATAGGGGTGACTAATATGAAGTTAAGGGAAGGTTTAGGGGCTGGCAAGTGCGTGCACTTGCCCAGCCAGCATGACAGTACCAGACTGCACACAGGTTCTGACATGGCAGACCCTAGACACACTTTAAGGCTGTTTCTATGGGTGGCGCAACCAGCGCTGCAGGCCCACTAGCAGTATTGGCATTTACAAGCCCTGGCACTCCTGGTGCACTCTACTGGGGACTGACAGTAAATCCAATGAACCAATCAGGTATACCAATCACAGTTATACTTTTCATAGGGAGCACTTGCACTGCGGCACGGGTTGGCCGTGGCGCAGTGCCCTGAGCGGCGGACACCAGCAAAAACATCTGAGGCACATCAGCAAAAAGTGGAAGGGAAACTCACGCCAAGGTGCCAGGTCTAACACATAACATAACATAAAATGAGTAAAAGAGTTATAGTATATATTCAAAATATTATTGGAGGTTCTACTATGTGTGTGTAAGCCCGAAATAAAATGAAAAGAGTCTAGAGTGAAGAAACAGAGTTTGAACTGAGGGAGTGATAAAAGATAGCGTGGAAGGGGGAACAGTGGAGGGTATCGGGAGAGAGGGTTAGGGAGGGACTAGATGTCGAAGGGGAATGGGGAGAGGTTTGGTTAAGGGTTAGGTTGGGCGTCTGGGAGGGCTGCTGTTAGTGTTTGTGTAATCAGAAAAACAAATAATGCCACGGGATCAATATAGAGGCTAAACAGTAAGATGAAGAGCAAATTAATTTTAACTCTTCCTATCGATATAAATCTCAGCAATAAATCTCCTTAAATTTCACTCTCTGTAGCCAAAAGACAAAAAACAAAAACACCTCTGTTCAAATCAAAGTATTCTTTTTTTATCTGTATATACTTACAACAAAATGTCTTTTCAAAACACAATGTTCATACATAAATACATTGATTTGACATAGATATACACACACTTATTTACATTTACACATATAACACATATAAACATATAAATGAAGAACAAGAACTTTTCTGCTCTCTTTGCCCTATCTTTTTTATAACCAGGTGCACCTCAAAATTCATTACCACAGTGCATTTCCCTATAATTGATCACCATTTCTCAGATCACCTCCCGGTTAAATTTCAACCTTTTTTCCACTATAGGCGATCTATACTTTTTTAATATATATTATTTTAATTGTACATGGTGTCTTAATATATCTGTCGACGCGTTTCAGCCATTTTGATTTTAGGCCTCATCAGGACTAGGGCCGTCGAGTGCATAATTTCTCAAATCCACCTCGCAAATTTTCGGTTTGGACCATATATAGGAATGGTCAATCACAAAGCTGTGAGCCGGGGTCCTCTTATATAACCTCACTATATACCGCACGTTGTAATGTCCAGGAATTAGATCATAATTCTATTAACTGGCATCTTCAAAGCATATATAAGATATCTCTTTGCTTCTATCAGGATCGCCGCATTCTCCTCGGTCGTTCCTCTCGCTACCACTGTGAACACAGCCGCGTACCGGGTAGCGGAAGTATTTTAGCTCCGCAAGGTTTGCTTTCATGTTAGTGTTTGTGTGGGTATTTTGTAAGGACAGTAACATAGGGCTGCATAGGTATTGGGGGATTACAGTTGTTTAATGGAGAGTTGAAAGGTGAAGCAGCTCTATGGTGGGAGGTAGTCGGATATGTATGAGTCCAGTTGTGCCCAGATTTTCCACTTCTTTGCTGAATTTGATTGTAAGAAGGTGTTCAGAGAGTTGTCTGCACCTCTGGTGAATTGAATCCATGCCCACCAGGTATGGGTTGATAATTTAGAGAGGACCTTCCATTCGGCTAAAATGGACTTAAGACTTATTGTTACTAGAATATCTAAGATGATGTAATTTTCTGTGCTATTATGTGAGTACCTCAGGGGAGAAGGGGGATAGCCTACGACAGGGGGAATGAGGGAAGGAGACCATTTAGTATGTATGATTTATGATATAGTTATGCTGACCCCAGTCAGGAAATCATTAACGAATGAGCAGTCAAGGAGCATATGTTGACGGGCACCGGGGCTTTTCCACAACTCCAGAAAAAGATGTGTATCTTGGAGTCTGAGATTTAATGGTTGAGTGTGAGTCCAGTGGGCCATATTAGCTTTCCAATATCTGCATTGTGCCAGTGAGGGGGCTATTTTGTTGGTCGTTAGGTTAGCCCAACTAACTACAGGGCCAGTTTAGGATCATAGTTTGAGGTGAATAATGAGTATTTATTAAGGACACCCATTTATCTTGGATTGGTTACATTAGGGAATTGACTTAGGTCACAGCTTTCAAAACTGTTCATGTTGGTGACACACTTTCTAGACATGCATGATTTTGCGACACAGTAAAGCAGTGTAGCAAGCATAGCGAGCGAGCCCGATGCACCTAACGAGGTTCGGTGGGGGGGGGGGTTCTCAAAGTACAGATGTTACAGGTGAGGTACAGTCTCATAAGGACTAAATCAGGTTACCCTTTTGCAATTGCTTGTTTCTAAAGCTAAAATTTCAGGTAAAATGCACCAGCCTCCAAGATCAGTACAGACGTCTAGCTATGCCTCTTACTTATTTTTGTTTCCAAATATTTTATTTGCATTTTATAAACAAGAATCAAAAGTCTAGTACAGGAAAGTTTAACAAGTACTGCAGAGGTGAATGGCCTGCAAAAATAGCAGAGGCTGCTGAAATGAGACCAATCAGCATACCGACTGGTAAGGCCTCAGACAAGCACGTGTGATGCCACAGCTAGACCGAGAAGGAGAAAACAAAAGGTGGAGGAGCCAGAGGTCTGTGGACTTGGCAAACAGGACTCGGGCTGCAGAGAAAGCTCTGGGAATTGGCTCCTGCTCTGTAAGGACAGCCCTGTAGGTATTTAAACGTCCCCCATTAGCATTTCTAAAGACAAAAAACACACAGTAGCATCACCATCAGCTGTCCTTCAGAGGCTCCCATGAAGTATTTACTGAATGCAGTGGAATCCTTTGTAGTGCGCACTGATTGTAGAGGGGACCATGATGGCAATCTGAAACCTTGGCAGCTATGCATCATCCAGCGACACACCGACACATGGCAGGCAACACAGTACTGTGTCCCGACACAGAGTTTGGAAAGTTCTGACTTAGGTAATAAAAAGCATAGAGTTTGGAGGCTAGGTGTCCACCAATCACTACTTTGTTTAGTGTGGACAGAAGATCTGTTATTTTTAGAGGTTTGTGTCTAGCTAAGATGACCTTGAGTTTCAGAAATTTATGAAAGTCAATGCCATCTAAGTTAAAAGTGTGTTTGATTTGAGAGAAGTGTAGAGGACATGAGGGTGTCCCTAAGATTTTGATGAAAAGCATACCTTTTTGTGCCCTGTTCTCACAGTACAGCATTTCCCTTATCTTATTTGATATGTCGTTGTGCCATAGTGAGGCTAACATAGAGTGCTTCATTTTATTCATAAGTTTGTTGTTGATTTTCCGGAGGGCTTGGGAGGTTCCAGCATGGATAAAGGAGGAGTGTTGTACTATTATCTTTTTAGTTATGAGTAACGACATGAGGGAGAGTGGTAAAGCAAAATTATTTTCTACTGTGAGCCAGGGTGGAGAAACATTTGGTGTGGGGTTAAGCCAGAGGTGTACTTGTCTAGCTAAGTAGATTTCTAGACATACAAGGGAACCCAGTAAAATTCTGTGATCTTGGGTATTAACTGTTTCAAGGAACAATGGTCCCTGATTAAAGGATATTAGTTCGTAGTATACACAATAGCAATACAATTATGTCTATTTTTATATGTCCTATTGAACATGATATTCAATGTAAGATTAAACAGAAAAAATTACGAGTGGAAACATAAGTATGACAGATATTTCAGGCAACCACGAGTTTTAGCCAAACAATTTCAACATTAGAACCACTAGAAAGTAAATGAATGCATCCTAGCACAAATAGATACAACTATTCATGTCAAGGTGTGGGCAGGAAGTTGACGACGTTTCAATCCCTCTACATGAATGCAGGGATCATATTCAGGACAAGGAAATAGGTGCCTAAGGCAATTGCCGTGGAAACCTCGTGGGATCGAGGAATCACTCAATCAGGGGGTTGGGTGGAAAGCCGTGGAGGGAGGTGCTTGGGCTGATGTGACATGGCCAATGTAGGGCAATGGATATACCATGCATGTAATTTAGGAGGGAAGCCACGAAGGTCACTGGAGTAACTTCAAAGGTCCACAACGGGACGTTCAGGCCAAGGGGATGTCTCCAATTACAATGGAGTAATCTTCCAAAAGTCCTCAATGGGACATTCAGGCCAAAGGGAGTCTCTATAAGGAGGAGTGCCTGCGCGTGACTGGGATCGCCAGCAAAGGATCCAAGGATTTATCAGTGAGCATTGTGAGGTTCTGGGTTTTTAAGAACCGGCACAGAACCGGCAACCCAGCGGTGTCAGGGTACACCCTGAGACCTCGAGTCCTTCCTGATTCAGACCACAGAAACTCAGAGTCTTCTAGGTGAAGTCAAGGATCGATTTTATTGGCTGCAACCAAGGTAACAAGTGTCCTAGAAGTACAACACACGGGAAGTATATTCTCAGGAGACTGCTCGAATTTACAAAGACAGGCTTCTCTTCTTATACAGAATTTTAAGCTTCAGGCAAACATTCTTGGTTTTACATTAGATCATTGACATATTTTAATACAAAGAAAAAAGCAGAGTCATGATGACATGTCCATATTTCACTTCGTGCTGCCTACAACAAATCACCCGGCAGGGCCCAACATTTCATCAGATATCAGTGGACCCCCAATAAAAACGGGCACCTCCCCACCATAAAGCAAGTGAAGCAAAGAGAGCAGAGGCAGATGCGAGCAAGATACGGCAGGTGTGTGTGCTGAAAATGGTTTTATGGCTTGTTGAGCCTTGATGCTATCTTGTTCGGCCACTGGGAGGGGAACTGACCTAACGAGTTCGGCCTGGGGCAGTGGTTCCAACTTGCACAGGTCATAGGAAAGTCGATTAAGGTGTACGTGTCCTTGTGGAATCGAATTCAGCTGGATTATAAGCCTATGTACAGGGCAACTCACAAAATGGCTTCCATACACAAAATGGAAGTTGAGGGTTCTGAACGAAAATGACGAATTCGAGGTGAAATCGTCACTCGAATATGCTGAAAATACTTGTACACAGTGTACTCGTCATTCTCGGTCTTTTGATACTAAATTCGTCATGTTACGATGAAGTTTTTATTCTCGAGTCCAGAATAATTACACGAGTCTGGAATTTTCAGAACCACAAACCCTCCTTTTGCCCTTACATAGGCAATTAATCTATCCTCATGCTAATCTGAGTCCAGATCTATATTCCTAAAGTCATTGAGATGTTGCTGTAACATCATTTTAGTACTTAGTTCATCTCTTGATACAGGCTTCCTTACACATGATGTGACACAGAGGCCACATATTGCAGGAGCACACTGTACGCATAGACAGAACAGGAAAAGAATGGCTAGGACCATCCCAATGACCATCAGAATTTTCCATCCCCAGGCGGATATCAGTTCCCAGAACCATCCCATTAACGACCAATCTCCTTTATCCACATGAAAAGATTCAGAAATCTTATGTAGTTTGGAGATGGCCTGGTACACTGTTGGAGCGTTATCTGGGATGAAAACACAGCAACTCGATTGGATCAATCTGCATACCCCACCTCGGTCTGCAAGTATGACATCTAACGCGACCCTGTTCTGAAGGGTCATAAGTCGATCCGACTGGAGTTCAGCAGTCAAGTTACTAAGGGCACCAGCAGTTTCAATCACGGTGGACTCAACTACCCTTGTCAATTGCCTTATGTTCCTGCTGTTAGCCATGGATCCCCAGAACGGCAGAAAACCCTTTGCAAAGTCCCCAAATTCTTGACCTGCAGTGTCTTCTGTACTCAAGACACCTCTAACTATCCTTGTCCTGTGGTAATCTGCCACTGCTGGGAGGCAACAGAAATGAAACAAAACATGAGCCCGAAAAGTCAGGGGGCAACCATGTATAGGCTCTATCATGGCAGATGAAATAAGTGCCCTTAGCTGCTAAAAACGCGGGGGAAGTCTGGGCTGCAAAAACATACGTTTTAGTGCAGATACTCCTCCCTAACTGAGCTCTGGAATTCGTGCCATTACCTTGCAGACACAGATGACCCTGATGGGGTACAATCCAAATCGGGGAAGATCTCTTAGCTTGTTGTTTCTCACTTAGGGCAGCTCCATATCCAGTCATGTTCCATCCTATGTATAACAGTGTCTCATCTCTCGGGATAGTCTCATAAGAAATACCTTCCTTAATCATGTCCACTATACCCTTGACTAGAGCACTTTTTCTAGGATTGTCTGTTACAGAACGTAGGGGGTAGATTTCGTGTGCATATATGAACATTGTCCTATATGCCCATACAGAACCATTGTGACTGAATGGCAGTACCAGATAAGGGATACCTTTATCCATTGTGTGAGGCAGAAGACCGCACACCCAACAGTTAGTTGTGTTCATTACAAGTTGGTGTTGGTGCAAGAGCTGAACAAAGGAGTTATTAATGAACTCCAAGCTCCTATTGGATTCATGGTCAGGAAGGCGGTGGAAAGAGTGAGAGGAAACAGTAGGAGGAGGTATGGGTGATGCAGTGGATGCAAATGTTACACGAAAAGAGAATAAAACGTAACTTATTAAAAATATCATCATACTGAATAACATACAAGTGCACAATATTAAAAAGCTTTTCTTTGTCATCACTTTACATAATTTGCGTTTAAAGTTCGTTGGTCTGGCAGGTCTCTCCATCTCGGAAAACTCCATCCTCTCTAAAGTGCTGCCCGCGACGGCAGGTTGATTCTGCTAAAGAATGCTTCTGTCAGTCCAGGGCAACTCCCTTAGACCAACCAGAACTGCCGACCTAACGTCGTCAGCTGCACTCAAAAGACTTTAAGCAATCGCGGCCCTAGCAGCGGAACCCGGATGGCGGTTCGAAAAACAAAAATAAGCAAGTTTTCTTCAGATGGGAGAGCTGCACTTAAAAAAAAAATAGTACTTGGAAGGAAAAAAAGAATTACTTTATTTGTCCATGGGTCTTGGCCTCAAATTGTAACGTTCTCTTCCGGGTACTGTTTGATCCTGGAACAAGAGTTCAAGCTCTGTAGTGTTCAATCGCTTGGATGGTGGCACAGCCTTGTGCAAAATGTTCTCGCTTTCACGTTCAGAGTTAGTTCCTTTTACACGTGTATCGCTGAAAGGTATGACACGTGGCACGATCTTAGGTTCTGGGTCAGCGACACCCTTCTGGACCCACTGGTCATATGGCAGAGGTGAAGGGATTCTTTTGCAGTGGACCCCGTGGATCCAGTTGGCCTTCCCCTCCACTCGAACAGCCGATCTTGTGGAAAGAAGGACGAGGTGCGGTCCGGTTCACCTGGGCTGGTCGTTCTTAGTTCTCCGGAAGTTTTTAACAAGAATCCAGGAGCCAGGGTTGATGGAGTGACCTGGAGTCTCAGAGACCGGAGGCAGGGTGTCATGAACCTGTTGATGCAAAACACGCAATTTAGCCGTCAATTCATAAAGATAATCAAGCAAAACAGGGTGTTCAAGCTCGCGGAACTTAGTGGGTCTAGGCACTCCCCATATGTTGGCTGGCCGGCCAAAAAACGATCTCATAAGGGCTAAGTTTCACTCGTGAATGCACAGTCATTCTAGTGGACAGGAGTGCTAGGGGTAAAGCATCAGGCCATTTAAGACCTGTGCTCGCTTGGATTCTGGCCAATTTAAGTTTTAAAGTGCCGTTGTAGCATTCTACTAATCCAGCTGATTGGGGGTGATTTGCAGCGTGGAACTTCTGCCGAATACCTAGCCCTTCACACACCCTCTTCATCACATGACCCACAAATTCACTTCCATTATCAGACCAGACCATTCTAGGCATTCCAAACCTGGGGAAGTACTCTTTCACAAGGGCTTTTGCTGTGGACAAGGCAGTGTTGTCTTTTAGGGGATAGGCTTCTACCCATCTTGAGAAGGCACAAACAACAACGAGTACGTATTTCAAATTGTTGCACCTCTCCATGTGAATGAAATCTAGCTGCAAAACCTCGAACGGATACGTAGGAGGTGCAAAATGACCAGCTGGAGTTGGGGTTCCCCTCCCAGGATTGTGTTTCAGACACACCATGCAGTTCTTGACGACATTCTCTGCACACTTGGGAATCCCTGGATTCTGCCATACTGGAGCCAATAACTTGCAAATTCCTTTCACGCTGATGTGAGCCATTCAATGAGCCATTGTAACCACTGCAAGCACATATGCATCGGGTAACAACCATCTCTGATGCTCTGATTATTCAATCCAGCAACCATTTGCATCCATTCTACCCGTACTTTCTCTCCACGTGCTCAACTCTTTCTCTGTGGCCTCAGCTTGGATGGACTTCACACTCTCTATCGTGTCTTCACACATTCCAACATCACCAGTCCATCTTGCAGGGCCTGCAACATACATTCGGCTCATTACATTCCTTGCCGTTTCTTTCGCGATCTCATCAGCAAATGCATTTCCACGACCAACATCATCAGTCACCTTCTTGTGAGCACTACATTTCACAATCGCCATTTGCAGAGGCAAGGTCAGTGATTCAAGAAGCTCATTCACCAACTGACCATGCTGAATCTTAGCTCCATGCGAAGTCAGGAACCCACGTTCTCTCCACAATCGTCCAAAACTGTGAGCCACTCCAAATGCATACTGACTATCAGTGTAGATAGTCACTTTTATCCCTTTAGACAACACACATGCTCTCGTGAGTGCAATTAATTCTGCTGCTTGAGCTGAATTATGTGGGACACGTACGGCCTCAACAATTGTATGCAAAGTCGTGACGGCATATGCTGCAGTCGTGTCACCATTCGGGAGCTTGAAGCATGAACCATCCATCCATAACGTACCATCACATTCAGCAAGAGGAGTGTCGGATAGATCTACTCTCCCTTTCGTCTCTTCCTCTGTTCTAAGAAAACAATCGTGTTGTTCTGAAACACCTGATTCCTCTACAATTGGCAACAATGTGGCTAGGTTTAAAGTATTGCACCTTTTTATGTGCACATGACTCGCTAACAATGTTAATTCGTAACCTGACAATCGAGCACTAGTTAAGTGCTGTGTCTTGGTTCTATTTAACAGCGTGTCTACTGCATGTGGGACCATCACGACTAGTGTATTATTCATTACTAAACCAGCAGACTGACGAATAGAAACAGCTGCTGCTGCTGTGGCTCTTAAACAACTTGGCAATGCTCTAGTTACCAGATCCAAAGCCGACGAAAAATAGGCACATGGACGCTGCCTACCTCCAAATAACAGAGTCAACACTGACAATGCACAGCCCTCTTTCTCGTGGACATACAATGTGAAAGGCTTACTGTAGTTGGGGGTACCTAACACAGGAGCCGAACATAATGCTGTGCGCAATTCGAGAAAACCTTTCTGACACTCTTCAGACCAAGGAATGGGATTGGGTGTATTTTTACACGTTAATGCCACCAAGGGTTTGGCTAATAACGAAAAAATTCGGAATCCACTGTCTACAGTACGATGTAATGCCCAAGAAAGCACGCACTTCTCTCTGTGTTTTTGGCACACTCAATTTCGCTATTGCCTGAATTCTCTCTGGGGTCAGTTTCCTTCCCTCCTTCGATAAGAGGTGGCCTGAGTAGGTCACTTCTTGTCGGCAATATTGCAGTTTGGAAAGTGACACCTTGTGATGAAAATCACACAGATGACGCAACAATGACAGCGTGGCCTTTTTACAAATTTCCTCAGTGTCTGCAGCAATGAGCAAATCATCCACATACTGAATAAGGGCAGCACCTTCAGGTAAAACAATTGTATCAAGCTGTGTTTTTAGAGCTTGACTGTATATTGACGGACTTTCACAGTAGCCCTGAGTAGCGCGTTTAAAGCGGAAGCTGCGACCTCCTAAACTGAAGGAAAAAATATCCCTGCTTTCTTCAGCAATCGAAATGCTGAAGAAAGCATTCTTTAGGTCAATCACGGAAAACCAAGTGGCAGAAGCTGGAATCATAGTCAATAATGTGGTCATGTCGGGGACAACTGGGAATTGTGGCATAACGATTTTATTCACCTCTCTCAGATCAATCACGAATCTGTACACAGGTGGCTGAGAGGGATCAGTTCGTTTTAAAACAGGCAGAACAGGACTATTGCAAACGTTGCCTCGTGTTTCTTCAATCACATCTTTTTCAATTAATTCGTAAACGATCGCTAGCAAAGCTTTTTCACCTTCACTAGATATCCTATATTGGGGAATTCGTGGCATTTGAACATTGGCTTTCAATGTTACAACATATGGTGGTATTTCTAAAAGACCCACATCATTTGGACCAGTGGTCCAAAGAATATCTGGAAGAAACGACAATTCTGCTGGAAGTTTATCCCTCGACAAATACATTGGAGAAACCACTGTTTTACCTAAAGTAAGCTGTACTCCTGAAGGAGAACAGTACAAAGTTGCATACAATCTTTTTAACAAATCCAATCGGAGCAAGTTTTCGCCACAACCTGTTGTCAGAATAAGGGGTGCTTCGAATTCGCAAGGACCAACAGAAAGAGACAAAGGGTCAGAAATCGGATTTCTAACTGGGGCGCCCGAAAAACCTACATAAACGTTCATTTCGCCAGACAAAGGTGCGCCAGGGAGTTTGGAGTGCATAATAGAACTCTTTGTAGCACCAGTATCCAACAGAAAAGGCTCTGACACACCTGATGTAATCACCTCAACGTAAGGTCCACTCTGATCTACTGGAACTGAAACAACTCCCTCTCTTTGTCTATGGCTGTCCTAGCAATCATTACCCTCCAAATACTCATCTTCTGTATAGTAATCATCAACATAGTATTGAGCTGTCCTGTCAGATGCGTTGTTCTGCTGATCGAACCTATTCATAGAATTTTGGGGTGGAAGGGGACGTGCGTTCTGGGGGACGTTTCCACCTCCTCTACCTCTAGGCGCTTGCTGAACACCACGACCTCTTATACCAGAAGCACCATTTGCACGCTGTAACAAAATAGGACAACTATACTTGAAATGACCCTCTTCCTTGCAATATGAACACTGGTTGGGGCCTACAGGGACACGTGGCTGAGTGTACTCGACTCTTTGCGAGTTCCTCTGATACTGTTGAGGCTGCTGAAAATTATTCTGATAGTTATTCTGACCACTATTGTTTTGACCACCACCAACACGTGACGGATATGCTTGCTGTAACAAAACCTTCGTTTTCAACTCCTTAGTTTTCTTTTCTGCTCTATCTTTCTCGTCCTTGTCTCTATTTTCGTAATATTGTGCAGTAGCCAATATCTGGGCTGAAGATGACACAGCCCAAGAATTTTCTGAATCCTTTAACTTTTTACACAGTTCTGGAAGCAGATTGTGCACGAATTTATCGACAAATAATCTCTGACCACCTTCTGTGGTCATAACTTGACCGCTGTGGTCGACAAATGTTTCTTCAAACCTGGTGAAGAAATCTGAGACTGTCTCTTCTTTCTTCTGCTTGCATGCAGACAACTTATCCCAATTTACGCGTATTGCAGGCATTATCGTTTTCATGTAATCAACTATTTTACCAGGGAGTTCTGCTATTAAGGGCTCAGGCTTAGCACCACCAACTTGTCGGGCATCTGCAGCAGCAATATTAGCCCATGAGTCACCTAACTCCTGATCATGATCTGTATGACGAATTTTACCCCATAAAGGCTGTGGAACAACATTCCCAAACAACATATCGATATCGGCTAAATTCATTATACATGATCCAGCAGTCTGTGACAACTCTTTGTAATACCCTGCAGGATTTTTACGCGGATCAGGTAATGTCTGTTTAAGTGCTAAAACTTCAGCTCGCTTCCATGGGACATGTACCCATACACGCTGAAAGTGGGGCAGAATAGGTGGGTTAACAGTTGTGTCGCCCTCTCTCCATTGTGGGGGAACTTCTCTCATGGGGTATTGTCGCGCCTTTTTCCTACTAGATGCACCAGGCTCAGATTGTGACCCAGAACTGCTCCCCTTACTCCGATATGATAACAATATTTCAACCGCTCTCTCGACATCGGGACCTACGATCATGCCCTCTCCAAACTTGAACCGTACACGACACAACTCTTGCGGGTTGCATTCCAGATCGTTGTCTTCCAAATCCTCACAAAGGAAAACACACATCTGTTCAAAAACATATCTCTGCGTCGGTGCTTCCCATTGATGGAAGACTTCCATGACAGACTCTACATCATACTTTACAGTGTCCATAACCCATTTACGTGCTAAACGATTCAGTGAATCTCTCTCTTGATAGTCAGGCAGTCGACTTCGCAACTGTCTTCGTCCCATGTTAGGGGTCGTAGTAGGCGACCCGAAAAGAGGTGAGAAAAGGTTAGTAACAGTGCTGGCCATTTTCTGCCGAATGGAAGGTGAAACTGAAGGAAGAACGGGTGGAAAAACGGGGTGAGATAGGGCAGGGGCAGAGACAATAGCAGAGGAGGCATCAGGAGAAATAGAAGGAGCACTAGGCAAAATCATAGAGGGAGCATTAGGAGAAGTAGAAAGTACACTAGGCACAATCGTAGAAAGCATAGGTGAAACAGATGTGGTCGGTGGGCCTTGAGGAGGCTGCACCATAGGGACATGAGCCAGCTGGAGAACAGCTGGTGGGTGCTGCGGAAGAACAGGAGGCGCAGGTTGCACAACTAAAGGTTGCGGGGATGCCGTGGCATTTTGTGCATAGGGGGTGGCGAACTTAATAAATGTGACATTAATGGATCTTTTTCACGCTCTTTTGCTGCCTCTTGCTGAAGAGACGGCAAAACTGGATAGCATTTATCCATTGCCATTTTACGTTGCCTGTGCAACTGCTCACTCATCTGCTCTTCTTCATTGTCTTTAAACTGAATAGCAGCTTGCATTACTGAAAGTCCCCCTTCTCTCTTATTTTTCTTAGCTAATTTGATTTCCTTCTGTTTGGCCTCCTCACGCCATAGGCGGAAAGAGTCAAACATCGCCGGCCGGGCTTTTTTTTTGAACAGTTTAACTTCAAGGTTATCTAAGATTTCGGTATCAGAGCTACCATATTGCGGCCATTTTAAAACACCATCTTTTCTTGTGTATTTGATCCACACTTCATTGTATGTGATGGGGCCTACCCCATGTTTCACATATAACTCGTAAGTTGGAGTTCCAACCGGAGGAACAGGACATGAGTCCTCCAATCGGGAGTCCCTATTATTACAACCAAGACAAAACAAATTTCCAAGTCTAAGACCAGGCATCTTCGCTCTCTAGTCTAGCTCCAAACTTCAAAGGATTATCGATTACAATATTTCTCGTGAATACACGAGTCCTTCGGCTTTGGCGCTTGCAAGCTCCAAATCAAAGCCAACTAAGGACTGGGAGACGCTCCACTTATACTTAACTGAGATATCGATGACGTCACCAGAAGACTCGTCTTAGTGTTTCGCTCTACCAAACTTCAAGGGTCCAAATCAGGGCGATAACCAGGGCAGCAGTCCTCTGTAGCCGTTGGGAAGCGGGGAACTTCGCAGCAAAGACCTTCGGACCACGTCGACATGCAGGGGTCAATGAAGTGGTTGGCCGTCCTCCGGAATGTTCACACGAAGCTCCTCACGAACCTCTGGCTGGGCTGGTACCACTGGAATCGCCCCAAACGTTGGGCGCCAGCTGAGGTACTGGGTTTTTAAGAACCGGCACAGAACCGGCAACCCAGCAGTGTCAGGGTACACCCAGAGACCTCGAGTCCTTCCTGATTCAGACCACAGAAACTCAGAGTCTTCTAGGTGAAGTCAAGGATCGCTTTTATTGGCTGCAACCAAGGTAACAAGTGTCCTAGAAGTACAACACACGGGAAGTATATTCTCAGGAGACTGCTCGAATTTACAAAGACAGGCTTCTCTTCTTATACAGAAGCTTTTAAGCTTCAGGCAAACATTCTTGGTTTTACAGTAGATCATTGACATATTTTAATACAAAGAAAAAAGCAGAGTCATGATGACATGTCCATATTTCACTTCGTGCTGCCTACAACAAATCACACGGCAGGGCCCAACATTTTATCAGATATCAGTGGACCCCCAATAAAAACGGGCACCTCCCCACCATAAAGCAAGTGAAGCAAAGAGAGCAGAGGCAGATGCGAGCAAGATACGGCAGGTGTGTGTGCTGAAAATGGTTTTATGGCTTGTTGAGCCTTGATGCTATCTTGTTCGGCCACTGGGAGGGGAACTGACCTAACGAGTTCGGCCTGGGGCAGTGGTTCCAACTTGCACAGGTCATAGGAAAGTCGATTAAGGTATACGTGTCCTTGTGGAATCGAATTCAGCTGGATTATAAGCCTATGTACAGGGCAACTCACAAAATGGCTTCCATACACAAAATGGAAGTTGAGGGTTCTGAACGAAAATGACGAATTCGAGGTGAAATCGTCACTCGAATATGCTGAAAATACTTGTACACAGTGTACTCGTCATTCTCGGTCTTTTGATACTAAATGCGTCATGTTACGATGAAGTTTTTATTCTCGAGTCCAGAATAGTTACACGAGTCTGGAATTTTCAGAACCACAATTGTTCCTTCAAACGTCCAGCTAAGTATACCATTTGGTATCTCATATAATATGGGAAGGTTAAGCCTCCTACAGATTTGGGTAGTCACAGTTTCTTGAGAGCGAGTCATGGATTTTTAGACTTTCAAAGAAAGTCAATAATTAGGTGGTCAGTTGCGGTGAAGAAGGAGTCCAATAAGGGGTACAGCAACATACTTATTGAAAAGTTAATACGTAGCAAATACATAATTTTAATTATTTCAATAAAGCCCACCAGGTGATGAATCTAACCGTCCATTGTTCTAAGCAGGGGTGGTTCCTCCTTTGGGGCAGAGGAGCGTCGCCCTGCCTGTTGCGTGCGAACTGCAGCAGATTGATGAAATGGTCAGTGGACATGACCATTTTATTTGAACTTAAGTGCACTCTCTCTCTCGTGGCTTTGGGTGGGCTCGTTCCTGCTGCTGATTGGCAGTAGGAATGACTTTCCTTAAGCATAGGGTGCGCACTGTACATGCCGGATTGGTTGGCCTCTGATATGCTAACTTCGGACCGCACCTATATTAGCTGTAAGAAGACTGCAGGCACAGGCTCATATTCTGGAAAGGAGTGCTTTTTTGACCTGCTCAGACCAAATATTGGCGCTGCTCTCAAGCTAAACAAGGTGAAAGCCAACAACCAGGCTCGTCAAAATTAATTGAATTTAGTGCGGAATTGTAAAAAGTTTAAGAGAAACATCAAAGAGGACGGATTTTACAGCGCTCGAGCCTTGCGCTGCCAAGGTCTCCAACTGCCAACAAAGGCGGCATCATGCGCTACAGACCTGACTTCAAAGGCCGCGCTGCGCCTAGAGGGGGGGCGGCGCTTCATGAGGGGCTGTGGGAAGGAAACACTGCAGGGACAGGGAGGGGGTGAGGAATATATCATCAGGAAAGTCTGTGAGAGAGAAACACGGGGGCAGAGCGACACGGGGCAGCGCTTCACGAGGGGTTGTGGGAAGAAAACACAAGTGGGGAGGGGGGAGGAATACTTCATCAGGAGAGTCTGTGAGAGAGAAACACGGGGGCAGCGCTTCACGAGGGGCTGTGAGAAGGAAATACGAGGGGGGATGAATACTTCATCTGGAGAGTCTGTGAGAGAAACACGTGGGCAGAGAGACACGGGGGCGGCGATTCACGAGGGGCTGTGGGAAGCTAACACGGCAGGGACAGGGAGGGGGCGAGGAATACTTCATCAGGAGAGTCTGTGAGAGAAAAACACGGGGGCAGAGCGACACGGGGGGGCTTGGAGTGAGGGGGAGAGGGGGCGGCGCTTCACGAGGGGCTGTGGGAAGGAAACACGACAGGGGGATGGTGAGAAACACGGGGGCAGAGCGACACTGGGGGCAGCGCTTCATGAGGGGCTGTGCGAAGGAAACACGAGTGGGGGAGGAATACTTCATCAGGAGAGTCTGTGAGAGAGAAACATGGGGGGCCAGCGCTTCACGAGGGGCTGTGTGAAGGAAACACGAGGGAGGAGGAATACTTCATCAGGAGAGTCTGTGAGAGAAAAACGGGGGTACAGAATCACGAGGGACTGTGTGAAGGAAGGAAGGTAATTACAGAGAGGTGGGAGTTAGGAACACTTCATTAGGAGTCTGTGAGAGAGAAACACGGGGGAGCAACACTTTGGGCTGTGGGAAGGAAATACGGGGAGCGCCTCACGAGTAGCTGTGTGAGGGGAACACGAGAGGGAGGTGGGGTAATACTTCATCAGGAGAGTATGTGAGGGAGAAACACACGTGAGGGATAGATCTTCATGGTGGGGAGGAGGGGCCGAGGAACAGGGCTTTGGATTCTACTTCTCTGTTTAAGTGCGGGATGAAATTGTTTTCCTGTGGAAGAATAATTCCAAAAACTATTAAGCTAATGCTGAGATTGAGCCAGACCCGGGTCTGTGGCAGGGACGATATAGCAGGCTCCTCACGTTTCTGTCCATGCCATGCTCTGGGAGCTTACAAAGGCTTAGCAACAGTTGAATATACAGTTGAGACGTAGAGGGGTGCATGTCACCTCGTCTAGGAAATGTGTTAAGAGGTTTGTTGGCGGGTTCCAGCAGATATTTTTGGGAACTGAGACTTACTTTATATGATTGAACTTTGATCCAGCGCAAAAGAAACAAGCGCAAGAGGTCCAGCGCAGCAGCGGAGCTGTGGAAGTATCGCACAGGGTCTGAGCTGACTGCAGCTCTCGTGGACTTCCTGAGAGGCCCATGTGCGGCAGACACAGTCGCGGCTTGGCAGGCCGTGGGGAGGAGAGCAGGGCCTGGCAGGCGAGAGTCGGCTGAAAGCAGCCAAGTGATCCCGGGTAAGGAGGAGCTGAGGGGCCCCCCAGTGCAACAACCCGAGAGCAGGCGGGGGCAGACAGGCTCAGACCCTGGCTGAGGCTTTGTGGGACAGCGGGGAAGTAAACAAATCACCGGAGGGTAGAAATGGAACCCGGCGAGGTAAACAAGCAGACAGACTGCGTGACCGGGCATATAGGCGCAGAGAGTCCCGGGGGTTTCTTGAGCTACTGGAGGAAATTAAGTAACAAGCGTGCGCGCGCATGTTGCCACAAGAGGGCGCCGGTGTTCCATTTCTTTCTTTAATGCAGATAATGGATCCAAAAAAGAACCAGCGCTAGCTTCGTGCTGAAGTTTAAAAAAAATGAGATGGGAGAGGAGGAGGCAGCAGGGGGAGGGGAGAGAGGAGGGGGCCTGCAGCTGTTTCCCTTGTGGGAGCCATTTGTTAAAGCTCGTTCCCGCAAGGGAAACACCAAACGTGCACGCGTTGCATTCAAAGCAATGCAACACGTGCACATTTTTGCCTGAAAAACGGGATCGATGGCTTAAGATCTTTTTCCTATGCAGCGCACAGAATCACTGACCCCAATCTCGTTCATGAGTGCCCACAACTTAAAGTGAATAACACAGTCAAAGGCACTCAACAGATCCATAAATGCTAAGTAAATGGCAGTCGCGGTCGGTAATTGGTGTACCTGCAGGGCGGTGACATGGGGAGGGGCAGGGTGGGGGGTTGTAATCTATGGATTACGGAGCTTTACAGGTAAGTAAACATATACATGAATAAAACAAATTTTGTTGCACGCACTGCATCGCATTTGGGGATGCAGTGCTCGAAACGAAATTTGTTTTATTTATTTATATGTTTACTTACCTGTAAAGCTCCGTAATCCATAGATTACTACCCCCCACCCTGCCCCTCCCCCTCCCCACGTCACCGCCCTACAGGTACACCCATTACCGACCGCGGCTGGTAAATGGATCATTGTTTAGCCACAGTGTATTTATTAGTTCAAAGATTTAGGTTCAGGCATTGATCTGTGGTTCAACTACCTTTATGGAAGCAATATTGGATGTCATACATAATATTGTGCTCCTCTGCCCACTATTCCAGCCTTGAGAGCAATATTGTGCCCACAACTTTAAGAGTTGAATCCAGTAGACACTGGAGTCCATACAGAACTGCGTACTTCCGTCGGGTTTTGGCACCATTACAATGAGAGATGACCATTCACTTCTTGAGGGCCTTATCACCCCTAGTCGCAACATCTCTTGTAACTCTTTTTGGATTGCCTTTCTGCGGGCCGCCGGGATCCTGTAGGGTCGCTGTTTTATCACTTTCCCGGGTGGCGTCTCGATCCTATGTTCGGCCAGGTTTGTTTTTCCTGGACTGTCGGACAATATGGGAGCAAAGGGACCCAGGGCTTTTTCCAGCTCCTCCTTTTCTAAGGGGTGAGGGCGTAGTTGACCACTAGTTGTTTTATACTACTGGTATTGGTGTTACATGTAGGTATAGTAAGGGTACATTATCCAACACTTTCCTTAAATGCATTGTAATGGTATGCGTTGTAAAGGTAGTTTCTGAAAATGTGATGTAATGGCATGCTATGTATAAGAATGCGTTGTAAAGGATGCTGCGATGTAAAAACTGCATTGTAAAGGCATGCATTGTAAATGTATGCGTTGTAACATCATACATTCCTCCTAGGTTGTCTTCCATACAGCATTTCAAATGCCGAGCAACCCAGGCTGCTTTGTACCTGGCTTCTTATCACATACATGGCCATGGGCAACAGTTGATCCCATTCCTTACCTTTCACTTCCAACATTTTTTTCAACGTAGCTTTTAATGTCCCGTTATATCTCTCAACGAGTCCGTCTGTTTGGGGGTGATAGACGGACGTCTTGATGTGGTGATGGTCAACCCAATCCAGGCATGAAGAAATGTCATAATTGCACTCACTGCAATAACGTTATGGAAGGATCTTTTTTACTACATCCCCAAAGTGGCAACTCAGACAACGAACTAATTGTAATTCATCACATGTCATTTATAGTATCAAATGACCTTGTGGCAAGCTGTATGTAGGAAAAACGGAACGCAAAGTTAAAGTAAGGATAACAGAACACAAAAGTCGAATACAGAATAAAACCTTAACATCCCATCTAGTTTTACACTGGACAGAAATGAAACATACTATTCCGCAACTCAGATTCCAGGTTTTGGAACAGATCCAAATTCTGCCAGACCGAAACAATGAAAAATGGTTGTCTCAGAGAGAGATATGGTGGATAGATTTCTTACAAACTCAGACACCAAAGGGTCTCAACGATAAAATAGATATGTCATGCTTCCTTTAGACCTCAACATTTTCAACATAATTTGTTTCAGAAACTTAGCATATATAGGAACTTTTTTATGTAGAGCATAAGTATTTTGAGATCCGAAGGATTAGACAGTGTTAAGATTATAAGACAGGACATTTAGATCTAATGTTCCTTAAATGTTCAGCGAGCATATCAGGCCTAAGTTGGTAGTAAATAATGAAATATGAATACTACACATGTTGTTTCCGACAGGTTTAATGTACACGAGCTATTGTTAAACACTAACGAAAGTTCCATTTAATTTATGTTACTGTTATACTCATTATATGAATGTAGACATAGACGTTTGTATTTTCTTTGGTTTGTCTTCACCGACACATGTACCTTCCTTCTTATTCATTTAGTTTCTCCAGAGGATCTTCCCATAGTTTGCTAGCCCTAAGGCATTTCAGTGCAGCATTTATGCATCTCCAATATGGCGAATCACATCTACAGTATAGTCCGTTTATTATGTCGTTGATGTATCTATAGATCAGCATAAAGGGCGTTTCATCTACTCCAACCTATATAGGGTTGATTCACGAATATCAAGGCACTGGAATCTGCCTCTAGACAGATATGTTTGTTATTTTTAAACTTATGAGTATTTCGAAGTGGAGAAGTTAGAGATCATACGCCCTACTCAAAATAGTCTGTTATTCATATCTATCAATCTCATGGCATTAGTACTATATAGATTACTTCCGCAGTCCGTCATCTATTGTCGGCTCGCGTTTCAACGCGGGCAAGCGTACAGATCTCCATTTCTCGAACGAAAGAACTAGACGCCGGTTTAAGAATCCTATCTTGTCTTAGAGGTATGTGCCACTTCTTTGTTTAAGGAATGGGTTTCCCTAGCAGTGTATTTTTCCAAAATAAACCCCCCGCTCTCGTTATCTGATTACTTTTCAGTATTTGATTTCTCGAAGAAATGTCCTCGCTGCGGTGCGACTACACCACAAGAAATTTTCTGGCTTCGTTTCAATTGGGTGCGCACTAGGTATGACTACTTTCTTTCCGTTTTTTCAGATAGTCCAGACATATGTTTTTTTAGACGCGGTTTGTTCCGAAAAACATGCATTTTCTCATTATTTACGTTTCAGTTACCGAAGCGGCAACACTGCTTTCAAACCAAGAGTGAGTTCCAAACGGGAAAACTCCTGATATTTTTTCAGTCTTGAAGCTTTAGGTATGAATATTTATATCCCTTAGCCAGTTCAGATTAAATTAGCCATCATCGTATATTTTGAGGGTTTTAAACTAAAACCACGTTTATATTTTATGTTGCTGCAGCGCAGTCTTCTAAAGAATCACCATCAGTGGATTGACTCAGCGTTCAGTTCCCTCGTAGTCATTCATGGTCTACAGTGTTTACATATTTGAAAACCAAGGTACGTTATTCGTAATTGTGGCCATCTCACTAATTCTGATATCTGTAAGGTCAGAAATACTTGGTTTGTTCCATCTTATTTCGTAGATATTTATCAAGCTCACTCGTCTTCCCGGATTGCAGGCATCATCATTAGTTTTCTCCAGCATCTTTTTGCTAAGGATCCACTCAATAGTTCGATCTATTTGGCTTCTATATTCAAGTTCTTTACAGCATATTATCTAGCCACAGGTCTATCCTCATCTGAACATATGAAATATTGGCAATTTAGATTTCTGATTTTATGTGTGCTTCTTTTTTTCACTTTTTTCAACTTCCATTTATGTTCATTTCAGTGTTGTACATGAACTGTTTTTTCGGTGTCTCAAACGTCTACTCATTTAGCATATTTTCAGGTCATGATGTACAAGTTTTTTCTTTTGAACCATGTACGATCTAATGTGAATCAACTTAACTAGTGTTGCAAGTGCTGAATGTCGTTCTCATAATAGTTTATGCATGTCTATTATATTTTTTTCAGCGCCCCTGACGAAGGGAAACATTCCCGAAATGCATTGGGATTGGAGCATTTGTTTTTTTTTTTTCAATTTATTCTTTCTGTTTAGACAGCGAATTAAATGTCTAGAATAGGACAATGTTAAGATTGACTGTTGCTTTAAAATGTATACATAGTACATTTAAAATTTTGAAATTGTGAAATCATGTGATAAAATTAAATTTGAAGCAATATATAAGCGTTAGTAACTTTGTAGTTTATATAGGCAGATGGATTTCTGCCACATGTAGTGCGGGCAGGGTCTAATGACGTTAGTCACTAGTCTACATCTAATTCGAAGGTCAAGAATCTGGCATACTTCCTTCATGAGGTGTGATACAAAGGGAGTCCCTTGGTCCGTTACTATTTCCTTTTGGGAAACTAATCCTGGAGAACAGTTCCAGAAACCTTTCTGCTATGTTGCGAGTGGTGGGGGTGCGTAATGGGTATGCTTCGGGAAAGCGTGTGGCATAGTCAACTATGACTAAGGCATAGGCGTTTTCCTTTCTGGTGCGGGGTAATGGCCCTGTCAAATCCATCCGTACACTTTCGAATGGGGTTCCTATCACCAGAAGGGGCTGTAAGGGAACTGCTGGGGGCCTGTGGGTGTTTCTTTTCTGACAAATGGTGCAAATCTGGCAGTGTGTTTTTATATCCTTATAAACCCCTGGCCAAAAAAAAGCCTCAACATGTTTTGCGTGGTCTTTTCTGTCCCCGTACGTCCTGCTGTGAGATGGGAATGGGAGAAGAACATGATTTGGTCCCGGAAGGACATAGGTACTAACAATTGCTGTGGGTCTGTGGGGGAGGCTTGTCGATATAATAAGCCGTCCTTTAAAAGAAAACGGGGGTATGTAGTGGTGTTGCTATCTTGTAGTCTATGGGCCTGTTCCCATGAGTTGCATAGGGTGGCATTGTTAGCCTGGGCAAACTTAAAACTACGGTCAAGGAGCCACTGCTCTGGTGTTACTAAGGCCGGTACCATAGGGGAAAGACCGTTGGTCTGGAGTCTCTTTCTTCCTGCGGACTGTAACACATTCCTAAAAAGGTTTAGGAACTCTGGGTTGTCCGTCCCAATAATTAAGTCTTCTAGAAGGCTGTCTAGAACCCCCACTTTTATTTTATGTCTTAGCCCATCCGAGTGAGTGAGAGTTATGACTGCTAGGGGATAGGGCTTCACATCACCATGCACACAACGGATGTGTACAGTGTCCTCGGGCAGTACCTGCTCTGGGGAAACCCATACCCCATGAATAACGGACTGTTTACACCCCGAGTCTAGGAGAGCTTTGACAACCTTACCATTCACCTGTACACTCATGTGAAATGTTCCCCCCATTTCTGCCATATATAAGATTGATTTTGGAACATAACCCACTTCCATGGGCTCCTCCGTTGGTTTCCTCCGAGGGCATACACAAGCTATATGCCCCCAGTCCTAACATTCAAAACACGGGTCCTTTGACAATGGGGAGTTCATATTTAGCTTGGCGTGGTTTTGCGGGTTATGGCAGTCTTGGTTTCTTCTCCACTCTGGGGTTCTGGTGGCGTATTTTCTCTTTCTCCCATACCGCCACCTTTGGTTGCCCCTGTGCATAGGTGGTCGCCATCTCGATGGCTTGTTGGGCTGTTAGGTGTGTGTGCTGGTGCAACCACTTCTGAGTGTTATATGGATGCGCATCCAGGTACTGCTCCAAGTAGATCTTCTCCATTATTTCTTCTTTGCAGCTGTAAATGGGGGTTAAACACTTGTCGGCCGCCATTATTAGCCTAAAGAATAAAGTTTTCGGGTTCTCCCCGGGTGCTCCTCTTTCTTTGTGGAAACGCACCCTATAGGCTTCCGCATCCAGCCCGAGGTGATCCAAGATTATTGTTTTTATTTCACCATAAGAGGAATCTCCAGTGGCATTGGCAACTTGACATGCCGCTTGGGCCTCACCAGTCAAAAGTGGCGCTAAAAAGAAGGGCCATTTATCCAAGGGCCAACTACATGCCCTTGTTACCCTCTCAAAGTTGGTTAGAAATGCATCAGGGTCCTTGCCGGTTATGTACTTTTGGAGGGAAATGCCAGCAGGGGGGTTTTGGCTGGGGCTCCTTTTCTCCCTAAAGGGATTTGTAGGCTGCTCCGTTACCATCTTCTGTAATCCGCCGATTTGGGCAGCGATGGTGTCTTTGAATACATCGCGGTCGGCTTGAGCGGAGGCCATTTGCCGCTCGATCCCCCATTCGAGCTTTTCCTCTCCCTTGAGGAAGTGCTGAATCAGGGCGTCCATCTTCGGGTCACAGATGGGCTCCTCTATGCCCGCATTCTCCACCAGTGTAAGGGGATCAGAAGGAAAGCGCAGTAAACTTCTTCGGTGTAAAGCCGGTTTTATTTTCAAATAGGTATGCTTTTTACGAGTAGCCAGTTTGAAAAGAATTAAGGGGAATGTCTTGTCTTCTCCTCTTCTATTTGTTGTTCCCAGTGGCGGCCTCTTCATCTGCTGGTACGTCGTCTGCCACAATCCCTCTGGCAAGGCGTCGGTTGTGGGACTCAGGCACCCCAAAAGGAAAAGGATTTTTTTTTAAATAGCAGGAGTCAGTGTTTTGTTCTGACTTGGAAGTACCTGGAAGGGTGTGAGGGAGCAATCCGGTTTACCCAGTGATGAGACGGCAAATGGGGAGGAGTGACGGTGCACAAGGGGGTTTATTTATACTATATACAACACGGCGGGGAGCGGTGAATGTTACTACTGGTCTGGTCTCTCCAGCCTCCCGGCCCAACCTGCAAACCACTCTCGTACCTGTGTCAGCCACGCTCCTCCTGGAGCGTGGCTCGGCGAAGCATTTTCCCGGTGGTTTCCTGGCTTTCCAGTCCACCCTCGTCTCTCCCTCTCTCCTTCAGGGTTGGATGTTTTCTCCTGGCACCTCCGTTCTCCGTCCACTTCTCGACTCTTCAACTCTCCGCTCTCCTCTCGCTCCTTCCGTCCTCCGGTGTCAACGCACACCGTGTTCTGGGTATCGTGGTTTCTTATTGGACCCCAGGTGATGACGTCTTCCCTTGAGGCGATGTCTCCAACCTGTGAGCACCAGTTAAAGGGACCATCCTCATATTCCGCTGGATCCGCTACTGATGATGTCATACACTTGTCCTGTCGAGGAGAAAGCAGAGGGGCAATAACAACACGGGTCTCCCGGCAGTTTCTTGTCAGCCCCATTGTGTCCCCGCTAATGTCCGCCTCGTGACACAGGGTTAAAGCCGAGCTTCTGAAACCAAGCAGATGCGGATGGTTTAATGAAGAGTGAATGGTGAACTGTGTCTAAAGCGGCAAAGCGATCCAATAAAATCAATGCTGCTTTTCCTCCCTTATTGATTACCATTCTAACTTCCTCAGAGGCGGCTACCAAGGCAGATTCAGTGCAATGATTTGCTCTAAAGCCATACTGTGAAGGATCGAGCAGAACATTAGCATCCAAAAAAGTAAAAATCTCCCCATTCAGTGATTTCTCAATAATTTTAGCCAGAAAAGGTAGGCGAGATATGGGCCTATAATTTTCCATCTTCATTGGGTCCAAGAAAAGTTTTTTTCATCAGCAATAGAATAGAAGCCTTTTTACATATATTCAGGAATTGCCCTGAGATCAATATCTCATTAAAAAGTTCCATAAGGGAGGAGGAGCTACACTAGCAACCAAGATGGCCGCGAAAGCTCCCGGCTCCGCCGACCTCCGCCAGAAGCTCACTAATCCTGATATCTATCCTGAATTCGAACCAGACTCCCGTATGGCTGATGGGTTGTTGAGATTAAAGATGCAATCCCGAGATTTCCATCATCTCGATTGACGAAGTTATGCCGTGTTTTTATTCTCGGCCTAATCCAGTGTGGAAGCCGGGGCCTCGCTTTCTAACCCATCCGGGTTGGAGTTGAACAACATCGGCTGCGAGACCAGGATGGCGTCCGGTCGCCCGGAGTGGAAGAATATCCTGACCGGATTGGATGGTCGTGCGGTGGCAGGTTTGACTGCACGTACACGGCGGCAGGACGCACCGGTAGCTGTGGGTGGGGGTCCATTGCCCGTGGCCCTGTTGGGGCCCCCGGGGCTGGCGGGCTCGGATCCTCGCTGGAGGCGATGGTGTCGAGATCGCGACATTGACGAGTGCCCACTGTTAACGTCGGCCCTGCTTGTGCCTGTTGCACTGGAGTAGTCGACCTCCGAGGTGAAAAGAGCTGCTTTGTCGCTTTGTGAGAGGAGATCGAGCGAGAGAAAGGTACGCCGTCGCTGCAGTCCGTAATGGCCGCCATTGGGGTGCTTCACTCGCAAGTCACCGCCGCCATCCATAAAATGGTCGTAACAGTTGACACTATGTGTTTGAGACCGGACGCCGATCCCTCGATGGACTTGAAACATGTTGTTTTAACCGCGAAGCAGGACATGCCTGATACAAAGGGCCCCGTGCGGAAACCAGACCTGGTGTGTTTTGTCGGCCCCCGAACAACAGACAGCGAGCCCGGAACTACCGAAAACTCACTATACTCCACCCCGATGCCGCCCAAGATGGACACAGCCAACCTCATACTCCAGGATAATTTCCATAGCGATTTCCGGAGTGATTTCTTATTCTTTTCTCCCCAGTTGATTCGAATACGTTTTTGTAACTTATCCTTGGTAGACGGACATCTCCGTTTGATTCATGGTCTTCGAACATTATTACTTTGGACTCGATCCTACTATACTGACTTTGACTCTTTTGAACGCTTTGACTTTCCTTTTGAGATGGCGGCCCGAGCGGTGAGAACTCGCACGAAAAATCGTAGTGGCCGAGGTTGAGTTTAATCGTCTGGTTCTGAAACAAAGGCTTTATTTGACACGGGACCTGTAGCCAAAATAATGCGGGAGTCGGACGGTTCTTTTAAACGCCCCCGTTTGGTTTTTAATTGCGGCTTCACGTTGTCTGACTATATTCGGGGGGGGTCTGCTTCTGGCGGGGAATAAAGGGGACCGGGGGCCTGTATGACATCTCCTCCTCCACTCTTTTCCTTCCTTTAGGTTTTAGTTGTTGGGCGACAGGCACGCTGCTAGTGGGGTTAGGCCGTAGCCATTGCAGGGGTGCAGGGTGGGGGGAACGGGGGGGGTTATTTTTCCTTATTTAGTTCTATGGCCCTTTTTTCTTTCCCTCCTCTTTTACGAGAGGTGATTTGTCCATTCTGAGTCTATTTTTCACATGTCTGGGTGTCTACTCTGGTCCTATTTATCCTGTATGCGTGGGTGGACGGGCCTTGCTAGTACAAGTTCCACGGGGTTGTTGATTATATTGATTTCTGTTCTAAGTCTACCTATTCATGTTGACGCCTCACGCTCCTTGTATTCACTATGTCACATTGGCCTATTCTCCTGCGCACCGTTGCAATGTATCGTATTGTATGACACCCGATATGTGTACTATTTCCTCTTGTTTTTCTTCTTTAAATAAAAAGATACATAAAAAAAAAGTTCCATAAGCGGGCCAGCAACCACACTGGCGACTTGTTTAAGAACTTGTGGTGGACAAGGATCTGATGGGGCCCCGGATTTAATAAGATTGATGAAACTTATTACTTTCTCCCTTAGTAAAAGGAGAAAAACTACAGAATTGTGGGTCTCCTGAAGGAGTGACAGTGTTTTGTAGGTCAGATTCCTGCATGTACGTTGAACAATCATCTGCACTTAGTGTGTTTGCGGAAGGTGAGAAATTATGATAGAATTGGCCTTAAACTGGAACAAGGTTGCCAGCTTATTGTAAAATGCTTTGTCTGGACTAAAGGAGCACTCAGTGTTCCATTTTGACAAGAATGTAACTGTTTTAAAAAGTTCTCTTCTTGAGTTTCTTACTACGCTTATGCTTTCCGTAAAGAATTTCATTTTGGCTGTTTATATTAGACCCTTATATTGCAGCAGTAGTTCTTTATTTTTCACCCTTTCATTTGGATAATGTTCGTTTCTCTATAGACGCTCTTGCAGCCTGCATTTCCCTTGAAGACCTTTAGTTCTATTGAAAACCAGGGATGCTTCCCATAGCTTTTTACTGTCTTTTCTGGCACAATTTTAGTGCAGCTGAGTTTAACCACTGAGTATAATTCACCGCCACATTATTTTGATTGCCGTAGGTGACTAGTAAAAGTGTATTGTCTTAACAAAATTCATAACATCATAAAACAATCAAAGTTCAAACGCTTAAAAAGGAAGGAGTGGTGTTTTGTGTACAGTGAATGTAAAGTGCTCCTGCAAGAAAAGTGTTCATGATATTGCAATCAATCATGCACAATTGATTTGAACATTTTACAACAGTTGTTTTAACCGTTAAGGTTGTACGTTCACAAATACAGTCCTCCAATGACAGCCAGTTTCAATGGTGCAGGAAAAATTTAATTGTTGACGTTTCAACCCAGAGTATCCAAGGTATGTAGAAACATCAACAGGGGTCTTCATTGGGACACAAAGGAAGGATACCATATGGAGACACCCTAAAGATTAAAAGTGGGAGTACTGAGTTACTACTATGCGTATTGGGAGACCGAATAAACTAGTTATAGCTAAACTGTAACTGAAATATATATTTCACTGTTCTTACTCATAGGCATCTAGGTGGTGCATTTCACATCCACCCAAGCTATATTAGACACAGAAGGTCTGCTTTAGATCTCAGTGGACAGGTTTCTCCATCGCAACAGAAATATAACTCTCATAGGATATGATCGGATTTATATTTCGGCGGCCCGGATCTAAATCAGTTCCAGAGCGTGTGAAATTGTTTTACTAAATTTTATTTTACATTGTGCTATTTTTTGCGGTTTTGGATTGGAATATCTGAGCAGAATACTATCACCAGATTGTTCTTATAACAAGATAGGTCCTTTTTTTTTATTTTTATTTTTTATCCTCATTTGCGTACATGGCTCCAATCTATCAAAACAAAAACTGCCACAGAGCACAAAATCAGGCAGTGCCTCTGTACTGTCTCAGCGTCAGCTGGCAGGGATAGCATAGGAAGGATGGCGACCAAATCCCAACAGTAACTGCTGGCAAGCCATGAAACTCTGGCGTATGGGCTATTTTGTTGGTCAATAGTGCCCGAGGTACCAGGGCCCCAAAAGCGCCGCAGCATACTGCCGCAGAGCCTGAAGGTGAGCCATGTCTGCATTAATCATTGGACCTGGGGGAAAAAAAAAAAAAACAGGCTCAACGTGACCACTCCAGCTGGTTCCAAAAGGCTCTCTTTCCCTGATTCCCTCCCCTTGCCAAATCGAGTTTTGAGATCTGGAGGATTGAAGAACGCCATTCATAGAAAGTGGGCGGCAAGGCGTCCTTCCAATGTCTGCAAATTTCCCTGCGCGCCGCCTGAATGGAATAGAACACCAGGTTAGAGGCAGCGCTGCGGGACTTCCCGCTAAGACCAAAGATGACTAGGCCTAGATCTATGGAGATGTGAGAATCCAGTATCGAGGACAGTTTTCTTCTTATGGAATCCCAGAAGGAGGTAATTTGCGGACATTCAAAGAACTTGTGAATGTCGGACGCCGCCCCCAGTCCACATCTTGGGCAAGAGACCGGGCCTGTCAGGGAAAATTTTGACAGCCTCTGCGGGGAATAGTAAGCCCTATGCATTGTAAATAGATGGTTCCTTCAGAGCCAGGCTGGTTTGACCAAGTCCCACAGCAAACAACAAGATAGGTCCTTGTATCCTCATATTTTTACAGATGTAACATTGTAACCATATTGCCCTCCTGAGTCTTACTGTATCACACGTTCATACAGGAAATTCTGAAATGTATTCTAAAAAGGAGTGGCCACTGGAGAGAATGGCTTGCTGGTTTTAATTATGAAGGTGACCTATTGGAACATTTTGAACACTCACTCTTGTGTGGAGGTGAGTGATGTGAAACATTGCAAACTATTTTGCTCGGTCTCCAATACACATAGTAACTTCACATCCCAACCAATAACTGGTTGGGATGTCAAGGCTGGGGCAAAGCCAATATGTTGAGGTTCGTCATTTTTCAGATCAACTACAGGAGCCCCAGCATTGTCATTTGGTTTATAAAAATATCCTTTAGGACCAGCAGTAATTTTACTGTACAATCAAGAGGACAAGGCTACAATAAATAAGACCCTTTCAACAAAACAAGGGGCTTTAAACCCCCTCACCTAAAAATCACCACCACTGTCGTCATTGTTCAGTTTTCATATACCACAATCCATGGAACAATCCGTACCATATCAATTCTCTCCAAAAGATCTGTCGCCCTTCCGAGACCGTTTCCCAGCCAATGTCTTAACTTATTCCATAGATCTCACCATCCCTTTCTTTGATCCTTAGGGAGGTTTTGAACATCCTTTAGTATGAATCCATATGGGGTGGCTTCGGTGGGTAATTGGAGGTAATTGCTGTCCATGGCTGTGTCAGGTTCCCCCTGATTATGCTGAACTCAAGGATTATAAATTGCTCTAATGGTTTCGTTTTTTTGCCATGCAAACAGAGCCCCCTGTGTCAGTCTAGAAAGGGCAGGTATGCAGCTACTTTGCAGCATATTAACTCTAAATTGTTTCTCCCCTGCATGATCCTCCATGTCAGTCAGCTGTCTGGTGCTACCTCTTAATTGTTTAACTTGCATTTGCTTGACCAAAGATAAACATTTCCTAACAGTGGTCTCCAGGGTGTCAAGTCTTTTAGTGACCATGTTGAATGACTCCTATACCAGAAGCTCTAATGACCAATATTTATTGTTACCCAAAGACTTAGGTCTTACGTTCTCCACCTCCACAGTCAGAGCCTGCGCACCATGACTTTAATTTGCGTTTCTCAGGGGATTGTTGGTATGTGGTCATTTGTGTTTTTACTTTTTTGGCTAGTTTGGATTTCTTAGCATGGGGTAACTGCAAATGATCAGTAGGTGAGGGGGGTTCAACTGTCAACAAATCGCCCCCAACACATTTGCTATCCACATCCATTGCATCTACTGTTCCAATGGCTGACAATAATGACAAAAGGTACAGGCATGTTGTGCTGTCATTACGGTTTCAGTAGTTGCACGTTGTTTGGTGATTAGCCTCTCCTCTACGTTACTGATTTATTTATCACCACCATGTCCTTTGTTATAAAATTCACAATACTTGTTGCTGAACAGTTGTCCTTCCCCACTGACGAAGGAGCTGTGCTCTTCCCCATCTTCAGAACAGCAGTATAGGCAGAAAGCGAGAAAGAACCAAACGAAAGCTGAGGGGTGGCCCAGCACAGCATCTTTCAGGGTCTGGAAATGACCAGACGGACACGTCTGCGCTGTGGGGCAAGAATGGGCTTGATATAGCACCAGGTACAGAGCCCCGCCTCCTTCTTTCTCAACAGTAGCCAAGTGGAGCCTGGCACAATGAGTCCTCATAGTGCCTCCAGCCCAGTGGTGTTCAAACTTTAAGATCTCGCGCCCCCCGAATAGAAAGAAATCTTCATGACTCCATTACAATCTTTTTACATGTATTCTATTACATAGGAAATGTTTAAACATGTCTAGACTTATTTAAACATTTCAGTTATGTTCTATTACCGTTTTGAACATGTAATCAAATGCATGATTGCGTAAGATACTATTCTGGTCAGGCAGGCCCTACTAACATGTCAAAGTATCCACAGTGTGATTATTATAAATGAAGTTTTGAAGAATATTTGGAGTCCTTTCTAAGTATGGGCGAAATTTACGAATTTGCGGTACGTGAATTAGCGCGAAAGCGAATTCGCGGTCCGCAAAGTCTGTGAATTTGTGCGAATTTGCGGATTTTAAATTTTTACGTGTTCTCGGGTTTTTTTCAGCGCGGCTACCGCGAAGTTACCCATGCGGTCGTACATGGGCGCGGCCATCTTGTTCGCGTTGCGTATTTCCGTTTCCGGGCAGTAGTTGCATGCTCGCATTGTGCACGGGACGCGATTCCGTGTTCGCGTCCGTTTTTGCATGCTCGCGGGGGAAATATCGCGCAAACTTACCCACGTGGTTGCAATGGGCGCGGCCATCTTGTTTTTCATTCATTGCTATGGTTCTGGGCGTGCTTTGTTAATCCTCCTTTAATCTCTGTAAGCCTTTGTTTGTTTGAACTTTTTTTAAATCTTTTTTACTCATTATCTATCTCTTTATTTTTGTACATCTATATGTTGTGGTTGTTTCTATTCAATTCAATTCAATTATTTTATTATGTTTTGGCTCTCAAAAGAGGGCCACATAAAGTATACAGAATAAAAACAAAATCACAACAAATACATTTGCATAGAAAAAAAGAAAAATGTAACTTGCAATAACAGGAATTAGATACCAGACTAACATACAAACGCTACTACAGAAGATCGGAAAGTCAAAACATCACCAGGGACATATTAATAAATAGCTAAAAAACCTTTAAAAAAGTAAAAAATATGGAAGCAGAACATTTCATTAGGAGGGCAGTAAAGTGCATGAAAAAAGCCATTTAAAGTGATGATGCCAAGGCGGAGACAAATAACTTTTAACCATCTGGCGCGCAATTTACGAAGCACAGGGCAAATCAGTAAGACATGCGTGCAGTCCTGAATATTCAATTTACATAAATTGCACAAAGCAGAGGAACCATACCATTTGGATAGCAGTAGATTTAAAGGTATTAAATCATAACGTAAAAGAAACCAAAATCTACGAATACCATGCGGTAGGTTCCATGTGGCGTAGGTTTGAGGTTGCTTCATCACATATGAATCAAGGAGAAAATCTACCTTCCTTTTACCACAGATTAACTTTTTATCAGACTGAAAACTTAAATCCCACGAGGCCGCTTTTAAAACAAGTTTTAACTGTAGGGGAGAATACGAAAACAAAACGTTTTCATCTAATTTTAGAAGGGCTACAGCTTTTCTAAAATTACATACAAGTTGGGAAAACTCGTTGAAGATGCCCAATAGTTCACTTCGGAGAAGAGCTCTTATTGTCCCTTCTTTTGCTCTAGCAAGGCAGGCCACCCATCTTACAAGGGCACATAATCCCTGTACCCAACTACTCCTAATACCAAAATCAAGCCTGCAGGCGGCCAAAGAGCATGCAGTGTTAAGAGAAGAAAGAGCTCTAAGAAGTTTCCCCTCAATCTTATGGCAAAAGTCCCAGTTTTTCACTTCAATAAGTTCAATACCATACAGTATTGTTGCGGGGATTTTTGATCTATACACTTCCAATAGACTCAGGAAGTGTCGCTTCCCCGTTGCCAAATATAGAGACTTTAAACCTTTACCATGGGCTAGAGCTTTGCGTGTACAATGCTCAATATGGAGCCTCTCACTTAAATTAGCCATAATGATTTTTCCCAGGAAGGTATAGGACTTCACAACCTCCAGTTTTTGGCCCCCAATGAGCCAACCATAGTCTACGGAGCGGCACTTCTTTTTACCAGCTATACACATCACCTTACTTTTGGAAATATTGATCTTCATGCAATGGGCTACAGCAAAAGCATGAAGAGCATGTAACCGATTTGCAAGTCCTTTAGGGGTCAGATCGAGAATGAGGACATCATCGGCATACATCAAACAAGATATAGAGGTCCCCCCCCACCACCGGAGCGATGCCCTCGCTGGCGGACACAACGGTAGGTAAGTCTGCCGTGTACAAGGAGAACAAAAGGGGAGCCAGTAAACAGCCTTGCTTAAGGCCATTCATAGATGGAATTACAGAAGAGATTCCCCTCTCGCCCCCCATCAGGACCCTACACCAGGTCTCTGTATGCAGAGCCCGCACCAGCTCCAACAGATAGGATGGGAGACCAAGTGCAGCCAATTTTCTCCACAGCGTTCTACGGTCAACTTTGTCGAACGCTGTGGAGAAATCAATAAAGGCGGCGTACACAACCCCTCCTCTCACCTGAACATATTTATCTGTCACTACATGCAGAGAGGTGAGATTATCTAACGTACCGTGATCCCTACGGAAGCCCGTCTGTTCAAGAGGCAGGATATTATGCTCCTCTACCCAAGCGGAAAGGGAATGTAAAAGACATTTCGCAAAAACCTTTCCGATAGAGTCGAGGAGAGCAATCAACCGATAATTGCTGGGGCTATCCCTAGTTCCCTTCTTAAAAATAGGGACCAAGATACTTCCCCTCCAAGAGGCGGGTACCTTTTTAGACAAAAAACAGGCTCTATACAGGGGATACAGGATTTTACTCCACCTTGAGGGATCCTGTTTCAGGACCGTCATGGGGAGTTCGTCAGGACCCATTGCCCCAGAGACACGCATCTTTTTTATTGCCATCTCAATTTCTACTTCTGTGGGGTAATGAATAAGGTCTTCAATAGTGGCATCTAAAACAATATCATCACCTGGGATCCCATTCCCAACATACAGATCCCGAATATAAGAAATCCATACCTCTTCTGCTATAGGGATAGGGGAGGGACTTAGTCTGGAGCCACATCCCTTACCGATTATTGCCCAAAATTCTCTGATCCTACCCTGAATAACAGATTCCCTCAAATTAATCCAAACCTCGTCCTCCCTTGCCTTTTTTATTTTTAACTTGAGTCTACATCTCTTTCTTTTTAGCCTGGAAATTTCATTTTCACGTTCCATGACTCTATCTACATATTGTTGTCGGACTAATTTATTTATTTCCTTGTTCAGGATACGCAATGTACTAGGGACCACTACCCTTTTACTAGGTCGGGAAGTTTTTTTAGCATAAGAAATGATGTTTAGCATAAATTCTTCAAAATATTCTATTTCATTCCCGCGCCACTCATTTAATACCGATACAGTATCGGATAAAAAATCCTGTATCCCATTAATGGCGGAAGGATTCCAGACACACCTTCCCGAAGAAGTATGGAAGGCAACATCACTGCCATTAAGAGACCAGGGTGCAGTGGACATGGGGTTTAAAGAAATAGTTATAAGCAATATGCTGTGGTCACTCATAGAAGTAGATATGATCTTAAGATCCTGAATAAAAGGAAACAGACCATAGTCAGCGATTGCATAGTCCAAGATGGAAGACCCAAAAGGAGATTTGTGAGTAAATTTAGCGGGCACATCGGAAGGGAATCTCCCATTTAATATAAGACCATCTACGGCCGCTAATTCTTTTAACAAGATCTTCCCTCTTTTGTTTGTCACTAACTTGTCAGGGAAGAGTGATTGAGGCACAAAATGCGCCTCTTCTTTAGATTTATTCCTAAAGAGTTTTAAGCTAGCGTTGGAGATTTTACAGTTCAAATCTCCCACAAGCATAATTTCCGGAGGCGATGAGACATTTTTGATTTGATCAATATAACCAAATAACTGCTTCAATATCACATTAAAACGCTCTTCTGGAGGAATATACACATTTAAAATTACGATAGGAGATTTGATGCCATTGTTAAACAGGTTTTCAATGGTTATCGCATGGAAAAGTTTACTAGGATCAATATAATGGGAGAATCTCCATTGCAATTTGTTAGATAATAAACAAGCAATTCCCCCCCTAGCATGACCTTTCCTGGAAGAGGCAGCAGGCACTTCCAGGACATAAAAATCCTTAGAAACATCCAGCATACTAATACACCAAGTTTCCTGTAAACAAATCACATTCGCTCCTAATGAAAATAGGAGCTCAAATTTCTCCGGACTGCTGTGAATCCCTGCCGCGTTCCAAGAAATGATTTTTAATGAGGTGTTAAAGATGATGAAACAATCTGGGATTATCCTTAGTTTTGGTAACTAAGGCGCTGTGGAGCCAATTCCACTGATTGTTATCCTCTAGGGACGAATTCTGAATCAGCGGGAGAGGCCTCACTTGCGAGACCGAGCGTTTTCCCTTAGAGACCCAAATCTTCAGGTCTGTAAGGGGAAAGGAGATCCCATTTTGCACATCCCTACTACATACCTCCCCAGGAGAAGGGTTTGTATTACCAAGGTTATACATTGGGAGAATATCAATACCTGGTTGTTTCTACTTTTGGTTACTTTAAAACTACTTTTTTTTAACTCTCTTTTCTTTTACTTACTTTCCCTATTCTTTCCTATTTTATTTACTGTCCAGGACCATGGCAAAGGGAGCCGGCAAAAATCTGAAGGGGAAGGGTCCCGCACCCCGTAGCCAGCTCCCTTGCGGGCGCTTAAGGGGGAAGCAGTAACTGCCCGGGAGATCTTCAGCGCGGTGGAGGTGGCCGCACTGGTTTTCTTTGTCCAGCGCCATCTCCCCAAGACCGTCGCGGCAGGCGGAAGGCCCGGTACCGGGTACAGGCTCCGGGAGCGTCGCCAGCTATGGGGGGAAGGTGTGCCGGGCCATGTATCGGGAGTCTGGGGTCCGGCGCACCAACAACCGCACCGGTGGTCCGACATCCTGGACCGGGAACAAGACCTGCTCGACCTGCTTGGCGTGAAGATCCCTGGGCTTGGTGAGTAGTAGTAGCTATTTAATAACTACTTTGTTTTCTTCTGCTCTGTGTTATGATATTGCAAATATTTGTCTTTTCCGAAGAGCAAGAATGCTGCTGATTACATTGCAGGTAAATTATGTTTCAAAAGCTTCAGTGATTGCAGGTGCTCGCCTGCTCACTGGCAGTCCTACTATGCTTACTTGTTTTCAATTTAGTGCTCATTTGGCCTGGGTGATTATGTATGAGTGTACTTTACAGAACTGCATAATGCTAGACACTAGAGACTCAAATCCAGTCCTTCCTTTGTACTCCTGCCACTGAGAAGAGATAGTGGTGGTGGATTGATAGTTTGAGTATATTAAATTTATGACTGGTTATTTAGTAGGAAACTTTTAAGTGGTCTGCAATCATTACGGACTGTGTCTGTCACCTCGCGTGCTGCAGAGTGCTGCCTGCCAGCCCTAGTAGAACCTTTTTGTGGTTGGTTTAGTGAGTTACATAACTTTCCAAGTAGACGGTCCGCGAATCCAGCAATACTAATATCCTAGTAGACCACATCAGATAGGTCAATAAATTTAGTGCAATTGTTGTCTATTTCTCCGAAATAATTTGTTATTGTTATTTTGAAATGTTTGATTTGGTTGACAACAATCATCTATGTTTGTGTCTTTCTTTCATGTTGTACATCAGCTCCCCCCAGGGACAAGAGGACATAGGAGGAGGTAGCGGCGCCGGCAGAGCAGGAACAACAGGAAGGCCAGGATAGGTCCGCCGAGGGCTCCTCTGCTGGCCCCAGTAAGTTTTCCTGTTAATAATATTAATTATACTTCCCTATCTTTTACAGCACCTATTTATTCCAAACGTTCCTCATAATTCTATTTTTTCCTAAATCGTCTTTGATCTTCTTGTAGACTGTTTCTAAATTCTTATCCTGCCTCTACTATGACTCTCTGTACTACTACTAGAATATTATTAGTCTGTCTGTGTAGATAGCTAAGCTTGCACAGTTGGCAAAAGGTGTACTGTTAAACAAAACTCCTATTCAGCAATAGCTCTAGGCACTGAGTGCAGTCCTCTGGGTTGTCCATAATGTCTATTGAAGTCTTCTAAATGTTTATGCTTTGACAATTCCCAACAATAAAATGTCAATGGCCACCAAGAATAAGATACAAGTTTACTTTTTGATTTGATAGGAGGACATACTACTACTGTTGTAGGGACTATTCTGCACGTACAGAACTATGGACAAGAAATAGGGCATTGGTGATAATAGGCGCAGTTGGACTTTCAACATACCTCAGTCATAACAGAAGTTGAACCCCCAATCTCCTTACTGACTAGCTAGTTTTGGCAGAGTGGGCTAAAGAACGGTGATGGATTAAACCCAGATCAGTTGACTGGGGGTGAGTGCTTGTATTGTCAACGCTCCGTCCATCATTTCCTTTGGTTTTTCTTTGTTCGCCATAAGTTGGCAGGGTATGCTCAGACGTGAGTCCCTTGCTCACTTTGCCACTGGATTCAAGCAAGCTGGGCTGAAGACGGCTGAAATGCCAGAAACCGGTCCTCGGTAGCTTGTTTCCGGTCCAGGGAAGGCATGGCTTGGCAGTTCGGGCTGGACTGTTCCCATGAGGCACAGGTTCAGACTGATTTGCACATGGCCATGTCTGAACTGGGGTGGCAGAGTGGGCTAAAGTACGCTGATGGATTAAACCCAGATCAGTTGACTAGGGGGGTGAGTGCTTGTATTGTCAACGCTCCGTCCATCATTTCCTTTGGTTTTTCTTTGTTCGCCATAAGTTGGCAGGGTATGCTCAGACGTGAGTCCCTTGCTCACTTTGCCACTGGATTCAAGCAAGCCGGGCTGAAGACGGCTGAAATGCCATAAAACGGACCTCAGTAGCTTGTTTCCGGTCCAGGGAAGGCATGGCTTGGCAGTTCGGGCTGGACTGTTCCCATGAGGCACAGGGTCAGACTGATTTGCACATGGCCATGTCTGAACTGGGGTGGCAGAGTGGGCTAAAGAACGGTGATGGATTAAACCCAGATCAGTTCACTGGGGGTGAGTGCTTGTATTGTCAACGCTCCGTCCATCATTTCCTTTGGTTTTTCTTTGTTCGCCATAAGTTGGCAGGGTATGCTCAGACGTGAGTCCCTTGCTCACTTTGCCACTGGATTCAAGCAAGCCGGGCTGAAGACGGCTGAAATTCCAGAAAACGGTCCTCGGTAGCTTGTTTCCGGTCAAGGGAAGGCATGGCTTGGCAGTTCGGGCTGGACTGTACCCATGAGGCACAGGGTCAGACTGATTTGCACATGGCCATGTCTGAACTGGGGTGGCAGATTGGGCCAAAGAACGGTGATGGATTAAACCCAGATCAGCTGACTGGGGGTGAGTGCTTGTATTGTCAACGCTCTGTCCATCATTTCCTTTGGTTTTTCTTTGTTCGCCATAAGTTGGCAGGGTATGCTCAGACGTGAGTCCCTTGCTCACTTTGCCACTGGATTCAAGCAAGCCGGGCTGAAGACGGCTGAAATGCCAGAAACCGGTCCTCGGTAGCTTGTTTCCGGTCCAGGGAAGGCATGGCTTGGCAGTTCGGGCTGGACTGTTCCCATGAGGCACAGGGTCAGACTGATTTGCACATGGCCATGTCTGAACTGGGGTGGCAGAGTGGGCTAAAGAACGGTGTTGGATTAAACCCAGATCAGTTGTGAAGAAGTGTGGCTCAAATGGTTAGAGCGGCAGACCCTGATGCAGAGGTCTGGCCCCGGACCAGGGTTCAATACCCGCCTTGGCGGGTCTTGGGCTCAATTTCCTCAGGCCTGACAATTCTCGCCTCGGTGCCTATTCTAATCATGGGTCCCACTCTGCGACTCTGGGCAATAGCTTGCTTAATCTCCACAATGGCCCCAAAAGCGCTGGGATGCCCGGTTTCACCCTGGGGGTGCCCAGGAGTGGACACTCACAGGGAAAACCAGGAAGGGTTCCTAAGCGGTATACGGACAGCGCCGGGACACTACCTCAGGGAAGTAGCTGTGCGCTCTATAAATACCGGTACATTTACATTTATTTACATTTGACTGGGGGTGAGTGCTTGTATTGTCAACGCACCGTCCATCATTTCCTTTGGTTTTTCTTTGTTCGCCATAAGTTGGCGGGGTATGCTCAGACGTGAGTCCCTTGCTCACTTTGCCACTGGATTCAAGCAAGCCGGGCTGAAGACGGCTGAAATGCCAGAAACCGGTCCTCAGTAGCTTGTTTCCGGTCCAGGGAAGGCATGGCTTGGCAGTTCGGGCTGGACTGTTCCCATGAGGCACAGGGTCAGACTGATTTGCACATGGCCATGTCTGAACTGGGGTGGCAGAGTGGGCCAAAGAACGGTGATGGATTAAACCCAGATCAGCTGACTGGGGGTGAGTGCTTGTATTGTCAACGCTCCATCCATCATTTCCTTTGGTTTTTCTTTGTTCGCCATAAGTTGGCAGGGTATGCTCAGACGTGAGTCCCTTGCTCACTTTGCCACTGGATTCAAGCAAGCCGGGCTGAAGACGACTGAAATACCAGAAACCGGTCCTCTGTAGCTTGTTTCCGGTCCAGGGAAGGCATGGCTTGGCAGTTCGGACTGGACTGTTCCCATGAGGCACAGGGTCAGACTGATTTGCACATGGCCATGTCTTAACTGGGGTGGCAGAGTGGGCTAAAGAACGGTGATGGATTAAACCCAGATCAGTTGACTGGGGGAGAGTGCTTGTATTGTCAACGCTCCGTCCATCATTTTCTTTGGGTTTTCTTTGTTCGCCATAAGTTGGCAGGGTATGCTCAGACGTGAGTCCCTTGCTCTCTTTGCCACTGGATTCAAGCAAGCCGGGCTGAAGACGGCTGAAATGCCAGAAATCGGTCCTCGGTAGCTTGTTTCCGGTCCAAGGAAGGCATGGCTTGGCAGTTCAGGCTGGACTGTTCCAATGAGGCACTGGGTCAGACTGATTTGCACATGGCCATGTCTGAACTGAGGTGGCAGAGTGGGCTAAAGAACGGTGATGGATTAAACCCAGATCAGTTGACTGGGGGTGAGTGCTTGTATTGTCAACGCACCGTCCATCATTTCCTTTGGTTTTTCTTTGTTCGCCATAAGTTGGCAGGGTGTGCTCAGACGTGAGTCCCTTGCTCACTTTGCCACTGGATTCAAGCAAGCCGGGCTGAAGACGGCTGAAATGCCAGAAACTGGTCCTCGGTAGCTTGTTTCCGGTCCAGGTAAGGCATGGCTTGGCAGTTCGGGCTGGACTGTTCCCATGAGGCACAGGGTCAGACTGATTTGCACATGGCCATGTCTGAACTGGGGTGGCAGAGTTGGCTAAAGAACGGTGATGGATTAAACCCAGATCAGTTGACTGGGGGTGAGTGCTTGTATTGTCAATGCCCCGTCCATCATTTCCTTTGGTTTTTCTTTGTTTGCCATAAGTTGGCAGGGTATGCTCAGACGTGAGTCCCTTGCTCACTTTGCCTCTGGATTCAAACAACCCGGGCTGAAGACGGCTGAAATGCCAGAAACCGGTCCTCGGTAGCTTGTTTCCGGTCCAGGGAAGGCATGGCTTGGCAGTTCGGGCTGGACTGTTCCCATGAGGCACAGGGCCAGACTGATTTGCACATGGCCATGTCTGAACTGGGGTGGCAGAGTGGGCTAAAGAACGGTGATGGATTAAACCCAGATCAGTTGACTGGGGGTGAGTGCTTGTATTGTCAACGCTCCGTCCATCATTTCCTTTGGTTTTTCTTGGTTCGCCATAAGTTGGCAGGGTATGCTCAGACGTGTGTCCCTTGCTCACTTTGCCACTGGAATCAAGCAAGCCGGGCTGAAGACGGCTGAAATGCCAGAAACCGGTCCTCGGTTGCTTGTTTCCGGTCCAGGGAAGGCATGGTTTGGCAGTTCGGGCTGGACTGTTCCCATGAGGCACAGGGTCAGACTGATTTGCACATGGCCGTGTCTGAACTGGGGTGGCAGAGTGGGCTAAAGAACGGTGATGGATTAAACCCAGATCAGTTGACTGGGGGCGAGTGCTTGTATTGTCAACGCTCCGTCCATCATTTCCTTTGGTTTTTCTTTGACTAGCTAGTGTGTCAGAGTCATTATTTAGCTCACAAATGCAACGATGATCCCCAATGGTTATAAAACCCAGAAAATAATACTACGGGTTCAGAATCCCGACCTCTCAGAGTCACGGACCTTTTGCTCACTCACTCATGACCAAAAACCACAGAGTCTATGTAAGTTTTAAAGCTTTATTAAAAGTAAAACATCTAGCTCTGTGTGTACTCTGTAAAAATTTAAATTGTGCATTATATAAAAACATTTATGAAAATCAATGTCATATAAGATGAACGGTGAACAACTGAAAAGTGGCTGATTTCACACATTAATTGTGGGAGAGCCCTCACCTGGTTGGAACTTAAAGTCTTGGTGGGGATGAATCGTTGACGTCTCCGACTAACATATGATGATGATCTTGCTCTTGTTCGTAGAAGGGAAGCTTTTGTCTGTTATGAGAAAAATGGTGCATGTTAAAAAGCAAGCATTCATTAGTTGTGTCAAAAAGTGTAGCATCACATGTTATGGCTAAGCATAAATAAAAAACACCCTTCCCTGAAGAAAGGGTAATTTTTAGTTTAGACTAGAGAGTCACAAATTATTACATTTGTGTATGTAGTACTAGTAACTTTTTTTTATTCCTAGACAAAATAGGGAGTGGTGTATATGGCATCTAAAAATATAAAATGTTTTTTCTAGGCGTAACACCATCGGCACAGCCAACCACCAGTGCCAGGGCCAGCGCGAGGTGGCCACTCCAGGGTCGGATGCGGTGCCACAGCCAGCAGGAACTGCTGTGGGGGATGCCACGGTAGTGGCGGGCAGTGGTAAGCTATTATATTCCTTACGTATTGAGATTGCAGAGTGGGCTCTCTGCAGGGGTGTATATGTTGTACAGTACAAGTACACTTTCTGTTAAGAAGACTTACAAATTTAGAACTAAGTTTTTGTCAACCAGGTAGAAGACAGTCACCCTTGACTTCTCATTAGCAATAGCGGCGGGAGTTGATGAGTAACCAATGGCCTCCTCTAAATTTGACTTCAACTCAGCCGTGAAAGTTTTATTGAGAAGCCAAGTCAGATCAGAGATGAACTTGATGGATGGGATGAACGAAAAGGGAAAGAAGGGTGTAAGGAAGGACGAGCGAGTGAAAATTAATGACTTGCAAAGAATGATACTTGTTTTTGAATGCTGCCCGAGGTGGCTGGGAATCTGATGCATGGCCGGTTGAAGGCTGAAGCAAGGATGGGTGGAAGGAGAAAGAAAAGAGGACTGCCTGGGTGGGTGAAACAGAAACTGTATGTGTACGCAATATATCCTTTGGTTCAAATTCAAATGCAAGTCAAGCACCGGTGCATGGCTGGCGTTTTACAAAATAAAATAAAAAGGTTGTTTTTCGGTGAGAAAAAGTAAGGTTTGTCCAGTTGAGAGTCAGACATTAAGAAGAATGATTGACATTTACTTTGAATGGATGGATGCCTGCCTGGATGGTATCTTCCTCATAGTTAGCATAGGTGTATGTAGACAGAATAGACGATCACTGGATGAAGAGTGTTACTTTGAAGAGCATGTAACACCATACGTCCGTGCCAGAGTAGCAAATCCGAGGAAAGTAGAAGTTGTAATTTTTCAGAATACCACCATGACTAGTAACAGTAGTTTGCAAACACAGCATATATCCAGCATTTACGGTGACCACTCACTCACTACCTCTGTTAATAATTTTTTTACAACTCTGTCATTCATGTGTGGCCTATCGGTGTTCACTCAATCAAAAAGAAATCACCTAAATGTCATCCCATATGTAAGCAAATATCCTGTTTAGGGTTAGATGATTATATTCTTTATCTTCTTCATTTTGCTTTTGTAGTAGTCAGGGGCAGGGCAGGGTGAAAGTTAAATTAAATAAGCAGTAGCCCTTGTAACAGAGTATGGCCAGTGCCACCCATAATAGAAAAGTAAGAGCTTCACCACCTGCATGTACTGGACTGGTAACAGTAACGCAAGTCTGTGTCATCATGGCTTGCGTCTGTTTTTTTCGGGTGCAATTTTACAGCGCTGGCAATATGCCGGATTCCACAAGTTTACGTACCAATTTAGCTAAACAAGAGAGAAGAAGAAGACTGGTGTACTGTCTGAGTCTAATGTAGTGAGTCCATATAGTGCTAGTAGAATTCCTGAAACTCCCACTAATGTTAGAGCAGAGGGCGACGAAGTGGGAGGTTGGATAGATACATGCCACAAATGTTATGTACTGTGCTTGCAAGTTGCTAGTGCTACTGTGACACAACTTTTTGCTGAATTATTTTGTGTTAATCTTAAAGAGCATTGGTTACAGTATGTTCTTTCTTCATATAGATACTCCTTCCAAACTAACAAGGAAGGAGTTGGCTAGACAGGCCCGGTGACGGAAGCTGGAGGCAATTGTTGCCGAATATTGGCGGCTGGTGGCCCAGGAGGAGGGGGAATCGCTAGTTGTTGCTTCGGTCTTCTCTGAGGTCTGCGACCTATGCTTGGTTTCTTTGACCCTCCCACCCGCCAGCTGATAGTCCAAGCAACTATCTTGTCCAGGCTGGACTATGCTAACTCACTTCTATTGGGAGCCAATAAGGCGGAAGTCATGCGCCTCTTAAGGGTTCAGAATGCAGCTGCCCAAGTCCTTCTGCCGCTTTCTAGAACGTGCTCTGCGACGGATGCTTTGCGGCGCCTGCACTGGCTGCCTGTGCCTTGAAGGATTCATTTTAAGGCCCTTTGTTTGACCTTTAAAATTCTAAAAAAATCCTCTCCTGAGATTCTGTCCAATCTACTGATCCCCTATGTACCTACTCGCCAGCTACGCTCGGCCGAGCACTGCCTTGGCTCGGTTCCCCGGGTGAAGCGACTTAGAGAAGGGGGTCAGTCCTTTCGGTACCTTGCTGCCAAATTATGGAATTCTCTTCCTGTGCAGATCCGCCGTTTAGACTGCCTTCTGTCCGTCTGTAAAGCTATTAAAACTTTCTAATTTCCCAGGGCCTAGCCTCCTCTCTTAGGGCCTAGCTTCTGCACTTTGTTGGCATGACCTGAAGCGCCGGGACGCCCCTTCGCTGAGGCATATATTGCGCTATATAAAATTTCCAAATAAATAAATGTAGTTCTACTGTAGTTGTTGTTGACTTGTTTACCTGTTTGCCACTCACGAAATGGCCATAGTTCTTCCGTAAACCGACGATGATGATCCATCCATCCCAGTGAGTGACTGTAAAGAAAAAAGATATTATGTAACTTTGATCATCAAGACTCATCATCATCATGCTATATTGGCAAACTCAATGTTGTTCATGCAGTCGCAGTCTACACACACAGTGAGTCCAAGGACATTTTGCATATTAAAAAATGCAACGTAGTGGCCCCTGCAGTAGAAGTACAATTTGAATTAAACAAGGTAAAAACAGAGTAGACTTGAGTTACATTTAATGTGTAAAAGATTAAATAATAACAGAAGACATATGAATAATTTCACGCACAACAAACAAAAAGCAATTGCTTTCATCAGCGCCAGACAGCCAGTGCTGTCCACTGCTTGCCATCTCATTATTCATTACCTGTTCCACTTTTTGTCCGCATCTTGTTCTTAAAGTGAAGGCCCACAGGGTAGCCTCTTGTGTCAATTTCAGAAGTAACTGTCAGCAATCAGCATACAGTCAGTAATTCCAGTTCCACTTCTTTTGAGGGGACTCGTCTACGAAGCAACAGTTTCTTGATTCTGCGTAATCCAGCCATCTGCCTTGAGGGAAATGGATAGGGGGAGTCTGGAGGAGGAGGATAGAGGAGCATGATTGAGTTGTGAACTTGTGAACTTCAGGAATGCAGACAGCGGCACCTTCAATAAGGATATAAGAAGAAGACAGTGCTGTTGATGGATTTGTTGTGATTATAGTTTTGTTGTGGTAAAAGTTGCAAAACAAAGAAAGACACACAGGAATAAAAGTGAATAAGGACGGAAAAAAGGAAGTCAGTTTCAGGCCTAGGTGTCAGGGAAGTAGAGCTCGTCCTCATACTCTGTGAATTGAGACGGGAGTAGGTCAGCTAACAAAGAAGAACTTCCGTCACCTAAGTCGGTGTCCTCTTCTTCCTGCGTGGATTCACGTATTTTGTAATCTGGTGGAATGAAGTGCTGAATCATCTTGATCATTGTTAACCTCTCCACATTTTCGGGCGAGAGGTGGGTCCTTTTTGAAGTTACAATGGCACCAGCAGCACTGAAAACACGTTCAGAAGACACGCTTGCGAGTGGGCAAGACAAATAATTTAGAGCCAGCTTGATGATCAGTGGCCATTGACCCCTTTTCCCATACCAATACAGCAATGGGTTGGGTCATCCAGATAGGCCTGTACCATCCACTCAAGGTCATCCAGGGGTGCTGAACTTTGCGTACCATCTGAGGCCTTTGTATCAACACTGGAACAAGCAAACCCTTGATGAGTTATCCAATGCGCTTCCGACAATATTATGGCTGGGCCTGGTGCTGGTGAGAATGATGATGATACGGTTGCTGGTGTCGGTAACGGCTGTGAGGGAAAGTGACTGCCTTCGGCCTCAGAAGTGGACCTTGACGCCGGATGGCCTGCTGATTCAGTAGAACTTCTGCCGGTTCCTTCAATTTCCTGCTGCTCTTTTTCAAACCAAGTGGCTGACAGAGCTAGCCAATGTCTGTACTTTGAAACATCTGCTTCATTAAAAGGAATGAATGTATTGCTGGTAAGTGCCTTTTTGTACCGTGGATCCAGAATAGTGGCACAAATGTAATGTTGTTCACAATGTATTCCTTTAAGCCTTGCATTGTCAAGTAGGCGGGTTAATAAGCTCTCCGCCAACTGATATGCGTCTTGCTTGTCAGCATCCTCTTTGAACGTTGAAGACACCGCCTTCAGTTGGTGCTCTAGCATGCGCAACAATGGGATAGCTTTGCCCAAAGTACAGTCCTCCCTGCTGACTTCACGTGTGAAGACCTCAAAAGGACGAAGCATGTGTGTCAGGCTTTTAACTGGGTCCCATTCCTCCACCTCTAGCCTCAAGACTTTCATAGAAGAACCCCGTGCAAATACATACTCATTGATTACCAAGCACTGCTCAAACAGACGCTCAAGCATGTAGAAGGTTGAGTTCCAATGTGTTGCCTCCTCCTGAATGAGTCCTCTGACTGGCACTCTACGGACACGTTGAATGATCCTCAGCTGCTTCCAGCCTTAAAAGAATGGCTGAAATGTGTGCAGATTCTTCGGCAGGTGGTCGGTAACTTGCTGACTTTGTTTTCTTTTTTCAAGAAATCTTGAACAACAATGTTAATACTGTGTGCCAAACACGGCACTCTGAAATAGCCACCATCATTCATGGCCCTAACTATATTACTGCCATTATCAATGGAAACATAACCAATCATGCGCTTTGTTGGATGCAGCCATTTAACCCCTTGCATGCTGATGACGGCCCCCAGCCATCATGCACTACAGTGCTCGTGTGCTGATGACGGCTGGGGGGCGTCATGACCACACCCACGAACGGAATGTGCCGCACAGGCGCAGAATCGCGGCAGCATGCAAGGGGTTAAAGACCTTACTGTTAAACTCCTCCAAAATGTTTACTGCAGTATGAAATTTCTCCATGGCAAATATGGCTACTGTTACATGTTTCCGACTAGCTTGAAAAATTGTGGCACTGTCAACACCTGTAGATATCTTGTCTCTAACCCCTGCAAAAGAGACCCAGTGTGCAGTGATGCACATGTAATCAAGGGCTTGGCAACTGGTCCACATGTCTGTTGTCAGGTGGATAGTGTGAACAGCACTCTTCTGCAAAGCTGCCCCAATCACCTCCAGCACATCTTGATATAGTGCTGGAACCGCAACTCTGGCAAAATAGGACCGGCTAGGAACCTTCCATTTAGGGGAGACTGTTACCACAAATTCTAGAAAACCCACCCCTTCCACGAAAGAAAAAGGGAGAAGGTCCAGCGCTAACATTTCAGCCAGCATTGCATTATAAAGACGTTGGGTGGTTGCGTTCAAATGGCGCCTCCGACCGAAACATGCTTTTAATGGTGGTCTGGACCGTTTTCATATGTGATGAGGAGGATCCAGACCTCTTCAACCCAGTTAGGCTCATTGATGTACTTTTTCGCATTGGTGTCTCTACCAGACTACTGTGCCTCCTTGATGTTGTTGGGGTAGAGGAGGGTGTGGGCGCTACAACTGCAGTGCTGCTGCCAGGGGTACTATGTGCACCAGAAAAAATATCTCTCGGTTATTCACCTCCCCCCAGCACGATCAGCTCCTCCTCGTCATCAGATGCAATATCAATGTCTACATTTGGATTTGTCCTTTTGGCTTTCCGGATGTTACTTAGGTGCGCCTCCCACTGGATAATGTGGTGTTTTTTTAGATGACCTCTCTGGCCTCCGGTACCATAGTTGGTACCAAGCTTACCCCTGCTAACTACTTGTTTACAAATCGAACAAATGACTAGGTTTTCTGCCTTTTTGCTAATACTAAAGAAGTCCTAAACTGGGGACTGGAGATTTCTGGTGGTGGTGGAGGTGCTACTTTCAATGCCAGATGAAGTGGAGGATGGGTGTGGCTGAATTTGACTCTGTTGTGCACTTACAGCACCACTACTTGAGGTAATGGAGGTCGATCTGGATGGAGGTCCCTGCCGGCCCTTCTGATGAGAAAATATGGAAGCTGTAGGTCGTGTTGGTGTAGTAGTTACCTGTGTTGGTGGTGGTACCAGTGCCACGCCGCCCACATCCTGCACAGCAGCAGTTCGGGATAGGGTAAAAATGTCTGTCTGCTGCATGCCCGCTGGGGCTGGAGTGACGACTGTGATGACTGGGTCATCATCGTCAGACTGTTCATCAGCAGCAGAATACACCACTTCTACTTCTTGTTCGTCGTCATCACCCATAAGTGAAAGCCTTGCTGGAACCTTCCTTTTAGCTACCTTTGTCGGCTCATGGCGTGCCTCCCTCTCAGACTGCATTGGTGGGTTCCAATCAAGATCTAGATCATCAGAAGGAAGGGGGCTTGAAGAAGAACTTGTACTAGCCCTCCTTGACCTTTTTCTTGCTGGGGATCTGGAAGACAATGGATCATCAATAGGAGTGGCTTGCTCGGATGATACCTCCGCTTGAATCTCGATTTCCTGATGTGCCCCTACTTATGGAGGAACAAGCATTGGGGGCAGTTGTGCCTCTCCATGCACCTCTCCGTGCGCCTCTACTTGCGCCTCTCCATGCGCCTCTCCATGTGCCTCTACTTGCGCCACTCCTTGCGCCACTCCTTGTGCCACTCCTTGCGCCACTCCTTGCGCCACTCCTTGCGCCACTTCTTGCGCCTCTCCTTGCACATCTCCTTGCCACTCTCCTTGCGCCTCTCCTTGTGCCTCTCCTTGTTGCACCTGTGGTTGTCGTTGCGGCTGTGGTTGAACACTCGTCTGATGAGTTACACCCTGTGTTGATTGGATGCGACTTTGCCAACATCACTGGTCGATGGTTAAAGAGCAATTAAAGAGGCTGCCTCTGCGGCACTCATGGACTTGGGCCTAACTTGGCGTGGTGGCACTGAGACCAATGAAGCGGAGGTGCTGCTCCCCGCTTGGTCCCCAGCGGACACCGCTGCTGCAGGCGTAGTTTTTTTCTTCCCAAAAAAAGTGTCTGTCGGCACACCAGTCTCCTTGGTAAGTGGCGCCACTTGCTTCTTCTGCTCCTTCTTACTGGCAGTGGCACTGGCAACTTTCTTGGCAGAGGAGCTACGGCAACCTTTCCTTGGGCCCATCTTCTTCAGATATCAGAACAGCAGGATGCTGTTGTACGAGTTGCAGAGTTGTCTGTGGCCACCACACGTGACATCACGTGACGTTGTGCACCCACCGCAGCAGGACTTCTTCCTGGCACTACAGCAAGTGATGATGATGAGGATGATTTTGTCAGTCTTTGTGCACCTAAAGCAAAGGAAGCCAGAGGAACATCAGTTACATAAAGGTTGCATATGTTGTGCTTCAATTAATATTTGCAACTAGGCATTTATTATTATTAACACAACACACCCAAAAATGGAAAGACCCAAAATAAAAATTGCAATTCTAATCCAAAATGGATTTTTAAATTAATAGAAGAGGGAGAGACCACACAGAGAGAGTTGTTTCATGCACCACTGAGTACCCCTGGGCATAATGGATGAAAGCAAGGGAGACTGGTTGGACCAGGTCCCAACAACACCCAAAAAATCGAAATACACACAAAAAATCACCCCAATCCAATGGCATCCATGCCCTAAATGATGTTTAAAATCAAGAGAACACACCGAAAGACTTGGCCCATGTACTGACTACACCTGGGCATAATGGATGAAAGCAAGGCAGACTGTTTGCAGGCCTATGGCACAAAGCACACTGCCTGACTTCAAAATGGCCCCTATACCCCCACCCACATGTCCAGGCCCTGGATCAGGCCTAAAAAATAGCCCCCACCCACATGGCCAGGCCCTAGACCAGGCCCCAACAACACACAAAAAATCGAAATACACACAAAAATCACCCCAATCCAATGACATCCATGCCCTAAATGATGTTTAAAATCAAGAGACACACAGAAAGACTTGGCCCATGCACCACTGACTACCCCTGGGCATAATGGATGAAAGCAAGGCAGACTGGTTGCAGGCCTATGGCACAAAGCACACTGCCTGGCTTCAAAATGGCCCCTGGACCCCCACCCACATGGCCAGGCCCTGGACCAGGCCTCAAAATGGCCCCAGCCCACATGGCCAGGCCCTAGACCAGGCCCCAACACCCAACAAATCGAAATACACACAAAAAATCACCCCAATCCAATGGAATCCATGTCCTTATTTTAACTCACTTACACGTCTACGCTTTACTGGCCCCACACCCACACTTCACTAAACGGCTGTTGGATAAAAGATCTCCGCCAAAGTGCCCCTCTTTGAGGTGTCGCCCGTTGGGTATTGCACCGCAGACCCAACGAGGAGTAGCCCAGATGATGAAGCATGACACATGAAAGGGTGTGTGAGGGCATTAAATCCAACATAATGGATGCCCAACTGTAGGACTCACTGAGACCAAAAGTATACAGACACTAACATGACACGTACTTCCTTCCATTTGAGGAACAGCTCAGCTTTCTTTGTAAACATAAATTCAAGAGACCCCACAGAAAGACATGGCCCATGCACCACTGACTACTCCTGGGCCTACTGGCTAGTGTGGCTTTAACCCGCACCCCAAAATTACAAACAACATCCACATAGTTATAATAACAGTCAGCTATTCAATTCCATGCCATCCATGCCGTAAATTATATTTAAGTTCAAAAAAACTCACAGAAATAGTTGTATCATGCACCCATGACTAACTCTGGGCCTACTAGATACTGTGGATACCCACAATATATTTTAATTATTTTTTTTTAAGTTGTGAAAAAGTTTATAAATTGTAGTTGCAGCAACTGCAATGCCCCAAACAAACAACACCAACTTACTTGTAAAATCTCAACTCCAAATGTGATCCAAACAAAAAGTCCTCAAATACAAATATCCAGCAGCAGCCACAAAGAGTAATCCTTCCAGCTCCAGATCCAAATGAAAAGTGACCAGGACATGGACAAAGCACTGGGAGGAGCCTGCTGGACAGGAACAGGAAGTTGGACACTCCGGGGCACTTCTTTCCTCCCAAACCCCCAACAATGCACTCCTTGCCCAAAAAAGTACAGCCAAATGTCAATCTGAGGACTTATTCTTATCCAAATCGTCAATTTCAGAAGGTTTATGCTGCCAGCGATAGATTTCTTGTGCAGATTTGCAATTTTTGCTATTTCAGGAAAGCGAGAAGTTCAAATCTCCCGCCGGAAGTCAGCTGCGCGGCGCATCTACGTGTTCGCAATTGTTTACTCTCGCGATGCGTGATCGCGGGCCCTTATGACGTATTTGCGTTCTGAGCATCTCGCAGTGCAAGATGGCGGGACGCTATGACATACTCGCGGTCGAAAAGTCACGCGCGATCACACAATTACGTACTCGTGGTCGAAAAGTCACGCACGATCACGCAGCAAGATCGAAAATGGCGCAGCGCACGCAAACCGGGAGAAAAACAACTCGGCAAACTCAGAATCACGGTAAGTCAACGCCGCGCGCGCGAGATTGTATTTTTGAATCGCGACCAAGCAAAAAAAATCCGAATGCGAATTCTTTGACCATTTTGCGCGATTTGCAGACTGCAAAATTGTCAAAAATTCGCAAATTCCGCAAGCCGAACGGATTTTCAGCCCATACGTAGTCCTTTCCCTTTTGACACATACTCCCAGCTAGGCTATACATGACAAAAGGAGTTAGTGATGGCCCATTACAGAGCAGCTTACTGCCGCTCATTTTTTCCCCATTAAAACAAAGCACTGTTATTACCATAATGTTTCTTTTGGCCAGAGCCTGTGGATCACTTGAGCCTCCCCCCCCCCCCCAGGGGGGCATCCCCCACAGTTTGAAGACTCCTACCCCAACCTGATGAGCCCTGCCAGTCTAGGCCTAAAAATGAATGGAGCGTAGAGGAGGGGCTTGTGTACTCGTGCTCAACTGAGCATGCGCATGAGGAGTACAGTAGCTACGGCTCCTCCATCCTTAGTGTATGGTGACTAGATTAAAGAAATATTATGGACTGCTCTTAAAGTATCCCCTTCTTATCTTTTCTTCCTTTTCAATATTCAAGAATCCCTGCCCATGCAATATGGAACTCTGTTTTTTAAATTGGATTTGAGAGTTCTGTGACTTGGCACTTAGAGAGAAATACCTTATCAGAGGTATTGTTGGTGTGCGTTATTGGAGCTAGCAATAAATTATATTGCTGAGCACGAAGTCTCAACCATCATTTACAGGTCATAATACTGGCGACTAGCATAGCCTGAGAGAGGACAGGCTGCCACATCACCACGAACGCCCCTATAACTGGATGGACCCACGGATATTTTTCTACTGAAAAGTGATAATCTGCTTTTCTCTAAACAATTCAATAGGATTAGATGTGTTACCTTGAAGGACAGCTAATCAAGCAAGATTAGCTTTCTCAAATATTGTAACAATATTAAAACGTTACTCAGAGTGAGTGAACTGGCGCTTCGTGCACGGAAATCTACATGGCACACATGATATGCCTCAGGTGATAAAACTTGACATGCAATGTTCAAATCTTCCTCTCACATCACATCGTGAAGATGGGCTGTCCTATAAGTCCCACACATGTACAGTGACATCATCATGCTATGAGTGGCCATTTTAAGTAAGGCACCAATTAGTGTAGTTTCTCTCTTAGCCATGATACAGAGTGAAAGAGGAGAATGAGATCAAGGTAATTTTTAATCAAAGGAGAAAGGAACCCCAGACAAAATAAGAATCAATTAACTGCAATATGACTTTTATAAATTATTTGGAAGAGGGAAAGAAAAATTAGAAAAAATAGTGAGTAGTAATAGTCTTCAGGATAATAGCATTTTTTCTCCCTTACCTATAGACCAGAAACAAATCACTTGTGGCTATCTTACACGAGTCTTGCAGTGATCCTCTCCATTCTTGTGTATATTGCAAATAACAGAAACAATATGCAATTCTTCTACTTTGAAGTATAATTTACAGCCTTACCATGTCAGCCGGCAGTATTTCTCAATCCTCACTATTTTTTAGCTGAAAAGGGTGACTCACTTGTTCCTTGAATTCAAAGGAGAGACTCATTGATTTGTTCCTTATTGCTATAGAAGGTTAAACATTTTACATGGCAAGAAAACAAGGAGTGTTAATACACAATTTAGAGACTGAAGGTTCCAAGATTTATGACATTATTGATAAGATCCCTTTAAGAAATGAAGAAGAGGAACCAGGATGTATCTATGATATGTCTGCGAAAATGTTTAAGAGACATAGGGGCACATGCATCATTAAAAATTGCGTTCGCAAAGGGTGTGTGAATAGAAAAATTCGGATGTTTGCGAATGCAATTTTAGCTTTTGGGATGCATCATCATTTCTGTACTGTTTCGCAATTTAAGAAATCGCAATTCTTTTGCAAATCCTTAAAATGGTGTCGCAGTTAAGGAATCTCAAATATTGGCTGAAAAGGAGCGTGCATGAAATTTCGCAAATTGCGATTCCTTAAAAATTCTCAAATTGCAATTCTTAAAATTAGAAGAAGTCAGACCAGGTGGTAAAATGTTAGACACCATCACAACAGGTGGAAATCATTAGGATAGTACTTAAGGGGCCCCAGAATGGCTCAACAAGTCTCACAATGGCAGCACTCTTCATCGTGGCATGGAGGCTGAGGCTGAGAGCAGCAGCAATGAGGAGAAGGAGGATACAGGAGAGGATTTTTAGAGTGCGCGTCACCTTACTAGGGCAGACAGAAGATGAAATATATGATAAGTATAGACTCAATGCTGCCACAATCTTGGATTTGATTGCTGAATTAGACCCAATCTTGCAGCGACAGACACGCAGGACACATGCCTTACCCACCCATGTGCAGGTCTTGTGTTCCCAAACCTCCTTGCGTCGGGGTCCTTCCAGGGTGTCATAGCTAGTGCTGGAGGTGTGTCCCAGAGTTCCCTTTCGCGTTTTTTCAATGCTTTCCTCAATGCCATGTTGCAAAGGATGAAGCACCACATTACATTTCCCAGCACACCTCAGGATTTGATGCTAACAAAATTAGAGTTTTACAATATGGCACATTTTCCCCATGTGATTGGCTGTATAGATGGCTCGCATGTCCCCATTTGTCCACCGTCAGTAAATGAGTACATTTACCGCAACCGGAAATGTTACTATTCACTGAACATTCAGGTGATATGCAATTCAAGAACTATCATTACTGACTTTGTTGCAAGTTACCCTGGCAGTGCCCATGATTCGTACATTTTCAGGCATAATGGCATCCACATACAACTTCTTGCTGGTGAATTTGGAGATGGATATTTGCTTGGTAAATATATTCCCTCTGATTGTTGCACATCTCTGTACCATGGTGTCACATTGGACTCCTAATTTGTGTCTTCCATCCCATCCCATAGGTGACAGTGCATACGATGTGCGGTCATTCATTCTAACTCCCTATCTGAATCCAGCAACATGGAAAGAACAGCACTACAACAATGCACACATAGCAACCCGCAACGTAATTGAGAGAACATTTGGGGTACTGAAGTCTCAGTTTCGCATACTACATAAGACTGGCGGGGCTTTACAATATCGTCCTGAAATTTGCTGTAAAATAGTTGCAACATGTGCCATGTTGCACAAGATAGCCACTAGAAGAGGCTTAGCACTGGAAGATGATGATGTACAGCCACAAGTTGATAACCAGCCACAACAACCACACCCAAGACTAAGTGGACCTGACGCAGCAGAGGGGAGAAGAAGAAGGACAGAGATAACTCAACATTACTTTTGACGTAGGTAAGGACTACACAACACATCTGGTGCATAACTGTAATGTTTTAATCGTAAATGTGTTAGCAATGATTCAGGGTACTTAAGACATCTTAGCGCATGCAGTGTGCTGACAGCAAATTAAAATACATTTACTGATAACAGTCAAAGCTATGCAGACTCTTCAGACGTCCCTTGTTCCAGACCACATGGGTCACTGAGTCATATCCTACTTCATGCGCCCACGCACTCCTAATGCCTTTCCTGTATTCCTCCCATCATCCGTAGTTGAGCTCTCTGCACTGTCATGTCTTCTGGTGCTACGGCGTCCTCTGGCCACAACAGGTACAAGTAGGCTGCTCACATTTGATCCCCCATCACTCCCACCACCATGCAGTAGGCTTCCACTTGCATCAGCAGTCTGCATACCCTCTACTAAATTTATGACCTTCATTAGGCCCCTGGCAACATCTCCACAACAGTGGGTCATCTTTACCTGCATGGCAACAGCACGTTTTGAAAGCTGCGCATTAGTGTGGCTAAGACGGTTGATTGACCTGGTGTACCCCTGCATGCTGGACATTGCCCTATGATACCTACGGTCACTTGATAGTTGCTGCGCCTGTAGTGTTTGACACATTGCCTCCATTGCTGCAGCCACACGGTCCAGTTTGTCAGATGTTGCCCTCTGTCCTTCCTCAATCACATTGGACATGTGCTGAAGACAGTTGTGTATGGCACCAATCTACTGACTGATTTTCCCCATTTTACCTTTTATGACACGTATGTCTTTGCCTTGCAGGCGCTGTACTTTAAATGTTTTGACCTCCATAACACTGGCGTTCCTCTCCTCATCATCTGCTGTTTGGCCCTGGGAATGTCGCGGCCTGCGCCTGTACAACTGTTGCAACCTACTCCGCCTGCTCTGCTGTGTTTGTGGGGTTGCTGGTGTAGGAGCTGCCTGTTGTTCTGGAATATGTACATCCAGGTCATCCTCACTCTCTGACTGTTGCAGTTGGCGCACTCTGCTTCTGTGACTTCTATGTGCAATTGTTGGTGATGATGTGGGTGAGTCTGAGTCATCTGCCTCTGGAAAGTTCTGACTTTGGAACTCGGCCCCTTCAATGGCATTACTGTCCTGTTCCGTATCTATGATTGAAACAGTGCAAAAAGTCTGTTACTTTTTTATATTGCACTTGTGACTATGTAAAATCATGAAAATTACAAATAAACAGCACCATTTCGCATGACATGTCTCCTAATTGATCATACAAAATGTGCAATAATCACTTTTGAACTCATTGATTCTGTACTTCACACTAACTTTTGCCTAACTCCCATGAAGAATTGGAACAGTTAGTACATGGGGTTCTGGATACTGCTGTTTCATACATATCAATTACTACATTAGGGGGATATATTCTTAGCTACTATGACTACCTTAGGGGTCTCTTGCCGTCACAAATGCATGCAATACACATGATGTTGTGCTCTTACCTTTGGATGTGCCGACATGGTCTGAGGTGTCAATTTCTGAGACACCAACAACTGCCTCTGTTGCAAGGGTGCCTCCCACCAAGTCCTCAAGTGGGGTATTAGGCCTATCCCTGGATGGTCCACCGCCGGTCCTTTTGGCTGCCTTTATCCTGTTGGCAATCCATTCTTTTGCACGACTGAGCAGATCATACCAGAGCTTTTGTAAATTGTTAATGTCACAGTGGGCAACACCAACTGCAGTAACTTTTACTTGGATTCCAAGCCAAATTTTCCTTTTCGCTGCTTCTGGCACTTTCAATGATTTTTTGCCAAATAGCTGCTCCTGCCTCATGGTCACTTCCTTAACCCCTTCAGCGCGGCGCGAATTTTCGCGCTGTGCTGAAGGTTCTAATGAGCCTATGGGCTCATGACGGAACGGTTCCGTCATGAGCACAGCTCAACCGACGCTCATGACGGAACCGTTCCGTCATGAGCATGGAAGGGGTTAATCAAAATTTCCAGCTCCTGGTCACTGAATTTAATTTTCCTTTTCCTAGCCTGTAGTTGTTCCTCTGCATTTTCTGAGGCCATTTCCCCTTTTGCTGCTGGCTCACACTCAGCTCCAGTTGCTCCAAGCTGTGCTCCAACTGCCAACTGTCTCTCCTCCAGCTCTCCCTGGAAACAGGTGTGTTCAATCAGTAGACTTGCTTCCTGGTTGTGATGTAATAGCAATGCAGTAATATGGGTAATTCGCAATTTCCGAAATCGCAATTTGCGATTTCGCAAATACAGAATCTCTAAAATTATGCAATTCGGTAGAAATTGCGATTTTTACCGAATCGCAAAAAAATTGCGATTTTATTCATGCATTGTATTTTGCGATTCCTTATTTGCGATTCCTTATTTTTGGCAAATAAGGAATCGCAAAAACAAATGTTGATGCATGTGCCTCCTAGTTTTTTTTCAGAGTTCATGGAACTCCAGTGAAGGCAACTATGTTGCCTTTTTTGAAAGCATTGACACAGACTTCTGAATAGGTGGCTCGTTAACATGGGATCAGCTGGTAAAATGTACTAATAATCCAAGGGTCCAAGAGATACTTTTGGCAAAAAGACCATCCCTCAAAGATACTGTGGAAATTGTTCAAGGCATGTGTTGGAGATGGCCCTTTTTTACACGGTTGCCCCCAAACGTTGCCTTCCTCCTCCACTTTTCTGGCCTTGTTTTTGGTGGTACTAGGACTCTGATTACTTTACCACTGATAACCAGTGCTAAAAAAGTACATGTGCTCTCTCTTCTAAAACATGGTAACGTTGTTTCATCCCGAATTGGCATATTTAATCTCCTTTTAAGTCCAGAGTAAGGTGCACTACATGTGCCCGGGGCCTATAAATGAAATGCCTGTGAGGAACTACCACAGAGGCCCCCCGGTAACCCCAACTTACCTCCTGTTCCTCTGCCATGGGTCCCGTACGCCATGGATTCCGATGCCGACGACGAGCCCTGGAAAGGAAAATAAACACTAATGAGGGACTGTTGTTCTCCCCCATGGGGCGGAGAATCAGCAAGCCTGAGGCTGGACCAACCCCATGACAAGCATGTGAGCTACAAGAGCCAATCCCCGACAAGGAGAGGAGAGAGAAAAGCGAACAGAGACAGCGAAGAGGGACAGCAACCCGAAAGAGGCATCTGGAAGGAAGGAAGATGCAAGAAAGGTTGCACTGGGTGAAACGCCAAGGAGACTAAGACAGTTGACGAGAAGGAGTTTGTGGGAGTCGTAGCAGTACCCGGGGAGACTGACAGCCAGGGCGCTGCCAAGGACGATGCCACTGCCAAAGACGACGAGGCCAGAGAAGCCCCTGACGTGTGGTGGGAAGGGTGGTGGTTCCCGGAGGAAGTGCAGGAGCCGCCGCAACTCAGGAGAGTTGCAGCATAAGGTGGTACGTGCTGCGGGCACCAGGGGTACGAGTGGGTGGTGTGATAACAAGCAAGCCACGCTATGCCAGCACCCTCCCTTGAAAGATAAATGCCCAGAGTCCCACCTGCACTATATAAAGCATGTGATGTATTGTTTTTCTTTCTCCTTACATTCATCATCATTGTTTTCCATTGTTGTACTAAACGCACCCCTCCCTATACGTGGCAGAGCCTCAGTGTGACCGTATAGAAAAAAGCCTGCCAACAGTGGGGAACTGAAGTAAAGATCCCCATAGAGGAGCTTGTATAGTGCAGCACCTTCTTTGCTTTCCCTGTCACATTGGTCCTGTTTGACCTCACCCGGGTGTGGTGGAAGAATATTAAACACCAGTAGGGTAATACTTACCGCCTCCTTTGCTTTGTGTTGTTCTGCCTCCGAAAGCTTCCGGGGATCCTATCTTCCAGAAACGGCGCAACTAAGAAGAAACAGAGAAGAGGAAAACGTGAAGAAACGCCCTTTTCCCTGTTTAAGCACAGACAAAACACTCTGTATATGCACTTCTGGGACTCAACAACCTGTATGCCACGGATGTTCTCGTGACTAATAAAACCCCACTATTAACCCCATACAGCCTCTTTGCTTCTGTTTCCGCCCATCCCTCCGACAATGGTACTAGTGGGCCTGCAGCACTTATTGTGCCACCCACTTAAGTAGCCCTCTAATCATGGCTCAGGCCATGTCGACCTGGAAAAATAAACCTTTTGCCAGGCCCAAACATTCTCTTGTATACATATGTCACCCTCCAACTTATAATGTCAAACTTTTCAGTCCACCCGCGCATGACAGTGACCACGCTGCTTTAACTGTCACTTTGAACCTTATAGTGGACCAATGTCACAAGCTTGAATACATCGGAGCGGCCGATGGTGAAGAACTAAAAGAGTTGCCCAGAAGGATCAAATGGGAACAAACCGCAATAACCAGATTTAACAGCTGGGCTAATCAGTGGGCAGGTTGGCCATCGAGTGAACAGAAAAAGTGCACAATAGAAAGCTGGAATGCCACATCTGAGACCCTGGCGGTGATCCTTCGCGTGAAACAGAACAGTGTGTCGCACAGGCGTCCCCTCCCTACTTATGGTCATAATATAGAAATCAAATTAAGTGCCAAAAAACTAAACAAGACACGTAAACTGTTCCACAAATGTGGGACGAAACATAACAAGAACCAACTACAAGAAGCTAAAAAAAGTCATGCAAAAAAGGTATGGGCTGCAAAACGTGCCCATTGTGAAGCACAATGGTTAATTATTTTTGACCTGCTGAGCCCGGGAAAAACACAGGAATTTTGGAATTATATATGCAACATGGGACGAGGCCCAAATCATAGGGAAAATGCCCTGGAAGCCTCTACTTGGGTCGCCCATGTAAAAGCACTATATACTAATGATGGACCTGCAAATATGCAAAATGTAACACCTATTGCTGGAGACTACATTGATCCTTCCATCGAGATGACGGCCCCACCGGGAAAACTGTTGGTCTCTAAAATCTTAAAAAACATCAGACAAAACGCCTCACCGGGCCCCAATGGGCTTCCCGGGCACCTATTCAAGGCAAACATTGATTTTTGGACAAAAAATTTGACCCACCTGTACTCCGAATGCTGGCTCCAGGGGGATGTCTCAGATTCATGGAGAGGCTCGCTTTTACAGCCTATTCATAAAAAAGGCCCAAAATCGGAACCCGCCAATTACCGCATGATTGCCTTGTTGGATATTGGGGGAAAAGCCTATGCTACCGCCATCTTGAGGGACCTCGCAGACTGGTCAAGTGCAGCAGGCATCCTTCCATTCTGTCAAACCGGATTCAGACCTGGGTCAGCCACAGTTGATAACATCATCGCTCATTCTTTCCTGGCGCATCGCGCACGGACAGGCAAAAGTCTTCCCCTCTTCGCCTGCTTTATTGACTACTCGGCGGCGTTTGATGGGGTCGACCGCGCAATTCTGTGGCACAAGTTGGTCCAATGGAACATCAATCCGGGGCTGCTAAGAGTGATACAGTCCCTGTATCAAAAAACTTGGGTGCGCATCAAACTCTCAAGGGACCACGCTTCTGCTAAGATCAACACAGAAAGAGGCCTAAAACAAGGTTGCGTGCTAGCCCCATTACTATTCAACTTATACACTGCAGACATGGAGAGGGCTTTGACCGGGGCTGCCCTGGCCACCCCAAAAATTGGCGGGCGCAAAATACACTTTATGCAATATGCTGACGATTTGGTCCTCCTGGACCACACGAGAATGGGGCTGCAAAAGGAGCTGACGGGACTTGCCGTATATAACGACAAAAACAGGCTTGTAGCTAATCGAACTAAATCAAAGGTAATTATATTTGGGCACTACCCAAGGAAAAAATCTTTGAAATGGAGGCTAGGCAACCTTTTGCTGGAAAGTACACAGCGGTACATCTATTTGGGCATCTGTTTTCAGGAATCGGGGCTCTCAAGTGCCCATCTCAAGTCAATCCAGGTCAAAGGTAAATCCATCACCTATGCCATTTGCAAGCTGCAAGCATCCTTATTGTAGTGGATAAAATGATGGATAGTCAAGTAGTTTCTTGAAGCTCTTTATTTCAAGTAAGATGAACAGGAGAAAACCCCACCAGGAACAGGATGGTCACTGCTCAGCACTCTCTCATCAACTGTCATTCCACATCCACACCAGGCACACTAACATTCTACTCACTCTGTCATCCAGCATTCAACATTCCACACAGACATCACATTCATACTGGCTGAGCAGCAGGCAAGGAGATAACACAAGGCACTACATATCCCCTTTTCTTCAATGGAAATAGAACACAATAATATAATACATAGCAATATAAAAGGAAGCAAAAGATAAAACTTGCAATAAATATGTATTTACAAAATAAGACCAGAATATCAAAGATAAGAGAAAGGAAGACTGAGTAAAAGATAAGCAGCAAGGAAAGAGTGCAAAAGAGAAACTGAGAAAATAGACTAAGCAAATATAGCAAACATATCCCCTTCCCTTGGGAACATCAAAATTGTAAAATGCAATAATACAAAATGTATAGAATAACCACTGCAGATTAGGCTCAGCACAGTAAAAGTGAGTACGGATAAATAAAAGGTAAAGCTGATGTTAAGTACAAAGATTACGTAGGGTAAAAACAGTTGAAAGGGCGCGCGCACACCCCTCACTGAATATGTATAGAGACCAGCTCTGAACAACCCTAGAGAAAATAACCACTAAACTTAAAGTACCAGTAAATACAAGAAGCACCCAATCATGAACCTAAATCTGCACCACTAAATTTGTACTATGTAAGTAAAAAGAATTAATTAAATCATAAGGTAATACAGACTTACTGTTGTATAAAGCATTGAAAGTAATACAGACTTACTGGAATTGCTGTACCAAGCATTGAAAGTAATACAGACTTACTGGAATTGCTGTACCAAGCATTGAAAATAATACAGACTTGAAACGCTGTATAAAGCATTGAAAATAACACAGACTTACTTGAATTGCTGTATGAAGCATTAAACGTAAAACAGACTTATTTGAATCGCTGTATAAAGCATTGAAAGTAACACTGACTTTCTTGAATTACTGTATGAAGCATTAAACGTAATACAGGCTTAATCATGAAAATAAAACAGTCTAACCAAATATCTGTATAAAAGTAGAACATTATAAATTTAGAACAACAGCCCTACTAGATTGCTGCAAGAATTACTTAAAATTTTTTTGGGTGTATTTTAATTACTTAAAATACAACACTTACATAAATTGCTGTATAAATTATTCAAACATCAATGCAATCTTACTTACACAAATCGCTGCATGGATAACTTCACGTAAAGCAGACTTATACGAATTGTTATATAAACAATTAAAACATTACATTCTTAACTATATAGCTGTATCAATTACTAAAGCCTTACAGTAATTATGAGTAGTTATAAATATGAGCTCCATGTATAAATATGAGCTCCTTGAAACAATAACAAGTAGAGTACCAACTAAATCCCGAAGATGGCAGTAAGACCTTAACTAAAGCAACCCAAAACTAATCAAACAGCACGAAGAACATATGTTTCCACCCAAGTCATAGAATAACTATTTCTCTGTTATTATGGTTCCATTATCAAGGAGGAATTTGCTACATCTGTACTTTCCTGCGACACCTCAAGACCGGAGAGGTCCACGTACAAAAGAAATCACTGTGCACAGAGTAACAGGAACCGGCAAAACTTGAGACTTGCACTTCTCTCACCGTGAAATGTCGAGAAACCCAAAAGCGTTCGTTCACTTCATTTACCTCGCCCTGTGAGAGCAAGCTTGTAATTGAAATAGGGAAGCATACATCATGCACTTGGTGTCATGCGTGAAGACGTGCCGCTATCAAATAAGGAGAAGCGCGTTAGAAGAATGCGACCTGTGACCTGAGAAATACCAGCGCGGGCAGAGAGTCAAAAGAACGCGCTTCACAAGATGGGTGGCGTAGCATTGTTTTCTGTTACCAAGGAGACGAACATCAAGATGGCTGGCAAGGATCGTCATGACGTTTCACGTGCCCCTCACGACCCTTTGCTCGACACACAGCATCAACTAGACGCAGGCAAAGATTCTCATACGTCATCATAACCAGGATGGCTTCACCGTGGAAGGAGCTCTCCGTGCGCAAAGATCAAGGCAGTTGGCAGTTGGAGTAAAGTAAGATCGCTCATCTATTGTTTCCAAATTAGCTTCAGACTTCCACACGATTGAATTTTAATGGAAATCACCCGTTTTTCAATGGAAAACCCTGTTTTTTCCCTCTTTGCAGCCAACTGTATTATTGGACACTCTTTTACATTTCTTCCTCTCAGACTTCTTAACATCTGAATTTTAAATGGAAACTACACGTTTTTTCCTCTTCTTGGTAGCAAGTAAGCGAGTGTCATAACAGTACTTGACTTTAAATAGACTTTTAAAGATTACTCCTTAGGCATTCTTCTAAACATTACTTGGTTTGTGAATTTGAGCTAGATCTGGCATTTATCAGAGTTTAGGGCGACCGATTTTGGGGTCACTGGTGGGGTTTCGAAGTGCCAGGTAGCATAACAAAGTTTATAAATGTAAAAGTCCTTTACCTTAATTGAATTCTTCTCCTTAGATTTGTATTGCTTGAAGGTACCTTAATTCGCTTGTAAATAGTATCTTGCACGCAGTTAGTTCTTCAATCGTCGCCAAAATGTAGTGGATAAAATGATGGATAGTCAAGTAGTTTCTTGAAGCTCTTTATTTCAAGTAAGATGAACAGGAGAAAACCCCACCAGGAACAGGATGGTCACTGCTCATCCCTCTCTCATCAACTGTCATTCCACATCCACACCAGGCACACTAACATTCTACTCACTCTGTCATCCAGCATTCAACATTCCACACAGACATCACATTCATACTGGCTGAGCAGCAGGCAAGGAGATAACACAAGGCACTACACTTATACAGCCCGTCTACCACGGCCATCAATAGAGTACTTAAAGCTAAGCTTATGCCGGCACTCAACTATGCCCTCCAGGTATTCCCGGGCAAACTGAGCAATGAATTATAAAAAATTCATTGCAGGGCATACAAGAGACTTTTCCACCTCCCAAGCTGCACCAGAAACACCCTCGTTCGCCTGGAGTTCTCACTCAACCAGCAAAACCTGGAAGAGTTGGCCGCCTTAAGCAAATATTTTTTAACAACGGCGGCACAAGAGAACACCCTGAAGGCAGTCTTGAAATGTATCTTCAGAGAGCCAGGGAACCCCTGGTCGTCCACTCTCGAAGCGGCTAAGGTTCATCTCAACCTTGCCATGGACTCCTGGAACCCAGAATATGTTACATACTCTGCCATCAAAAACGTGATTAAAAAACAAGTGGGTGTTTGATCACGGGAACTGGATCTGGAGTCCCTCAGGAAAAGAAAAGACTTGCATGAGACCCTGTGTTTCCCGCACACCCGGCACACTCCTAAACAGCATCTCACGCAGGCAGTGGGCAGTGCAGCCCTTCATACGATCTTGGCTTACAGATTACACCCGTTGCCCCTCAAAGAACTATACCAGTGTGGCAAGGAAAGCCCAGGAGTGCAGGAATGCAGGCTGTGCAGCTATAAACGGGAGTCATTGGCCCATCTTCTCTTCTGTTGCCCGGCCCTGCGTTGGCCCTGCAGTCTTTACCTTAGGCCATTATTAAGACATTCTGCAAAGGATGGGATCTTTCATCGCTATACCCTGTCCACGGTGAAGCACATGGCCGCCTTTGGGAAGTTTATCTTTCAAGCACGGACAATGCTGAAGACTTCCACCGGTCGGATCATAGAGCCCTTTGCCGGCCCATGAACCTTTTCCTTGGCATCTCAGTACTCTCGGGGCAACTAGACAACTTGATCTGTCTGAAACTCTCTTGTTTTTAAATTTTGTAATGTTGTGACTTTTGTATCTTTGGTTTTATGTAATGGTTTTTAGTAACCAACAATAAAAATTCATTCATTCATATGTCACCCTTAAGGTAGGACCTGGACAATCCAGAGGGCATGGCGCAATATATTTTAAAGGCAAGACATGTACTTTTAAGTTTTTATACCCTGGTAGTGAGAAACACTTACATTTGTTTTTCACTACTGCAAGGCCTATCTCTCCCATTGGATAACATTGGGATTACTTTATTACATTATATAAGTGTAATTCCCAATTGTGAAGGGACAGACTTTTCAAGTTTGGTGACTCTGGAATCAAAATTTAAAATCCAAACCTATTGTGAAGTTGGATTTGAAACATCAGTTTTGAAAATTCCACTTTTAGAAAGTTGACATTTTCTTACTTTAGCCATTTGGTGCCTGCTCCCTATTTCTGCTCACTTGTCTAGAGTGGGTGACAGCTGGGCTTTGTGTATTACCCCTAGACTGCCACACACAATGGGAGCTTAGGTGTGACTTGATGGGCCACTCAGGGATGATGGGAGGGAGGTGTTGGACCCAGCCTCCCTTACAACTGAATAGGCTGTGTCCTGTCTGTGGAAAAGTAAATTTTGCCATGTTCTGTGTCCCTACGTGTTCCCCATCTTATGTTATGTGTGAATGATTAATATGCATATGTATTCCCCATGTTCGATTAAAGACGCAATTACAGTTGTGTCCATCTCTAGTATGCCAGTTTCCAGTTCTCGTGAAAGCTACGAGTATTAGGCCTATGTAAAGTTACGTTGCCACGTTTCCCAGTGTGCACGTTATTTCATTGTAAAGTCCCCGTTTCTAGGCCTCAAAAGGGCCTGGACACCAGATTCAGCTCCTGTCTCCTGAGCCCTCGCTGAGGAGCGATACAGCCCCCACCTGTATCCTCGACCCTTCACTTACTTCCTGCCTCACAGTGCCCGGCTCGGCCTGGCTCTGCCTGCTAGTCTGCCAAGAGTATGTTATGATTCTAGTTATCAGTTCAGCCCTCCTTCTCTGCATTCCTAAAGCTACTGAATCGCATCAATAGTTTCCGTCACAGTCTAGCCTTTACGTCTCCATGTAAGAGAAATACTGTATTTATGGTCATTTAATATTCTTCATCACGCACTACATGTAGAATAATGCATGCACCAGTCTTAGAGTCTGTTAGCCTTTACCCCGATAGCTTTTGGATTCTATCAACATGTTCTCTAAACATCAGATACTAGATAGTGTTTAGGCACATGTCGCCCTGACTCTCCAGACTTCAGTCTCTACTCCTAGCACGGAGTTCATAGCCCCCAGCTTCTCCTAGTAACACGTCATTGTCAGTTTGCGCGCACCACTAGGTTAGAGGTCCCGGCTCCTTAGGTAGCCCCCTCCATGTTTCCGCCCCATTTATGACATATTCTGTTACGTTTACATCACATGTCTATGTATACGCCTCCTGTTACACCTACTTTCACCCTTATCTTTCGCGACTGCTATTGACCACACCCACTGCTCCGCCTATCGTATGTATTGTAATGCAACTGTTTTAGTATATATGCTTGTGTACTGTTATTAAAGTTAGCGCGCTCATCCCAGATCCAGCCCCGGCAGCTGCCGGGCCCTGTCATCCTATTCCTGTGCAGGTTGTCCTGTTCCTGTCCTTATGCTGTATTAAACCTGCAAACTCCTACTACCTCGAATCTTGACTCTTATTTATTGAGCTATCTGTTATTGCTATGTCCAGTAAAACCTAGATCCGGTATTATTTATTTATATACCACATAATGGCGCCCGAATAGGGACTTGCCCTTTCCCCACGCGCCGGTGAAGCCACGCCGGCCCCCTGACCCTCTGCAGCCGTGACGGAACCATACCGGCCACGTGCAGATATTTCTGCTCCAAGTATCCCTCAGGCCCACGGAGGAGACGGAGGTGGCGGTCCAGCATCCAGACGAGGCGGTGGAGGAACGCGGCGAGTCCCGACCAGAGCCCAAGCCGAGAGTCCAAGGTCCGAGGTATCCGGAGGCCCACCCGTAACTGAAGTCCGAAGTTCGTCCGTCCGGCGTCGAAGCAGTCCAGTCTAGTCCGAGGCCTTCCGTTCTTGCTGCCCGGTGAGTACCGTTGCTGGGGTAGTATCTAGACAGGGTCAATCTAATTGTCTCTGGTCCGTGGGGTTTGGTGGTACACAGATCCCAAAACGAAGTGTCCACTTCGGTGGATGCGGGTCCTGACGTGTCTCTTTATGAGACCGGTGAGTTTCGTACTGTTTTAGCAGTGCATCTAGTTTCTGTTCTAGTCAGTTCTGTTCTCGAGAAAATTCATGTATTCTGTTCGAACTGTTTTTGTAAATGTTCTTCATGTATTTTAATGTCGTGGTATGAATGTGGAGTAATTATCGTGTTCATTGTGTATTGTAATTACGTATTGTGTCTAGGTTACAGTTCAGTCATGCCCTTATTTTCTAAACTACGTCAGTTAAAAACCAGAAAAGGTCTGCTAGAAGCAGCAGTTCCTGTCCCGCCTAGGGACAGTCCAGGTCATTTTATGTATCAGAAGCATGGCATAAGTGCCATATTATATCTAGATTTATGGGTAGAGTATACCAAACAGTTAGAAGAAAAGTATAGATGGCCCGTATCGGGTACATGGGATGCCGAGTGCATCATGCGAGTAGAAGAAGCATTATGGAAAAAGAAAGCCAGACAGTCACAGAAAGATGCCATCGAGTTATGGCGCAAAGAATCTCATAAAAGAACCGAAAAAGAAATCCGAAAGTCAGAATTAAGTAGAGAATCCTTAGAACGAGCCCACGAAAGGGAACTAATCGAGATAGGTGAACGAGTCAAAACCGAACAGTCAGATAGACAGAGGCATGCCCTCATTAAGGGTATGTATCCTCTTCTTGCCGAGGGCTTGCCAAAAGCAACCCCGGAGGCATCCAGTAATTTTCCGCCACCATTAGTTCCGACCAAGCTACGTCACAAACCGACCGCAGCTGATATTTTCATCTCGTCCTTCTTGGACGACACAGTCCCAGAATATGCAAATCCTGTTCCGCCAGTCCCTGTAAATCATGCCATTCCTGCTCCTCCAGACACCGGAGTACCTGTTACGGTACCCCCGGTCCAGCCTACATTACAATTTCCCACTCTGCCAGCACGAAGAGTATCAGTCGATGATTCCAGTTTAGGGGCCGCAGGAGGAGGTCCTCCTGGTACCCCGCCACCACACCAACGTTTAACGTTAGTCGAGTTACATGAATGTGCGTTACAGCGTACGCCCAAATATAAGTCCGTTGCAGATATCCGACGAGCTCTTACTGAATGCCGCTATGATCCAGTTGCAGGTGATGATAGTACAGTTATATATTCCATCCGTGTAAGACGGGTGACCGGGTATTTGGATACCCTACCGAATATGAAAGAAGATCTAGACAGAATATATCGTTTCATCCGTACAGGGGATGATCCAGAAAGTATTGGTGAAGCCATGTCTCAAAGGAAAGCTGAAATCCAGCTCATGCTATTAAAGTTTCTGATTAATTGTTTAATAAGAGAACAAGATTATCCGACCAAAGATCCGGCCGAAATGAGAATCCTGACAAGGTGGAGTGATAATATAGCCGAGGGTAAACACAGAACTATCAGTAGTATAGAGAGTATGTACAAGAGAATTCGTAAAGAAATAATAAAGTTACATGAACAACGTAAAGCAGCACAAGTAAGCGAGAAAGAAAATGACTCTTCTACGGAAGAGGTAGACGACGAGAATCCCGCCAGAATAGCGTATGTAGGTAAGTCTAGATTTCCAGACCGCCATTTACACCTAGAATACAAGTCAGTTTTTCATCATCCAGCACCAGAACAAGGTTCTCTGGAACAAGTATTTCAAGCTACCGATCATATTCTAAAGTCACGAATCGGTTATAGTGAATTAAGTACTATGCATGAACAAGAACTAGTCCGATCAGCAGTCCGATGGATTACTGATTCTACCACTTTTCCAGACGAAATAGTGGCACAAATGTTTCTGAAATTGCCCCCAGCCGAGCAGCGACTGGTGGGTATGTATATGATCCAGCACCTCATTACATTGTATGAGGGTCAACATTCTGATCCAGGTCCGTTACACGATGTCCTGAACGAGTTACTCCAGTATAGATGGAAAGGTTTAGGTACCGATTTAATTAGTGTCATTCTAGAACAGCGTCACAAATATAGAACGTTCCTGAACCCGCATTTTGTTCATGTCTCACCTCCAGAAAGTAAACCGTTCTACATAGATAGACAGAACCCGTTACGAGAAGTACACCCAGTCAGGACAACAGATGGTGAAATGCAACGAGTGTTTGTTTACACTCCGATTACAAAGATGGAACTCTTAGAGATGAAGAAATTAATTCCCTGTCATGACAAAGATCCAGCAGGGTTCCACCGAGAATTAAAGGACATGCTCCGTATGGGAGAATACACGTATCCAGATATTATTAAAATGATAAAGGTCCTGTTGCCCGCAGGGGTATACGAAAAACTCAAGGAAAAAGAATGGGAGGTGGGAGAGAAAAAGATCGATTGGGCAGTTCTAGAAGCTGAAGATAAGATACGAGTACCAGGTACCGGTCTTGGAGAGAAATGTAAAGAATTACCAGAGCTGTTAATTCAAGTTTTGCCAAGATTATTAGCCACTAAAAAGGAAGACTGGGATGCAATCTCAGCCTGTAAACAGAAACAAGACGAAGACACTAGTGATTTTTATTCTAGATTTGAGAAATGTTTTATCATAAACAGTGGCCTCAAGACAAGTAGCGAGTCATACCCTCATCTTTTTGTTACTAAACTAGTCGAGAATTCAAGTCCACAAGTTAAGAATCGAGTTCTGAAAGTCGAAAGTACCTGGCAAGCTAATACCCCGTCCCAGATGTTACAGATGCTCCAGTACCACCAGAATAGAATCAGAGAAGAGCAAGATCATGAAAGAAAACGTATGAAAGACACGAAAATGAAAGTACTAGTTGCACAATCTGTTCCTCAAGACAGTCAGAAGAGGGGTCCGAATCAAGCCAGTCATCCTGCAGCTCCCGTTAAAGGGACATGCAATTATTGTAAACAGCCAGGTCATTTTATAAAGGAGTGTGCAGTTCTGAAACATAATATAGCTACTGGTAAGACTAAAGAAAGACCACGTCCGCCTAGACAAGAACAAGTTTCACAGACTTCTCAGCCACAGAATGCACAACAGACAGTTCCAGCACCGCAGCCTATTGCTGCAACACAGCATGTTACACAGCAGATGTACCAGTATGCACAGTCCGAGTATCCAGAGTATCAACAGTATTCATGAAACAGCCTAGAGAGGGAGGTAGGCTTGCCTCTCATCGAGATTCCTGTAGATCAAGAAGGTCCCTATGTTCATAGTCAAGTACTAGGGAAAGACAGAAAGTTTCTGATTGATACAGGGGCAAGTAGGACCACCATTAGTCACGACGAAGTTCCAGGGGCTCCGCTCTCAGGCTCTAGAAATATTTCCCTTGGATTTTCAGGAAAGCCTATTGTAAACGAGATATCTAAGCCAGTTACTCTAGAAGTAGGTCCATTGTCCCGCACTACTGATCTGTTACTTACAAAGTCGTGTCCAGAAAATTTGTTAGGCATTAAGACACTGAAAGAATTAGGTGCAGTTATTTGCTGCTCCCCAGAGGGAATACGCCTGTTTCTACGTGACTTCAAGGGTCACTATGTATTACGAGATTTTGATCCGAGATTGTCTAATGTTCCGCAACATCTATGGGCGCAAGGTCCAACTGATGTAGGTTATATGCAAATCACACCCCATCGTGTGACTCTCAAACCAGGTGTAGTGTTACCGCGAATCAGACAGTACAGACTGCCACCTGAGGCTGTAGCAGCCTTATCCAAAATTATTGACGAGCTCATGGCTCAAGGAGTAGTTGTAGAAACTGACTCCAATGTATGTAATTCTCCGATCATTCCAGTCATGAAACGTACTGATCCAAATGCACCCCCAGTATATCGATTAGTGATTGACCTACGAGAACTTAATAAATGTATTATTCCCCAGTATCCAGTTGTCCCAGATATCTCTTCCCTATTGACAGCCATTGATTCCGAAGCGTCATTTTTCACAGTCATAGACCTCAAGAACGCGTTTTTCAGTGTCCCCATTCATCCAGACAGCCAGTTTCTTTTCGGATTTTGTTTAAATGGAAGGAGCTATATGTTCACACGAGCTCCTCAAGGTTTCACAGAAAGCCCTAGTATTTATAGTCAAGCACTTAAGAGACAACTAGATAACATTCACATGCCAACTGACACTGCCCTGCTCCAGTATGTCGATGATCTACTGATCACAGCCCGTTCTGAACGTGCTTGCGAGCAAGCATCACTTACAGTCTTGTATTTCCTTGCCGAGATGGGGCACAAGGTGTCCCCTTCGAAGCTTCAATTCTGTGTCCAGCAAGTGATCTATTTAGGCCACTTACTGTCCAAGTGGGGTAGGCAGTTGACACCAGACCGTATCCAGTTAATAGCGAGTCTTCCTCAGCCCAAGACACAGAAGGAGGTACGTGCTTTTATCGGCCTTACTTCTTATTGTAGACAATGGATTCCTCAGTATGCATTTCTAGCTAAGCCACTGATACAGTTAACGACACAGGAGGCAGCCGTATCGACTGTCCTCCCTTGGACATCTGAACATACACTTAGTTTCAATGAGCTAAAGAAAGCTTTATGCCAAGCTCCAGTTCTAGCTACACCGAACTACAGTAAGCCTTTTACACTTTTCGTCACAGAACGCGAAGGTACAACATTATCTGTTCTCACACAAGATCAAGCAGGACAATACAAGCCTTGTGCTTATTTTTCGAGCACATTAGATCCTGTAGCCCAGGCTCTGCCTGCGTGCCTCAAGTCAGTTGCAGCCACAGCACTAGCTATCAGACAAAGTGATTCCATAGTATTAGGACATTCCTTGACAGTACAAGTTCCACACTCCGTGGAAGTTCTTTTAAACCGAACACAGACTCAACACTTGACAATTGCACGTTTAACAGGTTATGAATTGACACTGTTCCAGCCACACATAGAAATCAGACGCTGCAACGTTCTAAATCCTGCTACACTGTTACCGTCAGTTAATTCGAATCCTGCCACACACGACTGTGTGGAAGTAGTTAATATTATGACTAAGCCAAGACAAGATCTGACAGATATTCCATTACCAGATCCCGACCTGACACTTTATGTGGATGGTTCATGTATGAGAACGAGTACAGGAGAACTAGTAGCCGCGTATGCAGTGACTACTGACACTGAAGTTATAGAAACACACCGTATTGACACCCTGTCTGCCCAAGCAGCAGAGCTAGTTGCTCTGACACAAGCCTGCATACACGCCAAGAACCTGAAAGTTAATATTTATACAGATTCACGCTACGCATTTGGAGTCGTACACGACTTTGGAGTGCTCTGGCAGGAGAGAGGTTTCATGACTTCTCATGGAACCAAGATTCAGCATGGTCTCCTTATTCAAGCTCTGTTAGATGCCATACACTTACCGACATCTATTGCTATCATGAAGTGCAAAGCACATACGAAAATTACAGACATTATTTCTCAAGGTAATGATCTAGCAGATCGCACAGCCAAGCTTACAGCACAGACTCCAGACATGTCAGTTAATCCGACACAGACACATACTCCAGATCTGACTACCTGTATGACAGTTAAGGACCCTACTCAAGTTGTCATAGATATCCAGTTACATGCTACTCCCGATGAAATCAAGAAATGGTCCGAACAAGGAGGGGTCCAGACAGATCAGGGATGGGTAACGAGGGGTAGAGCCACATGGTTTCTCCCCGACTCTATGGTTCAAGTCATTATCAATACCGCACATAGTCCAGCACATTTAGGAGAAAAAGCTATGTTAGACAGTATCCAGAACATTTGGTTCAACAAGCATTTACGAGCTGCAGCCAAGCAGAAAGTCCGTACTTGTATGATATGTTGCCAGTTCAATCCAGGTAAAAGTGTCCCGGTGGAACAAGGTGGATTCCAGCCCCCTGACCACCCTTTTGAAGTCCTCCAGATGGATTATATTCAGATGGAGCGATGTCGAGGTTTCAAGTATGTCCTTGTAGTTGTATGCGCTTTGTCCAGGTGGACAGAAGCATATCCAGTCCCAGATTACACAGCCGCGACCACTGCCAAGCAGCTGGTTCGTGAGTTCTTCCCCCGTTATGGACTCCCTAGAGTCGTATATTCTGATAACGGCCAGCCATTCTCATCTGAGCTCATGAAACATGTTTCCCTGTTGTTAGGGTACCAGTGGAAGTTCCATTGTGTACGCCATCCTGAAGCAGCTGGTCTCGTAGAGAGACATAATCAGACCCTGAAAATCCGTATTGCTAAAATATGTAAAGAGAAAGGTGTAGACTGGCTAGTAGCTCTGCCAGTCGCTTTGTTTTACATGCGCATGGTCGCACATTCCAGATCAGGTCTGTCCCCGTATGAGGTCGTATTTGGCCGCCCCCCTAACATGTGGGGTACACCTAGACCCCGAAGTATTACCGATGTTTCAAGTAATATGCTGACAGATTACCTAGCTTCCTTGATGTCTGCCCTACACTCTTGTCGTTCACAGGTTGCCGCCGCATTTCCAGACAATACCGAGGTGGCACCGCATGAAATCGTTCCCGGATGCATGGTTCTTGTCCGGAACTTTGATCGTTCAAGTCCGCTGGAGCCCCGCTGGAAGGAACCCCGACAGGTCCTCCTGGCCACCCGTACTGCCGTCAAGCTGGAAGGCAGGAAGGGCTGGGTCCATTTGTCTCATGTGAAGAAATTTTACGGACTAAAGCCTGTTTCAAAGAACATTTCCGAGGATTTTAAGGACTGCCAAAGTACTATTCTTAAGGACTGTCCCGCAAAAGACAATGATATTGAACCCTCCCTGTTAGAGAAAACTCCGCAACAGGAGTATAAGCAAAAATTAAGGTCTAGTAAAATAAGTCAGCCAGTTTGATTGTCTAAGTCCTCCCCTAGGTGAAACGGTTAGACCAGTTTCTGACATGTATAAAATAGACCCCCATAGTGAGAGAGTTAGTCAAAACTCAATCCGATGTATCGTTTTTCTAAGTTTCATATTGTTTTTCAGCCTTATGACTACCTGCACCAGTTATGCTTTTTATTTGTGTTTTCCAGTTTCTCATGTAAATAAGTCTTCTATTGCTACAGTAGAGCACACGTTTAGTGATCTGCCTCCTCATGAACTCTCATATCGTCTCGCTATGCGTAATAATTCCTTTATCCGCATGTTACATTATTCACACCAGACCAGCAATGCCACTAATTGTTGGGTGTGTGGTCGACTCCCCCCTTTCCAGACACCGAAGGGAGTTCTGCCACTCTTTCCTTATCCATTTTCACATAATGGTTCGTGTGGAGCATGGTCCACGTTAACGTCATCCTCAACAGATATGTCTTTTCTTAACAGTACATGTTTTCCAGACAAGCAAGGTCTTCCCCACAGAACAGGGTTAGATCTAGAAAATGAAGTTTACAATTTGGGTAATTATTCTTCGAATTTTATGGTCCTGAATGTTCAGTCTGATACTACTCCAGACTTACCTGCTATATCAGTATTACCAGTTAAAGGCGAATTATGTGTCCGAAAGAATGGTTCCGTACATGTAGGCCATAGTGATTGTACTACTATTGTCAAGTATAGTGACAGTGGGAAATCTATTTTCAAAGCTTCACGTCATTCTTATTTTGTTTGTGGTCAGACCGCATATGTTCGTCTGCCCCTCGATTGGGAGGGAACCTGTTACATTGCCTTCCTACTGCCACCAGTTTTTCTAGCCCCACCCGACTACCATAGGAATTCCCACCTAGTACATACTAGACACAAGAGAGATCTCCCGATTGTCGATTATACTGAAACTGCTCTAGAACAATACATAGATATCAATAAAGGTGTCTTCCCTTATTTAGGTACTGTTGTGAATAGTAAACTGATACGTAGATTAACGAGAACCCTTGAAGCAGTAGTGATTGAGACTACTTCTGCTCTAAGTAACTTAACCGAAGAGCAATCCTTTATGAGAATTGTCGTGCTCCAGAATCGTCTCGTCCTTGACGTCATACTGGCCGATAGGGGCGGGGCATGTAGAGTCATCGGATCTAGTTGCTGCATTTTCATTCCAAATAACGCACCGTCTGTTTATTCAGCTATAACCAGACTCCATAAAATTGCCCATATGTTACACCAAGATCCAGGCACCTGGACATGGTCCGGTTGGTTCTGGAATATAATTTCCGCCTGGGGATGGAAAGTATTGTCTTTTCTAGGTATTGCAGTAGCGATCATATTCAGTTGCTGCCTATGTATACAATGTGGCCCTGCGATTTGTGGCATTTGTGCTACCTCTTGTATTCCTAGTCCCAAGTCCCGTTCTAAATCCCGTTCCAAGAAAATTCGAGACGAGCAAATGATACTGTATGAAATGATAGATGGTATCATGAATATTGATGTTTCCTGATGGAAAAGTAGTGAGAAGGAGGGAATGTGGAAAAGTAAATTTTGCCATGTTCTGTGTCCCTACGTGTTCCCCATCTTATGTTATGTGTGCATGATTAATATGCATATGTATTCCCCATGTTCGATTAAAGACGCAATTACAGTTGTGTCCATCTCTAGTATGCCAGTTTCCAGTTCTCGTGAAAGCTACGAGTATTAGGCCTATGTAAAGTTACGTTGCCACGTTTCCCAGTGTGCACGTTATTTCATTGTAAAGTCCCCGTTTCTAGGCCTCAAAAGGGCCTGGACACCAGATTCAGCTCCTGTCTCCTGAGCCCTCGCTGAGGAGTGATACAGCCCCCACCTGTATCCTCGACCCTTCACTTACTTCCTGCCTCACAGTGCCCGGCTCGGCCTGGCTCTGCCTGCTAGTCTGCCAAGAGTATGTTATGATTCTAGTTATCAGTTCAGCCCTCCTTCTCTGCATTCCTAAAGCTACTGAATCGCATCAATAGTTTCCGTCACAGTCTAGCCTTTACGTCTCCATGTAAGAGAAATACTGTATTTATGGTCATTTAATATTCTTCATCACGCACTACATGTAGAATAATGCATGCACCAGTCTTAGAGTCTGTTAGCCTTTACCCCGATAGCTTTTGGATTCTATCAACATGTTCTCTAAACATCAGATACTAGATAGTGTTTAGGCACATGTCGCCCTGACTCTCCAGACTTCAGTCTCTACTCCTAGCACAGAGTTCATAGCCCCCAGCTTCTCCTAGTAACACGTCATTGTCAGTTTGCGCGCACCACTAGGTTAGAGGTCCCGGCTCCTTAGGTAGCCCCCTCCATGTTTCCGCCCCATTTATGACATATTCTGTTACGTTTACATCACATGTCTATGTATACGCCTCCTGTTACACCTACTTTCACCCTTATCTTTCGCGACTGCTATTGACCACACCCACTGCTCCGCCTATCGTATGTATTGTAATGCAACTGTTTTAGTATATATGCTTGTGTACTGTTATTAAAGTTAGCGCGCTCATCCCAGATCCAGCCCCGGCAGCTGCCGGGCCCTGTCATCCTATTCCTGTGCAGGTTGTCCTGTTCCTGTCCTTATGCTGTATTAAACCTGCAAACTCCTACTACCTCGAATCTTGACTCTTATTTATTGAGCTATCTGTTATTGCTATGTCCAGTAAAACCTAGATCCGGTATTATTTATTTATATACCACATGTCCCCACACAAAGGACTCATCGCCTTGACTGGGCATCGCATACTGCACACCGGTCTTCCCATTGCAAGCTTCTTCAACAGGATCCTCGATGTTGGCACATAAGGGTCTCACACCGCAGCCACGCTGCTTCTCTGAACCAGCACATCACCTCTGCTACATGATGCATCCTCAACCCAATCTCACGCAATGCTCCACAGCCTCAGATTAAGGTACCTTTCTTCAGCAGGGCTAACTGGGTCCCTGTATCCTGCCCATGCTCTATCATACTTAGACTGAACTTTTGACTTTGTCCTGATCCTGCTCCTTGAGGTCTCGATACCGAATTACCCTGATCGGGCAATCGCATGCGGCTCCTACCGGGAGCCCAAAGGGACCAGGTATTCTGTGAATCCATATGGAAGGCCCTGGTTGACTACTTTAGTGACACTGAGGGGTCTGTGGAACCCCCTCTGTACTCTGGGAAGCAGGTAAGGCAGTGATTAGGGGCAAATGTATTGCTAAGCAGGCAAGTATTCTCCCGGAAGCTTCAATGGGATTTACACCACCTCGAAAAGGAAATCCAAGCACTTGAGTGCATATACAACGCTATTCAGCAGTTAGAACTGCTGGTCACTATATGCAGTACAGTGGACGAGTTCGAAGAAGCTTCAGTGCACGAAACACATTATTTGGAATGGGAGGCGCAGGCCAGATAGTACAGAGAAGGTGAACGGCCAGGGAAGACTTTGGTCGGCTTACTGCGAAAACCATGGGCCAGTCAATACATTGCTGAATTGCTTAATGACAGGGAGGTATTGATTGTTGGCCAGGCATCTGTGTAGGAGGAAATGCAATCCTTCTACTCCTCTTTGTATCAGACAACACACATACAGGACCTCACCCGATATTACTGAATTTTTTGACTCAATTCAACAATTGTGGACTGAGGGTGGGCATCATCATTTTTTTAGATGAACCCTTCAAAGAAGAAGAGGTTGTGCAGGTCATTAGAGCTCTCCCGAGTGCCAAGACGCCAGGCCTGGGCGGCTTAACAGTTGCATTTTATAAAGAGTATGCATCCATCTTAGCACCACATTTGTTAAATATGTTTAGTGAATCTTTGGAGAAAGGAGTATTGCCCCCAACTCTTAGGGAGGCATTAGTTGTTACTATCCTAAAACATGATTAAGAACTGCAGCGGTGCAAGTCATAGAGGCCCCTATCCATGATCAATGTGGATAATACAATTTTGGCCAAATTGATTACTTCACGGTTACGTTCACTCCTTCCTTTAATCGCCCGCCCAGATCAATCATAATTTGTGCACCTTCTTCACTGTCCTCGGGGCGATTGAACCATTGCTCGCGTCGGAAGCAATTTGTTGGGATGCCACTATGTCATTCGATTGACTTGAGTGGCCGCACCTGCTTGCCTTGCTGGCTCGCTTGAGTACCAGGACTAAGTTTATTTGATTAATTAATCTTCTATATGCGAGCCCTTTGGCACGTCTTTGGATTAATTGAGGGGTCGCACCATCATCTTCGGTTTCTCGGGGCACTGGCTGCGGTGTCCACTTTTACCTATACTTTTTGCTACTGCTATAGAGCCCCTTGCTGTGCATCTCTGACAGCATCATGCAAATCAGGGCCTGGCGTTCACCCCCCAAGTAGTGCTTGCCTCGATGTATGCAGATGATGTCACATTATATGTTAAACACCCTGCTAAGAATTTAGACCCTCTGATCAGGGAATTCATAAGATTCTGTGGGCTCTCCGGCATTTGTATTAATAGACCAAGTCAGTGGTTTTTCCTCTCACATATGCCAATGAGGAGTTTTCCTCAGACTCTCCCCTTCGCTGGGTGAGAGAACAAATTAACTCTTTGGGAATATGGCTGAGCCAAGAAGTGGAAGTCTTATAAAAAGCCAACTACGGGTGCGTGATGGACTTGCCGAGTGTCTACATGGGCTTGCCTTCCTCTATCTATGGCGGAGCGATTGGCTATAGCCAAAATGATTATGTTGCCTAAATTTCTCGACTAGTCTATTAACCTCCCCTTGCCGGCCAATAGCAGTTTTAGGCATAGGCTGCAATTGAGCCTGGTGACATTGGCATGGGCTGGAAGACAGCCCAGGATCGCCTGGGAGATCCTTACTCTGCTGTTTGAACAGGGGGGCCTAGGCACGCCCGATATGGATTTATATTATCACTGTGCACAGGAGCAATCTGCGTTTTATTGGTTATACCCTACACAGTTCATGGTGCATACGCCGTCTGAGCATGATCTTGTAGCACCGCAGTCACTTGCTATGGTGCTGTACAGGCCACAGTGTCACCTGGGGGTGAATACATACGGTTGGGTGCTTAGTTTGAGCATGGCATAAACCCCGCTGTAGGGCTAAATTGAAAGATCTGTTTGCCCCCTCCGTGCCATTGATTGGACATGCAAAATTTCCCTTCACCCATGATGCAGGTTTCGGTGATAGACTTAGGCAACTCCAGCTCACCACGATGGGGTCCTTGTTTCCTGAGGGGGTGTTCATTTTGCCACAACCATTATTTGAGGAGGACACAGTGAACTTGCTTGACCAATTTATTTATTATCAGCTTATGGCTGCCGTGTGAGCCGTTATGATTCCTTCCCTACTGCGCCCCTTGCATTGCCTGCACTTGAAGGACTTTTGGGGAACATCTTCCCGGGAGAGTTGATAACCAGACTATATTCAGACATACAGTGCGCTGCTACTGTTCAAGGTCCTACTGCCCGTTCTGAATGGGAGATTTTACTGGGAGTGTCTTTCTTGGAAGACCTATGGACCTTTTATTGCACGCGGTTGAGGGCACTCTTGCCCAATTACAGGCTGCGGCTGATTCACTTTAAGTTTTTACACAGGTTCTATCAAACACCGGAGTGGTTGTACAGAAGGGGGCTCTTGGATGAGGTGCACTGCGTTAGATGCTCAAACCCTTGCGCTAATTTTTTGCATTTTGCATGTGACTTCTCAGCAGTTCTGAGAGACTGGGAAACTATTATGGATGTTATAGATGAAATGACTGGCTAAGATTAGATCACTTGTTGGAATATGTCAAGGAAAGTCTGCCGGAGTTTCACAAGTTAGTCGCTTTGTTACTGCTCCTGGGTAGGAGAAGAGTGGCAATGTGTTGAGGTCGTAGATGTGCCCGCAGTCTGAGGACTGGCTGAGGGACTCCATGTATTCCCAGAAACAGTTAGTGACCTATTGGAATCTGATAACGGTCCCCTCTTGCCCCAGGGATATCTGGAAGCCCTTTTGTGCCTATATGCGTCAGTGTGAATCGACTAAAGACGTTGCAGATTAGGTCGAGACTGAGTGCTGCACTGTGTGACTCCTCACTAAATAGCTCACATAGACTTAAGCAACTGTGCAATTAGGGCATGTTCTTTATCCCTCTCTGTTTTCTTCATTGTGGCATTTCCTACTTTTTTCAAACTCTCAGTATGTATCAAATTGGTCAACTGAAATTTTCACATGATTTAATGATGTGGTACTATACTATGTAGAGGAGTGATATCAATTGGCTTCGTACCATGTGCAAGGAACATAAGCTCAAGCCTGATTGAAATGTGAACTCTGCATTTTTCCTGTTAAAAATGTAATACACAGGGGCGTGGCTTGAATGGCGGGGGAAATGGCCGCCTAATCTGTCCTCGCGCCACACAGGAGACCGAGTCTAGCCAGAAACAGTGTGTGGCAGGATGCGGAATGAGCCCAAAACGGTGAATTCGGCGAGCGCAAGGCTTGATGCACCACGAGAGCCGCTCGGCGCCACTTTTGCCCCAGGAGAGACGCGTCTGGCTGAAGTCTGGCCGATAGCCATGGGGAGACGCGATGACCGGCCGCCATCTTGTGGATGTGAACCCCAATCCGACAGGTCTGCGCTGCGTTTAGAGATCCCGCCAGAGCGCCTTTTGCCCTAGAGGTGAGCGCTTTCCTGAACGATTGAATCGCAGCACCTTCCATGTGCTTTTGAAGCGTTGCACAACGAGGTGATTTGCGTCTCGAGCCTGGGATGCCTGTCCTTAAAATGGCGGCCGTTCAAGACTCGATTTCATCCCTGCACTCCAATACAGTGGATCAAGTCATCTGATTTCTCTGACACAGCGGGTCATTTTCTCCCTGAGCCCAGCATACTATGAACTTTATATGATGACTGATGCTACACCGTCTGATGCCCCCACAGTGAAACAAACACCAGCCCATACCGCCTGACCCTAAGATGGTGGAAGGCAGAAGACACCAATGCTGCAAAAATATAACGCAAACAAGAGCCACATAGTTGCGCTGACACCCAGCCGAAGGTATTAACGCTGTGATTTCTCTAATATTTTCCTACTATTAAGCCCAGTTCTTGAGGCCAACGCGGTACAATGCTCTCTTCAGGATACAAAAAGGTGGCTTGGACGGTGGGGAGAATGGAGGCCTAGTATGTCTGCGCGCTGCACGGGACTCAGAGCACGGCGAAATTAGGGTGTTACAGTCTCCGGAAAACATGCTTTGAAGGCGACTCCTACGACCGCATCTACCGGAGCACAGGATACTGAGGTTGTATCCGCGAACCACCCGGTGATTGCAGTCTGACTCGAAGACCGACTTTCGGCCCGGGGGAATCACGGCCCGCCTGCCACTTTAGACCCGCAGGATTCATCCCGACGAGAGCGGTGACCCCAGCCTACCACCCTTCCACCGAGTCAGCCGCTCATTATGAAGGTGAGTGCGATCAGCGAAGCATCATAGCAAGACAGCGAAGCTCTGCTCAGACTCCACGAGGCTGCGAAAAGTCCTCTAAAGATCTCTAAACACTAACCTGATCTCTGATTGCCTGACCTCAAATGGCAGGGGAACCTAAGCCTACACATTCAGACGGTGAACAACGTTTATCCTAATACAGCGACCCTATCCCCTTGGTGCTAAGCATTGGTACCAGCGTCCCACTACAAAATAGGAACCCACTGAACATTGTGTGCTGTGAACAGCAAGGCTGCTAGAAGAGTATTCCCAGCCATTGAATACAAACCCGATACAGCAGCTGGTTGTGGCTCGACCGATACCTTTCTGCCTTTTTATCGATTGTGCACCGCACAAACACCGAAAATGGCGGATAGAGACTCCAAAAACACTAAGAAGGTGCGGCCAGAAACTTCCATCTCAGACTCACCTATTAAGAACAGGGGTGACGTTGCTAGCACTCTAGACATGATTCTGAAGAAGTTGGCGGACGTGCATGACCTTGCCAAATCAACGAAAAGTAACACCGACACGATGCAACTTGAACTAACCACGATCAGGGCTGACATGAACTCCTTATCTCTCCGCCAAGACGAAGCAGAGCAAAGAATTAGCGACAACGAAGACAAGTCCACAAACGGCGCTAAAATCACACAGCATCTCCAAACAGCCACCAACGATCTCAGATGCCAAACCTCAGAATTGGAAGATCGCAACAGGAGGGGAAATGTGCGAATCTTCGGGGTCGCAGAAAATGCAGAAAAGGACGCTGACTCTTGTATATCATTTCTGGAAGCGTGGATTCCATCTGTTACGGGGATACAGTTCCAACATGGATTGGAGCTGGACAGGGCCCATAGAGTGCCGACCTTCCCACATCGCACGTCGAGAGGCCCTCGACCTCTCATATGCAAACCACTTAGGTTCCAACACGAGGAAGCCATCCTATGGTATGCTAGAAAAAACCACAACATCATCTGGGAAGGTAACAGAATCACATTTAACCAGGATTATTTCAGAGAAATGGTGGAAATACGGAAAGGTTTCCTATCACTTCGAGAAAAACTACGGGCGAAAGATATTCAGTTCTCTTTTGCAGGCCCGGCAAAATTCAAGATCTCAGACCATGGTCGTTCTCATCTCTTCACTAATCCGCATGACTTATCATGCTACCTAAGTGTCAAACCACAACAAGAAATGGACACGTCTGGGGGTCAATCTAATAAAAGAAAAACGGATGCCCAAGAAAAAGGCAGTTAGGACTATCTCTAGCTCCCATCATCCGCGATCTTTGTGACAGTTATGTCTAACTGCTGAACTATGAAATGTGAATACAGGTGAACTGCTATTCCAGTTTTAACGTCCTGACCTAAGTCTCTCCCTGACTTTCAGAGGCTGGACTTAGCCTCAATGATTGAACTCTGTAATATGGTCTGAGACAATCCTTCACCTCACTTAGTCTATCCCCAAGTTATAATTTAGAAGTCTATTGACCTGCTCCACTTATGGGAGGGTTCCAGCATTGCACTGCACTACTTGCAGTGCTCAACTGACTCGTGCTTCTTAATAGCCATCACTAGATATAAGTTGATGAGAGTTCTGATCAGCATTAGCTGCCACTGATAATTTGATGTGAGGTTAATTTACTATGAGGTTAATTTACTGTGAAGTTGCTTCACTTATCAGCAGGCAAACGACATACGCTATATTGTTTGCATATAGTTATACGCTATACTGTTTGCATATAAAAGACTCTACCTTCCGCAAGTTCCCTAAATGTACCTATACATGACCAGATTTGTTGGCAATAGTTCTGTGTGCCGCACGCAAAATATGAGGGGTTCTTTAAATAAGAAGTTCTTTGATTACTTAATTAATTTTCTTCAATTAAGATGTTACATCGCCAATCCTTCGGCGAGCCTAATGTTCTAAGTTAAATGATATAAGTTGAATGTACATAAAAGACGCTTCATCTCTTAATGTTAACAAAACGTTATCAGAATGTTTTCACACAAAATGATATCAGAATGTTACCACACAATATTTCACCTACCATTTTATTACATATGTCCCTGTGCGAGCGTCGACAGCACTGCCGTCGCAGCTCTTCAGTTCGAGTTTCAGGGAGGGAGGGGGAATTCCGATGAGGGAGGGGGGAGTAAAGGGGGGCTAACTCAGTTGGGGGGGGTTTGTAGGGTTGTGAAGACGGATGTTTCAGGAGTATCTCTGCTATGTACTACACTTTATCTATTCTTTACTCTTCTTCCTTTCCTTTCTTTGTCCTCTCACACTTTCATAGCTACCTCTTACTTACTAATTACTCTCTACCACCACGATGTGTGCCACGCATTCCAGGTCCTTCCTCAGCTTGCAGCGCTGTCTATTGGAGTATCTATAAAATGCAGCCTACCTATGTGTGCTTAAATGCGCGTTACAGCAAGACCACATTCACCCAAATCTCGTGACGACCCATCACCACATTAATCCAAACCTATATCCATGGCTTCAGATAAGAATTTAGCAGCTTCCCTACATATTGTTTCGCTGAACGTTAAGGGGCTTAATCACCCAGTCAAGCGCAAAAAAAAATTGGATTACTTGGCCAAAACTAAAGGTGATATAATTCTCATGCAGGAAACCAAAATATCCCAGATTGATGCTGATAATCTTAAACAAAACCATCGACCGTTTGACTAACCTGAAATATAAATACAACGCGCCATACTTAGTAAAAGGGCAGGAGTATGGATTAATAGATTCAAGGCCTTAAGGCTATGTGAGAGTAACAAAGCAGGGAAACTCCTTGCTTCTTATCTTAAACACAAAAGGAAGCAATTCCATATAACATCTATTAGGGACCAGTCCAATACCACCAAAACCAAACAGAAAGACATTCTCCACACATTCCAGTCCTTTTACGAGGATCTTTATTAGAACAATAACCAATTCAACATAGAAGAATGTAACAATTATCTTAACTCAATTCAACTCCCACGTTTATCCGACCCTGACAAAGCTAAACTAGGGGCCCCACTGACTATAGCAGAAATTTCTACCGCCGTTAAAACACTGAAGAACAATAAAGCTCCGGGGCCTGACGGCTTCACGGCCAATTTTTATAAGACCTTTGAGGAACAACTTAACCCGCGACTCCTCAAATTGTTCCAATCCTTCTCAATATCAAACAGAATCACCCCCACGATGAGTGAAGCAACAATAATAGTGATACCTAAAGATGGAAAGGACCCTTTACTTCCTAGGAATTATAGGCCGATATCCCTCATAAATTTGGACTGCAAGATTTACGCGAAGTCTCTAGCATGCAGACTAAACCCCGTTTTACCCTCCTTAATAAATAACTCACAGGTTGGGTTCCTGAAACACCGCCTTTCTAACGACAATACGAGACTCCTATGCCATGTGCTGGAGAAGTCGAAAATCTCAAATGCCCCCGCAGTAGCAATCACCCTGGACGCGGAGAAGGCGTTTGATAGGGTGTCGTGACCCTTTCTCCGTCAATGCATGCACATATTCAACATGGGTGATACTTTTATTGATATGGTCATGTCATTATTCGCCTCCCCTTCGGCAAGAATTGCCATTAACAGTTCGCTATCAGAACCATTCCTCCTTGAACAAGGAACTAGACAAGGTTGCCCCTTATCTCCCGCTCTATTCCTTCTGGCGTTGGAACCTCTCCTCCGCGACATACAACAGAACGTTGACATTAGTGGCATCAACTTCGGTGATAAAAGTGTAAAAATTGCTGCTTACGCAGACGATATTCTGATAGTCACTGAGAATCCTGATACCTCTATAGCCGCACTGATGAACTCTATAGAATCCTACTCTAAACATTCAGGCTACAAACTGAATCGTGATAAATCTGAAGTAAAACCCCTCAACATATTCACTAATAAGTAATCTTTAGGCACATCAGGTTTAGTCTGGCAAAACAATTACATCAAATATCTAGGTATAGAATTTGGAAGCTCCATCATAGAGACCCTACAGCACAATGAAAAACTCACTCTCGAAAAAATAAAAACTCACCTAGACGGATGGTCACCCCGCTTCATCACTTGTTGGGGCAGACTAGAGACCATCAAGATGATGATTACACTGCTAGTAAATTACCTAATTACCATGCTCCCCTTAATGCTGTCCCAAGAATTTCATAATAGATTAGATACAATTATTAACAATTACATCTGGAAAGGAAAAAAAGCATGTATCAGCCTGCAAAAACTGAGATTAGATAAATCCATTGGCGGAGTCAATCTCCCAGATTTTAAGAGATATCAAATAGCCTTTTTAGCGAAACAAGCATCCTATTGGCTGTCCCCCCCAGTGGACCTTTCGCCGGTGTGGCTAGACATCGAAAAAGCGCTCCTGGAAGGCATTCCTCCCATCTCGATCCTATCAATGAAAGCGAATCAGCTCCCATGTTCTAAATTTATATTTACAAACACCAAAATAGCTTTACTCAGAGTAGATAAACTGCTAGACTCATCGATAAGAAAATCTAGGTGGGAAACGATTTGGAAAAACCCCTCAATCACTTACAAAGGTAAACCACTATTCAACCCAACCTGGATCAAGAATGGAATTATTTTCCCCCACCAACTCTATGATAATGGCTACCCTCTGCCCTTTACAAAAATCCAATCGAACTTTGGGATCGATAGTTCTGACTTTTACATATTCCTTAACGTTAAAACAGTCATTACAAAAGCGGGATTGACATCCAAACAACCGGCTCTTCCATCACTCCTCTCCTCCCTAAATAAAATTGGTCACCAGGTCTCGAGGCTATAGAAATTGCTGAGCCCTCAGTCATCCGCATTAAATACCAAAACAACGCAGTTCTGGTCGTCAATGGCCTCCTTCTCCATCTCAGAACTAGAGTGGTCCACTGCGTGGAGATCTTGCACGAGCCATAAAATAAGCCCTACATTATCACAAGCCAAGTTCTGGCTCATGCATAAAGTCTTCTGGACGCCGGCTCGCCTATACGCACACAAACTCAGCCCTGACGCATTTTGCTGGAACTGAAAGTGTGCAGAAGGAGATTTGGACCACCTCATCCTCCAATGCGACTGTGTCTCAATGTTTTGGGATAGGGTATTTGACTTCATTCACAAAGTATTTAATATCTCACCTGCCAAAGAACTTCCCTATCTTGTTTTCGGCTTTACTAAGGAGAACCAAATCCCAGAAATAGACAGGGCCCTCCTAGAACTCCTCCTCACGGCGGCTGTGAAAGTCGTTCTAAACAATTGGAAAGACACCAAAAAGGCAAGCTATGCCTGCTGGCTAAACTGGGTGATTAACCTCCGAGGAGCAGATAACATCACTCTACAAAACACACCAGGGCAACCCTCACAAAGGAAACTTTGGAACTCACTGGATATCTACTTCAAAACCCATAAACCTCTGTGATTCATGATGCTCCCCATACTTTCCCACAGCTTTCGGGTGCCGATCATACTTTACCACAGCTTAAATAGCTCGTTACCCATAACCTGAACTGCTATGCCGCATCGTGGTATCCCATCTAACATCGTACATCTTACATCTTACCTCTTACCTCTTACCTCTATCGTTTGCTCTCTCTTTCTACTCTCTTCTTCTTCCTCATATCTACTTCGATCCTTTCCACTTCCTATTGATCTCTTTCCTCTCAGGAGCCCAGCCTAGAAAGGCTTCATGGTTGATTGCCACATTACCCTCGAGATCGTCCCAAACGACATGAACACCATCGTGGGACATAATGCCTTTCTCTGCTAAATGATGTATAATTACAAGTATTGGTTATATGTACATTGCAACTTCTGATTTGTATGCTATAAAACCCTGAAATTTCCAATAAAAACTTTTGAAATTAAAAAAAAAATGTAATACACAGATTTAAAGACAAAAAAAAATGGACTGTAGGTTTCAAATCTGTTAGACGCTCTACAAGTGCCAAGGAGATTTTATTTGTTTGGTTTGTTTTATTGTTATTCCTTTTGCACTCTTTAAATACCTCGCTGTATTCTCAGCTTTTAATCCCACTGCACTCAGCTTGAACACGAAGCTTAGCTGCACTGTTTAAACAAATTGCAATTGTTTTACCCTGCTTGATGCAAGAAGTGGCGGTAATCATCCCCCTGCCCCCCGCTTGACTAACTAAGCACTATCGACTCACCCTGATACTCGGATCACCCTCAGCCGATTTGGCCGCTGAGACAGCCGAGCCTCGGCCAGGTAGAACCGACTTTGGCGGCCATCTTGGTTTGGGGCAGCGTTTCCACGCTCTCTATTGGCCACTATAAAAGGACATCCCTGACCAAGCACTCCAATTCGCTGTGCATTTAATCCCCTCTTGAGGCGGAATCCGGGAGGTAGTTGTTTTATTTGTTTGGTTTGTTTTATTGTTATTCCTTTTGCACTCTTTAAAAACCTCGCTGTTTTCTCAGCTTTTAATCCCACTGCACTCGGCTTGAACACGAAGCTTAGCTGCACTGTTTAAACAAATTGCAATTGTTTTACCCTGCTTGATGCAAGAAGTGGCTGTAATCATCCCCCTGCCCCCCGCTTGACTAACTAAGCACTATCGACTCACCCTGATACTCGGATCACCCTCAGCCGATTTTGACGCTGAGACAGCCGAGCCTCGGCCAGGTAGAATCGACTTTGGCGGCCATCTTGGTTTGGGGCAGCGTTTCCACGCTCTCTATTGGCCACTATAAAAGGACATCCCTGACCAAGCACTCCAATTCGCTGTGCATTTAATCCCCTCCTGAGGCGGAAGCCGGGAGGTAGTTGTTTTATTTGTTTGGTTTGTTTTATTGTTATTCCTTTTGCACTCTTTAAAAACTTCGCTGTATTCTCAGCTTTTAATCCCACTGCACTCGGCTTGAACACGAAGCTTAGCTGCACTGTTTAAACAAATTGCAATTGTTTTACCCTGCTTGATGCAAGAAGTGGCGGTAATCATCCCCCTGCCCCCCGCTTGACTAACTAAGCACTATCGACTCACCCTGATACTCGGATCACCCTCAGCCGATTTGGACGCTGAGACAGCCGAGCCACGGCCAGGTAGAATCGACTTTGGCGGCCATCTTGGTTTGGGGCAGCGTTTCCACGCTCTCTATTGGCCACTATAAAAGGACATCCCTGACCAAGCACTCCAATTCGCTGTGCATTTAATCCCCTCCTGAGGCGGAAGCCGGGAGGTAATTGTTTTATTTGTTTGGTTTGTTTTAATGTTATTCCTTTTGCACTCTTTAAAAACCTCGCTGTATTCTCAGCTTTTAATCCCACTGCACTCGGCTTGAACACGAAGCTTAGCTGCACTGTTTAAACAAATTGCAATTGTTTTACCCTGCTTGATGCAAGAAGTGGCGGTAATCATCCCCCTGCCCCCCGCTTGACTAACTAAGCACTATCGACTCACCCTGATACTCGGATCACCCTCAGCCGATTTGGACGCTGAGACAGCCGAGCCTCGGCCAGGTAGAATCGACTTTGGCGGCCATCTTGGTTTGGGGCAGCGTTTCCACGCTCTCTATTGGCCACTATAAAAACGGAAGGCAATGCCTCCGCGCAGCGGACGCGTTCAGCGGACGTGCCGGACCTGCGCCGGAGTCGTGCCAGAGTCCTGCCCGTCTGCGCCCGTCCGCGACCCGAATGCGGCCGCAGACATAAGCACGGTCTCTTACCGCGTTTCCCCAATCCCTATCTCCTACAATAGTGTTACGCTAAAGTCTCTGAAGCCCAAAAAATGTATACCAGCACCTATTCCATCTCAGGCTTTTACCCCCATCTACCTTTTACATCTTGTAGTACAGGACAACCCAGTGATGATTCACGGCATGAATGCCTCATGTCCCAGACTACCATTAACTCATTATCAATAAAGTCAGGCATGATTAACTGTCGCTCCCTAGTAAAACACGCCCGCGATATTGCCCAAACCCTTGAAGAGGAAAAGTGGGACCTTCTATTCTTAACCGAGACCTGGTTAGGGGACTAAACCATTCCCGCCATACACTTAGCCATACCCCCCGGTTACTGTATACTTTGCGCTAATAGACAGGGCTCCCATCCTGGAGGGGGAGTTGCCATAATATACAGATCTCACTGGAATATTTCTTCCTTTCCTTATATACAACTGGAACGCATTGAAGCACTCCCCTTCTGTATTAAAATGACGCCCAATTTTACCTTTTCTGGCCTTTTAGTTTATCGCCCTCCAAATTCTAAAACATCTCATTTACCCGTATTCCTAGATTATGTTCTGCAAGTAACATCGCGCTATGCAAACTTTACCTTACTCGGGGATTTTAATCTCCACGTGGATAATCCCTCGGAATCAACCTCCTCCAACTTTCTATCCACCTTATCAGACGGAGGCCTAAGCCATCTTATTAGTAATCCTACACATAAGGCCGGTCACACTCTCGACCTAATTTGCACTAACTTGGACGGACTAGCAATAAGTGATCCTCTCCCGGTGATCTGGTCTGACCACTTCTTTATTCCATTCTCGTTCCCCTGCATCGCCAAGATCGTCACACACGTCCGGCTAAACAACAGGGCAGAAACTGGAGTAAGATCTCCCCTGATAGCCTTGCCACCCATCTTCCACCTTTCCATCCTTCGGATACGATCCCTGATTTAGACGCCAGATTGACTCACTTCAACGGCTGGATCTCTTCCACCATTGACCTCCTCGCCCCTATTAGGCCTATCAAAACATACCGCTCTGCCCCTTCTGCTCCCTGGTACTCCGATGATCTTCGAAAAAGCAAATCAGCATGTAAGTGCCTTGTGAGACGTTGGAGAACAACTTACTCTTCTGATTGTAAATCCCTCTATAAATCTGCTTTAAAAGATTATAGAAAAAAATAATTGAACACAAAAGAACTTTCCTGGAAGAAAAAATCAACCGCTTACAGGGGTCATCCAGGGAAATATTTGACACAGTCAGAACCTTCACCGACCCCCTGGCTCTCAAACGACCCCCCCTGGTGTCACACACACTCTGCAACAGTCTTTCTGATTTTTTCGAAAACAAAATTGCCTCCATATACGACTCCTTCCCTAGCAATACTGACCCAGATAAACGTACAACCAACACAACCATCACTGGGTGTGATTGTACGTTTTCCAGCTTTCAAGAGATTACTTTAGATCAATCCCTTAAAGAACTCCTTAAATGCAAATCCGGATCTCCTCTTGATCCTTTGCCTGCCAAGCAATATAAATCATTGGCACCCATTCTTAACCCCATTCTGAATGGGATATGGAATGACTCACTGCACACAGGAGTCTTTCCAGACTCATGGAAGCACGCTCGGTTAGTCCCCATAATGAAGAAGGCCAATGCAGCCCCCAGTGAACCCTCCAACTACAGGCCAATCTCTCTCCTTCCAGCCCCTGCCAAAGTGCTTGAAAAACTTGCTCAACAACAACTAGCAGGTTTTTTAGAAACATCCGGTGCTTATCACGACTCTCAGCACGATTTTAGACCAGGATATAGCACTGAGTCGGCGCTAATTGAGATGGCAGATGCCGCACGCTGGAGTATGGACGAGGGATCAAGAGCGGTGTTGGTGCTGCTCGACTTGTCAGCAGCATTCGACACCGTCTCCCATCCCTACTCCTGGACCGCTTACAATCCAAAGGCATTCAGGGTACGGCCTTAAATTGGATTGCATCCTTCTTGTCCAACCGGACGCAGGCAGTGTTTACCCCTCCTTACACCTCGGACAGTCGTCCACTTCGGTGGGGAGTTCCCCAAGGCTCCTCACTGAGCCCTCTCCTTTTTAATGTTTATTTTTCACCTCTTGCTGATATCATCGCTCAAACTGGAATAAAGGCCACTTCCTATGCTGATGATATTCAACTCTTATTCCCGTTCAACAGTATTACCCACACAACTTTTGACCCATTAAAAAACTGCCTACGCACTATTGCCCAATGGATGGACAATAACTTCCTAAGGCTAAACGCAGGAAAAACGGAGGTCTTATTTTTCCACCAGCCATCCCCACTGGATCCTAACATCTGGTGGCCTCTTGATTTGAGTGTACCACCAAAACCTAAAGATTCGGTGAAAAACTTGGGGGTTAGATGGGATTCTAACCTCTCATTTCAACAACAAGTACACACAGTCTCCGCAGCATGCTTTGCCAAAATTAGGATGGTGAAAAAATTCATCAATTTTCTACCTAACAACACCAGGAAGATTATAGTCCAGGCATTGATCACCTCGCATCTAGACAATGCCAATGGCCTGTATACCGGACTGTCTGCTGGTCTATATCATCAACTCCAGACAGTCCAGAATGCCGCAGTACGACTGGTTGGTGGCATTCCCCTACGTGAGCATATCTCGCCCCACCGCCGTAGACTTCATTGGCTGCCCATACAAAAAAGGGCAGAATTCAAAGCACTGGTACTGGCCCACCGTGCACTGAGGGGCAAGGGCTCTGCTCACCTATCCTCCTGCCTCACCCCCTACAGTAATGCCAGGTCCCTTCGCTCTACTTCAAAAAATCCTCTCACCATTCCCAGATTCAAAAAAACCCACTCAGGCGGAAAAACCTTTCAAGTATGCACCTCTACCCTTTGGAACAAGTTACCAGACTCTATCCGGATGATCCAGGAAGAACTCCCATTCCGACAAAGCCTTAAAAAATTACCTGTTCTATTGAATATTCCTCTCTTAACGTAACATCTAACTCAGCTTAAAATCGCACAGGAGCGCCGGGACATCCCGTTGGGGTAGCTGTGCGCTATAACAAAATACACTAAATAAAATAAATAATAAATTGCTGTTGTGAAGTGTGCAGCACATAAGAGCAGTAATGATTTTGTCAACAGAGGCAACTGTCATGCAGATGAGATGCCCAATACTGCGCTCTTGAGTCCAGCACCTTCCATTTGGATGAACCATGTAATGCCGAAGGAGTAAATATATCCAACATGTTTCTGAATACTATACATACCTTTGATGAGCTGAGAGAGCAACAAAATACTGCCCCAGAGTTATAAAATGGAAAATGGGAAAATATGCGATGTGTAAGAGCTGCAAGTGACATTTGGGTATCCGCAGAGGGAACATTTGTTTTCCATGATTCACTCCTGCCTGCAATGGTACGGCACATGCATGGTTCAACTCACTTGGGAAGATATGGGATGGTGTTCATCTTTCGCACCTATTGGCACAATCCCCATTCAATGGCAGAGTGTTTTGGTCAGAGACGCATTATATGTCAGAAGCAGAATGTAGGCAAGAGACTTGCGGTGGACATGAGTCACATTGGGAAGTTGGATCTTTGTGGATATGCCATGATGTAACCAACTTAGATATATCCTCATCATTGTGTGTCTTTTCTCATGATGGGTAGAGATATATCCTACCTGGAGATGTGAAAGTCTAACAGTTACCAAGTTATTGTTGCAGGAGTTAATACCGTGATTCGGGATGCCAGTTCATCTTCAATCAGATCAAGAGCCACCTAATGCACTTGTTATATACAGCTTTAGGGATTAACAAGAGATTCCACTGTAGCTACATACCTGAGGCGTCAGGTGTTGTTGAAAAACTGAACGGGATGATCAAAGCTAAATTGGCCAACGTTTGAGCCTCCACATCACTGAAGTGGCCTGACACACTTCCTTTAGTGCTCATGAGTATGCGAAGAACACTTGTAAGAAAACTAGCTAGACGCCCAATGAGGTGTTGATTGGAAGGGCCATGCGAATACCATCTGTCCCGGCAGCTGCCCTTGTGAATATTACAGATGACCTCGTCCTCGAGTACCGTAAGGGATTATCTGATGTGGTGCGTTGCATCTCTTGTCAAGTCGATGTCGCTACTCCAGCTGCTCGAGGGTCCCCAGGGCATGAAATGAACCCTGGGGAATGGATTCACATCAAGAAGCATGTTCGAAAGTCCTGCGTAGAGGAACCCTGGAGAGGACCCTTCCAGGTGATCCTGGTCACTGACTTCACTGTCAAGTGAGCTGGTCTGCTAAATTGAGCACGAATAGGAAGAAGCGGAGCCAACATCCACTAATTGCTCGAGTTGCCTCAGGGTTGAGGTGTCTGAGGCCTCCAAAGAAGAGGGAGACCTGGACAGATGGTTCACAGTCCACATCAGAGGAGCCTCATTCAGAGCCAGAGGTCAATGACAATCTGCTGTCCCAGCAACCACTGTATCCACTACGGAATCAAGAATACACATTCACAGAGACAGCGAAAACTCATGAAAGGCTTAAACCAATCTCTCACAGCAAACCTTGCAAGGAGTAGAGGCTGGGGCTGGACGAGGAAGCTCCACCTTGGAGAATGAGGCTGCCTCATCAGAGCATCTCGAGAGGTGAAGGCACAGCTGCAGACAGCTGGCCAAAGTCGAAAGCAACCAGGAAGGGACTGTTGATACCCAAGAAGAGCCAGAGATGATTAGATAAGACCGTGAAGTAGACTAGCAAGAACAGATTCACCAGATCAACATTGTAGATGAAAGCGTAGATTTGACCTATACCAGGCAACCCAAACGAGAAAGAAAGTTTAAACTGAAGTACTCAGGTCTAGACTGGACATACATGGCCAAAATCAGCTTTGATTCTGACGACTTCTTGACCAATTTTGATGAGCCTCCCTGAGACAAAAGGACGTCACAACAGAATGCTACTCACACTTACCTGTTGACAACTGTTGAGAGGACGGATAGAGAGTTAGGGCAACAGTCAGAGGATAATAGCTCCCTTAGGCCTCCAGTTGATGCAGGATACAAATCCTGGTAGTTTTCGGGATAAGGTATAGACAATAGGATAAGACTTAGAGAACTAACCGTTCCACTTGATATTTCTTCGATCTGATTGATATTAACTTGGTGCAGCTACGCCGCAAAATGTTGCCTATAAGTATGGCAGTTGCCACTGCTTCTTCTATTCTTGGATGGTTGTTGAGTGTCCATTTGTTGGGAGGAGATATCTCTCATATATCAATCAACTCTACCTTTGCACCTATAGTTAGACCTTTCCCTCTGAGTGGAGTGACTTACCTTACCAAGCACAAGGGTTTGTATAGCTATGCTGTATATTATCAAACATTAGTTGAATTTGTGAAGGTCTGCTCCAATCTTCCAGCCTTTGCCCCTGAGGGAGCGGTATTCTTACAATTACCCATGCCCTATTCCTTATCCTGCTGTGTATTCTTCAACCTTTTTTTATTGCCAGAGTTCAATAAAACTGTTTTAATCTGACTTTGATGATCCATTGGAGCAGGCACCGATTGTTAATGGTGATAACTTGTGTTTGTGGGCTACAAAACATATTCTTGCTCTTATCAAAGGTTTAAGTCAAGAGATCAGCGTGAGAATATGATGAAAATCTTTACACCCTGGCCTGCTGAGCTGCGAAATGGCCGCTCTGTGAGTGAGCTCCACCGGCCGAGAAGTAATCCTGCTATAATCCTTGCATTTGGGGAGCTAATGCCGTGTAACCTATTCACTCATAGAAAGCAGATGAAGTGAGGTATCACTCGCTGTGACTCACGTCCCTAAGCTTTGTTCCGGAGCTGAGTTGTGTGCCTTGCTTGGAGAGGGCCGGCGGCGCGCGTTCATCCTGTTGCTGGGCGGGCAGGCAGACCTCGAAATCAAGCCCACGGTGGCCAGTAATGTGTAGGCCTCAGCTGGAGTGGCTGCGAGGAGATTCCTTCTGATAGGAAGCCCTGGAGACGTGACCTGTTCCTGCCACAATGCTGTGCTGACCTACCCGAGAGACTTGATCTGCGCTGCCCAATCCCAGATGGTGAGAAGCGGTGGCGGAGTGGAGGTGCGGGGACACGAGAGGTGGTGGTGCCATCTTGCAGCCTGATTGATCGAGGGACCTGCCTGCTGTTTTCTGGTGGCGCACATCGGGATCAACACTTGGGCCCCGTCTATCCACAGGCGGAAAGAGCTACCTCTGCCCTAAGTGAATTTATATCTGGGAATGGACTTGGGCAAACCGCGCTTCACGCACCATTCTGCGCCTGTGGGCCTGAGCTCGCCAAGGCGGCCATTTTGATGCGGAAGACCTGTTGGTGGACTGCCCACTGTGCTACCACGTGTGTGCGGGTCGCAATGGTGGGGCGCTTCGTGGGCATCGCATTGGCGCTGCTGTGGCCTGGACAGACTGGTGATCCCATAGAGTGCAGTGCCTAATTGAAGTGTGTGTCAGACCCTGCGGGTGCATCCCTTGTCTGACTGCAGTGTGGGCCACCTGGCTGTCCCTGCAGGCTGCGGCTGTGCATTGTCCTCCGTGGACTCGCAGTTCGCCAGAGGGTGAGTCGCGGGAGTGAGAGGGCTATGGGTGTGTCGCTTGCGCCGCGGAAGGCCGGTGGGCCCTGCTGAAGAGGTTGGCAACACCTACACGAGACATGGGGAAGCAGGAACGCAAAGAAGCCGAAGCTGACCTTCAACCAGCGGAGGACCACAAGGCTTAGAAGTTCGCCCATCCAATTGTCGAAGGCGCCTGAAATGGTGCAAAGTTGCTCTGGATGAGGCAAAAGCCAAGAATATTGGGGCTCTCCTGTTAGCTCAATGCGAAGGTATCAACCCAGGCCAAATTACAAGACAAACACTGGCTATTTAAAGACAAAAATTATGCAAAAAATTTATGAACTATAACACAAAAAAATATACTGTTGTAAAAAGGTTTTTTTTTATCGACTGTTTTTTAACCTGATATCGCAGAAATTACAGCTATCTAAGTGATTTTGAGTTCATCCTATATATAATGGTGCGTTACTTTTTAAATTTATACTGAACGGAAAAAGTATCTACCGGAAGCAGATACAAAATAGGTCGTTTCTATTAATAATATTTTACAAATTAATAAATGTAGAATGTTTTTACAATAGATATTAGGGAATATGTAAACTCGTAAGCAGACCATCCTTAGGAGATACACCAGTTACAAGAAATAGAAACATGGTTTTATACCTCTAACAACTTTACTTCTTTCTATTACTTTTTTCTCTCTCTCTTTTTTAAGTATGATGTAAAAATCCAAAGATATGACTATTTGCATTTGAACATGATAGAAAGCCTGATTATGATGGAAAGCCTTAAAATGTTACTATCTGCATCTACACGTTATTTACCAACTAAACATGTGCTTAACTGCCTTTATCAGATGTATTGAAAAAATGTTTTAGATATATGTATAATCGCTTTCTGATGCCAAGCTTAACTATAGGGATTGGGTTCTTAGACTCCTGTCAGGAACGCTCTTTTGGCTATCTTCAGTGGAAAAATCATTGATCTGACTTTTGTACCTGGCTAAAAAAAGAATACCTGAAATTAAAGAAAAAGTTCATTTTTTTATATAAAATATAAGAGAATAATGCACTATAACACAATGTACGATATGTTGAGAAAAGCTAAAGATGTTTTGTTCTTTTTAGAAAATTTGGCTGCAAAAAATATTGTCCTGAGGAAGACACTACGACGTGTCGAAAAACGTTGACAGACTACAGCCACGCTAATACAATATATAGAACTCCCTCGAGCCTTTTTTAAAACAAATGTTTCATTTTTATCATTAACAAAAAAACTTTTTTATTGTATCAACTTATCTTGTATACATGATGTATGTGTTTAATCTATTTTTATCAATATAATTTAAAAAAAACTTTTTACAACAGTATATTTTTTTGTGTTATAGTTCATACATTTTTTGCATAATTTTTGTCTTTAAATAGCCAGTGTTTGTCTTGTAATTTGGCCTGGGTTGATACCTTCGCATTGAACTAATTTCCCTGACCCAGGAACTTTATCCTTACCAGGGGGTCCTTGATATATCACATATTTTGGCTCTACTGTTAGCAGCACAGACTAAGTTGGATATAACCCTTGCAGATCGATCTGATCCATCTAGGGTGTCGGTAATATTTCAAGACACCATTAAAGCATTGGGCAACCATTTTTTTGTCCAAAACAAAGGTATGACACAGAAAGAGCCCCGTAAGCCAAATAGTAAAAGGGCTGGTACACAACAAAATGCCGCCATAAGAAATCTGCACTAATCAAGGCAGTTATGTGTAAGTCCCAAGTACTGATCCAGATGGCCAGGAAAGAGTATAAACTGACTGTTTTAGAAGCAAAAAAAGAGTGGGAGGACCGCTATTGGCAAGCACTCAAGGAGGCCAGCACTGGGCGAGATGCTGGCCGCTTCTGGAGTATAATAAGATCTAAGAATAGTCCCACAAACGATCTTATACCGTGTAATATTGCAAGCCAAATGTGGTTCGACCACTTCTCAAAACTGTACTCGTTTCCACAGGGTGGCTCAAATTAGCTAATTTCACAAAGTTTCTCGGCAACTTTGGGGGAACCTAATAACTACCCTTACACACAGAAAGAAGTGGAATATGCGATTAAGTGTATTGTGCCACATAAAGCAGCAGGTCCAGATGGCATTCCCGGAGACCTTCTACGCTCTGACCTGCCCAAATGGGGAAAGCTTATTTCCATCTTAATTAACGCCATGGATAACGGCGCTATAATACCCGAGTTGTGGAAGGGGGCAGAAGTCGTTACCCGATCTTCAAAAAGGGGCATGGGGCGACCCTGCCAACTACCGACCAATAAGTCTGATCGACTCCACCCAGAAGGTCGTCGGGAAGGTGGTACTTGAGAGAATTTTGCAATGGGCTGACGAAAATAAAATCCTCTCGGACTACCAAGCGGGATTTAGGGCCGGCACTGGGACCATAGAGCAGGCATTTAGATTGCTACTTATTTATTGGAAAGTGGTCGTCCTGGGAAAAGGCAGTCTTTACCTTGCGTTTATTGATCTGAAGACTGCCTTCGACCTGGTGCCTCAGGAACATTTATGGGGAGTGTTGTCCGAAATGGGGATTCCCTCGAACATCCTGTCAATACTAGTGAGGCTCCACGAGGGTAACTTTGCTCAAGTGAGGTGGGGCCCACAGGGACAGAAGACTAATAGAATTCCAGTTAATAGGGGTGTCCGCCAGGGATGCGTCCTTGCTCCCACTCTGTTCTCACTTTATGTGAACGGTGTGGTGGAGCACTTACTAAAAAGTCCATCTGATGCACCATCCCTGGCGGGCGAGCGAGTTCCAGCTCTCCTATTCGCTGATGATACCCTCCTCATTTCCAAGTCCCCTGTGGGCCTCCAGAGCCTCCGAGATGGTTTCCAGTCCTTCTGCATCCTGAGAGGCCTTGTAATAAACATAGATAAGACCAAGTACTTGGTACTGAATCCACCAAAAAAGTTGGGCAGACCCCCAGTCTTGAACCTTGTATCTTTGGAAAGGGTTACCGTATTTGATTATCTTGAAATACGTATCACCGATTCCATGCAGTGGAACCCCCACATACAGAATATGCTCTTATGCCATAAAAGGGTAGTGGGGGCCATCCTCAAGGAACAACGATCTTCATGAATTAGACCCGTTGCTCCGGTTATAGAAATATACAAGGCAAGAGGTGTAAGCACGGCCCTATACGGAGCCGAATTGTGGCAACAAGCAATATTGAACAGTTGACAAGATCGGAAAATAAATTCCTCAAAGATATAATGGTACTCCCCCAAAGCACCCCTATGATCCCACTGTTACTTGAATTGGGGTGGCACTCGATCAACGATTTGGCAAAAGTCTGACCGCTTTTATTATGGGCTCGGCTCTGGCGAGTGCCGGAGCTAGCAAAGTATGCGGAGGGCCTGTCGGAAATAATGTCCATGATAGATTGGCACAAAATTAAGTGGCTTAAAGATGTCAAATCCTTGCTTTGCGATTTGGGTCTCAATGATGCATGGGAAAATAGATCTGCACCGCCAAAAGCAGTATTGAAGAAACTTTATTGGAGTTGGGTATCTAGTAAACACAACTCTGATTCCAAATTGGGCAGAATTACCGATGACTTCTTGAGGTTTAAGGATGTTACTTTCTGTGAACCCTATCTTGATATCATCCAGAAGCCATCTGATAGGGCTCTGTATTTCAAATTTAGGGTTGGTATATTACCAATACGTGAATTGACTGCCGGCTGGAAAGCCCCTTTTCAAACAACCCCTTTTTGCCCAAGCTGCGAGTCTAGAATAGAATCAATGGCACATATCCTGTTCGCATGTCCGGCATACAAATCACAGAGGAATTGTTGGCTCAAACCATTATGTAGAGAAATGGGTACTAGACACCATTCTGTAGCGCTGCGCATTTTTAAATCAGATACTCGATTATTATATGTATGTGGTTTGTCAAAGTTTCTGAGATGGGCTTGGTCCATTAGATCGAAAAGGCTAACAGAAAATATTTATTTTGTGATTTTACACTTATGTGAAAGTAGTACTATTTTTTTTCTACTCTGCGTTTTATCTTTGATGTAATACGTGTACTCTTAAGGAAAATTGTAAGAAGTAGGCACCTCGATGCCCATGTTATCGGAAAATTGATTTTTTATGATGTTAAAGTATTGTTCTATGCTTAGGCTTTTAAGATATGTTTTTATCGAAATAAAGCCTTTTTCATACTCATACTCATACACAAGGCTTATGGAGTCAGGCCCTGAGGCTGGTGCGGATAGGCCTGCGGAGAAGCAGACAGAGGATCGAGGGGAAGACCTACGCACTCTGATACTTGAAATGCGGTCTAGCCTGGGAAACATCGACACCAAGCTAGATGCGCTCACTACCCAACTAGATGCCGTCAAAACCCAAGTGGGTACCCATGAGACTAGACTTGATGTGCTTGAAAATAGAGTTTCCGATTTTCACGAGTTCCAAGTGTAAACGAAGGAACAACTTCCGCAGATGGACAAAGTGTTGGGTTTAATCCACGTCCAAAAACGAGGATTTGGAGGTGAGGTCACGCCGCAACAACCTGCGTATCATGGGCATACCGGAGACCACGGCTTTTGTCAAGATAGAGTCTTACGTGGCTGACCTCGTTCGGGAGCTCTTCGACACTCACCTTTCCGCGTTCCTTGCAGTCGTGAGGGCACACCACGCCTTGGCCCCTAAATCACCGGTCGGAGCTCCTTCCAGACCCATCCTGGCCTGGATTCTTAACTACCAAGACCGAGACCTGATTCTGCGGTTGGGACGAGAGAAGGGAAAGATCACACACAAGGGCAATCAAATCTCCTTTTACCCGGACTTTACGCCTGCGGGGCAGATGGTGAGATGTGAATTTCTGCCTGCCATAAGACTTCTGCTGCAGACCCAAATCCCCTACTCGTTGCTATACCCGGCCAAACTTAAGGTCACTCATGATGGTTCTACACACTTCTTCACGGATGCCAAATCTGCCCTAAAATTTGCAAAACACGTATGTGGTAAGCAGTCTAAACATGGTTCCAGGATGACGGATTCGGCCGAGGCCCGGCTCAGTGACAATGATTGATATCTCTCCAATCGTCTAGAGAAGGAAAACAAGGGGAGGGAGAGAGGGGAAGGAGTGTGCAACCCGAACGGGTGGAGTCAGGGAGCGAAAGGCACCCTTGTTAGAACTCAGAGGCCTCACACACCCAGCGAGCTAGATGTCAGGCTTCATCATTGGCCTCTTGCTCCTCGTCAGGCTGGCGCTGCAATGCCTGATGGGCGCCTCAAGGGCGCTCTTTGTCGGAGATCTTTAGTTCAAGCCAACGGTTGTGTGCGTGTGAGGGGGAATTATGGGGTGTAGTCATGTGGGGAAGGTGATATTAAAAAAGGTGAACCAATTCACAAGGATTTTTATTGGCGTGGAAATCTGGTCGATATTTGGCGATGTAGACACCCAGCGATTCGGGAGGGCACCTGTACCTCTGAGCATCATGGCACCTGATCAAGTTTGGACTTCTGGTTGGTGTTGCATGATGTTGCCACCTGAACCAAGGAGGTATCCCATCCCCCCAGATCCCTATTGGATCACGCCCCATGCCTTCTGCAATAAGTACTTCCTGAGTCCCCCCTGCACCTGTTCTCAAGGAGGTTACCCCCACATTCGCTTTTGGATGAGGCGTTTAAAGAAGAAATTAGAACAGACATTACTGACTATTTCACCCTCAATTCCGGTTCGGTGGACACGGAGGCATCCCTCTGGGAGGAAATCAAGGTGGTTATTAGGGGTAAATTCATTGCTCGCCAGGCCGGGGTGTTAAAGGCTATTCGGGGCTTGCTTGCTTCTTTAGGGACTTAAATCAGGGGACTAGAAACACAATATTACTCCTCCAACGATTCCAGCAAGCTGGCCCTTTTAAAGGCTAGATTTCTTGACTTTGAGGGGAAAGCGCAGCGTGAAGTCAAGCTCTTGGGAAAATATGCCAAAGCGCGGAGATAGGGAGAGGGTGACAGGTCAGGAGGACTTTGGCGACCATGATTCGTGCCCAGCGATCCACTGCTTATATTCCTGAATTGACTAACAAACATGGTACTGTTATTAGAGCTCAGGCAGATATACTAGACGAATTCTGCTCATTCTACTCTAGTCTCTATACTGCTACTCAAAAGACGTGTCCAGAAGGCATGCAGTCCTTCCTGGATTCACTCGAGCTACTCTGGTTCAGTCAAAGGCAAAGAGATTATTTAGACTTCCCGTTCACAGTAGAGGACATTTCTCAAGTAATTTAAAGTTTGCCCCTGGACAAGGCCTCCGGGTCTGATGGTCTGACCACCGCCTTCTACAAAACTTATGTGGAGGAACTGGCGCCGCACCTGATAGCGTTATATGAGGAAGCTCAGACTACTGGTATTTTACCGCCAACCATGCGTGAAGCAATAATAATCTCTTTACTGAAACCCGGGAAGCCTGAAACTGAATTAGACTCGTATAGACCACTGTCATTAATAAATGTGGATGCTAAAATCTTGGCCAAGTTGATCGTTAACAGGTTACAGCCCCTACTCCCCTTGATCTCTCGTACCGCTCAATCTGGATTATTCCCGGGCGCTCTACCTCCCTCAACCTCAGGACTGTTTTTTTGGTATATTACACTACCTTCATCCAGACTTGCAGGCGGCAGTTTTCCTCGATGCTACCAAAGTGTTCAACACGCTTGAATGGCTGTATCTGTTCGCCATTCTGGGCCATATGGAGTTCAGCCTGCTATTTATAAATGTAATCCGCTTGTTATATACTCAGCCAACGGGTCAGATCCGAGGGAATGTCCTCATGTCGGAGCCTTTCCCTATTTCCCGTGGCACAAGGGAGGGATGCCCTCTGTCCCCCCTGATTTTCGCAATTGCGATGGAGCAGCTGGCGGCGCGTATAAGATAACACCACACGGCCCGGGGGATTGGGTTTAGTACCAGAAGACTCCTTATATCGTTATATGCTGATGGCGTCACATTGTACGTGATCGACCCCGCGGCGAACCTGGACCCCCTCCTTTGGGAATTTATCAGTTATTTTTCCATTGACAGACACTACTGCCCCAGTCATCTCCGAGTTCCATTTAAAATGGACGGATGACACAGTAAAGTATCTAGGCAAATGGCTTAGCAGAAACTCACAAGAGGTGTGGAATTTAAACTACGGATGTGCCATTACCTGGCTGGAGGAGAAGGTCGCATTGTGGGATAAGCTCCTACTCTACATGGTCGGAAAAATAGCCCTAGCTAAAATTGTAGTACTGCCAAAATGATTTTATTTATTTGCTAATATCCCAATCTCTCTCACACGCGCCTTCTTTAGGTCCCTCAGGACTCTGTTGGTTTCGCTGGTATGGGCGGGCGCAGGCAGGTTCGGGTGTCCTGGGATTTGCTGACGCTTCCGCTGTGCTCCGCTTGGGAGCCCCGGATATGCAACTGTATGCCTGGTGCGCCCAGGCTCAGTTTCTCCACCACTGGGTTTACCCACCTCCTTTCCAACCCCATGTGGCCGTGGAGACTGACACAGCGGCGCCTGTCCCTCTCCGTGTGGCTCTCTAGCAGCCCTACCGCCATCCCAGAGATGGTGTAGACAATGTGGAGACCCTGCGATGGGCGTGGAATCAATTGCGGAAGAGAGCGGCCGCTCCCATATTATATGCCCCATCGATACCACTTTATACAGAGAAACAACGGCTCCAGTGGAACAATAGAACAAAAATATCAATGATATACATGCACAATGGCTATACGTTTATAAGGGATAGAGTAATGTCTGAAAACAAGGAGAAATCTCTGCACGTTTTCTATAATTTTTATATTAATATGCACCTAAATTGTTATAAATCACTTTTCATAGTATTCGCAAAAACAGTTCAAAAAACAGTTTACTTTGTGAAGTATATCCCCAAGTGAAACATGGAACCATTAGTGATTTCATACAGTGTGTAACCTTTACAGAAAGGCTTCCATATGTACAAGAAGTGACCATTCAATTGTATAATGAAAAAGCCTGAGTATAATGACACTGGCTATCTGGTGCTCATTTCTTTAAATTTGTTGATGCCGTTTCGACCCTCTGTTGGGTCTGGGGTCTCCTCGGGACTGTTAATGTGAGGATAACAATGACCCACACACTTGGGAAGTCACACAGTATGTACACAGCAATCGATACACACGACCTGACGGTGTGTATTTAGTTTCATCTTGACCCTACGTGTGTGTCTGCACTTTGTTTCAACATCACCCTACGTGCGTGCCATCAGACCACATTGTGGTTTCCATAACGACGCAGGATTGAACGTTCGATAGAACGTCGTCACTGCGCTCCACCTCCCTTCCTGCGGAGCCCGAGCGGGAACGTAAGAAGTCCACTGATAAAAGGTAACTGGTTGGCAGTGCTCGGAGTCATTGCACCACGAGACGCATCGCTGGGCACAGGGAGGCTCCATCTAGAGACAGCCATTTACCGCTGAGAAGATCGATTCTCTCAAGTCTAGAAGTAAGTTATCTGGTGCCACTTGAGGCCCCCTCGGGGGATATACTTCACAAAGTAAACTTTTTTTTAAACTGTTTTTGCGAATTCTATGAAATGTGATTTACAACAATTTATGTGCATATTAATATAAAAGTTTTAGAAAATGTGCAGAGAGATCTCCTAGTTTTCAGACATTACTCTATCCCTTATAAACGTATAGCCATTGTGCATGTATATTATTGATATTTTTGTCCTATTGTTCCACTGGATCCATTGTTTCTCTGTATAATATTATCACCCTGGTTCCTTGTGAGTAGGGTTCCCCTGTAATTGACACCATCTATACCACTAGCGCACAACCAAATGCTACCCAATATAGGGAACGGAATCAGTACTTTTGCTGACCTGTACCCTGGTAACACATTTCGCTTGCCCCCGGTTGCAGAGGAGGGTCAAACAGTGCCTTTTGCTGAACTATTTCTCTATTATAAACTTTGGGCTGCTTGTCGCTCTCTACAGGAAAGTTTTCCGAGCGCCCCGCCGTCCACTGCAGCATTAGAAAGCTTGTTAAGCTCACCTTCGCCCCGTAAACTTGTCACAAGACTATATACACACATGCAAACCACAGCGCCTCTGTTAACGCCAAGGGCATTTCAGGGGTGGAACGACTAACTCCCCATCCCGCTCACCGAGGTTGTACTGCTGCCACCAGCTCCCCGAGTTATCCTCAAATTATAAACTTCGCCTAATACACTTTAATTTCCTCCATCGATTTTACAGGACACCTATAGGCTTGCACCATATTGGGATGAGGGACGATGAAGGCTGTTGGCACTGTGGATTTCTTCCAGCAACCTTTCTTCATATGACATGGGACTGTCCACGTCTGACGTTATTTTGGTCCACAGTATTTACAATGATAAATCAGATCACTGGCGTGCCTGCGACTCCCACTCCTTTGCTGGGCCTGTTGAGTTATGTAAAAGATACACCCGTTAATGTTTGTAAACTGCATGCATTGCTTCTCCTTTTCACCAAACGCTAAGTTGCTGTGCATTGGGGGAGAAAGAGGGTGCCTTCCATTAAGGAGTGAATGAGGGGCATTTCGTATGGTCACTCCCAATTGACCACCTTCTGGGAATTAATGCTTTCTACCTCCATACCTAGAGACATTTGGGAACCATTCCTCACTTGGGCCCGGGAGGGACAGGGGACGGATGAGAACACGGCGATCGATAAGGGGATGATGGGGTAGATCGGGAGGGGGGAATGTTGCTGTATTTCTTTATAGAAGATCAACCTGTTATGCATACTATATGGGGTGTTGTCCTGGATTTATGACCACGCTGTCACGTGTTCTTTTCCCGATTGGATTTGCTATGTGTGACCACCTACATATTTCTCTTTCTATCAGTGGGTCGGGTGCATGCGGTATAACATCTGAACTGTATTGGTGGTGCAGATTTGTCTTTGATTATGTATTGATTGTATACTGGCTAGTTGTTTACTATGTTTCTTTCTTGAAATGCCAATAAAAATAATTTAACAAAAAATCTTTACTCTTAACTACTGTGAGCATTACTAACCAGAGCATGCATGACATAACCTGAAAAGTTAATCAAGATGAGAAGGTGTTCATAAATGAATTGAATGAGACCATAAGAATAGATGAACAAAGGGGGAGGGAAAGACTAGTGTGAAACATATTATTGGGAATGGCGAAAAGACAATAAAGGAACCACCTGCTTGATTGAATATTAAGGTTGTTAAGAAGGGATCCTTGTGAATCATACGCCATCCAGAAGGGAATGAGAATTTAGATTGGAGCAAATGCGAATATAACTATTTGGTAAAGGAGATGACCGTCTCAAATTTAGATACAAGCATACAAGGGATCTATTATGTGTGTGGAAAGTCAACTTATTTGCAGGTACCACGTAACTGGATGGGTAGTTGTTAGGCAGCTTTAGTTTTTCCTAGAATATATCACACTAACGAGTAAGACTTTCCTCTTAAATGGTACATAAGAAGAGGTAAGCGTAGTTTTGAACAGATTCTTAGTGACATTTTTGGATACTCATTTAATCCACTGAAATGGCATTACAAGACGTTAAGATTAGAAAATTCTCTACCTTAGTTGATCGACTTGATACCAACACAACAGGTGCATTGGCTGTTATAAATAAGGAGATGCTTGCCATGAGAGCTATGATTATGCAAAATCACCTTGCATTGGACTTGCTCCTCACAAAGAAAGGAGCAGTTTGCAAAGTCATTCATGCTCAGGAATGTTGTGCATACATTCCAAGCATCGATAAGCAGCTTGATGACTACATTACTAACATGACCCAGGAACTAACTGAGTTGGAGGAGTCAGGTGCCTGGGAAAAATTAGGATCAATATTTGGATCCATTGGAAAGGGATTCGCCATGATAGGGGAATGACGTGGTAGTGTAGGGGCAGGAATTCTGAAACTATTTCTAACCCCTCTTTTGCTTATATTGCTTGCCATTGCTTGTGTGGTTGTTTCTTTGGAATTTTACAAAGGAATTTCATCACAAAATGGTATGGATTGTGGGTATAAAAAGCTGTCAGCAACAAAAGGAAGAAAGAGAAAGTGACTTGATGTAAAGGTTGATGAAATGGAGAGTGACCTCTTTTTTTGTTCAATAATTTTATTAAATTTTAAGAGGCATATACATAGTTAAGTACATTACAAAGTGATACAATTGATGGAAATCAAGAAGAACAATATATCATTCAGTCCAATGACAAAAAAGAATTTCTCAAAAAGTACATAGCGTCATATGAAGACATGAAGAATTATGTCAATGGACCAAAATGGCCAACAAAGGTATCACCATGATAAAAGAAAAGGAATATGTATAGAAAAAAGGAAACAAGGAAACAAAGAAAGAAGATTAGAAAGAAAAGAAGGGGGGAAGGAAAGGAAAGGAAATGGAAGGAAAGGAAAGGGAAGGAAGGAAGGATGGACTGTGGTGCTACATGTATACAACAATTTCAACACTTAACTAGACGATCCAAAGGGATATTGATCAACCAACCCTTTCAAAGCCAAATCCATATACGAATCCAGAGCTCTCCAGACATTACTAGAGATATTAGGGGTAAGATGAGCCCCATCCGCCGAAGTATGTGCACTTCTTAAAAAAGAGACCCATGCCCACCAAGTATGGTATGATATGGAAGAAAAAGACTTCCATTCCATAAGAATCACCTTAACAGCTACTGTCAATAAAAGATCCAACAAATGTAATTGTGATGTATTCCTATAGGTTCTGTATCGATCCCCCTATTCCTGACCCTGTTCTGGTTAATAATTAACTAGCAGCCATCCCACGGTACAAAAAACCGTTATCTGATTAAGCCACACCACGGCACAGGAACGCGTTATCTGATTAGGTCATAACGCTTGCCATCTAATTAGGCAAGCACTATTCCTCCAGCCCCTGATAAGGCATACGGAGTTCTCAAAACAAATCAAACCTATGACAACCTGGGAAAATCCCTGCGGCCATTGTTTTGATTTCACCGAGAACTTCAGCAAAAGAATGTGCGAACAAGCCCGTTCGTATGACATCCTTATTGACGTATCCATGTCCATCCTTACGTCAATCTCGGCACCTTACAGGTATAAATATTACCGACATTGCCTTAAGCAAACACACGCGGTGGTGACGAGATCGGAGCAGCGAGACGTGCTGAGGAGCCCAGCAGAGAGCGAAGCCCACACGCGCTGCCCCGCCTTCCTGACGCGCTGAGAACGAGACGCTGCTTTTCTCCTACCGAGAAATCCAGCTCCGGCACTTCCAAGCAGCCCTCGCAGGCAGCTGGAATATCAAGACCAGAGACGAGAGATACCAGCCCTCAACCATTCTAGACCTCAGGTACAGAACTGAACAACCCCTTGCAGAGAATTCTTGAGTCAGTCCCTTGGCAAAACAAACTTAACTTAAACTGCTACTTATCTACTCCCGCCCACGTATTAGGCTTAGGTCAGGTACACTGGGGTAGGCGTGGTTAGAAGCACCAGTTGAGTACGATTAGTCAAATGTATATATGTATGTATCTATTTTATCAGTTTTAAATATCATATGGCTTAGAAACCATATCAATGCTTCTGCAGTATTATTTTATACTTCTGCTTTTATTGTATGCACTTTACTTAACCATAAGTATCGCAATAATATCGATTCATTTCTCTTGTACGAGAAAAGAGACTGATAAATAAATACCATCTTTTATTGAACACGCCCGTCTCTTCCTTTTCTCTACAATCTGGTGAAACTAAGAATGCACGTACTGACTGAGTAAAATAAGTTGTCTTTTGTTTTCACACGACTCTAGAGATACACTCTTGATTAGGGGAGAGCAAAGTTGTCATGTTCTATGGTTGTCAGAAACTAAATCCCTTCTTGTCTATCCAGGGAGGTTAAACTCCTCCTCGCCTATTCGAGAAAGTTTCTAGTGAACTCTGAGCTAGCTGGCAAAACCAAAAACTTTAAGTCTAATATCGTCAGCGGAAGACCTAGTTAACCTCTGCCCTAGGTCTATACCATTGAAGATATTATTCCAATGCGCAGAGCCTATTGGGATAATAGGAACTATACTACAAAGGTGTCTAACGGTAAAGGCACTCAGGAAGCCAAAGGGCCCAGCATAATCATGGGAAAGGAAAGCTGGAATTGGGATTGAAAAATTAACATAAGATGTTTATGTATTACATTCCAGTAGGGTTGTAAAAGGGAGCACTCATAGAACATATGTGGAAAATAACCAGCAGCCAGACCACAACTCCAGCACAGATCATCATCCTTCAGGTTTAGAGAGTGTAAACGTACAGGGGTCCAATGAAGAAGAATGATTGAGAAGAATTTAGATTGAATTAAAGAGGGCGCAATTTTATTGCGAAGTGAAAGCTTCCCTATTAACTGCCAAGTCTCTGGAGATATATGCTCAATGAGTTCCTGATAAAAATGATGCAACCACTTTTGTTGCGTAACAGTAAGTAAGGCAGAGGAAGTGAAAGACAAAATTGTATAAATTCTTGAAGCGATATGTCCAGATCTAAGCCATAAATGAAGCAATGCAATAGTAGGAGAGTTGGGCTCCAGATGTAATTTAACAAGAGCAACCTTTATTTTTAGAAAAGTATAAAAATCTAAATTACTGAGAGAGTATTGTTGAGCTAAGGAGGAAAAGGGTAAATGATCATTGTTAGAGTCATATAGATGATGAACTAGCGTAATCCCCTTAGAAGCCCAGTAAGTTATCAATGTGGGATCAATAAGGAGCTTAATTCTAGGGTTACTCCACAATGAAGACCACCTCGATTTATGAATCGGGGAAGCCACTTTCTTATCAATGGATCTAACTGCTGCAATGGTGTCTAAGATGATTTTCCCTGAAAACGGAATGGATAAAGTAGACGTAGTTAAAAAGGAAGAGGTTGGCAAGGGAAAAGAAAGATCTTGCTCAATCCACAACCAAGAAGGCGTGTGTCCAGGGGCAGAGGAAAACCATAGAGCACCTTGAGAAGCTAAAAAAGCGACCTGGTATTTCTCCCAATTAGGAAAGTTACAGCCACCCATATCATAAGGTTTCCTTAAAAATGTATACGCAGGGGCGTGGCCAAGATGGCGACTGGGACGGACGTTGCAGAGTGAAGCTCCCGGCCTGAGTCCCCTACCCTGACCGCCTAATAGCCTTTACCCCCTACAAGCATCCCACAAAACGTGAGCGTTTGACCCCCGGGACACCGACAGCCGAACCCCGCTGTTTCTTGGGTCGGAGTGGTCCCGCAGCCGCCCTGAGAGAGCCTTCCTTCGCGGCGAGGTCCGGCCCGCCATTTTGCTGGACGAGCGGAGCGGTGGTCGCTGGAAGCGGTTGTGAGCTCTGTGTGCGGGGCGTGCAGGACCCGGTGTGGCGGCTGATCGTAAGGTGACAGCGGGGCTGTGAGGGGAGGTCCGACCTCTCGTGACTCTCCAGCCGCCGAGGGAAGTGACCGCGAGTGGGACGCATCACCGCCGGCTTGCCGAACAAATCTAGTCCCCAGCTTTTGGGCCTAGACCCAGGATCAGCTCCGAAGCGGAGACTTCCCCTGAGGCGGGGGAACCCTGTCGGCCGGTGCAGCCAGCATGTCCGAGCTCCATCCCCTCGGACATGCTGGCTGCTGAGATAGTAGTGCTACCCAAGCCGGGCAACAAAACCCACATGTTGCTCGGCGTTTCGGCCTATATCCCTACTTAACCTGGATTTTAAAATCTTCACGGGGGTCCTGGCGGCGCGCCTTGGTCCATGCTTGCCCGGAATTCTGGAACCCGACCAGTCGGGCTTTGTACCGAATCGCCAATGCAGCGATAACACTAAACGACTACTTCATCTGATAGACAAAGCGCACTTCCAAAACTCGGACTCGGTGCTACTAGCGATCGACGCAGGGAAAGCGTTCGACCGGGTTGACTGGACTTACCTTCAACAGGTCCTACAGCGCTTCCGGATAGGGGATCGCTTTCAGGCCTGGGTCGCGAGCTGCTACCACCGCCCCCAAGCTCGGGTCCTCATGGGCGGCCTCCGCTCGGATCCTTTTGAGATTCAGCGAGGAACAAGGCAGGGATGCCCACTTTCGCCCCTCCTGTTTACCCGATATGTAGAACCCCTTGCGCAAAGAATCCGTGACAACTCCACCATCCAAGGCATGTCCTTCGGCCGAGAACCTCATGTGATCGGCCTATACGCCGACTGTTAAAATCTAGATTGCGACGTAAACATTATTGGCGCCATCTTGTCCCCTTTTAGCTCAAATGTGCGCGTAAGTAGCAGCCATTTTGAACGCCATGGCCTCTCTGCCCACTGCCAATAGCCAGCGCGTCTCTCTCTCTCCCTCTCTGACCCCGCCAGCATCCCCCACGCGCTGACAGCCCACGTTCTCACATGCTTGGGCCATAAACCACCCCTTCAGCGCGGCCCTGCCTCGGAGCCACATCCCGTACCCGACTAACACCTCCCTCCGTCCCTTTAATGATCACGCATCCTTTGATGAACCCCCTTCCTCTGTGCCCGATTGTCCCGCCCGATCCCAGGCCATCACCTAGCCCTGCGGATACAGTTTATTGCCCCTTACAGTAGGAAGCTGTCCCTCTTCAAAGAATCTATGACTGTATGACTGATAAAAGCCCCCACCCCATGAGATCCGATCAGCCGCACACATTCCGGGAGCCGGCGGGATATCCAGCTGCGCGATAGTCATCACCTACTGAGATCGGGGTGGGGACTTTTACTGTAAATATGTGTGGGAACGGGTTTGGAGCGGAGATTCCGAGGATGCCTTTCCGTACATCAAAGTATTGACAAGAATGTGTTTTATGTAATATAGCAATAAGCCTGTGTATAAGAGGCCAGGCCTCAAAGATGTGTTTAAAGCACCTCGAGAAGATACCCTGTTGTCTGATTTGACGTGTTCTGCTCCGTCGGAATAAACTCCTGTTTCCTGCCTTCTGTCTCCAGCGCCTGCCTATTTGTTTGGTAATCTCGAATGGTATGAGAGGCGGCTAACGCCGGGCAAATACTGAAGGGTTCTTGGTCGAATTCGGCCCTACCTTTCTACAATTGGCGTCCCAAACGTGGGGCCCATCAGCGACGCGTGGATCCAGTGGGAGAGGTCCCAACAACAGAGTGAACGACTGCAACGATCGGGAAGAGCTCCTGCCCGATAGACCCTCGTCTGGCAGCCGATCATCCGAACTTCACCGGTTCCGAGCAGACCTCTCTCGAGTGATCTACGGTCCTGACTGGGAACCATCAGGAGTGCCACAGCAATTACGGAGAACAGAGGACGATCAGGCGCTGGAAGCGGAAGACGAGAAACTGTCCATGCGGTCCGGGTAAGGTCGTGTAACACGACGAATTGCGAATTGATTGTTTGATTGTTTGAAAATACTAGTATTACTCATTTGATTGTTTCTGAGAGATTCTCTATTTGCAAACAAGCACAGAGTCGCCATACTCTGTTTAGTCTTTGCAGATAGTGAAGGGTAGGTAACGCAGGCCTTTGCCCCCTTTGTAATCCGTCGTACCTACTTCCCTCTCCATTTGATTGATTGTTATCCAAGCATTTACTGTTTTGGAATTGGTTCTCTTTGGATCATTCTCTATTTACAAATAAGCACAGAGTCGCAATACTCTGTTTAGTCATTGTGAATAGTGAAGGATAGGTAACGCAGGCTTTTGCCCCCGTTGTAATACGTCGTGCCTATTTTTATCCCTCATTTGATTGATTGTTTGTCCGAACATTGATCGTTCGGAATTGGTTCTCTTTGGGTTATTCTCTATTTACAAATAAGCACAGAGTCGCAATACTCTGTTTAGTCCTTCTGAATAGTGAAGGATAGGTAGTGCAGACTTTTGTCCCCGATGTAACCCGTCATGCCTATTTTTGCCCCGTTTGTTGGTAGTTGGTTCAGCCCGGACCGCTTATTAGAGGTGAACCACCCGGCTCCACTGGAGGGCACCCCTAATAAGGACATGTTTACTAAATATGGACTAGTCACCGTGGCTTATAGTAAGCTGTGGCATAAATACACGAGAAAGGATCGGGGAAGTCAGTGGCCACTGATAGGATCCTTTGATAATGACAAAATAAACGAGCTGGAAACAGCCCTTTATAACAATAAGACAACACCCACTATGCTCGATAGCTTCGACATGTGGCGCAAAGAAACAGAACAGCGAAAGAAGAGAAATTAGGTCAGGTTAGAAAAGGAATTACGCAAGGCAGCTCACCTGGCGGCTAACAAATTAAAGGAAGAAATAAAAGAAAGAGAGGAAACCAAGCTAAAACAAGATTCCGAATCATCAGGCCAGTGTCCCGTCAGGACACCCTCTACACTTTACCCCGAGCTACCTTCGAAACAGCGAACTAACGATGATTTACTATTAGGTCCCCCGATCATCTACATGCCCCCTCCATACGCCCCTTCCCAACCCTTAGCGCAGCACCCGCAACCCCCACCGACAGGCGAGATTAGTGCCGGAGCCTCGGTCCCCATGGCCTCTGCGCCGACCGAACCCCTCGTACCCAGCGCAGCACGAGCAGCGACTTCAGATGATCCCAAAGCTGGGAGGAAAGACCCTGCGAGATCGAATAGATTACGTAAGGATGAACGAGCTGGGATCGATAAGATTGTAAAGACACTGGTGGTGCGAAAGGAAAGTGAGGATTATATAACGGATATGTACCATACATATGCCAATAGCCACAGGCGACACTTTGTCGTACGCCTTTGTTACCATACCCTTAATGCCTACGAAGACCGCTACCAAGGAAAAGGCCCTGAAAACCTAACGACTCTGTATAGAAAAGTTGATGTCGGAGATGGGGACGAGTGTGATGTGACGAACCTCTTCACGCGTACGCTTGAAGTTTTCCGCCACCTCACGGAACAGAAACCAGAGACTAACACCACGACTCCTGCAGTAACTGAGGCCGGAGTAGAAAAAATTGACACGATGATGCCCATAAAGGAGGCCGCTCCCTATTGGGTTCCCCCACGAGGACAGGGAACACACGACGATATTAACCACCAAGATGCGAGAGGGAGGGTAGTTTACAACTGGGTTTACCAACCATGGGATTGGCAAGACATCCTGACTTTCCGAAAGTCCTTGCCTTATCTGCGAAAGAACCCCACAGCCTTCTATACAGAATTAGCCACCGCTCTGGGTTCAACGATTATGACCCTAGTGGATATTGATTTGTTTTTCGGGCTATGTCTGCCAGCTGATGTGTGGAAGGAAATCCGGAAAGTCGACCACCTTGAGCTGTTCGGACATACCTGGATACAACTCGGTAATGTTGACAAACAACGGGAGCCGGGACAGAAACCTTTGAAGGCCATTCTAGACTTACCAGATAAGATTGTGCAGAAATTAAAAACCCTAGTTCCAGAAAGGAAGGTGGACTGGTCGATAGTAACGGCCTGTCGCCAGAAACCCCAGGAAGGCGTATCAGAATACTTCTCCCGGTTTGAAACGGTGTTCTCCGATTACAGCGGCCAGGACATGACCACTGCGACCGGACACCAGAAGTCTCGCAGAAACTACAGACTAGCGAGAGTAGTTGCGCGGCCTCCAAGCCCGCAGCTATCCTTCAGATGGCTCAATACTATGAGCGACAAAAGAACGAGAACGATCAAGCGACTGAGAAGAAGAAAAAGGACTTGAAAGAGAGGGTGATGATTGCTCAGTTGCAAGGGGTGACTATAGGAAGGGAACAGTATAGAGGAAACTACCAGTCGAATGCTCCTAGAAATCCACCCCCTAGAGACCGCACACCCGCACCCGGCGCTCCACGAACAGACCTCGATGAGGACCAGTGTGCGTTTTGCAAAAGATTTGGCCACTGGAAGTCTCAATGTCCAGTTCTGCAAGAAGCACTCAGAAATAAAGACACGAGAGACGTAGCGGGCGGGCCGAGAAATAGAGGACAGGGACGAGGGCACACAAGCGACACCAACAATGACAGACCTGGTAGACCGAACACGTTTGACCGTCCCCGACAGAATCAGTGCCAACAGTCTGACTGCGACAATGCCCACGACTTTGCATAGGACTGCCAAGGGCAAGGAAGGGATCCAGTCGAGCTCTATGTTGACCAGCAAGGCCCTTATGTCACCGCTAAGGTCCTAGGTACGAAGTCTCCATTTCTGGTAGATACTGGTGCAACACGTAGTGCGTTGTCTAAACGATTGATTCCCAGGGCACCCTTGTCTGGCCCACATGTGACATCAATAGGTTTTGATGGAACGCCCTCCACTAATCCCTTGTCCACACTGATCTCTTTTAACTTGCACAATAACACCACTGACACAACGTTTTTGCTCTCCTCCAACACCCCCGACGCCATTATGGGACTTGACTTATTGAAACATTTTCGAGCTACTATTAGGTGTTCACAAGACGGAGTTCGAGTCATTCTGTACGACAACCCAACACTGCTCAGATCTTGTCGCACACAACGCATGTTTTCTATCACTGACACTGACTTGTCCTTACTCGACACCCTACCTCTGTACCTATGGGCAAAGACTGACTCGGACGTAGGACGCATGATGATAGACCCTGTACACATAACTGTTCGACAGGACGCAGTACTCCCCAAACTCCCACAGTATCGGATATCGCCCGAAGGCGAGAAGGCGTTGGTAAAAATCATTCAGTCACTGGTAGATGCAGGAGTGGTAGAAGAAGTAGTTAGCAATGTTTGCAACAGCCCTATCCTACCCATTGTGAAGAAGCAGGGTGAGGGAGATGAAAAAGCGTACCGCTTCATCATCGACCTACGAGAAGTCAACAAAGTGGTTGTACCCCAGTACCCTGTAGTCTCAGACATCACCACCATTCTGACCCTGATTCCTTCCACTGCCACCACCTTCACGGTAATCGACCTCAAGAACGCATTCTTCTCCATCCCCATTCACTCGGACAGCCGCTACCTTTTCGGCTTCACTTTAAAATCCCGCTCATACAGATTTTGCAGAGCACCCCAGGGCTACACTGAAAGTCCAAGCATCTACAGCCAGGCCCTCAAGAGACAGCTGGATGCAGTCCAATTGCCGGATGGAGTGGTGTTGATACAGTACGTTGATGATATCCTTTTGGCGGCCGACACCACTCCACTTGCAGTCACAGCCACCATCCTGTGGTAAATAAATAAATAATACCCCTCTTTTTGAATGCATAAATGAATAACAGATAGCTCAATAAAATAAGAGTCAAGATTCGAGGTAGTAGGAGTTTGCAGGTTTATTACAGCATAAAGGACAGGAACAGGACAACCTGCACAGGAATAGGATGGCAGCGCTGCCTGGGGCAGAATCGGGGTCGGCGCAACATTAAATAACAAGACATGATCATATATACTAAAACAGTTGCATTACAATACATATGATAGGCGGAGCAGTGGGTGTGGTCAATAGCAGTCGCGAAAGATAAGGGTGAAAGTAGGTGTAACAGAGGCGTATACATAGACATGTGATGCAAACGTAACAGAATATGTCATGAATGGGGCGGAGACATGGAGGGGGCTACCTAAGGAGCCGGGACCTCTGACCTAATGGTGCGCGCAAACTGGCGATGACGTGTTACTAGGAGAAGCTGGGGGCTTCGAACTCTGTGCTAGGAGCAGAGACTGAAGTCTGGAGAGTCAGGGCGACATGTACCTAAGCAGTATCTAGTATCTGATGTTTAGAGAACATGTTGATATGAACTAAGAGTCAGGAGGGGAGAGGCTAACGGACTCTAAGACTGGAGCATGCATTATTCTATATGTAGTGCGTGATGAAGTATATTAAATGACCATTAAAATGCAGTATTTCTCTAACGTGGAGACGTAAAGGCTAGACAATGACGGAAACTATTGATGCAGTTCAGTAGCTTTAGGAATGCAGAGAAGGAGGACTGAACTGATAACTGGAATCATAACATACTCTTGGCAGACTCAGAGGCAGAGCCAGGGTGAGCCGGGCACTGCGAGGCAGGAAGTAAGTGAAGGGTCGAGGATACAGGTGGGGGCTGTATCGCTCCTCAGCGAGGCTTCAGGAGACAGGAGACAGGAGCTGAATCTGGTGTCCAGGCCCTTCTGAGGCCTAGAAACGGGGACTTTACAATGGAATAACGTGCACACTGAGAAACGTGGCAACGTAACTTCACATGGGCCTGATATTCGTAGTATTCACGAGAACTGGAAACTGGCATACTAGAGGTGGACACAACTGTAATTGCGTCTTTAATCGAACATAGGGAATACATATGCATATTAATCATGCACAGATAACATATGATGGATGACGCGTAGGGACACAGAACATGACAAAATTTACTTTTCCACATTCCCTCCTTGTCACTACGTTTCCATCAGGAAACATCAATATTCATGATACCATCTATCATTTCATACAGTATTATTTGCTCGTCTCGAATTATCCTGGAACGGGATTTAGAACGGGGCTTGGGACTAGGAATACAAGAGGTAGCACAAATGCCGCAAATCGCAGGGCCACATTGTATACAGAGGCAGCAGCTGAATATGATCGCTACTGCAATACCTAGAAAGGACAAGACTTTCCATCCCCAGGCGGAAATTATATTCCAGAACCAACCGGACCATGTCCAGGTGCCTGGATCTTGGTGTAACAGATGGGCAATTTTATGGAGTCTGGTTATAGCTGAATAAACAGACGGCGCGTTATTTGGAATGAAAATGCAGCAACTAGATCCGATGACTCTACAGGCCCCGCCCCTATCGGCCAATATGACGTCAAGGACGAGACGATTCTGTAAAACGACAAATCTCATAGCAGATTGCTCTTCGGTTAAGTTACCTAGAGCAGAGGCAGTCTCATTGACTACAGCTTCAAGGGTTCTGGTTAACCTACGGATTAGCTTACTGTTCTGGATAGGTCCTATAAAGAAGAAGAAACCTCTATTGAAATCTGTATACTGTTCTAGAGCAGTTTCAGTATAATCGACAATGGGGGACTCGATCTCCCTTTTATGTCCAATGTGTACTAGATGTGTATTTCTATGATAATCAGATGGGGCTAGGAAAACTGGTGGCAGTAGGAAGGCAATGTAACAGGTTCCCTCCCAATCGAGGGGCAGACGAACATATGCAGTTTGACCACAAATAAAATAAGAATGGCGTGAAGCTTTGAAAATAGATTTCCCACTGTCACTATATTTGACAATAGTAGTACAATCGCTATGTCCTACATGTACGGAACCATTATTTCGGACACATAATTCGCCTTTGACTGGTAGTACTGAAATAGCAGGTAAGTCTGGAGTGGAATCAGACTGAACATTTAGGATCATAAAATTCGAAGAATAATTACCTAAATTGTAAACTTCGTTTTCTAGATCTAACCCTGTTCTGTGGGGAAGACCTTGCTTGTCTGGAAAACATGTACTGTTAAGAAAAGACATATCTGTTGAGGATGACGTTAACGTGGACCATGCTCCACACGAACCATTATGTGAAAATGGATAAGGAAAGAGTGGCAGAACTCCCTTCGGTGTCTGGAAAGGGGGAAGTCGACCACACACCCAACAATTAGTGGCATTGCTGGTCTGGTGTGAATAATGTAACATGCGGATGAAAGAGTTATTACGCATAGCGAGGCGGTAAGAGAGTTCATGAGGAGGTAGATCACTAAACGTGTGCTCTACTGTAGCATTGGAAGACTTATTTACATGAGAAACTGGAAAATACAGGTAAAATGCATAACTGGTGCAGGAAATCATAATACTGAGAAATAATATGAAACATAGAAAAACAATTGAGTTTTGACTAACTCTCTCACTATGGGGGTCTATTTTATACATGTCAGAAACAGTCTAACCGTTTCACCTAGGGGAGGACTTAGACAATCAAACTGGCTGACTTATTTTACTAGACCTTAACTTGAGTTTATATTCCTGTTGCGGAGTTTTCTCTAACAGGGAAGGGTTCGTAGCAATGTCTTTTGCGGGACAGTCCTTAAGAATAGTACTTTGGCAGTCCTTTGAATCCTGGGAAATGTTCTTTAAGACTGGCTTCAATCCATAAAACTTCTTTATATGCGAAAGATGCACCCAGCCTTTGCGTCCGTCCAACTTCACGGCTGTACGGGTGGCGAGGAGGACCTGTCGGGGCTCCTTCCAGCGAGGCTCCAGTGGACTTGAGCGGTCGAAATTACGCACTAGGACCATGGATCCTGGAACGATTTCATGCGGTGCCACCTCGGTATTGTCTGGAAATGCGGCGGCAACCTGTGAACGACAAGAGTTGAGGGCAGACATCAAGGAAGCTAGGTAATCTGTCAGCATATTACTTGAAACATCGGTAATACTTCGGGGTCTAGGTGTACCCCACATGTTAGGGGGGCGGCCGAATACGACCTCATACGGGGACAGACCTGATCTGGAATGTGCGACCATGCGCATGTAGAACAGAGCAACTGGCAGAGCTACTAGCCAGTCTACACCTTTCTCTTGACAAACTTTTGCGATACGGATTTTCAAAGTCTGGTTATGTCTCTCTACGAGACCGGCTGCTTCAGGATGGCGTACACAATGGAACTTCCACTGGTACCCTAACAAAAGGGACACAACTGCTTGGCAGTGGTCGCGGCTGTGTAATCTGGGACTGGATATGCTTCTGTCCACCTGGACAAAGCGCATACAACTACAAGGACATACTTGAAACCTCGACATCGCTCCATCTGAATGTAATCCATCTGGAGGACTTCAAAAGGGTGGTCAGGGGGCTGGAATCCACCTTGTTCCACCGGGACACTTTTACCTGGATTAAACTGGCAACATATCATACAGGTACGGACTTTCTGCTTGGCTGCAGCTCGTAAATGCTTGTTGAACCAAATGTTCTGGATACTATCTAACATAGCTTTTTCTCCTAAATGTGCTGGACTATGTGCGGTATTAATAATGACTTGAACCATAGAGTCGGGGAGAAACCATGTGGCTCTACCCTTTGTTACCCATCCCTGACCTGTCTGGACCCCTCCTTGTTCAGACCATTTCTTGATTTCATCGGGAGTAGCATGTAACTGGATATCTATGACATCTTGAGTAGGGTCTTTAACTGTCATACATGTAGTCGGATCTGGAGTGTGTGTCGGTGTCTTATTTACTGGAATGTCTGGTGTCTGAGCTGTAAGCTTGGCTGTGCGATCTGCTAGATCATTACCCTGGGAAATAATGTCAGTAACTTTCGTATGTGCTTTGCACTTCATGATAGCGATAGATGTCGGTAAATGTATGGCATCTAACAGAGCCTGAATAAGGAGACCATGCTGAATCTTGGTTCCATGAGAAGTCATGAAACCTCGCTCTTGCCAGAGCACTCCGAAGTTGTGTACAACTCCAAATGCGTAACGTGAATCGGTGTAAATATTAACTTTCAAGTTCTTGGCGTGTATGCAGGCTTGTGTCAGAGCAACTAGCTCCGCTGCTTGAGCAGACAGGGTGTCAATGCGGTGTGTTTCAATAACTTCAGTGTCAGTAGTCACTGCATACGCGGCGACTAGTTCTCCTGTACTTGTTCTCATACATGAACCATCCACATAAAGTGTCAGGTCTGGATCTGGAAATGGAATATCTGTCAAATCTTGTCTTGGCTTGGTCATGATGTTAACTATTTCCACACAGTCGTGTGTGGCAGAATTCGAAGTAACTGATGGTAATAGTGTAGCAGGATTTAAAACGTTGCAGCGTCTGATTTCTATGTGTGGCTGGAACAGTGTCAGTTCATAACCTGTTAAACGTGCAATTGTCAAGTGCTGAGGTTGTGTTCGGTTTAAAAGAACTTCCACGGAGTGTGGAACCTGTACTGTCAGGGAGTGTCCTAATACTATGGAATCACTTTGTCTGATAGCTAGTGCTGTGGCTGCAACTGACTTGAGGCACGCAGGCAGAGCCTGGGCTACAGGATCTAATGTGCTCGAAAAATAAGCACAGGGCTTGTATTGTCCTGCTTGATCTTGTGTGAGGACAGATAATGCTGTACCTTCGCGTTCAGTGACGAAAAGTGTAAAAGACTTACTGTAGTTCGGTGTAGCTAGAACTGGAGCTTGACATAGGGCTTTCTTTAACTCATTGAAACTAAGTGTATGTTCAGATGTCCAAGGGAGGACAGTCGATACGGCTGCCTCCTGTGTCGTTAACTGTATCAGCGGTTTAGCTAGAAATGCATACTGAGGAATCCATTGTCTGCAATAAGAAGTAAGGCCGATAAAAGCACGTACCTCCTTCTGGGTCTTGGGCTGAGGAAGACTCGCTATTAACTGAATACGGTCTGGTGTCAACTGCCTACCCCTCTTGGACAGTAAGTGTCCTAAGTAGACCACTTGCTGGACACAGAATTGAAGCTTCGAAGGGGACACCTTGTGCCCCATCTCGGCTAGGAAATACAAGACTGTAAGGGATGCTCGCTCGCAAGCACATTCAGAACGGGCTGTGATCAGTAGATCATCGACATACTGGAGCAGGGCAGTGTCAGTTGGCATGTGAATGTTGTCTAGTTGTCTCTTGAGTGCTTGACTGTAAATACTAGGACTTTCTGTGAAACCTTGAGGAGCTCGTGTGAACATATAGCTCCTTCCATTTAAACAAAATCCGAAAAGGAACTGGCTGTCTGGATGAATGGGAACACTGAAAAATGCGTTCTTGAGGTCTATGACTGTAAAAAATGAGGCTTCGGAATCAATGGCTGTCAACAGGGAAGAGATATCTGGGACAACTGGATACTGCGGAATAATACATTTATTAAGTTCTCGGAGATCAATCACTAATCGATATACTGGAGGTGCATTCGGATCAGTACGTTTCATGACTGGAATGATCGGAGAATTGCATACATTGGAGTCAGTTTCTACAACTACTCCTTGAGCCTTGAGCTCGTCAATAATTTTGGATAAGGCTGCTACAGCCTCAGGTGGCAATCTGTACTGTCTGATTCGTGGTAACACTACACCTGGCTTGAGAGTCACACGATGGGGTGTGATTTGCATAAAGCCGACATCAGTTGGACCTTGCGCCCATAGATGCTGCGGAACATTAGACAATCTGGGATCAAAATCTCGTAATACATAGTGACCCTTGAAGTCACGTAGGAACAATCGTATTCCCTCTGGGGAACAGCATATAACTGCACCTAATTCTTTCAGTGTTTTAATGCCTAACAGATTTTCTGGACATGACTTAGTAAGTAACAGATCAGTAGTGCGGGACAATGGACCTACTTCTAGAGTAACTGGCTTTGATATCTCATTTACGATAGGTTTTCCTGAAAATCCAAGGGAAACATTTCTAGAGCCTGAGAGCGGAGCCCCTGGAACTTCGGCGTGACTGATGGTGGTCCTACTTGCCCCTGTATCAATCAAAAACTTTCTGTCTTTCCCTAATACTTGACTGTGAACATAGGGACCTTCTTGATCTACAGGTATCTCGATGAGAGGCAAGCCTACCTCCCTCTCTAGGCTGTTTCATGAATATGGCTGATACTCTGGATACTCAGACTGTGCATACTGGTACATCTGCTGTGTAACATGCTGCGTTGCAGCGATAGGCTGCGGTGCTGTAACTGTCTGTGGTGCATTCTGTGGCTGAGGAGTCTGTGAAACTTGTTCTTGTCTCGGCGGACGTGGTCTTTCTTTAGTCTTACCGGTAGCTATGTTGTGTTTCAGAACTGCACACTCGTTTATAAAATGACCTGGCTGTTTACAATAATTGCAGTTTCCTTTAACGGGAGCTGCAGGATGACTGGCTTGATTCGGACCCCTCTTCTGACTGTCTTGAGGAACGGATTGTGCAACTAGTACTTTCATTTTCGTGTCTTTCATACGTTTCCTTTCGTGTTCTTGTTCTTCTCTGATTCTATTCTGGTGATATTGAAGCATCTGTAACATTTGGGACGGGGTATTAGCTTGCCAGGTACTTTCGACTTTCAAAACTCGGTTTTTAATTTGCGGACTTGAATTCTCGACTAATTTAGTAACAAAAAGATGAGGGTATGACTCACTACTTGTCTTGAGGCCACTGTTTATGGTAAAACATTTCTCAAATCTGGAATAATAATCACTAATATCTTCGTCTTGTTTCTGTTTACAGGCTGAGATTGCATCCCAGTCTTCCTTTCTAGTTGTCAATAATCTGGGTAAAACTTGTATTAACAATTCTGGTAATTCTTTACATTTATCTCCAAGACCGGTACCTGGTACTCGTGCCTTGTCTTCAGCTTCTAGAACTGCCCAATCGATCTTTTTCTCTCCCACCTCCCATTCTTTTTCCTTGAGTTTCTCATATACCCCTGCGGGCAACAAGACTTTTAACATTTTAATGATATCTGGATACGTGTATTCTCCCATACGGAGCATGTCTTTTAATTCTCGGTGGAACCCTGCTGGATCTTTATCATGACAGGGAATTAATTTTTTCATCTCTAAGAGTTCTATCTTTGTGATCGGGGTGTAAACAAACACTCGTTGCATTTCACCACCGTCTGTCTTAACTGGATGTACTTCTCTTAACGGATTCTGTCTGTCTATGTAAAAGGGTTTACTTTCTGGGGGTGAGACATGAATAAAATGCGGGTTCAAAAACGTTCTATATTTGTGGCGCTGTTCTAGAATGACACTAATTAAATCGGTACCTAAACCTTTCCATTTATACTGAAGTAACTCGTTCAGGACATCGTGTAACGGACCTGGATCAGAATGTTGACCCTCATACAATGTAATGAGGTGCTGGATCATATACATACCCGCCAGTCGCTGCTCGGCTGGGGGCATTTTCAGAAACATTTGTGCCACTATTTCGTCTGGAAAAGTGGTAGAATCAATAATCCATCGGACTGCTGATCGGACCAGTTCTTGTTCATGCATAGTACTTAACTCACTATAACCGATTCGTGATTTCAGAATGTGATCGGTAGCTTGAAATACTTGTTCTAGAGAACCTTGTTCTGGTGCTGGATGGTGAAAAATTGACTTGTGTTCTAGGCGCAAATGGCGATCTGGAAATCTAGATTTTCCTACATACGCTATTCTGTCGGGATTCTCGTCCTCTACCTCTTCAGTATCAGAGTTACTTTCTTTCTCGCTTACTTGTGCTGCTTTACGTTGTTCGTGTATCCTTATTATTTCTTTACGAATCTTCTTATACATACTCTCTATACTACTGATGGTTCTGTGCTTACCCTCGGCTATATTATCACTCCACTTTGTCAGGGTTCTCATTTCGGCTTGATCTTTGGTCGGATAATCTTGTTCTCGTATTAGACAATTAATCAGAAACTTTAATAGCATGAGCTGGACTTCAGCTTTTCTTTGGCACATGACATCACTAATACTTTCTGGATCATTCCCGGTACGGATGAAACGATATATTCTGTCTAGATCTTCTTTCATATCTGGTAGGGTGACTAGATACTCGGTCACCTTTCTTACGCGTAATGAATATAAAACCATACTATCCTCGCCTGGGACTGGATCATAGCCACATTCATTAAGGGCTTTTCTTATTTCTGCAACAGACTGATGCCTGGGCGTACGCTGTGATGCTTGTGCATGTAATTCGGCTAACGTTAAACGCTTGTGTGGCGGCGGGGTTTGAGGAGTACCTCCCCCTGCGGCCCCTAAACTAGAGTCGTCTACTGATGCTCTTCGTCCTGGCAGAGTGGGAAATGGAAATGCAGGCTGGACTTGTATGGCGGGCTGGACCGGGGGTACCGTAACAGGTACTCCGGTGTCTGGAGGAGCGGGAAGTGCCTGATTTACAGGGACTGGCGGAGCAGGATTTGCATATTCTGGGACTGTGTCGTCCAAATAGGACGAAATGAAAATATCAGCTGCGGTCGGTTTGTGACGTAGCTTGGTCGGAACTAATGGTGGCGGGAAATTACTGGATGCCTCCGGGGTCGCTTTTGGCAAGCCCTCGGCAAGAAGAGGATACATACCCTTAATAAGAGCATGCCTCTGTCTGTCTGACTGTTCAGTTTTAACTCGTTCACCAATCTCGATTAGTTCCCTTTCCTGGGCTCGTTCCAAGGATTCTCTACTTAATTCTGACTTTCTGATTTCTTTTTCGGTTCTTCTATGAGATTCTTTGCGCCATAACTCGATGGCATCTTTCTGTGACTGTCTGGCTTTCTTTTTCCATAATGCTTCTTCTACTCTCATGATGCACTCGGCATCCCATGTACCCGATACGGGCCATCTATACTTTTCTTCTAACTGTTTGGTATACTCTACCCATAAATCTAGATATAGTATGGCACTTATGCCATGCTTCTGATACATAAAATGACCTGGACTGTCCCTAGGAGGGACAGGAACTGCTGCTTCTAGCAGACTTTTTCTGGTTTTTAACTGACTCAGTTTTGAAAAGAGTGGCATGACTGAACTATAATCTGGACACAATACAATACACAATGAACACGAGAATCACTTCGCACTCATACCACGACATTAAAATACATGAATAACATTCAGAATAACAGTTCGAACAGAATACTACCTGGAATACGGAAAACAGAATACATGAATTTTCTCGAGAACAGAACTGACTGGAACAGAAACTAGATGCACTGCTGAAACAGTACGAAACTTACCGGTCTCATACAGAGACACGTCAGGACCCGCATCCACCGAAGTGGACACTTCGTTTGTGGGTCTGTGTACCACCAACCCACGGACCAGAGTCAATTAGATTGACCCTGTCTAGATACTACCCCAGCAACGGTACTCACCGGGCAGCAAGAACGGAAAGCCTCGGACTGGACTGGACTGCTTCGACGCCGGACGGACGAACTTCGGACTTCTGTTACGGGTGGGCCTCCGGATACCTCGGACCTTGGACTCTCGGCTTGGGCTCTGGTCGGGACTCGCCGCGTTCCTCCACCGCCTCGTCTGGATGCTGGACCGCCTCCTCCGTCTCCTCCGTGGGCCTGAGGGATACTTGAAGCAGAAATATCTGCACGTGCACGGTATGGTTCCGTCACGGCTGCAGAGGGTCAGGGGGCCGGCGTGGCTTCACCGGCGCGTGGGGAAAGGGCAAGTCCCTGTTCGGGCGCCATTATGTGGTAAATAAATAAATAATACCTCTCTTTTTGAATGCATAAATGAATAACAGATAGCTCAATAAAATAAGAGTCAAGATTCGAGGTAGTAGGAGTTTGCAGGTTTATTACAGCATAAAGGACAGGAACAGGACAACCTGCACAGGAATAGGATGGCAGCGCTTCCTGGGGCAGAATCGGGGTCGGCGCAACATTAAATAACAAGACATGATCATATATACTAAAACAGTTGCATTACAATACATATGATAGGCGGAGCAGTGGGTGTGGTCAATAGCAGTCGCGAAAGATAAGGGTGAAAGTAGGTGTAACAGAGGCGTATACATAGACATGTGATGCAAACGTAACAGAATATGTCATGAATGGGGCGGAGACATGGAGGGGGCTACCTAAGGAGCCGGGACCTCTGACCTAATGGTGCGCGCAAACTGGCGATGACGTGTTACTAGGAGAAGCTGGGGGCTTCGAACTCTGTGCTAGGAGCAGAGACTGAAGTCTGGAGAGTCAGGGCGACATGTACCTAAGCAGTATCTAGTATCTGATGTTTAGAGAACATGTTGATATGAACTAAGAGTCAGGAGGGGAGAGGCTAACGGACTCTAAGACTGGAGCATGCATTATTCTATATGTAGTGCGTGATGAAGTATATTAAATGACCATTAAAATGCAGTATTTCTCTAACGTGGAGACGTAAAGGCTAGACAATGACGGAAACTATTGATGCAGTTCAGTAGCTTTAGGAATGCAGAGAAGGAGGACTGAACTGATAACTGGAATCATAACATACTCTTGGCAGACTCAGAGGCAGAGCCAGGGTGAGCCGGGCACTGCGAGGCAGGAAGTAAGTGAAGGGTCGAGGATACAGGTGGGGGCTGTATCGCTCCTCAGCGAGGCTTCAGGAGACAGGAGACAGGAGCTGAATCTGGTGTCCAGGCCCTTCTGAGGCCTAGAAACGGGGACTTTACAATGGAATAACGTGCACACTGAGAAACGTGGCAACGTAACTTCACATGGGCCTGATATTCGTAGTATTCACGAGAACTGGAAACTGGCATACTGGAGGTGGACACAACTGTAATTGCGTCTTTAATCGAACATAGGGAATACATATGCATATTAATCATGCACAGATAACATATGATGGATGACGCGTAGGGACACAGAACATGACAAAATTTACTTTTCCACAATCCAACTCCTGCACTTCCTCGCGGAAAATGGCCACAAGGTCTCCAAGAAGAAGTTGCAATTCTGCCAACCTCAAGTCACTTACCTAGGCCACCTCTTGTCCAAAGACGGGAGAAAGCTTACACCCGATCGAATACAGGCTATTCTAGAGACCCCTATCCCTAAAACCCCGAAAGCAAGTCCGCTCTTTGGTAGGCCTCACCTCCTTCTGCAGACAATGGTTGCCAAATTTCAGCCTCATTGTGAAACCACTACTTTCCCTACTGGCTAAAGATGTCCCCTTCCCGCTCCCTTGGACCCCTGAATGTCAATCCTCCTTCAAGGAACTACGAGACGCCCTTTGTTCAGCGCCCGTCCTAGGAACCCCTGATTATACAAAGCCCTTCTCTCTCTACACTCACGAAAGGGAGGGATGCGCTTTGTCTGTCCTGACTCAGTCCATTGGCCCCAAACAACAACCATGTGCCTATTTCTCTGCCACTCTTGACCCTGTAGCAAGAGCTTTGCCTGCCTGCCTTCGAGCAGTAGCCGCTGCTGCTGTCTCTATCCGACAAAGTGAGGGAATCGTACTCTCGAATTCCCTCACGGTACTAGTGCCTCATGCTGTTGACACCCTCCTAAACCAGACCAAGACACAACACCTGACCAGCGCGCGACTGACTGGGTACGAACTGACACTGCTCGCACCTCACATCACGCTGAAACGATGCACCACACTGAACCCAGCCACCTTGCTGCCTCTGCCTGAAAACGATCCCGATGTGCCCCCAATACATGACTGTGTGACCCTCACGGACGTACAGACTAGGAGTAGAGTTGACCTCCGAGACACTGCCTTCCCAAACCCTGACGGAGAGCTATGGGTAGACGGCTCTTACATTAAACTCCCCGACGGCACCACCTCAGCTGCCTATGCAGTTACCACAGCCCGAACTGTAGTTGAAACCGCCCGCATCACGCAACGATCCGCGCAGGCGGCAGAACTGATTGCCCTCACACGAGCATGTATCCTAGCAAAGGAGACGACAGCAAACATTTACACGGACAGCCAGTATGCCTTCGGGGTGGTTCATCATTTTGGGCTCTTATGGAAGGAGAGGGGATTTCTGACAAATCATGGCACGCCCATCCTGCACGGAGATCTAGTCTCCGCTCTGACTGAAGCGGTTCTCCTCCCCAAACGACTTGCCGTAATCAAATGCAATACACACAAAAAGGTGACAGACATCATTGGACAGGGAAATGCACTGGCCGACATCACTGCCCAGACCACAGCCGAGAACAGGACGACGACTCGCATGTACGTGACTAGGTCACAAGCAGAAAAATGGACGGACGCTAGGGAAACTATTAGGGACATCCAAATGGCCAGCTCACCACACGAATTGACTGAATGGGCACGGGTGGGATTAAAGGATGATGAAGGCTGCTGGCGGACAAAAGACACGAACAAATGGTTGCTACCCAACTCGTACCTGATCCCCATACTGACGATGGCCCATTCCCCTGCACACATAGGATCTGCCCCTATGGCCGAACTTGTCTCCCGAGTTTGGCATAACGATAGAATTACAGACTCAGCCAAACGATTAGTCCAGCAATGTCTAGTCTGCCTGCAACACAACCCTGGGAAAGGAACTGTCGTACCCCGGGGAGGGTTTGGGGTCCCCAACCATCCATTTGAAGTCCTACAGATGGACTATATCCAGTTAGAGAGATGTCAAGGACTGAAGTATGTACTTGTTGTTGTGTGCGCTTTTAGCAAATGGGTGGAAGCCTACCCGACGCGTGACAACACTGCTATTGCCACTGCAAAAGTACTACTGAAAGAGTTCTTCCCTCGCTACGGCCTTTGCCGTATTTTATGGAGTGACAATGGCCCCCATTTTGTAGCCGAGGTTATCCAGCTCATCCTGAAAGGACTGGGGGTACGACAGAAATTCCACGCAGTTTTTCACCCCCAATCTGCTGGACTGGTCGAGCAGCACAATGCCACATTGAAACTAAAACTGGCGAAAATAGTGGCTACCACAGGACTAAAATGGCCAGACGCTCTCCCCCTAGCATTGCTGTCAATGCGTTCCACCCCCACCAAACACCACTTGACCCCTTACGAGGTCGTTTTCGGCCGGCCCATGAGTATCTGGTCCGCACCCAAACCGACATCTATTCACGACGTCCCGGACGTCCTAATGTCTGACTACCTGTATAACCTAACTAAAACACTGTCTGTTATTCATCATCAGGTGCTGCAGGCCATCCCCGATGCTTCCAGGGGCCCCGGACATACCATCCAGCCTGGAGATTTCGTCCTGATTCGGAACTTCCAGCGGGAGAAGAGTCTGGAACCCCGCTGGACGGGCCCCTGGCAAGTCTTGATCACCACCCGAACAGCTCTTCGAGTGGAGGGGAAGCGAAATTGGCTGCATGCACATCATTGCAAGAAAATCTCTCCGGCCCTGACGTCGACCGAAGACGTGAGCACCCAGGAAGAGCTCCTGAACAAAGACCGACCATCCCTGAGCTGCTACCCTGAAACAGAGACACTCGAATTGGCGAAATTCCCTGATCCCACTGTGCCATCCAGAGAAGGGTATAACCTGCGACGAAAGGAGGGAGCTTCGGTTAAGTAGACCACTGACTAAGTTATCATTCTCAGAGCGGCGGCCTAACACTACAAAGGCTGCCAGGAGAGAAACCAAACGAAGTCTGTGGTTCTGCCCACTACTGAGCACCTTGAAGATGATGGAAGCGCCCGATACGAAGATGATGGAAGCAACCGGACATCCGAAGACCCGCTACAGGAACCCGAAAACTGACAGTTTGCACAGCTCAAAGACTATTGCTCTTCTTATCACTCTTCTCTTTTGCCTCCTCCTCATGACTACCTTCTGGATCGTGGAAGAGAACGCACCGGCTCATAAGACATTTCTAACGACTGCACAGCCTACCACCATGAAAGAACACTACCTGGTCTCTCTTTCACCTCAAATCCAAGAAAGGCGTAAGGAGTTCTGGAACAACGCCTTTGTACAGTTGCTGCACCAACACAACCTTGCTGCAAATGCCGCGAATTGCTGGATCTGTGGGTTGATACCACATGCCACCGGACATTCCATCCCCTTCATCCCTTCACCTTTCTCTGTTCATGGCTCCTGCCTTGCCTGGCTGATCCTCTTGCAAGAGAGCTACAGAGACAATGCCACTTCCAGCGAAACTATGTCACACTTTTATCATGGAGTCTGGCTGAACAAAACCGGGAGAGCTGCTGCTCCTTTTTGCCCTCTATCCTCCAATGCCTCTGTTCACATGGACATCCCCGCTAAAGAAATGGTGGAGATGCAAATATTCAACAATCCAGCCAGACCCACCTTCTCCTACCTCCGGAAACGAACAGCTGCCACCCTGACTGTGGCCCTATCTGTCGTCAATGTCTCGGGCCTCGTATGCATCACAGGCCATGGGACACAAATGGTGGGCCACAGCACTTGCCGCATCACCAGAACTTTGTACTCAACCGACCCACCCTCTTTTGTCACCTCTCCAAACATGCACTTCGTCTGTGGTACAAAAGCCTACACCTGGCTCCCAAAGGGCTGGGGAGGTACCTGCTACATAGCCTTCATCCTTCCTCCAACCTATGTGGCTCCGGCAAACCATCACCGACAGAGACGAGCAAAGGACATCGAGCAGGCCGACTCCACTGGAGCACAATTCTTGGATGCAATGAAAGGACTTGTTCCACTTTGGGGTCCGATGGCGAACAGTCGTGCCATTCGACATTTATCCCAGGCAGTCGAGACAACGATGAACATTACAGCTGGTATCCTCACAAACAATACAGCCGAGCTTCAGGCGGTCCGTCTGGTGGCTCTTCAAAACCGCCTTGTTCTAGATGTGGTTCTGGCGGACCGTGGAGGAGCATGTCTTATCATCGGGTCCAGCTGTTGTACCTACATACCAGACAATTCACCCTCCGTTTACAAGGCCATCGAACACCTCCACAGACTCTCCTCAGAAGTTCATCAGGAACAAGAAGGATGGTCGCTCGGGAGTTGGTTCTGGAGTGCTGTAAAAGACTGGGGATAGAGGTTGCTCATGATTGTACTGATACCAATCGTCGTAATATGCGGACTCTGCCTGGGTATTCAATGCTTGCCACCTCTGTGTTCACTATTTGCTAACTGTGTTTGCCCTAAGACTCCGAACTTTGAAGCTGAACGCATGAAAGCTTTGTATGATGTAGAAATCCGTAATATGATGGGGATAGACATAAATTGACAAGCTGGCTAGGTATGTTGAAAAGGGAGGACTGTTAAAATCTAGATTGCGACGTAAACATTATCGGCGCCATCTTGTCCCCTTTTAGCTCAAATGTGCGCGTAAGTAGCAGCCATTTTGAACGCCATGGCCTCTCTGCCCACTGCCGATAGCCAGCGCGTCTCTCTCTCTCCCTCTCTGACCCCGCCAGCATCCCCCGCGAGCTGACAGCCCACGTTCTCACATGCTTGGGCCATAAACCACCCCTTCAGCGCGGCCCTGCCTCGGAGCCACATCCCGTACCTGACTAACACCTCCCTCCGTCCCTTTAATGATCACGCATCCTTTGATGAACCCCCTTCCTCTGTGCCCGATTGTCCCGCCCGATCCCAGGCCATCACCTAGCCCTGCAGATACAGTTTATTGCCCCTTACAGTAGGAAGCTGTCCCTCTTCAAAGAATCTATGACTGATAAAAGCCCCCACCCCATGAGATCCGATCAGCCGCACACATTCCGGGAGCCGGCGGGATATCCAGCTGCGCGATAGTCATCACCCACTGAGATCGGGGTGGGGACTTTTACTGTAAATATGTGTGGGAACGGGTTTGGAGCGGAGATTCCGAGGATGCCTTTCCGTACATCAAAGTATTGACAAGAATGTGTTTTATGTAATAAAGCAAGAAACTTGTGTATAAGAGGCTAGGCCTCAAGGATGCGTTTAGAGCACCTCGAGAAGATACCCTGTTGTCTGATTTGACGTGTTCTGCTCCGTCGGAATAAACTCCTGTTTCCTGCCTTCTGTCTCCAGCGCCTGCCTCTTTGTTTGGTAATCTCGAATGGTATGAGAGGCGGCTAACGCCGGGCAAATACTGAAGGGTTCTTGGTCGAATTCGGCCCTACCTTTCTACACGACGACATCATAGCTGCCCTGGACCGTCTAGGCAGCTCGGTCCCCGCCTTCCTGACAGAGTTGGACTCGTTTGGCGCTGTCTCTGGGTTCAAAATCAACAGAGGGAAATTCCTCATTCTGCCTCTGGGCAGCAATGCCCAGACACAAGCATCTCCACCTGTTTATGGGGGAGGATTATCATCGACCTCACGCCTTCCATACTTGGGTGTGACACTTACCGCGTCCACGGAGTCTACACTGACTCTCAATTACGCGACCCTTTCCTCCCAGATCCGGTCCGATCTCGCACGCTGGTCCAAGCAGCCCCTCTCCCTGCTGGGACGGGTTGCGGGGGTGAAAATGTCAGCCCTGCCTATCTTCCAGACCCTTCCGGTGCTCCCGCCGGCTGGCACAATCGTGACATAACAGGCTGCTTTCCACCACTTCATCTGGGAGGGCAAACAAGCCCTCCTAGACAAACGACTAGCATATAGGAGCGCGGACGAAGGGGGCCTCGGGATCTCCAACCTCTTCCAATATTTTCAGGCTGCACAGCTTCGATATCTGGTGGAGTGGTTCAGGCCAGAGTCCGAGAAACGCTGGTTGTTTCAGGACAGGAATATGGCCCGAACATCTCTCTGGAAAGTTCCGTTCCTGCCCAGACAGCACAGGCCGCGTTACCTCCTGCGGTCTCCCATTACTCGCACCGTTCTACAAGTCTGGAACGCGGTGGCAGTCAAAAGAGGGCTCACCACCTTCCCCTTTCCGCTTACTCCTGTCCTGGACAATCCAGACTTCCCGCCGGGCAATGCCCCTCATGGATTCCCGCAGTGGCGCAGCATCAGCCGCCTTTCCGCTGGCCACTTCTTCGATCTGCAGGGTTTCCTTACCCTACCGGATATCATCCGGGGTTATGATGTTGTCTCCCCCCATCTATTTCAGTACTTCCAGCTTAGACACTGGCTCACACATCCAGACGTGGTCACCCTGGTTGGCAGGCCCATGACGACCTTTGAGAAATGGCTTGTGACGAAGGAGACGGACAGACATCTTATCACTGAGATTTATAAGATGCTTACGCTCTCCGCCCCTTCGGGCAAGACGGCAGGTCAAAAACGGTGGGAGACAGAACTGGGGACGGCCCTATCACCCAAGGAATGGAGCTTTGTGTACTATTGAGCCTCACACACCACTCGAAACACCGCAGGTAGGGAGGCGGCAACGAAGTTAGCTATATACTGGCACCTTACCCCAGTCCGGCTAAACAAAGTAATCCCACGCGCAGCGCGCTATGATGGAGGGCTTGCGGAGAAAGAGGCACCTTAACTCACCTTCTCTGGGAGTGCCGAGAAGTCTAGGATTACTGGAAGGCAGTCCTAGATGATATTGATCTTACGTTTGGTACTGAAATTCCTAGATTCCCAGCTTATACCATTTTAGGCTTTACCTAACACACTCACCTTCCCCCTAAAATCTCCCAGAGGCCGCCTGATGGGGATCGCTATGCAAGCCGCAACACAACACATTTTGTCCCTCTGGGGTTCCAACACCAGGCCCACTCATACGGGTTGGTTGCATAAAATATGGTTAACCTTGGGAATGGAACGTATCCATGCCACGCTCACGCACTCCACGGCTGCCTACCAGAAGGTTTGGCTCCAACTGCTTTCCCTTCTATCCAAAGAATTCAACGAGGTCACATGCCCTAAATACCTTCGCATATTATGACTCACAGCAACAACACATGACCCCTAGAGCCCAGCTGGGTGATTGCACTATCTGCTATATGAATGTAGCTATGTTTGTTTCACTGGTTTGGCACACTGAGTGGGGTGGGAAGCGGGAGGGGGGTGGGGGTTTGGGTGGGAGTTTTGGTTCTGATTTTCACTTATGCAATTTCATCGCCTCGCTATAAGGGACATCTGCAACTCAAGCACCGAATCTTTGCCATGTCAAATACAATCGGCCATCTATTTGCTTTACGGACTCTGTGTACCTAACTGCCTTAGTGCCCTCTTTTGCCTGATGTGCCTCTTTCATGCTGTAATGTTTCTCGCTCCTTTTGAAAACAATAAAACAAATTTAACACAAAAAATGTATACGCAATTCTAGCTCTCTTATCGTTCCAGAGAAATTTAGACGTGAGGGAGGCAATCTCATGAAAAAAGGAAGAAGACAATTTTACAGGGAGCATAGAAGATACAAAGTTAATAATAGGAGTAATCATCATGTTTAAGGTTTGGAGACGACCCCACCAAGAAATATGTTTAGGGGACCAGGTATCCAAAAGATGACGTACTTTAATTAAAGTTTGGGCCTTGTTGTAAGACACCGTGTCATAAAGAGTGCTACAAAACCAAATCCCCAAATATTTAAGTTGTTTAAATTGCCATTTAAAACCAGCTGTACCCATGTGTGCTGGGAAATAATATGCATTTAGAGGGAACATTCCCATCTTATCTCTGTTAAGGGTATATCCAGAAACACTAGAAAAAAGAGTGATAGTATCTGTAACAGCGGGAATGGCTGAAACAATATCATCCGAAAAGATGAGAACATCGTCTGCATAAGCAGCTGCCTTTATGCAATGCGATCCGAAAGTAAACCCCTTAACATCTGGGTGAAGATCAATTAGTCTAAGGAGCGGATCAATAGATAATAAAAACAAAAGTGGAGACAAAGGACAACCTTGTCGAGTACCTTGGCACAAACTAAAAAAGTCAGACGTAGCCCCATTGACTCTAATATTTGCTCTAGTTTGGGAATATAAAGACATAACCATGTTAACAAAAGATTCGCCAAGATTATGTGCACGAAGAACAGCATGTAGAAAGGGCCATAAGACCTTATCAAAAGCCTTCTCGGCATCTAAGGCCAAAGCAGCTGCTGGAAGATTAGACCGTTTGGCTGTACCCAAGATATGGCAAAAGGTACGACTATTATCTCTAGCAAGTCTACCTTTGACAAAGCCCGTCTGCGATGGATGAACCAGAGTAGGGATAAAAGATTCCAGCCTCTTAGCGAGAATCTTGGCAAAAATCTTAGCTTCCATGTTAAGTAAAGAAATAGGGCGATAATTCTTAGGGTCTGAGAGATCTTTACCTTCCTTTGGGATCACCACAATAGTAGCATCTGCCGCGGTACCCAACACCAAACCTTCCCGAATAAAAGCATCAAAAACAGCCTTAAGGCGAGGAACCACAGAAGGAAGAAAGATTTTATAAAACATAATGGGGAATCTGTCCGGACCGGGAGCTTTACCCGATCGAGTGGCCTAAATGGCATGTATAATTTCCTCAGACGTAATCAAGCCCCCAATTTCTCACCATCCTCCGCTGAGACAGCCTGAAGAGCGATTGTATTAAAAAATTCTTGGCATTTCTCAAAAGACGACTGATTAGTGGGGGTATAGAGATTACTATAGAAGTAACGAAAAACTTCAAGAATCTCCTTAGTCTGAAATTTTTTAACACCAGAGCTATCATTAATAGAAGAGATTTGAGAAGACTTGAAGCTAGATTTCTGAAATTTTAACGTCGCTGCTAGAATTTTACCAGCACGATTTTCAATAGTAATCGTTTGGATTTCTGGGCCTGAACCCCAATGTGAGCTCTCTTGGTAACGACAGTATTATAAGAATATTTCAAGTTTTTAATGGTTTGCAATAAGTGTGTATCTTTAGAACGTCGAAAAAGAAGCTCATGTCATTTAATACTATCAGCTAAATCTGTAAGTTCTTTTCTTGATACCAGCACTTCTTTTCGCCATTATATTAATATTTTCCCTCTAAGCGTACATTTAAATGCATCCCATAGAACTATTGGCGATCTAACTGAGCCTTCATTATCAGAAAAGAAATTTTCAATTTCGTCATGCAGAGCCAAAACTTGAGAATCATCATGTAAAATTTCTGTATTTAGTTTCCAAGAGCGAGGTTGTGTTTTAGGAGCAAGACTTAAGAGAGAAAAGGAAACAGCCGCATGATCTGAAACAAGAATAGGATGGATATGTGGAAAATATGAGGATTGCAGAAGAGACGAATGAACCAAAAGATATTCAATACGAGAAATGCTAGAATGAGGAGAGGAGAAGAAAGAAAAATCACTGCCTGTAGGATTATGAAGACCCCAAATATCTTGAAGATTAGCAGAGGAGCAAATGTTTAACAATTGTGTGTGAGCTCTGGAAGAACGGAAGGAGAAAGCAGAATTCCTATCCAACAAGGGGTCTATTGGTAAATTAAAATCACCACCCACTATTAGATTTCCTTTATGAGGCTTGTGTTCTAATTTTTTCATGACCTCCCGCCAAAATGAAGGATCATCACTATTTGGAGCATAAATATTCAAGACATAAAGATCAACAACACCATCAGAAAGTCTAGATAACAGCCAATGACCCTCAGAATCATGCTCCGCAGAGACCACTGAGAGACCAGAAGTTTTAGAGATGAGTCTTATCACACCATTTTTTTTGCCCAGGGCGTCAGAGCACACAACATCAAGGACCCACTCTTTCCTCAACAACAGAGCCTCCTTATAAGATACTTTCGTTTCCTGTAGAAGTACCAAAGCCGAGGATAAAGATTTACAATAATCCAAAATGTTAGCCCTCTTCATCGCATGATTCAGACCCCTAACATTAAGGGAGACAACATTCAAACCAGGCATAATCCTACATCAAAAAGAAATCCGAACAACAATGGTGATAAAGGAAACAATACAAAAACCAAGGCAACCATCCAAGGACCACACTAAACACCTCAAAAGAGGAGCACCAACAGAAGATCCAGGGAAAGCACAAGAAAGAGAGAAAAGAAAGAGTAGAAGAAAAGAAGAGGAAAGAGAAAAGCAAAAGAAGGAATAGAGAGACAAAATGAAAGAGACCCACCAGGGGAGGTCTATAAAGGACCAGATTCATACCAGGGGGGACATGGAGGGGCAAGCAAGGGGACATACATACATAGTAATCAAGCCAACGATCCCATATTAGAAAATACGACAGATACAAGGCGTAAAAAGTGATAAAAAATAGGTGCCAATAAGCATTGTAATTCATACTTAAGAGAAAACTATAAGAGAGAGCATAAACTAATCAAACAGGCTATAACAGATAAAAGAAGATCTCAAACATCCATCAGTCAGGTAGAAAGAAGAAAAATAAACCACAATATATATAGTATAATAGAAGCATCATGAATAAATACTAACAAGAAATAGCAATAAGTATTAGTTCATCACAAAGAATAAAATCTACAACTATATATGCATTATATAAGTAAGAACCGTATTCTAATCATTCATAATAAATATTAAGAATTGATGGTATGAGCAGAGTAAATGCATAGAAACTTAAACACCATATCTCAGGTCTAAAAAACAACTTCATATAACTCATTACAATGTCAAGAATAGAAGAACCAATTAATGAGCATCAATAAGCAAGGAAAATATAAAACATAGCAACATTCAGTGAGATGAAATAAGTTAAACATATTAATATATAAGAAACAAAATTAAAAAAGGAACACAGCTAATAGAGCATGAATATATATAAAAATCACAACCAATAAAATCAAACACAAACAATCGGAAAAAACTGATTATGTATATAAAACACAACAATTATGCACAAAAGAAAGGAAGGAAAAAATACAAATATAGAGCAAGACAGAACACCAAATGAATAGAAAAGAAGAAGAAGCATTTTACACCTAAAAGAGAACAGCCACAGATAAACAGCCACCAGGAACCTAAATAATAAAAAGGAATAAACAAATATACTGAAAAACGACATCAAGCAAAACAAAAAGTAACTACTATTGACAATGAAATTTAATAACATAAAACCTGAAGTATGAGGATAAAAAAGGAAGATACATCCATATATAGAAAGGAAAATATAAAGGGCGGAAACATATCTGAAAGCCAGAAATAATAATCAAAATATATTAAATAGAATAGAGGAGGTAAGAAAACCAAGAGAAACAAATAAACGGAAGGAAAGAAATGAACCTCCACTGCAGCAAACAACATGTGAACTGGAAAGCTAGGAACACTATTTTTATAAACAGTAAGAGCAAAAACCTATCATATATAATTGAAAGCTATTACACAAGCTAAACACAAAGAGATAAAATGTCATAGAACCAAACAGAGATCAAGACCCAGAGGGACCAGGAGCCGGAGAAGAATCCATCTGATCTTCAGACTGATTATCTAGGAAGGAGGAAAGATCAGAAGGTTCACCAAAAATTCGAGACCGGCCCATAAAGGTGATACGAAATTTCGAAGGACCAGCAAAAGAAAAGGGGATATTCATGTCATAAAGACGTTTCCGTAAGTTAAGAAAACCCTTCCTTCGAATGACAGTGTCTCTGGCAAAGTCTTGCGAAATAGCAATCCGATGACCTTCCCAATCCACCGCCTTGATCTTCCTCATATGGGCCAGAATTTGCTCCGAATGTTGGTGACGCAGCGGTTTAAAAATTACCGCTCTTGGGTGTGGTGAAGACTTAGGTCGAAAAGTAAGTACACGATGAGCCCTTTCAATTTCAAAGTCTTTCTGAAATGAAATTTGTAAGGTAGAGGAAAGCGATTGGTATAGAAAGTCTATCATCGAGGAGGCTGTTTTTTCCGCATCTTCAAGTAGACCAAAAATACGCAGATTGCTTCTACGATTGCTATCCTCCTGTTCCGTGAGGTCCCTCCGCAATACCGCCATTGAACGTTCCATCTATTGAAGAGACTTAGAGTGCTGTTGCGCAGTGTCCTCCGCACCACTAATACGTGTTTCTGCATTTGTAACACGAATCGATAGTGCCTTAAAGTCATTCCAGATAGCTGCCACTTCAACTTGTAATAAATCAGTATTAGTCTTGGTAGAATGCGCAATATCATGGACATCATTTAAGCATGACAAAATGTTATCCAATATAGAATTAGTATCCTTCTGAGAAGACTCCGGGGAAGGAGAAGTTTGCTTGGACCTCTTCAGCGGTACAAAAGCACCTTTAGAGTCTTTAGCATTGGAAGAAGGACCCATGTTGTCAGTCATAAAGTATAACCACAAGCAAAGCCCAATACTCACAACCGGAATTCTGTGCGGAAAGAGTCAGTCCAAAGAGGGTCAAGAAATAACAGCAAAAATAAATAGTAACGCACACAGACACAATACAACCGGTATATGAACTGTGGTAGGCAGGCAATGTCCATAGATGTAATATTAGAGCAAAAAGTGGCGGACATTTATGAATAGGAGAATGAAAGCCACATTAAATGCTGTAGTGTGAGAAGTTGGCCTGATGTATGATGTTCACTATTCTAGTGAGCACCTTATATCAGTCCAAACAACCCTTATGGTGAGTGGTTGTAAGTCAACCTTATAGACAAGCTATCCTAGGGGTAGCATGGACCTAAGCAGTCTTGGCTTAACTCAAGAGGGCAGCTGTTTTACCATATGCAATCCTTTTAATACCAAATGAAAGGATACCACACAAGTTATATATTATAAAAATATATGTATTTATTACTAGAATAAATCCTTTGTACTCTTTATGAGGAGAGAGGCACAAGCATTTAAACAAAAGCACAGTTAAACATACAAAAGTTGCACAATTATGGATAGGCCCGGTGGCCACTTAAACCATATACTAAAATAGTGGTATAAGAACCACGCCACGAACAATGGTAAGGCCTAGGGCCTTGAGAATCGCTGGGACTACACTGGACTAACAGAAGTTAGGACTGGGGCGGCCCACAGGATACGGGTGCAGTGTCTAAAGCACACGCGTGCACCAATGCAAAGTCAATCGCGCGTAAAAGTTACAAAGTTACTGTTTTATGAGTCTTCCGACTGGACTAGAACTTAGCCACTTAAAACTAGGACACTAGAGATGTAAACCACTACAGGAGCACCGGAGTACTCTCGTTACCTCACCCACAGGAAGCTGGTGCATAGGTGTCAAAGTGCGTCGGGTTTCGTCGTGGAGTTCTATGGAGCCTGGAGGTGAAGATGCTGCAGGCGGCCAGGAGAGAAGAGTCCAGTTGGATCCAAGGGTGGATCGAAGATGTAGAGTACCTGAAAGCAGAGGGGACAGAGTCTGGGTCACTAGCCAGTGACCAAGAAGGAACCAGGAAGGAACCAGGCGATGTCGGGCGCAATCAGGTAGTTGTCGTGAAGCTTGTCTCCACTGCCACGTGGACCCGGGGGCATCGACGATGACCAGGAGTTGAACACGGACTGTCCCACGAAGGCTCTCGCTGTCGGCGGTGTTGGTTTCCGGATTGGAGTCAACAGGCCTTGGCAAATGCAACCCACGCAGGAATCAAAGATGGCTTCTGGATAAGACCGGCCTTTTCAGAGGATCAAGGGCCAGTCTGGAGCAACCAGACTAATGGTGTAAATTTGAAAGTTTGTCGTCACAGAGGCCACTAGCCAACGGGAAAGTGACCGGACAGATGCGTCAAGCAGGAAAATGCAAAAGGGCTCCACGCAGCACTCGATGAGTGTGGAGAAGTGATCTTTGGTGCAAAAGCTGCTCGGGGCTGGGGCTTCTCAGTCCCCAATGCACAGCTTCGAGGGTGCCTCGGGAGCTGCACGAAAAGCACTTTGCAGGCTTTCCAAGATAGCCGGTCCCACGTCTCACGTCACCTCCACGGGTCTCAGCTTTGCTGTGGCTGTGAATCGGGCTGTTGGATGTCTGGGAATCTGGTTCTTGTCGCTCTCTGTCGCTCGAGCTCCGGCGGGAGCTGCAACAAAGCAAACCGTTGGGCGCTTGATGGTGCCTGCTTGCACAGGGTGGTCACTCCTTGACCACAAGGGAGATTCTTCAGTCTTCTACGTCGAGTAGGATGTCGAAGGGTCCAGAGTTATGTATCAAAGTTTCAGTCAGGATTATCTAAAGTCTATGGACACAGCTCCTACCTTTATTCCAAATCAAGGGGCTGGATTACCTGCTAGGTCCCTCCTATGGGTGGGACTCACGAAGGGGGTGGTTACACCCCTTTCCCTTTGTCCAGTTTTGCGCCAGAGCTGGGGCTGGAGTGCCCCAGGACCGGTTTGAACTGGGCTATGCATGGGACACCTTGTGTGCCCCAGGCAGCGTCTAGTTTCACTCGCCCTCCCTGCCTCAATCCACTATCTCCTGTCTGGGGTGGTGTAACACCTCCCTGTGACAGGAAACCTTTTGTCCAGGCCTCCCCTGCCGGAGTTTTGGTCAGCAGCAGGAGGCCAGACTCGTGTCTGTGGCAGCATCATCCATTTTGTGATGCTGGGGCTCTGGTTAGTTATAACCGCGTTTACTGTTACCCACATGTCTTATCCCTCTAGAAGGGTGGAATGCTACCCCCGTCACCAGAACTGGCGAGGGGGTAGTATTCCAAAGCGTATGACACCTTACACTACATGTTTTGATAAAGCCAAACCAAAGTTAGCAATAACCGCGAGGATTATAATGCACTTAAGAGTATATGGTATGGCAATATCCCAGAACAGCTATAAGGACATGGTTGCGAAAGCTGCAGACAGGCTCAGCTCATGCTAGAGCACCATCTCACATAAAACCAAGCACTCTGCCTCCAGGATTGTTAAGGCCTGCCATAGGAGTGACTTATAGGTGTATATGTGTCCAGATATAGGTTTAGACATAGGTATACTATATCCAAGCAAGGGGTGATTACACGACCTTGCACCAGCTGAGTGTTCAGCTAGTTGTGTCAGTTTGGATGGCCAGCCAGGGGTGGCAAAAGATATGCTGCAGCCCCTGGTAGGCCTTGGATGCACCTATGCCCTGGGTACCTATAGTACACTGTACAGGGGCTCATAAGGTGACCCAAAATCCAATTAGGTACGTACCTAGGGTACATGGAGTCCATTTTACAGAGAGAGCAGATAGCCTGGGGCCCTGATTAGCAGGGTCCCAGGCCAACTAAGTTGAAAACCAGCTAAGCACAAGGCAAAAAATCTGGGGTAACCATAGTCAGATATCCATCCTCCTACATACCCCCCCCCCCAAACGAAAGGAGATAAGGCTATCCTTGACCAGGTAAGCCTATATTGCCTGAGTGGCTATATAAGGAGGAACCTGCACTGGCATGCTTACCCCGTATCTCATGGTCCACTAAGCAATCCCTCACCCTAGGGGTATCAGAGGGTCTCTACCATAGGGAATTACCACCTGTAGTGTGTTTTGGCAAAATAAAAGACTGGTGTTGAGAGGGAGTACTGAAGTGAGGCTCCACTAATGTAGGGCTCAGCTTCCTCCAATCACTATCCACCATGGGTACCTTTCTTTCCATGACTGAGTTGCACTGTGCTCTCAGGGTCAACCTCTGGCTGCCTACAGCTGGAGGCTGGGTCCCTTTTGTTGGCTTACTGGGGGGACAGGTCAGGTTTGAGGCCTTTGGGTCCCAGGTTTGGCAGTGCCCAACAGTGTCAATCTGGGGAGGTTCCTAACTAGTTGTAAGGGAGATCCCTCAGGAGTTTTTGAATTTTTCACCTGGCTAGGGCTGCTAGCTTTGGTGCCCCTAATCTGCTGGTGGGGGAGTTTTATTGGACAGGGGGCCCTTTGGGGTCCACTGACCTCCTTGACCTCTGCAGCCCTGGGCTGCCTGAGGCAGGGTAGAGAGGGGCAGGTTACCTGCTCCAGATTGGGTCCCACCTTGGAAGGGTCCACTGACATCAGGGGCTTTGTCAGGCTAGGCCTGACTACCTCTGGGGCAGTTTCTTCACAAGGGGTAAGATCAGTTCCCTGGGGAGGCTGATCCTTTCCTAAAGCCTGGTGGGAGGGAGATTTCTCTTCCTCCTCAATGCTCTCTGTTTGTGTGGAGTGATCCATAGTTTCAGGCTTCACAACACATGAATCTGTTTGAGTTTGGGCTGTGGCCATCACAGCCCCACCAACCTTTTCTGGAAGGGACTCAGTTTGGGTATGGGCTGTTACCATCACAGCCCTGCTAATCTGTCTAGGGAAGGAGTCTGCTTGAGATGGGGCTGAGACTAGCACAGCCCTACCAACCTTTTCAGGGAGGACATCTTGGATTGGGGCTGTGGTCATCACAGGCCCACTAACCTTTCCATGGAGATTTACCATTTTAGAATGAGTTTCTAGTTCTACCTCAGCCCAGGCTGTGATTTCCAGATTATTACCCAGTAGACAATCTACAGGCAAGTTGGTAGACACTGCCACTCTCTTGGGGCCAGTGACACCTCCCCAGCTGAGATTAACTACTGCCATGGGGTGATCCTTCTGTACTCCATCAATGTTTGTCACCTGGTATGTGGCTCCAGGTAAAAGTTGCCTTGAGGGGACTAGATTCTCAGTCACCATAGTGATACCAGCCCCTGTGTCTCTATTGGCCTCAACTTTCTGACCATTGATGAGGGGCTCTTGTCTGTACTTGCTCAAAGTGTTTGGACAAGCAGTGAAGTTGGCAAGCCCATGCCATTTTCACAGACAAGAGTAGCTGTAGTGGGGGACCTGGTTAGGCCAGAGTCCACATGAGTTCCAAAAGTAAACCCAGCCAAATTCTTGGGTGTGCTCCCACCACCTGGGGGATTACTACTAATAGTAACAGGAGGTATTGGAGCCTTACTTGGAGGAATATTTTCCTTATTGTTATTCTTTGGGCAACTGCTATCAGTCGTCCAGTGGCCAGGCTGCTTACAGGCATGGCAATAAGGTTTCTTTTGGTTAGAGGAAGTGTTGTGGGACCCACCAGCACCATTGGAGTTTTGGGGCCCTGTGGGAGACTTGTCTTTTGATGTATGCCCACCTTTCTCTTGAGCCTTGGAATTATCCTTATTTTGGTCACCACCCTGATTCTTAGGCCTAATCCTGGTTCTGACCCATTTGTCTGCCCTCTTACCCAATTCATGTGGAGAGGTCAGATCTGAGTCCACCAGGTGCTGGTGTAAAAGCTGTTTTTGACAATTACTAAGGATCTGCTCCCTCATAATCAAATTATACAATCCTGTACAGTCATGTACTTTGCTGCCAAGTAACCAACCTCCCAGAGCCTTAGTAGCACAATCTACAAAATCAGTTCAGTCCTGAGTCTGAGCTTTTTGGGTATCTCTGAACAACAACCTGTATTGCTCAGTGGTTAGGCCAAACCCATCAATGAGAGCACTCTTCAGGACAGTGTAGTTTTTAGCAACAAAAACACTACGGTAGGGGGGGACCTAGGGGAAGTTTAAAGACCAAGCTCAGGATACAATCCCCAAGAAAGCCTATAAACAACAAAGGTACCAGAGGGTCTCAAAAGATGTGCCCAGAAGTAACAGAAAGCCAACCAGTCCCTAAAAGCCAAAGGGATGCGTCACAGAAGATTCTCAACAGGATGAGAAAAATACCCATCAGTCACCATACGGATCCGCCCTTCATCATTTGGGATTTTATCCGTACCACCCGTCTGAGAAGATCGGTGCCACATACAGAGGTCAACCCGGTGGTAAGGGGGTTCCTCAGAAGGTAAAGGCAATGACAGTGTGGTATGCCACTCGATGTTTATGAGTGGCCAGAGACATGGGACTGGGGTGTGCAGTGTTGGAAAGAGTGAAGGAGTGAGAAAACCAAAAGAGAGTGTATTAAAATTGGTTTGAAAAAGGCACTAGACAAAATTTATTCGGTGTGTGCCTAACATACCAATGTTAAAAATCAAAGCAACCCAAGGCTGTCTAATTATGTAGACCGCCTGAGGTAAGAATGGTCGACTAGTTTCTGCAATTGAGGGACTATTGTGTCCTTGCATTCATCAGGACCAAAATACAATTAAACTACTGCACCAAGTGAACTAAGTGAAGTGAAGGGTGACACCAGGATAACAAAAAACAAGTGCACATGGTCACCTGAATGCTCCGGGTGCCCTTACAGTCTGTGTTGATCACTATGGAAAGAGAAAAGGGTTAGGTATAGCTATCGTGATCTAATGGGCTGACAAGAAAGTCCATTGATGTGGATCAAACGTAACATCACACTCAGAGTATTGGGATACAGGCACTTAATACTAGTATGGCCCGATTTTAATTCATTTGGAAAGAAATTTCATAAGCCAAATGTCTTTCAGTCCTTACCTCGATCTGTAAGGTAGACTGACCTCACCCCACCTGGCAGCGGCTCAGGGGAAGATGAAGCACCGCTCTAGAAAACATGTGAAACACACGTCAAACACAGTATGCACAAACAGGGACAATGCACTTCCTGTTATCGTTAGCCGACAAGAAATGGTATCGGTGTCTTTAAAATAATTCGTACCCAGCAGTGGCGGAGCCGAGACTCCGTTTAAGAAAGGCTACCTTTTGTTGGAAGAGCGCAGCATTGCGGAAAGAAGAAGGACGGACTTCTCTTACCTATCCGTCGGTACTCCAGGGCCGGCGTCCTGGCCGACTGGGGAGGTGACGAAAGGCCAAAGTGCGGCTGTTAATAAGCCGCGCTGCCATTGGTCGCGCGGTCACGTGGGGCGCTTCGCTCACCCGTGTAATTGGTTCAGAGTCGAAAAAGCCTGCGTTCTCATTGGCTATTCGACTGAGGGCCGGAAGAGGTCATTGGTCGGTCGGTCGCTTGGTAGTCATAGCGACGGGAATAAGCACATTACGAAGGCGAGTGTAACCTGACCATAGGCACAACGCGAGCGAAGTCCCGTGGGGGCTAAAGAGGCTAGGGAAAGGAAAACAATTCGATCCTGTGTTACTAATGATGGACAATATGCAAAGCTTAAGGTCAGTGACACCGGATCAAGTGGTCAAAGGTGGATTTGCCCTACAGGTCAAAAAGGCTGAAAACTGCTAATGGCAGCTGACCAGTACAGTGCCTAGTTCAATAAGCTCTAAATGCTGAAAAAACTTACACCCCACCTTTATATTAGTACAGTCTAGCTGTAATAAGTACGGTATTGTAAGTGTTGGGGAGAACAACTGAGACAATACGGGAGAAATCGGGAGAAAGTCCCAAATGAGGTCAAGATGGACAAACTCAGTAGGGTGTTGTCACTGCACCCAGTGTGTTCATATCTAAGAAGGATAGAATGTTCAAACAAGAACATGATGTTAGTACCCTCCTCATCTCTAGGGCAAATACTGTCCCAATGGACACCCTCTCACAAGTGTATTCTCTACGACCAGTGTGTAAACGTCAGAGAAAAGGAGAGTGTCCAGACAGGAAACATGATATACTGAGGCCCTACTCTGTTCACTATGGCTGAATCACAGAGCAGACCAAGGAATATCATCGTTCAAGCCATCTTTGTGAGTCTTCAATTTAAGTACCCATCTTTGTTCTTTCGTCAGCAGGTACTTAGTCACATCGGCTGTGTGTTTTGGGATAAAGGGTTGCTCCAAAACAGTCCATTGGAATTCAGTGGCTAGGTGTTTCGCCTCTAGAAAATGGGCAGTTAGCTTTGTGGCTTGTCTGGCACACCTGATGGTACTCTTGTGCTCAGATATCCGTATGCGGACCTTTCGTGTGGTCATGCCCACATACTTGTAGCAGATTGCTGCCCACTGATCTTGGGGAACCTGCTGTACCATGCAGGCCCTCTCCAGAGCAGTCATCTATTTGTGGATGCCATCCCGATCCTTGTAGGAGGGCACAATCTTACTCAGGTTTCTATGATCATAGGTCCTGTCTTTATCCTTAGGGATATTGCTGCCACCAGTGGAATCTAATCCACTCAATGTTTGTTCCCTTGCTAAAGCAAGTTTAGCTTGGGCCAGGGCCACTTCATCCTTCTCTATCTGAAGTTGGACAGCTCTCATCCTAGCCTCATGCTCTTTTCTCTGAGGGGATGTCTTTCCCCTTTGAGAACCTCTTGAGGCATTAGAGAGGAGAGACTCCCTGGAAGGAGATCTTTCCCTTATATTGCCTGGATTAGGTCTACTATTAGGTCTGGGGAGGTGAAACCCTTCTCCATTCCCATGTAAGCTTAGGTTAGCCTGGCTAAGCCTTCTGACCTGAGGCTGGCCATTTCCTCCATCATCTGAATCATCCCCATCTACCTCCTCATCCTCGACTTCTGGGGTGATGGTCTCATCATCTATGGGGGTTATTCCTTCTCCTGTAGTACCTGAGGGGTCCGTAGCAGACTTCTCAAGATCAGCTGTCTCTAGGACATGTATCAGGATTGGGATGGTAGGGTTGTGACCCTTTTTCAGCCCCCTTGAAGTGCACAAGGCACTCAAGTCTCTGAAGCTGAGTTTTTCATAGCTGGAAGGTGCCTTGGGAAGGTCACCTGTCACAGGTAGAGAACTGGACTGTTCACCTGTGCAAGACATGACTAGTGAGGTGTGGGTGTATGTACCTACCTACACTAGGTGTTTACCTACTAGAACCTTGCTAGTGAGTTGTAGTCAGGGTATGCTAAGCCCTTTGGTCTACAACTACTAAGTTCAGTAGAAATTAAGTATTTTAGCTTTGTTTATATGTACCTATGGTACTTGATGTGATCTTTCAAATGATATTGTCAAAGATTACAATTGGTAAAACAACAGCAAGCTCAAATCTCACCGCCGCCACCAATGTGAGAAGTTGGCCTGATGTATGATGTTCACTATTCTAGTGAGCACCTTGTAGAAGTCCAAACAACCCTTATGGTGAGTGGTTATAAGTCAACCTTATAGACAAGCGATCCTAGGGGTAGCATGGACCTAAGCAGTCTTAGGCTTAACTCAAGAGGGCATGTGAAGCCAGCTGTTTTACCATATGCAATCCTTTTATTACCAAATGAAAGGACACCACACAAGTTATATATTATAAAAATATATGTATTTATTACTAGAATAATCCTCTGTACTCTTTATGAGGACAGAGGCACAAGCGTTTAAACAAAAGCACAGTTAAACATACAAAAGTTGCACAATTATGGATAGGCCCGGTGGCCACTTAAACCATATACTAAAATAGTGGTATAAGAACCACGTCACGAACAATGGTAAGACCTAGGGCCTTGAGAATCGCTGGGACTACACTGGACTAACAGTAGTTAGGACTGGGGCGGCCCACAGGATACGGGTGCAGTGTCTAAAGCACATGCGTGCACCAATGCAAAGTCAATCGCGTGTAAAAGTTACAAAGTTACTGTTTTAGGAGTCTTCCGACTGGACTAGAACTTAGCCACTTAAAACTAGGACACTAGAGGTGTAAACCACTACAGGAGCACCAGAGTACTCTCGTTCCCTCACCCACAGGAAGCGGGTGCATAGGTGTCGAAGTGCGTCGGGTTTCGTCGTGGAGTTCTATGGAGCCTGGAGGTGAAGATGCTGCAGGCGGCCAGGAGAGAAGAGTCCGGTTGGATCCAAGGGTGGATCGAAGATGTAGAGTACCTGAAAGCAGAGGGGACAGAGTCTGGGCCACTAGCCAGTGACCAGGAAGGAACCAGGAAGGAACCAGGCGATGTCTGGCGCAATCAGGTAGTTGTTGTGAAGCTTGTCTCAGCTGCCACGTGAACCAGGGGGCATTGACGATGACCAGGAGTTGAACACGGACTGTCCCACAAAGGCTCTCGCTGTCGGCGGTGTCAGCTTCCGGATTGGAGTAAACAGGCCTTGGCAAAGGCAACCCACGCTAGAATCGAAGATGGCTTCTGGATCAGACCGGCAAGGGCTGATGGGCTGCTCCTTTTCAGGGGAGCAAGGGGCAGTCTGGAGCAACCAGACCAGTGGTGTAAATTTGAAAGTTCATCGTCACAGAGGCCACTAGCCAACGGGCAAGTGACCGGACAGACGCGTCGAGCAGGAAAATGCAAAAGGGCCCCAAGCAGCACTCGGTGAGTGTGGTTTCGGTCAGCAGCAGGAGGCCAGACTCGTGTCTGTGGCAGCAGCATCCATTTTGTGATGCTGGGGCTCTGGTTAGTTTTAACCGTGTTTACTGTTACCCACATGTCTTATCCCTCTAGAAGGGTGGAATTCTACCCCCGTGGCCAGAACTGGTGAGGGGGTAGTATTCCAAAGCGTATGACACCTTAGACGACATGTTTTGATAAAGCCAAACCAAAGTTAGCAATAACCGCGAGGATTATAATGCACTTAAGAGTATATGGTATGGCAATATCCCAGAACAGCTATAAGGACATGGTTCCGAAAGCTGCAGACAGGCTCAGCTCATGCTAGAGCACCATCTCACATATAACCATAGTCAGATATCCATCCTCCTACATGTAGGAATATTGAAAAAATAGCTGAACAAGCCCCCAATGGTCGTTATAGCAGGTAATCAGCTCATTATCCAGGCATGGTGAAAAGACCTTGAAGAACCATCAAGAAAAGGCACAAGGTATCAGTCACGTCAGGGTGTATAATGTCTCATAAGAATGTCTGTGGGCAAATAAAAGCATCCTCGAGCCAATAAATACAGAGAAATGGAAAATATCACCTTTAGTCCAGCATAAAAGGCAGGTTCTGATGAACTGACACTGATTCTGAAGAGAAAACGCGAGCGACGCCACCAAAAGACAAAATGGCGGCCGCTCGCGAAATCCAGGGAGCAGTGTTACAAAACGGCGAAAAAATAGGTTCCTGCCATTTCCGTCGAGAGAAACGCCTGACAAGACGTTCACGGCATATTCAGAGCGCAAAAAACGTCTGTACCAGGAGGAAAGCGTTGTCCAAAGGGATCCTAAATCGTCCCGACAGCCGCTGATGCCCTGGAGTTCAAGCGCGAACTGCCATCTCGTAGCGGCGCGCAAGCCACGCCCCCATGGAGAGTGACCTTTATGACGAATTGAAAGACTTGCGCGACTCTAACAAGAAGAACCCGAAATTAATGAATGACGTTTTGTAATAAAGAATTGAAGTGATGATTTGAAATGCTCAGAGAGGAGGTTGTGGGAGAAGATCTCCTTTCACTTTAAATGCATCTCAATTTGGGGTTATACTAACTTGGGTTGTGTTACAATGTCCCCCATCTTGTACCAATATGACCAAAATCACGTGTCATTGTTGTAATTTTCTTTTGTTTCCTATAAAGTATTGCAAGGATCACCCTAATAAACTGAAAACTGTTCCCAGAGACTTATTTGCTGTGTGCCAAGAACACTTCAACTGCCCCAGGCTATGGGCATTTAGTGTATCCATTGGACTATCGAACTAACTGTGAGAATGTCAGCGCTTTCAATATAATGCTATTCTGAAAGGATATAAAAATGTATTCTATAGTAAAATGTTTCACATTGCTTGTTCGCTATTGGTGCATATCCTGAGAAACGCGTACTTATGTAGAATGTATAACTGTCTTTGTCTAAAGTCCTATATAAGCATGTAGATTTCTATGGTTGGGAATGCTCCCCTTCCTCATTCTTAGAAGGAAAATCTATGCCTTATTTCACTCAGAACTGTACTGAGTTCCTTGTATTTATGACTTATATGATTGCCGCTAAATCTCCTAATGACATATATTTTGTGAGGTGTCTATTATTCCTCATATAAAACTTTGAACCTACAACCCTTGTCTGTAATTCTTATCCAAATGCTTGTCACCTGCTACTGTACTTAAGAGAGTGACGACTCCAGTTGGGGGGCACCAAAATCCGTATTGGGATTACATCGCTCCGGGTCCTAGTTGTTAGTGAGCCCCATGAATGGTATTTAAGGTGGAGAGGACGTGCCTACAGATGTTAATTACATCGATTTCTGAAAAGACTGGCAAATAATCTTGCATTCGAACACATTAAAGATTGCCCCTCTCTGTGCTTAGTTGGCTCTCCCTAAAAATAGGGACATGGGCTGAATTTAGTGAAGTCCTCATAAAAGATGATGGCGCCTGGCCAGTCTAAACTCCTCTGGAATTCATTTATAGCATGGCACAGACGTTAACCTGCAGAAAAGAAACAAGAAACCCTGCCCAGTTAGTATACAAAGGTCCTACTAGAGGATCCTACTCTTTACACGGGGGTGACAAACTAGAATTGGAGCCAGACACACATGGATACCTTTAGATTCTTTTTATTTATCAGTTATTTAATCTGATTCATTTTTGTAAAAAAGTTGTTTTCATTATTATTGCCATAAAAAAGACATAACATATATTTATCTTACGTACAATTTCAAAGAAATTAATTGAAAACACAGTCCCGCACACACTGTACCATACTCAATTCAAACCACATTCATATCTTTCACACTATCTCTCATTCAAGAATTCTTCCACTCATTAGATAACCAGGTACATCAGGGCCTATGGACGCAACCAAGATAGACAATGTTGCGATGACAAAAGCACAGGGGGGGGCAAGAATAGATGGATCAAATCGTCTGATTCAGATGGAAGACTGCCATACTCGTGAAATACGCCAACGCGCGTTTCGGTGTAGGGCCCGGGTAGGACCGCACCTTCGTCAGGGCGAGGAGGTACCACGGGGTGGGGGACACACAAGGCTGGAAATACAAAAGATATATATATACGCATAAATGTAAACCACTGCTACCAGTCATACAATTTTCCAGTTAAAGTGTATACATTTTTTTTTAAATATAATCATCAATATGTGAACGGCTGCGGTCTCTAAAGTCACTCTTAATATATTGATAGACCAGAAGTAAATTCATAAGACACACGAACTCTAGATAAATAGGGAACCCATATATACATACACATCAGACATACACTGGTTACCTGACAGTCATTCATATTTTTGGGATTCAGCAGGTCGGACAGATACAGATGAAAAACCCCCAAGGCTAGACTCCTAAACTGTGAGCACCCGTGTTTTTGTATTCGAAGAACTATAGCCCAGAAAGCCTAATGGTCCTCCATAGGTGCCTTTAAGTTAAACAGTTTAGGGATAACTGGAGTATTGCTTGGTAAATAATTAATTAAGGGGGCAACAGTAGAATCGCCATCAGTCATGGGGACAGGAGAAATAAATTCTCCCTGGTTAAGAAATTCACGGTGTTAGCCCGACCTCCTCTAAAACAGGGTGCAGAGGAGGCATACCGTCTATTTGTGAAGCAACAGTTAACTAAACAGAAGCACTCACCGGGACGTAAGATACTCAAACTAGTCTTCATGGGCATCAGAGGTACTTAAAAAATTGGTCTTGTTCCTTGTTTCACAGGCAAGGCCGTAGTTTTCAATTTCGTTCGAGACAGATTGCAGCTTCTACCGAGGTACCGGAGCTGGCGTGATACAAGCACAGCAAATACTTGTGAATTTTATATCCTGTTAATGCACGCCCCTAACAACACAAAGCTCGAAATGGGAGCCACTCATTACCTGGATCAAACAATGCCACCGGAGTTTTTCTCTCTTTTTTCCGTCTTTTAGGGGGCACTTCCGCATAGATATGGAAAACTGCTACATCTACAACCAAGGTAGGTGGAAACAAGTTAAAGCGGAAATGCCCGACTTGGAACAAGGGGCTATCTTTTTCCACATAGAAGAATATGCCAATCCATCCCCCTAAAGGAGACCCTAGAGAGGCTAACAGGTAAAAGTAAATAAATACTCTACCTCCTGGGGGGCCATTATCCGTGTGTAGTTGCGGAATGCGACAGGAGGAATAAAGGCAGGGCTCCCTTCTATTTCAAGAACGATGAATCTGGCAAGAGGGGAGAGATTTAAAAAAAAAATACATATAATAGTTGTGACAAGGGGCATTAAGACTCAAAAGGTAAGAGCGACGCATTACATGTTAGGGGGTTCTCTCACTGACAAGTTTTTCCAACGGTCTGGGTCTACTTACTTGTGAGACGAAAAAGATGGCCGTCACGAGGGATTCTGTCATGGGTTCAGGGCGTTCTGGACCACCACATTCCGGTAAGAGCGCCATATTCGTGCATGGTTTTTAAAGGTCGCAAAGGGGCTCGGGACGGCCTCCACTGGGTCTCCCAATTTCCGGATAGAAACTAAGGGCAGACTAACTCCCAAGTTCTGAAGAAATTCGGTTCCGACTCCATTTTGTGTTTCTCCGCCATTTTGTGTTGCCCTCACTCAGACAGCGCGGTGAACAGAAAACTCTTGCCCTTCGTACTGCCACGTATCAAATAACCCCTATATCCTTGAGGTGAAGTCGGTTCCTGGAATCAGTCCGACTCACTAATCCTTATCCAAACTGCCTGTTGGCCTTCAGTATTCTTGTCTCGACTCACTAATCCTTGTCTCAGACCATCTGTTGGTTTTCATTGTCCTTCTTCCCGCCTTATCCTACCTTGTAAATTGGCCTTTTCACAATACACAAACATGTCTACCACTGTTGATTAACTCAGGGACGCCATTATTGAATCACCTGTAGGGTTAGTCAAAACATGACCTAGGGGTGGATAATGTAATCATGTGACGTCTTGTTTTTCCCCAAAAACATATCTTTTCATTGGTTTAAATTTTGCGCATTGGGAGTGTTCTTATACAGATGTAAAAGAATATAAAAGACTGTGAGCCCCGGAGTAAAGGGGCAGTCTTCTGAGAACATACCATTGGTGTACTTCTAGGATCACTGTGCATAGCTGCAGCTAATAAATCCTGTTGTCTACGCTTAACAGAGGGTCCCGTGTCTCTGTATAACTGAAGCAGGTGAACTTGGAGATTTAGGCGTGCCCTGCCCTTAAAGGCCTGGTTCTTCAGTTCTAAAGCGGCGGCCATCTTAGAACGATGACTACGCTACTTTTGCGGTCCGCCAAACAGATGAAAAAATCAAGGTCATGGGGGGTATCCTGGTTCTAGAGTCAAAATACTCCAGGCCTGAGGGAGGAGCCAAGCTCGCGAGCGTAATGGTCGCCTTTTAGCTCGGCTCCCGCAGCCCTCCGGCCTGATCATGTATCCTGTATAATATCCTGTCCGGAGACGACACATTATCGGAGAATCGGAAACGGAACACCTCGCTTGTACTCACCATTTGGCCCGGAGGTTTCGACGTGCAGCGGCTCCGAAGTTGTGCCCTCCGCAAGACCTGGGCCTCCGTGGAACCTAGACCGGGACCGAGCTTGTGGGGTCCGACGACTGTCGGCCCCGGTCGAGAGAGTGAACCAATGATGAGAGCCGTTGTGCGAGAATCCCGGCGATCCTGATCCGGGCCTGTCCTGGTGACCGCGCGGCCGATGTGGGTGAGATGCACCGGGGACTGATTCTGTGAAGGGGTCCTCCCCCGCCGCTGCTCTGACCGACGGCCCTGGACCTCTGCGCCCGGACTCTGCTTGTTGGAGGTGCCGGTGCTGGTGTAGGCGGAGACCCGCATTGGGCGGACATCCTTTCGGCACCAATGCTGCCATTGCTGGGAACCCCCGGAGCTCTGTGAAGTCCTACATTTTTTAACTGTTTTTTGGGGGTCGCGGAGGGCGGCGACTGGGCTGACTTCGCGAAATGGCGGCCGACCCTCTGAAACATGAAGCGCCTTGTGGCGGCGGGCTTGGTTTGCCTAATTGCGCGGGGGTCCGGTCTGGTGAGCGTGAGCTTACGGTCAGAGATATCCTGGAAGCTCTGAGATCCCTGCGCGCATCCCTGGCCCCCGACGTCCCTGTGAGTCCGCCACGATCTGCCGCCATTTTGAGCAGCCGTTTCTTCTTGCCGCCCTCTTGTTTCAGTGACTCCATTGCCTCGCCCCCCTCGATTGCTGCAAGTGTTGCTGCCGCTGATCGAAGATCATTTTGTGTGCCGGTGACTTTGGAGCTCCCTGTTTTTCGAGGTTCTGACCCCGGGGACTTGGACATTGTGCCGCGGCCCTGTTCGGCTCGGATGCCTGGAAATATTGGTGGACTGCCGCCTGCACCTGCTCCGATGGCTTTGCCTTTGTCTACTACAGAGACCCCCTCGCCTTCCCAAGCGGCGAAACTGAACTCCTGTTCTTCATCACCCGTGCTGCGATTGCTGATGCATTTAAACTCTCTGCTCGGACTTTTGCTCACTTGCGCACCGATTTACCCCCCATGTCTACGTGGTAGTCAACATTTTTTTCGACTGTGTGCTGGTTTTGTATTGAGTATCTCATTTTACACTGTCATGTGGTGGGTGGAATTTGTGGTTCGGAAGGGATGGGGGTGATATGCACGACTCCTGGTTGATTATGGGTATACGACTTAGTGGCGCTGTTGTTTGTACCCATAGAGCGGTGGGTGGTCCCCTCCTCTGTAAGTTTTATGGCGCTTGATGGGGTGTCGTCCTGGTCTGTTTTTGCTGCGATTGTCTGGGTGGGCGGAGGGCGGCGGCCGACCATATTGATTTCTGTTCTTATGCTCCTCCCTCCTGTTTTCTTTATTTCTGTTTTTGTTTCTTTTTGTCTCGTTCTTCTCTCTTTCCTTCTTGCTATATTTCGGGTTCTGGTTTAGGGCGACAGGCACGCTGTCTGAAGGGTAGGCCATAGCCTTCTACAGGGGTGCAGGGTGGGATGGGTGGGTTGGGTTCTATTTGTTGTTTGTTTTTTGGTTCTATGGCCCTTTTGTATCTCTTTATAGTAATGCCGCGTCTGTCCCTGCCTCCCGTGGTGTGTTCGGGGTGGGGTGTATGGCATCGTTAACCCTCCTTTTATGGTTCGGTTGCTTTTCTTCTCGATTGCTGTACCCTCACTGGTGCTGATACTCCTGTTTTCTCCTGTACTCCCGCCACGGGACGCCTGTGTCGGCGTGTCTTCTTTCTTTCGTTTTTGTATTTTATTTCTTTTTCTCATTGTTCCGTCTTGTCCTCCTCCCCTCCCCCTCTTTCCCCCCTCTTCCCCCTCTTTTCCTCGCCCCCGTCCCCCTCCCTCCTTTTTCCTGGAGGTCAATATGACGGGTTAGTTTTGATGTAAGGTTTCTCTGATCCCTCTGTTCTGGCTTAGCTGTGGTTTGGGTGGTGGGCATTTAACGATGATAATGTTCAACTGTCGATTATGTCTAAATTATCCCGATCTTCCTGTGTGAATTGTGTTGCCTCTCCTGTATTGCGGCCCCATACCCCCTTATTGTCGCTGAGGCTGGTTCTGGGACTTCGGACATCTCTATATTGAAAGTGAGCCTGTCGTACACCTTATCCCCATATTATAAAATTAACCTTTTTTGCTCCTGTATCTTGGCCCTCTGGTTCCTAGGTATATTCCCCCTTTTTACGATTGTATTGCTTCTGCTTCTTGCTGATTGACTCTGTAATGTTTGCCTTGGAACTTCTGATTGCTTTACGTATTGCAGCGGCCGATTTGGTTGTAGGCCTAGACTTGTATATCCTTTTGACGCTAATAAAGGTTTAAAAAAAAAAAAAAAAAAAATACTCCAGGCCCCTGAACGGTTTCAACCTCAGACCGGATTGGAGGTCCCAACTTTACACGATACTACATGGTCCCGTGTAGTCACATGCTGCTAAGGACGCGATCCAAAGGGGACATGTCACCACAGTATCACAAATGACACTCGGTCTGAGCTCTGAAAACAGACAACAGGGCAGGGGTTAGTGCTGGGATAGGACTGGAATCTCAATGAGATACACGAATGAAAAGATATTTGCAGGGTCCCAAGCAGGAGTCTCATATCTAGAAAGCGATATAAGACTATCGTGGACGAGGGAATTTACATGATGGCATTCTGCCAGGGGCATTCCTCTTTAAGGCCTGATTTGACGGAATTCAAGAAGAAGATCCAGAAGACTGCTCTCTTTTTTCGGAGAGTTAAAGGATTTACTCCTGGTTTGGCCTGGATTTTTTCAAGAATAAACCATCTCAGTTCTTTCTCTGTGTGTTCTTTCTCCAGCCAGTGAGATACTATGGGGGTGGTGACTTTCTTATTCCTGATGTTAGATCGGTGTTCACCGATTCTAAGGCGGCATTTGCGTCCAGTTTCCCCTACATAGGGTAGGTTGCACGGGCATAGTATTACATAAATAACATTGCCCGTGCGATAGTTTGTCAGTCTTTTGTTGCGAGCTACTGAGATGGTACGGTATGTAGTAGTGATAGTGTCGCCCACAATAGCATGAGGACATGCTTGACACGTGCCACATCGGTGGTTACCAGGTTACCATAGATAGGGTTGAAGCTGGTGATAGCCATTTGTAGGGTGTTGCCAGATTCTGGCATCTTGCCTCTCACAAGATGATTTTTCAAGTTCCTATTCCTCTTGAAGGCAAAGATGGGTCTGGGTAGGGGGGTCTTTTCTTTCTCCTGATTGAGGAGATGCCAGCTGGAGTTGATAATCTGGCGTACTTTGTGATCAAGATTAGAGTGTCGGGTAATGCATACCAATTGTTCTTGAGTTTCTTTCTCTTTAGGTAGGAACATGCATTCCCGGTTAGAATATCTTGCTCGTTTAAACGAGTCTTTGACCAGTTTAGAAGGATATCCTCTGTGTAATAGCTTTTCTTTAAGGATGTCTGATTGGGTTAGAAAATCTCCAACATCAGTGCAGTTTCTCCTAATTCGGAGAAACTGACTGTAGGGTATGCTGTCCCTTTGGCATCGTGGGTGGAAACTGTTGTATTGCAACAGCGTCTTTCTCGCTGTGGGTTCGGTGTATAAAGAAACCTTTAGTTTTTGTGCCTGATGTTCCACCCAGATGTCTAGGAACTCGATCTTGTCATTGCTGGAATGCATGGTAAATTGGAGATTAGGGTCGGCTGCATTTAGCCAAAGCAAAAACTCATTTAGGGTGTTCTGGTCCCCCTTACAAATAAAGAAAATGTCATCGATAAATCGAGATCAGATTGTTACATTTTCATGGAAGGGGGCCATTTCATTATAGATGTTAACCCTCTCAAACTCTCCTACATAGAGGCACGCAATACTTGGGGCGCAGCTGGCCCCCATGCTGACTCCCTTGGTCTGCTTGAACATGTTGTTATTAAATTCAAAATAATTTTCATGCAAGAACAGCTCAAGGCATTGGAGTATAAAGGCCGCGTTGGTGATCTCTGGTTGGGATGCCAAAATGTTTTCAATGGTGTTATATGCTCCATTTTGCGGGATGTTAGAATATAAAGATTCTACATCCAGTGTGACTAGTATTTTCCGATCTTCAAGGTATGGGGTGCCTTCGATCTTACCAATAAAATGCCCTGTGTCTTTAACGTAAGACTCAAGTTCGTTCACCATCGGTTTAAGAAACTTGTCTATATACTTAGACAATGGCTCGGTGGCCGCCCCAATGGTGGAAACAATCGGTCTCAAGGGGGGGTCGGAGCTGTTTTTGTGGGTTTTTGGAACCCCATAAATTATGGGTATTCGTGTACAGCTCGGGGTTAGAAATTCGGCCTCTTGTTTGCAAATGAGGCCAGTATCGACAGCATTTTTAACCAGACATAAAATGCGTTGTTTGAGGGCATTTTCAGGGTTGTTTATAGTTCTCTGGTATGACCAGAGGAGGAGAGTAGAGTGTCCATTTTGTTGGTATAGGTAGGCGTATCGAAAATGACGATCCCTCCCCCTTTATCACAGGGTTTAATAGTGAGGCTTTTGTCATCCTTCAAGTTTTTAAGGGTTTCTTCTTCCCCTGAAGGTAGATTAGAGGGGGGACAGTGACGTATTTGATTAACTGGTCAAATTTCTTAGTGACCACTTTCTCGAAGATGTTCACTTCAGGACCCACCATTTCAATGGAGGGATTGAACGATGAGGGGGGTCTTAGTCCGGATTTGTTCTCTTGATCAGAGAGGGGAGGACGTTCAGCAAAGAATTTTTTTAACCGTATCTTTCTGAAAAATAGACGTAGATCCTTAGTAAATTCAAATTTGTCAAAGTTTGCCGCTGGGACAAATGATAGTCCCCTAGTCAATAGATTAAAAAAGCTGGGGTCTATCTCTTTTCGGGACAAATTAAATACTCGGATGCCCTTTATGTTCTCCAGTATTGATGATGTCGCGTTTGGACATACATCTGAGGCTGTCCTCGATCCGGATGGTAACTCCTCGCCGTGGGGGTCCGCGTTCTCGGGCTTTAACCTGACCTGAAACTATACCAGGTTGCATTGGATCCTTTGTTTCCAGTGAAATCAGTGGTGCATTTCTAATTGTTGAGTCAGGCAGCACGGGGCACCTCGCAACCAAACTGAGATTGCGTCAAGGGACACCAGCATGTTCACCGAGTGGACATCATGCCCTGATACATTAAATAGACACAGTGTCCACTTAGAAGTGAGTGATTCCTTCTTTTTAAAAAATGTGCAGCAATACAAATATATAGAAAAAAATGCATTCACTATTCCAAAAAAGGCGACTCATAGGCACTTTAGAATACAAAATGAAATGGTGCTTCAAAACGCTGTCAGCGGGACTAAACACTATTTAAGGCACAAATGTAATACAAGGCCTTTTGTACAGCAGTGTTAGAATAAAAATCTTTACATCAGCTATACAAGCAATTACATTTATAAATCTGATTTATTGGTAGAAAATCTCATTACGTTTACCTTGGATACAATATATTGAGTCAAGTGAGATTGAATATGATGTCCTTCTTCTATTTCCATTATAATCTCTTTGACTCTTCCTCTGTTTGGTCACACTTTATTGGATATGTTTACATGTGTCATTCAGGGTCACTAGAATTATGCGATTCACCAGCTGCGGCTTTTATGATATAATTATAGATTTTCCCCATTTCCCACATAATCCATCATCTGCTCCATAAACTGCATATTTTAACAAAAAAATCCATTTGTTTTCCAACTCAAACAAATCAAAAGTTACTAAAAACATGGCAACATGTGATTATGTACAGTGAAAGGCCAAGGCCCTTCTCAAAGGTTTCCCGTAGCTGATTTCCGCATTTGGTTGTTAAACTGGTACGAACAAGGTGAAATCTTTGCCCAGACAGTATTACCATATGTAATGATTACAAAATAATAAAGTAGTCCTTCAAAAAATGTGTTGCAGTGTGCAGCATAATTTGCCTTTTTTACTGCATAATTTAGTCAACCCTGCTGCATAACTTGTTCCTCCCCCGCCACATAATTCCAATGGCCCTGATTATATCTAAGGCTCACGGTTTTCAGTTTTTACGGATTTTCACAGATAAATACAGACAGAAAACAATGTTTTTTCTGTCTGCTTTTATTTTTAAAAGAGGGTAAATACAGAAAATTGTGCTTCTTTTAAGAGACTCTCCATGCTGTTTTTCATGAATTGTAGGTCTGCAGCTGAGCAGATGGACATCATGGGAATTAAAAAACAGGATGAAATTTCTTTAAATAAAAGCATATGTCAACATACTTTTATATCATAATGCTAGTATTTACCAGTGGATTTATTGTTATGTAATATTTGGCCGCTTAAATAGCTAAAACACGAAGGACATCAAAGTATGAGTGCGCGTCCATCAGTTAAATAGATATGGAAATGTACAGTTTTACAACATAATTTATACGGAAAACATAAAATAAATATGGATAAATACAGATAAAATGGCCAAAAAATAAATTTGGATAAATACATAAATGCAGACAGAAATGGCCCAAAAATAAATACCATAAAACCGGGAGCCCTAATTATATCTTATGTGCAGACAAGCAGACGCAGACTCACCCATTTACACACTAATTACCCTGTTCATCCATTCTCTCAACCATCAACTCACTAACCCATTCGTCTATCCACTGATGCTCACACTCACACCTCTATCAATGTATTCCCTCATATTTTCATTGTTCATTCATCCATCTATGCATGTATTCATAATTTGTTTTCTTAACTCGCTCCTTCGTCAACCACGCATGCACTCAGTCCCTCATCTATTCATCCAGGTCCTTACCGTACTTAAAAGTCCATTTACTGATTAACAAATTCTCAAATTCACCCGCTCATCCGTAAACCTGCACATTGACGAAGAGCACTTTAATTAGAAACATACCTATTTGCTTTCTCGCTGCTCATAATCTCTTTATTTTAGTTGCACTTTTACCTACTCTGAGTCTATTTTATGTCGAGGAGCGAGGACATTGTTCTTTGGCCTGTAATCGTCAGCTCGAATGAGCTAAACCAATGTTAAAAGGAGGATCTTTAAGGAACAAAAATATGCGGGCGTGAGTCGTTTCCAAATAGACTTTTTTCTATAAATACCGATTGTGTTGTAAAGTTCTAGGGCCATGGAATCTCTCAAATGTCTTAAGATACAAATATTCTGTTCTTCAAAGTGGTGTACACTGAGCACCATTTGAACTGGGGCAGCAGCCTGCACCTTGACCTCCAAAAGTTTCACAGGGGGCCCCACGGGTGGTAGCACAGCTTCACAAACACCAATTAACTTAACATAATAGGCTTTCAATCAAACCCATAATATGGTTATTTCTACTTCACCTGCTGCCAGGTACCTGATGTCAGATGTTATCTCTGGAATCACGGGCCTGCTCCGCCATTGGTCCGCGCTAAGGCCGCTCTAAGCCGGCCTCTCGCCTGCTTTCTGTACTTTGCGCTCTTAAGCGAGGCCGAGTAGGCAGAGGTGATACTGCAGAGGTGGTGCTGTGCTCTGCCAAGCGCCCCCACCAGCCTGTATTGACCCCGAGCCATGGCTGCTTTCCAGGTGCTCGGCTTGCCCCAGAGCTGCCCCTTCGGTGCCCTCGACATGTGGCCCCTTGTCCCGACCGAGGCACTGCCGGCCTTTCTTGTCCAGGCTGGATACGGCTTCAAGTTCGCCCCCTGCGTCATCCCTGCCTCCAACACACCCACACGGCTGGCGGACTTTTCCATCCGCTCGATCCTGGCTGCGGAGAGTTCAGGCACCTCGGGCGCCACGCAAGGCCGAAGTCTGGACGAGGAGCCCCAGGACACCACTGCGGGCACTGCCAGCGCCAGGGCGGGCCGACAGGAGTACTCATGGATCCACTGCACCCGGTTCAGGCCGCCGAAAATACCAAGTAAGGCACCCTTCTGTAACAGGTACCGTTCTGCAGGGACTTCAGTTATTCCTACACTGCCAGCTCCGCACGGCGCTGACAGACCAGCTGCCATCACTCCACCAGCTCTACCCTCCGGCTCTCGGCCACTAGAACAGCGACGCACACACCCTCTGGCATTGCACCACAACCTGCCCTATATTTCTCTTTCTACGGTGGGACTGAGGCACACACATCTTTGCCAACCCACCTTAAACCAGCTCTTCACCTCCTATGATATTCCGATACTGAGATCCGCGCACCACTCTCCTCACCTCAACCATTTACTTATTTTATTTATTTGAATTTTTGCAAAGCATGAACGGAGCTCAAAACGCATAAGCGTGCATTACATAGCTAAGAGCAACGGGGATGTAAGCAGCAGGCATAGATAGGTAACATAAGTAAGTATCACAAGACAATCACTCAGTACATGGGTGTCATCGAGACCCCGTGGCAGTCATAGTATCTCAAGATGGAAGGCCTCCAGGTGTGCTTATCTGGTGAAAAGATCAAAAACAAGGAACGACGAGGCTTCAGACACAGCGGGGGTGGGGGGGGGGGGTGCTTCATAGGCATGGCGAAGATCTAGAGAAAGGGGCCTATGAGGAGGAGAAGGCGTGAACACAACTGGAACCACATTCCAAGGACACAGGCATACCATGTGCTGGGCATAAAATGGAGGTTGAAAAAGAAGGGTTTAATTCATTTCTGATAGTGGGTAGAGACGAGGGAATGTAGATGGCAGGTGGGAGTGAGTTTCAAACCTTGGGCACACATGCAGAGAAGAAATGGTTTAAGGAATGTTTTGTTGGGCATGAGTATTTCCTTTAGTAGAGAGTCTGTCCTGCGAAGATGTTAGAAGCCTTAGTAGAGTCTGTCCTGCAGAGATGTTGCGAGCCTTAGTAGTACAAAAGGGGGTGGTGATGGACAGAGCATCTGAACCAATCAAACACTCACACCCAGTCAAAAGATCTGGGTTTGACCCATCACCGTTCTTTAGCCCACTCTGCTACCCCAGTTCAGACATGGCTATATGCAAATCAGTCTGACCCTGTGCCTCATGGGAACAGTCCAGCCCGAACTGCCATGCCATGCCTTCCCTGGACCGGAAACAAGCTTCCGAGGACCGGTTTCTGGCATTACAGCCGTCTTCAGCCCTGCTTGCTTGAATCCTGTGGCAAAGTGAGCAAGGGACTCACGTCTGAGCATACCCTGCCAGCTTATGGCGAACAAAGCGGTACAAAAGGGGGTGGTGATGGACGGAGCATCTGAACCAATCAAACACTCACACCCTGTCAACAGATCTGGGTTTAATCCATCACCGTTCTTTAGCCCACTCTGCCACCCCATTTCAGACATAGCCATGTGCAAATCAGTCTGATGGTGGACAAAATGATTCAGAAAAGGGGGTGGTGATGAACAGAGTGCCTGAATTAAACAGACCACTCTTACCCAGTCCAAAGATCAGGGCTTGATCCATCACCGTTTTTTAGCTCACTGCACCATCCCAGCTCAGAACTTGGCTATATGCAAATTAGTCTGTTCCTGTCCCAGTGCATGATGGGAACAGGGCAAACCAAACTACCAAGCCAATTCTTATACTGGGAAGGAAACAAGCTTCCGGGGACCGGTTTCTGCCATTTCAGGCGTCTTCGGCCCGGCTTGCTTGAATCCTGATGGTGCAATGAGCAAGGGACTCACATCTGAGTATACCCTTCCACGCTTATGGTGGACAAAATGATTCAGAAAAGGGGGTGGTGATGAACAGAGTGCCTGAATTAAACAGACCACTCTTACCCAGTCCAAAGATCAGGGCTTGATCCATCACCGTTTTTTAGCTCACTGCACCATCCCAGCTCAGAACTTGGCTATATGCAAATTAGTCTGTTCCTGTCCCAGTGCATGATGGGAACAGGGCAAACCAAACTACCAAGCCAATTCTTATACTGGGAAGGAAACAAGCTTCCGGGGACCGGTTTCTGCCATTTCAGGCGTCTTCGGCCCGGCTTGCTTGAATCCTGATGGTGCAATGAGCAAGGGACTCACATCTGAGTATACCCTTCCACGCTTATGGTGGACAAAATGATTCAGAAAAGGGGGTGGTGATGAACAGAGTGCCTGAATTAAACAGACCGCTCTTACCCAGTCCAAAGATCAGGGCTTGATCCATCACCGTTTTTAGCTCACTGCACCATCCCAGCTCAGAACTTGGCTATATGCAAATTAGTCTGTTCCTGTTCCAGTGCATTTCTGGTGAAGAATTGGCTTGGTAGTTTGGTCTGCCCTGTTCCCATGATGCACTGGGCCAGGGACAGACTAATTTGCATATAGCCAGGTTCTGAGCTGGGATGGGGCAGTGAGATAAATAACGGTGATGGATCAAGCCCTGATCTTTGGACTGGGTAAGAGTGGTCGGCTTAATTCAGACACTCTGTTCATCACCACCCCCTTTTCTGTATCGTTTTTGGCCACTATAGGTGTGGCAGGGTATACTCAGACATGAGTCCCTTTCTCACTGCTCCATCAGGATTCAAGCAAGCCGGGCCGAAGAGGCTGAAATGCCAGAAACCGGTCCCCGGTAGCTTGTCTCCTTTCTGGTGAAGAATTGGCTTGGTAGTTTGGTCTGCCCTGTTCCCATGATGCACTGGGCCAGGGACAGACTAATTTGCATATAGCCAGGTTCTGAGCTGGGATGGGGCAGTGAGATAAATAACGGTGATGGATCAAGCCCTGATCTTTGGACTGGGTAAGAGTGGTCTGCTTAATTCAGACACTCTGTTCATCACCACCCCCTTTTCTGTATCGTTTTTGGCCACTATAGGTGTGGCAGGGTATACTCAGACATGAGTCCCTTTCTCACTGCTCCATCAGGATTCAAGCAAGCCGGGCCGAAGAGGCTGAAATGCCAGAAACCGGTCCCCGGTAGCTTGTCTCCTTTCTGGTGAAGAATTGGCTTGGTAGTTTGGTCTGCCCTGTTCCCATGATGCACTGGGCCAGGGACAGACTAATTTGCATATAGCCAGGTTCTGAGCTGGGATGGGGCAGTGAGATAAATAACGGTGATGGATCAAGCCCTGATCTTTGGACTGGGTAAGAGTGGTCTGCTTAATTCAGACACTCTGTTCATCACCACCCCCTTTTCTGTATCGTTTTTGGCCACTATAGGTGTGGCAGGGTATACTCAGACATGAGTCCCTTTCTCACTGCTCCATCAGGATTCAAGCAAGCCGGGCCGAAGAGGCTGAAATGCCAGAAACCGGTCCCCGGTAGCTTGTCTCCTTTCTGGTGAAGAATTGGCTTGGTAGTTTGGTCTGCCCTGTTCCCATGATGCACTGGGCCAGGGACAGACTAATTTGCATATAGCCAGGTTCTGAGCTGGGATGGGGCAGTGAGATAAATAACGGTGATGGATCAAGCCCTGATCTTTGGACTGGGTAAGAGTGGTCTGCTTAATTCAGACATTCTGTTCATCACCACCCCCTTTTCTGTATCGTTTTTGGCCACTATAGGTGTGGCAGGGTATACTCAGACATGAGTCCCTTTCTCACTGCTCCATCAGGATTCAAGCAAGCCGGGCCGAAGAGGCTGAAATGCCAGAAACCGGTCCCCGGTAGCTTGTCTCCTTTCTGGTGAAGAATTGGCTTGGTAGTTTGGTCTGCCCTGTTCCCATGATGCACTGGGCCAGGGACAGACTAATTTGCATATAGCCAGGTTCTGAGCTGGGATGGGGCAGTGAGATAAATAACGGTGATGGATCAAGCCCTGATCTTTGGACTGGGTAAGAGTGGTCTGCTTAATTCAGACACTCTGTTCATCACCACCCCCTTTTCTGTATCGACTTTGAGAGTACAAGCAGTGCCGGATGTAGTCCTCATGCTCACTCTGGACTCAAGCACTCTACGAGGACATCAAGCATTGGAAGAGCCAAAAGGGATCGCCTTTATAATGCGAGTGCAGACCTGTTGGTTTTTCCAATGTGTGGTACCTTCCTATCCATGGGTTTTCTATCTCTTCCCCTCCCCCACCCTACCGAAAACCCATGGATAGGAAGATAACACACATTGTTTATCTGCAAGCCTGTGCTTAAAAACAATAAAAGGAAACAAGCCAAAATACTTAAGTCTAAGCCAACACATATCAGCACCATGAAACCGCCTGGTGTAAGTGCGCTCTACAAATATTTTTAACATAACATAACATTTTATAATATCTCAAACCAGTTGATTGAATTCAATGTTTTCAATTTTTGTAAATGTCAGTTTTTATGAATTTTCAATGACTCCTCACTCAGGAAACTCTGAGCAGAATTAAACAATAAGGTAGTGTCAATGTAATGGGAATTGTTTGCAAACCTAATTTTAATTTCTACAAGATTCAGCCATTTTCTCCTCTGCATTAGCCCAGGGAGCAGAATTATGGGTCTCCAGGGGAAGTATCATACTAAATACACCTTCTGCCTCAGACGCAAGTGAGTGCATGGCCTTTTCCCCAGTGCCATTAAAGCTTTTGTGTGCTAAAGCATGTGCTTTCAATATTTGAGTTCCGTACTTGCTCTCATGGAACCTTCATGCTTAAACAGTTAGTTTATATAGTAACCCACACATCTAGCTGTTTAACCAACATTTGTGGTGTTGATGCATTGTGTCCTCTGCTCAGGAACATTCCAGTATCAAGGTCTGGTATCCAGGCTTGCAGGACACATGGCTAGGAAAAAATCCCAAAATTATCCTTGCATAACACAACTTCTTCTGTGATTACAAATATTTCATTTTTTATTTCAACACTAGTAATTTCCACCCACAGATGTTATGTTCATCGATCATATGAGGCAGATCCCTTGTAATTTTTGATCCACAATGTCATTATATCACAGTACCCTTTCTTTCAAAATTATTGGACAGCTCAATGCCCCAACTCCAATGCATTTCAGGCGGTCATTTGCCCTTCTTTAGAGAGAAAAGGATATGCAAACGAGTATTATACAAACAGGATTAAAGGAAACGAAATTAGGAACAACCTCAGTGTCTAAAGAGAAATTTTTGTACAACCATTCCTCATAAAGATGAGCACACAAAAGAAGGATTTCTAAAAAGTTCAGAATGTGCATTAATGTGGACAGGAATAAAACACCTTTGGGTGAACCTCATTCGTACAATGTCCAAAAACCAACAGGAATCCAAACAAACCAAGTTAGAACCTATGGAGAAAAATGTTGAGCTAAACTAAACTACGGGTCACATCATAAATATACACATAACAAGAATCTAAAATTCAGAGTTAGAAGAGTGACACAAGAGAGCATGCCACAGATTATTAGCTGTGTGAAACACCCACAGTAACCATCCAACTATGTGCAAGTTACCTAACTTCCATTACTCCATGAACCGAAGCCATCTCGTGAAACGAGTGCTATGTGACAGCTGCAGTGCACCCAAAATAGATCCACAGCAAACCATGCCAGCAGATCATTCCTGGTCAATTCAGTTGGCCAAGTTAATCAAAACATGTTCAAATTGTTTACTCTCCCATAAGTCATGCAGCAATGCCATCTTGCTTTACACATGGAACAGATTCACATCAAGCCATGCTTACAGATCCGTCTAATCACACACATGTGGAATATCTGGAATGCGGAGATAAAACCAAAATAACCCTTAATGTTTACTTTTCAGCCATATCCCAGAAAAAATATCCCTGTTGCTGTGCTTTTACAGAGAAGCTGGGAGGGGTGGGGAACAACACAGTACAGGAAGGGGGTGCAAGAGGGAAGCTGCTAGCAAACACATGAACTCTAATGGAGAACTGAATGAAAGAGAAATAGAAGTACCCTAAATGTGAACAGTGGATTGATACAACTCAGAGCAAATGTTGTCTTCTGAATGGCACTCAAGGCATTAGGTTGTATTGTATTGTACTGCAACATTTATATTGCTCTTACCACTCAATGTGTGGAACTGAAGCTCTTATCTACATAGGCTGCATGCTACACCATGTAGGGTGTGTGGTATAAAGTGGTTTGGTTTTGTTTTGATCCTATGTGGAAAGGGTTCCCATGTTGTGCGTGATGACCACCGATGTACAGCTATCATGATATGAGATGCAGTGAGTAGCAGTGTGATAAATGAAGATGTGTGAGAGCGAGATATGTAGATTATGGTTTCCAGTAAGCTGGCAGCTTTAAACAGCTTTCCAGGTCACTTTATGTTTTTTTGTGATTATAGTCCACTTATCTTGCGCTGGACTGACCATTCTGAGATGTTTTGTTTGACATTTATGGTCCTGAGCAGGCATGGATTGGACTGAGACAAGGTACAGAAATATAGTAGGATGTACATTGTTAATATCATCCCATATCTGATTGTCATTGTGATATGTCAAGTAGTGATTATAGTATGTAGCTTGTTGGGACCTAAAGCGGTGAGTCCTCCGAATGGCCAGCAGTATTTGGCAGATCTATTCAGTTATTCCATCCCTGCTCAGTTGGTGATGGCTGGTTTATGGCCTGATGCAGTACTGGTTAATGGGCAAAACCCTTAGCAGATCTTATGTGAATATGAGAGTGTCAAACAGTATAAGAGGATTATTATAAAGCCTTAATGAGCCAATACCGACTGTGTGATTGCTGAGTGTTAGTGTGGGTATTAGCGTGGCCCAAGAGGCTTCTCTATTGTACTGTCATTACATTTGTATAGAGCTTACAACCCCTGACGAGGCATGGAAGCACTTGCCGCCCGACAGCACACTCCTCTGGAACCTATGGTTAGCTTTTTTTAAAGTTGGTGATTCGGATTCGTTTTGTGCTCTTAAGAAATACGTTCAATGCATGTAGCCCTGTTTCTAGGTTGTAGGCAAAGTAGATGGGAGTTTGGTGTTAACTTTAGCGACGGTGGCAGGGGGTATGTGAATTCATACAAATAGTTGGCGTTATTAATTTTCTTTTTTTTTTGGAGAGATTTATATACAGCAAACTTGACCTGAATCATCGGGTATCAGAGCAAAATACTTAGCACCAGTTGCTTTACATTAGGACACATTCATTTTTGTTAGGCACGGGGAGATTAAGTGATTTGCCCAGAATCACAGGATGTTCAGCGTTATTGCCGAGACTTGAACCCAGCTCCCCAGATTCGAGGTCGACTGCCCTAGCCGTTAGGCCAACTCCTCTCCCCTCATTAATAGATGAGCTACAGGAGATAAGGTATAGTTAGCTTGTAGAAATATGATTAAAGAAAGGTTGAAATGTGACAACTGGAAGTTTTACCTCGCAGTCAATTTTCATGGTAATAAAGAGGAAACTTTTTTGATTTTGCTTGCAATCTGATGATTCAAAACTATAGAATAAAACAACATTATTTGCATGTGAGAGAGTGCTAGATTAGGTACTTTTGATAAGCACTAGAATCCGGCAGTCTGTTGTATGAAAGACTACTGGTAGGACACCACTTTAGCAAAAACAGCTGATAAAACAAGGGCTGAAAGCATAACGTAATGGCTTGACAAATATATAGGGAAATAGCAAGAGATTTAGGCTCTGCTCAGAGTCGGCAGTAACATCATGATTATAGCAAATTGTAAGAAATTGGGTCATTAGTTGATGGGGTGAAAACCCAACTCAAATAATAAAAACAATCCTTCTAAGCATGAACCACAAAAGTCACCATTAGACCTGTTTATCACCCTCTGAAAGCTTGGCACAAAAAAAGCAGTCAGGCTTAACTTAGAGGCAATGTGTAAAGTACCTATGCAGCACCCACGTAGTAATAACATGAAAACACAACACAAGAAAAATCCCAATTCAATTTAGATGAATATAGTCATTTTTAATAAATAAAAAACATCAAACATAAACAAAATCTAATCAGTAGAACAGGAGATATTATTTTCAAAGTTTTAGGTAAAAATTCTGCTATTATTCGGGCAGATTATGCATCGAGGACGGTTGTTGCTCTAGTGCTAAGAGCCATTCATAGCTGGAGCTTCACATTGGTAGCTCATTGCAGACAGTTACTGTGAGTGCAAAGTGCAGGCCTTGCGTTACCGGTCATCATAGACACCAAGAGGTCACTTCATGGTCACAAGGAGCCCAAACTTCAGGTCTTTTACCTTTCCTTCAGGGCTAGTTCTCACTGTTGCCACTCAAAAGTTGAGGACCTGAGGGTACCTCTGGGAATTAGGACTCACTCTTTTAAGTCTCAGGCTGGTCCAGTTGCATGGAGACTTCTAGAAGTTTGTTGTGTACCTCATGTGCCTAGAGCTTACACAGGAGAGCAGTCAATTGACCCTTGGAGTCACTCTGGCTAGCATGGGATAAAGCCAAGCAGGTCACATCTTGCTTCTTCAGGCACCAAGGCAGTCCTTCCAGCAGTAGGGAAGGGTGTCTAGCAGCAGGGCACTCCATCTTATGAATCTTCCACAGAACCAAGTGTTCTGATGAGTGTTTATGAAGGTCCTATTTTTAGGTTGAGCCTATGCAGCGCGCATGCGTGGACTGCAAGACCTGCTGTAATCCCCATACCGAGTGAAAACTCTCCTGCTACTTACCATTGGTTCAGTCCTGCGTCGGTCTACTTTGGTGGCTCCTCATTGGTTGATGCTCCCGATACATCACTTCCGTTTTTTGCTCAAGAGCACTGGCCAACCACAGTTTTGTTGCACTGTAGAGGTTTATGTGTTCCTGTGGGCACTACTTCAAGAAAGAAAAAGTGTGGAAGCTTGCAACATACCGTGAGTAAATCACAAACATCTTTCTGTCGACTTGTTGATAAAGAGTTGCGCTCCACTCGCTCACTTTAAAGCAAGACAGCGCCTTCAAAATCAACATAACAATGCCCCCAACCTGCACTCACCAGATCTGGTCCTTGGTCTTTCAACAGACAGTGCGTTTGCCCAGGGAGAGACTTCAGTGCGCTCTATGGTATATTACATGCCTTGAGGGGAGTACGGGCTGTAGTAAGGACACTATTGGGCAGTGCTCGTGCTCCAGGTACTACTCTATGATGTCCTGCTGTACATCCTCAGAGTCATCATTATGTAGTGAGCGTGCTCCAGGTACGCTATGGTTTTCCTATCATACACCGGAGTCACTGAGCTGGGTTGTTTCCAAGTTTCTCACAGATAAGCCACTGCTCCGGGTTGGGAGCATGACTGTGCTCATACCGGGCCAGCACCGTTGCTCTTAGTGCACAAACAGTGGTTCCAAACACATATTTCAAGGCCATCTTGCAACTGACCGGATTTTTTCAAGAAATTGGAGACACGAACCCCGAGCACTTGATGCCCCAAACTTGGAGTTTCTCTGTGCTGGAAACATGTTGTCTTATTTCTTAAGGGCCCTTCTGGTGTTGTCTTTGGAAGAATGAAAAGCTGAGTCAGATGTAGGGGCGTGTTACATTTCTGCTGATGATGCAGTAACCCAACGGATATGATAGTTAGGAGTAAGTGCAGAGAGGCGGTCCAGTTTGTGATGTGCGTTACATAAATGGGTAAACAATTATGTCAGAATGAGTATTTGTTTCCGGCTGAAGACCCGTGTTCAAGAACCTCCCTGGCAGGTCAAGAGTTCACACAAAGAATAAACTGCACCTGGTTCCTGCCCTTCACTCACCGGAAACCTCCGAGCTTGAAATTGTAATACAGTGTGAACTTTTAAAGTGGCACAAACTCAGGATCTGGCAACACACAGTACTCGGCTGAGTTTTCAACCATTGAATTACTCATTTTATTTATTTATTCACACAGTAAAGCTCCCTTACTCATTTTATTCACTCGTTCACTCATGAAACCACCCTAGACCTGCCTCACCTGCCAGGACTGAAGAAATAAAACACCAAGAGTGTATTTTGGGAATTCAGAACATGACCCAAGGGGTCCTCCCAGAATGTCTCAAGACAGGACAAGTAGTCCCGATCATCAAAAAACCCACGGCAGACCCGGCTGATCCAAATAACTATCGCCCAGTGACCAACATCCCTTTTCTGGCCAAATTAATAGAGAGATGTGTACAATATCAGTTAAGCAGACATATAGACAACTTCTCTCTATTGGATGATTGCCAATCAGGCTTCAGAACTGGACACAGCACGGAAACCGCAATCCTTCACATAGTCGATGATGCTCTTCAAGCACTAGATCGTAACCAATCCTGTCTACTCATCCTCCTAGACTTGTCATCAGCGTTTGACACAGTTAACCACGAAAAACTTCTAACCAGACTTCAGAACAGGATGGGAATTTCAGGCACTGTGTTGAATTGGTTCAAATCATTCTTACAGAATAGAACTCAGAGATTCCTAGTAAATCAATCTCTTTCCAATTCTTGCCCTAATACAATCGGAGTACCCCAAGGATCGACTCTATCTCCTTCACTGTTTAACTTATACATCGAACCACTTACAGAAATTCTACGAAATTCTAAAATATCTTACCATAAAGTGGCTATCTTGTAATCACCTCAAGCTAAACGCGAACAAAACTGAATTCTAACTCATCGCACCTCAAAAGAATCAAGCCGAAGTGAAAGAATGGTCCAAAATGATCACAGCACTAAACTGCACCCCAACGCTAGCTGAATCAGCTAAGTCTCTAGGAATCACACTGGATGAACACCTTGATATGAAAACCCACATCAAAGTAATGGCAAAAAACGCACACTTTCATCTGAACTACTTAAGAAAAATGAAGTCATTTCTATCAGAGAAAGACCTAAAACTAGCAGTGCAATCATTGGTGATCTCAAGAATTGAATATGGATGCACAACACTTGCAGGCCTTCCAAAAATCTCTACTGCTCCCTTAAAAGCATGCCTCAATGCAGGGGCTAGACTTATCACAGGATCGAGGAAATTTGACCACATCTCCCCTCACCTGAAAGCTCTAAACTGGCTACCCTACGAAGCTAGAATACAACTAAAAATGGCATGTATCGCCCATAAAGCGATTCATCATAACACACCCAGATATCTTGCCAAGAAAATAAAAATTGCAGGAGGAAATAGACCCATCCGGAGTGCTAGTCTACTGATGCTGAGACCACCTATCTTCAGGAAGAAAAAAACTTATGAGAGATCTTTCTCTGGTGCAGCCCCTAGAATATGGAACTCCCTTCCTGCGAACATCAGAAAGATCTCGAACACTGCAACATTCAAGAAGGAAACTAGGTCGTTTCTCATGAACAAATTCCTCCAGTAGATAGTCAACTTGCCTTCGGCGACTCTACAGCGAGGGTCATCTGGATTACATATTGGGAAGCATAAAGAAGTTGACCCTTGGCAAGAAGTCATTGACTGTACTCTTGCATCCTCCCTTTATGTGCTCGTTTTGATATATACATTATTTTTTTACAGGCTACATATGTGCGTGTTATTATCCTTGTTGTTCTTATTATATTCCATATGTTGTTAAGCGCTCTGATACCCAAGGGTCTAGTTCGCGCTATAGAAAACTGTTATAAATAGATGGGTGATTTGCTGTGCTTCATAAATCCTGACTGATCGATTCATTTTGAGCATTGTGTGTTTGACAGGGTGCCATAGGTTGTGGACTATCCAAACCCCCCAAAAAACGCCCCCCAGGAAAACCACAGAGTTTTCCTGGCCCCACCCAACTGGCTGCTGCAAAAGAAAGATCACAAAACACTTTTATTGCACCATAAATTTTCGTTCCAAAAATTGGCTAGCAAATTCCTCACTTCCAGTAGATAATACGCTTGACCCATTTGTGATAAATGCACACCATCCTCTCTGAAGAGGTGACCTTCAGAACCTCTAATATTGTCGTGTGATAAAACTTTAATGCCCATAGCTTAGGAAAAAACTTTCATCGCCCGATTGAGCTTCCTTTGGGCCTGTTCAACAGCTGTGTGATTCCCTGCCCCTCTCCACAATTGTCTATAGATGAACTCTGTCCAGAACACACATGTGCCCGCCCAATTGTTTTTTAAAACTGCAAGGTCCAACTTCACCTGTTTAATAAGGGAGAGGCGCGACCAGGGCACTAAATCGTTTTCTCCTAAATGTATAATTAACATGTCAGGAAAACCTTGTGCAGAAGACAGTTCCGTTAAAGTGGGAAACAGACCCACCCACCACATCCCACCTTTTCTATTCCAAAATACTGCATACCCTTTGCGTGGAAGTACGAGTGATTTGCCATATATATGCTGTTCCGCAAAGATCGCTGCCCATTTAATGAACGAGTGTCCCACTATCCAGGTATGCATTTTTGTTGACAGTGGACCTTTCACGCAACCTAAACAGAAAAACAAATATTAGGAAGGGACAAAGTGGACAAATAAAGCTCTTATTTCCTGACATAGCGAGTACAACAAGCTGATTTCCACCTCCCTATCCTCCTTACATCCTCCAAAGCCCAACCCATCCTGACAGTCTCAGTAGCTGCCCAATCCTAACAGAGTGTGTGTCAAACACTAAAGGGTATTTACCAATCCTAACCAAGGTAACACAGCTAATAAATGAGTTCTAGAAATCTTATTTCCTTTAAAATGACAAAAATATTTACCAGGCCCGAAAACAGCGGACTTAGTGAATGACTCCCACTCCATCAAAGGACAACAATCTATGACCCCTCTACTGTTTAAGTGAACCCACATGCCTCTGCCTAGTTGGTCTGTTTTTGACATCCTCAACCAGATCCTTAGCTTGTAATTGAACCTCACTGCTCTGAATGCCATTCTGATCGCGCAGGCCCAATAATTCGAAACCTAGACAGCACCAAAAAATAGCCAAATCATGCATAACCTAAATCGATAAACCTCCCAATCATCATAATAGCAAAAAGGTAACTTTAATAACAACTGTTGCAACAAATCAAAAGTAACTGGTTCTCGTAAGGGCAAAGTATGGGTTCGCTCCCTGCTGAAACCTTTCAACATTTTTCTTAACGAAACATCCTCAACAGGATCATGACCACACCTTAAATGGCCATAAAAGGAAATCCTAGCAAATTTCACAGAAATAGTCATGTGAGATAGGCCTTCGTTAATTAAATGTAACACAAACTTTAAAATGAAAACATTTGTTACCATCAAAGTTCCCACCATAACTTTGAGATCATTTTTCATAACTTAAAAATTTGTTCCAAGCATGTTGGTAGCTTCATCTGGTGGAGGGAGCTATAGAATGTTCAACTAATTTGACAATCCTCAATCCCCCAGCACCCAGATGCTCTGCGGAATCGGAATTTTGACACTGTCCGCCCCTGGATGTATGACGGTACAACGCGTGGTATTACCACGCGTACCGTTACAACGCGTCTTTTACAACGCAAGTCCTTACCACGACTTGCGCTGTAGGGGTGCGGACTTAGGAATAGTTAAATTTACTATTCCAACACCACCCTACGTACAGTAGGGAAGGTGTTGGAATAGTAAATCTACTATTCCTTCTCCTTGAGCGCCCTGCAGCGCAAGTCGTGGTTACTGCGGGGTAACATCTGCGTTGTAAAGGATGTTCCCCCCGCCCCTGGCGCCAAACTGTGAAATTTCTGCCAATTAAAGCGAGACAAAGCGTCTGCAATTGAATTTTTGATGCCAGGAATGTGCCTGGCTCTAAAGACAATATTCAATTTAAGACTCTGTAACATGAAAACCCGCAAAAGGCATAACACTCTTAGATCTTTCGCTCTTTGTTCATTAATCAGAGCTACCACAGACATATTGTCAACACGAAAAAGCACACATCTATCCCGAAATTCCTCACCCCACACTAGCAAAGCAACAATGAGAGGGAATAATTCCAAGAATGCAATACTGTGCCCTTGTTGAAGCCAATGGGAGGGCCACCTCTCATTACACCAGCGACCCTGCAAAAACAGACCAAAGCCATGAGCCCCTGAAGCATCTGATTTCCTGTACCTTCTCAGCCGGCAAGAAAAGTATAATATCCTGAGTTTCAATTTCGATTCCAAGAAAGGTTAGCTTGGTGCTGGGGCCTTCTGTCTTGTCTGGGGCTAACGGGACACCCAGCTCCTTAGCCATGTCTTAAAAGTTGCACAGCTGTCTGCTGCACTGATCTGAATGAGCAGTTCCAATTAACATAAAGTCATCCAAATAATGGCAAACATACATACGTCCGCTTCTCTTAGTAAAGCACCATTGCAGAAAAGTACTAAACATCTCAAAAAGAGCACAAGACACCCAGCAGCCCTTTGCGATAACTTTGTCTACATAGAATGCACCATTAAAAAACATGCTCAAAAGCTCAAAATCAGATGGATGTATGGGTAATAAGCGAAAAGCTGACTGAATATCGCTCTTAGCCAATTACGCTCCAGTCCCAACCATCCTTACCATTTTCAAAGCGTCAACCACTGAGGCATAGGACACATTAGTATCATCTGGTGAAATGAAATCATTAAAGGAATGACCCTCTGGCCAGGAAAGATGGTGGATCAAACGAAATTCCCCAGCCACTTTCTTTGGTACTAAACCCAAAGGTGATACAATCAAGTTTTCAAAAGGGGATAGCCGAAATGGCCCTGCTATTCTGCCCGCTTTCAGTTCTGCAACTAATTTCTTTTGTACAATCTGTGGTAACTCCTTAGCAGATTTAAGATTGTCGGCCCATCAATCAGCGCCAGGATGCCTGTCGGGTTACAGTGCACTGTATAAGTTTTGCTTACAATTACAATTATACCTTGGCCCCTGATAACCAATCTTGAAGCCATTCCTGAAACCCCAGTAAACTTTTGAAGCCGCTTCAACATCTGGATACTCATTCAGCCAGGGTTCTAGAATCAACAGCCTAATTGGGGTATGAGCCCTTTGGCATAGGCTGAAATGTTGCACCCCTTCCCCTTTGAAATCTTCCCTGTTCCCCAAACCTTTGATTAGTGAAACGTTGTGTGATGGCATGTTTACCCCCACATTGTGAACACTCTTGTTTAAATCTACAGAACTGTCTGGTACAAAACCCCCAGTTGAAATTCCAACAGGCTCCTGATACTGGAAATTGTCCTCTACAAAACCAATCCGCCCCGATTTGGGCAGGGCAAGGCTTAAAGGGCAGGTATGTAATTGGCTAACCACTTGCTGTATGTGTCATTGCCGGCGGTTGGGTAGAGGACATCCACTGAAGCCAAAGCTCAACGTCACCCCAAGGTTTTTCGTGGAATATGCTGACCCTGGCCCTAAATTCCTCGTCATAACTAAGCCACGCATATCCAGCAAAGTGCATTTGGGCCTTGCAAATTAAATCTATGTATTTGAACATGGCAACAGGCCTATCTTGATGTCTTTCGCAATATACACTTGCATAAATCAAAAAAGCAGATGTCCAATCCTCGATGTTCTTAGGGACCCTAGGGCATTTGGCAAGCTCCCATTCCTCTTCTTTGGACCCTTCTTTAGCCTGTATATTCCTAAGTAAGAGCTTAAACACATCAACGAACTCATGTTGCCAAATTCTAGTTTTTTCTTTTTTGAAAAATAAGTTCCCAATGGCATTGCTATACCCATGTAAGCGAGTTTCTTATGAATATTCTTATCTTCACTCACCTTCACATTACCAGAGGCACTAGCCTCATCAAACTTTTTATCCTGACTGTTATCCTTGCCTTCCACCGAAAAGCTACCAACATCTGGAACCTGTCGCATCACATTCCCCACACCCTCCATAGAAAGCACCCCCGAGTCAGAAGACAACGATGCATCCCCAACAACCACAGAACGTGTATTGCGCTTGCTGATAGCAGGTTGTGATCAAGAAACCCACCAATGTGGCTTACCTGTGGGCAATTGAGCAGAGCGTTTCTGAAATTCTTTGTGATCATCACGCTGAAGATGACCGTGCCGCTGTTCTTGTTCCATTGCGCTGTCCGCTCCTGACTTCTGCAACAAACTAAGAACATTGGTTGCTCCCAACACACCCCTCGAAACCAAATTCTCATGAAGCATTATTTGTTCATTACCATCACCCTGCTCCTCCCCCAACCCCCTTCTTCAAAATCATCATAATCCTCCCCATAATCCAATTGTTCACCATATAAATCCAAATCAGGCTGCTATTTCCAGGCATTACCCCCATCATACAACCTCCAATTAGTCACAGACATCCGCTCCGAATGTCCGGCCGCCGACTGAAAATCCGCTCGTGATCCACCTTGCTTGTCCGTTTTTTTACCCAAAACCGCATTATGTTCAATAGACGAAGCACTGGAGACACCAGCTGTAGACAGTGTTCCTGACGACGCTTGAACCTTCAAGCTGCTCTTGCCTGAGGAATTAGATAAACCCAAACTCTTCCACCCTAACCCACTTACAGAGCTGCCACCTGTAGCCATAGGGGCGTTTGAATGCTCAACCCACACCCACTGTCCCGCCTGAGGCCCAAAAGTTTAGCCAAAATCAGACCATGGCTGACTAGGAGGAGGACGAGGTGTGGGAAAAAGGAACTCGCTCCCAGATGAAACTCCAAGCTGTTCAGACTGAAGATCTCTACTTCCACTATGAAAAAAAGGCTCTGAAACCTCAAACCCCTCATGATAATAATCATGTCCCATTGACCTTGGTCCCTCAAAATGTACAGTTGACAATGAATTCACGCGTGAAAAAGGAACTTTGCAACCAGGGGGGCCTCCAGGCACCAGGGACAGTGAAACCACAGAATCATCCCCCACCAACACTGACCTAGATACCATAAACGTTTTCAATAACTGAGGATTCCCTCCCTGTTTAGGTGCAGGGAACAATACCTGGTCCTCCATAACCTCCTCACCACTGTCACTGGAATAACCTACCAAAGAGGCAGAGTACCTATCAGAAACAACGTGAGGCACAATGTTAATCTTGGCACCTTCAATGCTGAAGCATGAGCGCTTCGAGCAGGTAATTAATTGCTCTCTAGTCTGCTTTGATGGAGAGGGGCACGTCGGCAAAGAAACTGAGGCTGTCGTCCTGACTGAAAAACACCGCCCGCTTCAAACCTCCGCAAAGGAGCGATGCCGAAAACTTCCTCATGGCGGCAACACCCCTCAGCGAAGCTCTCCTCCTATTCACCCGGCCCGACGAGGGGCGGAGACTGCTCCCAACTGCCCCGCCTCACATTCAGACGATGAAAGACTGCGCGCCCGCAACAGCCCTTCGCCGCTGCTCTTAAGGTAAGGACGGTCGCTGCTCTGTTTTACTGCTGCTACACTGTCCCGATTCACTGGCGTTAGCGAAACTTTGCAGGTTGAAGGCAAACAGGCAGCTACCGCTTCAGCCACCCCCGTGCCGCCTTTCTTCTCAGGCACGCAACGCCTGCCCCTACAGTGGCGGACAATGGAGAAGTGTGGCTCAATGGTTAGAACGGCAGACCCTGATGCAGAGGTCTAGCCCGGGACCAGGGTTCAATTCCCCGCCTCGCCGGGTCTTGGGCTCAAAATTCCACGGACCTGATAATTCTCGCCTCGGTGCCTATTCCAATCATGGAGTCCCACTCTGCAACTCTGGGCAATAGCTTGCTTAATCTCCACAATGGCCTCCACAACGCTAAGGATGCCTGGCCTCCACCTTGGGGGTGCCCAGGAGTGGACACCTCACAGGGAAAGCCAGGATGGGTTCCACAGCGGTATTCATACAAACGCCTTGAGACCCTTGCGGGTGAGTAGTGCGCTATACAAGTATCAATTTACAATTTACATTTACTGGGCCTCAATAAATCCTCCCTCCCCACTGCACAAAGAACACGCAGCGCTTCTCTCACCGCCACTCCTTCCGCCATGACAATAATCACAAATACCTTGGTAACGCAACTCAAAACACCACACAACAAACTCTCTGACAGAAAAGGAAAACGTCAAAGAAAGCAGTCAGCCGTTAGGTACAACCGCCGAAGTGTCCTCCCGCCAAAAGCACTCCTACATATAAACTACCTATAAGTCCTGCCCCATTAACCTACCTACACCTATCATGCAGCGTGGATTATCCCACCGCGCGGAAAAAAAACAAGGGGACACCGGCTTGTGCCCTGCTCCCCCTGGGTTCCCAACCCAGAGTTGGGACATACCCGAGCACTTACCGGTGAGAGGAACCGCTTTGGGGATCGGTATGTGTAAACACTCGTTAGCTTTCCTGTAGCTACTCGTAATGTTAAGTTTTAAATACTATACTAAGCTCTTTCTATTTCTATGCTATCATCAGCACGAAACTGGGGTTTGCCTGACTCTGCTATGGCCACCCCTGGGTCATGGCTGTGGTTTTAGACTGGAACACACAGTTTTTTTGGGGGATGTTTGTTGCCGTGGATTGGGGGTGTTTATTTGGATATTTCTTTTCACAGCACACGATGATGTCAGCTATGGACAATTACATCAACAGTATCCTTACTTAGGCAGACGGAACTTCTCTTATAATACTATAATGGATTAATGCCAACTTAATTTTATTATGGGGTTTCACTTTTTGGGGCAGTGGCCATTCAACTGAAGGGCTGAGTTTTACCATATTTACAAGTGACTATGGATGATAGCCTAGCTTCTGATTTCAAATAGTAGTTGGTCATGGACTTCAGTTCAGAGACAAGTGCTGCTAACAGTGCATACCTTAGGCTTCAGCAAATGTTAGCGTAATTATCCTATCTATACTCAGAACATGAAGGTAGGAATTATATCTGATTTACGTACAAGCCAGAAAACAAAATCAAGATGCAGTGATGTTCCGATAATTTGATAAATAAAAAATGTGGACGTTATTCGGCTGATGGGGTAACGATGTTAGCATAATGTCAGGAATCACTATTGTACGATAAACATTGAATTAGGATTTCGTACTTCCCTCCACGAATATCAACATTCGACCCAAATGGGTAAAATGACGCATATAAATGGTGTACAGCAACCCTTCATAGCCACCGCACCTGCTCCACTAATGATAGGCAGACGTCTGACTGGTAACCAGTCAAAATATCGAGTTTTTTTATCGACTAGACATAATATCGAGTCAAAAATATAGAATAGACATAATATCGACTAGACATAATATAGACTACCAAAATATCGATTATAATTAATTAAATATGTTAATTTATTTATTGTTATTTTTTTAGAATTAATTGTTAATTAATTATTAATTGGTAATTAATTAAAATATAATTGGTCAGAGAAGTGTGGCTCAGTGGTTAGAGGCGACAGACCCGGAAGCTGAGATCGGCCGTGGACCAGGGTTCGATTCCCCGCCTCGTCGGGTCTCGGGCTCTAAAATTCCACGGACTCGATAATTTTCGCTCCGGTGCCTACTTGACTCACGGGGTCACACTCTGCGACTCTGGGCAATAGCTTGCTTAATCTCCACTACGGCCCCTCGCGGCGGGATGCCTGGCTTTCACCTTGTGGATACCCTGCCGGGGTATCTCACAGGGGAATACCAGGATGGGTTCCCTAAGCAAGCGCTTAGATACTGTGTCGGTGATTTGCGCTATATAAATACATGTACATTACATTACATTTTAATTGATTGATTGATAAATATTTTAATTTTAGTAATTTATTTTCTGTAGCGGGTTGTGGGTTTATAGGGGAATAGGGCGGGAAGTAATTTAATTATAAATAATTAAATATGCTAATTAATTAATTGGTAATTAATTTTTAATTGATAATTAATTAATTAATTGATAATTAATTTTAATTAATTGTTTATTTGACAATTATGTGAATAATATTTTTTTTTTTCTGTAGCGGGTTGTGGGTTTATAGGGGAATAGGGTGGGAAGTGATTTAATTTTAATTAATTAAATATGTTAATTAATTAATTGATTTGTATTTATTTAGAATAAATTGTCAAATAATTTATAATTGGTAAATAATTAATTTTTAATTGATAATTAATTTTTATTAATTTATTAATTGATAAATATGTGAATAATAATATTTTATTTTTAGTAGCGGGTTGTAGGTTTATAGGCTAATAGGGTGGGAAGTAATTTAATATAATTAATTAAACATGATAACTAAGTAATTGGCATTTTTTTTAAATAAATTGGTTATTAATTTATAATTGGTAAATAATTAATTCTTAATTGGTAATTAAAATGTTAAAATTGATTAATTTATAATTATGTGATTTATATTAATTTATTTTCACTACAGTGGGGGTATTAAAATTTACCCCTACGCTATCCAATGCTTTCCCTACTGTTGCACTGCAGGAGTGGGAATAGTAATTTTTACCCCTACGCTATCCAACGCTTTCCCTATTGTTGCATTCGCTGGAGTTGGAATAGTAATTTTTACCCCTACGCCATCCAACACTTTCCCTACTGTTGCACTCTCTGGAGTTGGAATAGTAAATTTTACCCCTATGCTATCGAATGCTTTCCCTACTGTTGCACTCGCTGGAGTGAAATTGGTTATTAATTTTTAATTGGTAATTAATTAATTCTTAATTGGTAATTAAAATGTTAAAATTGATTAATTTATAATTATGTGATTTATATTAATTTATTTTCACTACAGTGGGGATATTAAAATTTACCCCTACGCTATCCAATGCTTTCCCTACTGCTGCACTGCTGGAGTGGGAATAGTAATTTTTACCCCTACGCTATCCAACGCTTTCCCTATTGTTGCATTCGCTGGAGTTGGAATAGTAATTTTTACCCCTACGCCATCCAACACTTTCCCTACTGTTGCACTCTCTGGAGTTGGAATAGTAAATTTTACCCCTATGCTATCGAATGCTTTCCCTACTGTTGCACTCGCTGGAGTGGGAATAGTTATTTTTACCCCTACGCTATCCAACGCTTTCCCTACTGTTGCACTCTCTGGAGTGGGAATAGTAATTTTTACCCCTACGCTATCCAACGCTTACCCTACTGATGCACTTGCTGGAGTGGGAATAGTAATTTTTACCCCTATGCTATCCAACGCTTTCCCTACTGTTGCACTCTCTGGAGTTGGAATAGTAAATTTTACCCCTACGCTATCCAATGCTTTCCCTACTGTTGCACTCGCTGGAGTGGGAATAGTAATTTTTACCCCTACGCTATCCAACGCTTTCCCTACTGTTGCATTTGCTGGAATTGGAATAGTAATTTTTACCCCTACGCCATCCAACACTTTCCCTACTGTTGCACTCTCTGGAGTTGGAATAGTACATTTTACCCCTACGCTATCCAATGCTTTCCCTACTGTTGCACTCGCTGGAGTGGGAATAGTAATTGTTACCCCTATGCTATCCAACGCTTTCCCTACATTTGCACTCTCTGGAGTTGGAATAGTACATTTTACCCCTACGCTATCCAATGCTTTCCCTACTGTTGCACTCGCTGGAGTGGGAATAGTAATTTTTACCCCTACGCTATCCAACTCTTTCCCTACTGTTGCACTCTCTGGAGTGGGAATAGTAATTTTTACCCCTACGCTATCCAACGCTTACCCTACTGATGCACTTGCTGGAGTGGGAATAGTAATTGTTACCCCTATGCTATCCAACGCTTTCCCTACTGTTGCACTCGCTGGAGTTGGAATAGTAAATTTTACCCCTACGCTATCCAATGCTTTCCCTACTGTTGCACTCGCTGGAGTGGGAATAGTAATTGTTACCCCTACGCTATCCAACGCTTTCCCTACTGTTGCACTCGCTGGAGTTGGAATAGTAATTTTTACCCCTATGCTATCCAAAGCCTTCCCTACTGTTGCACTTGCTGGAGTGGGAATAGTAATTTTTACCCCTACGCTATCCAACGCTTTCCCTACTGTTGCACTCTCTGGAGTGGGAATAGTAATTTTTACCCCTACGCTATCCAACGCTTACCTTACTGATGCACTCGCTGGAGTTGGAATAGTAATTGTTACCCCTACGCTATCCAACGCTTTCCCTACTGTTGCACTCTCTGGAGTGGGAATAGTAATTTTTACCTCTACGCTATCCAACGCTTTTCCTACTGTTGCACTTGCTGGAGTTGGAATAGTAATTTTTATCCCTACGCTATCCAACGCTTTCCCAACTATTGCTCTCACTGGAGTGGGAATAGTAAATTTAAACCTCTCGCTATCCAACGGAAAAATTATTGTGTATGTTTTGTTAATAATATGTATATATAGATATATATATATATATTACCTACTGGCGGTCGCCAGTAGGTATATATAGTTAGGATTTTTTCCCTATGGGATTTTTGAAAATTCTATGTCTAATAACTTTGGCGTTTGTGGACGGAATTGGCTGAAATTTTCTGGAAAATGGAACATTTTGTTTCTGAGCAGCCCCTGGAAATTTGGGGGGGGTTCGTCAAGGGGGGGGCCGAGAAAAAAGGGGGGTCCCAAAACGTGTTTTTAACATTGAGTTTTCCATAGGGCGGTTGGCCTCACTTTTAGCCCGAACGTCTGAATGGATTTCCACGAAACTTGGCAAAATTGTAGGGACTGGTAGCCCGATGTGCCTTTGCTAGGTCTCAATAGCTGTGCTTCAGTGGATTTTGAGAAATTAACGTTCAAAAAAAGATATATATCTGTAACAGCGGACCGGGCAGCGCTCCGGTTCGCGGACTTTACGCGTAACGGAACTTCGCGTAGCGAAGCTGATTGGCTCTCCGGTGTCTGTACATTCTAAACAGTCCGGAGCGGCCGCCATCTTGTCTCTCGGTAGGATTGAGAGACAAGAGGAGGCCAAAACAAAGGGGGAAATGACCATAAGGGGGCATAGTAGATTTCTTTTTGTTTTTTTTGCGTGGGTAGCGCCCGGTTCGCGAACCGGGAAGCGTTCTGGGCAGCGTACTATAAGGAAAAAAGAATGATAGACTTTTCAAATACTGTATGTTAATTGATTGTTGGTTTTGTTGATTATTTTTTAATTTTTTTATTTTTTAAGCAATTATTTATTATTGTGATTGTGTTTCAAAATTTAATAACATTTCTAACATTTAACTAGTTTATGAATTACATATAAAAATGATTAAAGACTCAAACAATTTTTTAATATTACATACAATTTTATTTTTCGGATTGTTTTTCAAAATTTAATAGAACGTCTAGCATTTGACTGTCCGATATGTCCTCTTGTTGAGTGAACATAAGTTCCCACATTTGACCGTCATCATAATGAAGTAAATGATCCACAGATTCTACACATTGAACTAATTCATGGTCCCGTGATTCATCCATGAAATCTGAGTCATCATTGTCCTCAATATCTTTTTCTGTGTTGTTCTCCAGAACAATTTAGAAGGAAACATTCTGCTCCCTTCCATTTTATTGCTGTAATTTGCATAAAAAATAAATATATCAGTAGAGATAGGGCACTGTTGGGTTTAAGTTCAGACAGGTACTTGTGAGTTTATAACAGAGAAGTAATCTATGGGCACTGTATGGTTTCAGGCGTGAAGTAGTACTATTAAAAAGTGCCTGTGAAGAAGCCTAAGTAAATTCATAATTATACCACAGAAACCTAAATCAATCCATAATTATAATAAAGAAGCCTTTCTCAATGTCTAACTCTTACAGAGGGATAGTATATAACTATCTGAAAATGTTTTCAAATTTATAAAATAATATCTCACCTTCTAAAAACAAGTTTAAGTTGTGAGTGAAAATGATCTTGCAATGTAGTTCAGGAAGTAGTAGTCAAAATGGCTGTGTTTCTCTCTCTTCCTTTATATATATTCAGGTACATAGCCAATCAAATGTCAGGTAAAAAAAGTAGAAAATGAAAGTAACATTTTAATTGGTTGTCAATTCCAACACTTCAGATGTGTTTTGTGAAGTAATTTACCTCAGGGTATTTAGAGAGGTCTACAGGCTAAATGGTTAAATGGAATTTCAATCAAATTTGTGAAAATGGTAGGCATTGGTATGTAGTATGAGCTAATCTATATTTGATGAAATTGTCTCCAGTCGCTTTTCTGTAAACTACTTTCCCACCTTTTTTGATGGTGCGCTTCCCAGGGAGCGACCCGGTACGCGAACTGGCGAGCGCCCCGGTTCGCGAACCTTAAGCGTTACGGAAGTCCACCATTTTGTGTTTCGGTCGAATTAAGATACAAGATGGAGGGCAAATAATGTTCAGAATGGGTAGAAGGGGGCACGGTAGACTTATCTTGACCCCCTAGGTTTTCTGAGGGTGGCTGAGGAGGCCCATATGTGCGGAAAAAAAAACATTTTTTAAAAAATTTAGCGAGGTTAGCTCCCGGTTCGCGTACCGGGTAGCGTCCCAGGGAGCGTACTTTGTTGAAAATTAGTGAAAAAAGTTAGAGTAAAATAATAATTGTGAGTGATCAGATGTAGGGTAGCTCTGAGAAGAGCTTTTGGGTTTATGGTACATTTAGGTACTTATAAGTAGGTACCAATGCACAGTCTTAAATTCAGAATGAAAATTCTGTTGCCCTCATCTGAGAAGTGAACTCCATCTCCTCTGTAGATATCTTGCATGTAGTAACGCAAGTTATTGTTGTACAGGGAGCCCATTGCATGGTCTCTCATGTAAGCTGAAACAGATTTGTTTACATGCTTCCTCGACTTCTCAATTTGTGGACAAAATTGGTTCGACCACCTCCATTTCTGTCTTTGGCATATATTTGAATATACCAAGGCAGTCTGAGGAAAAAGTGCCATCAATTGCTCAAAGGTGTCCTTTAAAAGCATTTCCAGACCTACCCCAGTCAAAGTGCCGAAATCATTACCTCCACAGTGCACAATTAACAGGTCAGGTTTTGGCAAATGCATAAAGGTTTTCACCAATGGTATCAATTCGTGACATTTTAATCCTCTGTGGCCAAACCACTTAATTTCCACATCTTGTAAATTGAGGTTAGGTAAATTCCTGTTCTCAGCATACCTCTGAGCCCAATAGATGTAACTATGTCCAACAATCCAGACAGAGAGCGAACAAAAAAAATATTTTAAAAAAATTATTAATAAACATATAAAATATATTTTTGGATTTAAAGAAGAATACATTTTACAGCTACAGATATTAGCTTTTAAAAAACCAATGAAATTCACTGAAAAAAACATAGGTTATAGACCATATATAGTTAGGAATTAGCATTTACAAAACCTTGAAAATTCACTGAAAAAACCATAGGTTATAGACCATATATAGTTAGGAATTAGCATTTAAAAAACCTTATTTTACTCACACAAAACCATTGAAATTCCATATATAGTTAGTTGTACTAACTATATATCGCGCACCCGCAATCCACTGCTGATCATGTCACATATTACATCATTCATGACATGGTCAGTGACATCACTGATGACATCACTGATGACATTTCAAATGACATCACTGATGACATCACTGATGACATCTCAAATGACATCACTGATGACATCACTGATGACATCTCAAATGACATCACTGATAACATCTCAAATGACATCACTGATGACATCTCAAATGACATCACTGATGACATCACTGATGACATCTCATTTGACATCAATGGTCACATCACTGATGATATCATTCATGTGACAATACAATGCATCTCCTCACACTTTAATATAACCTCTGTTACACCCAGTGTTAAATACAGAATATAATTTTTTAAACCATTGACACACCAATACTAGTTACTACATACGCACTCACTGATTCCTACGTCTACACACACATTCACTCATTCACCCATACAATCATTCATACATACAATCACTCATCTTTACAACACTATCATATGCACTCAAACACCTATACAGACACTCACACTCTGCCACTCATCCATGGAGTTACTCACACACCTAGTCAGTCCTGTAAAGAATCAATCACACTTCCATTTTCTAATCTATACAGTTAAACATAGAGTACCGTACATTTTCAAACATATACTAACACATACTTACTCTCTTATACAATCATTGATACAAGAACACATTGATCTGCACAGAGTCACACATCTCCCAGCCAGCCACACACACACTCAGTCTCCCATACAAATACTTGGGCAACCAATTAATAACCCATATAGTTACTCATATAGCTACTGATCAACACATGCAGCAGTTTACAGAACAACAGACATAATGATGCACAAATTAAGACAGTTTAGTCACTAACCCATGCACTCAGTGACACACATTTATTCACTCACTCATACAGTCAGTCATGCACCTACTAAATCCTTCATCCAGACACTTCTACATCCACTCATTCTTCAATATGTAAGACATATTTTAACTTTACAGAAACATACAGTCACTGGATGTTGTCATCAGTGATGTCATCAGTGATGTCATTTGAGATGTCATCAGTGATGTCATCAGTGATGTCATTTGAGATGTCATCAGTGATGTCATCAGTGATGTCACTGACCATGTCATGAATGATGTAATATGTGACATGATCAGCAGTGGATTGCGGGTGCGCGATATATAGTTAGTACAACTAACTATATATGGAATTTCAATGGTTTTGTGTGAGTAAAATAAGGTTTTTTAAATGCTAATTCCTAACTATATATGGTCTATAACCTATGGTTTTTTCAGTGAATATATATATATATATATTCACTGAAAAAACCATAGGTTATAGACCATATATAGTTAGGAATTAGCATTTAGAAAACCTTATTTTACTCACACAAAACCATTGAAATTCCATATATAGTTAGTTGCACTAACTATATATCGCGCACCCGCAATCCACTGCTGATGATGTCACATATTACATCATTCATGACATGGTCAGTGACATCACTGATGACATCACTGATGACATCTCAAATGACATCACTGATGACATCACTGATGACATCTCATTTGACATCATTCTTGTGCTAATACGATAAACCTCTTCAGACTCTAATATAACCTTAGATACACTCAGTGTATACAGACACTCACACACTGTCACTCATCCATGGAGTTACTCACACACCTAGTCAGTCATGCAAAGAAACAATCTCACCTCCATTTCCTCAACTATACAGTTATACACACCTTACTTATTCAAACATATACTAACACATATTTACTCTCTTATACAATCCCTGATACAAGTTCACAATGATCCATACAGCCACTCACACATTCAGTGGCTCTCATGCACAGTTATTTATATATGCCAACTCTCACATGTACTGTGTTTTACATATGTACTTACTATGACATGTAGCATTGAGATATCCATTCACTCATCAATACACTCATGCACACAGTCAACCGCCCATGTAGCTTTTTCCACATGCACTCTTGAACTCATACACCTAGTGAATCAACTGCTCACACATCTATGCACAGAGTCACACACCTCCCAGCCACCCCCACACAAACTCAATCTCCCATAGAAATACTTGGGCAACCAATTAATAACACATATAGCCTCTCGTATAGCTAATGATCAACACATGCAGCAGTTTACATCACAACAGACATAATGATGCACAAATTAAGACAGTTTAGTCACTAACCCATGCATTCAGTGAGACACATTTAATCACTCACTCATACAGTCAGTCACGCACCTACTAAATCCTTCATCCAGACACTTATACATCCACTCATTCTTCAATATCTAAGACATATTTTAACTTTACAGAAACATACAGTCACTGGATGTTGTCATCAGTGATGTCATTTGAGATGTCATCAGTGATGTCATCAGTGATGTCACTGACCATGTCATGAATGATGTAATATGTGACATCATCAGCAGTGGATTGCGGGTGCGCGATATATAGTTAGTGCAACTAACTATATATGGAATTTCAATGGTTTTGTGTGAGTAAAATAAGGTTTTCTAAATGCTAATTCCTAACTATATATGGTCTATAACCTATGGTTTTTTCAGTGAATTTTCAAGGTTTTGTAAATGCTAATTCCTAACTATATATGGTCTATAACCTATGGTTTTTTCTGTGAATTTCATTGGTTTTTTAACAGCTAATATCTGTAGCTGTAAAATGTATTCTTCTTTAAATCCAAAAATATATTTTATATGTTTATGAATAATTTTTTTTTTAAATATTTTTTTTTCTTCGTTCCCGCTTCGCGAATCGGGAAGCTTCCCGTTAGCTGACCTTGATGCCGCGAAATAGACCGCGAGCCGGTAAACGTTTCTTTACCGCAAGTGCCGCGTTAGAAAACAACATCGTGACGCCTCCCGTCCGCATGACGTTCCACGTTGTCGCGTGATACGTCATATGACGTGCTACGTTAGCGAACTGGTACGCGAAGCGAGTGCCAAAGCGCAGGTTTCTGGAAGCAAACCGGGAGGCCCTGCAAAGCGCTTAACGTAAACACAGCAAGTCATGTGACTTGGTAATAACACTTTTCATTGGTTCATTTCACTTTTGGTTTCCTAATGATGTAAGACTAGGTCATATAATCTAAAATGAACACTTTTGATTGGTTGAGAACTCTTGTTTTTCCCAAATGATGAAAATCCCTCCTTCTTTCCTCACTCTGACTTTCATCATTGTGAGAGAAAGACCCTTTGTGATCACTGAGCAATGGCTTCTTTAGTAGCTTCAGCTGGTGCTTCCCCACCACCTCCACCACCTCCAAGGAAGAGAGGACCACCTGCTCAAGTTGTAATTCAACAAGAAGAAGAAGAAGAGGAACAGGAGGACGAGCACGAAGAGAGGCAGTTTTTGCCTGAGCAGCCCAAGACGTCTCACCGGAAAGAAAACTTCATTTGGCAATTTTTTAAAATTCCCAAAGGTCAGAAAAAAGTAAATGCAAGATACGTAACTTGCCTTATATGTCAAGATAGACTGTCCAGAGGGACCGACAAAAAATACAGTTTCGGAAACTACACAATGCATCGCCATATGACTAGGTGGCATCCTAACAACTACAGTGCTGCACAGTTTCGGAACGACCTAGATAATCTCCCTATTATGGCCAGAAGATCTGTTGTACCGGAAGTAACGGGACCAGAGGGCAGGGAGATGGTGCCAAATATACAAATGAGATTTGGTGAAGTAAAACACACCTGCGTATTTTGCGATGGATTCATTTCCTACGGAGAAAGAAGCATCACTCTGATCAACAGAGCTATTGACTATCATATGCAAGTTTGTCCGAAACGCCCAAAATAATAAATACTTCTTTTTTTTGTTTTGTTGCTCCTGTTGAGCCCTTTACAATGAATCGTTTTCATTGCCCCCTCCAAGAAAAACCCAAAAAAATATAAAACTGTTCCGAAAAATTCAAAAACATTAAAAAAATGTTCAGAAAAATAAAAAAAAAAGTTCTTTTCAGAACTACCTCCCCGTTATTAAAAAATTGGTACAATATTTGGAACTGTGCCAACCTCTATTTCTCTTAGTTCGCTTCCTAGTTCGCTCGCTGGTACGCGAACTGGAAGCGAACCAAAAACAGTAAGTATAAGGGAAGGAAACACACACTTATGTTAAAAGAAAGACAGCTATAGGGGAGTAAACTAGAGATACTATTACCCATAATCCACTACTGATGATGTCACATATTACATCATTCATGACATGCTCAGTGACATCATCAGCAGAGGATTGCGGGTTTTTTGGCAACATGCCTTATCCACGGTTTAATAACGCTGCCTTTTGCTTTATATAAGTTTTCAAATTGTATGAAATATATACCAATAGGTCTTTATGAACCTTTAGGTAGTGCTTTTGTTCATGAGGTCTGGTCGCTTCCATACACATACAGATGTTTCAAAGATGATCAAGAAGTTTATCTGAATGGAGAGGAATGCACTGAGACGCCAGATCATTCACTAATGTGTAGGCACATACAGTTACACGATTCATGCAACAAACACCGACCAAATATGGCTTGCGTGTTGCAAGGCACGCCAGTTCCTGCTATCATCCCCACGTTCAAGTTGTTGGAAAATGGTAGTTATTTGATGCTCAATAATGAAGATTGTTCTGAGTTAATTAAAAGTATTCCTTTTATCGTAACAGTAAGTGAACGGGTTATTTGCTGCAGAAATGTTCTATTTCCTCCCACACATGAACATAGGGAGTTTTCAATCTGGCCACAAATACCAACCTTGGGACACGTTTCAACGGCATGACAAGAATAAGAGCTCTTTTGTCTCAGAGAGAGGTGGCCTTGAGTTCGGCCCGTGAAACTTTCGTACTTCACATAGCGAACACCCGTACACAGGTTTGCCTTTCAATTTCAGCAACATGTTTCCGACTATCTTTAACGCATCCTCCACAAAATCCCTGGCACACTTTTTTAAAGTTGTTACCAGTGGTCTCGTGACTTCATTTGAGAAAATCTTTGGAGTCATCCCTGCTCCCTTTCATTCCATTTTCTCCACTCTGGTTCGTGGATTGCATTTTTACTTGCATTACCAGCGGACGCTCTTGTGCTTTTTTACATTTTTAAATATGGATGTCCCTCCTATGCAACCTCCGACCCTGCAGCTGCTGACACTGTTCCGCAATCGCATGCTAGAATATTATGGCACAATGCCGTTGGCGATATTAAGCACGGCATATGGATTATCTTTTCGGTTCTCCTACTTCACCTGTGTCCAGCCTGTATTTCACTGCCTGACCTGTGATTTCGATTGGGCCATTGATTTGTGTCTCTGCGGACCGGTTTCTCCTGACGTCGACTTTAATCAGCTGATGACTCCTATCATTACTCACGAGTTGGTTTGTCCTGGCGAAAGGATTATGGCTGTGGCATTGATGCATGGACTACTTGGTCCCTGGAATTTACTGGCGGCAGCACAGTCTTTCTTGGAACACAGCTTTCTTGAAAACCCACCGAGCTGTCCTCTGATGGTGATAGAGGATCCGGTGCTGGGAGAGCACGTATGTTCTTTTCCGCTTTTAAATTGGATGGCTGAACTGTTTTCGGATGAAGACGGTGACTTCCTGTTGGAGGCTGTTGCAGCTTATTTTGCATACACAGTTATGTCATAGACCTTTTTCATGTTTCATATGCTGAGTACTAGCATTTCATTGACAATTCATTGACTTAATTGTCAAGTTTTTATTATTTACCTTGCCTATTGGCTTAAGACTCGATAAAGTACTTGGCTGTTTTATTTTTCTTTAGCATTGAATTTTCCTAGTTTTTAATGCTTTACCTTGCGGACCGTCCACATATAAACTTGCAATCTGCTCTCATGAGATGGCACTTCTATTATCTTATTCAGTTCGTTTCCGGATCATGGGGAGGTGTCATCTAGGTCCTGGATATCTTTACACCGTGTTAAGTTAGCATGGGCTCATTACCGGTTTAAACGCCATTTTTCCTTTTTTGCAACTTCTGCACACGACATTTAGTTGTTGCTTTAGCTTTCCACCTAGTAGTTCATCGTGGTTTACATGAGAATAATATGTTATTGGTCTACTATCTGCTTTACTTGTTAAACTATATCTGTACAGCGAGTGCTAAAGTTTCAAGAACAACACGATACAGAATTGTTATGAGGTCTGATCTCCACGACTTCATACTCATAACATAAGTGCAACTTCTGCCAATTCTGGGCATGAGGCGGGTTTTATATTGCTTTGCCGAACACACATACACAACAGTTGATGCGGTTCACATGAAGAGAGAGCTGGTGTATGCTGATGTGATTCCTTCAAATCTAAGACACTAAAGTATGGGCACGCCCTAAACCAACACAAAGAGACCTTCTTAGCAAATAATATAATATGTGTATTAGGGAGGGTGAGATATAAGCAGCCGCGGGCCGTGGAGGGAGTTACGGTGAGGCAGGGAGGCGGGGAGGGGGAGAAGCAGGGTGGAGCCCTCTCTACCTTGCCCCTCCCCCTCCCCGCCTCCCTGCCCCACCGTAACTCCCTCCACGGCCCGCGGCTGCTTATAAGTGTTGCTAACTCTTATTCATTTACAGCATGTTAACATACTGTCACCATTCGCTTTTTATGTACTAGTAACTATGCTGGTAATTTTGCTACTGATAATATGTGTACTTGTATTCTCCACCCTGCTTCTCCCCCTCCCCGCCTCCCTGCCTCACCGTAACTCCCTCCACGGCCCGCGGCTGCTTATAAGTGTTGCTAACTCTTATTCATTTACAGCATGTTAACATACTATCACCATTCACTTTTTATGTACTAGTAACTATGCTGGTAATTTTGCTACTGATAATATGTGTACTTTTATTATCTAAGGTACTACGCCTGAGAAGACGGCATTAGTAAATAAACATTTCAAATACACATGTGTTCTTCTTAACTCCATGTTCTGGTTTCTAAGAAATATATAACGACCGACTGTTCATGAGTTCCACGTATCCTGAGGTACTATAAGTTCATATTCTGGATTGTCTAAACATTGAGAGTTTGTTATATCCAATGTGACACTGTACCTAGCTTGCTAAATAGTTTTTGATTACTAACGTGAGTTTTGGGACACCCTAATTCGCCGAGGTTCCAATCCTCTGTCCACAGTTCTGTGTGAGAACAGAAACCCTGCGACAGGGGCACCCCCGACCCTTGCTGGAGCTTCATCACACTTGCGATACAACTCCAGCAATGCGCCACCTTTACGGCACAGATACATCACGCATCTGTGCTGTTTTTGCCCCGTGATGCGCCGCATTGTAAATGCAGCACACCATAGGTGACGGAACAGCGGCACAGAATGACTAACACATCCCTGGTGATGCGCCAGTCATCATAAATCTATCCCTATGCTTCTTATCTTGTTAGAGATGAACCGCCATATGTATCATCAAAGTTATTTGCATTTCCTAAATAGCGAACTTTAAGGAATAAATAGCGATTCTTTACCATTCCTAGTTTGCGATGAGCTATTTGCTAATTAGCCGAATGTAGCCCAATGAAGCCCAATGTAGCCCAATGTAGCCCAAAGATGGCCGCCAGACACACAAAAAAACAAATGTAGCCCAAATATCAGCCAGATGTAGCCCAACTATAGCCCAGTGACAGAATGACCAATCAGCTTCGCAAACCTCCGTTACGCGAAGCGGAGCGCTGTTACAGATATATATCTTTTTTTGAACGTTAATTTCTCAAAATCCACTGGAGCACATATATTGAGACCTAGCAAAGGCACATCGGGCTACCAGTCCCTAATATTTTGCCAAGTTTCGTGCAAATCCATTCAGCCGTTCAATTATTATTTTTATTATTTTTTTTTGCCCCGCGGGGCCCTTTTAAAACCTCCACATCAAACCTAGGGGGTCAGCGAGGATCTACTATGCCCCCTTATAGTTATTTCCCCCTTTGTTTTGACCTCCTCTTGTCTCTCGATCCTACCGAGAGACAAGATGGCGGCCGCTACGGACTGTTTGGAATGTTGACAGACGCCGGAGAACCAATCAGCTTCGCTTCACAAAGCTCCGTTGCGCGAAAAGTCCGCGAACCAGAGCGCTAACCGGTCCGCTGTTACAGATATATATCTTTTTTTAAACGTTAATTTCTCAAAATCCACTGGAGCACATATATTGAGACCTACAAAAGGCACATCGGGCTACCAGTCCCTACAATTTTGCCAAGTTTCGTGCAAATCCATTCAGCCGTTCGGGCTAAAAGTGAGGCCAACCGCCCTATGGAAAACTCAATGTTAAAAACACGTTTTGGGACCCCCCTTTTTTCTCGGCCCCCACTGGACGAACCCCCCCCAAATTTTCAAGGGCTGCTCAGAAACAAAATGTGCCATTTTCCTGAAAATTTCAGCCGATTCCGTCCACAAACGCCAAAGTTATTAGACATAGAATTTTCAAAAAACCCATAGAGAAAAAATCCTAACTATATATACCTACTGGCGACCGCCAGTAGGTAATATATATTTAAACAAATATATTTTTTTAAGTTACAATAATTATTTCTTAATTTTACGTTTATTTAAGTATTTTAAGTATGTTTTAATTAATTATATTCATTATTATAGTACTTTAAAATTACTTTTAAGATATTTTAAAAAATCGATATTTTGACTGTCTATATTTTTTCCTATCGATATTTTGGAATCGATATTTTTGTACTTACCTGTTTGTAGATAGGAAGTCGATATTTTGACATTCTATATTTTTACCTCGATATTTTGGTAAGTCGATATTTTGACTGTCGATATTATGTCAGTGATCCGTCTGACTAAGGGGGTCCATTACAGCTGCGTGGTTGGTGGCAAACACGTGCAGTGAAAGGACTAGAGGACGTAGTGCAGTTATAAAGCATATAGACCGCAATTAATACCTTAACAAGGACTTCTTGGGGCTGAGGACCTAATTAAAACGTACACTCAGCTGGTGAAAGTAAACGGTAAACTGCACTTCAACTAAAATAGCCATGATTGAATTTCTTTTTTAAGACGGCATGACCTGCAATGACGCTCATCTCTGAAGTAATCTATTCGAAGCGGAGGTCTCAAACTGAGAAAGCTCGACCTCCTACCTGTAAGTGTCACCTTAGGGTACTGATTCTCAGACTGCAGTGCTCTAAATGGGATGTAAGATAGCAATAGAAATGAGACCAGTCAAGCGTTGCAGGGGGCCTTCCACTGTGCCGCAACATATGTTGCTGCATTTTTTGCATATTTTGATCTATTTGGGCTAGAAACATTTTTGGAGTAAAATCTGCAGATCATGCAGCAGATGATGGATAATGTGGCAGATGCAATTATACGGAAAAATGCCACATCTGCCTGCAAAATCGCATAACTCCAGTGGCCCTAGTTGTAAGGGCTGCTCTTTCAGCTGACTTAACCTGCCCAGTCTCATTTACAAAGGGCAATACAGGCTGCTTTACAAGCAATACTTTTTCAGATAGTAAACCAGTCTGGAACCTATCCAGGTGATAATCAGAAAACCCTAGGTAAACACTGTTCGAATAATCCAACATATACTGCCACATGTCCAATACTGGCTGGACCATGTGTTGGCAAAATGAGAATCAAAAACTCCTTACAATGGATTTTAGTGAAAACATCCTGCATGAATCACCATCAAGATCTGGGTTTTTAAGAGACAACTGATTATCCATCAAGATTTATCCTGCAAAATGACTAGTATCAGAAAATATCCTACTAAAGCTGGAGGGATTCTATTGAATCACCCACCATAAACAGTGATTCCCTTACATTCCACATTGTGTCCTACCATTCATCACTCTACCATTTGCAGGCATGTGGAAAAATGTAGTGTTAGCCCTGTTTAGTTGAGCATTGCATTAGGACAAGTTGAAAATCATCTACCTAGCTTTATAACTATCTTTTAATCATAAAACTGAACTGTTAGACCTGGCACCAGTGGCGTGGGTCTCCCTTCCATTTTTGGTGTTGCCTCATGTGTTTTTGCTGGTGTTAGATGCTTTGGGCACTGTGCCACTGCTATCCAGGGCCACAGTGCAAGTGCTTCCTATTGTAAATTGAAGTATTAATCAGTGGTTCCATGTTTGTCTATTTGGTTTACTTGGCAGACCCTAGTCTAGTGCACTGAGTGTGCCCAGGGCGTGTAAATCCAAATGCTGCTAGTGGACTTGCAGCACTGGTTGTGCCACCCACAGAAGCAGCCTTGTAAAATGTGTCTAAGGTCTGCCATTGCAGAACCTGCGTGCAGTCTGGTACTGTCATGCTGACTGGGCAAGTGCACCCACTTCCCAGTCCCTAAAACCTTCCCTTTTCTTCATATCAGTCATCCCTATGGTAGGCCCAAGGGCAGGGTGCATTGTAAGTATAAGGTAGGACATGCCCTGGTGTGTGTGGCATGTCCTAATAGTGAATTACAGCCATTTTCGTTTTTCACTATTGCAAGGCTACCTGTTCTCCATGGACCAGAATGGGATGTTAGAGTTATTAAATTTTATAATCCTAACTGACTCAGAGAACATGGTAGAAATGCGAGTTTAGTATGCCAGAACTCAGAATAACAAAATACATCTTTTAGTAAAGTTTATTTTAATATTCTGCGTTTGCAAATACCACTTTTAGAAAGTAGGTATTTGCTTGTCTAACCATTCAAACCTGCCTCTGCTAGGCTGTGTATTCCTATGTCTGGTTTTGTGAGTGACAGGGCTGGGGAATTCCAGGACTCACCCAGTAGGGAATAGAGAGATCTGTATCTAGATTTTTTATTTTTTTTGTAAAGCACACACTCACCCGTAAGGGTCTCTAGGCGCTGGGGGCCGTCGGGAAGATTAAGCAAGCTATTGCCCAGAGTCACATGGTGCTGGGCTAATCTGCCGCCGGTGCCGGGGATCGAACCGTGATCCCCAGATTCTGGAGTCAGTCGCCCTAGCCGCGGCGCCACACCTCTTCCACTAGATGGGAGAGAGGAGCTGCACCTGAACCTTGAATAGGGCTGTGCCTGCCTTCCACAATGCTGGCTCCACCCCCTGGGGAGCGGCTGATATCTCTGCCCTGCACACTGAAAGAAGAGAAGGAGTCCTGTACACAAAGTGCTCCAGGACTGTACTTGCCTTCCACAATGCTGGCTCCACCTCCTGTGGGGCGTCTGATGTGCCTGCCCTGCACTGTGAAAGGAAAGGAGAATTCTGGTAAACAGAGTGCTTCAGAACTGGTTTGGACTGGGCAAAGGCCCCTCTCCTCTCAGAGAACAAAGGATTTTGCGGTATAAATATTGGGACCCTGATCCCATGAAATTAGATCTCTTTGGACTACAAGAAGAAACCTTTACTGAGGAGATGAATCTGAAGAAACTGAGGAGAGACTATTCCCAAGCTTAAGTGTTGCTTGGGGGATTGGCCTGCAGTGGTTGCCTTACTGCCAAAGGAAGGAGAAAGGAACTTTGTGTACTTTGCTTTCAACTTGTGAAAGATCTCCAAGGCCTTGGAAAAGAGCTTGCCTCCTGCTGAAGTCTCAGGGACGATTCAGAAAAGGGGGTGGTGATGAACAGAGTGTCTGAATTAAGCAGACCACTCGTACCCAGTCCAAAGATCAGGGCTTGATCCATCACAGTTATTTAGCTCACTGCCCCATCCCAGCTCAGAACCTGGCTATATGCAAATTAGTCTGTCCCTGGCCCAGTGCATCATGGGAACAGGGCAGACCAAACTACCAAGCCAATTCTTCACCAGAAAGGAGACAAGCTTCCGGGGACCGGTTTCTGCCATTTCAGGCGTCGTCGGCCCGGCTTGCTTGAATCCTGATGGAGCAGTGAGCAAGGGACTCATGTCTGAGTATACCCTTCCACGCTTATGGTGGACAAAATGATTCAGAAAAGGGGGTGGTGATGAACAGAGTGTCTGAATTAAGCAGACCACTCTTATCCAGTCCAAAGATCAGGGCTTGATCCATCACCGTTATTTAGCTCACTGCCCCATCCCAGCTCAGAACCTGGCTATATGCAAATTAGTCTGTCCCTGGCCCAGTGCATCATGGGAACAGGGCAGACTAAACTACCAAGCCAATTCTTCACCAGAAAGGAGACAAGCTTCCGGGGACCGGTTTCTGCCATTTCAGGCGTCGTCGGCCCGGCTTGCTTGAATCCTGATGGAGCAGTGAGCAAGGGACTCATGTCTGAGTATACCCTTCCACGCTTATGGTGGACAAAATGATTCAGAAAAGGGGGTGGTGATGAACAGAGTGTCTGAATTAAGCAGACCACTCTTACCCAGTCCAAAGATCAGGGCTTGATCCATCACCGTTATTTAGCTCACTGCCCCATCCCAGCTCAGAACCTGGCTATATGCAAATTAGTCTGTCCCTGGCCCAGTGCATCATGGGAACAGGGCAGACCAAACTACTCAGGGACAGCAGACTTCACCCCCAGCTCCCCAGAGTTCTCTTGGAAGTGCCTGCTGCTGTTTTGGGCCTTCTGAGGAACTGTGTGTCGCAAGGAGCTGGAAGCGCAACTCAACGAGAAGAAGCGTGTCGCCGTCGCTGTGCCTGCCGTCGCAACTCTGAAGGAGGGTGTCGCCGCTGGAACTGTGGCACTGCACCGCATCGGAGAGAAGCGTGCCGCAACGAAGAGGAAGCGTGTCGCCGTCACTGCTGCTGCCATCGCAACTCCGAAGGAGGGTGTCGCCGCTGTAGTTGTCGCACTGCACCGCATCAGGAGAAGAATCTCGCAATGAGGTTGGGGCGTGTCGCCGTCGCTGTGCCTGCCGTCGCAACCCCGAAGGAGGGTGTCGCCGCTGGAACTGTCACATTGCACCGCATCGACCAAGAGCACCTCGCATCCCCGAGAGGCGCGCCACCGTTGGAGCTGCTGCCGTCGCATCTTGGATGTCGCTGCTGTAGTTGTTGCATCAAGCGGAAGCTTCACGCATCGCGGGAGAAGAGCGTCGCCACTGGAGCTGTTGTCGTCGCATCGTAAGGGTGTCGCCGCTGCAGTCCACGCATCGAACCGAGGACTTCTTGCATCCTCGAGAAGCGTGCCGCATCTGGAAGATCTTCACGTCTTTATTTCTTTGTATCTGAACTTTGCCGCATTTCCCATCGCTGCGACATTGCTTGTGGAAGCACAACGCAACTTAAGGTATATTGATGAAGAGTGTCGCATCTAAGAACTGAACTGAACTAAGCTTAAATCTACCATCTTAAAGTAATCACAGTGTGTATTTTTGTTGTTTATGGTCTTGTGGTAACTCTATATAAAGTCTACTTATGTTTAATATAAAACTTGTGTGGTGTCCATTTGTAGTGTTGTCACTGGGTTACTGTATGTGGTCACAACTGCTTAACTTACAACGCCTTTGAAATAAGCCTTGACTGCCCGTGCCACGCTTCCAAGGGAGTGAGCAGGGGTTATTTTAGGAGTGTAATCCCCTTACCCTGACTAGAGGATAGGGTCCCTATTTGTCACAAGTACCTACCTGTGCCAACTAGAGACCCCCAAATCTAACATGAACTAATTCGATAAGGAGGACTATATTTATGTAGTGAACCTCAACCCCACAACAACAGAGTTCATACTGTTCACCAAAAACAAGCAACAACTAGTCCAAACCAGGCTCAAAGACATGAAACCCCAACTTTCACCCAATGCAAATTCAACTGAATATACCCCAGACACATTTTCTAGGAACCCATCTCCAAGAAAATCAATACCGCTTCGGAACAGCTCTACTGAAAAAAGTGAAAACATTCATCCCCCAAAGCAACAGCAGAACTGCTGTCCAGGCCCTTGTACTCTTGCATTGGGACGCTAGCAACACCATGTTGCATGGCCGTCACAACCAGAACCCTGCCTTGCTGGCTGACAAGCTAACTTCCAATAGTGACTCTCACAAGGATGTGAGATATTATAAAATAACCACAAGCCTAAAGAACTAGAAGCTCCGGAAATCTAAGTATCCTGAAAATAAAATCCACTTGACCCCTATAGTGCCATGTAATGAACTCAAAACGTATAGCAGCATTGTCATTAGATCAAAGCATTATATCCTTTCTGATTATGACATGGTTCATTATTGACCAGTGCTTGGATTTCAGTAGGACTCTGATCGTACGTCTTTCTGATTATATTGGACTCAGTAATATACCAGGGTTCTGTTTATCTCAAAATCTTTAAATACTCAGGGACTCTGCAAATGCAGAGGCTCTGTTTATGAATGGGCTAAGTTTGGGTTCGTTTTCTGATCAGTCTTCCATTTTGCGGGCATTTAGATGATCAAAACACGCTCTCTTCCGTATTGAAGAAAGCCCTCCCATGCATGCATAATGCACAGATTGTTTTTCACCTATTAGTATTCAGACTGTATTTAGATTCTTTATCTCATCATCCAATTTCACTCTTTAAACATTTTCATTTCTGCTGTGGTCATTCACCAATTGTTCACATCGACATAGCTGTGCAATAAATTCTTCCACCCATTGTTTAATTTTCCAAATTTAAATTAATTTGTTTATAAATCATGTTTTAGTCCATTTCGAAACAGAATTCCATTTGAACTATTTCCGGTTCATCAATACCCCATTCCCCATTGCATTTCGGACCAATCCTGGTCTTTCATTATAGGGAAAAATGAATGGGCAACTGTTCAAGGGATTTATCCGTTGTAAAGTTCATTAGTGAAGATCCAGATCATAAGGCGAGTCAAATTCCAGCAGCATATTGAGTCAGAACTAGTTGTCGCTAACTGGAGAAGCTGCGGATACTTGACTCGCATTAACAACTCTACAAAGTCTTGTTAGAGTCAAAATCTTATGGGCTACCTAAGCATATAGGGTTGGTTCATACAAGCAAAAGGAGAACATTTTCACTCAAGCACACAAAGATTTTCATGTGAGCAATTCTACTCACTGGGATTGCAAATAAAAAAGCAGTGGTCATTCCAGGGCTGGAATGCTCTGCGAATGTAAGCACACAAATACTCAGCAAGGAATATAGGTATAAGGTCCCATTAGCAATCACCTGTAATCCATGAACAACGATGGAATAGCAAACCCAAAATAGAACAGGATAAACCAAGTCTCGGACCCTATTAGAAATACTAAACCTAATTACCTATTCAACCCTGGAAGGTACGTTTTCCATGTGTTATTGAGCATACTGGATGAGGCAGTCCCAGCAAGTAGTTGCAGAATTTCAGGGGTGAGGTGTGGAGCTCTCGTACTGCTCCGGAAAGCATAGCGCATTACTTGCGCGAAGAGCCACTAGGAAAACAAGCATTTACAATGCAATAGGTCTCGCATTAGGAACGTTTGAGCTATTGGTATTGTAATGACAAATTATTTATTTATGTGTTGGTTTTGAAAATAGCGAAATTAATAGCTTTGTCATTTACAATGCCAATAGTTTTACCTTTTGCAAATGTGACACCTATAGCATTTGTAATGCAATATGTGTTGTATTTACGTGACTGAGATGTATTGATATTACAAATAACAATGGCTTTTAATTTTTTTTAATAATTAATACTTAAATAAAAGTTATTGTAATTTATAATGGCAACAGCTTAAACTTTTGTAAATAACTTTTGTGAAGATTATGTTCAGTGTATTTTATTGTGATGAAAATCCAAGAACAAAAGTGAAATATTAACTTTTTTTGTGACATTTGCAATAAAGCTTGAAACATTGAGAGATTATATTTGAACCAGTTTGATGCTGTGGTGGCGCTGAGTGATGTTATGGTGGCGACGAGTGATGCTGTGGCGTTCAGTGATGCTGTGGTAGCGCATAGTGATGTTGTGGTGCCCTGAGTGATGCTGTGGTGATGCGATAGATAGATAGAATGAGTGCCATAGATCGAGTGAGGGTGATAGAGAGATAGATAGATAGATAGATAGATAGATAGATAGATAGATAGATAGATAGATAGATAGATAGATCGATAGATAGATAGATAGATAGATAGATAATTACATAGTGAGATCACATCCTCTTGATGACGTAGTATTCCGGCCCCATGCTTATTTGCTTTATCGAGACCGCCTCACATACTTATGTGCCTTCTCAAAATGTCCTCGAAACGATCTCTGGGAAGGTGACATCTCTGCTTTAAGCACATGCTCTATTGTACCAATATTTGGAGCAATGTTATTTGGGGCACAGCAATGAAAAATAGACCCAAAAAGTTAAATTCCCAGAAGAGGAACAGTGTCCTTTTGGGAGGCATGCTTGGTTGCTGAGCGGAGAGAGGGAGACGGAAGAACATATTATAATTGAGGTTATCCAAGGATGTCGGGATGTTTCCAACAAAGCAGGGAGTAGCACGGCTGAAATGTATGTCAGACAGCCCCCCTTCCTGGGTGTGAGGTGGTCTGCCATGCACGACGAACATAAAGTCTGAAATCTGTCCTCGTTTCTTCATACAACACTGAAGAGCATCCCAGCGTGGCTGCTGGGATCGGAGACAGGGAACGCCTGAAGGCAATGTTCAATGTACATACACAATATGTGCGCAAGGTCACACAACAATAGCATACCGTCAAATCCCCTATTGGCGGTTCTCGCTCGGGGTGAGAAGTATCGTCTCGGGATGGTCTTCAGAGCTAACGACTCTATGCCTCGCGTGGCCCCCAGAGCATCAGGCATTTATTTAATTGCTGTTGAAAATAGATATTTATTAATTTAAAAGTCATGTGAAAGTTTTGTAAAACACCCAGTGTCACCTTCCCGTTAACTTCAGTAAGAAGTGAAGGAACTCCGTTCCTGGTCACTAGTACCTCCGAGTGATGATGTCATTTCCGCTGACCTTTGTATCTGGGCTTCGATGACGTGCACAGCTCACGGTTCGCAAGGCAGGGGGAGCACTGGGTCTTGCATAGTGGGAGGGGAAATAACTATCAAAGGGCGCGTTAAACAGACTCATTGGAAAATCAGAGGTATCTGATGCATTCAGTACTTAATAAACAAGCACTGTGTGTTGGAGCAGCTGTGGCTCACTGGGTGACTTTCAGAACATATGGTGGAACCGTTCTGACTGCTATGAAAACGATCTTGGGACATCTCAGCAGGGCTGTACTGGCTATTTACTCTTTTTTCTCTCTGTGGGCTGGAGTCATTGGAGGCAGATTTTGAAAGCCCAGGGAGACTGCTGGTACCTCTGTCACTTTCCGAGCTCCCTAAGGTTAACAGCAACATGCACAGGGCAATTCACGAGAGAGAAAGATAGGGCACAGCGAATAAGGGGGAGGGGCTGGTTTGAGCATTTTTGGCCGGTCTCTGTATCCCCATCCCCTCAGATGCCACCTCTGTGCAGCTGGGTCATCACAGTCCCTTTTAACAATACCAAACCAAGGTTGGCTGCATATTAGTGATCAACTGTTTGCAGTCAGCCAAACTCATGTTAGATTCATAGTGGAAGACGAGAGGTCTTCAGCCCATCACGCATTGCTATTAGCCACTGTGGCCGGTGTTGTCTAACTAACCACTAAAAATGGTGCTCCCAGACAACTAAACATATTTTGAAACAAAATGGAGTCCTCGTCTATTGTACCTTTCGCAGGGTGTTCAGACTGTCTCCTGTGCGCTGTTGTGGTGAGCTCCGAAATTATACACATAATAGATCTCAATGTTGGTTGCACCATTCCATGGCCATGGGGGCCTTTGGAGTGCGCCTGGTGTATAATGGTGAAATGCTCTGACTGTAGCACTGTAATATTAATGATATGCTTGTAGGACCCAGAAATCTTCGCGATTTATTTTTGGGTGGAAAACTCAACAAAAATGATAGGATAAAAAAAATACACGAGCAGACTGTTATTGGATCTGCTCCTGGTGGCTCGGGCTCTGCACCAACCCTTATGAACTTAGGTCCTGATAAATATACACTTTATCACAGGAACATTGTTTTGACAAAAACAAAACAACGGCGCCTGTTTAGTCATTTGAAAGGAGCGCCATTTTATCAGCTTTAAAACGCATCAAGCATTCATCACCAAGCCCTGTCCCTTATTCTCAACATAGCTCGCCGTGTACATTTTATGAACAGCTTATAAAAACCTGAGAGGAAAATTAATTTACGACATGACCAACAAAAAAGCAATAAAAATAAACATCCTATTCCCGAAATGCACCTGACAGCAGCTCACGCTTGGCAAAAGCCGACGGCGCCATTCCAGAACATTCCCTGGGAATCTTCTCGAGTCCCTTTCAAACACCCACTTTACCGCTGCTCGGCTAAACAACAGCTTTTTAAGTTCCCCAATTCATAAATGTAATTAAATAATTGCATTAGTGCTAATTAACATGAAGCAGCAGATTATTTAGGCGCAAAAAAGCCACTATTCAACTTCTTAATTATTCCTGTTCACACAGCATTTCCTCTTTCTCAGACGCCCTGGGTGCAAATAAAACATCCCATCTGCTCGTAATTAGCACTAAATAATTTCAGACAATGTAGTTTATCGTTTTGACTGCACATTTGATTAAAACAGTGTACAAGCAATATCTCGGCTTATTGGCGGCGTTGGGACGGGCCTGGGAAAAACAAAGCCTAGGTGCAAGCGATGGGGGGGTGGCGGGAGGGAGGGGGCACAGTGCCCAAATCCCAACCTCGCTGCCTCGGTGACAACGACAAGCAAATTAAACCCACCACCTCACGTCGTTGCACCGAAGCGCTGCCTCCTCCGCCCCCCACCACGCTTCCGTAATAGTCCGATTTGCTTAATCCCCAAATTAAAAGCTATTTGGTGCACAGGCCCGGCGTTATTGCTCTCACTGCTCCGAAGAACATTTTCCCTGCCGAGGCCAATTTGAATTGGCATGTGGGTCTGTCCCCCCACCAGCGAGCCTTGATGTGCTGGGAAATAGTTACGTTTTGCCATGAGATAAATAAAAGGCGCAATTGTCTGCCCTGAGCTGCAAACTGCTGCGTGTGCTGCTGAAAAGACGAGGTAACTATGACAGACAACCACACACACAAAAAAAAGGGGGCGGAAACAGCTACTGAATCCCTCCCCTCCAGGACTCCGTGACCTGCCTCCTGGTTGCCATAGCAACGTTTCTGGAAATCGGCTTGCGACACCAGAAGTCAGGTCACGGAGTCCTGAAAAGGAGGGAGTATAGAGGATAAATCATCAAAAGAGGGGCATTGTCCAATGGCAGACCTCCATTTCGCGAGGCCGGCCAATGGCAGAAGGGGCGTGGTTTCATGCCCCTTCTTGTTTACAAGAACTCTCGCCTGCAGCAGCGCATGCGCTGCAACGCAGGCTTCGACCTAAAAACACAATACTTCCTAGTGCTGTTGAATTCACAGCACCGTAATGAAATCCAGAGAGCACTGTAGATACAGCGCTACAACACAAGGCAAAAGTAAACGTTAGAGTGGTTGAAGAGATCCATCTCTCCGTAACCGCTAATACCTGATCCTCAAGACGGAAGGACGGGTCCTGGCACGTCTCCATAAAATAGCTGGCAGGCTGTTACTTAGGCAGGAGTCCTTGGGCACCGCGCTGGAGAAGCCGTAACAATAAAGGGATTGGACGTATTATTAAATTACATTTTTTAGAACAACCCTTTACAACAAATAAACAGGGTATGGTGTTTTTATTTCACCTTTAACTTTCACTGTCATTTTTTTAGCTTACAAAATAGACATTAAATTCGTGTCATAAGAGAAGGACATACATATGCATTCAACAATACATCAAATATTAAATACAAAATCTTTGACATGTAGCAAACACGTGACAAAAAAACATGAACAACAAGAAATGACCAGTCCTTTAGTTGGAGAAGAAAATGTAGCAGTACAGACATATTTATAATTTACATTACTCTGCCCTGCTACAGACAGCTAGTCGATGGTAAAGGTACAACAGGCATACTGCCTTGTTTGCACACTGCGTGGGTCAGTGGGATAGTAATTGTTTCGTCTAGCTGTATTAAATGGAGAAGCTGGCAATCACTCGACAAAAGAGGGTTAGACTCCGGCAGGAATCCTTGAGCACCACCCTTGAGCACCACGCTGGGAGCCCAGCAGCTACGTAACACGCGAAGGGCAGGAATCAGGATACCGGTAGTAGTTTGTCAAGCCCCGACATCAAGTAAGGAGGGGCTTATATACGGAATGACAATGGCAGGATTGTTCCCACCCTTACATGTAGTTCAGCATCCCAATGGCTTGTGGGATGTGTAGTCTTCCAGTGGTTTCAGGGAAAAGGTTTTATTGGGCAACAGTCTCGCTCCAGTCACTGCACTATAGGGTACAAGGGAATATGCTCTATGTGTGTATGTGGCAAACCCTTTCTTCCTTAGCTTTCGCTGCAGAACCTTGACAAATGGTGTACTACATGCAAACACACACACTGCTAGCACACACTTTGCCAGCCGTGCATGCACTGCACAACACTTCACCCATCATGTATTGTACTTCTCGCAAGCATACATACATCCAGCACATACTTTCACTGTGCACACACTGCACATCGCAACATGTCTCATGTAATGAATTCCTTCCCGGTATACATACACCCAGTCCACGCAATCACCATTCACACACTGCACGGTACTGCTCTATCCCTGTACTGTACCCTTTCCAGGCACACATACATATAGTGCAGAGTCATCACTCCTGCAATGCGCAGCACTTTATATCTAAGGGATGTAGGCCAAGGGTGAGTTAAGCACACAGCAGCGGAACTTTATAAAGGTGAGTGAGCCTGTAGGGCTCATACCAGTAATACAGGTGGAAACAGGCCTGTTCACTCCTCCTACAGTATGTTGCCACCACTGTGCATATGGCTTAACTCTTGGTCAAGGCAGTAGCTCTCCACCACAATGAGGTAGCAGTTTGAGAAATCCTCCCAGTCCAACAAGATCGCAATCCATGAGAAAGGCCTATGTGATGGTGCACACACATGATCTGTGTTTGCCGATGACAACAAAAATCTGCATTAGGGATCTAAACAACAGAACAGTTGGGCCCTCAGGGCAGGGGTACATGTTCATAACCATGCAGAGGACTTTTCCAAACCAACTCTGGCTGCATTCAGTTTAGCACCTCACTTTTTCCCAGCTCCTTGCACATCTCGACTCCTGCAACATGTTTTGTTGCTTAGGTTCCACAAGCATCTCCCTCTGCCAAGCACTTCTGCAACTCCTCACACTCTCCGAACATTTGCGGAATCCCTATGCTGTCTTCACCACATTTGCACATCTGGTCCATTTTAAAACACCCACTGAATAATTTTCAGCAAACCTTAGCCAACATCATCTGAATTACTCTGTTTAGCACCTAACTGTTTGATTTGCTGCAGCTTCCCTCACGCTGATCCTATTAGGTACCCAACTTCTGATCCCTTGCAATATATTACACTGCCAGAAAAACTCTTTCATTAACCTTCACCGTTCCAGCCTTCTTCAGTATTCCTGTCCAGCATCCCCAAGTAAACCGCACAGACTGCTCTCCACTTCAATACCCACCGTCCTGGTTAGACAACAGGATGTGGGAGCACACCGCTGAACTCTCAGGCAAGGTTCGCCCCTGGCATTCTGGGAAATGCAGTCTCTTGTAGCTCGCTCCGGAATTTGAGTATTTCGCCAAGGATGGCGCAGATAGTGCTTATCTCTATTTAAAAAAAAATCTTTTTATTAGCAGAATAAATGTGAGCAGTTATGATAGACTGAACATAATTGTAGAATTCACATTGCGCAGTGTTCACATAATAGTCATATCTGGTCAGTAATTAACCGTTTCCATTTTTATACGTTCAAAAACATTCCCAACAAAACCCCCCCGCCCTCTCCCTCCCTCCCCTGGCACTTACATGAGTCACATTAGGCATTTGTGGTTCCTGGCCCACTCTACTACAAGCAGTTTACTGTTGGTATCCTGTCGCAACCTTACAGAGGACTATATATAGTTATATGTGTATATTGAGCCCGTTCTGTGCACCCGGATCTATACACAACGTTTGTAGTATGTGCTGGCCATAATCAGAGAGATGTTGATAACGCTAGACATTGAGGCTCTGTATACGAGCGTAGAGCATTCCACTGGACTAAAGGCTCTTGAATACTTTTTGAGCACCAGACCGGCAGATTGTTACAATCACAATAAAATGCTGATAGAGTTAGTGTTGTGGAGCCTGCACCATAACTATTTCATGTTTGGCAAGGATATTTATCTGCAAAAGAGGGGTGTGGCCATGGGGGCCTGCTTTTCCCCTAGCTACGCGTGCTTGCACGTGGGCTATTGGGAGAGGCAGGTCCTCATGGGTGAACACCATGACACAGTTTCAGAACATGTGCAAATGTGGGCACGTTTCATAGATGATGTGTTTTTGATTTGGAGGGGGGATGAAGCCAGTGCCATGAACTTTGTGGAAAAACTCAACATCAATTAGTTTAATTTAAAGTTCACCCATCATATCAGCAAAAACTCAGTGGACTTTTTGGATGTTAGGGTTTTCCCTAGATTGGGCAAGTTGGCAACCACCCTTTACAGAAAGGATACCGCGGGTAATTCCACCCTGCACGCTAGCAGTGCTCACCCGCGTCACATAATTGAGAATATCCCTTACGGGGAATTGCTCCGCTTAAAAAGAATTTGCAGTAGTGTGGAGGAATTGGAAAAATGCACAGTGGAAGCCATCACTAGATTTAAAGCTAGAGGGTACCATGATGCAACCCTCAAAAGGGCAGTCAGTAAAATGAAGCAAAGATCTAGGGACTCCCTATTAGAGCAGAATAGTGTGATCACTAGGAACAGCGAAGACCCTGAAAATTCAGCTATCAGGTTCATAACACCGTACAGTTGCCAAAATAGAAAGATTAGATCTATTCTAACAAAAAGTTGGCCTATTCTCCAAACTGACGGTGTTCTAGCTACCGAACTCCATGACAATCCCAAAATTACGTTTAGGAGGGGACCCTCCTTACGTAGTCATGTCTCCAATTCCTTCCCTGAGCTACTAAAGAAAAAATCCTGGTTTCCGCAACGACTTGGGTTCTTCAAGTGCTCAAGTTGCCGGGCGTGTAAATTCGGTGTTAACACCAGCACCTACATGACCCCATTCAGTCCGGTGCCATTGCAGATTAAGGGCAATTACAATTGCAGGACAGAGTATGCTGTTTATGTCCTGGCGTGCACATGCAACCTGAGGTACGTTGGCAGTACTCGGCTTGCAGTGCACGCCAGGATATTACAGCATCTTCGGGCAATTGTAAACAATGATAACTCTTACCCAGTGGCGAGGCACTTCAGGAGTGTGCATAACAACAACTTGGAGTGCTTCAGTTACTTTGTGTTGACATCTGTCCCTCAATCGCGCAGGGGAGGGGACAGAGATAAAATGCTGTGTCAACTAGAGACCAAAATGATACTTGAGCTGGATACCAAGGTGCCGAACGGGCTTAACACCACAGAAGATTTATATCATTTTGTATAGGGTTGACTTACTAAAAAAATTTCTTTCATGTATAGTAAATTTTTTCACCCTAGCCCTCACCCACTGAACTGTAACATTATCAACCATTGAGACCGCTTCTATATTGAAACATTTGCTGTTTTATATTTTCCGTTATTCACCCTTATTTTCATTGACCTGTAGAGAATATAGATAGTGATTGATTTAGCAGTCTACATAATCAGTTTTGCACTCGTTATCATAGGTGTTAGGGGCACATCTAGTTCATAAAGAAATATTTACTAGACGTAGGCTCTATATCTGAGAACAGAGGGGTTGCCATCATTAGTAGATGTCCCCGAAGTGTAAATCACTAGCCAATAAGAGGGGCTGCCATCAATTTTAGATGTCCCCGCAGGATTGTAAATAATATATATGGCTTCAACAGTACAGTATGTATTAGCATCTTTTGCACAGAATGTTATGTTTACATTGCGTAGGATTGCACATCAACATAGGACAAGGTTTTAGAATAACAATTCATTTTGTATTTAAAATGTTTTTAAGTATTATACTTTTAAACTAAATTGTCTTTTTGCACTGAATATGATGTTTAAAAACTCTGATTATTTACACTAGATGTTCAGTGATAGTGTTATACTGTGTTGACCATATTTAAGCATTTATGCAGAAACAATCCCGCCATTTTTTATGAATTGATTCAGTTATCAACTTGTATTTGTGTGATATTAACATTGCATTTGGCTATCACTCACCCCTATACTCTGATGTGCCATTGAAACGTAGTAGTATTTTTTCTATGTCGAATTTAATCACATGGTGTGCACTAGCATTTTAAAAATTCAGGCATGATGGGTAAACATTTGACTGTGATCAAGGGCATCCGCCCGAAACACGTCAGTTCACTTTGCTGCTCAGTTTGCCTTATTAAAATCTCCTTTGCCTCATACTGGATTCGTTTGGTCATCTGTTTCATCCTGGGGACCTGGGGCTGCAGTCTGGCTGTTGTTGTGCATAGATATATATATATATATATATACATATATATTACCTACTGGCGGCCGCCAAAAAAGGCCATACTTCAATAAATGGCATCCATTGGTGGTATCAACCACAGTCTGCCCCACCGTCTGCTGCACCGTCTGCTGAAAGAACACAATCATATAATTATTTCATTTTAGTTTAAACATAACCCTATATAACTAAAACCCACAATTGTGTATCACACAAAGACACCAGTGTCAGTACCAAGTCCCAATGAAATCTCTTTGAATCTAAGTGAGATTAAAGACGATCTGGTCAAGTTCAAGATTAATAAACTGAAAAAAGACCTAGACAGATTCTCCTTAGAAAAGGTTTATCCGTACACAGCTGACGGGTACCAGACATCTATTAACAAGAAGAAAAGTTTTCTTTTTGTGAGTTTGACTATAAGGGAGCAAGTCCGTAGATGAGATTACTCCACAGTTTACCCTCATAGTGAAAGTATAATACATTTAAACACACATAATGTCAAGTGTACACATAATTGAGAGGATCTTCACTATAAACCTCTGTAGAAACTCTGATGAGGATGTCAGTCATAGCGTGACTGTCTCTTAAAAATACAATAACAATGTTGTTAGACTGTTATCGGCCCGCCCAGTTAATAACCTCAACACAGAACCCCTAAAATAGAAATTCTTCAAAAATACTCTCCATGGGACACCAAGAGCACTAAAAGTTGGGCAAACCCTCAGAAATAATTATAGACAACCAAATAGATTTTTTGCAAGTCTCTTAAACCAAACATAAGATCAGCATTGTTTTACAGGCATGTTTGACTCCAGTCACTCAAAAGAGAGAGCGTCTCACTTAGTGGAAGAGAGTGAACCCTGAATAGTTACTCAGTCTGACCACCTCTCAGTAGGAGCAATGTTTAGCTTACTAAGAACCAATCTCAATGGAAGTAATTTTTTCACTGGGAACAAGTCAACTTTCTTTCCCCGCTCACAGTCTGACCCAACTCCCTCAAGCTATCATCCTGCCTAGTGACTGGTAGTTCCAAGGGCCCTGGCATGAACGCAGCACTGAAAATGTGATGCGGTTCCATGAGGCAAGCGGCAGAGTGAATGAAGAAAATGGTTACCATGGGCAGGGTAGAACTGGGACAGGAAATAGGTCTAAGCACTAAAATAAAAGTGTCACCCATTAGTGAATTAGAAAGCAAAAAAATTGGCCAATGTTTGCAAATTGGGCAGCTTATAACTTTTAAAAGTGTGGAAGATTGCATGTATTTGAGCTTGCTGCCGGTAACGTTTGTTTTAACATCAAGGAAATCAACAGTAAAAACCGGCCCAGCAGACCATAAAACAGGCCCTTAAACTGTCCTATCAGAGCAGGCCATAAGTCACTGCCTGATTGCCCTATAGGCCAGCTGCTAGGAGGCCCTGGGATTCCTGCCACCTAAAACATCACTGAAAGCACTGATAACTCAATTAGGGTCACCTCACAGATATATTTCGCTTGACGAGACTGCCCAAATGCCCCCCGCCCTGCCCCCAAGAAGGCTGCCGGTTTGGGCCCATGTTACATCTTGGGTGGGTGGGGGAAGATCAAGAAGAATCTCACTTATCTTTCCTTTCCATTTGTTTCAGAAATGAAGAGAGAGGGAGGCCCTCGCAGAACTTCCAGAAGCCCGAGGGTTCCCTTCTCATCCTTTCAACTCAGCGTCCTGGAGGGGAGCTTCCGGCAGACACGATACCTGAGCACCAGTCAGGTGCGAGAGATCTCCACAGAGTTGGAACTGACAGAAAATAGGGTGAGAAAGGAAGCATAAGTGAATACTTTGACATCTTAGGCAGCCACTTCCTCAGGTGATGGGTGCCCTATTAATTTAAAAAAAATTGAAAAAACAATGGTATGCACTTCCTAATTGGGGGGAGGAGGGAAATCCAGGTGTCCAGAGTGGAAGGAAAAATAGGGGGATTGCTCCTTTAAGAGCAAGTGCCCTCACACACCCCAAGGGGTGTCATTTTTCATCATAGGGCAGCTTCTTGTTGGGCCGGCGCTCCAATGCCTAACAGGCCCCCAAGGGGGCTCTTTGCCGGAGGTCTTTTCTTTTTGTCGATGTGTCGATGTGCAAAGGAGAGGGTGGAGGGGCGTGTGTTTAGAAGAGGTATGAGTAGAGGGGGAGAAAAAAGGTGTGTGTGAGATAAAAATAGCTACAGGAATCCCAAATTCATTTATTCATTCATTTATTAGCTAGGTGCTATTTGATTTGATTTGATTTAATAGTGGGATTTTTATAGCGCACAAATGCCCCGAGGCGTCTAGGCGCTGTGCGGAGGAGTCTGCCGGTTCGTAAGATATAAGGTGGACTTAATTAGAGAATAGACAGGTTTTTAGCGATTTACTAAAAGAGAGTAATGTTGGGCTATTTTTGATCTCTATCAGAAGAGAGTTCCAAAGTTTCACTGGGCCCTGTATAAAGCTCCTTCCTCCCCAGCAAGCTTTCTTGTATGTAGGAGTCTGATGAGTTTATATTGTGCTGAGCGTAGATTTCGGGTTGGCTGGTACCAGATGAGATTTTGTTTCAGGAACGTGGGGCCGGTTCTGTGCAGAGCTTTGTACGCTATGCAAAGTGTCTTCTTATTTACGGGGAGCCAGTGGAGCTTTCTTAGGCCTTGTGATATAGACTGGAATTTGGGTATATCCAGCAGCAGTCTGGCGGCTGCATTCTGTGCCCGCTGGAGTTTGAGCATGTATTGTTTTTGTAGTCCTACGTATAATGCGTTTCCATAATCAAGCCTAGCCATGGCTAGAGCCGTTACAAGAGTTTTTACCGCATCACGAGGGATGAAGGTGCACACTTTCCTGAATAACTTTAGTGTTAGGAAGACCAAAGAGGAAACCTTGCTGACTTGATGTTGAAAGGTAAGTCTATCATCAAACATGACGCCAAGGTTTCTCACCTTGCGGACTGGGGCCGGAAGTATTCCCATCCCGGGAGGCCACCAGTTCTTTGCCCAGAAAGAGGTATCAGATCCTAGCAGAAGAACCTCGATTTTGCTTCTGTTAAGCTTAAGGCAGTTTGTAGTCATCCATTGGTCGACGTGCGACATACATCGGCTAAAACTTTCTGCGGTTTCCTCCGAGTTGTTAGAAATGGACACTACTATTTGAGTGTCAGTCAGTCATAAAACTTTTATGCGGTTACATCTTAGCGAAACCATAAAAAGTACAAAGATAAAACACTACAATAGAATATAAAAAAAATCATGATGTCAAAATACAATTAAAAGCAAATGTCATTTAAATCCATTGCTAACAGTAATTCATTGGCTAACTAAACAAGAAAATGGAGTAAACTGGATCACTCAGCAATTACAGCGAATTTTTAAACATGATTTAAGAAAACAAGCTACGCACTTAGCAGTGTATTGTGAATCCAAAAACTGGAGGGCCAGATAAGCGGGCCGACATGTTCTCAGGCCCATTTTTCGCAATAAGGGAATAATCCAGCGCTTGCGAGAGAGCTCATAGTATCTACAGAATAATATTACGTGCATCGTAGACTGGGATGATATGCCGTCACAAGGGCATTTCGTTGGATTGAGTGACCAGTCCTGCTCTTTTTGGAATGTAACTAGGCGAAAGAAAGAATTAAATCGAAACCTAGTAAGTACATATTTTTCGTAATTAGTTAGATGGAATGTTAAATATGGTTGAATACCCAAAGCAGTCTGGACTGATAGGATCTGTACGTTTGAGGGTTTGCTTATTTCTTGAGAAAGACGTAGTTCCCTAAGATGAGTGAAGCATAATTTTTTCATGTCTTTCCTGGTGATGTCTGTCATCATGGTAGGTTCTAAAAAGTAAGAAGTACAGTCCAAGTCCTTGAGGAAATTGGACACGTACAGAAGCCATGGGATTTTACTCCAGTTTGCCAGGGCCAAACAATCAGTTATCAGTGAGCGGGTTAAATGGCATTGTGTTTTGGTCCAAATACGGTGCCACAGCAAAATCGGCTGGCATCTAATATTATCTATCAAATAATCAATACCCAGCTCGATGTGGCAACCGTATGTTGGAGCACTTTGAGGTACTGCCAATAAGTATTTGAGAAACCCGTTCTCAACGGTTTGAAGGGTATCGATGGGAGCGTAACCCCAAACCCCTGCACCGTAGGTTGCTACGCTGTGACACTTTGCTTGATAGATTTTTAGCAACTCCATTGGAGCAGGCTTACCCAGTTTTCTCGAAAAGGAAACTAGAGCTGAGGTCGCTCTCTGAAAAAGTAGCTTTTTACTAACCAGGGCTTGTTTCCAAGATAATCTATCGTCCACTAAAATTCCTAGGTAGGGATATTCCCTGGTGCGTTCCAACCTAACTTTATCGATAAAAACTGGTTTAGGTCTCTTCGCCCTGGGACCGATATGCATAACATAGGTTTTATTTTTATTCACTTTTAGGCCTAAAGAGAGCATAAATTGACAGTATTTATTTAGCTGTCTTTGTAGCTGATTTAAGGTTCTGGCTAGAATTACGGAATCGTCCGCGTATAGTAACGCGGGAATAGGGCGATGATTGATGGATGGAAGATCCTGGCTCCCTTCAAGCATGGCCACTTCCAGCCCGTTAGTATATAGATTAAATAAGAAGGGAGCCAGGACACAGCCCTGTCTAATGCCTTTATTAACGGCAAATGATGGAGATAGTTCACCGCCAATCCCGTATCTAACGCAAGCAGTCGCGTCTGAGTAAAGTTCACGAAGGAATTGGATAAGAGGTGGATCAACCCCTAGTTCACCGAGAATAGACCACAGCCTAGAGTGAATGACACAGTCAAACACTGCGCTGAGGTCTACATAGACTAAATACAGGTTGCCACTTTTAGCCACCGCATATTTACCGATCAAAAGGGCTAGATTCAATGCCTGCTCCACAGTACCAAGTCCCTCCTGGAAACCATATTGGAGATCGGTCAAGATGTTATCCGTAGACGCCCAATCCTGGAGACGTTCTAAGATCAGCCGACCAGCGACTTTCCCCAAGGAGTCCAGGAGGGAGATGGGCCTGTAACAAGCTGGGTTGTTACGTTCGCCCTTCTTGAAAATTGGGAGCAGGATGGAAGTGGACCAGGAGTCTATTAGACCAATTTTTGTGACTGCTGCCATAACCTGAGTAACGAGAGGTGACCAGAGTTCCGGGCTGTGTGCAAAGATATCTAGTGGAACTCCATCCGGGCCGGGGGCCTTACCGGTTTTGGAGGATGACAGCGCGTTAATGACCTCCTTATGATCGAAGAGAAAGTCAATAGGAAATATCTGGTCCCCGGAACGGTCACCTGCCACGTGAACCTCGTTATCAGTATCCTCGGGGGGACCACCAAATATCTTTGAAAAGTGGGCTACTCACTCATCAGCCGTCACTGCAATATCGAGATGCTGTGAGGATGAAGCGTCTACCAAGAAAGGTGATCTTACCGTATGCCAGAACAGGGAACTGTCTTTGGATAGACAGCTCTCATGTAATTGGGCCCACAAGTTCTGCTTGATTTCATTCCTGCGGTTAAGCTGTGCTAATTTGTAAACCTTTCTTAGTTTAGTGATTTCGGCTCGGTCTCTAACTGGGTCGTGGAGAGCTGTTTTTAAATCGGTAAGGGCTTTACGGCATTTTGAGTTAAACCATCCTTTGATTCCTGATTTTCTGAACTTTTGATTACAAGACAGCTCCTCCCGTATGATTCTAATAGTTTCCAAAAAGCTGGTTATGATCAGCTGGGGTGAGGAGTCTATGCTAAAAAATTATTCATCCATGGAAGGGCTCTGGATACCACTTTACTAGTAGTTGCTGCTGGGTCAATTTTAGACCATTTTACAGAAAAGCCGTTTACTTTGTCTATAGACAACGATTGTTGGTTCAGTAAACTTGGCCTGGTTAATTGAGATGTAATATTTTTTATTGACAGGGTAACACTGTTAGGAAAATGGTCACTGCTAATGTCTGAGCCTGTTTTAAAAGTTACCAGTTGACCTTTTATAATCTGGGAGCATAGAATATAATCAATGACGCTTGACAGACCCCTATCATGGAACGTTGGCAAGAAATCAACGGGGGGATCTACAAGATCATGCGCAAAGTCCATCTCTAATGAAAATAGACACTCATTTAGGCAGTTACCTAACTTCGTATGCGTAAAGTGTGTCAGGGAACATCCATTTTCATCCTGCAGACCACAGGTGCCATTCTTGTAATTATTACATAATGAAATATTAAAATCCCCCCCCCAAATCACATAGGAGGTAGAGGAAATGTACTTATTCCGCTGTTTGTTTAAAAAAGATGTAATTTCAGTTAAAATTTTAGCACATTCAGTTGACTGAAGGTTATTATAAAAGTTAACCAGGAAATAAGTCATGCATTTATTAAATGAAGCCCTTAAGATTTGAAAATTGTCGCCAGACAGAAGAACAAATATGTCCATAGGTGGTAAATTGTTTGCGGTGTACACAGCGAGACCTCCCTTAGGTCTGCCGAAAGTTCTAGAACTAGCTGGGATGTAATATGTTTTATAACCTAGGAGGTGTATAGGCTCAATGGCCCAGGTTTCCTGCAAGCATACTATCTGGTGTACACTAACTGTATCTATCCATGCTTTGAGATTTGTTTTGGAGCGGAGACCGGCAACGTTCCAAAATAGAACAGAAAGGGTTAGGTTGGAGTTTGACGAGTCGTTAGTTTTAAAGGGTTCATCAGGAATTATAGAACTATCATGGACCAAACCTGCTTCTGAAGATCTTGGGATGGCCACCTCCCCCACACTACCAGGTGTCTCATTCTTAGCAGCTAAAGTCTCTGATAAGTCAGCAGTTATTTCTGATGGAGGAATTGGGTGTTATTATTTTTAATTCCATTATCCTGTCGGGGATTACAGAGGTTGGGGAGGATCTCGGGGAGCTAAAAGATGGTTGTGGAGATTTGGACCCAAAAAATATTGGGCCCGGGCTGCCCTGACCAGTACGCGATGGTGGTCAATCCACCATTTCTAAGCAGTTAAATCTATTTGCGACTGGTATGCCTCTCCAACCTACAGGAGGAGCAATGTCTCTACCTCCGATTCCAGACCAGTCGACCCATTCCCTTCTCCTATCCCAGTTTCCTACTTGGGTCCAGTTCCATTCTGGGCCTTCATTATAACGGGGTGTTGGAGGATAGAAGAAGGAGAGTCTTTTTGTGTCCATCCCATCATTCGTTTCCGGCATGCCCCAGGAACAAATGGGCTTGACTGTGTATGGGTCATCAAAATTGACTATAACACAGTCCCACTGGGATTGTTTTCGACTCCTTACCTATCCAGGGGACCCTGCGGACCGTTGAGACTCTGCTAACAAGGTGCGGTGGCAACGGTCTGTTGTTAGATAACCAGTACAGCACCTTGTTTGTCAAAGACCAACCTGGTTCCTCCACGTTGGGACTCAGCTCGGGGACCCCAGTCATAATTATCACATAAGGGCTTGCTTCTGGTGGTAAGTGTATTGGTTGCCCACGCCTCCCCCTATTCCTATTGTTAGTATGTTGTGCCCCTGATGGTTTAGCTGGGACAGACTTCAGTGTAATGGGGGGGACTGGAGTTTTTATTGTCTCTGGGACCTTCTTTGCCACTACAGGAGGGGGCTTCAATTTTGCAATTGTCGCTTCAGTAGCGACTTTTGTGGCTTGCACCCCTACCTTAGAGGTTTTGCTGTTCACTTTCTGCCCCCCCTGTTTGCGCCAGCCCCTCCCCCTTCGGATTATTAGAGGTTGCGTTCAGAGCAGCTATCTGCTTTTCGATCTTTATGAGGCTCATTTCAATGGGTATCACTTACAACGAAACTTTTACAACGCACTACCATTACAACGCGGTCATTACAACGCAAACTATTACAACGCATTGTGCTGGGGGGCGCTCTAGGATAGGGAATAGGTTAATTTACTATCCAATAACCTTCCCTAGTGTCCACGGGGACTGGAGTTGGAATAGTAAATTAAACTATTCACTATCCAACACCCAAAAGCGCTATGCGTTGTAATGGTATGCGATGTAAAAAACGCGTCGTAAAGGCATGCGATGTAAAAGCATGCGTTGTAACGTCATACATCCATTTCAATGGGTTGCATGTAAGTTTTAACTAGTTCACCTAATCTAATTAGTAATTGATTATTTACCCCACAAACTTTGCAGCCTCCTCCTGTGTTACTAGTTACACAGAGGTTCGCTGTGTTCATAGAGAGATTTATTATTTCGGTTGGTATAGTAGTTAACTCTCTCTGGATTGAACTATCTTGTCCTGTTGCCTGATTGGGGGATGGTTCTTTATGGTGAATGTGTTTCTTAATTTCTTTCGCTTTAAGCGGTTTCTTTTGTTTCTTTTGTTTAGGTATGGCGCCCTCCCTCAATCCCCGGTCTAGCTCTATGTCGGGATCCGCCCGTCTCGGGCTCGCAAAAAGAACAGGGTTTTTTTCTAACATCATGGACGATTGCGAGTCCGAGAACTCCAGGGATGCCGACAAATCAACCGTATTTGGCACAGTGTGGGTTTCTGCATGTACTTCCAATAATGGGCCGGTTTCCCGTAATTGAGTGGGTGTCCTAGCCGAGGCTAGAGAACCCAGCGATGACCGTTTGGCCCGGGCCAAATCTTGTGATACCCTGCGTTCTAAAAGGATTATGCATTGGTCAATTGCCTCGTTTGCCCTGGTAATATAATGATCGATTGGGCCAATGATCTGTGCTGCGCCCTGTGCTGTTTTACTCCTACTACCCCTAGTAGTCATGTTGGTGCTAACAGTAAACAAAGTTTTTCCAATAGTGAAGGAGATGGAGCGTAAGGTATATCCAATGTAGGGGGCAAGATGAGTATAGCAGGACAAAAATAAATAGGGTGGCCCAGTCCAGTCCTACCCGGTCTTTAACGGGCTTGATTTATGCGCCGCCAGGCGCGAGGATGGTGACGTCTGGCCGCCATGGTGGAATGCCGGGAAATGCAGTTCAATGCCTCCCTCCACTCGGCGGCCGCGGGAGATGTCAGCTGTGGCAGCGGGAGAGAGATGGACTGTTTCCAGGGACAGCGGTGCCCAACAGGTATTGCTTTCTGCGCGGTAGGGGACTCCAAAGGGTAGGGAAGCTCCTCCGCTGATTTGAGTGTCATCAGCGTAGGAAACCAGTGAAAAGCCATACTGCCTAATGATGTTAGCCAAGGGGGCCACATATAGATTGAATAGATTAGGGCTCAACGAGGAGCCCTGTGGCACCCCGCAAGGAAGCGTGAACTGTTCTGAGCAGGTGTCGCCAATCTGAATATATTGGAACCTATTGTTCAAATACGATTTAATCAGGCTAAGAGCAGTATTCCTGACACCCGCCTCTTGGAGCCTTTTTAAGAGGATGTCATGTTTCACGGTGTCAAAAGCTGCCGAAAGATCCAATAGCATCAGGAAGGCCTTGGCACCAGTGTGCAATATTGCCCGAAGTTTCTCTACTGCATTTACCAGGGCCGTCCCCTTGCTGTGACCCTGTTGGAAACCGTATTGTGAGGGATCCAGCAGGTCTGCCGAGGAAACAAATTAGGAAAGTTGGTAATAGAAGATTTTTTCCAAGACCTTGGCCAGAAAAGGAATCCTCGCGATAGGTCTAAAGTTGCTCGGGTCACTAGGGTCCATAGGCTATGCTATGGTTAAAACAGGAGACTAAAGAGTCATAGATAGATAAGGTTAATCTGGGCCTTTCAAGCTCAAAATAGTGATGTGAAGTGAGAGGGGTCAACATGTTTCATGCCTATCATAGTCTGAGGTATCTTGGCATTTCATCAGGACCGAGCGATCCTTGTCTACTCATGTGGGATGGTGAAAGTGTGTATCTGTGTGATACATGGCCCTAAGATACTGGATTTCTAGTGTTGTATAATTTATATAGGCATACAGTATACCTTTTGGATGGGCCTGGAGGGGGAGACAAACACTGACACATTGAAATTATCAAGGCATCTTGAATATCACAGCCATGGCACGAGACAATTGGCTGGAAAACATAGCAGATCACTTAAGGAGAGTAAGTTTTCAGAATGGGGGGGGGGCATGATATTAAAACTGAAAGATCAAGAAGTTAAAAAAGAATTAATTAAAACCACAGAAACACGTCAGACCGACACCTATGCATTTATTCTTATCGACATGGATATGGTAATGACAATGCCAATACATTGGTGTGTCACTAAAAGTGAGGCTCCACTGCACGGGTAGTGGTGGTGTGGTCTTGAGGATGTACCCCAGCACATGCTGTCCTGACATCATGCTGTATTGATTGCTAAAGAGTGGCCTGTGGACATGGAGATGACTTACCTAATGGTGTGGGCTAATGACCCCTGTAGTTATGGCAAGGACGGCTGCGCACTAACATACAGAGGAGCCTCCAAGGTAAAGCACAATTACAGATAGAGTGGGTGAATGCTCACAAGTGGTCCTACAGGGAGGCATTGGGGAGGGAGTGCCGGTAGGAAGGTTGTGAGGGATCAAAAGGTGCCAATCAATATCATGTGCCTACAAGTGCACTCATGCGGTTCCCATGGAAGTGGCCACAGAACTGGTAAAATGTTAGGAAATATCCGAATCATGGTGGTCTGTGCAAATTGCAACACCCTCCCAACGAGGAGCTGCCCAATGATGAAGCATGACTCCCCTTGGGGTGTGTAAGGGCCCTTGCTCCTAAAGGAGCAAACCTCCTATTTTTTCTTCTTTTCTTGACACCTGGACTCCACTCCTCCTCCTACCTATTAGGAACTGCATAACCTTGGTTTTTTTCAATTGACACGTAAGGGCATGTAAGCTGGACCTGTGTCAAGCCAAAGTTGCTATCTTTGTTGTTTGTCCTCTTAATTTGCAATAGGTTGCACTTAAATGCACTTAGTGGCATTCTTATGTTCAGTGACTCTTTCCTTGAGCCAAGGGAGTAAACAGAAAAATAACATACCCCTCACTTTAAAACATATTCCAAATGAACGAGAGAGGTGATTAAGCCAGGCACTCCTTTGGTTGCTTTCCCAGAGGAATTCAGAAAACACTGTAGCCAAATGGGGCCTTTTGTACATCAACCGTCAATGAACATGGTCATCCATTTTTTTAATCAATCCCTACATCTTTCTTTAATCCATTCACCCTTTCTGTCCATCCCTCCAATCTCTTGTTGTATGCTCTCTTGTTTCACATGCTCACCCATCCTACAACTCCATCATACTATTTTCTCCAGAGGTATTTGTAGGGTCATGAGACTGTGCGCAAGGACCCTTGCGGTGTGGTTATTAACGGTTATGATGTAATGAAAGTGCAGTGTGTAATCGTATGCTGAGAAATAAAAAAGTCTGTTACAGAGCTCCGTGTGTGGCGTATTCATTTGCATACTCCTGGATTATGGAGGACGCTACATCTGGCAACGAGTAGTGGATACGTGCCCTAAATAAATGAGACTGCTCTCCATGAGAGTTTGCTAAGGTACAGAAAACTGCTTGTGCATGCCATGTTAGCATATGTGGAGTTGAAGCCCCGCTTCAGTCCAGACACAGCTGTTGAAGAAATTTAAGGCCTTACCAACGAGGACAGTCGAAAGTCTGCCAGAAATCCATTGATAATGCCTAAAGAAGAGTTACTGAGCTGCGCTATAACATTGAGAAAATGACTCAAACTAAACAGAAAGACAACAGCAAAGACACCTAGGGGCTTGAAACAGAAAACTCACTCATAGTCAAGGATAAGGAAACGCTATACGCCCTCCGAGCGAGCATGACGGTTCAAGCAAAAGGCCGATGCTTGCAGAAGGTGCAGATTCATGTGCACAGCAAAAGTTGTAGGAATAGCACATGCTCTCAATGGTAGCAGAAGGGAGTGTGAAATACACGGCATCCATATTCAACACAGCAAAGAAGCAGAGTACTGGTGCCAGGTGGACTGCATGGATAAAGTCATTCAATGATTTCATAGACACTCTGAAAGAAGCAGACAATAAAAAAATCATTAAGTACTTAAAGAACCTTTCTGGTGATGGAGCGGAAGAAGCGAAAAAGAAAATATCACAAGCTGATGGAGTATCATATCGTCAAATCAATGAAGCGTTGGAAGCCAAGTTCAATCCGATGCTGAATGTTGACTATGAAAGGTACATTTTCAATTATGGGAGAAAAGAAGCTGGTGAAACGATTGATGAGTTTGTTGAGAGACTTGATGTGCCTGTCAAACACTTCAAGTTTAGTGAATTTAATGATGTTTAAGCCGTAAGCCTCAGAGTAATCGATGGCTGTCTTTTAGACTCTATCACAAGACTCATGTTGAGAGAGACACTCAGTTTAGAGAAAGTGCTAATGGCTACGAGGGCAGAAGAGCATGCAGATCGACAGGTACTGATATGGATGATGGAATAGCGCAAGGTGATTCAGCATTGATCATGAAAAGCAGGCACAAGCACAAAGTCAACGTAGGCAAGCTGACATCTACAGAGAAGAAAAAGATGTTTTTCCGATGTGGGTTTTCCCCATGAAGGTAACTGCCTAGCCATGCGACAGACCTGCAAAGGCTGCAGGAAAGAAAAACACTTCGTAACGGTCTGCAAAGCGAAAGAGAAGCCAAATGCACCACAGCAAGAAGGTAAAATAGGTACCAGAACGTTTCAGAAGCATTCTCGCCATGCTCACAAGGCCAAACAGCAACATCAGGTACGACAAGTAGAAACTAGACAAAGTCGATTGCCGTCAACTTCATCCTACAATGGCTCATTAACGTCATTATCAAGCAGCAGTGAAGAAGATGGATGTGCAATGATGGTATTGACCGAAGATCGACAGGGACATGGATGTTTGACTGCTTGCAAGAAAGAAGGAAACCACCAAACAAAACAACTGAATTCATTTCAACATCGTTAAAGAACTCGCTAACCCCAGCTCCAAAGACATCCCACCATCGCAAGACCTCTGCGACTCCCTAGCCACCTTCTTCCACTGCAAGATCGCAGGCATCCACCGCAGCTTCAACACCCAGAGCCCACGACAGACGCCAACACTTCAGACTCACCACCCCCCAAGAAAACCAGCCTCCTGCTCTCCTGGAACCACGTCAACAACGACAACACCATCAAAATCATGAACACTATCCACTCCGGCTCACCATCCAACCCCTGCCCCCACCTCATCTTCAATAAAGCAAGCTCCTTCATCGCACCCCAACTCCGGAAGGTCATCAACAGCTCCTTCGAGACCGCCACCTTCCTGGGGAGCAGAAAACGCGCCGAGATCAACGCCCTACTCAAGAAACCCAAGGCGGACCCAAAGGACCTCAAGAACTTTTGGACCATCTCCCTGCTCCCGTTCCCGGCAAAAGTCATCAAGAAGACTGTCAACAGACAACTGGCCCACTTCCTAGAGGAGAACAACATCCTGGACTCATCCCAATCCAGGTTCCGCAGCAACCACAGCCCCAAAACTGCCCTCATCCCCACCACCGACGACATAAGGACCCTGCTGGACAACGGCAAAACTGCAGCCCTCATCCTCCTGGACCTCTCGGCCGCCTTTGACACCGTCTGCCACCACACCCTACACACACTTCTCCACGACACAGGGATCCATAACAAAACCCTGGACTGGATCACCTCCTTTCTCACCGGCAGAACCCAGAGAGTCTGCCTCCCCCATTCTGATCCGAAGGCACCAAGATCACGTGCGGCGTACCCCAAGGATCATACCTCAGCCTGACCCTTTTTAACATCTACATGGCACCGCTCGCCAACATCATCCGATAGCACGACCTCCACATTGTCTCGTGCGCCGACTACACCCAGCTGATCCTCTCCCCCACCAAGGACCCGGCCACCGCCAAAACCAACATCCACGAAGGAATGAAGTTCGTCACAGAATGGATGAAGACCAGTAGTATGAAACTAAACTCTGACAAGACGGAGGTGCTCATCCTCATGTCCATCCCCTCTGCCTGGGACGACTCCTGGTGGCGGGCCATGCTGGGAGCTACACCGACACCCACCAACCACACACGCAACCTGGGGTTCATCCTGGACTCAACACTATATGTGACCCAGCAAGTCAACGCTGTCTCCGCCTCCAGCTTCAACACCCTCCGCATGCTTCACAAGATCTACAGATGGATCCCCACCGGACCCAGAAGAATGGTCACCCAAGCCCTCATCAGCAGCAGGCTGGACTATGGCAACGCCCTCTATGCGGGAACCACGGCCAAACTCCAGAAAAGACTTCAACGCATACAAAACACCTCTGCACGCCTTATCCTCGACATCCCCCGCCGCAGCCACATCACTGCCCACCTGAGAGACCTGCACTAGCTCCCCGTCAACAATAGGATCACCTTCAAGCTCCTCACCCACACTCACAAAGCACACCACAATGCCAGCCCAGCATACCTCAACAAACAACTCACCTTCTACACCCCAAACCGCCAACTTCGCTCCGCTGACCTCGCCCTCGCCACCGTCCCACGCATCCACTGAGCGACCACTGGCATCAGATCATTCTCCCACCTCGCCGCCAAGACATGGAACACCCTCCCCAGCCACCTGCGACAGACTCAAGACCTTCTGACCTTCAGAAGACTTCTCAAGGCCTGGCTATTCGATCAGTAGCAGCAGCACCCCCCCCCGATGCATTGATTGATTGATTGATTTGGACAATGCCCAAAGATTACAATAAAAGTTAACGGTTCCACCATAACCTTTATCATAAACAGGTGCATTGGTTAACATCATGCCAGTCAAGAAGTTCAATAGCCTGTCTCCTGTGCCATGCTTCAAGGCTTCAAGCACAAAGGTATACACATGGACTGCTTCTAAACCATTACAGAGTCAAGGGTCATTCACAGTGACCATGCCACATAAAGCAGTATCAGTGCAAGCTCCAATTCACACTCTTCAAGGAACGTCATCCAGTGTCTACTTAATCAGTTTTGCTACGGCTGGGACTGATCTCTCTCTTTACAATCTCCACACTCAGTCTGAAATTGTGAGTCAGTTACTGTCATTGTTTCATGGCCTAGGAAGGCTCATGACAATGAAAGTGCGACTTCATATCAATGAGGACATCTTCCCAATTGCCCAGCGTAACTGCAGAGTCACTTTATTACTTGCAAGAAGCAGTTGAGAAAGAACTAGATATGCAGCTAAAGTATGACATCATTGAGCACGCCACTGGTCCTACGCCATGGATCATACCCATAGTGGTGGTGCCAAAAAATAAACAGTGGAGTTACAATGCGCATCTGTGATGATATGCACCAAGCCAACAAAGCAATTGAGAGAGAAAGACATTCTAGTCCACCATTAGCAGACATGATCATGCAAATGATCGGTGGCAAAATCTTCTCCCGTCTTCACCTGAACAAGGGATACCAACAACTCGAATTGGAAGAGAACTGTAGGTACAACACTACAAATCATGTTGGTTTGTTCAGATACAAAAGGTTGAGTTTTGGAGCGTCATCAGCTGCAGAATTATTTCAGGATGTTATACTTCGAATAATTGAAACTGTCACGCATGCTTTTAATTACAGTGATGGAATACTGTAATTTGGGGCAATTAAAAAGGAGCATGACAAGGCTCTTACACAAGTATGCCAGTTACTTGCTGATGCATGCATCACTCTGAATGCAGTAAAGTGTGAGTTTCACAAGACCAAACTTAAATTCTTTAGGCACATATTCTCTGATGGGGGAATGATTCCTGGCCCAAATAAAGTGCAAGCACTGTCAGCTACTTACCCCCCACAAGATGGCTCCATGCTGAGATCCTCCTTAGGCATGGTCAGTTATTGTTCAAGGTACATTCAGGACTTTGCTACTGTGAGTGACTTGACGAAATGAAATGTTCATTCCAGTAGTCTGCTGAATATGATCAAAGCTTTAAAAGAATAAAACATGCAATTGAGAAGGCAACCAAGATGGCCTATTTGGACCCCAAGTTGCTTATTGATATCACAGTGGATGCAAGCCTGGTGGGGCTTGGGGTAATCCTTGCTCAACCTGATAGTCATCCAAATGCTCAGAGACCCATTGTGGCCTATGCTAGTCGAAGCCTGTCTGACACAGACAGTGCCTATTCTCAGCCGGAGAAGGAGAGTTTGACTGTAGTGTGGGCCTGCAATCATTTTCATGTGTTTCTATATGGAAAACATTTTACTATCATTACAGGCCACCAGACACTGCTCACTATTTTTGGAAACCTGAAAACTAAGATGCCCCCTCGCATTGAGAGGTGTGGTTGTGACTGCAAAAGTACGACTATGCAATTGTGTACAAGACGGGTAAACATCAAAACCCTGATGATTGCTTTTCACGAGTACCGCTACATCGTCACAGTTCGACATCCGAATAGGCTGAGGCATCCTTTAACTTCATTGTGAGGTCCAGCAGCCCTATCCATTGAACAGAATATTACTGCTGCTACTAATGCTGATAGGAACAGGCTTATCCTCAAAGACAGTCCCTGGATGAAGAATGCTCAATCTTTTGATGATGATGTTGAATTTTTAAGATGTTCAGAATGAGCTGTCCATTACCAAAGAAGGTGTTGTGTTGAGAGGCTCGAGAATCGTCATACCCGAGAGCCTAAAGCAGCAAGTCAATGAGCTATCCCATGAAGGACATCGTGGCATTGGAGTCACCAAAAGAGCCCTGAGAGACCGATGAAAGCATATGTGACTCGGTGTTGACAAGCTGAGCACCAGTCTTCGATGCAAGAGACTTGGTCCTAATCAAGTAGAAATTAAAGCAGAAAACAGACATTCGCTTTGCTTTTGATCCGCTGAGGGTTGTGATGTGCAAAGGACAATTGGTGACAGCACTTTGTCCCGGAAAGACCATTACACGGGACTTGTCAAACTTTAAGCACCTACCTCGACATTTGTCCGCTCCTGCAATCATGAATGAGGTGATCCAGCCTAACTGTCCAGATCAAGTGCCAGAACCTGTGCCATTGGTGTACAATGAGAGAGTATCTCAACTGCTTTATTCCACTTGATCTAGCCAACTAGTGTGAGCGATTCAACGACGCGACATATTGAGGAAATGTAATGTAACTTGTTTGTACTTTTTATTTAACAAAGGGGGAGATGTAGTGTTGTGAGATTGTGCTCAAGGAGACTGTGCGCTAGGACCATTGAAGTTCTGGGCAGACTCAACAGAGGAATTACGTATCTGGGTGGGAGGGTTTAAGGTGTGGTTATTAGCAGTAATTACGATGTAATGAGAGTGCAGTGTGTGATCATAAGCTGAGGAATAAAAACATCTGTTACGGAGCTTTGTGTGTGGCTTATTCCTTTGCATACTCCTGGGCTTGGGAGGACGTTATAGCAATAATTACTTCTGTTAAGACCAGTTCCTCCAACCTAATACGAAGGAGCCTTAAACAATGTGTTACAAGTTTTATGTTACACACACTGCCCAGTGCCGCCCACTGAAGCTTCTAAAGTTGGAGACGGGGGGTTAATGATGCCCATGCCTCGAGTGACACTGTAATGAGATGCTGGTGTGTATGGCTTACATTGTATTGCAATTAAATTTGATTTATGTAGCAAAGGGGAATACAAGGTAAAAGACTGCAGTAATTGGGGTGTAGAGCTCCCTTACCTCCCTTGTGTCCAGCTGTCACAGTGGCTGATGCACTAGTGATAACTATGCCTCGCCAAAGTAGTTGAATTTATTTAGCTCTACATTCCCTACCACCTGTTGGATAATCAAGCACTCAGAGGATGACGTCAAGTGGTTTATAACTTACAAAATAAACCATACTGGGACAAATACACAATCCAAACTGCTACATCTTGAACAACAATGGTTTACAGCCTTAATACGAGCACAAATGGTCTCAACGATGAGGTGTGTTGGAACCAATTATCCAGCAAATAAGATGGGACTGGCCGGAGTAACTGATAAACGCTTGCCACTTTGGCAACACAGAACTAGTATTGAGTGTAGAAGGGAAACACTAACAAAAAAGCCCTTATTTATGAACGGGAGCAGCCAATGCAGGTAAGAGTGGTGAGGCGTGGGGCCAGGTTGGGGGGGATTTGACAGACGACAACGAGGGAAAATCAATTAGTTATTTAATTTTCCCTTGACATTGTCTGTCGTATCCCCCCACACCGCCCCACAGCCCACCACTTTTATCTGCACGGGCCGCTCATGTTTATAATGAGAGGGCCAGGGAATGGCAAATTTCAATTCCAAGTAATAGCCCAAGGGGGTGGACATTGTTCGGTCTGACACTATTTCCCGCAAGATGTAGAGACGAAACAAAAAGACACCATTTTCAAATTTAAAAAAATGGGTTTTAGATAGTTACCAGAAAAGAATCACATATATAATCAGAGTTCCTTGATGAATAAATGGACAATCCACCAATCTGTAATGATCTGAATCACTAGTAATCATCTACTGATGTTACTATTGCATACAGAAGGATTAGTCTGCCTGCTTCAATACGAATTACATGCCAGATGTTCCAGTGGGGATTTGATTATGGCTCAGGAACAACAATTTCCAGAATCCTCAAGCCTATTTGCCAAGATGAGCTCCCTCTTGTTTCAACATCTGTGAGTGCAATAACAAGGACATAGTCTGCCTCTTCAAAGTTTGTTAATATTGGTGGCCGGACGAGCCCAGGACCACATTTCCCAGAATCCTCAGTTGTGAGATTAGGATGATGTCTCACTTGTGCAACCTCTGTAAGTGCAGTAATAACATAAAAAAAATCATCTGTTATCATTGGCAGCCAGACTAGGGACCATTAGGTATGCAGGCTGGCATCATCCCTGGATGAGGTAAGAACAAACTGTTGGATCATGTTCTATTTTATTTTGACTTATATGCAATGCCTTTTAAGCAAAAATCAGTTAACTTTTCCCACTTTCAGCCTCAGTCCCGGCTAGAGCATCTTTTGTTTAAAGATCACACGCTATCTCAGAATAGCCAGAAACACCCTTCCTTTCTTATTCTTAATAGTCACAACTCATGAGGAAACTCCAGACCATCCAGAACACAGCAGCCAACCTCATCTTTCACCTCCCCCGACAGACAAACATCACCTCCAGGGCTGGACTGGCCATAGCGGGCACCGGGCATTTCCCTGGTGGGCCGGAGGAATGGGGTCGGTTTTGGGGCCGCTTTTCTTACAGGGTGACGGTTTTGCAGCAGTGCTGCAAAATCAGCCCTCTGTAAGAAAAGCGGGAGCAGTGCTTAGCGGCTAACAACCCCCTCCCGTTCCCAGGGCCGGTGGAGAAGCAATCTGCTAGGGCTGGATGCTGTTCCCAGTCCGGTCCTGATCACCACTCACCTCCACTGGCTACCAGTCACGAAGAAATGCCAGCTCAAACTGCTCACTCACACTTTCAAGGCACTACACAACAAAGGACTGGTATACCTCAACAAATGAGTGAATTTCCACCAACCTACCAGGAAACCCCATTCCAGATCCCTCTCCCTAGCAGCTACACAGCACATCTGCTGGGCAAACAGCGGAGGCCGCTCTTTCTCCCACCTGGTGGCTTAGACCTGTAATACCCTCCCTTTGCACCTCAGAGCCTCAACATCGCTCCAACAGTTTAGTAAGGACCTCAAGACCTGGATGTTAAACATATAGGAACAGACACATGATCCAGCAGCATGACCCCACCTCACCTTGAGACTCTCACTGGTGAAACAGCCACGCTATACAAATCCTGATTGATTGATTGGTTGAAGCGTATTCTCTGGTTTAATGTCTCTTTAGGACCTTAGGCTCCGATTACAATCCTGGCAAAATCAAGCTGCATATTTCTACTAATTAAACACTTGGGCCACCACGAAATAGTAGCTCACTATATGGCGAGGCTTTGACACCTTTGAAATCGGCTACCACAATCAACAAATCCTTTTTCCCTCGTGAGGCATAAGCCACCCTGCTATATATTATAACTGTATTTTTTCCTTTTAGAAAAAACCCAGATAGGTCACTTCCCCATAGGCCTGCGTTTGACGTTTCATTAGATAGAATTGGAAATGTTATGTTTAATTAATATAGGAAGTTTGGACCTAAAGGAATTGTGCTGGACATATTCTAAGCAAAAGACACACAATTGATAGATGGAATACAGAACAAATCAAAACATTCACCCCCAGTCAAGAGATCTGGGTTAAATCCATCATTCTTTTGCTCACCATGCCACCCTAATTTAGACCTGGCCATATGCAAATTAGTCTTGACCCTGTGCCTTATGGTAACAGTCCAGCCCGAACTGCTAAGCCAGGTCCTCCGTGAACCGGAAACAAGCATCCTGGGACCGGTTTCGGGGTTTTACCCCTCTTCAGCCAGGATAGCTTGATTCCAATGGCACAGTGAGCCCGGGACCCACGTCTGGGCATACTTGGCGCACTTAGAGCGAGAAAGCAAAAGACACATAATTGATGGACGGAATGCAGAACAAATCAAAACATTCATCCCCAGTCAAGAGATCAGGGTTAAATCCATCATTCACCATGCCACCCCAGTTTAGACCTGGCCATATGCAAATCAGTCTTGACCCTGTGCCTCATGGGAACAGTCCAGCCTGAACTGCCAAGCCAGGTCCAAGTCACAAAAGCCCTTATGTAATTACATTGATTATATCCCAAAAAATGTTTTATATACCCTAACCTCATTGAGTTGGAGATCTCCACAGAACATATCCACCTAACACTTTTTTGATAAAAGCTTTACTCTATGACACTACAACAGTCAGTGAGGCAGGGAGTGAAAAGAATAGTATATATGTTACTGCGATTACGCAATGAAAACCTATTCCCTTTTATGACCAATAGTGTGTAACTACAGGTAGGTGCCCCCTTGCCATGACTACAACCCTTTGCTAACCCATAACAGGAGTAAGTCAGTTGATAGAATATATGAGTGAATTTAACACATCCATGAACACTTCTTTTGAATACATAACTATGTTTGTATGCTCACAGACACAGCACAAACTACCCCTTTTCAGGTCGAGTTTAGACAGCGCTTGCACTGTCTGTAAGACATATTGTATTGTATTCTATGTGTATTAGAAAATGAACTGCTTTCTATTGACTGTTGGTTGTGCCATTCAGAAATGTAGCGTTTGTATTGGTGTTGGGTTGTAAAAGTCCCTACCTTCTTTCCTTCTGGCGATTTCACTTAGTGAGCATTTAGTTTGGCCATCACACTGTGTAGTGTGTGATGGCCCCTGTTTACAGAGACGTGCATCTGTTAGCAATTATCCTTATCGTAACTGCAGTCTGACTTCCATTCTGACCTAAAGAAGCTCCGTGGCCTTGTTTCTGTTTCAGAGTGCATCTGTTAGCAATTATCCTTATCTTAGCTGCAGTTTCACTTCAATTCTGACCTAAAAAAGCCCTGTGCCTTTGTTTATGTTTTAACTTGCATCTGTTATGAATTATCATGATGGTAACTGTATTATGACTTTTATTCCAACAGTCAAACTTAAAAATGATATTAAAAAACCATGGATCATTTTATTTTACTAATACTAAACATTGTGTGTTATTAATTAAATAATACGGTAGAGCGTTTTAGTTTCCTTTTCTGTTGAAGTTGTTGGTTTGTTTTCGTTTTGCCAGCGGACATGGGCAGAGATGCTCGAGTCATGAAAGGTGTGGCTGGAAGTAAATCACAGTGCATGTGCACTTGTTTCGGCACCAGCTTTTTAGAGCTAACGATGGTGAGCACCGGCAGGACCCAAGCCAATCAAAGCTGGTGTTATTAAAAAATACATTAGAGCATTTTTAGTTTCTTTTTCTGTTGACGTTGTCAGGGTTTGTTTTCCGTTTTGCCAGCGGAGATGGGCAGAGACGCTGGAGTAATGTAAGGTGTGGCTGGAAGTAAATCGCAGTGCATATGCACTTTTTAGAGCTAACAATGGTGAGCACCGGCAGGACGCGGGCAATTAAAGCTGGTGTTAATAAGGAATATGTTAGAGCATTTTTGGTTTCCTTTTCTGTTGACGTTGTCGGGATTTGTTTTCCGTTTTGCCAGTGGACAAGGGCAGAGATGCTGGAGTCATGTTAGGTGTGGCTGGAAGTAAATCGCAGTGCATAAACACTTGTTTCGGCACCAGCTTTTTAGAGCTAACAATGGTGAGCACCGGCAGGACCCGGGCTAATTACAGCTGTGATTAATACAACTATACCAAACAGTCAAACTTAAAAATAATATTAAAAAACCACGGAGCATTTTATTTTACTAATATTAAGCATTGTGTGTTATTAAAAAATACGGTAGATCATTTATTTTTTCCTTTTCTGTTGACGTTGTTGGGGTTTGTTTTCCATTTTGCCACCACTTCTCTTTTAATACTTTCACTGCTCTTTAATACTTTTTATATACTAAACTCCAATATACGGCGAGACCTATTGGCACTGCCAGTGCTTGTTTAGTTTGGTTTTGAAATACATTGTCCACATGTGAACAGGGTGTCTGTCTTTGTATACATATAACTTGCAATGATTGCAGTATTTCTTTTGCAGATTTCATTTCAGATAGAAGATTAAGGTATGCGAGCCTTTGCCTCATTTGATAGCAAGGTTTGAGTGTTTGAGACAGGGAAGCATGCATTACAGCCATGAAGAAGGCCATTTGACCCATAGGGGCAAAGATAAGGCTGAAACATGCTGGATACACACATAGAAAACAAATTCAAATGAAAAGTGTATATATGAAACATTGTTTATCATCCACTATACATATTTTCTCTTTTAATCACACATAAGTTACCCCACTATTAAAGGAAGCATTCCAGGGGATTAATTAAGCTATTTTCATATCTTGATCCTTGTCTTTATCCAGTACAATTTTATTGAGAACTCCCGGAATACAGTTGAATCCACCATGGTATTACCATTCCTACCACAATTGCAGAGAGGTCACCTATGGCGAAGCATGCTACAACATAAGTGATTGAGGTGACCTATCCAAATATCTTGGATACCTGCAAACCTTTGAAAAAAGCTTTATAGTAGGAGCTCTTCAATTTCTCCAGCATTTATGGTGACATATAGGTTGTACTGACGGTTTTGCTAGGTTGATACCTCCATCTCTCCATTGGCGTCTTGATGGTTAATCATATACTCCCATAGTTGGAGTGCAGTATCCAGTGGGTAATTTCACCTAGTGTTTGCAGGTTGGGCCCACAATACTCTCTACTGGGGACCAGAGCTTATTTTGTAGAATCAGACTTTGATCCAGAACAACAGAGAGAAATGCAGTAAAGGGGGGAATGAGGTGGAAGAAAAATACAGAAAAACAGTGACAAGAGGAGAAAGCAGTGATGAAAAAGAACCTGCTTGAGTGAGATAGGGAGAGTATGTTGATGGAAGAATGAGGCATGGGTTGAAAGCAAGATTACACATCCTTGGTATTCAACAGCTCTATCATTTGGCAGCTTTGTCAACAAGCTTCATAGAAAATTTCGGGTCCCAGTAATGTTTTTAAAAAATACAAATTAAGCAATGGTACTGGTGTCCTGCACATCTCTAGGCAATGGTGCCACTGCACCTGTTACACAATTGATAGCTTTTCCCCTGCATTGTAGCCATGGACGTCATTTAGGGGTCACTAGGGGACACAGTTGGGACCCTCCCAGTGTTTTCTTTGTGACCCTTGAGACTGCCTTTTCAACCTTTAGCTCCAGAGGTGGCAAAGCCAGTGCCCAGAGCAGAATGTAGACACTGTTGAATTTCTGCAGCAGCTCCCTGGATCCATTACTATATCCTTTCTTATCTGTAAAATATATACAGTTAGAAGTGCAAAGGACACTCTTATAATTAAGCCCTTAACTGCTGGGCCTTTTCCTCCCCAGTGCTGGGTCCTACTTTGGCTATTTGAAGCAGTTGGTGCCTAGGGCTCCATAACATTTCTTACAGATAAGGTGTCCACGCTAAATTTGCATCCTTTTTTCTCTAAGATCCTGGAAATTTTAAAAGGTACCCAGGGTTTGTGGATTTCCCTGAAGGGGGCCGAGAAAATGGCCAAAATATAGCAAACGTTTTAGTTTTAAAAGAATAAATAGGGAAAAGTCACTTGTGCATCAAATAAAATTGTCGGTTTGTTTTCTGAAAATGGCATGACCAAACAGTTTACTCAACTAAAGTCACCATATTCCCAGCTTTTGGAAACATGCTGAGCTGAATCAGAAAACCTAATTTTGTACCACAGTTTGGCATTTTCCTAATAAGTAGCCTATTTTTCCACTTTTTTGTGCTCTCAACCTACTTCCGGTTTGTGGTGGCAAAGGCTCTCAGGTATCTGGAAACAGAAACCTTTTTTTTTTTTGTGACTTTTTTTTTTTTTTTTTTTTTTTTGTGACTTTAATGACTGGAGGGCGAGCCAAGCTAGTAACCCTCTAACTCCCTTAGTTTTTTCCTAACCAGTGTGAAACCCATGGGTGATCCAGAAAAGTTATAATTTTCGGAAAAGTAGATAAAGTTCAGAAATCAGCAAGGATGTCATATGTGTAGATCCCTGTTAGAAATGGAGGTCTCTAGTTAGCAGGTTGTTACCCTGTCCAAGTAAAGACCCTTCTTCCTAGTCAGGATAGGGAAGTTACACTTCCAAAATAACCCCTGCTCATCCCCTTGGTAGATTGACACGAGCAGTCAGACGTATCTCAGAGGCAGTGTGTAAAGCATTTGCACATAACATACAGTAATACAGTTAAAACACTACAAAAGGACACCACACCAGTTTTATAAAAAGAGCAAATATTTATATGTGTAAAACAAACCAAAACGATAAAAATCCAACATACAGTTATTCCAAAATATCAACAACCAAAAATAGACTTTAGAAATATTTCCTTGAAGTCGATAGCTCAGTCCGGGGCTACAAGTGCAGTGGGGACCAACAAATTCCTCAGTTCCGGCTAACCGCAGTGGCGCGGCGACGCGCGGCTGCGGTATCGGAAGACACCTAAACAGAACCATTTGTTTCAGCCGACCGGAATGGTGCAGGCTGGTGGAAGCGGACACCAAGGCTGTGGTATGAAGCGGAGCAGTGAGGCGTGCAGTGCCCTCAGGTCGCGGTGCAGGCAGCGGCTTGGTGGCGGTTGTCCAGCGGCTTCAGTAAGACCGGAGCTGCAGTGCAAAGTGGGGCGGTGCTCGTCACTGTGCTGAAGATCACAGTGTAAGCATTGGCATCAGGCGAGGATCAGCGGTCGATGGGTCTGGCATTGTATAACTTACAAGCGGTGTCCCTAAACCACTGTCAGGGAGCGGCAGCGATGTCAGCTGGCAACGTCATCGTCGGTGAGACCGGGGTAGTGGAGTGAAGCGAGGCGGTGCGAAGTGCGGTGTCCACAGGTCGCGGTGCAAGCAGCAGCTTACTGGCTGCAGCAGAAGTCATCATTGGTGAGATCAGGGTTGCAGTGCGAAGTGCATCGGTGGCCTCTGAGGTGCCTTCAGGTCACAGGACAGCCAGCGGTCTTGGTGACGGTGTCAGATTGCGGTTTCCCTCTGTGGCCACTGGAACACATGGTCCCAGAGGCAGTACCCAGAGGCAAGCAAAGTCTTTGCTGTTCCTGAGACTTCTTGAGCAAGCTTTACTTCAACCCTTGGAGATACTCAGGAGAAGAAGAGGTAGAAAGTTCAGTCCAGGCCTTTCACTGTCCAAGACAGAAGCAGCCACTGTAGGCCAACACAGCAAAGCACACAGCAAAGTGGTAGTCCCTCTTCACAGCTTCTTGACAGGTTTCCTGATCCCAAAGAGAGCCACATTTCTGGGGTCAGGGCACCAATATTTATATCACATTTCTTTTTGAAATTGTCATAAACAAATTTCCACTGGCTTAAATAAACCAGTTATGCCTGGCTCAGGTTCACTCCAGGAGGTAGCTTTGTAGAAGGCAGTCACAGTACATTCAGGTGCAAGTGATAGCTCCTCCCACTATTATAAATGCAGCCAGGCCTATTCAACCTGGCTATGAGTCACCCAGGAAAGGCAGGGCACACCTCAAACCCCCCTCCTTATGTCTGTCCAGTGTGAATGCGCATCCCTGCTCCTGTCACTCTGAACCCAGACAGTGAATGCACAAATGGCACACAGGATAATTAAGCAAGAAAATGTCCACTTACTAAAAGTGGCAATTTTAAACCCACATAAAAATTATCTTTACTAGAAGATGTCTTTTTTAATTCTGGGTTCAGGAAGCCTAAACTCAGTTTCTCTATCTTGTCCCATTGGAAAGTTATGCTTGTACAAAGCAACTTCAATGTTAGTCTGTGAGACAGGTAGCATTGCAACAGTGAAAAACAAAATACACAGTCCTTCACTATCTTGACATGTAAAACACACCTGTATACTTCCTACCTTTCACATACACTGCCCCCTACCCATGGGGGTACCTTGGGCCTACCTTTGGAGTGACTGACATGTAAAAAAAATGGAAGTTTTAGTCTAGCAAGTTAGAGCACTTGCAATGTCGCCATGGGAGTAAAACTGTGCACATACGCAGTGGCAGGTCTGAGACACCTTCTAAAAGCTACTTGTGTGGGTAGCACAACCAGTGCTGCAAGCTCACTAGAAGCATTTGATTTACAAACCCTGGGCACACCCGGTGCACTGTAATAGGGCCTCACTAGTAAATCAAATATCCCAATCATGAAAACACCAATCCATAAACACAATTTACAGCAGGAGCACTTGCACTTAAAGACTGACAAGCACCGAGAAAGGGTGCAAAGACACTAAACCAGCAAAAACAAAGTTCAGCACATCAAAACCAGTAGGTCAGAAAGCATAAAGACAGGGGAAACATACCAAAAGATGCCAGCTCTAACAATCCCTCAAGGTGTGCCAAGGAAAATAACAGTTGAAATAAACAAGTACTGAAAAAGAGTAGGAAAAAACAGACAGTCGTGACAATATTTTCATCACACATTTTGTCACGATGGCTGATTGACAAAAGCAATATACAATTATGTCTGCTATACCCTTCCGTTTTGGGGATCACATTCAGAAAAAAAACATTTTCCACACATTACTGTGGTGAAAAGTGCTGGAATCTGAGAGGAGCTACAAACTTTCTTCAACCTGGCATTTCCCTAGGCTCCCGATAAAAATGGTACCTCACTTGTGTGTGAACCTAGTGGCCACGACAGGAAATGGCACAATACACAACATGGTCACAGTGCATTTTTCAACCAAAACTGACCCTTTTTTTCCAATGTGGGTAGTTCTACATTTTAAATTCTTAAATCACCTTGGAAAACCTAACCAACCTGTGCAATTTTAAAAACTAGATACATAGGAGTATCCAGGGTGGCCTGACTTGCATGGCTATCACGCGTTCGTTTTACCCAGAATCCCTTGCAAACTTCAACTTTTCCAAAACAACACGTTTTCCTTACATTTATGTGATGGAAAGTACTGGAAGCCACAGGGAGCCACAAACATCCTTCCTACAGCATTCCCCCAAATCTCCTGGGCTCGGCAGTCATCTAGGGAAACCTACCAAACGCCGACATTCCTGAAAACTAGACATCCAGGTAGGTGGGGCTTACATGTACCCCTTTATGTTTTCTTACACAGAATCTCCTGCAAACCTCAAATTTGGCTAAAAAAATCACGTTTCCCTCACATTTCTGCATGGGAATTTGTGGAATCACCGGGCCTGCACACATTTCCTACCACCCTGCATTCTCCCAGGGCTCCTGATAAAAATGCTCCTTCACTTGTATGGATGGACCAGGTGCCCGTGGCAGGGAAGGGCCCAAAAAATATTGTGCAGACATCAAATTTATCTAGGGGGTCACCTGCGTTTTTAGTCCCAGACTCTGCGGCCATCTAGGGAAATGTTATATCCTAAGTATTACATTTATATGTAAACAGCCTCGGTCCTCCTAGCTGTTCAGCCAGAGTGAGAGATGGTAACGGAATGTTGGTGTGACTGTGATGAATGGAACGCCTTGGTGCCTGTGTGGACGAGTGGTGACAGTTGGAGATGGGCTGAGCAGCTAGGGAGGCTGCTCCTGGTGGGGCTGGTGTAAGAGATGTAGGAGCTGGTACATGGCTAGTATCTAACTAGAGCTGGCTGAACTAAGATTGATACTACCCTGTACTGGAACCAATAAAGAAGACATGAAATATACAACATGGTTTCAAGTGTCTCTATGTGAAGGGTACAACAGGAAACCAACCAAACCCAGACATTTCAGAAAAGTAGATACGTGACGAAGTCCAGGGAGGTGTGGTTTGCGTGGATCCCTCAAAGTTTTCTTACCCAGAATCCCCTGCAATCCTCAAATTAAGCTAAAAAAATCACATGTTCCTCACATTTCCCCTTGGTCTCCTGATCACGGCCCCCAGGCACCCCACCCATGGATTTAAAAAAAGTGAGATATATGTATACATCTATCTCCAAATCACATGTTGTCTCCTTTTAAAAAACAACACTCCACGGCTCCAAAATTGCTTTCAGGTGGTTTTATTTTGGAAATGCAACTCAACGCGTTTCAGAAAACAAGTTCCATTGGTCACGAGTATCGAAGTTGCAGCACGTTGTGATTCAAATAAACGTCATATGGCGTGTTAACATAATAGACAGTGTAAACAGACTTTCAATAAATAAAAGTAATTACATGTTCTAAATCATAAACCAATATTAATTCCATATCGGTTTAAAATCATTACAATGAGTGCAAGTGTGGCTGATGTAGCACAGTATATGTGATGCATCCGATGTACAAAATTAACTCGATTTACGTATTTGCACCGAGCTCGCGTTTCAAGCTCACAAAACTTTATTGCTGCCGGTACCAACCGGTGCAGTTAAGAAGCGCTGTTGCCTATTCTATCTCGTGCAAGTGCACTGTCAACATTCCATGAAAGCACACACATTATTTATAGGATATAGGTATTCAGGATTAGTCTCCCGATTGGATAATATACCTCAATCTTAATAGTGGAAAAGTATCAATTAGAGTATAGCAGCTCAGTATTCACTCATTGCCATCATGCCCCAGTGGGCATTTGTAAGTATTATCTCGTGACATGGCTGAAGGTGCTGTCCCATTACTGCTAGCACACTGATCATCACGATCTATTGCTCTTAAATATTATATGCCAAGTGGCACTAGCATCACAATAAAGGCTAGGGAATTCTGATGGTTTTTCTCATTAAACTCAGGGGCTCCTTAACACGTAGCAACTCCTGATGCTTATTCAATCTATCTAAATGGACTCCCTATCTTGTTTTTTGTCGCAGTGCTCACTATTAAATGGTCTCAATCAATTAAAAAAATAGTATATCAAAATATAATTGTTGGCATGCATCCCCTTGTCGATATTAGTTGCACATTATGCCTTCCACTCGCCTCACACAAGTTTATGAGGAAACCTGCATGAAAACACATACAAAAAGCACCATTAGCCATTAAGTGAAAAGTACATTACTACAAATTACAATTGTAAAACTAAATCGCAGTAGAAGTAAAAAGTAATAAAATCTGCAATTTACAGTTACATTACAGTTAGGATGACAATCTTTCATATCTGGTTTATCACTATCCCAAATGTATCGCTAATTCCTCATCAATGTTATGCCCTGATGGATGTGTGGTACAGTATTCTATTATCATTCTTGACTAAAGGCGTCTAAATTCCAATACCCTGTCATCGTCCCCTCTCTCTCACGGGGATTGTGTCCAGCACACAAAACGCAGGAGGCTGCTGTTCTGATTATGCTGTATTTTAAAATGTCTGGCCATCGGGTACCGTTTATCATCCTTCTTAACTTCCCTAAGATGTTCAAGGATTCTTTTTTTAGCCTGATGAATGGTGCTCCCAATATAGTACTTTTCGCACGGTTACTTTAGGGCATAAACTGCATAATCTGTATTACACTAAACATGTTTTGAAATTACAAAAAGGGGTATGGTCTGTCGGCAATCTTATTTGTTTACAATTACGGCTGTACTTACATGCCTTTACGTTTGTTACATGTGAAAAACCCTTGTATCGCGTTAGGTTTTGCAGCCGGGGTTACAAGGGTTCGACAAACCATATATTTAAGTGATCTGGCCTTTCTATATGTAATTCTTGGATAGGTTTCAATCACCGATGATAAATCCTTATGTGTCCTTAAGACGTTCCAAAATTTATCTAGACTGTTTCTAACTTCTTGGGATTGGTTGGAAAAAGTGTTGATAAATCTAATTTGTTTTTTTTATACTAATATTGTGATGCTAGGGCCACTTGGCATATAATATTTAAGAGCAATGGTTTGTGATGATCAGTGTGCAAGCAGTAATGGGACAGCACTAACAACCATGTCACTAGATAATACTTACAAATGCCGACTGGGGCATGAGGGCAATGAGTGAATACTGAGCTGCAATACTCTAATTTATACTTTTCCACTATTAAGATTGAGGTATGTTATCCAATCGGGAGACTAATATCGAATACCTGTATCCTATACATAATGTGTGTGCTTTCATGGAATGTAGCCAGCGCACTTGTGCGAGATAGAATCGGCAACAGCGCTTCTTAACTGCACCGGTTAGTACCGGCAGCAATAACTTTTTGTGAGCTTGAACCGCGAGCTTGGTGCAAATACGTAAATCGAGTTAATTTTGTACAACAGATGCATCACGTATACTGTGCTACATCAGCCACACTCGCACTCATTATAATGATTTTAATCCGATATGGAATTAATATTGGTTTATGATTTAGAACATGTAAATACTTTTATTTATTGAAAGTCTGTTTACACTGTCTATTACGTTAACACGCCATATGACGTTTATTTAAATCAGGACGCGCTGCAACTTCGATACTCTTGACCATGAGGACTTGTTTTCCGAAATGTGTTGAGTTGCATTTCCAAAATAAAACCTGCAGAAAGCAATTTTGGACAGTGCAGTGTTGTTTTAATAAGGAGACAACATGTGATTGGGAGATTGAGGGGTTCGACACCCCGCCGTCACCAAGAGGCTTGGGTCTGGTGCGATCAAAAATGCTCTGGGATATATATATATGCGCTCGTAGTGCCCATCCGTCCCACACCATTAACAGCATTCCCTATGGCGAATTCATTCGCATTAGGAGAATTTGCAGTGATGATGATACCTCCAACCAGTGCTTAGCAGAGTCAGTGCAGAGGTTTTTGAAGCGGGGATATAAGTTAAAACTTTTAAACGATGTGCTCTCGAGAGCGTCATTACGCTCGAGAGATGAACTTTTGACTCCCAGCAATATGACCACATCCGAATCTAATTCTACTTGTTCTGTACGTCTTATCACTAACTACTGTACACAAGAACGTAAGATTAGACGGATCATTAACTCCGAATGGCCTATTGTTTTAACCGATGTCATCTTAGGCCCAATTCTGCAACAATTACCTGCAATCACCTTTAGGAGGGCTCCCTCAATGAAGGATGCATTGGACAAGTCTCAGCCTGAGTTAACTCCTAAATCCAACTGGTTGGCCAAAACAGGTTTTTACAAGTGCACTTCGTGCCGTGCTTGTTCCTTTGCTAAAAATGGAACACACTACAAATCTGCATTCAGTGACAAACTCATTGCGATTAATGAACATCTAACTTGTCGCAGTGAATTTGTCATATATAAACTAACTTGCACCTATAATTTATCGTACATTGGCAGCACGAAGTTGCCAGCAAACCAACGCATTCTGCAACATGTGCGAGCCATAGTTAATTCGGATAGTAATTACCCAGTGGCTCGCCACTTTAAAGCTATCCACGATAATAAACTTGCAGATTTACAATACACACTGTTAGGCTCGGTCCCCAACCCGGACGGGGAGGTGATCGTGAAAAGCTCCTCAGGCAAAAAGAGACATACTTCATTTTACTGTTAGATTCACGGGCCCCTAATGGATTAAATGTAATTGATGAATTGCACAACTTTCTGTAAATAAGATATCATTGTGTAAACTGTATTTATTTTAATTTAGGTTTGTGGTAAAAACTTCTTATCTGTTAAATTGTTGTTGTAAATAGGTATGAATTTTTTCTTGAATATTGAGATCTATCTACATAAGATGTATAGAACGAATAGGTTGCTTAACAGGGGGCGCACTCTTATTCTAAGAGAGTGTTTTCACTTTTTAGGCACTAGCACTTTGTTACATTAGGCCAGGAGCAGACTGTGATTATCACTTCATTGCAAAACTAGGAACTTTTGAAAAGATGGATATAATGAGCACATTAGCATTTTACTTTATTTTGATTGTAATTCCAAGCGCACTATATGCACCTATTCTAAATGTACTTTACACCTGCACTTTACTTCAGCATAGAGTTTAAGTAGTGAGATATTTTATCTACATAGTTCTATGTAAATAAGTCGAGAATGAAATCTTTGCACTTGCACTTTATTCTTAACTCAATTGTTGCATATTGTGCTTTCGATATAATACTGTATATGTATTTTTGTCTTGTTACTCATGCCCACCTTATTTAAATTCATCTTTGTTCCTTTAAATTAGATTTGAATATGAGCACTATGCTCAAACTATCGCGATACATATACTAGGTGTCATGTTTTGAATGCCCGTATGCCCATGAATCACATACAGCCTGAAAGCCGCGCTCCTCGCACATCGGACACCTGAGAAACTACAATTCCCGACAGGCAATGGGCTGTGACGTGAAGAACGCACGGAGCGTGCGCAACACGTAGTCAAAAGGAGCCCATGCAGTCACGGCATTGCCGATAATTCTTGGTACTGATCGGAGGACGGTTTGTGTGCTGACGGTAGCGGTAAGAACGTGGATTTGGTCCGCGAATTCCTGTATTCTGAGGCACGCTGTGCCTGAACTGTGTACTCCGCGCTGGTAGCGTGGAGCTGTGTGGCATTTCCCGTTCTTCCTCTCGGCTGAGGGGGGGGAAGTGAATGCGCTATTTGAAATTCGTGAGACTGCCTTGGAGCCACGCAGCGAAAGTGGCATCGTGTTAACGGGTGGTGTTTTCCTCTCGGCTGAGGGGGAAAGTGTATCACCTTGTGTGCAATTCTTGGCAGTTTTACCAGTGACACGAGGCTGGACCTCGAGAAAACATTTGCTGACTATAAACTTTGTTACGCTATGTGGGTGTGTTGTTGAACACTCACATATCAAAGGACGTGCTTTTCATGTGAAAACCTTGTGTGCAATTCTTGGCAGTTTTACCAGTGATACGAGGCTGGACCTCGAGAAAACATTTGCTGAATATAAACTTACGCTATGTGGGTGTGTTGTTGAACACTCACATATCAAAGGACATGCTTTTCATGTGAAACATAACAGAGGGTAAAGTCCGTTATTGCTTCTATATGCTTTTGATGTTCTTTTCACAATCGTTGTTTATCCTTTATTCCTACTCAGGAGACACAAGAGGGGTACTAATTCAGAGGGATTAAGCATAACCCTTAAAGAATGTTTATAACTTGTTTTAGGTGGGTCAGTCCTCCCTTTATATAACGTCACCCACATAAGTCAGGGTTCTCATGAAGTGACTCTTTGTTTGATTATTTCACAGTTGGGTAGAGTGCCTGGTACCACCTCACGCCGTGTCTTCTCGAGATACAACCATTGTATTTTCTTTTACAGGTACGAGTGTGGTGTTGTGAAGTGTTGAGGGCGATAAGGGGCCAGCAACAAAAGTGGGTTGGTTAAAGTCACATCAACTGGGGGGGGGGTTTCTAAACGAGTTGTTATTTGTTGTTGCAGATCTCCCTCCCTGCTGTCCCCTTCCTTTCCCTCCCCGGTTGGACTCCCTCGGCTGTCTGTGTTTCCTACTTCAGACACTGAGGCTGTTCATAGGGGAGGTTATAGGCATAGCAACACAGCCCCGAAGAGGCCAGAAAGCAGAGCCTGACAGAATTATCGGCCCAAGAATTGTATCCGCTTCTTGGCTGTGTTGACCCCTATACCATGACGACCTTAGACGATGTATTGGCCGCGTTAGCGCAGGTTCAGGTAGAACTAACGGCTTCTAATAGTGAGGTGGCTGCCTCTAGGGCAGAGAACGCACAATTGAGAGCCCGTTTGGATAGAATGCCTGGTACTACTTCAGCGGGGGGTGGGGGTCCCTCCGCCTCCACTTCGGTGGTAGAAATGCCCTCCCAGATACCTTTGGCCCCTCCTGAACAATTTTACGGGGACAATAAAAAGGTGCAGGTGTTCATGACGCAAGTGATGTTACACTTTATGTGTAAACCAAAGATGTTTTCCACTAACCAGGCTAGGGTGGCCTTTCTAATTTCTTACTTGGGGGGTGAGGCCGCGCAATGGGCAGTCCCTGTGGTTAAAAGAGACGACCCCCTTCTTTACGAATGGGACGAATTTCGTGCGGAATTCGAAAAGACCTTCGACAGAAGGGCGGAAACGTTCACCGCTGACCAAGAATTCTTAAAACTCAAGCAAGGAGATTCTGATCTCGTAACCTACTTGAACCACTTTCGTCGGCTGGTAGCGGAAACGGACTGGCCTGAAGTAAAGCAAACGGCCATATTCTATCAGGGTCTTTGCGAGGAACTAAAAGACGTTTTAGCCCAAATTGACCCACAGCCATGTACCTGTGCTGCTCTCATAGACTTGACTCTACGCTTGGACCACAGGATGAAGGAAAGGAAGGGAGACCACAAGAAAAAAGACAGACCGGTTACACCCTACGAAAGACAAAGCCTGGGAGAGAAAACAGCTGCTCTACCAGAGTCTATGGAGATAGGAACCATGAGCGAGAAGGACTACCGGCGTAAACACGGTTTGTGCCTTTATTGTGGCAAAAAAGGCCATTTCCTGAGAGAGTGCACAGTAAAACTCAAATCAGGTAGATACCGAACCGGACAAACCGCTGCCGGCGCCGCAGGGAAGGAGCCGGAAAACTCCAAAGCTTGAAGGCAACGGAAAGGGAGCCATCAAGCAAAACAGTCATCCCTTCCATTACGCCTGACGTTGATCAGGAAAGGAATCATTTGTTTTTAAGGATGGTGTTGGTGATGGATTCCGAGGAGAAAGACGTGTGGGCCATGATAGACTCTGGAGCCACTGGGTGTTTTATGGACTTTGCAGAAGCCCAGAGGCTGGGGGTACGTCTAATCCCCAAAACACACCCGGAAGTCGTGTATGCGGTGGATGGGAAAGAATTGGAAGCAGGACCCATTACACACCACACGCAGGAGTACGAACTTTCATGCGGAGGAACGCATTATGAGAAAATAACGTTCAATATAATACAAGCGCCCCAATATGGGATGATCTTGGGGCTTCCCTGGCTGCAGAAGCACGAACCTACGATACACTGGACTACAAAAACAGTCCAGTTTCTGTCATCGTATTGTCTTGAACATTGTAGCAACGGGTTATCTCGTCCATCTCAAGCGTTGGCCACTCTGCAGAGAATAGCCACGGCCGCCGAAAAGGATGTATCTCTTCCGGCTTGTTACCAAACCTACGAAACTGTGTTCAGTGACAAGGAAGCAGAAGTACTCCCTCCGCATCGAACATATGATTGCCGAATTGAGCTGGTACCAGGGGCATAAATCCCCAATGGTAGGATATACGCACTCACGGTGCCGGAAAACGAAACATTGCGGGAATATCTAGATAAATATCTAGCCCTAGGATTTATCCGTCCTTCTAGATCTCCCGCAGCATCGCCGCTTTTCTTCATCCCAAAAGCGAATGGCGAAAATAGGTGCTGCATTGATTACAGGGCGTTGAATACCATCACTATAAAGAATCAGTATCCCCTGCCGTTAATCCCTGTTCTGCTAGAACAGGTACGATCAGCAACCATATACACAAAACTGGACCTCAGAGGCGCCTATCATCTCGTACGTATGAGAAAAGGAGACGAGTGGAAGACGGCCTTAAAAACGCGGTATGGGCTTTATGAATACCTGTAACGCCCTTTGGGCTGTGTAACGCCCCCACCGCGTTTCAGTTCTTTCTTAACGAAGTTCTGCGAGAATACTTAGACCATCACGTCGTGGTGTATATCGACGATATACTCATCTACTCAAACTCCACAGAAGAGCACATTGCACATGTTAGGTCGGTTTTGCGAGCCTTACAGAAACATCACTTATATTGCAAGATTACAAAATGTGAGTTCCATGTAACAACGGTGGAATTCCTGGGAGTGATGCTCACCCCCTCCGGACAGGTGATGGCAGAACGGAAAATCTTGGCGATAAAAGAATGGCCCCGTCCGAACAACGTCAAAGACATTCAGAGTCTGTTAGGGTTCGCAAACTTTTACAGGCGCTTCATCCAGGGTTTCTCGGGCATGGTGGCCCCTTTGACCCGACTGACGAGAAAGAATGTGCCTTTTGTGTGGGGTGCCGAAGCTCAAGGAGCCTTCGTTCAGTTGAAATACTCCTTTTCCACGGCCCCGGTGCTCACTCATGCCAACCCAGATCTGCCTTTTACTGTAGAAGCCGATGCCTCCGAAGCAGCTTTGGGGGCAGTGTTGTCCCAGAGAGAAGAAGCCACGGGCCAGTTGCATCCCATCGCCTATATGTCCAGAAAACTAAGTCCTGCAGAGAACAATTACACGATCGCGGAGAAGGAACTGTTAGCCATCCGTGATGCATTCTTGGAATGGAGACATTGGCTGTTGGGGGCGAAACATCAAGTCACCGTATATACGGACCACCGAAACCTACAGTTTATGCGAGCAGCCAAACATTTGACTCCCCGACAACTACGTTGGATGTTGTTCTTCGAGGAGTACCGATTCATTGTCACCTACAGACCCGGTGCCCTCAACAGAAAGGCGGACGCCCTAACACGACAAGAGAACCCAACTCTACACACCGCTACCCCTGACAGAGCTATTATCCAACCCTCCAGGGTCATAGGTATAACCCAATCGCACGAGTTTTTGAAAGGAGTGAAAAACGGAATACAGACCTGTGTGTGGAGAACGTGGCTGCGACATCACCCTGAATGGAGGATGAATCATGGCGTACCGATGAAAGGAACCCAAGTCCTTGTTCCTACGGTGTTGTTGCGCAAGACTGTGTTTTCCTGGTGCCATACCGTCCCCTGCGCAGGACACATGAGGTATGGAAAAACCCTCGAGAAGACTTTAAGGCAGTTCTGGTGGCCTTCGATCAGGCTGGACCTTCGTCGATGGGTATCCGAATGCACGACATGCAATCAAATGAAGTCGGATCGTCAACAACCACAGGGGCTGCTGCGACCCATGCCCACACCCGCTCACCTATGGGAAAGGTTTTCGGTAGATTTCATTGTGGGTCTTCTCAAAGATCAGGGGAAAACAGCCATAGTGGTAGTGGTGGATTACCTGCCCAAAATGGGGCACTTCATAGCCTGTAGGCAAGTACCAACGGCAGGTCAGCTAGCGCACCTACTCCTAGTACACGTAGTGAGGCTACATGGTCTACCCAGGGATATAGTGTCCGATAGGGGAGCGCAATTTACAGCACGCTTTTGGAAAACGTGTTGTTCAGAGCTGCGGATCAAATCCTCGATCTCAACCAGTTTCCACCCCCAAACCGACGGACAAACGGAGAGGCTGAATCAAACCCTGAAGCAGTATCTCGGTTGTTACGTACAAAATAATTCTGATGCGTGGGTGGATTGGTTGTGGGTAGTGGAAATCGCATACATCAGCACTCATCACTCTTCTACACTGCATACGCCTTTCTTTAGTTCGTATGGGCATCATCCTCGGTTCGATCCCATGTTGTTGCCGAATACGAGCACGAAACTACCGGAAGTCAGGGAGAGACTGTTGCGTGTTCGCAAGGTACTCCTGGCCACACGCAACAATCTGATCAAAGCCAAGGCTAGCTACAAAGCGCAGGCTGACAAACACCGCAGGCCAAACCCAGTGTACAGGAAGGGGGATTGGGTGTGGTTGTCCACCAAGCACATCAAATTCAAGAAACATAGTGTTTTCAATCCCGTGTTCATCGGGCCATACAGAGTGGTAAAACACGTCAACCCTGTTGCTGTAAAATTGCGGTTGCCTGCGCACTTTCGGATACACCCTGTGTTCCATGTGTCGCTCTTGAAATCCTCTCTCTGTCCTGTACGCCGTGCTCCCCTGCCTATCTGGGTACAGCAGGAGAGAGAATTCGAAGTACAGAAGATCCTGGAGTCCAAATGGGTGAGGGGACGCCTACACTACCTGATATCTTGGAAGGGCTATGGTCCGGAGGAAAATTCCTGGGAGCCGGGTGGGGCAGTTCATGCACCCAGGTTGGTCGCCCGGTTTCACCGTTTGTGCCCAGACCGTCCTGCACCCGGTGCCCGCCCCTTGTGAGGGGGGATGTACTGTCATGTTTTGAATGCCTGTATGCCCATGAATCACATACAGCCTGAAAGCCGCGCTCCTCGCACATTGGACACCTGAGAAACTACAATTCCTGACAGGCAATGGGCTGTGACGTGAAGAACGCACGGAGCGTGCGCAACACGTAATCAAAAGGAGCCCATGGAGTCACGGCATTGCCGATAATTCTTGGTACTGATCGGAGGACGGTTTGTGTGCTGACGGTAGCGGTAAGAACGCGGATTTGGTCCGCGAATTCCTGTATTCTGAGGTATGCTGTGCCTAAATTGTGTACTACGCGCTGGTAGCGTGGAGCTGTGTGGCATTTCCCATTCTTCCTCTCAGCTGAGGGGGGGGGAAGTGAATGCGCTATTTGAAATTTGTGAGACTGCCTTGGAGCCACGCAGGGAAAGTGGCATCGTGTTAACGGGTGGTGTTTCCCTCTCGGCTGAGGGGGGAAGTGTATCACCTTGTGTGCAATTCTTGGCAGTTTTACCAGTGATACGAGGCTGGACCTCGAGAAAACATTTGCTGACTATAAACTTTGTTACACTATGTGGGTGTGTTGTTGAACACTCACATATCAAAGGACGTGCTTTTCATGTGTTATCTAAATGGTGGGAGAAAAAGTCACTAGAAAAGTATCGTGATGCTAACCGTGTTCCAAGAGGTCTGCGAGTCCTAATTGTTCCCACATATGAGGACCCGGACCCTAAGATGTTACAGGAGTGGGCTGACAATAATTTACAAGCCTCCAAAAACATGCTACACATCTTAATAAAATATGCCCAATCTGATAGAGACGCTTTGCTGATTGAAATAGATCGGGTTAATGGACTGTTAGAAGCCACTGGTGAAACTGAGTTGATCAACAAAACTAGAAAAGAAATAGATACTCATTTGTTAAAACATGAAGAGTCCATCAAAGAACGCAAGATACAAAAATTTGCGCGTGACCAATGCGATTATGCTACAGGTCGCATCTTCACTTTCGCAAGAAAGTATGATTCTTACAAACGAAAGGCTATGTCCAATCAACAAAAATCAGGGCCAATAGCTGGGCCATCTACAAACACTAACACTGATGCTACAGATTCTGACAATTTATCCTTGGCTTCTTACAGTGGATCAGATGATAGCCGGTCACTAACACATGCAGACCCAATCGAGTTTACTAATTTCTCTGTTGTGGATGAACTAAATTTTGTAAGCGAGGACCGGAGGTATTTTCTGCGCCCCCGCAACCCTCAACAATTACAAGGCAGAGCAGCAGTCAAAAACGACGCAACAAAACCAAAGAAAGGCGCAATGAGAGGCAATGCGCGCAGAAATTGGAACAAGTAACGGAAGAACATGAAAATACTGTGATTAACTTAACAGACCTGGTTTTATCAAAAGCAGAGGAGCAGCTTTCATCATTAGGTCTGTCTTACTGTCCACCTAACAATTTTTGCTACACTCAAGCATGCATTGATGTGTTTAAATTCATTAGAAAAATCAAATTTATGAAATATTTTCAACTTCATCCCATGCAGGTAAACACAGTCAATGCCAACCCTGAAGGAAGCCTAGGAAGTGCTTCATTACAAGTAAAAAATCTTGGAGGCCTACAATCGCTTCTCTCATTAGCACACGAGGACAGCTCACAAGAAACACCAACGGTGAGCCAAGTTATCACAGTTAACAAACCAGCATCTAGCCCTTTTCGTGGCAAATCAACTTTTCTAACTCTGATGCCTAAGGACGCACTGGATGTTTTCAGTGACAGAGTAGTCACTGAATTAAAGAATTTAAACAGGAACATTTTGGGAAGAAAAAGAGCCAGCTCTTGCAGAGTCTTGCCCTCATTACCTTGAAAACATTTTTAACACAATGTTGTAAATAGCGTTTTACTTTCATTCATTTTTAAAGTGTAAGAGTCTATTACAGACATTTTGCAGACAAAATGTGTTTGTGTCATGCAACATCCATTAAAAAAGTTTATTATAGCTCAATACAGGACCTCACATATGAGAAATGGGAGGGTGTGACCAAGATTATTTGCAGTAATATTAGTGAACTGCTGTTGTGTTAAATACTGAAAACACACATCACTATCCCTGAATATTAGATGTACACACATTTAGTATTTGACCAAAGAAGGCATGAAAGAGCTGAGACTGGATCATAAAATCAAAGCTGGTCCGAACACGGGCCCCCAAAATACATTTCGCCCAGAGCCCCCAAAATCCCTAAAACGTCCCTGAAAGTTTCTTTTAAAATTAAACTGGCAGGCGCGCAAAATGCCAGCCAACCATGTGTTGTTTAAACCGCCTGCAAATTGCTAAATATGGTTATAAATAAGTATGTATTCATTTTTAATGTTACTTTTCTGTCTTTATTCCATTTTATTATCAGTCATGGATCATTCAGGCAGCTCTAGAAAACAATTAAAAGTTCTTTCAATTTATATTTGCTGTTCAAGGTCTGCACAGACAAGTGTTGAAAATACAACTTTAGGTGACTGCTTATTTTTATACAATCTGTGACATCAAAATATTGAGCTGGCAACCCTAATCATGAGACTGGAAGTTTGTTGAGGGATCAGCACATTATTTATTTCCTCCACCCTGATCCCTGGTTACTGCCATAATCGCAATAGTTTAACACATTTGAAACCCTTCGCTGCCGTCAATAACATTCTGAGTTACTTCAAGTGTCTGGTAATGCACCCTGCATTCAGACCACTCATTCCTCATTCTGGTCCTTCACTTTCACCCTCACCCAGCACTCACACTGATCCCGATGCACTCACACCATTCACCCACTTACCCTCCTCTCACGGTGATCACTCTGCACTCACAGTGATCACTCTGCACTCACAGCGATCACAATGCGCTCACACTGATCACCATGCGCTCACAACATTCACCCACTTACCCTCCACTCACAGTGATCACTCTGCACTCACAGTGATCACTCTGCACTCACAGCAATCACAATGCTCTCACACTGATCACCATGCATGCACACCATTCACCCGCTCACCCTGCAATCACACTGATCACCATGCACTCACACCATTCACCCGCTCACCCTGCACTCACACCGATCACCATGCACTCACAGGAAACATCCTTTACAACGCTCTAGGATAGGGAATAGTTTAATTACTATCCAACACCTTACCTACTATCCACAGGGACTGGAGTTGGAATAGTAAATTAAACTATTCACTATCCAGCGCCCCCCAAAGCAAGTCGTTGTAACGACTTGCGTTGTAAAACCTTCGTTGTAATGGCATGCATTGTAAAAGCATGCGTTGTAACGTCATACATCCTGCACTCACACCATTCACCCACTTACCCTCCACTCACAGTGATCACTCTGCACTCACAATGCACTAGCGCTGTTCACTCTGTACCTCACCCCGCAGTCGCACGAGCACACTACTCAACCTCCAGTCATGACACTTTACTCACATGTCCTCCTCACTGCTCAATCTGCAATCTCACTCCAATAAGCCCACCACTAACCATACATTAATTCGTCCCACTCTGCACTAACATGCGCACCCAAATTCATATGGTCACCTCACTCACCCCTGTACACAAGTATGGGCATGTTGTGCCCCATTAAGGTTTTCGTCCTAAATTACAAAAGGAAACATCTATGAACAATTTATGAACATTTTATCTTGGAAAGTGGTGTTTTAGGCTGCGTAATAAGCCTCTGTCATTTCACCACACTCACTCACAAACCTGCAGTTTACTAAACACTCTTATTGTATTGAACATTATTTGTTGGATATGCCCGGAATGTGCGCATGGCGGTCGATTCCGGAAATTTCTGTCAGGTGCTGGGGGGGCCCAACATCTAAAAAAAATCAGCTGGGGGGCTCAACCTTCAAAAGTTTGAAGGCCTCTGGTTTAGAGGCTACTAAATATTATTTGGATACACGAGATGCAGTCCTGCGAGAACACAATGCCATGTTACTGGACATGATAAAAATCTGTCTCACCAATAATCATTTCCAGTTTGAAAAGGACATTTATCATCAAGAAAGAAGAGTGGCTATGGGCTCGTGCTTCTCCCCCAGCTATTCATGTTTACATGTTGGCTGGTGGGAGGAGCACTACTGGCGTTTTATAGATGACATATTTGTCATCTGGAAAGGCTCGCAGGATCAGGCCCAGTTGTTTGTTAATGAAATTAACATCAACACTCGTAACCTAAAATTCACAGCCACGATCACTTCAAACTCGGCTGAGTTTCTAGATGTACAAATTTACATTGAACAGGGCCAGCTACACACTAAGCTGCATAGGAAATCAACGGCGGGAAATTTAATTCTCCACGCTCTTAGTGCCCATCCGTCCCACACCATTAACAGCATTCCCTATGACGAATTCATTCGCATTAGGAGAATTTGCAGTGATAATGATACCTCCAACCAGTACTTAGCAGAGTCAGTGCAGAGGTTTTTGAAGCGGGATATAAGTTAAAACTTTTAAAAGATGCGCTCTCGAGAGCGTCATTACGCTCGAGAGATGAACTTTTGACTCCCAGCAATATGACCACATCCGAATCTAATTCTACTTGTTCTGTACGTCTTATCTTTTTTTTTTTTTAAAGATTTTTATTGTTAGCAGGCTGAAAAGGAGAACGAAAAATACAAAAAGAAGAGTAATAGCAATACATAAAACACAATACATATATATAATGGCCATCATACATAACAGATATAGCAATTTCATGTTAGCAATCTCCAAAATATAATAACAGCTGTCAAATAATACAGTTTTTCAGAGATATAACATCAGCGTTCTATAAAAGTACCCCAGTTTTTTTCATAATTTTTCATTGCTTTTGTACCCCTAATATTTGCTAAAGCAAACTCCATTGAGTGTATTTCGGTTACCAGTGTCCACCAGTCCCAAATTTTTGGTGTTTCTGGACTGATCCAGGCTCTTGCCACCGTTAGTTTAGCACAGGACATTAGTATTGTAATCAAGGCGGCATGTGGAAGTGGATCTATATATATATCTAATAGAACTGATGCTGCTGTTAGAGCTGGTATCTGTATCTGCTTCATATGCAAGATTTTTTCAACTTCGCACCAAAAAAATTTCAGATTTGGGCATGAGAACAGCATATGTGTCAGGTCTGCCGCCTCCATAGAACATTTAGGGCACTTCGTGCGATCACTATAAATGTTGTTATGAGACCATTTAGAGATTTTTTCGGGGGTATAATATAACATGCATGTTGTTCTAAATTGTTGAAGTCTTAAGCTGGATGATCTTGCTCGTTTGTTAATATTCATTAAAGAGTTTGTTATCTGTGTGGAGGTTATATTTAATCCCAGTATTCTGCTCCATTTGTCAGCCAGTATGCTGCAATCGTTAGGTTTAATAGCGATAAGAGTACTGTATGTCTCGCTTATAACAGATTTGTTTTTTGATGAGTATAAACAAGTCCAGATATCAGATTCTGGAGATTCTGGGACTTCAAAGATTTGTTTTTTATTGATCAGGAAATCGTGTATCTGTAGGAATTTGTATCTCATGTTTTCAGATAAGTTGTATAATTGTTTAAGAGTGTCGAATTCCATAAAACCCTGTGCATTATATAAGTCCCCTAAGGTTTTAATACCTAGTCTAGACCATCGGTGGCCAGTGTTATCATTAAAAATATTTGGTAGGCCTGGGTTTCCCCATAGTGGTAAGTTCGAATGGAAAAAGTTAGTGTCACAGAAGGATAGGATATTGCCCCATATCTTTGTTATATCTCTGGCTGTCTTAAATTTGACTCTCTTGTAGTAGTTGGGATCGTTCGTTCTAAATAAGAATAGATTTGAATCAGATTTTAACATAAAAGAATGAAAAAATAAAGCCCTTCCTTCATTGAGTAATGAGCGTAACCGATTAGTAAAGGCGGACCAGAAATATAATTTAAAGTCGGGAAAATTGAGCCCACCATCGGATGTGTCTTTTTTCATAAAGTTCATTGATCTTCTCGCCTTTTTATAACCCCATATAAAGCTGCTAAATATTCCATCCAACTTTTTAAAGAATTGATTATTTAGTGCTAATGGTATAGATCGAAATAAGTATATAAACTTAGGTAATACCTTCATTTTAATCAAATTTATTCTGCCAATTATATTGAGGGGTAGCCTGTGCCATTTCTTTAGCTGTAGTCTAGTAGTTTTGATTAATTCATCGTAATTTATTTTATTAATGTCTTGTATGTTAGCTGTTATTTTTATTCCCAAATAGGTGGCTATTTTGCATATCTCAGGCATCGCCACAGGAGGGGCATAGTTAACTATTATTTGTGTTTTTTGTAAGTTTAATTTATAACCCGCCACTTTGCCATATTCCTCAGCTTCTAAAATTATTCCTTTTTGAGCCTCTATTACATCTTCCGTGTAAACCGCTATGTCGTCAGCATATGCTGTTATTTTTAATTCTTGGTGTCCTGATTTAAACGGTATAATCTGAGTTTGGGATTGAAGAGCCAACAAAAAAGGTTCTAAAGAAAGTGCAAATAAAAGAGGTGAGAGAGGGCAGCCTTGTCTAGTTCCTCTTAAAATCCTGAAGTCTGAAGATACCAACCCCCCATAGCTAGTAAATGCAGTTGGTTTATCATATAGTGCTTTGATACATTTCAGAAATTCCCCGCCAAACCTTAATTTAGATAGTACGCACCAGAGAAAATCCCATCCCACTCGGTCAAAAGCTTTCTCAGCATCTAGCAAAATCATACCGAGTGGGGTGGAGTTGGTCTCCGCAGCGTCAAATGCTGTTATGGCCGTGTTTACGTGTATGGTAGTGTCTCTCCCAATAATGAAGCCATGTTGCTGCGGATGGATAATCATGAGCATGATGGGGGCCAGTCTTAGAGCTAGGATTTTGGCAAAGATTTTTGCATCTGTGTTTATCAACGAAATTGGGCGATAAGACCCTCTCTCCTCTTTTGGTTTGTCCTTCTTCAGAAAAAATATTATTTTAGCCCTATTCCAGGATTGTGGTGTTTTCCCTTCTAGGCCTACATATTGAATTACTTTTAGCAAGGGTTGTTCAAGCTCTTTTAAGCATATTTTGCATATTTCTAAGGGTATGGTATCTTCCCCTGCTGCTTTTCCTGAGGGTAATAGGGCAATGGCTTGATGAAGTTCTAACATAGTTATCTCATCAGACAGTGTGTCTATTTCAGTGATATTTTGAGTGTCTATGATATATTTTTCAGTATATTTTTGTATGTCGTCTAAGCTGGGGGTTATTTCTGGAGTATATAGATTCTTATAGTAGTCAGCGAATTGTTCTAGTATGTCTTGGGGTTTATTATATATTGTGTTCCCTCTCCCCCGAATGCTAGTGATTGTAGCACCTGCTCTGTCTTCCGCTGTTTTATATGCTAGAATTTTCCCAATTTTATCCCCGCCTTCATATTCATTTATTTTAAATTTATGTAGGCTGTTGGCGCTCTTATTAATAAATTTAGATTTTGCTTCATTCTTCAGTGTCGTAAGTTTAAGCCCTATTTCTGTGCTTGATGTCGAGTTGGCCTGAAGGGATGATGACAAAAGTTCTTCTTGGACAATTATCTTTGACGTCAAAGTCTCATTCTTTTTTTTTATTTCTATATTCTGTCTAATCACATAAGTTTGAGTATAGCCTCTAATGCTGGCTTTACAAGCATCCCAAATTATTGCCGGTGATGCTGTATTTGAGTTTATATTTATAAATTCTGTAAGGTGTAGTTTTAACTGTGTTATGTATTCTGTGTCTGATATTAGGTGTCTTGGAAAGGAAAAAGGCCTAGAAGTGGCTCTGTGCTCTGTTGTTTTAAATGATAAAATTATAGCGTTGTGGTCGGAGGAGATGCGTGGGCATAAGATCATAGAGCTTGTGTTCAATAAGTTATCACTTATAAATGCCATATCAATCCTTGAGCATAGTTTATGGGGTGCCGAGTAATATGTATATCCTGGCTTGCTAGCATGTAAGTATCTCCATGCATCTTTTAAGTTATGTATATAGCACATATCCAGTATAGAAGCCCTTGTTTTGTGCATTCTTTGATGTCCCCCAGATCTGGTAGTGTCTATTCTATAATCCATGATACAGTTAAAGTCTCCCATAACAATAAGTTCTCCCTCCCAGTCTAGAAGTTTGATGTTTAATTCGTCAAAGACAGTAGGCTCATCTACATTACTTCCATAAACCACACACAAAACATAGTAAGCATTCTCCAACCGTATCTGAGCAATTGCCCATCTGCCGTTTTTGTCGCAAGAAGTTTGTATTGTCTCAGCCTTAAATCGTTTATCTTTAAGTATAGCAACTCCCCTAATAGGTTGGCAATATGATGAACTGATGATAACTTCGTATCCTAAATGGTTAAGTAGTTTTCTATCCTTTCCTGTGATGTGTGTCTCGGACAGAAGAGCTACATGTGAGTTATGTAATTTTAATTCTTCTTTTATCAGCATTCGTTTATTCTTGCTATTTAGCCCAGCAACGTTCCAGGCTAGGCATTTTATTTCATACATCTATATGTTGACTTAACCCAAAAAAAAAAAAAAAAAAAAAGAAAAGGAAATAAAGCTTTACTATCGAGGTTTATCTTATATTTATCAAAGCATTGACTTAGTCTCCTGTATTGTGTACTAATAATTTCTTTAAAAAAGGTTCCAATATCATTGTTTAGTTCCACCCCCTCAGCCTGCAAACTTTTTTTTTCTTTTATTTTACCTCCCCCACCCACAACCCCCCAGAGTGCGGAGAACACCCCCCCACCACCCCCCACCCCCCTAGCTCTTACCCCGGCCGGGGTAGAGCCAGCCCTCAGCATCTGCTGCCGCTGGATGGGCAGCTGGTTGGCAGCTCTGCACCAAAGCCCTCCCCCTCTCTGCGCTTAGACAATCCATAATCTATATGTCCACCGAAAAAAAAGAAAAAAGTAAACTAATATTAATCTTGAGTGATGTAAACACACTAACTAAGCAAATTTATAGCAAATTTATAGACATAAACACTAGAGAGAATGAAATACCAAAAAAAAAAAAAAAAAAAGGGAGCTTCTAGCAAAAAAAGAAAAAAAGTTCTCTTGCGGTGTCTCTGCTTGTTGTACTTAGTTCTTCGTTTTGGAGTTAGTCTTGCTTGAGCCAGCATCAGTGTCAACTAGATATGCTTCTGCTTCTTTTCTGTCCGTAAAAAAGTGGGTGCAGCCCCCTTTTGTTACCTTTAGACGTGCTGGTTCCTGAAGAGATACTTGGGCACCGCTTGCCTTAATGGGATCTATCAGCTTGCGTAACGACCATCGCCTATCCATGGTTTCTTTGCTAAGATCAGAGCGGACAAAAATCGAGATTGCACCAATAGTTACCGGGGTGTTAGGACGAGCTCTCTGCCAGATTGCTTGGCGGAGTAGAAAGTTGCCAAAATAAGCCAAGAAGGGGCGGGGGAACTGGCCCCCTCTGTTTCTCTGTATTATAGGAATGCGGTGCGCTCTCTGGATTTGTGAGTCCCAGTCCCAGTCCGCCAGATCAGGGAAAGCTTTCTGAAGTAGCCCCACTAGATAGGCCCTCGGGTCAGATCCCTCTGTTCCTTCAGGTATGCCGAAAATTCTAAGATTCGAACGTCTCTGTCTGTTCTCCAAGTCCTCCACTTTTTGCTGTAGAGTCGCAATCTGTGTTTCGTGTTTATCGAATGAGGATGCATTTCTGGAGCTTGTTTCTTCCACATCAGCAACTCTTTGCTGTAATTCCGCCATATCTTGTGAGATTCCTCCAAATTTCCCAGTCAGTTCTTGTAGAGTTGTCTGTACTTTGTTATTGTCTTCTCTTAATTGTAAAAAATGTTCTTGAGCCTCAGCCCGTTGATTGCTTAATAGCTGAAGTATGATATCCAGCGGAGAGGCGTCGTTTGAGTCTCGTAAATTTGGTTCCTCTTCAGGTGTAGTCATGAGAGCTGTTATATGACTATCATTCTCCGAGTTGTTACGAGACCGTGTAGGTTCATGAGAGAGGCTCACAGTAGATATGGGAAGAGCAGCATTCTCTGTTGTATTTGTATTTGTTACAGCTAAAGAGCATGTTTGTGGCTCAGATATCTCTCTCTCTGCTGCGGGAGTATCTATAGTAGGGTCTTGCGGTTCAAACAGCATTGTTATAGGCATTTGTTCAGAGATAGTATTTGAAGCATAGTTAGATGTTGTGTTGGATAAGTTGGGTAGAGCAGTTGAGGGATCACTTTTCCCGTTGTTGGCGTCATCATTATTAGTGTCATCGTTATTAGTGTCGTTGATATTCCCTTGTGTAGCCTTTGAGGATATATCTGTTGGGCTTGCTCCAGAGAGTCTTTGAGTCATATTTTTAACTAGCCCCTTTGTCACCATCCATCTTATTAGCGGGCTTTTGTCTTGTAGAGTTTTTGTCAAAGTCTGGCTGTTATTTATCACAGAGCTGTTTAGCGATAAGCTAGGTTTAATATTTCTTTTTTTTGTCTTGGATTTGTTTCTTTGTGTACGTCCTTTCTTGGCTTTTGATTTTATGCCTTTATCAACATTGTTCTCTTTCTCCCCTAGCTCATCTTCTGTTTCGGCATCACAGTCTTCAAAAGAGCTTAGTTCCGTGATATCTGTCTGTTCTGCTGACAAGTCTTTCACTGGCCCACCTTCTGATAAGTCTATTATAGGAGCCATAACCATATCTCCTTTATTAGTACTGGCTATTAAGCCTGTTAAGCCTATTAGTTCTGCATCTGCCCCACCAATATCACTTTGAATATCTGTGCCTGAGTTAGAGCTTGACTTCCTTGATGTTTCAGTTTCTGTTTCTGTTTCTAATTCTGTTACTTTGGCTATCGCTATATCTTGGACCCCATTTGAAATATCCACCAAAGTTTCTTTGTCTGTCCTTGCTATTGTCATTATATCATTTTTAGCGTCATTTTTAGCTGCAGTTTTAGCAACCACCTCCTCCAGATGCCCAGTTTTTTCCCCCGTTGTAGCCAAAGAAATGTTAGAAATATTATTCTTTTTCAGTACCTGTTTTGTGGTGCTGTAGTCCTCCAGTCGTTGAGCTCCCACCGTGCCTGAATCCTCAATCCTCTCTGTGCATTCTGTAAGAGCAGGAAGTTTAGTTTTTTTCTTTTTTTCCCCCTCCTTGCTAACAGCTGAGGCATTTGGCATAGTTGTGGCTGCGAAGGTGAGCCCTTTCCGAGGTGTATTGGCTGGCATCGACTGTGGGGACAATGAAGTGGTAGGTGCCTTTCCAGCTGTCAGGCTAGACGAGCCGCTAGAAGAGCCGCTCTGTGGTTGTACAGGTGAATGAGGAGAAGGCGGCAATTTACTTGCTATATTTTTACTGTTCCTTGTAGTCCTAGGAGGGTGCTTTGGTGACATGTACGTCTTATCACTAGCTACCGTACACAAGAACGTAAGATTAGATGGATCATTAACTCCGAATGGCCTATTGTTTTAACGGATGTCATCTTAGGCCCAATTCTGCCACAATTACCTGCAATCACCTTTAGGAGGGCTCCCTCAATGAAGGATGCATTGGACAAGTCTCAGCCTGAGTTAACTCCTAAATCCAACTGGTTGGCCAAAACAGGTTTTTACAAGTGCACCTTGTGCCGTGCTTGTTCCTTTGCTAAAAATGGAACACACTACAAATCTGAATTCAGTGACAAACTCATTGCGATTAATGAACATCTAACTTGTCGCAGTGAATTTGTCATATATAAACTAACTTGCACCTGTAATTTATCGTACACTGGCAGCACGAAGTTGCCAGCAAACCAACGCATTCTGCAACATGTGCGAGCCATAGTTAATTCGGATAGTAATTACCCAGTGGCTCGCCACTTTAAAGCTATCCACAATAATAAACTTGCAGATTTACAATACACACTGTTAGGCTCGGTCCCCAACCCCGGACGGATAGGTGATCGTGAAAAACTCCTCAGGCAAAAAGAGACATACTTCATTTTACTGTTAGATTCACGGGCCCCTAATGGATTAAATGTAATTGATGAATTGCACAACTTTCTGTAAATAAGATATCATTGTGTAAATTGTATTCATTTTAATTTAGGTTTGTGGTAAAAACTTCTTATCTGTTAAATTGTTGTTGTATATAGGTATGAATTTTTTCTTGAATATTGAGATCTATCTACATAAGATGTATAGAACTAATAGGTTGCTTAACAGGGGGCGCAGCCGCCACTGTTACACTCTTATTCTAAGAGAGTGTTTTCACTTTTTAGGCACTAGCACTTTGTTACATTAGGCCAGGAGCAGACTGTGATTATCACTTCATTGCAAAACTAGGAACTTTTGAAAAGATGGGTATAATGAGTACATTGGCATTTTACTTTATTTTGATTGTAATTCCAAGCGCACTATATGCACCTATTCTAAATGTACTTTACACCTGCACTTTACTTCAGCATAGAGTTTAAGTCGTGAGATATTTTATCTACATAGTTCTATGTAAATAAGTCGAGAATGAAATATTTGCATTTGCACTTTATTCTTAACTCAATTGTTGCATATTGTGCTTTCGATATAATACTGTATATGTATTTTTGTCTTGTTACTCATGACCACCTTATTTAAATTGATCTTTGTTACTTTAAATTAGATTTGAATATGAGCACTATGCTCAAACTATCGCGATACATATACTAGGCATATGAATTGTATAACCTGTCAAACTAATTTTATGTTAGCTACTGTGCCATCGTATTCACTTCTGCCTTTCATCCGTTTTTTAAGGCTGTTAGGGCTTTTAATCACTTTAAATGTAACACCTACTCCTGACGTGTCATGTGATCAAGCTCCGCCCGCGAAGCCAAACGCGTCATGGAGAGCACTTGCTCTGTCAATGCTGCAAATAAACCTTCACTGCAACACGACTAACGATGTGATGGCGGTTCTTTGAAATTCCTTTTAGAAGTAACTTCATTGGAGAGGTGGTCTACTCCTGCTGTGTCCGCGCTGATAGCGGTCAGGATTTTTTTCCATATATATATACAACATAAGCGCATCACGGACTGCAAGGGAAGGTGCTGTAGATTTCAATAAAATTCCTACCTGTTCTGAATCCGGAGCTGTGTCCCGCTTACTTTCGACGGAGGGTGAGCATTGGAGGTTATATATATATATATATATATATATATATATATATATATATATATATACATATATATATATATATATATATATATATATATATATATATATATATATATTAGCATTCAAGCACGCAGCAAACACCACGCTTTGACGACACCATGTGCTGGCCAATATTTTATTAAAGTCAGCCCTTCGGACGCGTTTCGCCTGACCCGCAGGCTTGATCACCGAAGTCTTATGTCTTATGGCGGCCATTATAAATGCTGTGCACCACACAATCAATCATGTGACATTTGGACTACAAAGGAGAGTGTCATGGATAACAGACTAGTAGTTCGTAAAGCAGACTGCAATGTAAACATATTAATGAACGAGGACCATGCAAGTTCCAAAATGACTGTGAGAAATTTGCATCGTTTGAAATACAATTTAAACACCATTACGTACATATTCCACACCTCGCATTATACTTAAAGTGTTCTCGCTCTTTTAAAAAAAACAAATTGTTAAAGGAAACTTTATTAGTCCTGAATCTAACTCCTGTCTAACATTAGTGTTTTAGTCATGCTGAAATTGTTAATAGGGCATACGCGCAAGAGCGCCTCAGATTTCTAAAGCCCTTTCCATTTTAAACACAACCATACTGCCCCAGTGGGCTGAATAGACATGCGTTATCCCCATTTTATGTCTATCTGCTGCTCACAATAAATCACGCCCCAGTGGGCTTATTTACTAACCACTTTGTGTCACTCTCCTTACTTAAACAAAACCCCAATTTTTTCTGTGTAACAAAGTGCAAAATTACAGAATAGAAATCATACATAAAACCTTTAAAATCGAACTTATGGGGACTGCCATATCCATTTGATAAATAACATATTTGTCTAATTCATACTAAATTGTTACAGGGACCCTTACAGGTGAGTGATTAAATCCTCTTCTACGTTCAGACCAGTCGGTGCTTTTGTGTTGAGCTCCACAATATAACGTGATTCGAGGCGTCTTAGTTTTTTCTCCCTGTCCCCACCTCGGATACTTTGTGGAACACTTTCTATGACAAAGTACCTTAACCCTGAGTCATCTTTGTTGTGTTCTAGCTCAAAGTGGCGTGCGACTGGGTATGCTTTATCTGCATTCCGTATGGCCCTCATATGCTGTAAGATCCTTACGTGGGCAGCGTTAATTGTGCTACCCACATACTTCAGGCCACAAGGGCACTGAAGGACGTAGATGGCATATTCTGTTTTGCACGAAAAGCAGCCTCTTATCTTTTTCACACTTTTCGAAAGGCCCGGTGTATATGTCTGTGTATTTTTCCCTTGTGACAGGCTTTGCATTTAGAACATTTCACAAACCCCGGTTTTCTCTTGAGCCAGGTGGAACCACCCACACTAGATTTTTGTGGAAGCATATTGGAGACTACCATCTGCTTAAGGGATCTGGCTTTCCTAAATGTTATTGCCGGTCTTTTTTGTACTAATGGCTGCAATACCGGATCATTGTAAATTAAGTGCCAGTGTCTATTGAGAAAGTTTCTGACCTCTCTATGCTTCCGGTTGTAGGTGGTAATCATTTTGACTTGGTTATTTGGGGCATTGCGTTTGTTCTGTGCTTTACTATCGTTAAACAGAATGTCTTCCCTACTTCTTTTTTAGCTTTGGTGATAGAACTCTGAATGTTGTCATCAGTGTATCCTCTTTCCTTAAACCTTGAGCTAAGTGTAGTAAGTTCTAATTCCAAATTTGTTTCATCACTGCAATTGCGTATAGCTCATTGACTCTCCCCATAAGGGATACTTTTTATGAGACTCTTCGGGTGGAAACTTGCTGCATGGAGCGGCGTGTTCCCTGCCGTCGGTTTCCTATACATATTTGAGTGGAGTTTGGAGTCTTTGACAAACACTGTTAGATCTAGGAAATGTAATGATGTAGCACTGATATGACTAGTAAATTTCAAATTCAAATTATTGTTCTGGAGCCTCTTAATGAAACCTCGAGCTGCTTCTTCGGTTCCTTTCCAGACAATAAAAAGGTCGTCAATGTAACGACTCCAGTGTAAGATATTAGTCTCCCATTCATCTTGGAACTCCGCTAGGACCACCTGTACCTCCCACCAGCCCATATGCAAATTCGTATAGCTGGGGCGAAGCAGGTGCCCATCGCGGTTCCACAGATTTGTTTGTATAGGACAGTGTCAAATAAAAAGAAATTATTTTTTAGACATACAGATGTGTTAGACCTGTCAGCCCTTTGGGTGGTCCCTCCTATTTATTTATTTATTTTGTCCCCTTGCTGCCTTTCAATTCCTTTCATTTTTATGTCCACTAGACTTTTTGCTGTTGTCCTAGGGGTTAGGTGCGTCCTTGTCCCTCTAAATTCTTTTTAGGCCTAGAAGTCCCCCTTTTCTAATGAAAATTTAGTCCTACAAAATGGTGGCTGGTAACTGCCACAACTGATTACCTCAGGTACTGGCCCATAGACTTATATGGGGGATCTAGAACCTTCTGGCCTGTTCTGGACACTTGGGACTAGGGGTATATAAGGCCAACTGGAGGGCGGCCATTTTGTCATACAGAGAGAGTCAGCTGGAGTACAGGCTGTGGCGCTAGGTGGGGTAGGACATTCAGAGGGTTGACTTCTTTCTAAGGGTTGCCTCCTTACTGTTATCACCGCCCCCCTTCCTGCAGACCTGACCCTGTTAGATTGCGTTCCTGTTGTCCCTGGACAGGAAGTCCGCTCGAGTTAAGAAGGACTAACCCCTAGCCTGGGGTGAACTTGAGAGACTTTTAGGGGAGTTGAGTTGTGTGGAAGTCAGCCCTGCTGTTCAGTACCTGAGAGCTAACTAGAACCTTGAGAAACTCTGCAAGGTTAGCGAAGGGATTGAGGGAACGAGCTACCCCCCCCCCCCTTCGTGTCCACCTGCCGCCCGCGCTTGGCCCACCAAGTCTCCCCTCACCTGCACTTAGAAACGCGGCTGGGGAAATCCTCCTCCGCTCTTGGTAAACCTGGTGGAGAGAAACGTGACCACTGTGGTGTGTCCCGCCTGTCCCACAGCCCGGTTCTGACTGAGTGACCAGGGACAGTCGGGGGCTGCTGAGGTAGCGTGGCAGAGCAAGTGACAGGGTGAAGCTGAGGAGGCGCGATTCTGCGCAGGCCCGGTGCAGCGTTCCCTATCCCAGAAAGGGGGCGGAGTGATAGCGAGGAAATACCTACGAACACGCAGGTCCGGAGGAGGGCCACTGGTTGCCTGAGGAAAAGGGGGGCGGCAATTGTCTAAAGCCGCTACTCTCCCGCGCCTGCTCAGTGACGCCGTTTGCTAGGGAGTCGACGGAAACGGCTCGAAGAGGAGCTCGGCGGAAGAGAAACCAGCGGGGCCACTAACCCAGTGTGACCTCCCCTCGGTGCCGGCTTGGTTGTCATTCTGCCTGGCCTGCGAGGGAGGCGCCGCTGGGGAGAGAGAGTCTGGCGGCGAGCTCTGGTCTGCTGCAACTGCACAGGGACGGCTGAATCAATCCAAAACACTGTCGGCCTCAAGTAAGGAGGGAACTGGGGGCTGTGGAGGGACCGGGGATCATCATCAAAAGGTCCTGGAAGGGAGACCCCCCCCCATTTGAATACTGAAAACATTGAAGTGCTGGTCGGGGAAGCTGAACTGGCAAGTCAGGGAAACTGAGACCAGGAAGCCACCGGGTCTCGTTCTAAAGCGGAACAAGTAAAGTAAAGAAGGGTGTCAAAGCGGAACGAGACAATTGAACCCTTATAATCCTGATATTGTCTGAGATTGTTGCTTAACCTTTCTCTTTCAGAGGGGGAAGGGGAAGAATACTCTGGCATTTCCTTGTCAATCACCTGATTCAATTTAATTAAGTAAGTTGTAGTAGTTGATCTTCCATCTGAACACGTGTGAATACTTCCTTGTTTCTTTGAAGGTGAAAGACTCTTCTTCCTAAGGTGCCAAGTCAGTTTAACCAAGAAATTGCCTTTATTATAGAGTTCATAATGCACTTGTTGACCCCATTGAGTTAAGAAACAATGTATTGTTGAATTGATTGGGGGAGAAATACTTGATGTGAGTAATGACAAAACAGTCTGATGGAATAAGAGAGAGTATACAAGAACTTTTATAAAAGTGAACCGTATTTTTCTAAACTGGTGTAATGTCATTTTTGAGTGGATGGACACTGGGTTTCTGTGAGGGTGCGACGCAAGCTTAACACTTTTGCCTTTGGAAGGACCTTCCTACTCTGTGTCAGGCTACCCCATGTGGTCTTGTAACCCCAGGTCCAAGAAGATGCCATTGATATTATCATCTGTGTGTGTGCCCAAAGGTTAATAGGACGATCTTTCATAAAATGCTTAACCCCTTTAGAGCTTGTAAATAAACCTCCCCAGTGCTGCGCTGTCCATTGGAACTAGTGCTGAATGGACGTCCAACGGTCGTGCGCAGCACTGGGGAGGTAGTGGCCGTGACGACCGTTGGCCGACGACAGCAATTAAGGGGTTAATGGCACGTAGGCCATCCTCATGCTTTATACTGGTATAAAGCGTGGTAACATCTATGGTCACCAAAAGAAAATCATTTTCCCAGGGGAGGTCACAGATTTTCCGTAGGAAATCTCTCGAATCTTGAATGTATGATGGTAGTTGTTTTACTATAGGGCATAGGAAGGAGTCAATATATTGAGATGTATTTTCTAATGCTCCCCCTATTGCGGAGATGATAGGCCGCCCTGGTGGATTGTCCACATTTCTATGCACCTTAGGAATAAGGTAGAACGATGGGGTCACTGGGTTGGAAACTTTTAGACACTGAAGCTCCTCTCGAGTGATAAGATTTTGACTATACCAGTCTTGTAATTGTCATATCATAGTTGTTCCTCATTTCTTTTTCTGAAATTTTGATGTAATTACTGCGATTATTCAGTTGTTTATAGGCTTCATTTAAATATTTCTCTTTATCCCAAAGGACAATGTTCCCACCTTTGTCTGCATCCCGTACTATACAGTTTTTATCTGTTTTCAACTTAGTAATTAAAGCATCAAACTCTTTTTCTTGCTTTGTGAAAACTTTATGTTGGACACTGGTGCATTTTTCTAGATTTTTTAGATCATTCGTTATCAATTCATGAAACACATCCACTGCATCGCGTACACTCAAGGGGATACATTTGGAACTAGGTCTAAAGTCTGTAGGAACACTGCTCCCAATGTCCACGTCTTGCTCCAAAGCCAACTGTCTTGCTTGGCTGCTCGTTGTTGCTCATTGTTGGTACTTCTGCCTCTAGTGTATAGTTGACTGCTTGCGACTGAGCATCAGGGTCATCCATCGGCAGACAGTCAATACCTTGCAGATCTAGAAGCATGTCCATATCTGCCACTGTCAAATTATCATTTAAGTTGGAGTTCCCCAAAGCTCTATTTGGAACTGACTTTCTCTGATGTTTATTCAGTGCAAAAAACTTCTTCAGTTTAAGGGATCTTACAAATTTATATGTATCCACCCTCGGGTCCACGTAGTTGTAGATTTATTGTGAGCAGTAGTAAGATATAAAATGGAGATAACGCATGTCTATTCAGCCCACTTGGGCAGTACGGTTGTGTTTAAAACGGAAAGGGCTTTAGAAATGTCAGGCGCATTTGCGCGTATGCCCTATTACCAATTTCAGTACAAAAGGGGGTGGTGATGGACGGAGCATCTGAAACAATCAACACTCACACCCAGTCAACAGATCTGGGTTTAATCCATCATCGTTCTTTAGCCCACGCTGCCACCCCAGTTCAGACATGGCCATATGCAAATCAGTCTGACCCTGTGCCTCGTGGGAACAATCCAGCCCGAACTGCCAAGCCAGGTCCTCCCTGGACAGGAAACAAGCATCCAAGGACCGGTTTCGGTCTTTCAGCCCTCATCAGCCTGAATAGCTTGATTCCAGTGGCATGGAGAGCACGGAACTCACGTCTGAGCATTCCTGTCCCACTCGGGGTGACAAATGCAAAAACAACAGGTGATGGACAGAATGTAGAACAATGTCATACATTCACCCCTGTACAGAGATCTGGGCCTAAACCATCGTTTTTTTGCTCACCTTGCCTTTCCAGTTTGAACCCAGCCATATGCAAATCAGTCTTGCCCCTGTGCCCCATGGGAACAGTCCAGCCCGAACTGCCAAGCCAGGTCCTCCCTGGACTGGAAACAAGCATCCAAGGACCGGTTTGGGGCTTTCAGCCCTCATCAGCCTGGATAGCTTGATTCCAGTGGCATCGAGAGCATGGGACTCACGTCTGAGCATACCCGTCCCACTCGGGGTGACAAATGCAAAAACAACAGGTAATGGACAGAATGCATAACAATGTCATACATTCACCCCAGTACAGAGATCTGGACCTAAATCCATCGTTTTTTTGCTCACCATGCCTTTCCAGTTTGAACCCAGCCATATGCAAATCAGTTTTGACCCTGTGCCCCATGGGAACAGTCCAGCCCGAACTGCCAAGCCGGGTCCTCCATGGACTGGAAACAAGCATCCAAGGACCGGTTTCGGGCTTTCAGCCCTCATCAGCCTGGATAGCTTGACTCCAGTGGCATGGAGAGCATGGGACTCACGTCTGAGCTTACCCGTCCCACTTGGAGTGACAAATGCAAAAACAACAGGTGATGGACAGAATGCAGAACAATGTCATTCATTCACCCCAGTACAGAGATCTGGGCCTAAATCCATCGTTTTTTTGCTCACCATGCCTTTCCAGTTTGAACCCAGCCATATGCAAATCAGTCTTGACCCTGTGCCCCATGGGAACAGTCCAGCCCGAACTGCCAAGCCAGGTCCTCCCTGGAATGGAAACAAGCATCCAAGGACCGGTTTCAGGCTATCAGCCCTCATCAGCCTGGATAGCTTGATATCAGTGGCATGGAGAGCACAGGACTCATGTCTGAGCATACCCGTCTCACCCGGGGTGACAAATGCAAAAACAACAGGTGATGGACAGAATGCATAACAATGTCATACATTCACCCCAGTACAGAGATCTGGGCCTAAACCCATTGTTTTTTTGCTCACTGTGCCTTTCCAGTTTGAACCCAGACATATGCAAATCAGTCTTGCCCCTGTGCCCCATGGGAACAGTCCAGCCCGAACTGCCAAGCCAGGTCCTCCCTGGACTGGAAACAAGCATCCAAGGACCGGCTTTGGGCTTTCAGCCCTCATCAGCCTAGATAGCTTGATTCCAGTGGCATGGAGAGGATGGGACTCACGTCTGAGCATACCCGTCCCACTCGAGGTGACAAATGCAAAAAAAACAGGTAATGGACAGAATGCATAACAATGTCATACATTCACCCCAGTACAGAGATCTGGACCTAAATCCATCGTTTTTTTGCTCACCATGCCTTTCCAGTTTGAACCCAGCCATATGCAAATCCGTTTTGACCCTGTGCCCCATGGGAACAGTCCAGCCCGAACTGCCAAGCCAGGTCCTCCATGGACTAGAAACAAGCATCCAAGGACCGGTTTCGGGCTTTCAGCCCTCATCAGCCTGGATAGCTTGATTCCAGTGGCATGGAGAGCTTGGGACTCACGTCTGATCATACCCGTCCCACTCGGAGTGACAAATGCAAAAACAACAGGTGATGGACAGAATGCAGAACAATGTCATACATTCACCCCTGTACAGAGATCTGGGCCTAAACCATCGTTTTTTTGCTCACCTTGCCTTTCCAGTTTGAACCCAGCCATATGCAAATCAGTCTTGCCCCTGTGCCCCATGGGAACAGTCCAGCCCGAACTGCCAAGCCAGGTCCTCCCTGGACTGGAAACAAGCATCCAAGGACCGGTTTGGGGCTTTCAGCCCTCATCAGCCTGGATAGCTTGATTCCAGTGGCATCGAGAGCATGGGACTCACGTCTGAGCATACCCGTCCCACTCGGGGTGACAAATGCAAAAACAACAGGTAATGGACAGAATGCATAACAATGTCATACATTCACCCCAGTACAGAGATCTGGACCTAAATCCATCGTTTTTTTGCTCACCATGCCTTTCCAGTTTGAACCCAGCCATATGCAAATCAGTTTTGACCCTGTGCCCCATGGGAACAGTCCAGCCCGAACTGCCAAGCCGGGTCCTCCATAGACTGGAAACAAGCATCCAAGGACCGGTTTCGGGCTTTCAGCCCTCATCAGCCTGGATAGCTTGATTCCAGTGGCATCGAGAGCATGGGACTCACGTCTGAGCATACCCGTCCCACTCGGGGTGACAAATGCAAAAACAACAGGTAATGGACAGAATGCATAACAATGTCATACATTCACCCCAGTACAGAGATCTGGACCTAAATCCATCGTTTTTTTGCTCACCATGCCTTTCCAGTTTGAACCCAGCCATATGCAAATCAGTTTTGACCCTGTGCCCCATGGGAACAGTCCAGCCCGAACTGCCAAGCCGGGTCCTCCATGGACTGGAAACAAGCATCCAAGGACCGGTTTCGGGCTTTCAGCCCTCATCAGCCTGGATAGCTTGACTCCAGTGGCATGGAGAGCATGGGACTCACGTCTGAGCTTACCCGTCCCACTTGGAGTGACAAATGCAAAAACAACAGGTGATGGACAGAATGCAGAACAATGTCATTCATTCACCCCAGTACAGAGATCTGGGCCTAAATCCATTGTTGTTTTGCTCACCATGCCTTTCCAGTTTGAACCCAGCCATATGCAAATCAGTCTTGACCCTGTGCCCCATGGGAACAGTCCAGCCCGAACTGCCAAGCCAGGTCCTCCCTGGAATGGAAACAAGCATCCAAGGACCGGTTTCAGGCTTTCAGTCCTCATCAGCCTGGATAGCTTGATATCAGTGGCATGGAGAGCACAGGACTCATGTCTGAGCATACCCGTCCCACCCGGGGTGACAAATGCAAAAACAACAGGTGATGGACAGAATGCATAACAATGTCATACATTCACCCCAGTACAGAGATCTGGGCCTAAACCCATTGTTTTTTTGCTCACTGTGCCTTTCCAGTTTGAACCCAGACATATGCAAATCAGTCCTGCCCCTGTGCCCCAGTGGAACGGTCCAGCCCGAACTGCCAAGCCGGGTCCTCCATGGACTAGAAACAAGAATCCAAGGACCGGTTTCGGGCTTTCAGCCCTCATCAGCCTGGATAGCTTGATTCCAGTGGCATGGAGAGCTTGGGACTCACGTCTGATCATACCCGTCCCACTCGGAGTGACAAATGCAAAAACAACAGGTGATGGACAGAATGCATAACAATGTCATACATTCACCCCAGTACAGAGATCTGGGCCTAAACCCATTGTTTTTTTGCTCACTGTGCCTTTCCAGTTTGAACCCAGCCATATGCAAATCAGTCTTGCCCCTGTGCCCCATGGGAACAGTCCAGCCCGAACTGCCAAGCCAGGTCCTCCCTGGACTGGAAACAAGCATCCAAGGACCGGCTTTGGGCTTTCAGCCCTCATCAGCCTAGATAGCTTGATTCCAGTGGCATGGAGAGCATGGGACTCACGTCTGAGCATACCCGTCCCACTCGAGGTGACAAATGCAAAAAAAACAGGTAATCGACAGAATGCATAACAATGTCATACATTCACCCCAGTACAGAGATCTGGACCTAAATCCATCGTTTTTTTGCTCACCGTGCCTTTCCAGTTTGAACCCAGCTATATGCAAATCAGTCTTGACCCTGTGCCCCATGGGAACGGTCCAGCCCGAACTGCCAAGCCAGGTCCTCCCTGGACTGGAAACAAGCATCCAAGGACCGGTTTTGGGCTTTCAGCCCTCATCAGCCTGGATAGCTTGATTCCAGTGGCATGGAGAGCACGGGACTCACATCTGAGCATATCCGTCCCACTCGGGGTGACAAATGCAAAAACAACAGGTGATGGACAGAATGCAGAACAATGTCATACATTCGCCCCAGTACAGATATCTGGGCCTAAATCCATCGTTTTTTTGCTCACCATGCCTTTCCAGTTTGAACCCAGCCATAGGCAAATAGGCAAATCAGTCTTGACCCTGTGCCCCATGGGAACAGTCCAGCCCGAACTGCCAAGCCAGGTGCTCCCTGGACTGGAAACAAGCATCCAAGGACCGGTTTCGGGCTTTCAGCCCTCATCAGCCTGGATAGCTTGATTCCAGTGGCATGGAGAGCACGAGACTCATGTCTGAGCATACCCGTCCCACTCGGGGTGACAAATGCAAAAACAACAGGTTATGGACAGAATGGATAACAATGTCATACATTCACCCCAGTACAGAGATCTGGGCCTAAATCTATAGTTTTTTTGCTCACCATGCATTTCCAGTTTGAACCCAGCCATATGCAAATCAGTCTTGCCCCTCTGCCCCATGGGAACAGTCCAGCCCCAACTGCCAAGCCAGGTCCTTCCCGGACTGGAAACAAGCATCCAAGGACCGGTTTCGGGCTTTCAGCCCTCATCAGCCTGGATAGCTTGATTCCAGTAGCATGGAGAGCACGGGACTCATGTCTGAGCATACCCGTCCCACTTGGGGTGACAAATGCAAAAACAACAGGTGATGGACAGAATGCAGAACAATGTCATACATTCACCCCAGTACAGAGATCTGGGCCTAAATCCATCGTTTTTTTGCTCACCATGCCTTTCCAGTTTGAACCCAGCCATATGCAAATCAGTCTTGACCCTGTGCCCCATGGGAACAGTCCAGCCCAAACTGCCAAGCCAGGTCCTCCCTCGACTGGAAACAAGCATCCAAGGACCGGTTTCGGGCTTTCAGCCCTCATCAGCCTGGATAGCTTGATTCCAGTGGCATGGAGAGCACGGGACTCACGTCTGAGCATACCTGTCCCACTCGGGGTGACAAATGCAAAAACAACAGGTGATGGACAGAATGCAGAACAATGTCATACATTCACCCCAGTACAGAGATCTGGGCCTAAATCCATCGTTTTTTTGCTCACCATATATATATATTACATGGAAAGTTGACCCGCACCAAGGTTTATACACACGTATTTGATTTATCCAATTTCTCTATTTCACAGTGATAATAGATATTTAGACAGAAACTTCCCACACATAAGAATTTCAAAAGAGAGTTGATTGTAGATTTTTCAGTTTTCTTTATTCAGGTTCTTAGTTAAAATTCACAGAATTGCTTGTTGCCAACGCGTTTCGTCACATCCGTGACTTCTTCAGGGCTAAAAGCAATTTATATAAAAAGCATACATATAACAATACAATACAAAATACACACATTTTTTACAAATAACAATAGTTAAAACCATACACGTCACAGCTTTTATGTCATGTATTATTATGGAAAACAGAGTAGGTTCTTATACTCTTTTGTCGCAGAACCGAAATTTGGGAAAGAGGTAGTCCTCAGTTCAGACTTGTGCCTTTTGCTTAAATGGTGTTAATCTGTTCAGTAGTTCCTGAGAAAATTTTGGTTAAAGTCATTTATGTATCAATGGGCGCGGGGGATCCGCGGATTGTGCGAGGATTGCCATTGTATCATAAGCGCACCGTCCCGATCACGCGCTCAATGCTAATTGGCTGTCAAGTGGTTGTAAACATTCGAAACCAGGAACAGGGGGCGGGGTAGAAAATAATTTTACCCTCTAGATCTGCTTAGGGGGTCCCAGAGGACCCCCAGGGCCCACAGTTTTTAGGTCTCGTAGAGAGACCTTTTCCGATCGATCCACTTTTTTATGATGAGGATTCTCAACAGTTCACGTGACCACAAGCTCCTTCGTGCACGAGCTTGCATTTCCCCACAGGCTTCCCCCTGCCAGCAGCATTTGCCACATCAAAGGCTTCAGCTGCCCCGCCCCCCTGCTGTCACTTATTCACGGCCGCAGGCCGTGCCTCGCATTTCCCCACAGGCTTCCCCCTGCCAGCAGCATTTGCCACATCAAAGGCTTCAGCTGCCCCGCCCCCCGCCGTCACTTATTCACGGCCACAGGCCGTTCCTTAACGTTTGCTTTTGTAACTTGTTTTTTTTGTCCCCTCTTGTTTTGATATAGTGCCTAATGCTGCGCATTCAGTCTGTTTGCAACTTTAACGAGACCCGAGACTTGGGAAAATAAGCGCGTTTGTGCAGAGGCAGCTCTCGTGATGTGGCCGGCAGTAAATCCTGTAGAAATTTTAATATTGTGGACATACTTTAGCAGTGCTGCACCCGTTTTACGAGCGCTGCGCTGGTTTTAATTTCATTCTTGTTTCGAGTGTCTTGTGACCAGGCATGGAAGCTGTTGTTCTCTGTTGTGCTTGTTTCTGTCCTAGCCGCTATGTGATTTCATTATGTTGCGGGAAATAATTGACAAGTTCCTGAAATAGCAGTACAGCTCTATTTTTACTGCACCGTACCACACATTTTCTTTACTACCCGTGTAATGCGTTCTGCTACCTCAAAGGATATGCTCCGAGCATTTTAGATCTATCAAAATATCCAGACGATATTTAGCTGTCGCTGCAGGGGCACATGCTGTAAGACAATCCTGCAACTCGCAAGATTACTACAACAGGTCCGCAATGTAAGACCTCTGCAACTCCCTCGCCCCCTACTTCCACAACAAGATCGCGGACATCCACAACAGCTTCAGCACTCAACCAACGCACGCCACGACCGAACCACCGCCCCCCACCACCACCCTCCGCGCCTGGACCCCGATCAGCACCGAAGACACCATCCGCACGATGAACTCCATCCACTCCGGATCTCCGACAGACCCCTGCCCTCACCACGTCTTCAACAAGGCCGACGCTGTCATCGCACCCCACCTGCGGGACATCATCAACACCTCCTTCGACATCCCCACCTTCCCGGAGAGCTGGAAGCACGCCGAACTCAGCGCTCTACTCAAGAAACCATCAGCGGACCCTACCGACCTCAAGAATTACCGCCCCATCTCGCTGCTCCCGTTTCCGGCCAAAGTCATCGAGAAGACCGTCAACAAGCAACTGGCCGCCTTCCTCGAGACGAACGGCTCCCTCGACCTCCCGCAGTCTGGCTTCCGGGCCAACCACAGCACCGAGACCGCCCTGATCGCAGCCACAGATGACATCCGAGCCCTGCTCGACAACGGAGAAACAGCGGCCCTCATCCTCCTGGACCTCTCCGCGGCCTTCGACACTGTCTGCCACCGCACCCTAGTACAGCGCCTCAGCAACGTCGGAATCCAGGAGAAGGCACTGGAGTGGATCACCTCCTTCCTCACCGGAAGGACACAGAGAGTCCGCCTCCCCCCGTTCAGATCCGAGGCCACCGAAGTCATCTGCGGCGTTCCTCAAGGCTCCTCGCTCAGCCCAACTCTCTTCAACGTCTACATGAGCCCCCTCGCAGCCATCGCACGCCAGCACAACCTGAACATCATCTCCTACGCCGACGACACCCAGCTGATCCTCTCCCTCACTAACGACCCCGCCACCGCCAGAGCCAACCTGCACGAAGGGATGACAGAAGTAGCCAAATGGATGTCGAACAGCCGCCTGAAACTGAACTCAGACAAGACGGAAGTCCTCATCCTGGGATCCTCACCCTCCGCCTGGGACGACTCCTGGTGGCCCCCCGCCCTGGGCAGCGCACCCAAACCAACGGACCACGCACGCAACCTGGGCTTCATCCTGGACTCCTCCCTCTCCATGACCAGACAAGTCAACGCCGTCTCCTCGTCGTGCTTCCACATCCTGAGAATGCTACGCAAAATCTTCCGATGGATCCCCACCGAGACCAGGAAGACGGTCACCCAGGCCCTCGTCACCAGCCGTCTGGACTACGGCAACTCCCTCTACGCCGGAGCCACCGCCAAACTCCAGAAGAGACTCCAGCGGATCCAGAACACCTCAGCACGACTCATCCTGGACATCCCCCGCCGCAGCCACATCTCCGGACACCTGAGAGACCTGCACTGGCTCCCGGTCAACAAGAGAATCACCTTCCGGCTCCTCACCCACGCACACAAAGCCCTACACAACCAAGGACCAGGATACCTCAACAGCCGCCTCAACTTCTACGCTCCCACGCGCCAGCTTCGATCGACCAGCCACGCCCTCGCCGCCGTCCCCCGCATCCGAAGAGCCACCACAGGAGGAAGGTCCTTCTCCTACCTGGCCGCCAAGACTTGGAACTCCCTTCCGACCCACCTCCGCCTGACCCAGGACCACCTCGCCTTCAGGAAGCAGCTCAAGACCTGGCTGTTCGAGCAGTAGCGGACCCCCCCCCAGCGCCTTGAGACCCTCCGGGTGAGTAGTGCGCTATACAAATGCTCTGATTGATTGATTGATTGATTGAATGTAAACGTTTATTGCAATGGAGCCCTGAAAGTGCAGTCTCCGGACAAAAACAAGCATTGTTGTCTGATTTCCTGGCACCAACATCCACGTCCTATCAGATAACCTTGAACCTATCTGTACGAAAAATGTGAGCAATGATGCAATGATGCTCTGATACCTTCGGGTCGAATTCACATTATATAAAACTCCCAAATAAAGTAAGGATTAAGCTACTTTGTAGGTAGTGATGTTTAGCACAACGCTGTGTTACACTGCAGGTACTTCACGGATTGAAGACAACTTTATGAAATGGGCTAATGCTTTCGGTGATACAAGTTATTAAAGTTATTTTAAATATTAGGGGAAGAGTGACCACGGAACATTTCATTGCCTACATCAGATGTGGGTGTATCCGACTAAAGCAGGTGAGGTTACTTTAATATGGGGGCCTGGGTTACGTTACATTTGCAAGCCACTTAAGAGTCCACAGTCCACTCTCTGACCCAGACAGTTCCTCTAGCCATCCTTCTGTAGTATAACACAGACTTCTAGCACGGCCGCGAGGCCGTGCTTCAAAGGGATCCGCTCTGGCTTGCCCCACATGGCTGCATGCCCCCCAGAGTGTATGGCTCACGAATTCCCCAGCGCACTCGGCCTCACTTCTCCTCCCCCTAATTAACACACACTTCTAGCACGGCCGCAAGGCCGTGCTTCAAAGGGATCCGCTCCGGCTTGCCCCACATGGCTGCATGCCCCCCAGAGTGTATGGCTCACGAACTCCTCGAACACTTGACACTTCTGCCCCTGCTTAGTGACGTAGGTTTTACTGGAAATACCCATGTGATTTTTACCAACAGGTAGAGCGCAGCACTGCTGAGTCCCGGCCTCTGTCTCATCTCGGACCCCGACCATCGCCGGAGACTCGACCTCCGGCGCACTCACCCGCCTGTCACCTCTGAGTCAGAGCGCACTCTGCTGTCACCGTCCCTGCACTCTCGTCTCAGTATCAGACCTCTCTCACTCTCGTCTCAGTGTGTCTCAGACCTCCCCCCTTACTCTCCGCTCTCATCTCAGTGTCAGACCTCTTCCCCTCTCACTCTCTGCTCTCTCTTCCCTCTCACTCTCCGCTCTGTCTCCCCTCTCACTCTCCACTCTCTCTTCCCTCTCACTCTCCGCTCTCTCTTCCCTCTCTCCGCTCTCTCCCCCTCTCACTCTCCACTCTCTCTCCCCTCTCACTCTCCACTCTCTCTCCCCTCTCACTCTCCACTCTCTCTCCCCTCTCACGCTCCACTCTCTCCTCCCCTCTCTCCCCTCTCACTCTCCGCTCTCTCTCCCCTCTCACTCTCCACTCTCTCTCCCCTCTCACTCTCCGCTCTCACTCCCCTATCACTCTCCACTCTCTCTCCCCTCTCACTCTCTGCTCTCTCTCCCCTCTCACTCTCCACTCTCTCTCCCCTCTCCCCTCTCACTCTCCACTCTCTCTTCCCTCTCACTCTCCGCTCTCTCTTCCCTCTCTCCGCTCTCTCTCTCCCCTGTCTAGGCTGCTCTCTGACTGTCTCCAGTGGCCTCTGTCTGTCTCTGGTCACCCCTCCTCACCATCACACACCCTCATATCCACTCACCCTCACACCCTCACCCACCCTCACACCCTCACCCACCCTCACACCCCCTCACCCTCACACCCCCTCACCCTTGCACCCTCTCTCACCCTCACCCCCTCACCCCCTCAACCTCACACACCCTCACTCACCTTCACACCCCCTCACCCTCACCCCCCTCACCCTCACACACCCTTACCCTCACCCTGACACACCCTTTCACCCTCACACCATCACCCTCACACCCCCTCACTCACCCTCACACACCCTTACCCTCACCCTGACACACCCTTTCACCCTCACACCATCACCCTCACACCCCCTCACTCACCCTCACCCCCCCTCACTCACCCTCACCCTCACCCTCACACCCCTCACCCACCCTCACACACCTTCACACCCCCTCACACACCCACTTACCCTCACACACCCTTACCCTCACCCCCTCACCCTCACACACCCTCAGTCACCCTCATACCCTCACACTCACACCCCCTAACCCTCACCCCCTCACCCACCCTCACCCACCCTCACTCTCACACCCCCTCACACACCTTCACCCTCACACCCCCTCACTCACCCCCTCACTCACCCTCACCCTCACACACCCTCACACACCCACTCATCGTCACCCTCACACCCCCTCACCCTCACCCCCTCACCCTCACACACCCTTACCCTCACCCTGACACACCCTTTCACCCTCACACCATCACCCTCACACCATCACCCTCACACCCCCTCACTCACCCTCACACACCCTTACCCTCACCCTGACACACCCTTTCACCCTCACACCATCACCCTCACACCCCCTCACTCACCCGCACTCACCCTCACCCCCCCTCACTCACCCTCACCCTCACCCTCACACCCCTCACCCACCCTCACACACCTTCACACCCCCTCACACACCCACTTACCCTCACACACCCTTACCCTCACCCTCACACACCCTCAGTCACCCTCATACCCTCACACTCACACCCCCTAACCCTCACCCCCTCACCCACCCTCACACACCCTCACACACCCTCACTCTCACACCCCCTCACACACCTTCACCCTCACACCCCCTCACTCACCCCCTCACTCACCCTCACCCTCACACCCCCTCACACACCCACTCATCGTCACCCTCACACCCCCTCACCCTCACACCCCTCACCCTCACACCCCTCACCCTCACACCCCCTCACCCACCCTCACCCTCACCCACCCTCACACCTCCTCACCATCACATACCCTCACATCCTCTCACCCTCACACACCCACACACCCTCACACCCTCATCCACCCTCACACCCCCTCACCCTCACCCCCCCTCACCCTCACCCCCCCACCCTCACACCCCCTCACCCTCACACACCCTTACCCTCACACCCTCACCCTCAGTCACCCTCACACTCACAACCACTCACCCTCATCCCCATCACCCTCACACCCCCTCACTCACCCTCACACCCCTCACCCTCACACCCTCACCCTCACACCCTCACCCACCCTCACTCACCCTCATGACCCTCTCACCCTCACACACCCTCACCCTCACACCCCCTAACCCTCACACACCCTCACTCACCCTCACACACCCTCACCAGCATAGCATAACAAAACCTAGCATAGCATAGCAAAACATAGCATAGCATAACAAAACAAAGCATAGGATAGCAAAACCAATCCTATCATAACAAAACAAGAAATAGCATAGCAAAACACAACAAAGCATAGCATAGCATAACAAAACACAACAAAACATAGCATAACAAAACATAACAAAGCATAGCAAAACAAAACATAGCATAACACACAACAAAACATATCATAAGATAAAACATAGCATAACATAACAAAACAAAGCATTGCATAACAAAACATAGCAAAACAAAAAGTATAGAATAACAAAACACAGCATACATAACAAAACATAGCATAACAAAGCATATCAAAACATAACATAACTTAGCATAACAAAACACAACAAAACATAGCATAACAAAACACAACATAGCATAGCATAACAAAACAAAGCTTAGCATAGCATAACAAAACAAAGCATAGCATAGCATTACAAAACATAGCATAACAAAACATATCATAGCAAAACAAAGCATAGCATAATAAAACACAACAAAACATTGCATAGCATAACAAAGCATAGCATAGCATAGCATAACAAAGCATAGCATAGCAAAACACAACAAAACATAGCATAACAAAACATAGCATAGCATAAAAAACAAAGCATAGGATAGCAAAACTAAACATAGCATAGCATTACAAAAAAAGCATAGGATAGCAAAACAAACCATAACATAACATAACAAAACATAGCATAACAAAACACAACAACACATAGCATAACAAAACATAGCAAAACACAACAAAACATAGCATAGCATAACAAAACACAACAAAACATAGCATAGCATAACAAAACACAACAAAACATAGCATAACAAAACATAACAAAGCATAGCAAAACAAAACATAGCATAACAATACACAACAAAACATATCATAAGATAAAACATAGCATAACAAAACAAAGTATTGCATAACAAAACATAGCAAAACACAAAGCATAGTATAACAAAACACAGCATACATAACAAAACATAGCATAACAAAGCATATCAAAACATAACATAACTTAGCATAACAAAACACAACAAAACATAGCATAACAAAACACAACATAACAAAGCATAACAAAACACAACATAGCATAGCATAACAAAACAAAGCATAGCATAACAAAACATAGCATAGCATAGCAAAACAAAACATAGCATAACAAAACATAGCATAGCAAAACAAAGCATAGCATAATAAAACACAACAAAACATTGCATAGCATAACAAAACATAGCATAGCAAACCACAACAAAACATAGCATAACAAAACATAGCTTTAGCATAAAAAACAAAGCATAGGATAGCAAAACTAAACATAGCATAACATTACAAAAAAAGCATAGGATAGCAAAACAAACCATAACATAACATAACAAAACATAGCATAACAAAACACAGCAACACATAGCATAACAAAACATAGCAAAACACAACAAAACAAAACATAGCAAAACACAACAAAACATAGCATAGCAAAACACAACAAAACATAGCATAGCATAACAAAACAAAGCATAGCAGAGCATAACAAAACAAAGCATAGGATAGCAAAACTAAACACAGCATAGCATTACAAAAAAAAGCATAGGATAGCAAAACAAACCATAGCATAACATAACATAACATAACAAAACATAGCATAACAAAACACAACAACACATAGCATAACAAAACATAGAAAAACACAACAAAACATAGCATACCATAGCATAACAACACACAACAAAGCATAGCATAGCATAACAAAACAAAGCATAGCAGAGCATAACAAAACAAAGCATAGGATAGCATATCAAAACAAAGCATAGCATATCAAAACAAAGCATAGCAAAACAAAACATAGCATAGCATAACAAAACATAGCATAGCAAAACAAAGCATAGCATAATAATACACAACAAAGCATAGCATAGCAGAAAAAAACATAGCATAACAAAACATAGCATAACAAAGCATAGCAGAGCAGAGCAAAGCATAGCATAGCATAACAAAACATAGCATAGCATAACAAAGCATAGCCTAGCAAAACACAACAAAACATAGCATAGCATAACAAAACACAACAAAACATAGTATAGCATAACAAAGCAAAGCATAGGATAGCAAAACTAAACATAGCATAGCATAACAAAAAAAAGCATAGGATAGCAAAACAAAACATAGCATGGCATAACAAATCATAGCATAACATAACAAAATATAGCATAACAAAACACAACAAAACAGCATAGCTTAACAAAACAAAACATAGCATGGCTGAACAAAACATAATAGCATAGCAAAACACAGCATAGCATACCAACACAACAAAACATAGCATAGCATAACAAAACATAGCATAGCAAAACAAAGCATAGCATAATAAAACACAACAAAACATAGCATAGCATAACAAAGCATAGCAGAGCAAAATATAGCATAGCATAACAAAGCATAGCATAGCATAACAAAACATAGCATAGCATAACATAGCATAGCATAGCAAAACATAGCATAGCATAGCATAACAAAACATAGCATAGCATAACAAAACAGCATAGCATAGCATAACAAAACAAAACATAGGATAGCAAAACAAAACATAGCATAGTATACAGCATCACTCAGCACCACCACAGCATCACTCAGTGGCACCACAACATCACTGAGCTCCACCACAGCATCAATCAGTGCGACCATTCAACAACAACTGGTTCAAATATGTTATCTCAATGTTTCAAGCTTTATTACAAATGTAATAAAAAGATGTTAATATTTGACATATGTTCTTGGATTTTCGTCACAATAAAATACACTGAACAAAATTTTCACAAATGTTATTTACAAAAATTTAAGCTATTGCCATTATAAATTACAATAACTTTTTTAAGTATTAATTATTAAAAAAAAAAAACATTGTTATTTGTAATATCAATACATCTAAGTCACGTAAATACAACACATATTGCATTACAAATACTATAGGTGTCACATTTGTGGAAGTTAAAACCATTGGCATTGTAAATGACAAAGCTATTAATTTCGCTATTTTCAAAACCAACACATAAATAAAAGATTTGGCATTTACAATACCAATAGCTCAAACTTTCATAATACGAGACCTATTGCATTGCAAATGCTTGTTCTTTCATTTTTTTAACCGGGAGGTGCGTGTAGGGTGCGTGGACTGTGCCGTAAAATAAATAAAATAAAACAGATTTTCTTTATTAATTAGTCTCCAGGAGGTTAAATACTGGGGCAAAATTATAAAATTTTATGTGGGGCCCAGAGGGGCCACCCCGCCTCGGGGATTGTCAGCCCCGGGGCTAAAAAGAAAATAAATGGTTGGGGAGGGGTCGAAGGTCCTCAAAGCTGCGGGGACCATCACCCGTCAGGACTTTATGTATTGTGGGAGGGGGACTATGTGGTCCCCCTCCTGGAGCACTCCAGGGCCCGTTACCCCCCGGAGCTACCAAAAAAATTATGGCTGGGGAGGGGGGGTTGTAAGGTCTCCAAAGCCCCGGGGACCACCACTCCCCGGGGCTTTATGTATTGTGGGAAGGCCGGCTTTAGCAGAGTCCTGGGGTGCCCATCCCGCCCTCCTATAGCAAGGAAATCTGTTTTCTCTTTCAAAATCTAAATCAGATTGCTTTTCCACATGGGGAGCTGCATGTTAGTAGCTTGTGATGTGGAAAAGTAATGCCGGCTTCCAAACGTGTAGAAGTTGTGCATCAAAGGCGCTGGAGTCGCTCACCCTACAGATTTTGAGTCGTGCATCCAGGGCGTGCACCCCAGGGGGCCGCACTGAGCGCTGCACTGGGTGCGCAGCTTTTACTTTTTCCGTTAAAAAATAGCCCCTATCAGTACTTTCTAATATTCCCGGGGATCGTATCCCCCGGGTCTTATAAAAAATGTTGGGGATGGTGAGGGGAGCCACTATGCCCCCACGGTCGCGCCGGCTTCCCGTGCTCCTTGGGAGCCGGCATTGCTTTTCCGCAAGGGGAGATGCTAACTTGCACGTGGAAAAGCAATCTGCTTTGGATTTTGAAAGTGAGAACAGATTTCACTGCTCTGTCTTTCAAAGTGGGAGGGCGGGAGTCGTGAGACTCTCGCTCACTCAAAGCAAACACAGTGTCCCGGGGTAGGCACCCCGGGACACTGCAGGAGCCGACCCTGGGTGTGGCGGTCCTCAGGGCCCTCGTGGGCACCAGGCAGAGGGCCACGCAGTCTGCCTCCCACACAAATCCCCGGGGGTGGTGGTTCCCGGGGCTTGAGGGGGGGTTGTTGATGCCCACACACTTCTAATTGTGTATGGGTGGGCCTTGTATGCGAAAGTGGTGCAAGGGGGTTGTAAATCTGGTACACAGTGTTTTGTTTTACTTTGCTTTCCTTTTTTGTCTTGTAGAGGATCCAGGGTTAATATAACGGTTTTTGTACAGTCAGTACCTTTCAACCCCTCACCCAAACGGCTTTCTGCCTGTTACCATAGTAACAGTTAATGGAACACTTAAATGAGCACAGAGGTTAGAAGTTCACCACACCATGTTGCTAATGGAAAAAGTTACTGTGTTGGAGTTTTAAAACTTTTCCATAGGAACCGTTAGTCGTAGCTATAGACTCTGGTAAAGATCTGGTAAAGAGTTAGCCTCAGAATTATACTTGAAATTATAAATATCATTTCTAGGCACCGCTACCCTCCCAAAAAAAAAGACGTATATACTTTTTTTTTATTACCTTTTATTAAAACAACAATAAATAACTGGAAGTGTAACTTAAAGATAACAATACAATAAATAACTAGAAACATAACTTTAACAAAACAATATAATAAACAAAATGTGATATGGACTCCAATAGAAGTACGGGAGGTAATCTGCAAAAGAAAAAAGAAAATTAGTGTTTAAAATTAGATCAATGTGACTAAATGAGGTCAAACCTTACAAGTCAAAGTAACACTAGACGATATTTCCTTATTTTTAAGTGTGCAGTGTGCCTGATACATTTCACTTGTCTTATAGGCCCGCGTTCAAGCGGTGTCTGTATGGAAGTGCCTACTGCGTCAGATTTACACTACAGATCAACAGGTCTTTAAAATGATTCAGAGATGAGACAGAATTAGGTGAGAGATCAAGTCATTATGCAGGACAATATTCTTTAGGGCTTATTTAGAAGAGTCTTGCGCCACTTTTGTGTTAATTTTCTCATGTTGAAAGTGACGCAAAAGTGGTGCTAGGGGCTTGTAAATAAGCTCTTTTATTTCTAATGCATTTAATCGGAGGTAATGTATATCTAGGCCGCTCTGCTTACCTTCTGTAAACACTGTGGCCAACAGAATTCACAACTTGTACTCAGCTAAGGTAGTACACGGCAGAGTGGACAGCAGCGTCCATAACTTTAAAAGAGAAAGAGAAACAATGTGAGAGAGAGTGAGAATGAGAAAGAGAGAAAAAACAACATTAAAACGTGGGAGAGAGAAAGTTATAGATGGAGCAGTTAATACTGGAGAAAATACTCGTAGCTCACCTTTTGCCTCCGTTGTGTGTCCTAGCAGGTGCTGGTTTATAGTGCACCCTCCAGTTTAGTGATCTGAAAGATAGTATATGGAGTTAGTAATAGCATAGTACATACAAATGACATGTATAAGGTAACACTTGGTGATATTTTTTTATTTTTATGTCTCCAGTGTGCCTGATACATTTCACTTGTCTGATAGGCCTGTGTTCAAGCGGTGTCTGTATAGAAGTGCCTACTGCGTCAGATTTACATTACAGATCAACAGGTCTTTAAAATGATTCAGAGATGAGACCGAATTAGGTGAGAGATCAAGTCATTATGCAGGACAATATTCTTTAGGGCTTATTTACAAGACTGTTGCGCCACTTTTGTGTTACTTTTCTCATGTTGAAAGTGACACAAAAGTGGGGCAAGAGGCTTGTAAATAAGGTATTTTAATTCTAATGCATTTAATCGGAGGGATTGTATATGTAGGCCACTCTGCTTACCTTGCGTAAACACTGTGACCAACAGAGTTCACAACTTGAACTCAGCTTTGGTTCTACACGTCAGAGTGGACAGCAGCATCCATAACTATAAAAGAGAAACGATGTGAGAGAAAGTGAGCGAGAGAAAGAGAGAAAAAACAATATTAAAAGAGTGAGAGAGAGAAAGTTATAGATGGAGCAGTTAATACTGGAGAAAATACTCGTAGCTCACCTTTTGCCTCCGTTGTGTGTCCAAGGACGTGCTGCTTCATAGCGTACCTTCCAGTTTAGGGATCTGAAAGATAGTATATAGTTAGTAATAGTATAGTACATACAAATGCAGACGTACATTTTTGGTTTATTTTTTTGTACACTCAGGATACTATATTACAACAAGTTACACTGTAAGGAGGTGTTTGTGTGGTGTTTTTTCCAAAGTACTATATCCCATGCATTCCCACTGCATAGCAGTGAGTTCTCAATATTGGGTGTCTAGACTGTTGCACCCCATTGACTCGCAGAGTCGGGAGGTGAGTGTTTTTCTTGGGAAGTCAGAGGCAGATTTAGAAGCTCCTTGCGCCACTTTTCCCATGTTAAAAGTGACACAAAAGTGGCGCAAGGGGCTTGTACATCTGCTCTTCAAACTGTTGTAACTTATCTATTCTCACTGGCTGGAGGTAATTGTACATTCCTACGCAGTGAAGCTGCTGCTCACTACACACTTTCTCCTTCGGAAACAAGCTTTTTTGCTCACCTTGTGCCATTGGCCTGGATGTATGACAAGACACAGGGCTTTTACCCCGTGCTGCCATTACGACGCTGCTTTTACAACGACTTGCGCTGTAGGCACTGGATAGTGAAATAGTTTAATTTTCTATTCCAACTCCAGCCCACATTACAGTAGGGAAGGTGTTGGAATAGAAAATTAAACTATTCCTTTTCCAATAGCGCCCTCCAGCGCAAGTCGTTGTAACGACTTGCGTTGTAAAAGCAGCATCGTAATGGCAGCGCGGGGTAAAGCCCGCGTTGTCATGGCTGCTTACCATTGGCCTGATTCAAAGAGGGTGCACTATGTGTCGAAGCAGCTTTCTCAGAAGTTGTTACGATGGCCACGCATCATCGCAGAATCCTCGAACGTTGAGTTTTAGAGGTGTTGGGGGGGACACCAATTTGTGAAGGACAACCTGTAAGATAATAAGGAAGTTAACATTGTGTGTAATTTTTTTTATCAAAGGAGAGAGGAAGTGAGAGAGTGACTGCAAAGAATATTCACAGCTCACCTTTCTGTCATCAGTGTGTTTTTCACCATGTGCCGGGACATAATGCACCCTGAAGCTCTACATCTAATAGATAGTAGAAGAAAGATGTTATGAATGGTAATTGTTACTATCTTAATGTGGAGTTGAATAACATCAGCCTTTCACACACATTCCCTCTTACATTTAAAAGAACTATTTGTATAGTTTATATTCCAGGCGTTTGACCAATTATAAAAACGTTCCCGCTATTGGAAAAAAAATATATACATGTAATTTGATACACTATATAGGACTGCGTTCGTCTAAATCGTTGCTTCACTTTTTTGTATCCAGTCTGCTGCACCCCATTGACTCCCTCCGATGCGCACCGAGGCCTCACTGCTCACCTTTTCGTGGACAGGACACCTTCTACATCATGTAGTCCCGATCTGCCACTAAGAAGTCTCACATATAGTGCTGAGTCTTGATATCTCTATGGTTAACGACATACTCGTGCTCCCATCATCATCTCAGCAGGTTCTTCACCCGCTCAGTCCTTCCGATACCACTAACGCAGTGACCAAAGAGGCCACGCACGTGGTAGTGGTCCCACTGTTTGGTGGTTCGGGCCTACATGAGGCGTTTGAACCAGTAGGACGGGCCATCACAGCGCTTGGGATGGGATCAACTCTAAAATGGCGTAGAACACGTCCGCCCCGTCTTTTTTATTGGTAGGGTCACCTGTGTAGTGACGCATGTGCTGGAAGGATGTGGTGTGGGTGTATACCAGCCATGAGGGAGCGTGTGTGTGCCGTTTTGACAACTAGACCTGGAACTAAGAAATCACTACAATGGAAATCTGAGCAATGTTGTGTTTTTGTTTGTTCCTGGTAGCGTAAGTGGAGTGGGCTGGCCTGACGTATGCCAGTGCTGCGCGATAGTCTGAACCATGATTCCGGAGCTATGGGCGTGTTCCTGTCGTGAGCTATATGAGAAATCCAGTGATTCGGGTGTCCGTTTTGAAGTGCTGACATCACCCGGGTCTTAAAAGCAAATGTGTCATTAAATCTGTAAAGTTCCACAACTTGGAAGGTACGGGGTATCACTTACTCTATATTCGTTCATAGTTGCACACATAAAAGATGGTGGACATGACGTATTTTGGCGAGTATGAATGTTTATTGTACATTCAGTGGAGTGTTGTAGCTGTAGTAATACAGGGCTGTAAAAGGTTTAAGTTGCAGTTTTTGGTATATGAAGGACAGCTAATATATATACATATATTTTCATTCAGGTAGAGTGAAGAACTTGATGCTGGAAATCAGTGTTCGGAGTCTTGGAGTTGCGTCCTCATCCTGTTATTGTAGAGAAATTATGTACTCTACGTGTGCCTGAAAATGTACTGTAAATACGGTGCTTATGTAAATTGCTGACATACTTTTGGGTTGATTTTGCTCTATATAAATATGATTTAAAAAAAAAAGGAGGAGTAATAGCCCACACTGACTGTCACAGGTAAGATGGTTGCATATGCTATTTATAGTACAATATAATGTGGTAGGACCCTGGGGCAACATTTTAGAAACATAATAAATACGCAGACACATATAGATAGTTGATGTGGGTATGGGCACGTGTGCTCAACTCCATTTTATTACGTTGTTGTTGGTAACAAGTAGAATAGTAATCATGATATCAGACCGCACTGGTAAAAATGTATTTTGACTATTGAATTTTGCCTTAACAAGGGCACATGGCGATTATTTACGGTGTACTGAGTTAGTGGTACATCTGGTGTTTATCTTGTGCTCACCCTGCGATGATGCGTGGTCTGAGCGGGCTGTACTGAAATCATTCACTGTTGTATACTGGACTATATGAACTTTGAAGGGGACAAAAAAAGTAGCATCGTTGGTTATCAATTGCTCTGCAAACTAGGTCTACTGATTGCTCCCCATAACAAATTAAACTATTTCACTTCACTCTGTGCATTCTAACTTTCTCAAATTGTGGACATATGCCTGGTGGTGATGTTGAAGGTGATACCCCAGAGGTACTTGGTATTGCCAGTGGTGGAGGTAAATTTTGGCGCAATCTTCTACATTCCTTGTTATCATAGTTCACAGAATGCAACGATTGAAGGTGGTTGCGCATACTAGCAGTGCCACACCACTATTTTATTTTCTGCTTTAAATAAATCGATACAACCCCCTTTTGTACCGCTTTTGGCCGCCATAAGTGTGGCAGGATATGCTCAGACGTGAGTCCCTTGCTCACTTTGCCACTGGATTCAAGCAAGCCGGGCTGAAGACGGCTGAAATGCCAGAAATCGGTCCTCGGAAGCTTGTTTCCGGTCCAGGGAAGACATGGCTTGGCAGTTCGGGCTGGACTGTTCCCACGAGGCACAGGGTCAGACTGATTTACATATAGCCATGTCTGAACTGGGGTGGCAGAGTGGGCTAAAGAACGGTGATGGATTAAACCCAGATCTTTTGACTGGGTGTGAGTGTTTGATTGATTCAGATGCTCCGTCCATCACCACCCCCTTAAATATATTGAGGCGGAATTTAATGCTATCTATAATATAGATTAAAAGGTAAATTCAAGTTGTGAACCCTACGGTGCACAGTGTACATTGAAGCTAGTAGTCAGTACAGTTATAGAACAATGCTTTTTTCACTTTTTTTTAATCAAAATCTGAATACATACAGTATAATTGACTCTGCATTAAATAAATCAAGGTTGAATTTCCTACTGTCTGTAGTGTGTATGCAAAGGTGAATTCAAGCTGTAAACCCTGCTGTCCACGGTGTACATCTTAGGGTGGAGTGCATCATCTGCAATTATGATTGAAGTGGAAGATAGAATATGTATGCAGAGTGCATTTTATTATTGAACTAAATGTATAAGTGATATAAAATAAGTTTTTCTAGGAAGCATAATAAAGGAATATTGTGTAGGGTTTGATAGGTGTTATACTTGCTTTGGTTTACATTGAGTTAGTGGTATGTAAAACAAGATTGTTCTGTGGAGCATGCGATGATGCATGGTCCAAGCAGGCTGTATTGATAGTAATGTTTTTTGTGTTGTGAATGGTGCCTTAGTAAGGCCACGTGATAATCATTTTTGGTGCCCCGAGTTACTAGTATCTTTGGTGCTCAGCGTGTACATAGTCTGCGATGATGCGTGGTCTGGGGGGAGGAGGGAAAGTAATTGAAGTAATGTGTTTTGTCCATTGGATTCTGCATGAATTCCACTTAAAAGTGATAGTATGCCTCATTGCTGACATAAAACTGACAACAGAGTAGTATTGTTCTCCCTTAAATAAATCGAAAGTGAATTTTATGTTGTTTGTAGTGCTTATGTGCCACTGGTATGAAGCCGTAAACTCTTTTGATCGCAGTGCAAGTTTGAAAATAGAACTCACTGTTTTTTGTGGCATCCTTTTACAAAATAGTCTTTGCCTTACATAAATCAAGGATATCTTGAATGCTGTCCGTAGTGTAGATGGAAAGCTGAATTCAAGTTGTGAACCCTGCTGTCCACAGAGTACATTTATGGCAGTAGTCCACAGAAACATCGACAAATGCTTTTTTGTCACATAAGTTAACAAAATCTGACGACACAGTAGAATTGTCTCTGCTTTAAATAAATCGAGAATGAATTCAATGTTGTCTGTAGTGCTTAACCGCTTCGGGTATCAAGTTGTGAACCCTGCTGCCCGCAGTATACATTTGAAGGCAGTACTTAGTACAGACATTGAGGAATGTTTTTTTGTGGCATTCATTAACAAAATTGTCTCTGCCTTACATAAATCAAGGATATCTTGAATCCTGTCCGTAGTGTGGATGGAAAGCTGAATTCAAATTGTGAACCTTGTTGTACGCAGTGTAGATTTAAGGCAGTAGTCGACACAAAGATCGATGAATGCTATTTTGTCACAGTTAACAGAATCTGAGGACACAGTACAATTGTCCCTGCCTTAAATACATAAAGACTGAATTAAATGTTGTTTTTAGTGCTTCTCCGCTTCTGGTATCAAGTAGTGAACTCTGTTGATCGCAGAGTACATTTGAAAGCAGTACTTTGTACAGACATTGATGAATGTTTTTTGTGGCATCCATTAACATAAATGGTCTCTGCCTTACATAAATCAAGGCTAACTTGAATGCTGTCCGTAATGTAGATGAAAAGCTGAATTCAAGCTCTGAAGCCTATTGTACGCAGTGTAGATTGAAGGCAGTAGTCAACACAAAGATAGATGAATGGTATTTTGTCACAGCTAACAGAATCTGAGGACATAGTACAGTTGTCTCTGCCTTAAATAAAACAAGGCTGGATTCAATGCTGTCCGTAGTGTTGATGCAAAGCTGCATTCAAGTTGTGAACCCTGCTGTCCACAGTGTAGATTGAAGGCTGTAGTCAGCAAAGTTATAGATGAATGCTTTTTGTCACATTCTTTTACAAAATTGGAAGACATAGAATACATTTGTCTCTACCTTAAATAAAGCAAGGGTGGATTCAACGCTGTCCGTAGTACAGATGCAAATCTGAATTCAAGTTGTGAACCCTCCTGTCCGCAATGGAGATCGAAGGCAGAAGTCGATACAGGCATAAGTCTGCGGTATTGTGGCGCTCAGTTCGCAATGGGCCTGTATCGAAGAGGTACGTGGTCATGGCGCCAGTCACGTGGTAGGGTGCGGACCTTCGCTGTGGCAGGGTCTCTTTTCTTTGCAGAAGTGAACCACGCCCAAGGCGTAGCCTAATTATTTATAGTCTTATGTTGATGTTGTGTACGTTGGAGTAGCCCACTCCGCTTCTGTTTCAAAGGGGGGAGGGGTGAACACAGCTACATGAGCGAAATATTCCCCAGTGTCTGAGATAATATGGTTGCGTGCACTATTCAGTACACTACACGTATCAATGGTATATCTTCACACTGAAAAGTTTTTGATTTCTATAGTGAAGTGTGTATAGTATTTCACCAGTAGTCTTAGCGTTGTGTACTTTATTGTTGATGTTTGCGTTCTTTCCCTTATACATACTTGGTTGTCACATCTCTGTAGATTAAGGTAGTGTACTGTTGAGGAGATATATTATTTTGGAAAGGTCCGTAGTACTGTTTTACGCTGCCTCTGAGGTAGTAGGGAAGAGGGGTCCGTGGGGATGGTTGTGGTTATCGTAGCGCTGAGTATTGTGATTTAGCTGGGTGTGCAAAGTATAATTAGAAACTCTATCACATATTGCTCTTTAAACATGGGTGTGAGTTGAATGTAATTCACGCAGTATATATTCAACGTTCTTACAGTACTTAAGTGTTGATTTTAATTTGTTAGTGGTAAGTGGAACTATTGCCTGATTTTTTAGGTAGCATTGCAGATTTGATTAGTAGTTGAAAATATGGGGAAGTGGTCAACATTATATGTAGGAATTGTCATTTAAAAAAACCTTCGAAATTCACTGAAAAAACCATAGGTTTCAGGCAGGTTATAGTTAGGAATTAGCATTTAAAAAACCTTAGAAAAACCTATGTTTTTTTCAGTGAATATATATATATATATATATATATATATATATTGCGCTCTTCACCATCCCAGGATCCCGGGAAAGAAATGACAGCACTCGGAGGTATCTTACTCACACGGTAGTTTATTAACTACAAGTACGCCACAGACGCGTTTCAGCACTAGGCCTTCGTCAGTGTGTTTACACATGAAGAAACCGGTACACTTAATATAGGTAATTACGTACACAGGTACCACCTCTCAGTTGATATCAACAGAGGACTGCGATCCTCCCAATGCGCGCCATCTTGTAATGGTAAATATATACATATATACATGTCTATCTACATATTAGCAACACCCTGTATTGCGTGTTCGCCCTATGGATAGGTGGATGTGCGTATCTATGGGAGAAAGTTTGTATATTATAACATATATCTTCCATATAATGTTTAATGCAGCCGTGGATCGGCAATGGTCCTCTTACACTAATGAGAGGTGACCTACTATATACAACCTATGTACAACATATTTACAATATATTCGCTCAGATGTACCCATGTTCAGGCAACCAACAGATAGCGCGAGGTGCCAAAGACTACGTGGATATCCCACTAAAACTATCCAGTTAGTGTCATTTTGGCATAACTCAAATGAATCAAAGAGCCCCTTGATCCATTAAATCGCCACTTATTTAACAGTGAGGGTATGTGTGTACATTGGTTCCATCCCACCCTCCGGGTGGGGACAATGGAGCCATTAGCGAGATTAGGGTTTTTTCCAATTCATCCTAGATATCTCCTCTTGTAGGTATATACCTACATATGCTTTATATACAAACCCCTATATCTAAGTGACAATATATACAGTGCTATACATACAGAATTAGAATTCAAAATACAGAGCAGATCCATAGAAACGGAGTACATATAGGTATAACAATCACCCATTTACGCTTTGCCTAGATGAAAGACCATTTCTTCTCCGCTATTCATCCCTTTAGGCCACTTAGTCGAGAGGTCTATGATGTAACGTGACTCCAGTCTACGGAGACGTCGCAATTGGTCACCCCCTCTAGCATTAGTTTTGATGGTATCAAGCCCAAAATATTGAAGCTGACTACGGTCCCTGTTATGCTTTTCGGCAAAGTGCCGGGCGACCGGATAAGCCTGGTCGGCCTTGTCAATGGCCCTTAGGTGTTCCAGGATCCGCAACTTGAGCATGTTAATGGTGCTCCCTATGTAGCGGAGGCCACAGGGGCAAACCAAACAATACACTGCTAGGGGAGTACTGCAAGTTATAAACTGTTTTATGTGCAGTTTTTTGCCTGTCTCTGCGTTCTCCACTGCAAGAACTCTCCTGCTTCCTGCGCAAGCTTTGCATTTACCGCAGGGAAAGAACCCACTCATCGATTTTAGGGTGTTACTTTTCGGGAGTGGTTTTTCTAGGTGGCTGGTCACTAGATAATCTCGAAGGGATCTCGTTTTGTTGAATGTTATAAGCGGGTGGGTCGGTAAATCATCTTTGATGATACTGTCAGTGGTGAGAATATGCCAATTTTTACGCATCATTGACCTAAGGTCCTGTGCTCCAGCCGAGAAGGGAGTTATAAGTCTAAATTTCCCTTTCTCATCTTCCCTTTCCTTGATGGCAGGTTTCGGAGTGATTAGGGAGTCTCTAGGGATAGCCCTTACTCTTTTTAAGGTGTTTTTCAAGATGGATTTTCCATACCCTCTCACTTCAAATCTTTTCACACAATCCTGTGCTGCCTTATCGAAGTCCTCCAATCTTGAGCAATTCCTACGGAGCCGGAGTAGCTCCCCGTAAGGAATGCTCTTGATTAGTTGAGGGGGGTGGCTGCTGCTTGCAAACAGAGTAGAATTGCCTGCAGTAGATTTTCTATGTAGAGCCGTATGGATCTGATGGTCCTCTGCAAACACTTTTAGATCTAAGTATTCTGCAGATGAATCACTTATAGTCCCTGAGAGGTGTAAATTGTAAGTATTCTCATTCAGTTGGTTAATAAAGGCTTGTGCTGTTTCAAAAGAGCCCCGCCACACGATGAACAGATCATCTATATATCTGTACCACCCTTCCGTTTTACCCTCCACTCCATCCACCATACAGCTCCTGGGTACCTGCTCCTCCCACCAGCCCACGAAAAGCACGTCTGAGCATACCCTGCCACACTTAGGGCGAGCAAAGCGATACAAAAGGGGATGATGGACGGAGCGTTTGAGAAAATCAAACACTCACCCCCAGTCAACTGATCTGGGTTTAATCCATCACCATTCTTTAGCCCACTCAGCCACCCCATTTCAGACATGGCTATATGCAAATCAGTCTGACCCTGTGCCTCATGGGAACAGTCCAGCCCGAACTGCCAAGCCATGTCTTCCATGGACCGGAAACAAGCATCCTGGGACCGGTTTCAGATTCATAATCCTCATCAGCCAGGCTATCTTGAATCCAGTGGCCAAGTGAGCAAGGGACTCACGTCTGAGCATACCCTGCCACACTTAGGGCGAGCAAAGCGATACAAAAGGGGATGATGGACGGAGCGTTTGAGCAAATCAAACAATCACCCCCAGTCAACTGATCTGGGTTTAATCCATCACCATTCTTTAGCCCACTCAGCCACCCCATTTCAGACATTGCTATATGCAAATCAGTCTGACCCTGTGCCTTATGGGAACAGTCCAGCCCGAACTGCCAAGCCATGTCTTCCCTGGACCGGAAACAAGCATCCTGGGACCGGTTTCGGATTCATAATCCTCATCAGCCAGGCTATCTTGAATCCAGTGGCCAAGTGAGCAAGGGACTCACGTCTGAGCATACCCTGCCACACTTAGGGCGAGCAAAGCGATACAAAAGGGGATGATGGACGGAGCGTTTGAGCAAATCAAACACTCACCCCCAGTCAACTGATCTGGGTTTAATCCATCACCATTCTTTAGTTCACTCAGCCACCCCAGTTCAGACATGCTATATGCAAATCAGTCTGACCCTGTGCCTTATGGGAACAGTCCAGCCCGAACTGCCAAGCCATGTCTTCCCTGGACCGGAAACAAGCATCCTGGGACCGGTTTCGGATTCATAATCCTCATCAGCCAGGCTATCTTTAAACATGGCTTGGCAGTTCGGGCTGGACTGTTCCCATAAGGCACAGGGTCAGACTGATTTGCATATAGCCATGTCTGAACTGGGGTGGCTGAGTGAACTAAAGAATGGTGATGGATTAAACCCAGATCAGTTGACTGGGGGTGAGTGTTTGATTTATTCAAACGCTCCGTCCATCATCCCCTTTTGTATCGCTTTGTTCGCCCTAAGTGTGGCAGGGTATACTCAGACGTGAGTCCCTTGTTCACTTGGCCACTGGATTCAAGATAGCCTGGCTGATGAGGATTATGAATCCGAAACCGGTCCCAGGATGCTTGTTTCCGGTCCAGGGAAGACATGGCTTGGCAGTTCGGGCTGGACTGTTCCCATAAGGCACAGGGTCAGACTGATTTGCATATAGCCATGTCTGAACTGGGGTGGCTGAGTGAACTAAAGAATGTTGATGGATTAAACCCAGATCAGTTGACTGGGGGTGAGTGTTTGATTTGTTCAAACGCTCCGTCCATCATCCCCTTTGTATCGCTTTGTTCGCCCTAAGTGTGGCAGGGTATACTCAGACGTGAGTCCCTTGTTCACTTGGCCACTGGATTCAAGATAGCCTGGCTGATGAGGATTATGAATCCGAAACCGGTCCCAGAATGCTTGTTTCTGGTCCATGGAAGACATGGCTTGGCAGTTCGGGCTGGACTGTTCCCATGAGGCACAGGGTCAGACTGATTTGCATATAGCCATGTCTGAAATGGGGTGGTGAGTGAACTAAAGAATGGTGATGGATTAAACCCAGATCAGTTGACTGGGGGTGAGTGTTTGATTTGTTCAAACGCTCCGTCCATCATCCCCTTTTGTATCGCTTTGTTCGCCCTAAGTGTGGCAGGGTATACTCAGACGTGAGTCCCTTGTTCACTTGGCCACTGGATTCAAGATAGCCTGGCTGATGAGGATTATGAATCCGAAACCGGTCCCAGGATGCTTGTTTCCGGTCCATGGAAGACATGGCTTGGCAGTTCGGGCTGGACTGTTCCCATGAGGCACAGGGTCAGACTGATTTGCATATAGCCATGTCTGAAATGGGGTGGCTGAGTGGGCTAAAGAATGGTGATGGATTAAACCCAGATCAGTTGACTGGGGGTGAGTGTTTGATTTGCTCAAACGCTCCGTCCATCATCCCCTTTTGTATCGCTTTGCTCGCCCTAAGTGTGGCAGGGTATGCTCAGACGTGAGTCCCTTGCTCACTTGGCCACTGGATTCAAGATAGCCTGGCTGATGAGGATTATGAATCCGAAACCGGTCCCAGGATGCTTGTTTCCGGTCCATGGAAGACATGGCTTGGCAGTTCGGGCTGGACTGTTCCCATGAGGCACAGGGTCAGACTGATTTGCATATAGCCATGTCTGAAATGGGGTGGCTGAGTGGGCTAAAGAATGGTGATGGATTAAACCCAGATCAGTTGACTGGGGGTGAGTGTTTGATTTACTCAAACGCTCCGTCCATCATCCCCTTTTGTATCGCTTTGCTCGCCCTAAGTGTGGCAGGGTATGCTCAGACGTGAGTCCCTTGCTCACTTGGCCACTGGATTCAAGATAGCCTGGCTGATGAGGATTATGAATCCGAAACCGGTCCCAGGATGCTTGTTTCCGGTCCATGGAAGACATGGCTTGGCAGTTCGGGCTGGACTGTTCCCATGAGGCACAGGGTCAGACTGATTTGCATATAGCCATGTCTGAAATGGGGTGGCTGAGTGGGCTAAAGAATGGTGATGGATTAAACCCAGATCAGTTGACTGGGGGTGAGTGTTTGATTTGCTCAAACGCTCCGTCCATCATCCCCTTTTGTATCGCTTTGCTCGCCCTAAGTGTGGCAGGGTATGCTCAGACGCGAGTCCCTTGCTCACTTGGCCACTGGATTCAAGATAGCCTGGCTGATGAGGATTATGAATCCGAAACCGGTCCCAGGATGCTTGTTTCCGTTCCATGGAAGACATGGCTTGGCAGTTCGGGCTGGACTGTTCCCATGAGGCACAGGGTCAGACTGATTTGCATATAGCCATGTCTGAAATGGGATGGCTGAGTGGGCTAAAGAATGGTGATGGATTAAACCCAGATCAGTTGACTGGGGGTGAGTGTTTGATTTGCTCAAACGCTCCGTCCATCATCCCCTTTTGTATCGCTTTGCTCGCCCTAAGTGTGGCAGGGTATGCTCAGACGTGAGTCCCTTGCTCACTTGGCCACTGGATTCAAGATAGCCTGGCTGATGAGGATTTTGAATCCGAAACCGGTCCCAGGATGCTTGTTTCCGGTCCATGGAAGACATGGCTTGGCAGTTCGGGCTGGACTGTTCCCATGAGGCACAGGGTCAGACTGATTTGCATATAGCCATGTCTGAAATGGGGTGGCTGGGTGGGCTAAAGAATGGTGATGGATTAAACCCAGATCAGTTGACTGGGGGTGAGTGTTTGATTTGCTCAAACGCTCCGTCCATCATCCCCTTTTGTATCGCCCAGAACATGAAGACGCCACTCCACGGAGGATTGTTCACAGAACCTTTAATTGCGAACAGCGAGAGCAGCCCATTCATTACTGTCCCTTACGCGTTTCGGTGTTACAAACACCTTCATCATAGGGGGAGGGGGAGTTTGGCAAAATCCGGTAAGTACTTCAACCTCTTTGTCCCAAAATTGCTTCTCTCAATCAACAAGGCAGTCCTTCTTAATATGTTGCGTACGCAGTTTGTAAGAAAAGTGACTTGCATAAATAATATTGTTTGTAAATCTCTTGATTCTGTATATAAAAATAAAGAGTAAAGGGGGAGATAAGCGTATCCTATCTGAAAGCTATAGCTATACTATGGCTCCCAGTAAGGGGTAATGTAAATGGTAATACCTTCCCTTGTAAGTTGAAACTCACCTTAAGTAAGTGTTCTTTAAATCGGGGTAACCTTAATACCATTAGTTCAAATCAAAGCGTTGTTCCGGTTCCAATGACCAAATATTATCCACACAACGACTTTATTCATAAAAATCATGCTCTAACCATGATAAGTCAGCTAAAAAGAAAATTGAAGATACCCATAATGTATACAAAGTTGCCTCTATGTCTCAACTAATTATTGCGTGACAGATTGGATATTAAAGTTGCTTTACTGCCGAACGAGTCTCACTGTATGTTTGTTCAACTCCAGAGCCTCACACGGACGCCCGAACAGCCTTGTGCGTTTCGCTGTCGTCGCCATTGATTATCTACGCGACTGCAGCCTTCATAGGTATAGAAAACGGACTTTACGAATGCCGCTACATGAAAGTTTACATGGCGGCCATATTGTCATGGTCAAAAACTATGTTTCTCATGGTGTGTAAACTATATTTCTGATGGAGTAAAAAGCTGGTACTTCCATTGCATTGTTGCTATGGAAAACCGTTTTAAAAAGGCAAAGATGAGCAGATCTAGCCACAATATTGAACTTGATGTTGTATTAAAAGCTGCTCCTTTCATCAAGAGCGTGAGTTAGTACATGGGTTCACTCTTACATAATTAAAAATCAGGGAGGTTTCCCCCCATGGCTACCCCCTGTATTTGGCAGAATATTATGTGTAAATACATTGTTATTCAATACTTGTTCAATAAGGTCCAATAACATGTTGGTATGTTCAAACATATTACCTCTCTACCCTTCTCCTCCTCACCCAGAGCTTGCACAACCTCCTGTGCCTCCCTCCCCCGGACGGCCACTCCCAGCCCCAACGCAAACAACGGGGACAGGTTTGAGATGCTTTAGTTGAAACACGTGGTCCGCAGCGCTCCCCGAGGGCCCATGTGCAGCCACCTCTGAGGCGGAAATCTACAGACATGCTGCACGAGCCTTTCCTCCACGGCGACTTGGCTTGTTAAAGCATCTGCAGTGAGCTTGTGGCACAAGCATCCACTCTGTAGTGCGATTTCTTTTCAGTACATGAGGTTCCAATGATATCGGTGGGGGCAGTGAGAATGCCTTCTCCACAGGACAAGTGTTAACGTTTAAATGTGGTTGCCCTCATAAAGAAATGGGACGCTGAACCACACTGCCACTGCTGCCATCAGGTTGGGGGACTCCAAGCCCCAAAGTACCTTGGTCTCCCAGGAGGAAGGAGCTCTATGCCTTTGCGCTTTAAAAAGCGCCAAAGTTTACCACAGCGCGGGACGCTGCACCACACTGCCACTGCCGCCATCAGGTTGGGGGACTCCAAGCCCCAGAGTACCTTGCTCTCCCAGGAGGGAGGAGCTCTCTGCTTTCACCCTTTAAAAAGCACCAATGTTTACTGCCGCACAGGATGCTGCACCACATTGCCACTGCTGCCATCAGGTTGAGGACTCCAAGCCCCAGAGTACCTTGCTCTCCCAGGAGGGAGGAGGTCCTTGCCTTCGCGATTTAAAAAGCGTCAACGTTTACCGCAGCGCGGCGCGCTGCACCGCAGTGCCGCCATCAGGTTGGGGTACTCCAAGCCACAGAGTACCTTGCTCTCGCAGAAGATGGAGCTCTCTGCCTTCGTGCTTTAAAAAGTGCCAGCATTTACTACTGCGCGGGAGGCACGCGGGACGCACACGGGCGAAGGGGGTGTTTGTCCTTGCCCGTCATTGCCAGGAAGAGGCAGGGCAGGGCCACCCCTCTTGGCGTTGATTTTTCAGCATTGCCATGCTGGTAAGACTTTTCTGGACCATCGAATTGACACTTTAACATCCAGTATTTTCTTACTGAACCATACTTAAGTCAATAATTCTCCCAGACTTATAAGTAGGGGCAGGTGGTGGAACCAGGAAACAGTAACTCAGTGACCTATTTGAACAATCGTGCAAGTTACCTATGTATTGTAACAGTCTGGGAAGTACCTGAGATATTTCCACTGTGACTATTGACTCCTCAAATCCCTCCTTTAATTATTTATTTGTGTCCTTTCTAAACCGACCCACTTGATTGTATCTTGTTCCCCAGTTGCAATTTTAGTCTTTTGCCTAAGTCCACCTCAGCCCTATTTGGTTTACTCTAGCGGCGAGGCACTATTTTAGCTTGGTTTGACCTTGAAATGGGTAATCGCGCATGTGTAGCAAAACATCATCAAGTGTCCAATCCTTCTCCTAAGCCCCCAATATCAATTGACAGGATGCTCCAGAGTACTACAGGGGTGGTAACAACCGAAATAGAGTTGGGTGAAAGGCGCCTGTCTTTAACTCCAGATATTTTCTGCCAGGAGCCCGAGCCATCTACCTCCCAAGCTGTAACCCCTGGATCTGCATCTAGGTTAGCAGAGACTACACCCAGACCAATTGAGTCTCTTCCACCTTCACCACAAGAACTAACAGCAACACTAGTAATTTCGTAAAGGTGGAACCACCACTAGTTTATCTAAGAACGGGAAGCGCAAAACTGGAAATGGGGTAGGAGCCAAGAGAAAGAAAAACACCGAGCTAACATCTAGTAGAGATTAAATAGCCAGCACTGGGGGAGCGACAGACAACTCCATCAACCCTCAGACAGATCCTGATTGTCCATCTTGGGTGAGGAACCTGATAGAGGATCTAGAGATCCAGTTGAGAGCTGTTGTAAAGGAAGAGCTTGCTCATCTACTTAACCATATAGACACAGGACACATAATGGGAATCAAAAGGCACACCAACCCTTCTGATAGTATTATCCAAGCCCCAGGGAAGAAGAAAGACTGTAGTTCCCGGACAGATAGCGTAGGCCAATCCTCCCCTGGCAAGTATGGTCCTCCGAGGGTCGTACTCCACAAAGTGCCAATCGGTGTCAGTGGGACAGAGGATTATAGTACCAAGACAGCTGAAACCACTCTGTCACACATAGAAAAGGTAGGCACCCAGCAGGCCCAAGACCCGAGGACTGCTACTGGTACCAGGAGCCTTATTAACACAGAAGGGAGCAATAATCCCGTTTTACATAAGGAGGATCCAAAGAAAAGCAGGTCTACCCGAATGGAGCCAATGGTGGGCAGGGAAGAGGTATACCCTGTAGAAGTTGTTGAGAGAAGCTATGGAGTAGTGAATCTCCCGACTATAAATCTACCCACCAGCTTCTTTTCCTTATGTTAGTATACTGACAGGAGGACCCCAGATTAAAGATGGCCAGAGGGAAACGCAGCTGGACCTAAGGAACAAATGCCTTTTTTGGGCTGGCTAGGCACCAGCAGTTTTCCTTTGACAAGGCAGGAGAGATTTTAATGGTACTTAGAGTTGGCTGGGTGGGCAAGAGACCAAAGTCAATGCAAGGGGACTGTATAGTTATTAATTTCAGTAATCCCCTGACAGTTCGCACCCTAGCATGGCCAGTTTTCTTGTCCCCATGTACCATATACAGGGGTTAGGGTTCACACACTGGACCATTTTTACTCCCATAGCCGTAGCAAAATCAGGACCCCTAACTTCAGTGCTCCAGCTAACTGGTCTCTAGAGCAACCAACGGCGGGCCCACCCTCAGACCTCTCTTATTTAACATCCCAGTAGTGAACAGGTTTGGGGCCCTAGAGGAGGTGGATTGACTTGGGTTGAAAGGTGGCCCTGTTCCTAGATATGGGTCCTGTGGGTATGATAGGGATTTAGGGGTACCCAGCAGTGGTCAGTCGAGCCAGAACACTCCCTATGGTAATGGGGATGAACCAGGGGTTCTACAAACGGAAATCCAATGAGGAGCCGTTGATCATTACGGGGCCTGTGTAGGCTTGTTTAGCAACGCAGTCCTTACATCTCCCGCCCTCTTAACCTTTAGTCCACATAGGAGTGATCGCCCCTTGGAAGTTGTAGAAGTAGCCCCCATGGTTGAGCTGGAGGACACCCTAAGTCCCAACTTTAACAGCCAAAATGCCCTAGGTGATAACTCTAACCCTGGACATAAGTAGAGGGTCCTATCCTCGAACATCGCCAGAACAAAAAGTAAACTGTATTGCACAGAATGGGGGCTGTTTGTAGGCAAATATGATGTGTGTATGTTTCAGGAAACATGGGCTAGGGACGATATCGGGCGGATGGGATATGCAACTTTCAATGTGTTGGCTATTTTGAGGGGGAGAGAGGTAGACCCTAAGGGGGCTTATGTACTTGGGTTGCCACGCACCTGGACTGTACAGTGGAGCAGTTGAATACTTTGTCCATTGTCATTCATTGTACTATACTCACCTTTTCATCTAGCCTTAAAATTACCTTCATCAACATCTACTCCCGTCCTGTAAGCATTTGCCATGAATCACCAACCATCAATCAACTTAACACTTTTATCGATACTGTCCCCTCGAATATTAGGGTTGTTATAGGGGGAGATTTTCATTGTCAATTTGAGCCCCTTGCTGCCCCCACTGATGCTTTCTCTAGTGACAATGATCGACATTGGCTAATCCCTGACCCCCAAATCCAACCGATAAAGACATGGACCCCGTTGGCACTCCAGATTAATGCAGTAACACTAACCCATTCCCTGAGAGCGTGCAATAGCCGCACCAAGTCAGATAGACCAGGGAAGCCAACTTTTAATAGGATCGGACAAGCCTTCCTGCTGGATTATATTTGAGTAGAAACAAGACTATGGCAGTGGGTCGCTGACTTTGCTGTCCTGCCGAGACAGGACAGCGACCATAATGCCCTGACCATGGAGTTGGAGCTCCCAGACCTTCATAATCCCGCGGCCAGCGGCACCCCTGTAGATAGTAACCTAATACTTGCCAATAAAAGAAGGAGAATTAGATGGGGCAGTCTCAAGACAAGGTAGCCACATTATTTTCTCTAACTATTTTGCCCTTAATGGAACTGGGTGAGGTTGTCATGGTACTGGGCTCTCCTAAAACCACCGTTAGAATAGTGGCATGGCACGTAGAACTGACAACCAGTTTGACTAACATATTCAATCCTTTGACACACTCTAAGGTGAAAAAGGGAGGCAAACAAACCTAGTTCAATGACACTTGCCGTAAGGCCAAGAGAGTCCTCGTAGATGCCATCAAGAGTTAGGACAGAATCTTAACTAAACAAATGAGGGCCCACTATAGAGACAGTACAAAGCAAGCAAAGAAGAACTGGGAGTTAGATAGATGGAATGCCATTAGACCAGCTATAGCTAATAGGGATACGAAGGTGTTCTGGTCACTAGTGTGTACAGATAGTAGTGAAGGGAAGCCAGCTGTAGAGCCCAACATTGCTGCAGCAGCCTGGAAGTCTTACTTCCAAGCACTATATTCCACTGAGGAAGTTACAGACTCAAAAGATGAAACATCACTAATAATTCCCGGTATTGTTTTTGAAGAGGCCCAAGGTTTAACTTTAAGTGTAGTCTTAAACGCAATCAGGAAGCTTCCCCTTGTTAAAGCCCCCAGACTAGACATAATCCCAGCTGACCTATTTCGGGCCAAACCACAAATATGGGGCCCCTACCTCTGGGCAATATTTAATTCTATCTTGAGAGGTATGGCGATCCCAGACACCTGGCTAGGGGTTGCAATCTTTCCAGTCTTTAAAAAGGGCACACCTCTCATGCCGACTAACCGTAGGCCAATCATGTCACCCAGAAATTGTTTGCAAGGATCCTCCTCGATCACCTTCATGTGTGGATGGAGGAGTGTGAAATTCTGAGTGCCTATCAAGCTGGTTTTAGAAAAAACATCTCCACGATTTACCACATTTTTAGGCTCCAATTACTATATTGGAAGATGGTGTCAATAGAGGGTGGCAGCCTCTATTTTATATTTGTCGATCTGAAAACAGCCTTGGACTTGATCCCCAGAGGAAAACTGTGAGAGGTTCTTGCGCAATTGGCAATCCCCTCACCTCTTGACATTAAACATGAGACTGCATGTGGGCAACTTTGCCCAAGTGAGGTACGGGAAATTTGGGGAATTAACCCCTCACTTTCCCGGTAACAGAGTAATGCAGGGGTGTGTGCTTGCCCCTACCCTGCTTTGTCTTTTCATCAATGCTCTGGTTGCCCAAATAATCGAGGTTCAGGACAACAAGGCGCCAAAGCTGGTGCATAGTAAGGTGCCACCAATGATGTTTGCGGATGACACTTTGCTGTTATTTAAGTCGCCTATGGGCATCCAGAGGATTCTTGACAGATTTGCAATATTCTGCAAAAACAGGGGGCTGGAGATTAATACATTAAAGATCAAAGTTATGATCTTCAACCCAGCAAAACATCCCGCCCAAACCCCTCTTTAAATGGTACCTTGCTAGAGAGGGTGACTGTCTTTGACTATCTTGGTGTCATGCTGTCTGAAATGTTTGAGTGGGGCCCGCAACTAGCCAAAGCAAGCCTCAAGTTAGCCCAGGCAGTAAGGGGAATCACAAAAATATATAGGAATTCCTAACATAAACCGGCTGGCCCAGTGGCTGAGATTTACAAAGTACAAGCCAGGAGCGCTGCAATGTATGGGGCTGAACTATGGGGCCATTGTCCCCCTGATGGACTGTCTAAAACTGAGAAAAACTTTATGAGACAGTTGTTGGGCCTTCCGCCAAGTAGCCTCATAATCCCCCTACACCTGGAGCTAGGAATTAGACCTATTGCAGAGGAGACAGGACTCAGACCGCTAACCTTTTGCCGTAGACTGGGTGACCCTGGAACTAGCAGTCTACCAGTCAGAAGTATAGGAGATTCTGGGTCTCCTGGGTGTGGACAAATTACCATGGTTCTCACATATAAGAGATGTATGCTATAGGTTAGGTATTCCAAACTTATGGAGCAACCCCGAGGTAGCATGCCCGACAATCTCACGCTTAGAACTAGTGAGAGCCTACAGATTACTCAAACTAGCTGATATCCAGGGGAACACTAAACTTGGCCACCTAACAGCTGATTTTTCAAATATTAAAGCGGAGTATCACATTGAGCCATTTCTGGATGACATCCAACCTACCATGGCAAGGAAGTTATACATTCAGCTTAGAACAGGGACCTTGCCGCTGCGTGCCTTCACCAACAAATGGTCATAAGCCTGAGACTAATATTCATGTCTTCCTTTTTTTGTCCCGGCTGTAAAACAGCCTGACGGCAATGGCTCTACCCACTTTGCAGAAATTTGGGGTGTAGGCGGTGTGTGGAGGCATTTAGAATATTGAGAACTGATACTCACCCACCCATTGTTTTTGCCATGTCCCGTTTTTTTACCTCCATGTGGCATAGTCGTAGGGTGCTGTTAAACTCACCACCTCAAGTATAAAATTCCCACAGTGTTCATCCTGTTACATTTTATCATTTTTAACTTCTAAATCATTTTAAACGTATTTTTAAACTTTTGCTTTCCAAAAACTAAAGGCATTGAAGAAATGAAATTCGATCGTACCAAAATGACATGTGGTTATTTCTTTTATGATGATTATGGCCTTATCCAGGGTATTTGCTATGGTAGTTGCCATACGTCGAGAAGAAGCTTTGTATTGTTGGAAGCCCCTACCCTGTGATGAATTTTAATGTTGTCTATAATCAAGCTTTGTTGGTACTTTATTTTTAAGTATTGGTCTTGTTATGTGTTTTTTCTGTTACTGTTTGTATCACCTACTTTTTATGGTCTAATTCGACCAAAATAAAGTTTGTTGGAATGGAATGGATTCAACAAGTGTCTCTGATATATCCAGTGTCAGCAGCCTAACGAGTGGGGACTCATTGACTGTACAGGGTCAAGCATCTATAAAAGCGCTTCTGATCCCTTTTTTTGTTAGAATTACAGAGATTCCGAAAGGGAAACAAACAGGCCTACAAAAAAGAGATGGGTTCAAAAAGACTAGGAGGGGCAAATCAAGAATCAGATCTAAGCACAAAGGACAAAGTGGGTGTCACAACCAGGTCAGTGGCACGGAATCAGAAAATGTAAATGAAATGAAAAATACTGATATGTCTGCTGAAACCTATTTGTATTTGCTGGGATCCTGTGCCTTTGATTCTTCCCTGACATCACTGCTACTCCTTGCGGAACCCGCTTCGCGGGTCCCGCTTCGTGTGGGGTTTTCATCAACATTTGAAGACTTTGCCCGTGGAGATCTGTGGCTATCGACTGTGGGTGTGTGTAGCGAGCAGGGCTGCGAGCGAGTTGTGGGTCCGGGACTACGAGTCCCAGGAGCGCCCGCCAGCCCAAATTGACAGCACCTGGGCCGCTCTCCCTGCCTGCTCCTCCCCACCTACACGCTCAAAAGCCCCAGCCTTTGGTTGCAAATTGGGACGCTCTGCTGAAACCTATTTGTATTTGCTGGGATCCTGTGCCTTTGATTCTTCCCTGACATCACTGCTACTACTTGCGGAACCCGCTTCGCGGGTCCCGCTTCGTGTGGGGTTTTCATCAACATTTGAAGACTTTGCCCGTGGAGATCTGTGGCTATCGACTGTGGGTGTGTGTAGCGAGCAGGGCTGCGAGCGAGTTGTGGGTCCGGGACTACGAGTCCCAGGAGCGCCCGCCAGCCCGAATTGACAGCACCTGGGCCGCTCTCCCTGCCTGCTCCTCCCCACATATCCAGTCCATATAATTATACTCACCTAACCCCGGGAGCGCGCGGGAGCGACCGGGAGAAGCCCGGGACAAGGGCGGGACCGTCTGTGGCCGTCAGGGGCCGAAGGAGGCCGGGCTGGGCCTGGTCCCTAATTCCTACACCTTACCCCTGTCGTTCTCAGGTTAGTTGATCACTGGGACACCTATCACACCAAGATTTTCCACGGTCATGTCTAATTCATTACCGTCTTGTGTCGGGGTCCCGATCCTTGGGCCTCTTGATAAATATTTTGAAAAGGCTAATAAGGAAATAGACAAAGAACTCCTTTTAGCAGAGAAACGTGCTGAACGACGCCGATCCATCGAACATTTGAAAAAAACACCCTTGTCCCCCCCGTTAGATCTAATTATCACACAAGACACGGGAAGTACTGGTAGGCTGGACAGAGATGCCGATATATTCTGCACTGATCATTTACCTATCATTTTTCGCGACCATAATACATCTGCTACTATTTTTGGTATCAATAATGATGATAACTGTACCAGTCCTCCTATGGTTTCTAATAGCCTTATAGACCTTAACACTCCAGCAGCCCCAACCATTGCCCCGCAACTTCACTCTACTCTGTCTAATCACTCAATTGTTAGTGCAGCTCCCATCGAGTTAATTCCGACACCTAGTAAAAATGGCACTAGAATCAAACCCATGAACCTACGTAGGGTTTTTCATTCCCCGCCTACGAAGAAGAGGAGAAAGAGTGGGGTTAAAAGAAAATGTCTTAACAACCTGGGTCCCCCACCTCCATTAGTAACCCCTAAGACCAATATAACTGTCCCGTCCGTGAGGGTGGATACACCAGGTACTCATATCCATTCATCTCCCATTGAAGATCTAACACCTATGTCAAAAAAAGAGTCAATAGAACTCTTTGATCACATTTTAAAATCCTATATGCTCCCACTTATGGAGAGAGTTAGGATTTTGGGGGGAAAAATGGATAGCCTTCTAGCAACTGCTGATCCGAATAAAACCACCCATATAAAGACCTCTATGGATCAGTTACTAACGAAAGGCAAATCTACCACTACAATTATGACCCCAAGTATATCATCCAAAACAAATGGTAACTCAACCGTTAAAAATACTAATGCCCCCCCAACATCAATTAAACCGACAGTAGCACTTAAGCCAGCAAAAGATAAGCCCGTGTTGGCTTCTAATAAACTGACTCCTACTATAAACAAGCAAACTATGCTCCCAGGGGTTGAAAATACAAAATCCATAACTCAAAGAACATCCTCGACTCGTAAGAACGTAGTGGACCTCCCCCCGGAATCGGCAAACTTTGGGATTCTTTTAACTGGTGTCCCCCCGATCACAAATGGTAACCCCGAACACAATGTAAACTTGAAAAACAAAGTTATCTTTTGGCTGAGAACAAATAGACCCCTCCCAGCTCACTTAAACGGAGATATTATCTCGGTAAGAAGGTGTACTGGGTGGGTCTTCGCCCGAAAGATATAGAGGGTGACATTGTCATCATTAACTTTAAGGATCACAGAGTTGTTTCCTATATAAGTGATTGGTACCCAGGAAATAAGGAAGGTGGTGTTTCCACTCGAAAGGTGAGTTATTTTTACCCAGAGGCCTTGTTTAGACCCCCTGTCTACCCCTGCTCCAGTGGATATACTCCCTCCCTGATCTTGCCAAACTCTACATCTCTCTTCTCCTATCCGACCTATAACACCAACAGTTTCCACCCTTTTCCTCCTCGTCACCACCCTTCTAGTCATTTCCCCATAACAAGCAACCGCACTAATTCCAACCGTTACAACTAGCATTGGAATATTCCATTGCAAAATCTGTACGAACCACTTTCGGGTTTGGACTTTAACGATTGACTTGTTTTTCCACTCTTAGTCCCCAAGGCTAACTTAGATTGTACGGGTACTTTTTTTACCCTAGGAAAGGTCCCCCATTATGGTGTAACAACAAATGAGAAGCCAACACATTGTGGTATTGAGAAGTATGATCTCTCTGGTGGGGCTGGGGGTAGGAATTTGGAAATAGAAGTGGTGGCTCAGGTTGTAACGTCTGTAGAGGTTGATGATAAGGTGATTGGCCATAATGTGGGGTTATCAAACAGGGGCAGGGAAACTGAGTCAGTAGTTTATGGGGTGGTTGGATCTGATAAAAAGAGTGACGATGTAGCCCTAAAGGACAGACGAAATACTAGGGGCACCTCGGATGAAAATATAGCTCCACTTTTACAGGATGTTGCACGCTCCCATTTAGAGGCCAGTAGTATCCCTGGGTCGGTTTCAAGCGGAACGAAGTTTGGCTCTTGGAATATAGCTGGGCTTGAGTCTCGAATGTGTAACACGGATTGGATGGATTTTATAAAACAAGGTGATGTTTGGTCATTCCAGGAAACCTGGGCACTCTCACCGGTGTTCCTTGTTGGCTACTTAAATTTTAGTAAACCAGCAGTTAAAGGTCTTAGAGGGCGTGCCATGGGAGGCCTGTCTACTTGGGTTCGCCAGTATGAGGGAGTACGAGTGGAGGAGATATCAATTGATAGCCCTGACATATTGATTGTTAGAATACGATCTCTCAGAGGTCTTGTTATCCTGTTAATTAATATATATGCCAGGGGTATCCGGGGTGGACGAGTTGCCCCAACCCTCCACATTTTGGATGACTTCCTATCAGGCCCACATGTAAATGGGTTTACGGTTGTAATGGGGGATCTTAATTCCTGTTTTGAACCCCTAAGTGTAGGTGACGACTTACTCACTGAGGCTGAGGACATGACTTGGGGGATTCCCCAGCTTGAGTTAGCCCCGATTGGGAAATGGACGCAATCTGCTACATTCATTAAAGGGTTGTGCCTGGACCAGGGTTTGCGTGCACTAAATGGTAGAGCGCGCTCTGACAGGACAGGTAGACACACTTTTAGCAACGGCAGATATAGTAGCCGTATAGATTATATTTTGGTTGATGTAAAGATGTGGGCTTTAGTTGAGGATATGGTGGTCTCGATTCGTCCAGAAAGTGATCATGATCCGCTGGTTATGGAACTAAGGGACCACAGTTTTCTTGGGCTGGAGAGTTGTAGGCTAAATATCATTCAGGATGAAGTTGTACTTAGTAACGACATGAGAAGGGTACGGTGGCCAAAAGTCTCTGCTAATGCTGAGGCACGCAAGGAGATTAGAATCCTGGTATCAAACTCCCTGGAAGAAATCTCTAGCTGTGGGTCACAGGACAATATTAACGCAATAATCACCACTATTCACACCAGTCTATTTTTAGAGTTGAAAAAGCTGTTTGTTAAGACCATCTCCAAGCAGGGTAGGAGGGGGAAACAGAAAACTATATCCTGGTTTGATGAGGATTGTCGTCGAACACATGGGGATCTGTTCAAAGCAATAAAGCTAAAAAACCATAGCCTAATAAGGTCCTGTAGGAAAGCTTATAAAAATGCAAGGTACAAAGCTAAGTCCAACTGGGATGAGGAACGGTGGGTGCTGCTTACCGAAGCATGTAGCCCTCGGAATATGTGTCAGTTTTGGCATCTTCTAAAATGGGGCAAATCACAGGAAGATCGCCCAAGCCCTGCCTCGGTTGGACAAGATCAGTGGGTATCCTACTTTGAGGAACAATTTAGGAACTGTTGTAGCACTCAGGTTGACATTCCATGTCTTGTTCCGATTGCTCCTCTTAAATTCACGAGTTGTGAAGTTAAACATATCCTGCAATCTATTCCAAGGGGCAAGGCACCTGGCCCGGATTGTATCCCAGCCGACTTATTTCAACAGGATCCGGATCTCTGGGTCCCCTACATAGTCCATTTGGCCAATGCTTTAGTCTGTGGTGCTAAGGTCCCCGAGTCCTGGTTTGGGGCAGAAATCCTGCCAATCTACAAGAAAGGTGATCGGTCAGTTCCTTCCAACTACCGACCGATCAGCCTAATAGACGCAGTACAAAAAATCACAGCCCGTCTTGTTCTTGGCAGGATTCAAGACTGGATTGGTGAGTTTAACATTCTTACACCACTCCAGGCTGGCTTTCGGTCACATGTGAGCACCCTAGATCAGGCCCTTCGGTTTATTCTCCTCTACTGGAAGATCGTTACCCTAGGTAAAGGTATCCTTTACGCAGCCTTTGTGGACTTAAGGTCAACATTTGACCTTGTCCCAAGGGCCAAGTTGTGGGATTGTTTAGCGAAGCTGGGTATGCCATCTCCTCTTATACAACTCTTGGTGAACCTACACGCTCATACATTTGCCCAAGTACGTTGGGTTAAACCTGGGGAGGTAACAGATACATTTCCAGTCGCTAAAGGTGTAAGGCAAGGGTGCGTTTTAGCCCCCACCCTGTTTTCTTTATATATAAATGGGGTCACACAATACTTTGCCAATCATCCTACTGATGCCCCGTCCCTGGCTGGAATGAAACTCCCATTGCTCATGTTCGCAGACGACACTCTTTTAATATCTAAGACTAGACAGGGCCTTCAACAAGCTCTGTCAAGGTTTGAACTGTTCTGCTGCGAACATGAGCTTGAGGTAAACGTGTCAAAGACAAAATTTATGGTACTAAGAGGACATTCCTCAATTACAGCTAGGGTTACTATGGGAGGTACACCTCTGGAACAGACTAAACTGTTTACCTACCTCGGAGTTACGTTTAGTGAGACCCTTAGTTGGTCTCAACAGGTTAACCTATTGGCATTAAAGCATACGCAGATAGGAGGGGCCTTGGTCAAAGAACACAAAAGCTCCTTTACCAGGCCCATGTCCCCATTAATGAAGATCTATGGCATGAAAGTTCTACCATCTGTCTTGTATGGAGCGGAGCTCTGGGGCTATAGCAATCTTGACCCCTTGAAAGTTGCCCAAAACAAATTTTTAAGGTTGGCCATTGGCCTCCCTCAGTCATCCCCGCGGATCCCACTTTTGTATGATCTTGGGTGTCAGCCTGTGGAGGACCTGGCCAGATTGCGTCCATTAGCTTTCTGGAGACGCCTCTGGACTACGCCCGAACTTCAGCTCTATGCAAGAGCATGCATTGAGGTTAGGGATATTCCTGGATCCGCCAACATTGGTTGGTTCAAAGCCTTAAGAACCACCCTGTGTGCCATGGGGCATGGAGAACTCTGGTTAAATCCTGACACTGCAACCTTCTCATCTAAGAAGGATTTAAAACTACAATATTGGGACTGGGTGGTAAAAAATAGACACTCAGGATTGACTGATGGTAACCTTACTGGTATATTTGTCGTTATGAAAGATATCCCCTGTTTTGAAAATTATTGGGATGGTATAACTAAGCCCTTGGACCGCAAATTATACCATCAATTTAGGTGCGGTTCTTTGTCTTTAAGAGACTACACTAAACAGTGGGGTAAGGGAGGCCCGGGGCATTGTCCTAGGTGCTCAGGACAGGATGAAAGTGTTAATCATTTTCTTTTTGACTGCCCGTTGTATACTGCCCCCAGAGTAAAGTGGTTAAGCCCAGTGTGTAGAAACCTGGGAACACGCTCAGCAGCTAATGCTAGTAGGTTATTAAAGATCGACCTGTCACCCATGACTGTAACTGGTGTAGCGAAATTCTTAGGATGGGCCTGGATCCTAAGAGGAAGATTCATCAATTTGACTTAGATTCCAGCCTACACCTTCAGGTCTGCAATTTATTGTGCGTAAATATGTTCCCGCCCTATGTGCCTGGTTTATTAAGGCTATTTGAATAAGGATCTATTGTAATTTTTAACTAACTTTCAATGAAGTTTTGTATAAATGATTTAATACGATTTTAGATTGTTTTATATTGTCGTATTTCATTTTAGGAATTGTACATGTATTTTAGCTATTGTAAATTGTGATGCATGTCTTTTATGATATAACAATCGAATAAAGACTTCTTGAAATTGAATTGAATTGATATGTCTGACAACATTAGTATTGTGAATGTATCTAGTCATGAATTGACCAATGTTGAAATAAAACTGCTGAGCAAGAGATTGGGTTTTTGGCAGAGTTCTCTACCGAATGTCACTTTGTTACATGTCAGTTACATTAAGTTCATTAGGAAACTTAAATGACATATATTTTTTCAAGATAAACAACACTCAATGCCATCCACCAAACCACCGGTGAGCGTAGATCCAACCGCCACCATCAGGGACATAAAATAATTTACATTTATTACTATCCCTTGGGGATCAGGAGGAATCTCCTTCTATACAGACCATCCTAGCAGATTTAGATTTAGACACAGTTTCTGATGTGGAAGGTGGACTGAGAAATAAATCAAGATTCACTCCCTGTCTACCGGGATCAAATCCTATTGACTGGTTTCAAGAATTGGTGTGTCAGGATGTGTATATGATTGAGGATAGGCTCCTTTAAAAAAAACGAACATCAAACATAACATCACCATTGAGGAAAAGAAGGTGCTCAATAATCTTAAAAACGACAACTCCCTTGTCATCAGAGAAGCTAACAAGGGAAGTAATATAGTGCTCATGAACAAACTGGACTATCTCAAAGAGATAGATAGACAGCTATCAGACACCACCGCTTATGAAAAACGTAGCAGTAACCCCATGAAAGCTACAATTGAAACAGTAGACAACAGATTAAGACATTGGAAGGATCTATGTCTCATTTCGGACCTAGAGTTCAAATATCTTCTTAATGAGAATCCAACAAGTCCCTGTATTTACACTTCACCGAAAATACGGAAGGGGTTGGGTTTCCCTCCAGGGAGACCCATTATTTCAGGGATTGGGTCTCCCACAGAGAGATTATCTGAATATATAGACCTATTTTTACAGCCTTTGGTCATAAACTTACCATATTACATCAAGGACACTGGTGACATTTTAAGCAAAATTGCAGATGTGGAATGGGTGGAAGGACATTAATTGGTAACCCTAGATGTATGCTCATTATACACAAGCATACCAGGAGGGCTGGGTCTGAAAGACATACAACACTTTTTGGATACACGACCAGCTAATATGTTTGAACATACCAACATGTTATTGGACCTGCTTGAACTAGTATTAAATAATAATGTGTTTACACATATTGGCGACTGGTTCCGGCAAATACAGGGGGTAGCCATGGGGGCGAAATATTCGCCATCCTTTGCTAACCTCTACATGGGGATGTTTGAACACATGCATTCCACAAATGCCAATAAACACATACTTTTTTCTCCAAGTTCTTTTATTTTATCATTGTAATCAAAAGTTAATCAGTTCTTCATGCTTTTTGCGCAAATCACAAGAGAGGTGCTTATGTCTTCACCGAATTCTAAAAGATGCAGAAATGCTCATCCAAGCCTTATCCTGCACCCCGAAGGTGTACGTAAATTTTATCCACAAACATAAATCTTGTTTACCCAATGCATTTCAGGCCTTCTGTCCGGCCCTTCGTCAGGGGTTGGTTTATCTAAAATGCAAAACACATTATTAAGATTATGCTTAACCCAATCCCACTCAATGTTGAATGCACATAACTGCCTTGGGCCCTCCCCCAAATCAACGTTTTCCTGCTAAGGAACATAGCTTAGTGCTACACCTTTGAATGGATACCTCTACTTTCAAAACTACCTTTCTCCCCTCGTGCCTCTCATCAAGTGCAGCCTCCGTAATCATTATGTAACCCCCTCCTCAATGACATGTAACTCCTGTCCCATAGTCCCTCTGGTAAAGTGCCACCTCTATGTTTACTGCACTACCCCACCTTTCAAACATCCATTTGATTTCAGTGGTGAAAACTTCCTGAGTGCTTATTTGTTATCCATGAATTATTAATTCTGGTTCAAGTCAATTAAACAGTTCAGAATAAAACACCTGAAAACAATGATTTGTAAAAGAAAAAAAACAGAAATGGAAATGTTATACCTCCGTGACATAGATTTCTCTAATATTTAGGATGATTTTATCAAAATAGAAACAATTTAAAAAGGTTCCTTATGAAGTAACAAATACAATATAATTGTGAGGCTTCATTCCAGGTTTATTGCAGAAGTAAGAAAAACTATGGGCCTCACTTAGAGTTTCAAGGACAAAGTTATCTCCTTCAGGATGGCGGAGGACAAATCCTCTGACATGCTGATGGGAATCCAACGCCAAATTTTGAGTTGTCCGCTTGCCCTATGGACATGTTTCTACATTGGCAGGAACCGCTGTCATGAATGTTTCTGTCTATGCATGAAACATTGGGACAGTACAGTCAGACATAATGGCTGTTAGCAAACTTTTAAAGATATTTTTGCTTTTCAAAATCAAACTTCCAAAGCAGGAGTTTTTTAAAATAAAAAGTAAAAACCACATGGTACCATACACTGGGAGCTTTTTCCCAAGGTGACGGGGTTGTTCGTTTTTTTCCTGTCACATTCAGCCAGGTTTACTCTAAATAATGTAGATGGTATAAAGTACTTCATTTGATGGCCCGTACGTTGTTGGGCCATCAGAGGAAGTATTCTGTAGAGAAGCCACAAGCAAAGGAATAGAACCAGAATTAATTGAACTGAATGTCACTGGAATATGAATGAATTTTCCCAGTGAGTCATAGAACGACACATAGCCATCACAGACACTGAAGAAAAGAAACTCTAAGAGATTTTTATGCTTTGATTTTCAAACAACTGTTGTAAGAAAGACATTTTGTTACCGCCATTCTTGTCACCTACTGATTAATCATTTCACAGTTGCACTTTGATGCTCATTTTCCAGACAGGGGATGTGGATGCACTATTGAGGTTTCAGAACAAATTTGGGATGTTTCTCATTCAAATTCAATTTTCTCTGTGTCCCTCAGACACAGCCTTTATGCTACGTGATGGGTCTCCCAGCAGTAGCAAGAGTGCTGGCTCCAAGCATAAGTATCCAAAACAAGGACACATTAAAGCATGAGAACTCAGCACCTGGCTGTCATTAGCTTTTCTGAGAAGTCATCAGGCACAGACAAAATGATAGCCCTGCTTGGAAATTGTGACACCTTTAAAAAGAGAAACCTATGAACTACCTTTACTTCTGTCATCCACCCCATGTAATCACTCAGGAAGAACAAATCAGCAGCCCTTTGCTAAAAATGACATCACTGAATTTTTTGGAGTAGCCTTTTCTCCATTCTTTTCCACTTCAGTTCTGACTCTTCACCCTCTATCCAAAGGGATGCATGCCTAATGTGTAGGAAAGCTGTATCTACTCTGATGTCACATCATGCAAAATGCATCCCACTGGTCATGCAATAAGACATTCATCACACAAGGAGTCTTACTACTGCACACTTAGGGGCAGATTTGCTAAAGGCTTGCATTGCCTTTGCGTCATGCAAGGCGAAGCAAGGCAACACACGCCCTAAATGGGATTTACTGATTCAGGCATAGCCACCTTGCATGGCTCTAAATGGTTTAGTTAATACAGATTGAAACAAGGCACTGCAAACCACTGCCTTGCGTTACCCTGTGTTGAGAAGGCATTCCATGGATGGAGGATGGGCATTCCCTTGCATCCACCCATGGATTATGACGTAATCCCAGATTTACTATTTATTTATTTTATTTATAAAGTTTTATATAGCACGAACAAGATCCAGAGGGATATCAGAGCGCTTAACAGTATAATGGGAGGAAGTACAAAAGCAATATTCATATCACGTAGGAGGGAGAGAAAAAAAACAGGAAAGGTCACATATTACAGTACAATTGCCACTAGGAGGGTAATGTAATAGACAGGTGTAGGCGAGCAGCAAGGTGAGTAGACATGGGATTGCGTAAAAATGGTACTCCTTCCCAAGTGAAATGCAACGAGGAGACACATCTGTATAGCTCCTTGTTACTAACTCCTATGAGTGCTGCATTCTTCAGCACACACAAAAAAGGGAAAATGCCTCAAATTATGTTTTCATGCAGGAAGGGGCACCTTCCTGCACAAAAACAATCCTACTCATAATGCAGGCACCCTTGAACCATGGGGTAAGGGTGTCTGCATTGGCGCTAGGTAGCACTCAGTGCACCAACACAGGAAGAGAGCAAAAATGCATCATATCTTAGTAGATATGGCATATTTCTACTCTCTCCCAGTCACTCAAAGCAGTGCAGGAAGTTGTTTTGCTGCCTGGCATTGCATGACTTCTTAGTAAATCTGCCCCTTAATACTTACTCACCTCACTTACACACACATGGAATGTCAGTACAAAGATCTGGGGGAGGCACACCAAATCCCTCTTAGGCCATGTGAGATGATCGATCTGGAGCTTCCACTACCCTCTCTTCTGCTCATCAGAGCTTTCTTATGAGCTTGACCTTCCCTTTGCTGATTCCCCTAATCCTTTTGTTAGCCATTAACCATTTTTCCTGACTTCAGCCATCTGAGTTTCTTAAACCCTTTCAGCCATCCTTCACAGACCACACTAATTTTCACCCATCAACCATTAAACTCCTCTGCCAAGTATCAGTTCCTATGCCCTCAGATCCACCCTCAGACTACTGTGCTGCATCAGACCAAGTCTTCTACACTCAGCGGTCAGAGTGTAACAGTCCTGGCTTTGTATTCCCTTTGCACGATTAGATTTTTCAGCAAATACCTAACCATTTTTTACTTGGGCTTAGGAGGGAGGTGATTTATAGGGGTTGGCAGTATAGAAAGCATAAATAAGAACAATTTCCAAAAGGGATATCCTAATACATATGGCTTACACTCACATAGGTGTCCTTCTGCTCCTGGTCTTTTCCTTCACTTCTCAGTCTTTCTGTGTCTTTAGAGATTGGTCCTCCTCCTAGTCCTGTTCCCAGGCTGCTTTTTCTGAGTTGTTTGGGTTCTTCTGGTCTCCATCTTGGTGCTGGTCTAACTAGTTGTGGTCACCCTGGTTCCTGAATCTGGGGGTCTTGGTTGTAGTCCTGAAACTAAAGAACAAAAAACACCAACTCTATCTCTTTATATTTGTATACATCTAATGGTATTACCTTATTCACAACATAAACACTGAGCCAAAGAACATGATCATTACAAAACCTTAGTATATTCTCTCCCATTTTTTTTATTATTTACTTTTTTTCAGTGTAATCGTCCGCCTAGTCCACAAAGGTAATGAAATGGGTACATTCGTATGGCTAGTAATGTGGGATCTGATGTATGTTTGAGGAATGGTCGGCATCTGCATGTAAGTGGGTTGAAGTTTTTGTATTTTTTATGGAGAAGGGTGGGTTCAAGCCTATCGTACAAAATGTTATTCTATTTGAATTCATTAGTATTTCTGTTGTCACTTGATACCATTTTCCACAAATAAGTAGTATATTTGTGGACTATATGGAAGAATATACTGAAAGGAAAAAATAATTTAAAAGACCAGTGTGGGAGTATATACTAAGATTTTGTGTTTATCATTTTCTTTGGCTCAATATGTATGTTGTGAATAAGGAAATACATTGGATGTATACGAATATTATGTGGGTAGGAGAAATATGTGTACCCTGGGTCTTGACCCTGCTTTAAGTCCCATAGATCGACCAGACCTAAACTTTCTTTTAATTGAGAGACAGCACTATAAACTTTCGGCTTACGACCAACATATTTGGATCGCTTTTGATTCTGTACTACTCTAGCTCTGGGCAAAGAAATATTAAAGTCCCCACAAAAAATCAATACCTGAGGCCAAGATGCAAGTTCTATCTCCAGATCTTTAAAAATTGAGGGATCGTCTTGATTAGGGGCGTAGATAGAACATATTGTAATTCCGCTCTTAAGCTCCGCGATCACCCATCTGCCTAGGGGATCGGCCAGTTTACGCGTAGCCTCTCCCAAAAAAGATCTCGTTAATATGGCGACCCCTCTTGTCCTTGTTGTTTGGCTAGTACATACCAGTTAAACCCCGGGATCTTCAATATTTTCCTTTCTGCCCATGGAATGTGAGTCTCCTGGAGACATATTATATCGAAGGCATTTATCCTTATTAGCCCCCACATTTGGTCTCTTTTTTTCCTATCATTGAGCCCTGCCACATTCCAGGAACATAGTTTTATCCTCGCCATATTATTGTGTAATTGTATTTTGAACCGAGTCTGCTAAGAAAAAAATAAAAAACAAACAAGACCTTAGTACCCTTAGTATTAATATCACAGTTTAAGTTCCTAAAAGCGTATCTGCAAGTGCAAGCACCATATTTTTCAGTTTTCTCCTCCCTCCCCCCCTCTCTGCCCCACCCCTTTACCCCCCCCCCTCTTGCCACCCTTTGAGGCAACCTGGGTTTAAACTCACCCAGTTGGTAGTGGCTGTGTGGTCCGTACGCCTAGGCTTGCCCCAGGCCTGATAATTTTTCATCCTAAAGGAATGTCGACCATATATCAAATAACAGTAATGACTTTGTCAGCAATATCGCCTTGTATATACTATAAAGATCGTTGCCAAATATTCAAATCATATTCAAATTCATATAGTATGCATATCATCATTAATTTTTTTTTAAAGTTTACATGTATTATCAGATAGTCATATCATATCCTGTCCATGCTGGGTTTCCTCTTCCATTTATTTGCCATTGCTTTGTTTCGCTCTCTCTGCAACCTCTTTAAGATAGTCCTCCGCCTGGATTTCGCTTAAGAAACTCCTCGTTGAGCCTTTGTGGATTATTTTTAGACGCGCCGGATTTTGTAGAAAGACCGTTGCTCCCAGCTTTTCAAAGGGAGCGAAAAGTTGTCGCATTCGCCATCGTCTTTCTACAGTTGCATGCGCGAAATCCGGTCTTGCAAAGAACTTGAATCCCTTGTATTCTCTTTTAGCCGTAGGTCTAGCCAAGTCATATATAGTGTCACGTACTAAAAGATTTCCAAAATTGACTAGAAATGCTCTAGGGTATTGGGGTGATTTCTCTGAGCGTTTTGGTAGTGACAGAGGGAAAAGATGTGCTCGGCAGACTTCTCTGTCCATTTCCCAGGAATTGAGTTCCGGGAAGGATGATTTTAAAAGGTTGGTCATAAAGCTTCTTGGGTCACTTCCTTCTGAGCCCTCAGGGATCCCAAGAAATCGAAGATTATTTCTTCTTGCTCGATTTTCTTGGTCTTCAGCCTTTGTCATTAAATCCTTGATTATTCCTTCATGCTCCTTTGCCTGTAGTTGTAGCTTACCGACATCAGATTCAAGATTTTCCACCCAGACTTCTACGGAGCACATTCTGTCGGAGATCTCCAAACATGTGCTGCCCACTTTGTTGATAGCGCCTTCCAGTTTTTGGATAGCGACATGATTCCTTTCGCTATCTTTTTTGACATCTTGATGGAAAGTTTTTATCGATTCAAGAACTTCGCTTAGTGATGGCTCTCTATGCTTCATCTGCTCGTCTTCATCAGGGAGGTCAGAAGTATTCTTATTTCTTTCAGATTCAGAGTTTGCTTTTCGATGGGAACCTTTGCGTGACAGTTTAATTCTCCCTATGATATGTTCTGGGTTACTCCCAGGATCTGTGGTTTCATCATAGATTTTTTTTGAGTGCCTCTTATGTCTACTTCTTTTTTTCCCCAGTTTTTTTTATTGGTGTACTGACGTGTATAGAGGAATTTCTAATTCCAATATCTGTCGGAGAGGATACTTTCGTGTCATGTTCCTCCCGTCTAGGGTCCTCGCTCTGGTCACTCTCTGCGCTGGATTCGCTGGAAATTCTCCTACCCACATAATAAATATGTTCGCATTGACTATATTTTTATGTCAAGTAATCAGGCTAGTCCTGTACAAATCAATAAACTACCTAAAACTATTTCGGACCATAATCCCTTATCGCTCACTCTGGACATAAACAACATGCTCAGACCCCGTTCAAGTTGGTCCTTTGACAAAAAACTACTTGTAAATAATAAATATGTGGAATATATGAAAATTTGGGTGCAGGGGTTTTTCGATTCTAACCGATATAGCACATCTAGAAATATGGTCTGGGACTGCTTTAAGGCCGCAATCCGTGGGGAGACAATCAGCTATGTGGCCAGACAAAGGAAAGAGGAGACAATGCTTAATGAATTACAGCTGCAAAAACTAGCTGAACTAGAAGAGAAACATACAAGGCTAATTGCACAAGAAAGTGACGGTGGCTCAGTTTTAAGAGATATGGCGATACTAAAAGCAGATATAAATAGTAAAATTACCCTAAGGACGGCTGAGCTATATCAGTCCAATCGAAATAAGATCTATGAAATGGGAGATAGGGTGGGAAAGCAGTTGGCACTCAGAACTCGCCAAAATCAATCTCTTAATTCCATTACGCGTATCGAGTCTGAAGGTCAAGAATATACAACACCTGAATCTATTCTAGAAGTTTTTCAAAATTACTACGGGAAATTGTATAAGAATGAGGATTCTGTAAATCACAACGTAATCAAAGAAATATTATCCAAATGGGCAACCGAGCATGAAGATGGTTCAGGAATCAATAATGTTACTAGACTGGATCTAGAAAGAGACATAACCCAAACAGAAGTGGAAATTGCTCTTGCAGAGCTAGCTTCGGGAAAAGCCGCAGGGCCCGATAAAATACCACTTGAGTTTTATAAAATTCTGGGTAATACCGTAACGTCCCTACTTCTTGATCTGTTCATTGGGATTCAAGCTAGTGGTATTCCTCCTAGATCTTGGCTTGAAACCAATATTGTAATTTTTGCAAAGAAAGAAAAGCCCCCTCAGTTGCCTTCTTCGTATCGCCCTATCTCCTTAATAAACTCTGACTCAAAGCTTTACTCTAAGATCTTGGCTAATCGGCTCAGGGGGATCATCGAACATCTGGTCTCCCCTTGGCAACACGGCTTCATTCCCGGAAAGGGTACTACGGATCATACCCAACGCGTTGTCGCACTATTTGACGCCGTGAATGCTACGGGGGGCCAGATGTCGATGGTCCTCCTGGATGCCGAAAAGGCCTTTGATAGGGTTTCATGGGCATTCTTGTGGGCAATACTAGAACAAATAAACGTTGGACCATGTTTCATGAAATCTATTAAGGCAATGTATTTCTCACCGAAGGCTAGGGTATTGGTAATGGGACAGGAATCTGGGCTTTTTGATATACTCCGAGGGACTAGGCAGGGATGCCCATGTTCTCCGATCCTTTTTGCCCTATATATTAATCCTCTAATTCTAAAATTACTGAAGGCTGAGGCAATTAAACCAGTTACATTGGGACCCCACCACACAAAAATATTAGCATACGCCGATGATGTGGCAGTAATAACATCACAACCCACTAAGGCTATAATAGAAATAGAACAGATTACCCAAGCCTTCGGCAAGATATCGGGATACTCCCTAAACAAGGATAAAACTGTGGTCATCTGTACTAATAATGTCAACTTTATTGATCCTAGAAGGGTAGAATCCGCTGTATATCTAGGAGTCCGAATATCTGCCAAAATAGACGAGATTGTTAAAATTAACTATGAACCATTACTTCAAAAAGTAAAGAAAGATCTTAAAAGATCTTAAAAGGATTGACGGATTACATCTCTCAATCATTGGGAGAGGTAACTTCCTTAAAATGAATATCCTGCCCCGGGTCCTATACCTGTTTCGTGCGATACCTCTCTTAGTGGATGACAAAATTTTAAAGGGCCTTGAATCCCATATGAGTAAATTTGTATGGGGATACGGGAAGATAAGGAGATCTACCCGGAAGCTCTCTTTACCCATTATCAGAGGCGGGCTCGCAATTCCTGATTTGAGATTTTATTCATGGGCTGCCCTTCTTCAACAGATGATGTCATTATTTCACGTTAAACCATTGGAAAATGAAGCAGAGGCTAATTACATACCTTCAATATTCGAATTGTCCATTGGAGACAGAGCTAATGGTTTGTTATTAAAACAGGTCGAACCTTCATACTTTAAGAAAGTAAAGTTTAAGGTTATATCAAGCGCCTGGGTAACGTGGAGGAAAATCACGAGGTATATGAAAATTCCTAAACACAATAGATATATTTCACTATGGCATTCATCAATATTACCACCACAAATATATGATGCTATTTCTAGACGATGGGAAACATTAGGAGTATTAACAATAGGAGATTTTTTACTTCCCACTTATGGTGATAGATTTTTGCAACTTCAATCCAAATTTGCCATCCCAAATAATAGTGTATTTAAATTTATACAAATTAATACAATTTTAAATCTAAAAGTTGCTGATATCTCTTTGGATAATATCCCTTTAATTGATTGTATGTCTAGGCCCGCGACTAGGATTGGTACAATTTATGACATCTTTATTGAAAACCAACATGATGATTTAGAAGCTACTGAAGTGGGTTGGTCGAGGAAACTAAATAACCCTAATGTGGATATCGACATGTCTTTGATTCTATCATCACAGCTGTTTATGTGTGCTAACCTGAAAGCCCAACTATATAAAACTATCTATGATTTATATTTTACTCCGGCCAAACTATACGCTTGGGGGAAAAGGACTACTTCGGAGTGTCCAAGGTGTGGCAAAACAACGGCAAATTTATTACATATGCTGTATGAATGTGACAAACTAATAGTACTCAGAACAATGATTGCTGGGTTCTGGCAGGAAGTGTTTGGGCATCCAGTAGCCGAATCTTCCACCCTATATATTTTGGGGTATGATAACACTCTGCGGCACACTAAGGCGGAAGAAGTAGCTCTCTTCCTGGGTACAGCAGTGTATAGAATAACATTAACAGCCCGTTGGAAGGATGCCGATCCTCCTAACTTTCAGATTTGGCTCTCTCGGCTGTTAGGTATGTATAATCAAGAGAAGGCGATTTTTGCCTGTAAAGGAACTAAGTCAAGAACACGTGGTATCGAGATCTGGAAACCAACTGAAAATTGGAAAAATGACAATAGAGATTGTGGATAAATGAGAGCAATCAGTATAAAATTGTTATCGTTTTTCTTCTTTTTCTTCTTTTTTCCACATGCTGATGTTTCTTGTTTCTTGTTCTGCTAAATCCTTAGTATTCCTGCTTTATTTAAGCTAAGTATTCACCTAAATTGACTGTTTGTTATATGTATCAAAAGTTCCTTTCCGTTTTTGTTATTGTTTTATTCTCTCTGTCTGTATCTGCAAATGTGAATTACCAAGAAAATAAAAAAAAAAAAATAAAAAAAAAGGATGTATACGAATATAAAGATATAGGGTTGACATCTTTTGTTCTTTCGTTTTACCTAGTTTCTCCGACTTCCACCTTCCCCTCTTTCCTTTTTCCAGGGACCCTCTGCATCTTCCTTGGTTGTAGTCTCTCCTGACTCCTGCGTTCTTGGCCCTGTTCCTGACTTATTCTTGCTTTAGCCCTTCCTGGGCCTCCTCACCCTGGTACTACAGATCCTCACCCAGCTCTCGCTGGTCTGTTGGGTTCTTATCCACCTAGCCCTGTTATACTGGTTCTGCTAGGGCTGGTACTTGTGGTCCACCTCGTACAGCCTCCAATGATCTGGTCCTCCTTATTAGGTCTTCTTGGGCTTGGCCTGGTCATTTTTGTCCTGGTCTGGTCCCATTGGTCCTCCGGCTCTGGTTGTCCAGGATTCCCTCATCCTCACCAGCTTGGCCCTGATACCCCAGTTCTTAGTTCTCCCGCTCCACTTGGAACTTCAGGTCCTGGTCTCTTGGTTCTGATCTCTCTGGTCTTCATAACCCTGTTCCTGCCCATTCTTATTTTTCTATTTCTCCTAATCCTCCCCCATCTGGTCCCAGGTTCTAATGGCCCTAGTCCACCTACTCCTGACCTGACTAGTTTTCCGGGTCCTCCTTTAACATGTGAAAATACTCTTGGCCATTGATCCTCTTGCTCTTTGTCATCTTGGACTAACTTGTCCACTTTATCCTGATTATCTTTGTTCAGGTCATTCTGTTCTTAGCCATTCTTAGCCACCAAGCTTGGTCATCATGGCACCTGTCATTCTGGCCTTCCTGGTTCAGCTTCTCTTTACCTCCTCATCCCGGTCCTGCTTGACCTGGCATGTGATCATCCTGGTCCTGATGTCCTAATCTTCCTGATCATCTTTTTCCTCCTCACCCTGGTTCTCGCGGTTCTGATCCCCCTTGCACTGATCTTCCTAGTCCTCTCATAACTTTTGCCTCTGGCTCTCTGTGTCCCTAGTCTCAGCTACCTGGCACACTAGGTCATTGGTCATATTATTTGTTTCTTATAGTCCTTGCCATTCTCAAGATTATGTGCTGATAGTCTCTGATCCTCTTGTTCCTGTTCCTTATAGATTGGGTTCTCCTGGACCTGACCCACCTGATATTTTAGTCTTGGTCTCCTTGGTCCTCTTCATCCTGGTCCTTCTTATACTATTGTGCTTGTTATAATAAATGTTGCCGCATACTTGGCCCACCTGGCCTATTCTTTTGTGGTTCTCTTGGTCCTAGTCACTTTGTACTGGTTGTCCTCACTGCCAACCTCCTAGCCCTGTTACCACAGGTCCTGGTCTATCTTGCTTTTTGTGTCCTGGCATGCTTAGTCTTTATCCTCCTGGTTTGGGTTGTCCTTGTTCTCCTGGATCTGTTCCTTGTTCATTTAGTCCTACTGGTGAGGCAGCTGATGATCCAGGTCCTCTTTATCCAGGGTCTCCTGAGCATGGTCATTTTGGTCCTGGTTCTCCTGCCCACCACTGTCTATTCTACTTTGTCTACCGGATGTGGTTTGGCCTTCTTACCTCAGATCCTCCTCACCTTGTTCCTGCTACTTGTAATGATTGCTCTGTCCCACTTGGTATTCTGAGCACTGGTCCCCTAGGTCCTGATCTTCATGACCCTCTTAGTCCTGTTTCTGGTCCTCCTGGCAATGATATTTTCAGTTGGCCTAGTCTTCTTGCCCTGGTGTCCTGGGTACCCTTGGTACTGCCCTCCTTGGTTTTCCTAATCTCTGTCCTGCTAGTCCTTGTTTCAGGGACATACTGCCCATTGCCCTTCAGGTCCTGATCTTCATAGTCCTCTTCAATCTAGTCCTAATCCTCCTGCTCTTGCCCTCATGGCTCTGCAATAACTAGTCCTGTCACAGATAATCCTTGACTTTCATAGTTTTGATGTTCCTTGGCCTCCAGTTCATGCAAGTCTAAGAGATTCCTGGCCCTGTACTTTGTGGTCCTGGTTTTACTGGTCATCATTCCCATGTACTCCTGTCCCTTGTCATTTGGATCCTGGATCTCCTGTTTCACAGGCTTCTGGTCCTGGATATTTTCATCCTCCTCACCCTAATTCCCATCCATCTGTCCCCCTGGTCCTGTTCCCTGGGTTTATCTAGTCCCCTTGTTTGCCTATACCTAAGCCTTCTGAGCCTGGTCACCTTGGTCCATACAGTCCTGGTCTTAGTTCTGGTATTTCTTTATCTGGCCATAATTTATTGGATCTTCGGGTGTTATCTCCACCCGCCTTGGTTTCCTAGCCCTCCTAGTTCCTGGTCCTCCTACCCCATCCTACTAGTCCTCCTGGTCTCCTGTTTTGCCTATTCTACCTTGTTCTTGTCCACCTGACCATAGGTTCCTCTATAATTATTATTATTATTATTATTATTATTAATAATATTAATAATAATAATACCCATATTCATGATCCTCATAGTAATGGCCCTATTGAGTCTGGTCTTCCTCATCCCTCTGGCACTGTCCCTCCTTGCTCCTATGTTGCGGGTCACCCTGGTTCATGTAGTTCTTGTAACCCTGGTTTAGAATACCCCTGAGTCTGTCACTCCTGGACCTTTTGATCCTGGTCCCTCTGGACCTCGACTTCCTTGTTCTTTAAAATCCCTGGTCATTCTAATCTTGGGTCTCCAGGTCCTGCTAGCCCTGGTAGTTCTGGTCTTCCTATGACATCATTAAGGTCAAAGGATATATCATGTCGCTAACACTACCCCGGCATTTTGGGGAATAAACATCCATAATTGTTGCTACATTTATACAGTGCTACATCACCCCTCCCCTACCATCCCTGCCTCCCAAAAAGGCTGCAATGGAGCACAGGAAAGAGTCTGAAAAGGGCTCATGGGGGTGGGATCAGGTTTCCAATAGCAACAGGGGTCTATTGGCTTTGCTTACAAAGCACAGAGCCGAGTGCCTGTATTAAGCGCTTGCAGGGCATAAAGTAAATTAATGTAATCCAACATCTCTGCAAGTTAGTGCTTTATTTTTAGACAACACAGATCTGAAACAAAAAGAGGCAAACCTTGCCCACTATTCCCAAGACATTCTATCTGAAAATAAAGCACTTACTCAAAGAAATATCTTGTTAAGTGAATTCACTTAACGCAGTGCAGTCCCATGAAACTGGTGTTCATCCATTGTGATAACAAGATAAAGTCCCAGTAGTGACTGGGGTGGCTGGGGATGAAAGGCAGTGTGATAGATGCAAAGTTTTTATTGAGCATTATGCAGTGTTTACGAGTCCAGTGCGTGATTGTTAGACCTGTCAACCTTAGGGTATTCTTGCCCCAAACATTTTGCCTTACTCCTCCATTTTTGCTGCTCTTGCCATAGGACTCAATGCAATTTAGCACTGCTTTACCAGTGCTGAAGTGCGTGTGCTCACTCTCTAAAACATGGCAGCATTGGCCTACACCCAAAATGCCAGGCTCTGAGTTACTGCATTGCTCCCATTGTACAAGTTAAAGTAAAGACTCTTCCCAGCAAGGCTATCTTACATTTAACAGGCCTGGCACATCTCGAAAGGAAGCAGGAACTGATTAGTCTGTAAGAAAATGTGAATATTTTTCAATGCCAAGAGGTCAATAGGGTTGGGCAGTCAGTAACATATCAGACAAGCCACATTATCTCCTCATATCTACCCTAGTACCCCAATTGATGTGAGGCAGCTACCTCTCCCAAAACAGGCTCCTATCTCTTCCATCAGTACGTCCCTCACTCATGTGGGAAGGCCATCAATAGCAGCAGTACCCAGCCTTACTCCTCCATTTATTACCAAAGTCTATCTTACGGAAGTCATGGAATGCCTCTGGGATTGAAGGATGTAGTTAGTACATAGAAGAGGGAATCAGAATAACGAGCTTACTAGTAAGCAATAAGGCAACTTGCCTTTTCCATCTATACACTAATGGCCTAGAACAACATCCCTGATTTAAGAAAGAGCTGAAATGCCCTTATTTAAAGAACACAACATAATGACGACTTAACTGCTCTAAGCACAGCAGTGTAATATTCATTTGCTTCTCCTCTCATTCCTATATCTTGCACTTGTGTTAATCAAAGACTATAACCAAGCGACAAGTTCTAGTTTTTGTCATTGCAACAAAACCAAGACACCAGACCTTTCATAACACTAAAGATATCACTTCTGTTAAATGGATGGCAGACATTTAGCTCAAGTATCAATTCTCTTGATTCACTCAAGTCCAATATACAATGGGAAGTAAAAGTGGATGAACTGGCCTGATCAGCGGCCTTACAGTCTCCAACAGGAAAGCACCCTGAGACTCTGCCTAAAAGATGGACATGCCACTGGTGGACATACCATAAATACTCAGGAAAAGTTTGAGAAATGTTTTCATACATCACTAGACCTATTGACATATGAAGTCCTTTTAATAATGTAGAATTATACTTGCTACAGCAAGATGTAACAGATCTACGTGTTTTACGAGGTATCCGAAAGTTCAGGACGACAATCTTTTTGTTTATATCCTTAGGTATGATCCACAGTCGAATTATAATCTCATGTGAGAGATTTAGGCCTCTTACATACACATTTAATGAATGCGTAGTTTGTTCAGGCAGGAATACAAATCTAGCCTTGAAGAAGGCCCCAGATCAGTTTGTACTCATTCTAAGGTCAGAAACATGTTGACTTCTTTTTGATCAAGATTGATTGAGCAATAAATCTCAACGGTAACCTTGAATTTTCATGTTTTTAACCATACCCCCAGAATCCTACCAAGAAAGTAGTCATCTTGGGATATAATGTGAAGTATTTTTATTCACCACTTTTCTGGATCCCTGCACTATCCAGTTTCAAATTCATCTAAGAACTCCCAGGGACTACCCTAGTAGAGTGTGGATAGGTGCATATGATGAAGCATATCATGATAATATAGTGAGGCATCTACTACAATATCTTTGGATCTCCCAGGAAGGCAATAGAGCTTTGGCCTGTTTTTCCTTCTTTTTCTTGGTCCAGTTGCTCATATATGAGTGACAGTTTGACTTGTGACAACTCATAAGCCAAAGTGACAATCACTTTAATCTATCTACTCAAGGTGGTCGTGGAGGACTTCAGCAATTATCCGGCAGGGTCCACATCAACAAAGCTCTACACACTTATGAAACACCTCAGTCTTGTCTAAATACACTTTAAGGCCCAGATGTAGGTAAAATAGATTTACCGATATTTAATTACCGAATTTTACCGATTCGGTAATTAAAAATCGGTAAATCTAAGGGGTGGATATGTAGGTATTCCAGATGTGCTGGAATACCGATTCTGAAGAATTCGGTATTTACCGATTCGGTAAATACCGAATCGGTAATGCCCATTCATTCCTATGGGCTTTGAAGCCCATAGGAATGAATGGGCATTACCGATTTGCACAAGGGTGCAGGGGGTGTCACTTTGACACCCTCTGGCACCCCCAAAACAGGCTCGGGTGCCATGTGGCAGGCATACATGCCCTAAGGGCAGGTCTGCCTGTCACATGACATAGGTGTGCATGCACACATGTGCATGCACACCGGAATCGGTATTTTACCATCAAATTGGATTTGATGGTAAAATACCGATTCTGTAAGGCCTCTGGGACTCTGAAGAGTCCCACCTACATCTCGATGCCTCATAATCGGTAAATTTACCCATTTTTTATTTTACCGAATCGGTAAAATTACCGAATCGGTAATTTTACCGATTCGTTAAAATAATGCCCCCTACATACCTGTCACCCATATACCGGTCGGTAACGGCCGAAAATACCGATTTTCGGCCGTTGCCGACCGACCTACATCTGGCCCTTAGTGCCTTACCTGCATCTAAAGAGTTGAGAGAGACCTCTTCTGGACAAATATGTTCAGAAAAAAGTCAAAAGTAAATCTCTTTGTCTCACTGAGGAGTCTGGTGAAGATAAAGGTAATCAGGCAAAGTCTTTCAAAGAAACATTTACCCAAGAACTGATCAAGGAAATGCACAACCTCTCAAGGGCCTAAAAGCAAAAGCAAACACTTCTTAGTGATGTGGTGCACTTTCTTATATCTATACGTTTTGTTGTAATTGTCATACAGGTTGTGTCACTGGTCGTATGGACCTCTGATTATTCACTGAAGGTGCATGAAAGGAGTTAGGATCAGCACCAAATTACAATACATTGAAACCAATATCTCTCCATATTACATAAAAGAAGAAGCAAAATATAATCAAATACAGAATAGAAAACAGAAAGTACATAGGTTCGATGAAAGAACTTTCCTAAGCTAAATTAAACAATGAGAGTGCTAATGGGAAATTCAAGGCAGCATTAGTTAAACTAAATTAAGGTTCAAGGGAAATAGGAACAGATGTTCAAGAGTGAATATCAAGAACCAAGGTTCAAGAAATCAGCCGGTCTAAGTGAAAGGTCTTCCTTCAGTGAAGTCTGGACAGGATCTGCTGAAATATTCAAAGAGATGTGCAAATAAAATCAAACAGAATCTGGTGCATGGTCTGGCCACCTCAAATGGCGGTCGCAAGCTAAACCAGCTATGTGCTTCCTGACTGTCATTCTAAGCAGTCCCGCCTGTCTGTGGTGTGCCCAACGACACATGAAAACCCCTAGAGACGACTAGCGGGGGCTGAACATGAGACCAGATTGATGGGGCGATGTGTGGCTCTCGGAGGTAGGACAGAGGAAGAGAGGCCTTGCAGAGTGTTTGGACCTGAAGACAAGAGCCGGCCTCACCCGCATGCCTATGCAGGTAGGAAGTGTGAACCGGCCGACCACCAGCCCCAGCACCTGCGGCTGGCCCTGGCCTTGGCCCAGACGTGCTCATGAGACAGATCGTTGAACTGCCATTGGCGCACCGACCTACAGCGAGGTCCAAGACCTGCAGCACCCAAGGTCAACACCTGAGTAAAGAGGATGACTGCCAAACCTCTAGACATGGTGATCATTAATGAGTATAATTGTCTCATTCAGGTAAGGAGGCCGAGCACTGGGCTCCCTGTGCTAGACCCGGAAAGGGGTGGAATAAAACTGCAGAAATAGCTCCCTGGGGCATTGAGGCTGCGGAACTAATGGATTCTCTGACTAGGCCCGGTTTTGGCCCCTACCAATAATGTCAGAAGGGAAACAAAACGCACTGTCATAATAGGACCGTGAGAACTTGGGATCACCACACTGCTGTGGAGCTCTCACCCTCGCTTGCTTTTAGAGGGAGTCCCCTTCTGCCTCCCCCTTCTTCATCCCAGTGATATTGGGGGGACTCAGGGACAGTCCAGACCTGCCCTGGCAGCACTTAACAAAAGCTACAAGACTGCTTGTACCGCCTCAAGAGATCCCTTGAGGGCTGGCGTGTCCTCACACGCCTGAAGGCTGGAAACTTCAGACACGCATCCCCCATGAACGACAACACGGCCAAAGTCAAATTACCTCACCATAATAAACAAGGGATGATGGACAAATTCGCTCTTGCGACCACAAATGCAGCAGATCCCACACCTGGGGATGCCACACGGATGGCACTGGCCCTGACACCACTAAGATCCTTGTGGCCATTAACCAACTGTGTGTCACATTACATGCCAAAATTTGGGCGGGACGGTACGAATGTTATGCAGATCAGACATGATTTACGCTGGGTCATACACAGAATAGCATAGTCCAAGGTCAGAGCCTCTAGAGTGGAAGATACAGTGACGGACATGCAGCGCATAATTTCTAGCCTCACATCAGTCTCTAAAGTTCTAGCTGCTCGCATGGAAGATGCAGAGGGGGGAGCCCGTAGGAACAACCTTCGCTTTGTGGGTTCCCCAAGGCTTACAAGGGGTTCTCAACTGAAACATGTGTGGATCAATGGCTGTGCTCCATCCTACCGACACAGGCTCTTCCTGCATCCTCATCAAAAGAGCCAACAGGGTTCTGGCTCTGAAACCGCCTGTCCAGCCCGCCCATTGGCCCGTGATTGCCCGCATATTACAGTGACTACACAGAAACGCAATCCTACACTACGCCTGCTGCAGGAGGCCACAATGTTCCAGTCCAACAAAATAATGATTGTCCCTTACTACACTAAATTAGCCCAGGAACATCAAAAGTCCTTCATTGCTGCAAAAAGAGACTATGAGACTTGAACATCCAATATGTGTTACTATATCTTACAAAACGTATGCATCAGGCCAAAACCCACTTCTTTGATACCCCAGAAGAAGTGCTCCAATGAACAGATTAAAGGATTCAGCCCCGACCGCACACACCATCCCCCATAAATTCCAGAACCCCTGATGCTGACTGCAGTGAAGTCCTGAGGGGGTTGCCCCGAGTAGCACTCTCCTTTGAAGACACCAACGGGGGAACTAACTGCTGCCCCTGAACACCCTAATGTCGTCCTGACAACATCATAGCTGTAAAGGTTACTAGGCACCAAAAGGTACCAATATAATCTCAACATAGGACGGAACGACTCTGAGACAGTGACATTGTGGAGCGCTCCTCGCTGGTACCAAAAAACCTCATTTGCTGCAACATTGTCATCACCAAACTGGTCAACAGGCACTGACACTAGTTTTATTGGGTTTGGGAATATTTGGGGAATAAAGACACTGACCCCCTATTGGCGTCGCCGGTCAGCCTTTCAGGTGACAGATGCTTCAGTGTTCAGAAGTATAAGGGGAGTTTTTTTTTTTACTTTACACTCGTTTTGTGCAACTGGCACAATTGTTACTCCTGACACTTATGACTGCACGCACATCCCAGAGACTTACCACCCCTGCTTAGATGATCAGTAATGGTAGCACAAGCCCAGAGGATCAAATCAGTCTAATGTCTTGGAACGTGAATGTCTGGCTGGATAAAAATAAAAAGAATAGTGTTCATGCTTACATCCTATTCCTCCCAGAAACCCATTTGCTGGGGAATAAACTCCTGTTCTTGGCTTGATATGAGATCAAACAAATTTTCCATCTGGTGAGGGGGTTCAGAGTGGTGGCCATACTACTGTAAGTATATCTCCACTTCAAGAATAAAAAGACACAGTCTAATCAATTTGGCCGATACATACAAATTACTGGCCACGTACATGGGGAGCCTTTGACTCTTGTAAACGTCTATGCCCCTCCTCCTCTAAACTATATGTTTTGAAAAGGTAATTACAAAATGTACAGGAGAGCTCTCGGTGGGACCCCTTATACTAGGGGTAGACTGTAACAGGGTGGCGGATGAGACGCTAGACAGACTTCGGAACTGGGATAGAAGGGGCACACCCTACTAACACCATTCCTAGAATCAGTGGGCCATTCTGACATCTGGTGTCTATTCCACCACAAGGAGAGAGGCTACACTTTCCAATGTGGGGCACATGACTTTCTCATCTTGCCTGTTTTTCCTTCCTACGGAAGAGGCGCACAGAGTGACAGACATCCAATTTCTGGCCTGGGGTTTCTCTGATCACTCCCCATAACCACCTGTTGACCGACAGGCAGCTGGGGTGCTCCTCAATTCTGGAGACTATCAGTCTGGTCTTTCCATAATACCAACCTGACTTACTACATAGGGGAAACAATAGATACCTATTTCAACCATAACAAGACTCTGTAGACTTCTCAGGTATCTTATGGGAAGCCATACAGGCGACACTCCGGGGAGAATTCCTTAGCTACTTGTTAGGCAAAAAACACAGGAAATGGCAAGCAAAATCCAACCTAGAGACACAACTACACACTTAAGAGACACAATACAATATGCAATTGCGGAGACGGATGACTGCGGGGTTACAGAAAAGCAGATAATGGATAATTTGACTGCTTAACAATGATGACTGTCATGCATGTTTTCTTTCTCCTGTTTTTTTTCAGTAATTGGCATCCTATAGCTGATGCCGCCCGACCTCTGGGTTGTGGGCTGAATGGCTGTGTAATGTTTCAAAATATGCTCTGTCGACGGCAGCTACCGGACGCCACTGTACCGAAATGATTGCCTGTATACCCCACGAATCTGCAATAAAAATATAGTTTACAAAAAAAAAAAAAAAGAGACACAATACAATGACAACCCAGAACCGCGTTTACGTAGGGACATCACCTAAGCTCAAGCACAGCTGCAGTACACAGTGCTCAAAGAAGGCAACACTGTATGGCTAGCCTCACAATCATACACAAGGAGATGATAAATGGAGTGATGAAACTTTTCAGACACTCACCCCCAGTCAAAGATCTGGGTTGAATCCATCATTATTCTTTAGCTCACTTTGCCGCCCCAGTTAAGAGACAGCTATATGCAAATCAGTCTTGACCTTGTGCCTCATAGAAACAGTCTAGCCCGAACTGCCAAGCCATGTCTTCCATGGACTGGAAAAAAAGCATCCTGGGACCGGTTTCGGGTAACACCGCTCAGCAGAAAGGCTAGCTTGAATCCTGTGGCAAAGTGAGCAAGGGACCAATGTCTGGACATACCCTGCCAACTTAGGGAGAACAAAGCAAACACAAGGAGATGATAGAGGGAGTGCTGAAACTTTTCAGACACTAACCCCCAGTCACAGATCTGGGTTGAATCCATCATCGTTCTTTAGCTCAATTCGCCACCTTAGTACAGACTCAGCTATATGCAAATCAATCTTGACCCTGTGCCTCATGGAAAGAGTCTAGCCGGAACTGAGCCGAACTCACAATCATGCCTCGTCCAATGAAGAGACACAGCCAGTAAATTACTTCAGTACCTGTGCTCCAATATCATACATTGCACCATAATCACATACCTTCTTGACCCAAAGGGCTGGAAAATGACTGGTGACAAAGCCATCGCCTGCCACTTGGCACAATATTAAGTAAATGTATATGACCTCCACAACAATCTATCAGAGACCCTAATACGTAACTTTACTTCCGACTTACCTCTTTGGACCCTCTCTGACACAGAGAGACAGTTATTAGACGGAGACCTCCTGGTAGAAGAACTGTTTGGCTGCAATCGAGGAAAACACCAAGCCCCAAATGATTTCCCTGAAAATTCTTTAAATTATTCATGACCAGGTTAGGCGATCGCCTAAGCGAGGTCCTGAAAGAAGCAATTAAAAAAAACTCAGCTGCCCCCGACTTCCGCAGGGCAGAAATAGGGGCGATCCCTAAACATAGGAGAACCCCAGACTTATGTTCCTCCTACTGCCCTATTTCCCTCCTGAATACAGAGGTCAAATTCATTGCCAAGCCACTGGCCGACCGGCTGCTGAGGGTCGTCTTCTCTCTGATTCACCTAGAAAAAGCATGCTTATCATACCTAAAAGAGCCTCTCGGCACAACATTAGATGGCTGTACAATGCCATTGCACTAGTAGACAGACTGAAGCTACCAGTGGCAATACTTCTGGTTGACACAGAAAAAGCCTTTGACTCATTGAGTTGTACATACCTATTCACCCTTCTCCAGCATCTTAATTTCAGGCCTAAATGTATCACCTATGTCAAACTTCTTTATGCTGACCTGACGGCACATGTCCGGATAGGGACGAGGTATCTTAGCCATTCCCCATAGAAAGAGGTATGCTGCAAGGATCGCTATAGAACGTTTGACAAAATGGATCCGAATTGACATACAGATAATGCCATTTGAATGGGACTGGTTCTCTTGAAAAGAATCGCTCTATATGCAAATGATGCACAAATCTTCCTGAATAATCCTGAACACTCGGGTCCGCAAGCACTCTAAATCCTTTGAATCTTTGGGGAAACATTTGGCCTCTCTATTAATCTGAATAGTTCCCCCCTCAAAGTCTACAATGGGCAACTGACATACCAGTAGTCTTGCGAGGCTTCATATTTATGGGAGTATATGTGATCCCAAGTGCCACCATGGAATGTTCGATGAATATCCAACTATTGCTGGATAGACTGAAGACCAACTGAAGGCATGGCCCTAACTTCCCCTGTCTCTCATGGTTCGCTCAACCATATCTAAAATGGTCTTGCTCCTCTGTTTCATGTATCAGCTGAAAAATTATCAGTAGACACTGCGACTATCCCTTTTACGGACAATACAATCCATACTCTGCAGCTTTGTTTGGAATCAGGTCTCCCCCTCATTGCACTTAGATTGGTGGTACATCAATCAAAGACATCCGGCCTATGCCTCACAGAAATGGGCAGTTTAAGGTACCATAATACAACACTTACTAAATGGAGGGAAACTGTCACCATCGCTACCCCCAACGACACATGTAGTGATCCAGATGTGGAGAGCTGACTGAAAGCAATAGGAGGAGATAAAACAACTTATGAGACTGATGCCACTTGGGAAGGCTCCCCCTTACATGTTGTAGCAGCACTAGAGGGCTTTCATAAGTGGGATATCATAGGTATTCCACCTAACGAACCTGATGGAGAGCACAATGCCCAAAACATATCAGACCTTACAGACCGAATATAACCTACACCGTACCCAATTTCACTGATATCTACAATTGCGACACGCCATAATACACATATTACAGGGTTGGAAGACATTCCGGAATACAACTCCTTGAAGGCAAAGTTGTTCCTTGAGGAACTGGGAGACCATAAGATAACACAGTTCTACTTCTCACTGATACAACATATGCCAGACTTCTTTGAGGCACTAGAAACCACCTGGGAGTGAGACCTGGACACCCTTGCTGACAATGAATTTGCAGAAGCTAGGGCGTCCCTTAGACACTCAGTGATAGTAACACAGTTTGGCCTCTCCCGATTGCAGTACTTCCTCAGATCATATCTCGCATGAGGCAGGCTTTGGAGAATGGGGTGGTCGCCTCTTTCCTCTGCCTACAATCTAACAGACAGGAGGGGGATTTCTTACATACCACATGTGGAGGCACAAAGCTCTGCCGTTACTGGGATCGAGTACTCTCCTCTCTGGGTCAGTTGACGGGACAACCTATACCTCATTACCCTAAACTGATCCTTCCCCACATCACCTGTGCCTTCGATATGGACCGTTATAAATTTGCATTGCTCTGGCTGGGCCTAACTGTAGCTAAATGGGACATCGCACGTCAATGGAAAGCAGATACTCTCCCATCGATTGCAAAGTGGAAGAGGGAAATGAGCTGGTGCATGAACACGGATCAACCAGTTTATGAGGCGATAGCCTGCCTCCAGAAATATATGAAAATGTGGGTCCGTAGCTGTGATTTACGATCACCATCCGTTTTGAAGTAAGAAGTGGCATGTGGAACTGGTAGGGAGGGCAAACAAAAGTCTCTAGAAGCTTTGTTAAACCTAACTCCCTCAGAATGGGCCAATTCAGAACACTTAGCCATCTGGGAGCAGGTGGACTCCCTAAGTTCCCATCACCAAACAAAGAAGTATACAGCTGCATGACCTTGGAAAGTATCTGTAGTCATGTCTGCCTGGTACAGGAGGCTCCCTTCCACCACCATGCACAGCACAACCCACGGCAAGGCTCCAATTAATGTTCACTAATTTAACAGTCCCTCAACCTCAACAAAAGAGCTACTCTAATTAACAAAGACAATAAGACACCTGCGAAAGGTCAAGAAAAAGCTGACCGGCTGAACGTGCCTTAAGCCACACACCCCATCTACTTCCAGGACACAGGCGGAGATGCTGTAACGCTGCGTGTTTGGCCAGAATGGCCGCAGTCGATTTCTTGTGCAGGAGCGGGAGCCAGTGAGGCTCTGGTGCCTGCCACAAACCGAGCATCGCTGTAGGGCTAGTTTCTTTTCCTGGATGACAGGAAGCGGCTGCATGAAGAAAAAAACAGCAGTCCAGACACAGAGAAACAGGCTGGAAAGCCTCTCTAATTTTATAAGCGGTATTTAAAAACAGGCGTTGGGAGTCTTAACACCAACCAAGTTCCTGTTTGTTTCTGATCCCTGCTGGGCTGCGCTGTGCTGGGATAAATACGAAGGATATAAAGAACATAAAGGATGCATTAAAAAAAAATCTTCCAGCATTCAAGCAGGTTTGCTACCTTGGAGACTCGCTTTTACGGCACCATCGGGGACCAGCAGGTTTCTCTCCAAGGGATAAGTGCATGTGCTCTGCTGCCTGTTTGTGCAGGGGGCTTTTGTGCTACTTGGTAGAGGGTCGCTGGGGGAGTTCCATGCGCTATAGCCTTCTTTCTCCTTTCCTGGTATTTTCCGCTAATCCATCACAAGAAAGTAGTAGAAAACTTCCGGGACTCTCACAATGCGAAATTCCTTCAGAGATACAGCTGCATCTCATCTTGATTCCCCAGTTCTGGTTTAGAGGGTTAAAAAGTGCGCTAGACAAGCAGCAGCTCAGACTAATAGTGGAGAAACTCTGAGGAAAGATTTGGGACTGCCCACAGAAATCTCTGAGATGGCCACTGCAGAGCCCTCCGAGAAAGACTACCTGGGGAGGGGGGGCCTCCACTGATCTGGACACAAGTATCAGTCCCGTCCCTGTTGTTTCTCCTCTGGCCGGTCCCTTAACTGCGCAAAGCTTGGAGGATCCACACAGGATGACTCCCAGGGGCGACGCAGTGGCTGGGAAATCCAAGGAACTTAAAAAAATACCCTTTATTTTCCAAAGTTAAATCTGGGTTAACATCAGGCATAGAGGTGGCGGACAGTGCTCCACCAACAGCTGAACAACCTGCAGCCTCCATTAAGAGGGTGTCTCTCTGCAGTGGCGGTGTTGTTGTTTTTTCAAACTCAAGTACAATCTTCCCCTGGACGGAGCTTATCGGATCTACCCGCTTTTGAAGACGATGGGCAGGCAGTTCCTGATAATACAGCATTTTCTGTAAGCATCCGCTGTAACATCTGCAGCACAATCTAAAGCTGGGATTGAATCAATTCAGGAACATTTTTCTCAGGATGATAGATCTGTTTCTTTGCAATGGGATGCTAAGAGCCTGCTCAACTTAATTCTGGATGAGATTAGAGAGCTCAAAACCTCTCAATCCACGGAAATTGCTGCCATCCATGCCTGCCTCTCTAAAATCGAAGATAACATGACTCGGGTTCCAGCGCGACTTCATGAGGCGGAGACTAGAATCTCGCAGTTTAAGGACCAGGTCGCTATTATGAATGACAAAGTCGCTGCTTATCAGAGCCAACAATCTGCAATGGAGTTCAAACTGGAGGAATTGGAGAATGACTCTAGGTGCTCTAATCTTAGTATTCTCAGTATCCCAGAAGGCCTCGAGGGGCAGCAGACACTACAATGGGTCGATTTGTTCATTAAAAAAAAATTCCTCCTGGAATTTAATGGGTATCTGACTATTATGAGGGCCCACCGGGTGCCCGCGCATCTCCCCCTAATGCTAAATTCCCCCAGACAGTCCTTGTTAACTTTGGGGATTACAGGGTCAAGGAACAAATTCTATCTAAGGCCATAAAGCAGCGACAGTTCACCTCCTCAGAAGTCCCATTATGTCGCATTTTCTCTGACATGTCTGCCTCCTCAGCTAAAAGGCGGAAAGAGTTTGTTAAAATGTTGCACTTATTTAAAGAACAAGGGCACAGGCAATGATTGCACAACAAAGTAAACTAAAAATGCTGGTTAAAGGTAGATTTCATGTTTCTTAAAATATCCCGAAGCACAGGAACTACTGTAACAAATCTCTTTAAAGTCCTAGATTTCTTAGCTTAGGGCCTTTATAGTTGCTGTTATAATTAGTTGTGCATTTGCTCTTTTGTCTGCTTTTCTTCCTTTTCGAGTCTGGTTTTCGAATTTCCTATTTTTCTTATAGAATATTGTGGGGGTATATCTTTTTTCTTTTTCTGAGTCTTACTCTTTTTTTCTTTTGTTTCACTTCCTGGTTGAGGGGGGGATGTGTATATAGACCAGCAGCTCTTGTCACAAGGTCAAGGTGCCAGTTTTGGGTAGTTGGGTAAGCTGTCAGGCATGAGCAGGGACAGTGCACTTCTCACTGTAGCTTTTCAGGTACGGGGTCCATGCGGGTGGAATGGGTAGCAAGAGGGAAAAAAGAGATCCATTTGTAAATTCTAAACTCATCTAAATTTTACCTATAAATCTATATCCTGTTAGGGCAAGTGGGGGAGTAATGACAGATCTTGTGTATCTCCAGCCCATCTTGTGTCCCCTTTAGAATAATTTTGTGCAGTGTGTTAATGGATAAAAAGAAAATCCTTATGGTGGTCTCTTTTAATGTAAACGGACTCAATAATAAAAAGAAAATGCGGGCCATTGATTCGTGGATTAAGACATGGATTAAGACAGAAAATCCGGCAGCTATTTTACTTCAAGAATCTCATATAGCAGAGGGGAAGCTAGCAGGTTTTTCAATGTTAAGGTCCTGGGCAGCAGACCGGGGCTTCTCCTAATCCTCCACATCACATCGCGGCACGACGATTTTCTTGGGCAATACACTTCAGGCTAAGGTGGTTAATTTTGCAAAGAGATGAGAAAGGAAGGTGGTATTAGGTGACCTGTAAATTAGGGAATTGATTTTTTAACCTTTTCTAGCATTTACGCCCCAGTAGAGGATAATCCAGCACCATATGAAGAGTTTTTTCAATCCCTAATACAAACTCCCGGGAAGTGATTATAGGGGGAGACTTTAATTTCCTAGCGAATCCAAAAATTGATTCCTCAGGCACTTCTATAATACAATAAAAACCTAAAACCTGTCGAATTATTCAAAATTATAGGAAAACTCTGGATATAATCGACCCCTGGAGGGTAGTATTCCTGACTAAGATTGCATATACCTGCTTCTCGGGCAGATTTGGCACCTCCACACGCATCGATTTCTTTCTTATATCTAAGACCTTGATTTTTAGTCAGCAGAAAATCCTTTCAAATGGATTTTCAGATCATGCAATGCTCATTTTAGAGCTCGAGTTACGTAAACTCTCGGCTCATTCTAAGAGATGGACTTTAAATAGGCAATATCTTTCAGGGGTAAATGGGTACTACTCTGTAAAACAGAGATAAAGGAGTTTCTTGCAAGAAATCACGGGACAGCTCCTCCCCACATTGTTTGGGATGCTCTGAAGGCCTATATTAGGGGCCTAGCTATTTGGAAGGATGCTGAAAGTTCTAAAAAAGAGAAGAAAAAAGCCAAATTTAGAAAAGTAGCTCAGAGGTGCTATGATATTTTTCTCTGTAACTCCTCGGCCCCCAATCAACGAAAACTCGATCAGGCCAAACGGGATCTTACCAAAGCTTATTATGTAGAATGTGAAACATTTAATAGCAACCATAGGCAAAAGGTATATAAAGAGAGCAATTTCACTGGGAGGTTTCTTGCATGACAGGCCCGGGAGCAGGCCGCAAGTAACCGGATTAGTACTTTGAGATGTCCTGTAACCCAAAGTGAAGATCTAGCGGTTATAGGGGACACAATGCTTCAACACTATAAGAATATTAATGGTCAACAACAACCCATTATTAAGGCATCCCCAGGAACAGGAAATCCTAAACTTTGTGAGACCGATAAAAGTAGAATGATGCACCCTTTCTCCAAAGAGCTGGGGATATCTTAAAAAACCTCCCGAATGGCAAAGCCTGTGGACCAGACGGTCTCCTGGCCAAGTTTTTAAAAATATTTTCAGATGTCATTTTAGAATATTTTTTGCTGGTTGCTAATTCAATCTTAGAGGGAGGCCCAATTACGTCTTCATTCCAAAAAGGGAATGTAGTTTGTTTTTTTTAAAAAGGGAAAAGACTGCGAAGACCCCAATTCATATTGCCCAATCACACTTTTAAACTCTGACTAAAAGATCATCACCAAACTTTTAGACAATAGATTCAATGTTGTAGCGGCGAATTTGATACATTCCGACCAAAATGGGTTTATAGCAGGAAGACTGTTTGGGACTAACACACCCTATCTAGCAGAAGCATTGGATTATTTCGAGACCAAGAAAATACCAGCCTTGGTTCCTCTGTTAGACTCCGAGAAGTCGTTTGACCTCGTGGTCTGGGAGACTTTATTCCATATCCTCTCCAGTTTTGGTATACCTCCTAAGATCACAGGGTTGATTCAGAGAATATATCTTATATCTTAACGCAGAAGCTAAAATTATCGTTAATGCCTACGAGGCAGGACAAAGATGAGGGACCAGACAAGGCTGTCCATTGTCCCCCATTTTATTAGCTTTTTTTATTTAACCTTTGGCTATCGCTATTCGAAACAATGCAGATATTTGCCCCTCCTTACTTACTATGGGGAAACTAAAATTATAGACAGACAATATTATGCTTATAAACAAAGGCGATAAGGGGGTCCAAGCAAAAGTCTTCCAGGTTTCTGAGCAGTTTGAATTTCTCGGACGATATAAAATCCACAAAAAAAAAACAGAAATAATCCAGTGTGGATGCAAGCCCAATGTGTAACATTCTGATATTTTGTCTTGTCTACATTTTAAACCAAAAAGATATCTGAGGGTCTATTTCTCGTCTCGAATCGTTGACTTGTGTAATTTAAATGTTGTCCCGCTTCTGCTGAAAGTACAAGATTTACTGCTTCAGTAAGACTCGCTCCCATTAACTATTATGGGAAGGGTCTCACTGATCAAGATGTCAGTTCTGCCGCTATTTAATTTTTTATTTTCGCCAATTCCGTGTGTTTTAACAGCACTTTTAGTTGCCAAATTAGAGTCCATGTTTACATCCTTTCGTTCGGGGAAAAAAACTCCCCGAATTGCACTAAGCACTTTATATGAGGAGGTGGAGAATGTGTGATAGCTCCTACGGCCATACCACCCTGAAAGCACCTGTTCTTGTCTGATCTCAGAAGTGTGATAGCTCTCACTAATCTCAGGGATTATTATTTTGCACAATATATGTCTAGGTTTAAGTCAGATGTGAATACAGAACTATTCGTAAATTATTTTATGAACTTCATCTGTAAAGAGCATCAGAAGCGCTGTCCATTAAAAAAATGCAAATCCCTTAAATTAGTGCGTCATAAGTGCATGCAGTGGTTCTATTATAAATATCAGGACTTTTATAGAAGATAAACAATTCCAAATATTAACTCTTCAACCCCGCTATCCAAACTCATTTCAGTATTTGGGGCTAGAGAATTTACCAAAATTATTCAAAAATGGGCTAAAGCCAGCTTCCGGAAGCTCTCAGATTTTATTAGGATCGATAGGTGGCTGAACATTTCCGAAATGTATGATCTAATTCCAAATGATTTCCTTCTTCAATGGTCATTTAATATTCTTATTAGGTTCCTTAACAATCTTGATGTGATACAAATTAATGAAAGCAAAAATCTGACATATGCTCTTTTTGAAGAAATCACAGTCAGGAAACCAGGAGAGTGGAATTTTCTTTTAGCCTCTATCAGGGGTTCGGACTTCTTTGAGAAAGCAATAACAAAATGGGAAAAACATGAAGGTATGGAGGTTACAGCGAGTATGTGGTCTGAATAAAATAAACGTAACTTTACAACATTAGGGGGATCGAATTGGTGCCGGATGCTATTCTTCAGCAAATGGCTTCTATATAGAACCCAACATTTTTTATCCAAGGTTTACCCCAGCCAATCCAGTCAGTGTCTTTGCTGCTTAATTAATCCAATAAGCCAATTGGACACATATTATATCACAGTGGCCTTCAATTCAGGGGTTATGAAATGAGATTTTTCATCATTTGTAGGTTGAATGTTTCATCACAATAGACTCCAATAATTGGCTGAAAGTCCTTGGCTATGACCCTTCTCTCTGATAACTTGGTTAAATTACTATATATTGCAATGGCAGTCGCCAGGTCACTCATGCTTCAAAGATGGTGATCAGACCTGGTACCAACAAAATGTGAATGGATTCGGAAAATGAAACAGGTTAGGAATAGTGAGCGCTTGTATGCATTACGAGTTGGAGGGATTAAGAAGTTTGAAAAAGTCTTGGCGGCCCATTTTGACTATATTTCAAATAAGAGCTTACATTTTTAAAGGTTGCCCTAATATGCAGAAATTGTAACTATTGTTGTTTGTGTTGACATATTTGTATACTTGTTTGCACTTTATTACACTATAGGCACCTATTTTACAGCACTTTATTGCAATATAGACACTTTAGCTTCCATGTTTAAAAGTGGTTTAATTCAACAGGACAAAAACATTAATTATGACTTATATGTTGATATTCTTGCATAATTTATTGGACCTAATGCACTATAGACACCTTAGCTCGTTTTAGGTCTGTCAGGCGACATTGCATTTGATCTTTAGTATGCCAAAATACCATTAGTAGCCTTAATTTCTGCAATACTTTCAGCTTTCCCCTCCTTATATTTTAAAGCTTGATGGGCACTCTACTGATTATCTAGTTATTGATGAAAGAATACTGCATCTGATCTCTAATGGTTTGTCTAATCCAAGTTTATTCTTTTTTCTTCTGTCAATGTAACTTGTTTTCAACTGACGTATTATGATCAATATGGCTATTGTGTAAGGTTTTATTACTGGATATTTGTATTGTGTTATTTACATGAATTAGTATTTCTTGATGGATCTCAATAGAAAAAAAGACACCTGCGAAAGAAAGGAAAATATAAGAACATTTTTTTAAAAGAGTATCGCATTCAAAAGCTAAACAAATTACTTATTAAACAACTATGGCCACATAAAGGCCTACTCCCAGTAAGGCCCGTTGTTCCACTATATTTTATAATGCAAATACGCTATACACTATTAATTACTTAAGAATATAGGAATGCGGCTTCTTTATACACGTATATTGCCACATATCAACATACAAGTTAATATATCAGCATCTCCAGATGCTACCTAAGTCCCTAAGTGCCATAATGAGGTTGTCGAACTGTGGACATGTGTTGTACAGATGCCAATTGGGAGGGATTTTGTATATGTTATAAAAACTGAAAAAATAAAGTTTAAAAAAATATATATATATCAGCATCTCCATTAACACATGATTAGTAACATTATGGAGACTTGAAATTAGGCTGTTCCACTCCACCCTTCTGATGGCTAGAATAGCCATCACACATAACAATGTAAATCATCACAAGACCATCTGAAAAGATTATCAACCGCCACTGCTTTCACTTGGAGTTTTCAAATTCCCTCAACTCATCATTAGCCTTACATTGCTTGTCTTCTAACTCCACCTCTTCTCTCTTTATTTGAGCCCGACCATGAAAATGTCCAACCATAGGTGACAACATACTAGCTGGCCGAACAGGTCTCCCATCAGAAGATACCCAAATCTCATCTTTATTCTTCACACAACCTGTTCAGACTCAAGCCTGCTGGTCAATCTCCCGCTCTTCTTCCTGTAGCCTCTTAGCGTCCTCCCTTATATCAGCAATGATTCACAGCGGTCTTATTTTTTAACTCATTTGAATATTCTATGTTGAATGTACAGGACCCGGATGTATGACGTTACAACGCAGGCTATTACAACGCCTGCCTTTACAACGCGGTTTTTACATCGCAAACCTTTACAACGCATAGCGCTTAGAGGTGCTGGATAGTGGTAAGTATAATTTTCTATTCCAACTCCAGTCCCCGTGGACACTAGGGAAGGTGTTGGATAGAAAATTAAACGTATTCCCTATCCTAGAGCCCCCCCCCCAGCGCAATGCGTTGTAATGGTTTGCGTTGTAATGACCGCGTTGTAATGGTAGTGCGTTGTAATAGTTTCGTTGTAAAGGTTGTTTACCACAGGACCCATGAGTGAAATAAAGAGCAACTTCATCAGCATATCGATTTCCAGCAGTGACATCATTATTTCCACGTCTGAGTGCTGCGCGTTTCACTACTGCTTTTTCCAGGGGCCTTTGCATTGCCTTCCGCAGACGTATTTCCCTTCCATATTGGAGACCCAGAAGACGTCATAAACCCTTTTTGTCACCACAACTGTCGGAATTCATGAACAACACCAAAGTTACACAAACTATCAGTGTATACAGTAACTTCCAATTGGTTTGAAACAGAGCATGCTCTAGTATTATATTGTATTGTAATTGCATGCATTTATATAGAGCTTACTACCTCTGACGAGGCGTTGTAAAGTGAGAAGTAAGAGCAACCAATTCAGCCAGTTAGTCAGAGGTTACATCACGAAGCAGAAGGCATCCACTACACCCTCTAAGGTGCAGATAGCATAAGCAGCTCTCAAATTTCCCCCTTCATCTCTTAAGCACAAGCCATTCACAAACAATACATATTCGGGCTCTACAAGAGGTTCATCTTTGTTGTCAGGTCTTTGATTGGTGCACAGTTCAGTTACATCGAGACAGTCATGCTCAAAGTCACCTGCATCCATTTAAATTTCTGGCAATGGCTTTAAGGTCGCTGGGTTTAAACTAGAACACCTCTTTAATGTAATGTTATCGGTCAGCAGTATGATTTGCTCATACTTCATGAGGTGGGTGCTAGACTGGTGTTGTGTCGTATTCTGACTGAGGAGCCCCTCCACCGAGAGAGGGACCATGACTGTAGGAGGATAGCCTATTACGATGTCATCACTCTGTTCAATGATGACACCCGCCGCAGCCTGTAGGCAACCTGGTGGCTACCGGGTAAAGAGTGGCCGAGAAATGGGCCACCCACCTTCGGGAATCAGCATCTGTTTGTGTAAGCACTGAGAAGGTGCACCCTTCCCTCTCACTACAATATAAAATGAATTATTTACTGTAATCTGGAATTCCTAGAGCTGGGGACTGACAAAGACTTTCTCGCAGCTCTAAGAAGGTGTCATATTCTTGTCTCATGGTAGCAGATCAGACACATCCTTGTGTGTCAACCTCTGTAGACGCTTTACGACTAGGGAAACGCTGGATTTCTATTGGTGACAGTAGCACACCATTCCAAGAAACACCCGACTTCTCTTTGGTTAGTGGGACAGTGCATTTTTAAAATGGGAGAGATTCTTTCCTGCAACACCTTCCATGCTTCTTTCTCAATGTGATGTCCCAGATACAGGACTTCCTTTTGGCAGTATTGCAGTTCACTCAGACACACTTTATGTCCATTTTCAGCCAGATGATTCAGTAAGGAAATAGTATCTTGCTTACATGCTTCTTGTGACATTGATGCCATTACCAGGTCATCAATATACTACACAGAACTGAGTTACACTGTAACTTCAAAGTTTCCATATTCTATCTGGTTGAAGATCGAGGGGCTTTCTGTATACCCTTGTGGAACTCGGCACTAGGCCAATATTCTATTTTGGAACTGGAACACAGAAAGAAACGGTCTCTCTTCTTGCAATGGTATGGAAAAGAACTCCTGACACTTTTCAACCAATGTGAACCACTCAGCTTCACAGGGTATCTCAAAAAGTATTACAACAGGATTTTTCACCACCGGCAAACAATGTTATGAATCCTTCTAAAATCCTGCACCATGCAGTACTTGATGCTTGGTTTCTGCAGCCCCATAATAGGGGAATTACATGGACTCCCCAAGATTTTTTCAAAATCCCATGCTGTATCATGCAATCTCAACCACTGAGGATATTCCAGCCACCATCTCTGCAGCCACTTTGGTCTACTTCCAAGACTGCACAGAGTACACACTCTTCCTCCCTTCTCAGCCACCGCCATTGTGAATGATCAGATCGTTAGCCTCCAGACACATCAAAGACCTGGAACTGTTGGAAATTGCATAATTTTCAACGGAGTTTGAGTTTGCTCTTGGGACCTAGTTCACACAGTGCATTTCACCACTAACACAATTTCCCATATATGGGCCATTATGAAATCCCTTTTCTGTAAGTCTTGGCTGGGCCAACATAAATTTCTCCTTCGGCTTTTCCTGTTTCATCTCCAACTTATCACTACAATACTTTGTGTACTAAAGTTTTACCCTGCCAACAAATCACATTCTGATGGACGCATTAACTAATCTCGGGATGTGACATAAGAACAAACCGGTACAAAATTGCCATATTGCCCATTTCAGCGTTTTTGACACCACAATGGTGCCTAAATACTTGCATTAGATGTTCATAGTACGTATGCACTGACTACTTAACTTCCTGTGTGGTTAATGAAATCTCCAGCCAGTCAACGTCTTTCTCTGGGGCCTTTTTTTTCATGAAAATTGTTAAAACAACTATAGCTTGTTTAGTGTACAAAATAAAATGTTGTACAGTGAAGGCATGGAAACTGCAGCATTCTATTAGATTTCCTGAATCTACACATACACCCAAAACCATGTTTTAAAATTTGTATTTTCATTTACCAAATCAATGCACATGTTTTTAAGCAAACACACTTGATAACAAATGATTTGCAAAATCCCAAACAGGACTGTATGCATTTTGTACAGAGTACATGGAACAGTTTGCAAATCTGAAAAGTAATCTATGTCAGTCCCAGAGAGAGTGATGTACTGAATTGCAATGCTGCAAATGTAAGAGTGTAGCAAAGAGGTCAAGTTTGGAATGGGTATGCAGAGTGCATTGAATTGCTATATATAGGTTTTCACTGCAAAGAGGGCCATCATTGGACGAGCATGCAAATTGAATGCTGCCTTTTTCAAGTAGTAGTATTTTTTTTCTTCGAAGGAGACATTGAATAGAGGGATTAAATAGGCAATGACACTCCTCTAATTTATTCATATTAGTCATTATTTCTTTCACAAACTAGATATTGAGCCTATTGGTTTGCGTGCTGTGGTGATGGCTGCATATCCATTGGTCTATTTGCAGGGGAGGTGTGATCTGTGTCTGTAGGTGTCAGTAGTTATTCTTGCTTAGCTGTGCATTGGCAACTGTATTTTTTTTAAACTTTATTGATTGCATTTTTTAAGAAGTAACAACCGTAAGAAAAACAATTGCTGCAGGAGTATGTATGCATTACCTAGAAACATATACATTCATCATAGATGTACCATATGCAACACCTTGTAGATCATTATATTATCACTAGACATTTATGAGCATTATACGGAATAATGGTAATAGGTTGGAATGTGTAACATGACTACATTATTAACAAACATCAGCATTACAAGGCCCTTTATATAGCGAGCATATTAAAACCTTAACCGGTTCATGACAGCTAGCCCCAATCATGACTCAGGTGTCAACCCATTCTCACGGGGTCTGGATGATTCTGCTAAATGTTTATATCGTTTGTAGCGCTTCCAACATTATGCATTATTGTCACCCCCATCATTACTCCGAGTTTTTAGCAGTTATGTCCATTGGATGAGACAATAAGTATGCTTTCAGAGGTTCCCAGATGTTCCAGATGCCAGCGGGAGCAGGTCAGCATAATTGAGCATCTGTTCTAGGCAGAATATTAAGTCCTTGACCCACTCCTTGAACTTGGGAGCTTAACCTCATCCCCACCTGCATGCAATCCTGTGCTTGGCAAACAGTGGTGCAAGAGCAACATAACTGCGAGAAGGTTTGTCTATGACCGTGGTTTTCCTAGTACGGCCCGCGGTCCACCAGCGGCCCGGCAGGCCTTCATTGGTGGCCTGCGGACCTTGCCTTGCAGTTTGTAAGTTTCAAGGAAGGCCGGCATTAAACACAGAAGATGACCGCAGGAGTATACGTTGTGAATACGTATTAAATAGGTATTCACTAAGTACGCCCCTGCTGCCATCTTCTGTGTTTACTGCCGGCCTCTGTGAGGTCATGGCAAGGTCGGAAAGCTTCCCAAAAGACCCTTTAAAAGTCCGCTGTAAGCGCTTTCAGAGCTGACTTTTAAAGGGCCTTTTGGGAAGCTTCCTGTTTGGACACAGAGACACACAGACAGACACAGGCAGACAGATACACAGACAGAGACACACACAGACACACAGACAGAGACACACAGACAGAGACACAAAGACAGACAGAGACAGACAGACACACAGAGAGAGACAGACAGAGACACTCAGACAGATAGAGATACACAGACACACAGACACACAGAGACACACAGACCGAGACACAGAGACATACAGACAGAGACAGACACAGACACAGAGACACACGGACAGAGACACGCACACAGACAGAGACACATTGACAGACACACAGACAGAGACACACAGACAGAGACACACAGACAGAGACACAGAGGCCTACAGACAGAGACACACAGAGACAGACAGAGACACACAGACAGAGACACACAGAGACAGAGACACACAGACAGAGACACACAGACAGAGACTGTTAGACTTGGCATCTTTTGGCGTGTTTCCCCGAGTTTTTTGCTTTCTTCCCTCCCGGTTTTTACTCTGTTTTTGCTGGTATAACGTTTCTGCGTGCTTTTTACACTGTTGATCAGTGGTAAAGCGCTGGTGCTCCTGTGGTAAATTATGTTATGATTGGATGTGTGACCTACTTGTCAGTCCCCAGTAATGGGCACTGCGGGTGCCGGGGCTTGTGAGTTCACCGCTACTCATGGGCATGCAGCACGGATTATGCCAACCACGTACGTAGCCAGAGAAAGGTATAAGCGAAGGAAGTTTGGTATGCCTGAACTCAGCGTCTAAAGACGCAGCCTTTAGCGAGGGTGACCTTTTCATTCTGAGTTCATAAAGGCCACTTTTGGAAAGTGGGTATTATTTTGCTCGGTCATCCCGTGTGCCTCTGCTGGAATTTGGATTGCCTGTCTGGTTTTTGGACGACAGATGCTAGAGAGAAGAGTGGCTCCCGATAGTCTAGGCAGGTCAGGAAATGGTTAAATAGACCTGGTTACGATGGGGGAAGAGGGAGGAGATTCCCTTGCACCTCAAAGGGCCTGATCTGCCTCTGACAAAGCCGTCTCCACCACCTGCCAGGAATTCACGCCAGAGAAGACCCAACTGGTTCTGGCTGAACACCGACACCCTTTGCCTGGCAGATCAAAGGATTTTTGTGTGAAAATACTGGGTCCCAGACCCCTGACCTTTAGAACTCATCTGAAACAAGAAGACTACCAAGAAGAAGCGCCGGAGAAGCTGCAAAAAGAACGACTGCTTTGCTGGATGCTGTGCTGGGCTGACCTGCAGTGGCTGCTTGGGCTGTGAAAGGCCTGGACGGGACTTTCTGTAAACTAATTTATGAGTCTCTCCAAAGGCTTACCCCCTGTTCACGAAGTCTCAGGAACAGCATAGAGTTCAAGTTCTTCGACCCGCAGCACTGGGGACTGTGTGTTTTGAGCTGCAACCCGAAGAACACAAACTCAATGACGTCTACGACGCCACTGCCGACTTCGTGTCCTGAAGGGACAACAGAGCGCACCACCGCAACGCTGCACCGCAACGCTGCACCGCAACCCTGGTCTCCCCGACGAGATCTGTTGATGCCGCCACCGAGCCGCTGCTCGCACCGCGACCTGTGGGCATCGTACTCCGCACCACCTTGCTTCATGAGGATGCCTTGGCTGGCCTGATGCCACCACTTCCCGCCAAAATCAGTGCCGCTGCTTGCACCGAGGTTCGTGGGCACCGCTCGTAATTTACACGACAGACCTCCCTCATCCCGCACCATCTACTCCAGTTCATCAGCCGACAACCGCGCTTCAGCAACGACAACGCCGCTGCTTGCACCGTGACCTGCTAGCACCGTGACGAGCACCGCCTCCATCTCACCCCGCGACCCTGGTCCCACCGGCACCGCCATCTGATGCCGCCACCGAGCCGCTGCTCGCACCGAGACCTGGGGGCACCGCACGCTGCACCGCTGCACTTCACACCGCAGCACCCGACGCCTGATGGCACCAGCGCTCCAGATCCCATCAGAAAGGTGCTCGACCTGCAACGCAAGTGACTTAAAGGGCCCCATCGCCCTGCATCTCTTAAAGGTACTGTTTGCAGGTCTTCCCGACACCGTAGTTGGCCTGCAACCCCGCGGTCAGCCAGAACTGTTTTTGGATTTGTTGTTCACGACACCGTGTTAGCCCCAGACGGAGCTATTGACATCAAGGAACTATTTTTAAAGCATATTTTGATAAGTGAAGATTTTGAAGTATAGTATTGTGGATTGTTATCGTATTTGGTCTCGTCTTAAGTATATAAAAATTGGATATTTTTCTAAACTGGTGTGGTGTCCTGCTGTAGTGCGTACATGGTTTTACTGTTCGTTATGTGAAAATGCTTTACACACTGCCTCTAAGATAAGCTGGCTGCTCGTGCCAAGCTACCAAGGGGGACAGCAGGGGTTATTTTAGAAGTGTAACTCCCTTATCCTGACTAGAGTGGTGGTTTCTGCCTCACTTTGGTGCAAGTCTCAGCTAGCCAGAAATCCCATTTCTAACAGAGACACACAGACAGAGACACACAGATAGAGACAGATACACAGGCAGACAAACATGTGTATGCCGGGTCTGGTGGCTAAGTGGACCAATGCATCTGCTGCAAGGGCCTGTGTTGAACCTCTTGGTCACAGGTTTTCTTTTGCTCTAGCCCCACCCCGCCCCCACTGATCCCACCCCCACCGGTGCGGCCCTCAGCCACAAACCACACTGTAAATTTGGCCCCTGAGACAAAGTTTGTGAGTACCCATGGTCTATGAATTCAGTGTACACCAATAATGCCAGCAATGGAGATGTTTCCAGTTTCAGTGATGTCATCTGTTCCAGTGCATCACAGACTTTTCATCAGTATGCATTTATACTTGGGCAGCACCACGCCAAGTGGGAGAAGTAAGCGCTATCCATACCACATCTATCGCACCTATCATTATCTCTTAGTTTAGATTTTTACATTTTAGCTGGCGTATAATACAGACGGTGTAAAAATTTAAAGTGGATAATATGCAGTCTGCTACTAGCCGATACTTGTTCTTTTTGTAAGCAGCCATAGGACCACTGCTTGTCTGAAATTTCACACCCCAATTCCCCGTCCAAATGTATTCAGACGGGCCCTGACCCATCAACGGTTGAGTGTGTATTGCATGGTATAGCATAAAAACAGCGTGTTCAGAGGACGTGGACTGTAATATCGTGTGACGTGGGGCCAGAGTTGGAGGCTCTAGTGGATATGCTGGAATATTGTCTTTAATGCCTTGCCTAAGTCTCACATATAGAAAAACGTCTAATGGTGTAGGCGTAGTGGCACTGAACATCTGTTCTAGCGTGCGGAATTTCCCATTTGATATAGGTCACCCCAACATGTTATGTTTGTCTTCGTCATGACTTTTCTGAATACAGTCTCCTGTAACAGCTGTATGCTTGGGTGATCAAAATCTTAGCTGTCGGGGAAATGAATTATACAAAAGACCTGTCCATGATAAGAACCCCACAGGCATTCCCATGCACTGTAATAGTCCCAATAAGTAGTCCCATTCTACTGAATCAAACGCTTTTGTGTTGTCCAGAAAGACCGCCACAAGCGGCAAATCGGGTTCTACATTTTGTAATATGGAAAAGAAAGTTTGAAGATTGTGGGGGGTTGCCCGCCCTGGAATAAACCCCGCCTGGTCGGGGAGGACCAATTTCTCCATCAACAGGTTTAACCTCTTGGCCAGTACTTTAGCTAGGATTTTAGCGTCATTATTGGTGAGGGACTATGGCCTATATGATTCGCATTGGTCTGCACATTTTCCTGGCTTTAACAGGGAGGTAATAAGCGCTTCTCTCATTGAAGGCAGGAGGATGCCATTTGTTTGGGCCTCTTGGTAGACAGCTTTCAGAATGGGAGTGAGTTGATCAATATAAGCCCAACTAAGCCTGGGGCTCCACCTGATTTCATGTGCATATTGGCCTCCCGTATCTCGTCCTCTTCGAAGGGGGCCACCAGAAATTCCCTCTGTGAGTCTCCCAGCCAAGCCAAGGCCACATTTTCTTGGTATCCAGCCAGGTCAAGCGGACCTTGCCTACTAGTAGAATACAATGTACTATAATGTGTGGGGAGTGCAGTAAATATGACAGCACTATCTCTGTGCCTGACGCCATCCTTATCTGTAATTTCTAGCACACAGCTTAAGAAGCGAGGTTTGCAAATTTCTTCCGCAAGGGCTCTATCTTTCTGTGGGACCAACCACTGCAAGAATTGTATCACTTGTTCATACTTCTGCTTGACCAAAGGAGATTGTGCATTTGTCTCAGCTACTCTCTGGGGTTCTGCATTAGGCCACTGCACTGACACTTTACATTCAGCCCTCGAGTCTTCCCACAATACCTTCAAAAACCTTCAAAAACCTCTCAATCTAGGTGTACCATAAATCAGGATTTTCCCTCAATTTTGTGAACTGATTTGTAAATGTGGCAAGATCACCTTGACTTCAGAGTACATCCCGCCATCCACTTTCTTCAAATGCAAAATACTAGCATCAGTATTATTTTGGGAGGTCACTATCCTTGTATCCCAGAATCCTCCTTCAGCTTCCTCTTCTGTTCTTTCTTAATTCACTTGTCCCTTATTTTATCCAAAATGTTATTTTTTTGTATACCGATTAGCAATTCCCTTATATGTACCTTAAACTCAGGACTCCTTGTACTAATAAGTAGCTCTTTGTTCACATGCGCCCTAAAGCTTTTCTGCAAGGTCGGACTTTTAGACAGATCAATATTGTATTCCTTGGCAAATTCTGTCAATCTTTTGTGTGGCTTTACAGCAGATAAAGTGACTTAATTACTTAGGAACTGAAGTTCTTCTTAGTGGTATCTATCCAAATATGTCATATCCAGGTTTCCTTTAATAAGTTCATCCAACTCCACATTTAGCCTAACAACGTGTAGGGGCCTTAGAACTAGGTGACTTATGGAACTGTCTTCAACCTCCTCTGTTTCTCCACTCCCCATAAAAGTTCCCTCCATCTAGGGCCATGCTCTATAATCCAAAAACCCTGTAGCGCCCTAGGCAATTGGTGTCGTGAACACTAAAGAAGGTTCAGGGGCAAAAGCAAATATTTGTGAGTTCTGAATGGTGGAAACAGCAGTGGCAATGGAAAATCTAGCTGCTACACCTGAAATTACCGGAACTGAGGCTGTAGTGGTCGGGCAGTCACAATAAAATTGCCCCAGTCTGGCTTGTTACAGCATGAGTAGTTACTATTAGAAATGCCATGGCTGAACTGTTTCAGTTTAATTTAGGTTTAAATTACATTCAGATATCGCTTACTACCCCTGAGGAGGCGTTGAATCGCTTTACAGCGAGTAGCATGCTACTCAGAAGCCCAAAGTTAGTGGTTAGTCCATTATTTACTGAGGTTAGTTTGCAAACTCAAGGAAACCGCTCCATGCATCATTAGTTTCTTTGTGAAAATTAATGACTTAGGTGGGATCAGTAGAGGGAGCTATGTAAGAAGCAAATGCTAGCTTGAATTTATAGATATTGCTATGGTTTCCAAAAAGAGTTTAGGACAGCCATGCACAAAATTTAAGATAGAAGAGGGTGGCAGAAGACGTGGCACAGATACTACCCACATTGAAAAAAGGATGTCCAGTTCTTGTTTCGACCCCTTTCAAAGTAACTGTTAACATTTAAGTATATCCCGTTATTAGGGTCGGACTGGGACAAAAATTAGGCCCGGGCACCAGAATTAAAGTGGCCCACATTGGCGAAGCATATCATTTAAAAATCTGTAATATATGGGAAATTAAACAGTAAAATGCGGCTCACCTGGTCATACAACCGGCTCTAAACTGAAAAAAAACTGGTCCACATAATGATCTGTCGGATCAGCCAATCAGGCAAAGCCTGATTGCCCAGTAGGCCAATCTGAGCTCACCTTGACCCTCCAGCATAGGTGAGGTTTAAATCTGTCTTTGTGAATCAAGCCCTTTAGTGTATACCTGCTGTTGGAAGCTGGCTCTCTATAAAGTGCACTAAATCGAAGTATACTGTGCATAGAGTCCAGTGAGACCCAGATTGGTATACAGAAGCAAACGTAGACAATACTAATACTCTTTTTGTGGTAGTGTGGGCGAGCAGTTGGGCTTATCAGAGGGCAGCGATAAGCATTTGTTAAACTAAAAGAGGCAATAAATGATTCACACACTCAAGAATAAATTTGAGACAAATTTTCTAAAATAACACCGATTTTATGATCATTTTTCAGACCAAGAACTTCATTCTACAGTAAGTACTTTTCAAGATAGACATTTTTTAAGTTTGCAAAATAACTCACTTTTGTGCGTAATTACACGCCATTGAAGTCAACAGCAGGAAATAGAAAAATGGATATAAAATCATACAGTTGGATTTTAAGGATCACCAGCTGAATTTAGGTAAGTAGCAAGGCCAGATCCAATGTTCTGCCAGCGGATTCTCTGGAGCGTCTCTTATTCAGCCGGGATCAGGGTGCTGAGGTTGTTGGTAGCTGGTGAGCTACAAAGAAGGGGGTGACCTGAGAACACACTGCACAGAGGGACTTTAAGGTAAGTCCGAGGGGTCCGGCTCCAGAGAGCAGGTCGAAAGGGCCTCAGGACCATGGGCTCACAGCTGGTTCATCAGGACCCAGGCCGGGCAGGCTGGGTGCACAGCAGATAGGTCAGTCGGGTAGCATGCGTCAAGATGTCTTCGCTGTCAGGGGCAGGGAGGTTGCAGGGACGATTTCGGACAGCTGGGCCACTAACGAAGAGGGTCTAAGGGTCTTGACGTCCCTCAATGGGTGCTTGCTTCCTGGGCAGTTGGAGTTCAGAATGGACACTTTGTCTCAGTGTCAGTCGCAGGGGGTTTGGTACCCTGCATATTGATGCGGCACAGCTCCAGTAGGTCCTAGTGTCTCCAAACGTGATGGGGAGACAGATCTGACCCCAGGAGCTGATGTTCCTCTTTGTGCATGTATGATGCATCAGAGTCGCCGAGGAGCAGCAAGTTGGTGAACTGAACTCTGTGGATTCGGTGCCTGCGGTCTGCAGGGGAGTAGTTCCTCTACCCCAAGGGAGTTTCCTGCCAATTAGTGAAGGGCTGGGGGTGCTCCCGGGTTCTTGGAGTCCTCACAGCAGCAGTATGAGACAGCACACCACGACTGTCGAGTCCCGGAAGCAGCAGGCAGGGTTTCGCACCAAAATTCTGCAGCAGATATTCTGTTCCCAGGTCAGCAGCTCCTATTTGCCCGTATTTACCTTGTGTCATTTGAATCTAAAGTTCAGGGTCAAGGGATACCACATAAATGCAAAATTTAAGGGCGTTAAAGGGGATGACAGGTAGTAGCCATTGGGATACCTACCTGTGGGAAAGGGCACTACCCTTGCCCTAAATGGCTAATTCTTGCCATCACAAGATGGAGGAATCGGAAAAGTCATGCTTACATCACCAGCCCCACCTTAGGGGTGGTGCTGGCTAAATGTGGTAATTGCAAACACAACAGTGATGGACAGAATGTGGATCAATGTCACACATAAATGTGGGCACACCTCCTAATCTGCCAGATTTTTCCGCTTGTCCTCCCACCAAATGTGGAGCAGGACAGGGGGGTTAGCATCCTCCACTAGCTGGACAAGCCTGGGTTGCATTTCAAAGATGGCATTGCCTTGAAGCTTCCCGCCCTGGAAGGCCATCCTGGCCTGGGGGAGGTGTGAAGCACCTCCACCCAGAGCAAGCTTTGTTCCTCGCCCCTGAGACCGCTGGCTCTCACCCCATGAGGTCAGAAACATGTTCGATGGTGGCAGTCTGGCTAAGACTAGTTAAGACAATACTAGTGCTTGGTAGGTCCTCAGGGGGCCCTCTAAGGTGTCCCCTTTGTGTATTTATTAATAACTCCAACACTGGCATTAGTGAGGATTTATTAAGATGAGATTTTTGGTACCAAACACTTAAGGGTACAGGGAAGCCATCATGGAGCTAGGAAACTCGTGATGACAAGTATCCAGCCCATGCACTCTCTATGGCTTCCTTTTGCACTTACTTTATCCAAGAATGGACTTAGATATTGTAGGGTCATATCTGTTCATACAGATATGTCCACATATGGGATATAGTGCACCTTGCCTTGGGGCTGTAAGGCCTGCGGGAGGGGTGACTTACCTATACCTCATGTAGTTTATGGGAGCATTGCACACAGGGCTTTATGCCATTTCGACTCTTCATTTTTTCCTGCATCAAGACACGCAGCCTGAAATGGCAGGTTGCATAGTCATGGTGAGGGGGTCTCTGGGCTGGCAGATTTTGTGTCATTCAAATCTAAAGTTCAGGGTCCAGGGATACCACATAAATGCTAAATGTAAGGGCGTTAAAGGGGATGACAGGTAGTAGCCATTGGGATACCTACCGGTGGGAAAGGGCACTACCCTGGCCCTAAATGGCTAATTCCTGCCATCACAAGATGGAGGAGCAGGAAAAGTCGTGCTTACATCACTAGCCCCACCTTAGGGGTGGTGCTGGCTAAATGTGAGCACACCTCCTAATCTGACAAATGTTTCCACTTGTCCTCCCACCAAATGTGGAGCAGGACAGTGGGGTTGGCATCCTCCAATAGCTGGACCAGCCTGGGTTGCATTTCAAAGATGGCATTGCCTTTGAAGCTTCCCGCCCTGGAAAGCCATCCTGGCCTGAGGGAGGTGTGAAGCACCTCCGCCCAGAGCAGGCTTTGTTCCTCACCTCTGAGACCGCTGGCTCTCACCCCATGAGGTCAGAAACATGTCCGATGGTGGCAGGCTGGCTAAGACTAGTTAAGACCATACTAGTGCTTGGTAGGTCCTCAGGGGGCCCTCTAAGGTGTCCCCTGTGTGTGTATTTATTAATAAATCCAACACTGGCATTAGTGAGGATTTATTAAGATGAGATTTTTAGTACCAAACACCTTAGGGTACAGCGAAGCCATCATGGAGCTAGGAAACTCGTGATGACAAGTATCCAGCCCATGCACTCTCTATGGCTTCTCTTTGCACTTACTATATCCGAGAATGGACTTAGATATTGTAGGGTCATATCTGTTCATATAGATATGTCCACATATGAGATATAGTGCACCTTGCCTTTGGGCTGTGAGGCCTGCGGTAGGGGTGACTTACCTATACCTCATGCAGTGTATGGGAGCATTGCACACAGGGCTTTATGCCATTTCGACTCTTCATTTTTTCCTGCATCAAGACACGCAGCCTGAAGAACAAGTTACTTACCTTTGGTAACGCTTTTTCTAGTGGATACAGTATCTGCCTGTGGATTCCTCACCTTGTGAATATCCTCTGCATCAGCAATATTCGGAAATTCTTTCGTAGCTCCTCACGCTGACGTGGACGACGTCACAGAAGCACGGCATCGTGCGCGGCTCCGCTGATGTCACTGAATCCATAATAGGACCCCGTCAGCGTGATGACATCAGTTCCGCCCTTTTTTCCGTGCCCTCGAGGCACACGGACGGACCGACAACAGTATATATACACAGTGTACACAGTACAAAATAATTAAGGTAACACACACAGTGTGAAGACAATGCAGTAGAGCAAAAAGAAACAAGACATGTCCTTAAAAACAACATGCACAAAAGCAACTATTATAGGTATACAAGGGTGGACAACGGGGAGGCGGGTGGGTCAGTGAGGAATCCACAGGCAGATACTGTATCCACCAGAAAAAGCGTTACCGAAGGTAAGTAACTTGTTCTTCTGATGGATACATCTGCCAGTGGATTCCTCACCTTGTGAATAGATTCCCACAGCAGTCCCACTCCTGGAGGAGGGTGTCCACCCTTCTATACCAAGAAGTCCTGAAGGACGGAACGAGCAAAGTGTCCGTCTCTCCTCACGTCTGCATCTAAACAATAATGCTTTGCGGAAGTGTGGAGGGAGGCCCAAGTTGCCGCCCTGCAAATGTCCTCCACAGGAACACCCCTAGACAAGGCAGATGTAGATGACTTTGCCCTAGTAGAATGAGCTCTCAAACCTTCTGGAGATTCCTTACCGGCCAGGGAGTAGCATATCTTGATACACAAGACAATCCATCTAGACAGCGTGCGCTTGTGCACCACTCTGCCTTTCCTGCAGCCAACGAAACCCACGAACAGTTGGTCATCAATTCGGAACTCCCTGGTTCTGTCAAGGTAGAAGCTCACCGCCCTCTTTGGGTCCAGATGGTGAAGTCTCTCCTCCTCCTTGGAAGGGTGATGGGGAGTATAGAAGGTAGGGAGGGTAATGGACTGCCCCAGATGGAAGGGAGTTACCACCTTAGGCAGAAAAGCAGCCCTGGTCCTGAGTACCATTCTTTCAGCATGAATAGTCAAGAACGGGGGTTTTGAACTTAGAGCTTGAAGCTCACTTACCCTCCTTGCCGAGGCAATCGCAATCAGAAAGACCATTTTAAATGATAAAAACCTCAAGGGACACCTGTGCAAGGGCTCGAAGGGTGAACCCGTTAAGAAAGTAAGGACAAGATTCAAGTCCCATTGAGGCACAATAAAAGGAGTGGGAGGAAATGTATTCGTAAGACCCGTTAAGAACCTTAAAACAATAGGTGACTTGAATTAGGACAGCTGGTCCGGCAGGCAAAGGAATGCCGACAAGGCGGAAAGATAACCTTTCACTGTCGCTACAGCAAAACCTTGCTGAGCTAAAGAGAGTGCAAACTAAAGAATAACAGACAATCGAGCCTTCAAGAGGTCAATGGACTTCTCTCCACACCATGAGACCAACTTGGACCACCTATAAGAATAGATAGACTTGGTGGAGTGCCGCCTGGCTGATAAAATAACATCCACCACGTCAGGTGGGAGAGAAGAAGAAATCAGGTTGCCCCGTTCAATCTCCAGGCATGAAGGTGTAAGCTCTGGAGGTGTGGGTGTGGAACCTGCCCCTGTGACTGTGAGAGGAGGTCTGCCCTGAACGGGAGACGGAGCGGAGGGCACGAGGAGAGGTGGAGAAGATCTGTATACCACACCCTTCTTGGCCAATCCGGAACAATCAATATGACTTGGGCCCGGTCTTGGCAAATCTTCCTCAGAACCTAAGGAATCAAGGGTATGGGAGGAAACGCGTAAAGGAGTTGTGAGCCCCAACTCATCTGAAACGCATCCCCCAAAGCTCCCTGCATCAGATACTGGAGACTGCAGAATGACGGGCAGTGGGTGTTCTCGTGAGTGGCAAACAGGTCCACCCGAGGAGTTCCCTACGTCTGAAAGACATGACGAACCACCTCCGGATGAAGTCTCCACTCGTGGTCGGCTGAGAACTGCCGACTGAGACTGTCTGCATGCACGTTCAGATCTCCGGCCAGATGATTTGCCATCAGACAAATCTGATGGTCCTGATCCCAGGTCCAAAGTCGCAGAGCCTCCCTACAAAGACATTGTGACCCTACTCCTCCCTGCTTGTTGACATACCACATCGCAGTAGTGTTGTCCGTCAGGACTTGCACCGACTGACTGCGAAGGGAAGGGAGGAAAGCCTTGAGCGCCAAACGAATCGCCCGCAACTCTATAAGGTTTATGTGAAGCAACCTTTCCTCTGGAGAACAAAGACCCTTGATCTCCAGATCCCCCAGATGAGCACCCCACCCTAGGGTGGAAGCATCCGTTATCACTGTGGCCACCGATGGAGGCAGATGATAGGGCTTTACTTGAGACAGATTGCCTTCCACGCTCCACCAAGATAGATCTGCCGCAGCTTCTCTGGAGATCCTCACAGACTCCCTGAGATCTCCGTTGTGCTGATACCACTGTCTGTGGAGACACCACTGGAGTGCCCTCATGTGCCAGCGTGCATGGTTGACCAACAGAATACAGGAAGCCATCAGACCGAGCAGACGAAGGACCTTCAGGACTGGAATGACCGCTCCATTGTAAAATAAAGGAATCATTTCCTGTATGTCGAGAATCCTTTGTGGAGGAGGGAATGCCCGACACATAGTGGTATCCAGTACTACACCTATGAAGAGGTTGCGCTGAGAGGGCACCAGGTGAGATTTGGGCACATTTATCGAGAAACTCAACCTGTACAACAACTGAGTTGTAATTTGCAGATGATGGAGCACCTTCTCTGGCGACTCTGCTTTGATCAGCCAGTCGTCCGGATAAGGGAATACTGGTATCCCCGACCTTCTGAGATGGGCTGCCACCACCGCCATCACCTTGGTGAAGACTCGAGGTGCAATAGACCAAACAGAAGAACCGCAAACTGGTAATGTTGCGATCCTACCATAAAACGGAGATATTTCCTGTGCGACTTCAGGATTGGAATGTGAAAATACGCATCCTGCAAGTCGATCGACACCATCCAGTCCTCTTGCTGCAGCACTGGAAGAACCTGCGCAAGGGTGAGCATCTTGAACTTCTCTTGCTTCAAAAAGAGGTTCAAGATCCTGAGTTCCAGGATTGGACGAAGCCTGCCATCCTTCTTGGGTATCAAGAAATACCTGGAGTAGCATCCCTGACCCCTTTCCTGCTCCGGAACCACCTCTATCGCACCTTTTCTCAGTAACGCCAGTACTTCCTCCTGCAGGAGAAGTAGGTGGTCCTCTGTGCAAAATCCTTGACAAGGAGCGTAATTTGGGGGAAATTCCCGAAAAGGAAGGGCATACCCATTCTCTACAAGATTGAGAACCCAAAGGTCTGATGTGACCGATTCCCAATCTTGTAGAAAATGAGTAAGCCAACCCCCCACAGGACCAACATGATCCAGAATGGTGGATCTAGGGCTGCTTTGCTGTGGTAGGAGGAGGGTGGGAAGAGGAAGAGGAGGAGGAGGAGGAAGAGGAGGCTTGACGACCTTGAGCGCGGCCCCTGTTTCTGTCCCTGTAGGATTTGTACAGGGAATTCTGCTGCTGCTGCTGCTGTGGCTGTCTGTATGAGCAAAAGAAAGACCTTCCGAATCCTCTGAATCTCTTATTCGAAGAACCTTTGGTTTGCAGATCTAGCGACCTAGCCGTCGCCTTACTCTCCTTGAACCTTTACAAGGCTGCGTCTGCCTTCTTGCCAAACAGACCCGAACCATCAAAAGGGAGATCTATCAAAGTCACCTGCACATCAGGAGAAAACTCAGAAGCCTTCAGCCAAGCAGCCCTCCTGGTGGCAACAGAGGATCCCATGACCCTTGCCACAGAGTCAGCCGTATCCAAACCGCTCTGGATCACCTGGCGAGCGGCAGCCTGCGTATCTGCTAGAACCTCACTGAAGTTCTGCCTGTCCATTTCAGGTATCTTTGGTACCAACTGCTTCGCGGAGTGCATAAGTGCATGAATATAACGCCCCAGAAGGCATGTCGCATTTGTAGATTTTAGGGCCTTCTGGCCGATGAGAAAACCTTTTTTGCTGATTGGTCCAATCTCTTTGACTCCCTATCACTTGGTACTTGAGGGAAGGCTCCAGTAGACTTCTTGGAGCAGGCTGCCTGAACTACCAGACTCTCTGGAGACGGATGTGATGACAAAAGGTCAGGATCCCCAGGAGCAACCCTATACCTTCTTGCTAAAGCCTTTGACACCACAGGAGACGAAAAGGGCTTACGCCACACCTCCATTACCGGCTCAGTAATAGCTTCATTAAATGGCAGCATTGGCTCCACAACCGAAGAAGGAGAATGAAGGACCTTTGTTAAAATATTAGACTTAAACTCTGCAGTAGGCAAATTCAAATCCAAGAGCTCAGCCGCTTTTTTAATGATCGTGTGGTACGGTGCGACATCCTTTGATGGGACATCAGGAGTCGAAGAAAGCTCCCACTCTGGAGATAACTCCAGGCCACTTGACTCTTTAAGCTCTTCAAACAAGTCCTCAGACTCCAGCAGTTCTCCCTCCTCCATCTCCTCTGCTGAATACCTTTGCTCCTCCACTATCCTTTGAGCCTCCCGCCTAGACCTCATCCTCGGGATCGGCGTCGATGGAGCCACAACCGACTCCAGCAGAGCCGGTGCCGGCGTCATGCCCAGATCCGGAGCAACAGCCTGGAACGTACGAGGTCGAGTCGGAATCAGAGCCGGTGAAGATGGTATCGGCGTCGATGACCTCGGAGCCAAGAAATGCCAGGACGGCACCGCCGGCATAAAAGGTGCCTGTGCATAAGTCTGCGGGACACCCAGATTGTAGGCCATTGGACCCATGGGACCGGATGGTGCTCCAGAGGGGTACATGGCTCTTAAAAAAGAACCCGTACATCGCATCTAAAAAATGCGTCGGGTCTTGACCCGTGCCTGGAAAGGGTGGGTATGGCCCCAGACACTGCTCCTGTTGTGGTACAATCAGAGTCGGGCCAAACGGACACGAGGGAGGATCCATCGGAGTCAAAGACCCTTCAGGCAGTGGAGCCTCCTCCTCCTCCCGAGATGGAGAGTGCGTCGGCGCCGGGGAAGGATTCTAAGCCGGAGCCGGGAAATGCTCCGGAGAAGCCACAGGAGAAGGATCACCATGCCACTCTGGATTCGATGCAACAGGCGAAAGATAGACATAGTCCTTCCGATGTTGATGTTTTGGAGATTTCGACTTAGGATCCGACTCTCTTCCAGAGTGACGCCGCGACCCATGCTTCTTCTTGTGCTTCTTCTTAGCTCGAGAAGCATGCTCCGAAGTCGACCTCGAAGCCGATCGCGACTTCGAACGGGACCTTGAACACCTCCTACCTCTCTTCTCCTTCAGTTTTGCTACGAGCCGCTTCCCCTCTCTCTCTCGCAGCGCCTTCGGGTTCATTTTATTACAGCTGGAGCATCCTTGGACGTCGTGGTACGACGACAGGCACCAAACGCAGTCCTCGTGCAGATCCGTTATCGACATTAACTTTCCACATGCCCCACAGGGTTTGAACCCAGATTTCCTCGATGACATATCAACAGGAAACAAGATTTAACACGAAACAAGTATCAGTAACAAAGTAATCAAACGAGTTCCTGAGGATCCCAAGAAAAACCACTAGCGTCGACGATGCGGAAAAAAGGGAACTGATGTCATCACGCCTACGGGGTCCTATTATGTATTCTGTGACGTCAGCGGAGCCGCGCGCGATACTGTGCTTCTGTGACATCGTCCACGTCGGCAAGAGGAGCTACGAAAGAATTTCCAAATGTTGCTGATGCAGGGGATATTCACAAGGTGAGGAATCCACTGGCAGATGTATCCATCAGAAATGGCAGGATGCATAGTCTTGGTGAGGGGGTCTCTGGGGTGGCATAATTTGTGTCATTTGAATCTAAAGTTCAGGGTCCAGGGATACCACATAAATGTTAAATTTAAGGGCGTTAAAGAGGATGACAGGTAGTAGCCATTGGGATACCTACCTGTGGGAAAGGGCACTGCCCTGGCCCTAAATGGCTAATTCCTGCCATCACAAGATGGAGGAATCGGAAAAGTCGTGCTTACATCACCAGCCCCACCTTAGGGGTAGTGCTGGCTAAATGTGGGCACACCACTTTATCTGACAATTTTTTCAGCTTGTCCTCCCACCAAATGTGGAGCAGGACAGGGGAGTTGGCAGCCTGGGTTGCATTTCAAAGATGGCATTGCCTTTGAAGCTTCCCGCCCTGAGCAGGCTTTGTTCCTCACCTATGAGACCACTGGCTCTCACCCCCTGAGGTCAGAAACATGTCCGATGGTGGCAGGTTGGCTAAGACTAGTTAAGACCATACTAGTGCTTGGTAGGTCCTCAAGGGGCCCTCTAAGGTGTCCCCTGTGTGTGTATTTATTAATAAATCCAACACTGGCATTAGTGAGGATTTATTAAGATGAGATTTTTGGCACCAAACACCTTAGGGTACAGCGAAGCCATCATGGAGCTCGGAAACTCGTGATGACCAGTATCCAGCCCATGCACTCTCTATGGCTTCCCTTTGCACTTACTATATCCAAGAATAGACTTAGATATTGTAGGGTCATACAGATATGTCCACATATGAGATATAGTGCACCTTGCCTTGGGGCTGTAAGGCCTGCAGTAGGGGTGACTTACCTATACCTCATGCAGTGTATGGGAGCATTGCACATAGGGCTTTATGCCATCTCGACTATTCATTTTTCCTGCATCAAGACACGCAGCCTGAAGTGGCAGGTTGCATAGTCTTGGTGAGGGGGTCTCTGGGGTGGCATAATTTGTGCTGCAGCCCTAGTGGACTCTTTTCAGTCCTAATGCCCTAGGTACCAGGGATGTGCCAATCGTGGTAACGTTTTAGATAAGAGATCTGGCACTGGGAACTATGGGGCCCATTAGGATGTCGGGCGGATCGCCACCGCCATGCGGGCGGTGGCGATCCGCCCGACATCCTTTCCTGACCGCCACCTGGCTGCCACCCATTTCCCCCCGCCATATTAGTATGGCAGGGGGACCGCGACGGACGGAAAGACCGTCCGCCGCTTTTCCGCCCCGGTCCCCTTGCGGCCGGGCTCGAAAAGGTCTAATATGGTTGCGGTGTCTATCAGACACCGCCAGCCATATTAGGATGGGCTTTGGGGAATGCCTTTCCTCGGCGGCAATGCCGCCACGGAAAGGCATGCGGAGACTCCCTGCATGGGCCTGTTGCGGGCCCCCTGGGACTCCGGTGGGTGCACATGGGGGGTACCTATGGTACCCCCCGCATTTCAAAGTGCAACATGACAGGCACCGCGCGGTGCCTGTCATGTTGTGCTTTGAAATGCACAACATGCTTTTTTAGCATTGCGGCGGGCTTTCAGCACCGCCCGCCGCAATGTTAAAAATGCGGGATGCACTCACCACTGTGGCGGGTGCATCCTAATTCCAAGGACGGGACCCCCGCCCTTATGGCAGGCGGTCCCGTTGTCCGACAGGATGGCGGGCAGACAAAGTTCGCCCGTCATCCTAATAGGCCCCCTGGTTAGCAGGGACCAAGTCCATCAATTTGGAATCACATCATGCACCAGGCAAAAAGTAAGGGCTAACCATGTCAAAAGAGGCACTTTCCTACAGGTGCCAAAATATTTACAATTAAATGGAAATTACAATCTCTTTTAAGTATCTGCAGTACTTAGTGGCCGCAATATATATTATTCTTTTATTGATTAGTCCTTTCAATAAATGTTTTTAATTTAACAGGCATATATCCTTCACATTTTTGGGGCAAGGACAGTCAAGATGCACTTCAATTTTGAAAAGCTCCACTCCTGTAACTCACAAGAAACTGAAAGTCAATACCAACTTGAATCAATTGGCATCCTGTTGCAGTTGAAACTGACACCACGGGCCTTCTGAGTCGCAATTGCCACAGCCTGGGCTGTCGGAATCCATCCTTGTATTTGGATTTGAGCGGAACTAACGGGTGCAGTCGCATTATTGCTATTAGCTAGGGGACCTTCAGCAGAAACTGGACTATATTATATGGAGGTGGTTGGAAAGACAGCAGGTCTGCTAGAAAGTCATCACTAGACAGGGCTAGTTTCAGACAGGGTTCCTGAATCCTGCTCTCCCTGTACTTTCGTCTTCTTCCTTTTGTCAATACTTGGAACATTCTAACTGCCTAGACCATATCCGTCCACCACACTTGCTATTCAGTATCCCATGTAGCATCAATCCAACTAGAACTGTCCTCTTAGCTTGTTTCTGATATTTCTCCTTATCCTTGGCATAGGCAGCACACTCCCAGGCATTCAAAGCTTCATATTGGGCTGGTCTAGGTGAGGGTTTCATTTCATATACTACTCAACTCAAATCCTCTTTTATATTTAGATTAAAGCAACCAAATTGGGGAAATTGTAGGGCCCCTTTTTTCTCAGTGATCTTGTTCCTTTCGTTAAGCCAAATGCATGCAGGGAGCCCAACATTGATTGTCATGTAATGAACTGGTGTACCCTACAGAGGAGCTTACTCACCCCTGGCACGTACCCTAAAATTGCCTGTCGCAAAATCACTCAGTGCCCTGAAACATTTAATTTTTACTGTGGTTTTCAACAAATGGAAATAAACATTCCCCATTTCAAACGACCAGTGGTTCTTAGCAAATCACAATGCAGTCTGTGACAGTAGCAGTGCCCAATCTTAATGCAGCACTCTATGCAAACCTTTCAAAGCATGTCACCTGATGACGCTAATGTCAGTACCAGCACAGCACACACACCATCCAACCAATACCAGCGCAGCACCTGATTACGTACTTGTACGACCTTGCAGCAACTCACCTTCCTTTACTTCAGGTAAGGAATACTTTTGCAAAACACCAAAGCAAATCACAAATAGTGAATAACTCTTGTCTGTTCCACTAAAGAAATTCAAAGTTATCACTCATTCAAGGGGCTACATGAGGAATATTGCTTTCCAGACATTATCACGGACACAAATGAAACCCCAGCCAGCGAGAAAGCAGCCTGACTAGTGCAGTTTCTCCTCTACTAGTGCAGTTTCTCCTCCACACAAAAGGATTTACCAACACCAATCACTATCAATACACTCACAACAATATGTTACGGTTCCTGATCTCAGTTATGCAGCAGATGGTACCTTATGGACCGGCACCTCAAACCTTGACAGACAAGTTAAACTACAATATACTAATTTTCTATCCTGGGATCTTGGACTGCGAAGAGCCCGATAACCTCAACTTCTCAGCAATAAGTGCTTTTGCATTCACATGAGCAGCTATGTACATAAAAAGAACATTATTAATTCTTTCATTCAGCTTCACAACCTTCTCAGACTTAAAGCAGACAATACACTGTGGGATACACAATGTCAGCACATACACTGTAAACTTGATACACAAACAACCCAGCTTATACTCATTCCTCGAACACCTCGACTGCTTTCAGAACCGCCGGTACACTGCCAATACTTCAAACTGGGCCATGGACTTTGGGAACATGGGCTGGACTTGGACAAGTTGTAGATTTTTGGGGGGTATTTCTAGATCCTCAGACTTCGGTGGTAAACCATCCTTGATGCTACCAATTGATACAGCACACTTTCTTATATCCATACATTTGCCATTGATTATCGACTGAAAGTGTATGAATGGAGCTAGCATCAGCAACAATATTCAATTACAGTGAAACCAATTTGGCTCCACAAGAATGACAGAGAGGATGGTGTCCAAATCATGAAGATTTATTAACAAATTAGTCACAGTTACAAGCTAATCAAATCAGTAAATTAGTTTATCAAATTGGCCTATATAAGTTTGGGTATGCAACCTGAACTGGTATATTATAAAAAAGAAGATGCAAAATATTATCAAATACAGACTACAATAGAGAAAGTACATAGGTTCCATAACAGAACTTCCTTAAGCTAAATAAGGAATTCAGAGTGGTACAGGGACATTCTAAGCGGATGGTGGCAGTTTCAGTTGAACCAAATTGAGGTTCAAGGGAATTAGGCACAGATGTTCAAGAGAGAAGCTCAAAAACCAAGGGTTGAGAAATCAGCATAGCTAAGGCAAAGGTCTTCCCTCAGTGAAGTCAGGACAGGATCTGTTAAACTATTCTAAGAGATGCGCCAAAAAAATCAAACAAAAGTCTCTTCTTCACTCCAATTTTCTCCGAATGAGCCAATCAGGACACACTGTCTTCTGGGAGCAGGTTGACTCCCTAAGTACCCATAAACAAAAAAGAAGAATACAGCTACACAACCTTGGAAAGTATCTGTAGTCAGGTCTGCTTAGTACAGAAGGCTCTCTCCGATCCCCATGCACATTTCATACCACGCCAAGGCTCCAATTAATGTTCTCTAATCTAAAAGTTTCTCAACCTAAACAAAAGGGCTACTTTAACTAACAAAGACAATAAGACACCTGCGAAGTAAAGGAAAATGTGAGATTTTTTTTTAAACACGCATTGCATTAAAAACATGGATAAAGACTGTTAAAGAACTTTGGCCAACTTGAGGCCTACTCGAGATAAAGCCCATTTTTCCACTACATTTGATTAATACAAATACGTTAGACACTATGAATTACTTAAGAATAAATGAATGTGGCTTCTTTATACCGGTATATATTGCCACATATTACCACACAAGTTAATATACCAGCATCTCGATTAATATATGTGTAGTAATATTATAAAGCATTAAAATTATGCTGCTCCATTAGCGTCCAGCCCTTGTCCTTCAAAGAAAAAAAGAATAAGTAAATATTTTAACAAAAATAGTCAAAACAATACACATTGTGTTCGAATCAGGTAGTCGACACCCTACATTCGTCCTTTTGCTTTCAATGGGGACAATGACCAAAGTTAAAGACTGCCTTGCTTTTCAACTTTACAATTTGACAGCACAAGACTTGCATTTGCTCTCTGACAACAGAGTTAAAAATGCAGATTTACCTCTATATGTTTGTAATTGGTGAACCAGTGTCACCTTGAATAGGTTTAGCACCATAAATTAGTTTGTGTACAAGATCCTATTAGTCAATAGTGTCTGCAAACGGGGATCTTGCCCTTTTGTCAGAGTAATCCACAGCCCACAAGGAAAGAGACCCACAACCCCATTTCATTCATTGCTACTCTTCATATTGTTCACCAGTGAGACTTGCAGAATAGCCAAGATTTAGGTCGACCCCGCAACATGGTAGGAAAGGTACACTGCAAACTGAAAATCCGAATTAAATTTCTGTATTGTCAGAGGCTGATGAATATTCACATCAGAATTAGTGTCAATTGGAAGCATTGCTGTGATTTTGCTCCTGGCCCCATATCCACCTTTATTCTATGACTCATGCCCCACACCCAGTAGTTCTTTGACTTGTAATTCTACCCCAATAGCTTCTATGCAGGTTATTGTACCAACACTAGTGTAAATATATCTGTGTTTATTCCCTCAGGTTAGAGATAATATGTTTGAATGCACTGACCCAGAATGGATCTCTAACAGCAATTAAATCCTCAAAGCAGACCATTATTTCAGTGTTTACTGATCACAACCGAGTTTTTATGCAAGTTTTCAATGCATGTCAGCTGGGTTATTGTGTCCAGGACCTATGTACATAGCAGTATTTAATATGCCATGTTCAGTCACTCAAAGCAAATTTCATGTGTGAAAATTCTTTGTATTTTTCACAAATTTTTAGACAATGAGTATTGCCTTACGACATTGTCATCATAAATGAATTCCATACCCTAACACACAGCCATACTAGGCTTAATTGTCCCACAATAAATCTCTTCCTTGCCTCAGGGGCTTTCACATTTTTCAATTGGGACTAGTTTCAGTTCCACACATGCCTCCCTCCACCTTCCAGCATGCTCAACTACTTTACCAGGCCATAGACACATCGGCGGCTAGTCATGGAGCAGCTTGTACTCACAATGTTCTAGCACATCTGGTGGCAACACGTTTAAGGAGGAGACAGTAGTTCTCCTCTCAAAGGTTAGTCCATTTTTTCCTGACATGCATGTTTTGCTAATGGAGCAGCAACAGGTGGGGGCAGGGTTTCATCCTCTCCTGGATACTACTGCTTGACTGAGCTCAACCATGTTTCTGGCATTGGCAGCGTCTACCATCTTAGCCTCCTTTCTTTTTTCCTGACAAAATCCACATCTATCAGGCTGTCTGGGTTTGTGGAGGGGCTTAGAGGTTGTAGTTCACTGTCAAATGAAGCAGTTTCTAATCTGCCCTTTCATGAATAGTTAATTTGTGTGGGTTCATTACAGGTAGGCTAAACACTTGAATCCCCCACCTTCTTTCTGCCCTTCCTCTGGGGACAAGTTCTAAGATGCCGGGAGTACAGACAGATTGGGTAGAAGACTCAACAGCTTTCTCACATGGGGTCAGTCCAAATATTTTCACACCACTCTTCTGGTCACAAGCAGACAAGGAGAAATGATTAAAGATCCATGGTTTCCTTTGGATTTGGAGAGTTCAGAAGTGTTCCAATCTAGTCAAAAGAGACAGCAATATTTTGTTCAGATATGAAATCTTATAGCATATAGAACCTGTCACCTTATAGGACCTCAAATTCACTGCCCTACTGGTGGAAGCGGTACCAGAATATTGATGCCAGAACATTGTCTAACATAACTATTGTGTCCTAAATATTGTGTACAAAAATATTGCCTCAGAGTTATTAACAGGAAATCTACACATAAGGTAATTGCATGTTTACTCCAAACAAAATTTAGGACACAAGTTGTGTGTCAGATGATACTTTTCTACACAATCTTCTGTTGTATACCCATTCACTCAGGGAAAATACATTTCTAAAAGAGAGGATTGATGAGGAATCCAGGCAGGGTTTACCAATACTGGTCCCACAATATTTATCTACCCATGATGCCACTTGAGTGTCAACAGCTTCAACACTATTGTAATTTCCGTAGGAATAAACTTCCTGAAAGAAGTAAAAAAAACAACCGACAGCGAAGAATGTCACAGGGTTTGTAGCATCATAAATCAAAAAAGATGACAAAGTAGAGATGTGATAAATAGAAGTACTTTATTCACAGAGGAAGATCCCCATCCAACCATCTCCCAGCCTATCTCACATCTTCTGTTCCAACCATTCCACATGACTTCATGACATACTTAACGGCATGGAAAACATTCCATTACCACAGATACCACACACCCCCTTTCCTTAACAAAATTAAAATAAAATATATAATTATATACAATTAATCGGTACAATTTTTCATGAAAGATAGAAAAAAGCAATACAATTTTACATGACAAAAATATGCATGCTATAAATACATAGTAAACCAAATAACAATATTACTTAACATGCAATATGACTAACATTATCCTTCAAATACTATGGTATTTGTATTGTGCTGTGAAATTTATTTTTTATAATATACTTCTCTTTAACAGGTTCCCTATCGTTTGGGATATTTAATTTCCCTTGAGGTTGAGGTTCCATATGCGATCACCCTGAGTCCTAGCTGCATTTTCAAATGTTTCAATGACCTGTTTGGGTTTGGAAAATCTATTACTCCTATCATTTCCTACTGGACACCGTCACCCACCAATATTTTTTGTTTTCTTCTATACTGCCTTTTTCTTATAAAAATATTATTTTCTGTTTCAATCTTTTTTCTCTTCTCTCACAGACCAGTCCTACTTAATTGTGCCCCACTTCTTAAGTCATGCTAATTAACCCATGATGTTTCTACAGTAGTGTTAGGATGCCTACCCCGAAATAATTCAAATGGAGTTTTACCCGTTGTGCTAGGTGTAACCCTATAAATTTAAACTCTTCTTTTCACCTCACTTCTCCAATTCAACGAATTAACCTTGGCCAATGTCATGGTCTCCTTAAGAACGTTATTTAGCCTTTCCACCGTACATTTGTCTCAGGGTGGTAAAGAGCGAATGTTTTGTGTTTTATTCCCTGTTCCTCAAGAAATGCTTCCATCTCCTTAGATACAAGCTGAACGTCATTATCAGTAAATAATGGCTCTGCAAACCCTTCTCTCACCATGAGTTCTCCTAAAAATGTTGTCGCATGCCCAGTTTCAATTCCTTTTGGGAAACACACCTCTGGCCACCTAGACAATATATTGATTACAACTATTATATTTGTCTCTTGGTCATCCCCATGGACTGAACCCAAAATATCTAGAGCAACCTCTTTGCATGGACCTGTCAGGTGTTCACTGATTGTCATGGTTGGGACACTTGATTTCCTAAATTTCTCAATAACCACACATGGTAGAATGTCTTGCATGATTCTATCTATCTTTAGGTCCATCCCTGTTCACCAATGAGGTGTGCAATCTTTCCTTCAGTTTAAACATACTTGGTGACATTCCTGAGCTAAGTTTTTCAACTCTTCTCCTAGATTTTGTAGGTGAAATCAGCCTTGATCCTCTGAAAAGTACATCATTATGTGTTGACAGTTCATCTGTAACCCCCCAAAATTTTTTACAGCCATCAGTCTTGTCTTGTATCATTCCGCCCGGTTCACACTAACTATATTAGTTCATTCAGTTTTGGATCAGACTTTATCTCTTCATGCAATCTGCCCTCAGAAATAACCTTACATGCCACCTCACAGACACTCTTTTGCTTCATCAAACTCATAATTTTTTTCCTGTACATGATCATCTTTAGAAATCAATCTTGAAAGTGTGTCCCCATCTCTGTTTTCTAGCCCTGGAATGTATTTCATCTCAAACCTTTATTCTTGCAAGACAACGACCCATTTGGCTATCCTTCCAGATACTAACTCCATACCTTTTTAAAAAATATATATTTCACACAGAGGTTTGGGATCGATCCTGACTTCAGAATGTCCTCCCCATAAGTTCTTTTTCAGTTTCCTTATTGCCCAGTAGACACCAAGTGCCTTTCTTTTGCTAACTGAATACTTTGTTTCAGCATCCTTTAAACCTCACAAAATGAACATTATAGTGTTTATTCATCTTGATCACTTTGATGTTAAAACAGCCCCTAGTCCAATTAGACTAACATCTGTCATTATTATTGATTTTCTTTTTGGGTCACAATTCTTTCATTTGGGTGTTTGGTTGAGTTTTTTTTTAAATTCTTGAAATTCTTGCTCACAAACCATGTCCCACACAAACCCAACTCCGTTTTTAAAAAACATGTCTCATGTTGACACTCAATTCTGCAAAATTCTGAACAAACTTACTATGGTATCAGTCATTCCTAAGAAATTCATTAACTCTTCTTGTGAAGTGGGCGAGCTCATTCTCTGAATAGTATCAACAAAATCAGTTTTAGGTACTACTCCATCCCCAATAATTGTATGATCCAATTAGTCTATGGTATTTATACCAAAATTGCATTTCACCAGTTTTGTTATAAGATTACACTCAATCTCTTTAAAAACTCTCTTACACAAATATTGTGTTCCTTAGTGTCTCGCTCAAAAACAAGGATGTCGTCCTGATAAACACACACTCTCTTTGCACCCTTTAAAACTTTTTCCATTACCCGCTGGAAGACGGTCGCTGCAGACCCTGGTCTGAAGGGTAATCTGACATATCTGAATGTCCCAAATGGTGTTTCAAAGGCAGTCATGTTCTTACACGCCTCCTCTAACTCAACCTGATTGTAGGCTGAAGTGAGGTCTCTTGTGTTGAACACCATTGCCCCACCTAACAACGTCAACCTTTCCGAGATATTTGGAAGAGGATATTTATCCACTACAATATTTTTATTAAGATGTCTCAAGTCTACACAAAGCTGTAGACTACCATTATACTTCCTAGCCACAACCACTGGTGCAAGCTATTCTGTCCCTTCAGCTTCCCCAATAATCCCATTAGCCTTAAGTTTCCCAATCTCCACTTTCATCTCATCTCTGACAACTATAGGAACATTTCTAACCTTACAACATATATGTTTTGCTCCTGGAACCAAACGTATTTTATGTTTATAACCTCCCAAATATCCTGAATTTTCCCTGAAAATGTCAGGGAAATCTTTCTTTATTTCCCCCAAGAGTACCCCATATGAACGTGCAACCACCTTGTTCAGATTTACCTTATCGTTTAGACAAATTGATGGTCACCATTTGCATCTAACATCAGCCCCAGACCACCTTGATGGAGCCAACTAATTATGCTATGTCCTTTATTGAATTTGCGTTTCACTGCCAACATTGGCGATAGGCACATTCAATTTCTAGATATAGAAATCAAAGAAGTGGACGCCACCCTTCAAGTAGATCTGTACACAAAACCTACAGCTAGAAATACGTTACTACACTTCTCTAGTTACCACCTGAATTGCCAATGTGAGAGCATACCCATGGGGCAATTTCAACGCGTTTGGCGTAATTGCACCAGCTTATTACATTTTAACACCAGAGCCATCACTAAGAAACAAAAATTCATAGATCGGGGGTACCCCAAACGATTGGTAAGAGAGGCATACAAGAGGGCTAGGTTCTACGATCGGGATCATTTACTCAGAACTAACATCAAGAATGACCCTCCTCAATTGGTATGCCTAACCAGACATTCCACACTGAACGAAAAAATTAGACACACCATAAACTCTCAATGGCACATCTTGAATACTAACTCAGAACCAGATAATAAACGTCTGCGCCCTATGTTTGCCCATAAGCGTAACAAAAATCTTAAAGATTTAATAGTTCATTCTAGAATGCAATCTCTACCTCCGTTTGTACAAACGTCCTTAGGTAGAAACCATTCTATTACGGGGAACCACAAATGTTCTCATTGTAAGGCATGTGATGGAGCAATAGTTGCTGAAACATTCAAATATCAAAACAATGAAATAAAACTTAGGACGTTCACCAACTGCAAAACAGACAATGTCGTATATCTGCTACTCTGTCCATGCAATAAAGGTTACGTGGGTGAAACATCCAGACAGTTCTCCACACGGCTCACAGAACATCGCTCCGCTATCAAAACAAAAAAACTTTCGGCCCCTATGGTAAGACATTTTGTTGAGATGAACCATCGTGAAAATGACATAAGATGGCTTATCTTAGAAAAATCAAAATTAAAAACACACAACTAGCTGAGCCTATTAGAAAACGACGAGAGGTGTTCTGGATTTTTTCACTTAAATCTCACATCAATGGATTGAACTCTGAAATACCATGGGACCAAGCCATAAGGTATAACTACTAATATGGCCCTGAATACCTTAGTGTCCACCTTAAACACATAAGTGTACCCATTGATTCTCATTCAGTGCCTCTTGGTTCCCTTTTCAATCTGGCCCTACACATTTTATACATCGCATGTTCTGTTTTCAGTCCCTTGGGTCTTATTTTCTTATTTTCTATCATTGATGGTTATTATACCTTTCGTTTTGTCGCATTTGTCATTTTCACCCACGTATTCCCTGTATTTGATTGGCTGACAGCATTATGGTGCATTGGCACCAATTAGAGATATGTATGATCTAGCTCCACATGGGTTTTGGATCTCGACCTTACTTATATCCTGTATCATAGCTTTTGTTATCTTTTGTGATCTGTATATCCGTTTTCATTAACATATATAGTGATCTGTTTTCCTGTCGCTCCCCGTTGAGTATTTCTTTCATTACCATTAACGTTTGTTATTTTCGGCCGGGCTTGGCTCCGCCCAGTTTCACCGCGTGATTGGTCACGTGAGTACTTTCTTAACATTTAAACGCCTGGCGTTGTTTGTATCGATTGATACTTCTTTGGGTCTGCATCCGCCTGTTTAGCCTGCTATCTAGAAGTTAGCCGCTGCCCTCGTGTTTATCCTTCCCGTTACAGGTAAGCCCCGTACTGAGCGCTTCCTTTGTGTGGCTATGTTGCAGTCAGGCCCTGTGGGTTCCTTGGAGATATTGTAATATCCGGGAAGAATTTACCTTCTCTAATCTTCACGCCTTATATGTGGTAGTTTGCACATGCCTAATTATATTCGGTCATATTTTCATTATTGTGTGCCACATCTTTTTTTGCCACAATGATTAATGTGAGCCATTTATCTCGGTAGGCTTTTATCATTGTGGTTGCTCCCTTGTCGCTTTTGATTGAAACATGGCCACTGTTTTACATGGTGTGCTGGAGGCCACACCTAACTGTTACAACCATTTCAGTTTTGATACTTACACACATTCTCTGTTTTATCCTACACAGCCTCAATTCTTTCATCTACTCAGGACTGGCAGTCTGTTTGTATCACCGTTGCGTCTTGTTCAATTTACGACATCGTCCTACACACATCATTCCTGGACGCTGTACCTATCTCGGGCTCGAGTTAGGTTCATTATAAGTAAGGTAATAGTTAATCGGATATATCACCTGGAATCTCTTACTCTGATGCTCTCTGTGTTCTTAACTATTTGTCTTCCTAGATGTAATGAGTTTATTTTTGTTTTCTTCCCCTGCTGGTGTCCGCAATCCTTTTAGAACGGTATATAAAGCTTCTAACGTGGACATACCTTTTCACTACCAGCTACTTTATCGCGGTTCCATGGACCAGCGTTTTTTCTAGGAATTCGGCCTTTTTTCATCTTCCCTTCTGGACATTATTCAGGTAATCAGTCCACATGTGCCTTGTGATTTGGCTTTTCTCTCTCATTTACTTTATAATATTTGGGCACATATACTATATTGTGTTCTCTTTATTATTATCATGTTCAGATAAAATTACTTCTGCGGAAGACCATACAGTTATTGCCCCTATTTTACCTTGGAGACGTCATCTTGAGACTACATGGTGAGGAAAAGGCCTGTAATCTTGTTACTGCACCTTTGTTGGTTATTTTTTTGATAAGCTTAGCATGTGTTTTTTGGACAATTTCATGGCCCATGGGTTTGCTCTGTAATCTATGTATATATATCTTGTCTCATAGACATTTTTTGATTATCTTTACCTTCTAGGCTTGTTTATTCCATCTAAAATGAACGTGAGACTTTGCTAATATGTTTATTTATTATCATTAGGCCTTGTCTTAGTTTTCTTTCATTGTATCAAATGTAAATATAACACAATGGTGACACGTTTTTTATTAATATATGAGATTATCAGGAACGCATTATTACTCTTTCTCTTTCACAGCACAACATCTAGAGGTGAAACTCCTGATGAAGACAGTGTTTCTGTCGAAACGCGCGTTGAGTCAGCCTTGCACCCGTTTTAACAAAAAGACCCATTAACCTATCTAAATAAATTGCTCATGTTCTAGGTCTTCATATTTTGTACATCATCCATATTATATATCTTGTGACAATTAATTTCAACATTTAAGGTTGTGTGAATTTGGTATATATGGGATAGAATGAAAGTGGTATGTAGTGCGCCTGTTAAAGTCTCTATGGTAATTGTTTGTTTTAATTGTCTTACTATATTATTAATTGTTTTTATAATACATCGAATAATCAGAAAACTGTACTAATAAATATTTTGTATTTTTCAAAAAAAAAAAAGGAAAAATTGGCTTGAGTGTCACTATTGTGTTTTCTTTAATCATGCCATAGGGTATTGTTTAGTTTGAACTAATTGGCTTGAGTGTCACTATTGTGTTTTCTTTAATCATGCCATAGGGTATTGTTTAGTTTGAACTAGCCCTAGAAAGCTTACATTATTGTATTTTCCCTGTCTAGGTGTACTTCCCACTAGTTTTCAGGGGTCCCCTTATCTTTGCAACAGTCCCCTTTATTGGATACATACATTTTCCCTGCCACTAAATGTTGGTTGTATTCAATTAAACCACATAAACACCCACGCAATTTGATAGGTTCACCTCCATATGCACAAAGTTTTATATCAGGTTACCGTAATGCGACTTTGCCTTCCAGTTTGCCCCTATAAAACGTATACGAAATAATCATGATCTTTGCACCTGAATTGAAAAGGACTCTTGTACTTTCCCCTCCCACTGAATTTGTGTCCACAGGACTAGACTTCAAGTTATCACCTACCTGCAAAACAATTTGGTCACATTGAAAGTCAGTATTGTCACTTTCCTGATCATCATCCACATCTACCTCTCTGATCGTTTGTTTTGTTTATTTCATCTTGCACACCACCGGGAAATGGCCCTTCTTTCTGCATATCACACAAGTAGCTACGAGAGCAGGACACATTTTATTGTTTGCAGGATGACCAGTCTTATCACACCTGTAGCATTTCCTTACCGTAACTCTTCTTCTTTCATCTCCATAGTCATTCTTTGTATTAATCTTTTTGTATTTATCTCTGACTTTGTTCTTTCCCATTATCTTTTTTTTATTACCTCAACACATTTAATCAAATGCTCTATTTTCATAGCTACCAGTAACACTTCCTCAGATGTAGGCTCATCTCTTAATCACAAATCTTCCTTCACCTTTTTTATTTTTTAACTTTGTTTATTGAGTTTATAGAAACAAAAGACATGGCATTCATATATTTACCCCCCTCCACTCAAACTAAAACGCAGTGTGCATCAAGGCAAGTCCACAATTAACAAAGTTCGGCCATACTCGATACACAGCCTTAGGGCCAACAACCCAGATCCGGGCAGGCGGCGTGCAACATCATAACAATAGGCAGACCGTACAGCAATGAAGAACCATACCACCCCAGGAGCTCCCCTCCCCCTCCTAGTGTAGCCTACCCTCCCGCCGTCCCCAACCTCTCAGACCTTCCTTCACCTTTTTAATATTGCCTCCTAACATAAACTGATTACAGATCCTTTCATCCAAAATGCTGCAATTGTACAGGAGGAAGCAATTGTCATTAGATCAGTCACATAAGATTCTAGCGACTCCCCTTCCTTCTGAACCCTTCTTCCAACGTGCTACCTCTCTAGGATAGTGCTCACTTTTGGTAAGTAGTGGTTATCTATTTTTTTAATACACATCTCATATTCATTCAAGTCTTCAGATAAAGTATCGGAGGTTTCTGGAAGATCATCAAATACTTCTTGCCCTTCTGAACACAGGCAATGGAGAGGAAGAGCGGTTTTGCTCTCTGCACTCAGAGATGTCCCACCTACTTTAGTATATCTTTCAAACACCTCCTTCCATTTTTGCCATTTCATGAGTGGCCTTCCCAGATTTGTCAAAAATAAAGGAGGAACAGTAATGATCTGCATAATTGTATTACACTGTACCCCTCATGTTAGATGATACAGATGTGATAATTTCCTTTCCTTCAAAAACACTCACCATATCACAACTTTCCTGCTAATATGCATCAATAGGAGGTTAAAACGATACTTCCTCCGTATACAGATATGATAAAATCCTTTTCTGCATAAAACAAACACAATTTCACAAATTTCTTCCAAACATACATAAAAAAGTGGTTAGACTGATACTTGAATGCTGCACTAACAGGCAAGGTTTCCCAAAGGGTGCCAGTCTCTTTACAACTGAAAAATAGTGTGCCAGTCACTGAATTTAAGACAAGACTGGCAAAGGTTACCAAAATGTATTTTAGCGTGTGGAGCACTGTTTTACTTTTGGATGCCTCCCTGTATCAAGGAAAAATCACTGTAGTCCAATCACTGCGTATTACCTCTATGTACCAGGAAAAGGTCACAAAAGTGTACCAATCACTCAATTTCTTGTCAGGACAGGCAAGATGCATATTTGTGCCTAATACTGAACCATTTGTACAAGGGGCCCCTAATCAGGCAGAAACACTCAACATCCAGGCATTGGTTAATGTGTAAGAAACTCTGTGCCCAGTAGATGTCGCTATATAGGACGAACCCCTCTATGATACTCCAGGAGGAGTATCTTTTCACGCAGGGAGGTGCTCAGTGAGGAGCCCAGTGGTTTCAGACCCCGACAAGCTTTCCCTACAGACACCGACCAGTTCGAAAGAGGTATTTTTTTGCCCAACATATACATTATTTTATATAGTCATGAGGAAGCTGCTAGCAATCACTTGAATGAGTTTTTTTTTAAATACGAGCTAAAACAGTCGTGTAGTGTGGCTCATAAAATAGATACCCTCCTGAGAGTTTCAAGAGTAAACAGTTGAAGTGGTGCACACCACATGCTGGGAAATTCAGTCACAAGCGGCTTCTCAGTGAAGTCAGGCACGCTCAAACACAATCTCTCAGTGCCGTCATGTGCACACTGTGGCCTTCGTGCATTCCACATGCCGGGAATTCAATCTCAAGTGGAAGCTCAGTGAAATCTGGCACCTGTCGTGCCCCTCGTAGGTAAACCGCCATGGACACGTGCACTAGGCACCAAGTCAGCTGTTAACGTTACAGTTAATCAGCTGTTAACCACACTCCCAACTTAAATAGATGCGCCTCACTAGTGGAACCAGCATTTAAGCATATAAAAAACAAAGTCAATTTGTCCTCACCAGTCACTAGAGGAGTAAATCTACTGACCAACCGCAGCTCTCACGATCAAGTGAAGCTCGCCAAAATTTCTTCAGCCTCCTTGAGCAGGGTGCATGTTGAGATTTTCCTCGTCCCATCAGCAGTGTAGCACCATAAATAAATAAAGGTGGTAAAGTAGAGATGTGATAAATATAAGTACTTTATTCACAGAGGAAGATCCTATCCAACCATCTCCTGGCTTTCGTCGCATATTCTGTTGCCACTATTCTATATGATTTCATGACATTCTTAATGCCCTTTTTTTATTTATCTTATATATATTAACTGCTTAGAAGCCACTCTGTCTTCATTATAGTCTGAGTGCCCTTGAGTGGGCCAGTCCTATTATACGCTGATGATGCAGTGTTGATGGCACGTACACCGATGGGTCTTCAGGCTCTGATCAATGGATTTGTTTCCTTTATGAACGGGCTGGACCTGTAGCCCAACTTCACAAAATCGTACGTTTTGGAAGTTGGCCCTCGGGCGACTCGATCTAAGACTTTTATGGCAGGAGCCCACTCTTTAGCCAAGGTCCTGGCCTTCCACTACTTGGGAATCTTATTTGATGCAAAATTGTACTGGAAACATCTGATGGAGGGCATGTCAGGTGGCATGAATATATCCATGGGAGCTATTGCCAACTATGCCCACAGATTAGGTTCCTGGTCCCCAGGGGTGATTTTAAAGCTTTACCAGTCCTTCTGTATCTCCAAGGTCTTTTACGGAAGCGAGGTCTGGGGGTATACTGTGGCTAATAAATTACAGCTCACACAAAACAAGTTTCTGAGACGAATCTTGAAGGTTCCCCAGGGAACCCCCTCATTTTCCGTACATAAATAACTAGGAGTTAACTATATAGCTGACTTGATGGCAGTAAAGCCCTTGCTGTGTTGGGTGAGGATTTGGTCTAGCGATGAGGCAGAGTTTATTTTAGTCTGCCTATCACTAGACCACGCACTCAAAATTCCCTGGTTATGATACGTCAAGGAAACCCTCAGGGCCCTAGGCAGGGTTGATATTTTTCTTAAACACGACACAGTGAAGCCTCAAGACTTGACCATAGTATAGGAGATGTTTTTTAAACCTGCCACGGCTCAACGTGAAAATAACTAGGTTTTTAAACCAGCTAAGAGAGGGCACGTCCTGCTAAAATCAGTGCATGACATGGAGAAATACCTATCCACTCTTACAAGCGTTTCTTATAGATTTTTAGTAACTCATTTTAGATTTAATCAGCTCCATCATCTCCTGGCATACCCAGCTGGTTTTTCAGACGCAAACAAGAGAGGCCCCTGTGGTTGCAATAGGTCTCCACAGGACACCCTACATATTGTCCTATTATGTAAATATTTTACCCACCCCAGGAGATTGTTTCTTAGGTCCCTTTTAAAAGCTATGACATTTAGGCAAGCCTGTGTTACCCTTATGTATTTGCAGCTTTTGCCCAACGACCATACCCTCTTTGCTGTCATGAATTTCTTGAGAGCAGCATTTAGATCCAGAAACTCCAGATGCGACTGACGGCTGAACGGACTTTGTGATTTTGCACAATATTCTTAATGAATTTTAAGTGTAATGATGATTTGTTTTATAGCATGCTTTTATCTTTTATAGTTGTGACTACATCTGAATAAAAAATATTATTATTATTAATAATGACATGTATAACATTCCGTTACCACAGGGTTCTAAGTCCCCTCGCCACTCTCCTTAAAAATGATGTCATGCAAGTGTAGATTTCTCAACCGTACACAGTGTGTACAAACACAAAACACATTTTGGTTTTCTATTAAGAAGCAAAATGACAACTTCTCTAATCAATTCCTCTCATGCACATTTTGGCAACCATCCGCATATTTATGGAAAGTGTGCAAATTGGACCAGTTTTGTTTGATATTTCTCATTCATAGTTGAAATAGGCAGAGTTAATCAGGTTTTCAGGATGGTCAAAACCCATACCTGTGAGGGAGGCTTTTGCAGTACCTAAAGTAAGTAGAGTATATAAGTAAAGATGTCACAAGAAGCAGAAGCAGGCATACACAACCGCTCTTAACCAGACAGCACTCACCAAAGATTTCTCCCACTAGTAACGAAGGTAGCTACACCATATTTTTTTTCATCACGAACATTTCTTGCTCTACCAGTACAGTAAACTGCCTATACGTGCTAAGTTGCAAAAAGTGCAGATTTTTACTTTTTTGTCCTTCAGTGTCTAAGTGTCTAAGATTGATACTAAAATATGACTTGCATATCACCTTTCCTGGCCCAGAGGCACTAACCCACATCCGCTGCTAGCTCATTCCCTTAACCTTCAAGATTTTAATAAACTCTGTTGATCCGAAAAACACACACAAAAATGAAACTATGCCATTACTGAGCTAAGATTGTTCTATCAAGAAACGTACTGCACTCCCCAGATAAAAGTCAGGTGAAACTCTTAATTTAGGTAAATGCCACAGAATATGACCCTATCTTATTTATTTCTAACATTAATTTCAGGTCAAAATTTGGTTCCAGAATCGGCGAGCACGAGAACGACGGGACTACCTGAGGGGTCAACATGTCATGCGCCCTTTTCATGAGAGGCGGGTTACTTCCAGCGATCATGCTGCATCGGAGAACCGAGCTTAACACTGGATATAAGGACGTTCTCAAGACCATAGCATTCAAAAAGCATTTCAGCTCTAGCCTCTATGTACATTAGCAACATCACTTCACTAAGCCCATGGCTACTGGTCTTCATTTTTCACCTGTGTATTATGTAACTTTTTTGCTTCTTCAGATTTCTATCTATTAGGCATCACTATCGTGCAGCACTACAAAGTTACCTTAGGTGCTCGCACATTACATCAACTATAACTCGCACCTTCTCCATGCACTGGTTATACCCTTACATATTGCATCACGTAAAGCATGTTAAATTATAGCATTCCTAACAAATCCTAAATCATTTATGAGAGCACTCTGTATGGTAGAGTGGCGAGTTATAGTTAATGTAGTGTGGCAAGCGAGTGACAACTCTGTGTACGGAGGTACGTGACTTATAGTAATTTAAAGGTGGTGCGTAAATTATAAACTTAAATTATAAGTCTAACTTTAGAATTTCTAAGATTTGTGCAGTTTAAGTTGGTATTGTATAGAAAGAGTAAATGATAAACGTAAGTTATTACTATAATTTTAGGATTTTTAATGCTTATGTAGTTCAAGTTGGCTTTGTATAGAAAGAATAAATACCGTTTTCTTAAATATAACATCCTTGAATTTAGTTTTTTTCATTGAATATCAATGTTGTTTATGTTTTAATAAAAATATGTTTTAAATCATAGAGTGTACAATCATCAAGTGGGGTGTTAAGAGGTGTATCAGTGGAGGAGAGTGTTGTAGAGTGGAGTGTCAGAATGGAGCGTTGTAGTGTGCAGTGGAATGGTGTGTTGTACAGTAGTGTGGCATATTTTACAATAGAGCAGAGTGTTGAGGAGTGTAATTGAATGGAGTGTCATAGAGTGGCAGAGCAGAGTGTTGTACAACAGAGTGGCATAGAGTGGAGTGGTGTAGAGTGGAGTGGGGCAGAGCAGAGTAGTGTAGGGTTGAGTGGCGTAGAGTCGACTGGCAGATAAAATCACCTCAAGCTGGGTTCTCTCAGCAGGCTCTAACATTTTATAGCCCACCCACCCCGACTAAGGTGCAGCTGTTGGAAAATTCACCCCCCTCACCTATGATGATGTGGAACCACTGTTATAGACAGTAAAATCAGGTTGCCCCTGGACATCATCTCAGCTAAAATGTCTACCTTGCACTCCAAATAACTTTCCGCTCCCATTTTCTCGCTCCTCAATCTCTCAATGAGAGAGGGACATCTCCCCACTGAATGGAAGATGGCACAAGTCATTCCTAACTGCAAGAATATAAAGGCCCCCATGGATGACTTATCCAACTTCCGGCTTATTTCTTTGCTCCTCCTCCTGAGCAAGTTAGTGGAAAAACACATCAATATACACCTATCTGACCATGTCGAGTCTACGGGATGCCTTGATCCTTCTCAATCTGGATTTAAGCCCAGGCACAGCACTGAGTCAGCCCTGATTGCTGTCACTGACAACATCAGGCAATCCCTGGACAGTGAACAATCTGCGCTATTTGTGCTGCTTGACCTCTCGGCCGCATTCGACATGGTCTCCCATCAGATCTTGCTCAGGAGACTGAAGGAAATTGGACTCTGAGGATTGGCGTTCCAGTGGATTGCTCTACCTCCGCTCCCAGACTATCAACCTAGGCCCTTTTCGTTCAAAGACCATGGATCTGACGAAGGGAGCACCCAGGGGCTCTTGTCTCACCCCCACTTTGTTTAACATGTATGTCACTCCCCTGGCAGACCTACTTAGGACATTAGGTTTTACACTTATCTCATATGCTGATGATACTCAGCTTTTATTCATGTTTGATAAATTCACCCCTAAGGCCCAGTCCACCTTCTCGGAAGATATGATAGCCATAGTCAGCTGGATGAGGAGCAATTTCCTCCAGCTTAAAGCAGGGAAGACCGAGATTATGTTGTTTGGAGATGCACCACTTCTGTGGTCACATGAATGGTGTCTGGTGGATCTAGGTGACCACCCCCCCCGCACCCCCCCGTGTCGAAGACCGTAGTCAAGAACCTTGGCATACACCTAGACCAGGGATTGACCATGAAAGAGCATGCTGCCAACACTGCTGGCTCCTGTTTTCGTGTACTTGGACTATTACAGCGAGTCTTCCCATTCCTCCCCTTGTCCACACGGAAAACTCTCATTCAGGCATTGGTACTAAGCCGTTTAAACTACAGCAATGCCCTCCTGGTCTCAGCGAATGAGTCGTCGTTGAGCAGATTGCAGGTGATCCAAAAACTGCAGCGTGCCTCATCTCAAACGCTCCCCCTAGAACGGCCTCTCTTCCCCTCCTACAACAGCTCCACTGTCTCCTGGTATGCAAACAAATTAAGTTTAAAATGTGTTGTATTGTTCACAAGGCTGTGAATGGCAAAGGCCCCAGCTATATTGCAAGGAAATTCAACCACTACATACCCACTAGGTCACTTCGTTCAGGAACTAAGTCTCTGCTTCTTGTACCTCGGTTCAAAAAATCGCGGCTGGGTGGGAAAGCTTTCTTTCACCTAGCCCCTCTCGATTGGAACCAGCTTCCTACCCATCTGCGGCAATGCCCTGACCACCCTCAATTCAGAAGGCTCCTCAAAACTGTATTATTCTAATATGCCCCTCTGCAGCACCTCCATAGCGCAGAGATACCCCTCCGAGGGTGATTCAGGCGCTCTACAAATAAATAAATAAAATAAATAAATAAGACAGTGGAATACCATTGAGTGGAGTGGCATACAATGGTATACCATACAGTGGAGTGGCGTAGATTGGAGTTAGGTAGAGTGAATTAGCGTAAAAAGGAGTGTCAATGAGTGGAGTTGGCCTAGAGTGGAGAAGCATAGACTGGCATATAGATAAGTGACAGAGTGCAATAGCATAGAGTGTAGTGGCAGAGTGGAGTGGCCTGCAGTGGAATGGCATACAGTAGAGTGGAGAGGCATAGATTGTAATACGAATGGCGTGGCATAGAGAGGAGTGCTGTATAGTGGAGTGGCGTAGAGTGGAGTAGTGTAGGGTGGAGTGGCATAGAATGAAAAGGTGTGGAGTGGCGTGCTATAGAGTGGGCTGGTGTACAGTGAAGTAGCATATAGTGAAGTGGCGTTGAGCAGAGTGAGGTAGAGTGGAATGGCATGAACTTGAGTGGCGTACAATGGAGTGGCGTACAATGGAGTAGCATACAGAGGAATGGCTTAGAATGGAATGGCATACAGTGGAGTGGCATAGAGTGGAGTGGCATAGAGTGGAGTGGCGTAGAGTAGAGTAGCATACAGTGGAGTGGCACAGAGTCAAAGAATGTAGAGTGGAGAGGCGTAGAGTGGTGTACAGTTGAGTCACTTAGAGAGGAATAGCATGGAGTGGCGTAAAGTAGAGTAGAATTAAATAGCGTACAGTGGAGGGGCGTAGAATAAGTGCCATTCAGTGGAATAGCATAGAGTGGAGTGGCATGCAGTGGAGTGGTGTGCAGTTAAGTGACGTAGAGTGGAATAGTGTGGAGTGGTGTACAGTGTAATGGTATACAGTGGAGTGGCAAACAGTAGAGTGGAGTGGCATAGAGTGAAATAGTGTAGAATGGTGTGACATACTGTGGAGCAGCGTAGAGTTGAGTGCTGTAAAGTGAAGTGGCGAAGAGTGGAGTGGCATAGAGTGAAATAGCGTGGAGTGGTATAGAGTGGCCTGCCATACAGTGAAGAAGCATATAGTGGAGCGGCGTTAAGTGGAGAGGCATAGAGTGGAATACCACAGACCAGATTGAGGTAGAGTGGAGCGGCGTAATCTTCAGTGGCATAGAGTAGAGTGGTGTTGGGTAAAGTGCAGTGCAGTGGCATAGACTATAATGGCATATGTAATGGTGTAGAGTGGAGTGACATATAGTGGCTTAGAGTTGAGTGTGCTACAATGGAATAGCGTAGAGTGCAGTGTTGTACAGTGGAGTGGCGCACAGCAGAGTGGTGTAGAGTAGACAGGCATACAGTGGAATAGCGAAGAGTGGATTGGCTTAGAGTGGAATACAGCAGAGTGGAGTGGAGTACAGTGGAGTGCTGAAGAGAGGAATAGCGTATAGTGTTGTGGTGTACATTGGAGTGGTGTAGAGTGGAGTGGCGTACAGTGAAATAGTGTAGCGTGAAGTGGCAGACAGTGGAATGGCGTAAAATAGAGTGGCATCCAGTGGACTTGCGTACAGTAAATTGGTGTACAGTGGAGTGGCATACAGTAGAGTAGCATACAGTGGATTGGCACAGAGTGGAGTGGCGCAGAGTTGAGTGACATAGAATGGAACAGAGTAGAGTTGATTGAGGAAGCATGGAGTGGTATAAAGTGTTGTGTTGTACATTGGAGTGGCGTAGAGTGGAGAGGTATACAGTGGACAGTTGTGAGGGGAATTGCGTTGAGTGGAGAAGGGTACAATGGAGAGGCATGGAATACAGTGAAATGTTGTAGAGTGGAGAGGCGTACACTGGAACAGCGTAGAGTAGAGTTGAGTCACGAAGAGTGGAATGTTATAGAGTGTAATGGCGTAGCACTGAGTGCTGTATAGTGGCACAGATCCAAGTGTGGTAAAGTGTAATAGCGGAGATTGGAGTGGTGTAGAGTGCAATGGGGTACAGTGGAGTGGCGTACAGTAGCATAGCGTAGCGTGGCTTGGCTTGGAGTGAAGTGATGTACAGGAGTGCTGTACAGTGGAATAGAGTAGAAAAGAGTATTGTAGAGTGGACAGGCGTACAGTGGAATAGCTTAAAGTGTAGTGGTGTATAGTGTGGTGGTGTAGAGTGGCGATGCACACAGTGAAATAACAGAGTAGAGTGGCGAACAGTGCAGTGAAATACACTGGAATACTGTAGAGTGGAGTGGCGTAGAGTTGTAATGTCATACAGGGATATGATAGAGTGGAGCAGCATAGACTGGAGTGGCATACAGTGAAGCGGCGTACAGTCGAAAAATGTATAGTAGAGATGCGCAGACTGGAATAGCGTACAGTGGAGTGGCGGGTCGTGTCATACATTAGAGTGGAGTGGCGTGGAATGAAGTGTCATGTTGTAGAGGAGAATGGAGTGCCATACAGTGGAAAAGCATAGATTGAAGTGGTTTAGAGTGGAGAGACTTACAGTGCAATAGCATATAGTGGAGTGGCATAGAGTGGTATTCCGTAGAGTGGAGTGGCGTACACTGGAATAGCGTACAGAAAAGTGACATACCAAGACTGGTGTAGAGTGGACTGGCGTAGAGTGAAGTGGTGTATAATACAATAGCGTGGAATGGATTGGAGTGAAGTGGCCTAAAGTTGAGTGCATAATCTTAGACCAACTTTGCAGAGACATTATTGAAATTCTCGTGTTTAGAATTGATCTACACGCACAACTCAGCTGGAAAGGAGCCCTAGTATACCTCCCCCCAGGACCACTTCTTGACTCTGTCAACATTCTTATGGACTTAATCTCCCCTTATGTCATCTCATCTAAACATTTCTTACTCCTCGGAGATCTGAATGTACATAGCGATAATCCTAGTGACCCCGACACCTCCTCCCTTCTGACAGAGCTATCCATGCTTGAGTTGACCAAAATCAACAAAGAACCCTCCCATATAGCAGGACATACGTTAGATTTAATTCTCTCCAACTCACCTAATATAGTATGTGGAAAAACATGCCCACTCACTTGGTCCGACCATTCCAAAATAGAATTCTGTATTTCGGGACCTAAAGAACACCACGCCCCTAAATTACATACCATAAGAAGAAACAGACAGTGGCACAAATTGACTCCCACTCTCTTCCAAGATACCTTCGTCCCACCATGATTTGCTGAGTCAGACAAAATAGAAACACGTCTTACAGCCTTTCATGCAAGCATGAAATCCACATTAGACACGCTGATACCACTAAAAACATCTTGTATGGTCTCTAAACGCCCACAAACACCTTGGTACACCCCTAACCTCCGTACCGAAAAAAGGCAGTGCAAAAAACTTGAACGCAACTGCGACGCACACACAATCCCTGTGATAAAGAGAGATTCAAATCGGCCCTAACCAAATACCATAGTAACTTGAAAGGAACCCGTAAACTACATATTGCAAACCTAATTGATCAGGCAGAGAACTCCCCTAAAGTACTATTTCAGGTCCTTAAATCATTCACCAACCCCAAAGCATGCAACACGGAAGAGGAGCCATCTCAGACCTTATGCAACAATATTGCAGGATACCTCAACTCAAAAATAGATAATATCCACATTAAGATCACAGCGACCAAAAGTGCCCAATCTAACACCAAAATCGAATCCCCCCCCACCACGCCCATAAATTAGAGGTATTTCCTATGCTTTCCCTTCAGGAAACATCATCCTTACTAAAAAAAAGACTAAATCTGGCTCTCCCCTAGACCTAATCCCAGCAAAGATATCGGCCACGCTTGCCAATCAGCTTTCTGTCCCCATCAGCTCCATTCTAAACAGCTCCTTAAAGGAAGGCAAGCTCCCTAAAGAATGGAAAGCAGCTCAGATCTTGTCTATTAGAAAAAAAGCCAAACTCCCCCGGATGATGTCACTAACTACCGCCCTATCTCTCTGCTCCCCCCCTCTAAGTAAACTATTAGAGAAGCACATAAATAAACATCTGGCCAGCTTCATAGAATCTTACAACTGCCTAGATCCCTCACAGTCAGTATTCCGGCCTAGACACTGTACGGAATCGGCACTGGTGACAGTCACTGACAACATCCGAATGCTGGCAGACAATGGTCAGGCAGTGATTCTCATCCTGCTTGACCTGTCTGCAGCATTCAACACCATCTCCCATCAGATCTTATTGAAGAGACTCAGAGAAATAGGTATCATGGGGAATGCACTAACATGGCTGACTAATTTTCTGGCCGAGAGAACCCAAACCATCAACCTAGGCCCTTTCAGATCACAGACCACCAAGGTCACCAAAGGAGTCCCCCGGGGCTCGTGTCTGAGTCCTACACTATTTAACGTTTATGTTACTTCACTTGCGAACCTACAAAAAAACTCAGGGTTCATACCAATCTCCTATGCCGATGACACACAACTGCTTCTTTCCTTTGATAAAAATAACACCAGCACCAGGCCACGTTTTCAGAGGGAATGAAAAACGTACAGGACTGGATTAGCAACAAATTCCTTCAGTTAAACACGGAGAAGACAGAAATCATGTTATTTAAAGAAGCAGTATTAAAGTGGTCCCCTAACTGGTGGCCAGGAGATCTGGGTCTGGCCCATCCCCAAAACAAGTGGTAAAAAACCTAGGGGTTCATATTGAGCAGAAGTTAAACTTGGAGGAACATGCCACTTCTACCACCAGAGCCTGTGTCCACGCACTAAGTCTTCTGCGCAAAGTCTTCCCCCTTCTTCCGCTGTCCACATGAAAAACTCTGATACAAGCACTGGTCACTAGTTGCCTGGACTACTGCAATGCGCTGCTGATTTCAGCCAAGGAAGCCTCCTTAAACAGACTGCAAGTGGTCCAGAATACAGCAGCGCGACTAGTGATCAACACCCCCCCAGAACAGCTTCACTTCCCCTTCTCCGCAAACTCCACTGGCTCCCTTTTCGCAAAAGGATCAGATTTAAAATCTGCTGCATGGTCTACAAAGCCCTTAACAACATGGAACCAAGTTATATTGCTGACAAACTAGTCCGATATACCCCCTCAAGGACCCTTTGCTCAGGATCCAAAGACCTTCTTCTTATGCCTCGTATTAAACAGGCTAGGTTGGGGGGAAAATCATTCTCATATCTCGCCCCACTATATTGGAATCAACTGTCTATCCACCTTCGACACTGCACCAACTACACATCCTTCAGAAAGTTGTTAAAAACGGCACTCTTCTGATTCCCATGTTTTGATAGCCAAAGGCCGTTGCAGTACGAGATACCTCGGTTGGGGTGATTCAGGCGCTTTACAAATGACATAAATAAAATAAATAAAGTAGAGTAGTGTACAGTGGAGTGCCATACAGTGAAATTGCATAGAGTGGAGTGGCAACAGTAGAATAGCGTAGAGTGGAGTGGCGTACAGTTTAGTGGCATATCATTTTCAGAAGAAGTCCCCTGAAGTACTTCAACTTTACATCACCTTATTATAAAAAAGAGTAACTATTCATTGTAGGGGAGGAGTTCTGGTTGTTAACGAAATCACTGACCTGGAGTTTTGGCCCAATCCACAGGAACGAAGAGAAGCTCCCCACACTCCTGAAGACAGCCTCTAATATGTCTAATATGGAAAGTAGTAACTCTCATACATGAGGGTTAACTAAAGATGTGGGGAATTGATCCAGGACAAACGGCCACCTCTTAATTCCCCCAGCAGGCTCAAGAATATCGGTTTAGAAGAGAAGATCTTAGATGGCAGCCAAAGAGAAAAGAAAACAACTCTCATCAGTTTCTTCTCTGGCTATACTACAACTGGACTTAGTTTCTAATAACGTACATATTCTGCAGAGATGAAAAATCCCACTTACCAGCTGATAATCTCCAAAAGGAATGAGACAGACTGCAAGTATGAAGAGAAATAAGCAATGTCTTCTTTGTTTCTTCACAGGCTGTCGTAGGTAGCCGGTAAATCCAGAGACTCAGAAAGAATCCATATCCCGGTGTTCTCTATTACAGGGTTAATCCAGTGCTTAGGTATCTTCTCATGACAAAAGAAAGACAAATATGATAATTGAGTCCAAGCAAAAAGTTTCTTAATACAAAAATAAGTGTTGTAATAAGTAAAAAAAAAAAGATATGGGGCTATCAGGTAATAAAGTGCAACCGCGATAAGCACACAGCAAAAGGTTGCAAAATAGGGGGTTAATGAATTGCGTAACAAAAAGGTTACGCAATAGCAACCGCAATGTAAATAAATAAATAAAGGCGGCCGCGAGTATAATTCAGACGCGGCCCCAAGTAAACAATAATTACTGCTGAGAGCTTCAAGAACCAGAGACGCGCCCGCAAATATATTTCGAACGAGGCCGCGGATCCAGAAACTAGAGGCGACCGCGTATAGATCAAACTCGGTCACAAATCCAAACAACAAAACGCGGCCGTAGATGCTAAATTTTCCAGCTATCACAACCAGAACTTTAGATTCTATTAAGGACACGGAGGCGAGGATTATCCCATCCGAGGATTATGCTGTCTCCATTTCTTTACTGAACTCACAGCAGCCAATAAAAGTAAAACTACACAATGTAAAAACATAATTACCCATGAGGCTTTGAACCACACCTCCTTATCACAGCCAATGGCAACATCACAAAGTAAACAAAATAGAAATGCACCATCCTGGCTTCCTCTTTCTTTGCGAAACACCAGTCCAAAAGTAAGAACCAAACAAAGTCTCAACTCTCAACGGAAAAGTAAACAGTTCTTTTCCATTCTCAAAGGAGAATATAATCCACAAGTCTTGAAATCATCCGCATCTCACACGGGGATGATCCATCTCCATCCGGAGTAACCATTCAGTTCTTGTTGGAATCATTTCCTAAAACAGAAACAAGGTTGAGAAAGGCAATCCACAAATTTGATTCTCATAGGATGGGCATTTAATACTGTTATGAACATAACCATCAAACAACTTAACAGTTAAAATAAACTGTCCCAATGGATCAGTTAATCCTCTCCTTCGTGTCCTTAATAGAATCTAAAATTCTTGTCGCGATAGCTGGAAAATTTTGTATTCTATAGCAGGACCGGAGGCTTCTGATTATGCTGGTTCAAAGCTCATCAATAACAACAGAAGAAACATGAGATATAGGCTTATAATAAAAAACATTAAACATAGAATCAGAAGACCAGTCAGCTGCCTTCAGGATATCTTCTAAACGAGATCCAAACCTGTAAGCTTTGGAGGCCAAAGCTCCCCTCGCAGAATGGGCATCATATACTGAAATATCAATACCCGCTTCTGACATCACCCATCTAACCCACCTAGCTAAGGGGGCGGCAGAGACTGGTTTGAAAGGTTTCTGAACTGATATTACAACTGACCCAATGGGTCAGACCTACGCGCAAGTGTGCGTTCCTCATAACATTTCAAACAAAACACATAATTTACTATTATGAGGAAAAGAAGGATACTCCACTGAACGTGATATCGTTTTTGTCCGTCTCGTGATTACAAAAGAAACACCCTGTGGAGAAAACATCCTGCCTGCTAGATCCAACGCTCTAACGTCTGCGACAGGAGATTAGTCATAGCAACATGGTGAGTTTGGCAGATAACTGTTTTAAGGAAAGATCTGAATTATTTGGACAAGATTCAAGAAGGGATAGGACCTTAGAAACATCCCATAGGGTTGAATACCTGGGACGAGGAGGATTAGCCACGGTAGACACCCTTCAGCAGTTTACATACCAGGGGATGCATCCCCACAGATTTTCGTGGCCTGCCGAGATTGCGGACCTGAAGTTGTTAACTGATCTGTAAGCCAGGCCTGATTCTGCACACTCAGAAAAGAAGTTTAAAATCTCAGTCACATCTGATCCCACAGTATCCACTTGCTGTTGAAGGAACCAACCAACCCATCTGTTCCAGGAAGCTGAATATCGCTTTTGGGGTAGTGGAGCCCAAGCCTGTTGTATGAAGCCGGCAGCTGCCTGCGAAAGGCCTGTAAGGCACTCATGTCTCCTGAGAGCGTCCACACCATCAGAGTTAGTTAGTTCTGCAGGACCCGCGGGTGGCAGGCCCCCACTGGGTCCTGGAGAAGCGTCGGGAAACTCAGAAGTTGAAACAGAAGATCCACAGACAACACCAATAGTGTGAAAAACCCCAACTGAGTCTTCCACAAATGTGTGTCACCAACACTATCGAGGCCGTCTGTGGACGGACAAAGGCCGCCACTCTCAGGATCAAGGCAAACTGAGGAAAAGCATAGTTCCTATGTTGCCCCCAATGGTGAAGAAATGCATCCGTTCCCATCGGGTACGGTCTCCAACTGAAGAACACAGGGAGCTGAGCGTTGAGGCGAGAGGCAAATGGATCTATCTTGCAGGGGCCTCGCATACTCATGATCTGCACAAAAATATTCGGGTGAAGTCTCCAATCGCTGTAGTCCCTGAGGAACCTGGAGTTCCAGTCCGCTACTTGATTGAGCTCCCCCGGTAAGTATTCTGCTATGACATTGATTTTGTGAACCATGCAGAAATGCCAGAACTCCTTCAAGATGTTGACCAACATCCGGGATCTTGTTCCCCCAGGCGATTGATATATCTCACCGCTTGTCGTGCAGGCCTCAGCCTGACCCGCTAGTGCAAGGGGTTCGCCCTTCTGCGCACAAAGTCCTCAGACCCAAAGGAAAAAGTTGGCAAGGAAACTGGAAATGCAAAACATAGAATTTATTAAACTTCATGAAGTGGTGCTAAAGTTCAACCAGTACCCTTCGGCACTGTAAGAAGTAGCACGCCGGGCTACTGGACACATGGTTTATTTATACCCACACAGGGGCTCAAAAGAAGGCGATACAGAACACGAAAGCACATTTTATGACCATACAAGGTAATATCGAGAAACACAATCGATCAGTGGGAGGAGTTAGCAATCTTGGGGTCTCGGCTAACACATTCCAATCTAGGGCTAACCATTAGCAGATGTGGACCCTAACGGTCAGCGGCAAAGCACAGAGATGCTATTATTAGCCTGTTACCGGGCAGATTCAACGGCCATGAGCAGAAAGGTAGGACAACACACATGGTCGGCACGAGGCAATATGTGACAGACAAAATGGCTGCCACGAATCCAAAATGGATGCCGCTAAACGTCAAGATAACAGTCAGAACTCGGATGTCTTTTGCTAACGCTCAACTTAATTGCTGTCAAACTACAACAGACGACCCTTTTAGCGTTAGCTAAAGACATATGCTCTTCTTGGGTAATCATTGCATTCATCTCGTATGTCTATGCACATTATATTTGTCACCTCCTTATCCAACGATTGTTGCGCTTTTACGGCATTTCGTTTGGATGGTATACAGGCATTTATGCACATAGAACATAGCATTGGACCACAATGTACACACGTACAGCAGGTGAAGATTAATGCAGCCGCAATACACAAGATAGTCAGTAACTTCCAACCCCAAGCAGTAATCAGAGCCCAAAACCATCCAGCAAATGTCCAGGTACCGTTTTTCTCATGAATATCAGACGCTATCTTATGCAGTTTAAGAATTGCTTCATATACAGAAGGTGAATTATCAGGGATGAAAACACAACAACTACTTCCGATAATTTTACAAGCTCCTCCTCTGTCTGCTAACATAACATCCAAAACCATACGGTTCTGGAGAGTTACAATTCTAGCAACTTGTAGTTCCTCTGTAATATTACCAAGTGCTACAGCCGTTTCATTGGTAACAGCTTCCACAACCCTACTTAATCGTCTTATTTTCCTGCTGTTTAATGCAGCACCTACAAATGAAAACAAGCCTAAATTGAAGTCAACATACTGCTGGAGACTAATGTCCGTCTGATCCACGTCATCAACTCGGATTGTTCGCTTATAACGATTTATGGAAATATTTTGAAACAGTTTAAAATCTCGGTGATAGGAAGCAGGTGCAAGAAAAACAGGGGGTAATAAAAAAGATACATAGCAAATTCCAGACCACCCTATTGGTAATCTATGATATCCTTGATTTCCACATACTAGATATGTGTTATGCGAAGCTAGGAAAGTACTGTCATTTATTCCATCCATATTTAATACAGTAACACATTCGCTAACTCCCACTGGAATTCGTCCAGTGCTTTTCACACACAGGTTTGCTCTAGTCCGAGTTACGGTAATTACAGATTCATTGCTCGTAGTAGAGTCTCTAGTATGGGTGAAGACGTAAGGCGTAGAAGCATTGTCCGGTCGGTATTCTTCCCATTCCCATATAGTTCCATTCGCTTGAGGATAACCATGTTCATCCTGATAACACTCTTTGTTCAAACGGAAGAGAAGTCCACCTACTGCAGGTTTTCTGTTTGAGAAGAGAAGAGTGTACCAGGCTCGACAAGAACCATTGTGCGAAAAAGGAAGTGGAATAAACAGTGTCCCACCTTTCTTCTGATGAGCTGATAGCATGCCACAAATCCAGCAATTTGTGGTATTGGTGGCATCATGAGTATGGTGAAGCATCTGAACAAACGTGTTATTTATGAAAGATTCTCTATGCTTATGCTCATGATAGGGAAGAGAGAAATGCTGATGCTCTTCCGGAATTGGAGTAGTAGGAACCACAAAGATTTCCCAGGCAGGACTCACCCTCTCAACACACCAGGTGATCACTGCTCTAACTGTTAAAACAACAAAAACACTTAATACTCCTAAAATCTTCTTCTTAGTAGCATTCATAGTCACAAACCCTAATCTTCAGAACTAAAAATAGAAAAAACAACAAAAATAGTCCATGAGCTCTTTACCCTGGGCAGACGTTGGTTTCTTCGCCACAGATCAAGACAGGTGTCACTACACTACGCAGGGCTGATCCCCCTCCCTTGTCATATTGGCTCTCTGTTTTCACTACCCAGAGCGGTTGCTCAACCAGTCTCGCAACAAAAACTCAAATTACTTTCCTCGATCTCAAATCATAGCGCGCTTTCCCAGAAGTCGTCTGGTCCGGGAAGAACTCCGCAGATCCGTCAGGTGATACAGCAGGGCCTTTCTCCGTAGTCAAGATCTCTCGATGATCGGTCAACACAGCAGATTCCACTAAAGACGGCAGGACCTTCCGGCAGTGGGTACTATGGACCCAGTTTTTCTTGTTGGTCACCCTGACCGCAGTTCTCGTAGCGAGGAGTACTTGCTCTGGTCCACGCCACCTCGGTTCCAAGCTGCTTGACCTCTCGAAGCTTTTTAGCATAACAAAGTCTCCGGGACGGAGTTCATGGCCTTCACCTTGGGATTTATCAGGGAGCGCTTCTCGAACCTGTTGATGAATAGAAACCAAGCGGTCAGTTAATTGTGCCAAATAGTCATTCATTAAAACACAAGGTACATCATACACAGAACTTGGTTTCGGAACTCCCCAAATATTCATTGGGCGTCCAAACACCACCTCGTACGGTGTAAGACCCGTCCTAGAATGTGGTACTGATCTAATGGACAACAACGCCAATGGCAGCGCATCTGGCCAAGTCAGATTCGTGGAAGCTTGGATTTTCGCAAGTTTGAGCTTAAGAGTGCCATTATACCTCTCTGCCAATCCTGCAGATTGTGGATGGAACACAGCATGACACTTCTGCTTAATTCCTAATCCTTTCAGGACATACTTGATAACTTCCCCAACAAAATGAGGTCCGTTATCGTTCCATAAGAGTCTGCAGACACCGAACCTCGGAAAGAACTCCTTCAGTAGCACCTTAGCAGTAGTAATAGCCGTATTATCCTTCGTAGGGTATGCCTCAATCCATTTACTGAAGGCACAGACCACCACTAGGACATACTTCAAATTATTACACCGCTCAAGCTGAATGTAGTCCATTTGCAGGACTTCAAAAGGTGCAGTTGGTGTGACAAACCCTCCAGACGGAACTCGTGTCCCCTTTCCAGGATTATATTGTAGACAAATTAAGCAGGACTGTACTATTCTCTTAGCTGTGTTGGCAATCTCTGGATGCTCCCAAACTTGCGTAAGCATTTTCGTTATTGCAAGAGCTCCAACATGTGCTACCCCATGAGCCATCTGAACCATAGGTTGCACGAAAGCTATAGGCAACTTCCATCGGTCCATCTGCTTGTTTCTCCAACAACCCTCATCATCTAACTCCCCTTCTTTGGACCACTGTTCACGCTCTTTGTCGGAAGCTGTCTTCTGTATCTCTCGCACTTCCTGCCTAGCATCATGCCATCGTTCAGCTTGTGACTTCACCACATACATAGAAGTAGTATTCCTCTGCATGGCAGTTTCTCGTGCTATTCGATCTACAAAAGCATTTCCCTGTCCGATTTTATCTGTGACTTTCTTATGCGCACTGCACTTCACTATGGCAATTTTCTTCGGCAGCGTCAATGCAGTTAAGAGATTTTGCACTAAATCTCCATGCATTATCTGCATTCCATGAGATGTAAGAAAGCCTCTTTCCTTCCAGAGTAGGCCAAAATCATGCGCTACTCCAAAAGCATAGCGGCTATCTGTGTAAATGTTTACGCACAAACCAGCACTGAGCTCACATGCTCGTGTCAAGGCTATCAATTCAGCTGCTTGTGCCGACTTCTGTGGTATGCGAGCTCTCTCCACTACTGTCTCAAGCGTGGTAATTGCATATGCGGCTGAGGTCGTACCATCTGGCAATTTCAAACAAGACCCATCAACCCACAATTCACCATCTACATCTGGAAGGGGCGTATCCTGTAAATCAATACGACCCTTTGTCTGTTCTTCAGTCAGAGAAATACAATCGTGCGTTTCTTGTGACTGAGGCTGGGTCACCGGATATGGCAACAATGTGGCTGGATTCAAAGTTGCACATCTCTTCAATGTAATGTGGGGGGATAGCAATGTCAGTTCATATCCTGTAAGACGAGCGCTAGTCAAGTGCTGTGTCTTTGTCTGATTCAAAAGGGCATCGACAGCATGCGGGACTAGCACTAATAATTTATGTGACAGCACTATCCCTTCACTCTGTCGAATGGACACCGCTGTCGCTGCAACTGAACGAAAACATCCATGTAATGCTCCAGCAACAGGGTCAAGAACTGCAGAGAAATATGCACACGGGCGTTGCTTGTCGCCGTGTAACTGGACCAACACTGACAATGCGCACCCATCTTTCTCGTGTACATAAAGTGTGAACATCTTTGTATAGTCTGGTGTACCTAACACTGGTGCTGAACAAAGGGCTTGTCATAATTGTCGTAAAGCACTTTCACATTCTTCTGTCCATGGAAGAGGTACTGGGGTATCTTTCGTCAAAAGTGCTAACAGGGGCTTAACAATGTGTGAAAATCCTAAAATCCACTGCCTACAAAACGAAGTGAGACCCAAAAATGCACGTACTGCTTTCTGTGTGGTGGGAACTGGCGTGTCGAAAATTGCTTGTATGCGATCTGATGTCAATGCACGTCCCTCCTTAGACAAAAGGTGACCTAAGTAGGTTACCTTTGGTCTACAGTATTGCAGCTTCTTTCGAGAGACTTTGTGATGATGTGTCGCAAGAAAGGAAAGCAAAGATAAGGTACATTTTTCACACTGCTCTGAAGTGTCGGCTGCCAACAAGATGTCATCGACATATTGTATGAGAGCCACACCTTCGACCAGTACGAATGAATCAAGTTCCCTCTTCAGTGCTTGGCTATAAATACTCGGACTTTCAGTATAACCCTGAGGAACTCTACAAATTCGATACGATTGATTATTCAAAGTGAAACCGAACAGATATCGGCTATCAGGATGAATAGGGATCGAAAAGAAGGCATTCTTCAAATTGATCACAGTGAATGTAGTAGCAGTTGGGGGAACTAAAGTGAGAAGTGTCGTAATGTCAGAAACCACAGGGTATTGCGGTATCACTATCTTATTGACTTCTCTCAAATCGATAATGAATCTGTAAACTCGTGCGTCAGTGTCTCTCTTCAAAATCGGAAGAATCGGGCTATTGCAAACATTGTATGGGACTTCCTCAACAACCCCAACTCGTATCAGATCATGCACAATCTGTATGAGTGCCTCCTCACCCTCCTGTGAAATGCGATACTGCGGCAAATGAGGCAACACAGCTCCCTCCTTGACACAAACCTGGATCGGAGGAATGGTCATCTGACCCACATCAGTGTCTGAGGTAGCCCATAAGGATTCAGGAAGTGAGGCTAATGCAATGTCTTCCTTAACCAGACATATTCTGTCAAATTCAGTGTAATTATCATTTAAAATAACTCGCACCCTTTCAGGAAAACATCGTATAGTAGCCCTAAAATGCTTTAACATATCAAGGCCTAAAATGTTGTCTGGAGTATTAGGGGAAAGCAAAAACGGACATGGAGCATTGAATTTATCAACATAGAACGGAAGTGGCTGGGACAATGGGCTAAGGGAAGGTGTTCCATCGAAACCTATCGAAGTAATAGTTGTGCCAGACAGGGGAGCCCTCGGAACCAATTGTTTAGACAAAGCGCTACGTGTAGCTCCTGAATCAACCAGAAAGCGATCAGTAGAGCCCAAAACATGTGCTGGAACATAGGGACCCGTCTGATCTACTGGAACTTCAACTGATTCCTTACCCCATCCTACGCACTCCTATGCATGAGCAGAATCGTACAAATCAGGCTGAACATAATCAGATATTTGACATTGATTACGCCTATCGAATGTGTTCTGTCTCTGCTGCGGGCGGGCATTCATGTCAAATCAGGCACGATCATTCATGTTACCTCGAGGTGCCGAGAAACCTGAGCCAGTTCTCCCTTGACTCCGCCCCCTAGTATCCTGCTGAAAACGTAACAGTGGGCAATTACGTGCCCAATGGCCAATCTGTTTACAATACGCACATTGATTTGAAGACACATCCAAACGACTATAAGGAGTATTGGGAGGCGGTGGCCACCTCTAGCATAGTTTCCATCAGGGCCCCTATCATAACCTCTAGAAGGCGGACCATACACTTGGGCCAACATAACTCTCGTTTTTAATTCTTTTGATTTCTTGTCCTCAGTCCCCTTCGCCTCCGCCTCTTGGCGCTCATAATACTGAGCCATCGTCAAAACAGAAGCCGGAGAGGACGTAGTCCAAGAACTTTCGCTAGCTTTTAAGCGGCTGGCTATGCCAGGTAACAAATTCGAAACATATTTATCAACAAACAAATGTCTGCCGGTATCGTCAGTAAGGGACTGACCGCTGAAATCATGAAAAGCTTCCTCAAAGCGAGTAAAGAAATCAGAAAACGATTCATCCGTTTTTTGTTTACAAGACGCTAAAACAGTCCAATCAATCTTTTTAGGGGGGATAATCGTTTTAAGCTTAGTCAAAATAGCTGTGGGAAGATCTAGTATTAGCTGATGCGGTTTTTGGGCGGGCTCTCTCTCCGCGTCAGCGCGCTCTATCTCTTTCCATTCTGCGCCAAGAACATCGAGATCATTAATTTTACGAACAGTTCTCCACATATCTGGGGGTAAAATGAGACCGAAAAACAAATCTATATCGCATAAGGTCATAACACAAGAATTTAAAGCACCCTCAACTTCTTCATAAAAGGCGGCTGGGTTTTTCCGCGGATCGGGTAACGCATTTTTAAGCGCCATTACATCTGCTCTATTCCAGGGAGTGTATACCCAATTATAAATAAAATATCCCTTAGCATCGGCAGAGCTTTTATCGTCATTATCACCCGCTCCTTTAGGAGGAACATATAAAGGCGCAGCTTCCCGCATAGGTTTCATGACAACTGGTGTTATCTTATCCGTCACGAAGATAGGACGCTGCGTCTCTCCGGGTGGATTAGTCTGTGAAACGCCATCCGCAGCCTTTTTCTGCTCCCTCAGATATCGCGCCTCATCCCGTGTCTTAACCAGCCGTCTAATCGTATCTTCCACCTGGGAAAAAGCAAAAAGCCCATCACGCAACTGTTTATGATCATTTGAAACATCAGTAGATTCTAACGTTGGGGAATATTTTTGATACATTTCCACTACTTCATCAGAAAATGCCGAAGTAAAATATATCTGTTCCCTCTCAGACCAATCCTTTATACTAGCGATAAGATCGGAAGCAGAATCAGTGCTACGTAATGCTTTATGAGTGGCTTGTCTAATTTGAGCCGAGCGTTCAGTTGGCAACATAGATCGAGTATCCCGCGTTTTCTGTTGTCCCGAATCAGAATCCTCATCATTCCCGGACGGAGCAGACGGGACGGCATACGGAGGTGGAGGTCGATCTAATAACAAAAAATCATCTTGTGGTTTATTAAGGACAGGATAGAGAGGCTGACGGACAGGATATTGGCCATATATCTGTAACCTATGTTCTTTGTCCTCTCGCTCCTGTAGTTCTTTTGCTTCTTTCTTTCTTAATTCCAGCGCTTTCTCATACACAGTCTTTCGCTGTTCCTTTTCAATCAACGCTTGCTCACGCTTCTCTTGCTGTCGTACTTCTTTCTCCCACATTCGCAAACTCTCAAACATATCACGCCTAGATTTCCGCTCAAACAAACAACGCTCCACATATTCAACCTTACGCGCATCAAACGACCCATACAATGGCCAACGTAACTCAGGATCCTTTTTTGTGTATTTGTGCCACAAGGTGCTGTACATTATGGCAGAAAGACCGTACTTCACATACATATCTCTATTAGGAGTCCTCTCGGGGGAGCCGGCTGCGATTCTTCAAGTCGTAAACTGGTACCACCAAACAAGCAGCACATCTTTCGAAGTGCGCGACAAACAGACATGCTTCACAAATAGTGCAAGATATACACTACTATGGGTAAAGAGCGCTTAAGATACTTTCTTAGTACGTTGCGCTATACAAATCAAAGCGGAGAAAAATCTCCATGCTATGTCTGCCTATATGGGTTGCAACACATATATACCCAAACAAATCATATCAAACAAACAAAGTAGACTAGTCTATCCCAAATCAAACGTGCCACGATAAGCGTCCTTATCATACGTGGCACTCCAAAGGCCAAAACCTACAACAGGCGCCGCAGAACGGCTCTTACCAATCATAGGCTGTCCAGATTCCAACTGCCAAGTTCTAAATTCGACCAAACGGTCACTGCACGGCAGACCACCAGAAGAGATCTCAGTCGAGGACCGGCGCCGCCTGGATGGTCGGATCGGAAAGCAAGGAAGAAACACCTCGGGTGCCAAGACTCGGGTCTTCTCTGGCAGCGATCGCGTCCTCAGCGAAGTTCCGAACCTTCGTGACGACTAATCCTTCGGGCATCCGAGTCGCCGATGAGCCCCACGTGCCGGGCGCCAATTTGTCGCGCAGGCCTCAGCCTGACCCGCTAGTGCAAGGGGTTCGCCCTTCTGCGCACAAAGTCCTCAGACCCAAAGGAAAAAGTTGGCACGGAAACTGGAAATGCAAAACATAGAATTTATTAAACTTCATGAAGTGGTGCTAAAGTTCAACCAGTACCCTTCGGCACTGCAAGAAGTAGCACGCCGGGCTACTGGACACATGGTTTATTTATACCCACACAGGGGCTCAAAAGAAGGCGATACAGAACACGAAAGCACATTTTATGACCATACAAGGTAATATCGAGAAACACAATCGATCAGTGGGAGGAGTTAACAATCTTGGGGTCTCGGCTAACACATTCCAATCTAGGGTTAACCATTAGCAGATGTGGACCCTAATGGTCAGCGGCAAAGCACAGAGATGCTATTATTAGCATGTTACCGGGCAGATTCAACGGCCATGAGCAGAAAGGTAGGACAACACACATGGTCGGCACGAGGCAATATGTGACAGACAAAATGGCTGCCACGAATCCAAAATGGATGCCGCTAAACGTCAAGATAACAGTCAGAACTCGGATGTCTTTCGCTAACGCTCAACTTAATCGCTGTCAAACTACAACACGCCGACACATTGTCCATCTGGAGGAGGATGCCACAATTGCTCTTCAGGGGAGATATCGACTTGATCGCGAAAGACCCTGCTAAAAGTTCGAGGCAGTTGATGTGTAACGTTAACTCGTCTGTGGACCAATGTCCACCTGTGGCAGAGTCTCCACATCGAGCGCCCCAACCCCATCGGCTGGCGTCGGACTCAACGATCACATCTGGGGCTGCGCCTAAAATTGCTCGACCATTCCAGGCTGTCAAGGTGTTCCAGCCACCAAGAAAGCTCCTCCCGAGCCTCTGGGGACAAGGGAATGAGATGGTCGTAATGGAATTTCTTCTGAATGTAGTAAATCTTGAGTCGCTGAAGGGGCCGGTAATGCAGAGGGCCTGGAAAAATGGCTTGGATGGAGGAAGCCAGCAGGCCCACTATCCTCACCAGAACACTCAAGCAAATCACCTGTTTGGACAGAGTGGACTTGATTTCCCGTCCGATAGACCTAATCTTGCTCAGAGGCAGGAGAAGCTGGGCAGAGACTACATTTATTAGAAAGACCAGGAATTCTATCTGCTGACTCGGGATTAATAAAGACTTCTTGAGGTTTATCACGAATCCCAGATCCTGCAATAGGGACATCGTCCACTCCAAATGAGTGAGGAGAAGAGTCTGGTCTTGTGCCAGGAGTAGGATGTTGTCTAGGTACACAATGAGGTGCACTCCCATTTCCCGAAGGCGGGAAACAACTGGTTTCAGGAGTTTGGTGAAAACCTACGGGGCTGATGACAGGCCAAAGGGGAGAGTGTGATACCGGTACCATTGCCCTTTCCATTGAAACTGCAAGAATTTTTGATGTGAGGGGCAAACTGGTACCATAAGATAGGCATCCTACAGATACAGTCAGACCATCCAGTCCCTCTCCAGCAGGAGATCTCTCAAAAGATGGATACACTCTATCTTGAAATGCCTGTAGACAACATAAGGGTTGAAATCTCTTAGATTCAAGACTAGTCGTTGACTTTCTCCTTTCTTTTAAACCAAAAAGACGTTGCTCCAAAATCCTCTGGGGATGAAGGGTCCTACGGCAATAGCCCAATTGACCAAAAGCTCCTGCAATTCGGAGTCTATAAAAATCTGTTCTTGAAGGGAAGAAAGGAGAGGACAAGGAGGAGGTACCTGACAGGGGACATCCAGAAGCTCTATCTGATAACCCTGAACAGTCTGAAGGATCCACACATCTGTGGTGAGGTTTGTCCAATTGACAACAAAATGCAATAACCTGCCCCCTAGGGGAATCGACGGACACACAGGACTTACCCGAAGACTGGGAGTCAAAGTTCTTGTATCCACCTGTTAACACCTCTGTTGAAGCGACCCCTGTAGCCTCGAGACCTGGAGGGGTAAAAGCCGGCCTGATTGGGCTCCTGGGTGTAACCTCTGTGTCTGGGTGCAAAGCCCCTCTGAGGACTTGGGTTGGTGTAGCGGCCGGTCGAGCGTCCTTTGCCACGGCCGGCCCTACCAGAGACCTGATGGAACACTTATCCAGAGAGGCGAAGGTGCTCACAAACTTAGCGATGTCCTTTATGAACTTTTCCCCAAAAAGGTGCCCTTCCGCCAGGGGCCCAGGTTCCGACGAGGCTAGCTCCACCAATTGAGGATCAATTCGAAGCAGGACAGATTTGCGCCTTTCGGAAGCCAAGGCGCAGTTAGCATTACCCAGCATACATATGGCTCTTTGCGCCCATCCCACCAGGACTTCAGGGTGAATTGCTGCCCCGTCTCCTGTGCCTGGAGGGCTAATTCAAGAATTTGGGCTAATGGGCCTCAGAGCTCCAGTACCTTGTCCTGACATTCACTAAGGGCACGGTCAATCCCTTTCTTTGGGTCCTTCTTGTACTTTTTTAGGAATGTGGTCATGGAGGAGCCTACGTCTGGGGTAAGCGTCACCTTATGGACTAAATCAGGACGGGGGCATTCTGATTTTAGGCGAGCTCTCACGTCCTTATCGAAACTTTTGCGTAAGTGGACCTGCATGTAATCTGCCACTGCAGGGGGGGAATCTGATCTGCTGATCTAGGGTGGATGATATCTGAAGGATCAAACATAAAGGGAGAGGGTTGGACGGGGGACTCAGAGTGCTTACGCTTCTTAGTGCATTTGCGAGGTCTAGACTCCTGTGATGAGTCTGTGTCAGTGCCAGTGTTGGTCGTGGTGTCGGGGATCTGGACGGGAGAAGATTGTGGTGGGGGGAGGGGCCGGGGTGCCGTCCTGGGCCTGCTCCTTGGACTTGTAGAGCTTCGAGTAGGTATGCAAATGCGGCCAGGGGAGACCACCCCAAAATAAAGACTGTATTCTCTACTGATGACGGTTCATAAACCAGAAACACGTGTCTAGAGATCAGCACTATCTGCGCCAACCTTGGCGAAAATCTCAAAAATATCGGAGCGAGCTACAGGAGACTGCATTTACCAAAATGCCAGGGGCAAACCTTGCCTGACAGGTCAGCGGTGTGCTCCCACATCCTGTTGTCTATTTAAAGAGCTCCCATTCATTGCTCGACCGACGCCCTGCCCCAGGCTGAACCGGGGAAACATGCAGCAGGCCCTGTAGCCATTACGGGCCGATTTTGAACAGATAAGGCAGCGCTTATGCTCGAAGTTTATTAGACATTAACCCTTGGGCTTCCAGAGGATCAGGAATACAATTTTTGGGCACCCTTTTTTCTGCTTGGCAGATAAGGGTGTACTCCCTCCATCAGTCCTAGAGTGGACTTTACATTGGGTGACTTTTGTTCAGGCTACCCCTGTTCATGAATAGGAGATGCACACGCACTAAAGTGCGTGCTAGCTCCCGAGAGGCATGTCTGAGGCCCGGCCGGGCTCCGGCATGCGACTCGCTCCCTGCGGGGGGGCAAATCCCCCTGATCGCGATCGGCAGCACTAAGCCGGCAGCAGCGGGGAACAAACAGCGGGCACTAACCTAAAGCGCAACACACGCTTACATCAAAACGGGGAGAAAAAAGTAAGAGCTGCAAGCGTATCGGCGCTTGGGCAAAAAAAACTAATTACCACACGTATAAAGGCACAATGCAGATCTTACAAGATGATGCATAAATCACTCCCCAAATCATCTTAAAAATACCAAATACAGTATAATAAAGCGTTTAACACGCATACAGTTTTCAATTAGACAAAATAGAGAGGCACTTATCTGGGCTGCGGAGCAGCAAAGAAAGAGGAAGCCAGGATGGTGCCTTTCTATTTTGTATACTTTGTGATGTTGCCATTGGCTGTGATAAGGAGGCGTGGTTCAAAGCCTCATGGGTAATGATGTTTTTACATTGTGTAGTTTTACTTTTATTGGCTGCTGTGAGTTCAGTAAAAAAATGGAGAAAGCATAATCAGAAGCCTCTGGTCCTGCTATAGAATCCAAGAATAAAGACGCGGCCGTGGCTAGATACCAAACGCGGCCGCGAGTCAAGGAATTTAAAAAATACAAAGAAAAATTAAGAACAAAATAAGTAGCGGCCAAAAAGGACGAGAAAATAACCGCTAGAGAATTCAGTCTCCACAATAATCCACCGGCAGACACAGCAAGGAGGCATGGCTCACTGGTTAGAGGAGGCAGACCTGGAAGCAGAGGTCAGCCCGGGACCAGGGTTCAATTCCCGGCTCGGCGGGGTCTTGAGTCCTAAAATGTCCATGGCCTGAACAATTCTCGCTCCGGTGCCTACTCGATTCACGGGTTCACACTCTGCGACTCTGGGCAATAGCTTGCTTAATCTCCACAACGGCCCCTCGCGGCGGGATGCCTGGCTTTCACCTTGCGGATACCCTGCCGGGGTTATCTCACAGGGGAATACCAGGACGGGTTCCCTAAGCAAGCGCTTAGAAACCGCTTGGTGATTTGCGCTATATAAATTCCTGTACATTTACATTTACATGGCTGCAGGTCCAGGACTGAAAGCCAAGCAACGGCTCATTCTGATGATCCGAATTTAAAACCTAAGGGAGCGTGTATAAACTCCCTCACCTCCTCAAGCCAGCATGGTACTTTTTTCTGTGTCATGTGTTTGTCGCTAATAAAATAAAAATCGTGAGTCATGTGTTTATTGTTGCCGCATTATGTAGCGTAAACCTGAACAAAGTGATTGCAGTGCTTTACATAAGGACGCTCTGTTGTGCTCTGAAGGGATGTATTAACTTCCTTTATCTGTTGGGACAGTTTGTGTATAAAGTTACAATGTCAGATAACTGCCGCAAAGTCTCGGATAGTAAACACAGTCATGTGTCTGTTCTAAAAGTATTCCTTGAGTTTTGTGATTGCAGCCTGTTTCTTCTACTGGCCAGCAAGGGAGCCTGTATACTTTCAAGAGCAGTGAAATCGAAAATTCCAGCTGCTGGGCATTGTTGTTGCATTGTGTTGAAGCTTGTCTTTGTGAGCAAGCGTGTTTGGTGACTGTATGGGATTCATGCTGCCGTTCTTTTTGGGAAGGTATCTATTAATTTGTAATACTTTTAATTAAAAAAAAAATTTCTATTCGAGCATTTTAACAACAAAGAAGTGGGTATCTGCTCATTCGATCTAAATGGACGGATGCCATGCGACCACCCAGGAGCAGGACCCCAAGGCAATGGCGCTGAACATGCCCGATCCAGTCAAAACCACAGGGCGCGAGCCTGGCGACACACCTCTATCAGCAATGAAGAAGCAGATCGCAAAAGGGAGTAGAGAGGGGGCACCGGGTCTGAATGGAATCCCACCGGCCTTATTCAAACTAAAAGTGTCCGACTAGGCTGATTTCCTACAGCTTCTATTTCTGGAAGTCAGGTCACAAGGCAGAATACCTAAATCATGGAAAGGCTCTACAATCGGGCCAGTCTACAAGAGCGGCGACAAGGCCCGGCCCAGCGACTACCGCCTAGTGGCCTTGATCAACAATGAGGCAAAGTATTTTGCAGGCACCATCATGGCAGACGCCAGTAAAATAATACTGCTAAACCAGACCGGCTTCTGCCAAATGTCTGGTATGACAACAAACATCCTTGCACTCTCTCTTCTTGCAACCAAATAGCCAACCTGCTATTACATCTATGCTTCATTGATTTTAGCGAAGCATTCGACAATGTTGAGAGGGGGAACCTGGCACACTGGGGAATTCTTCAGGACATCTTGCTACTTCTACACACGGACACCTGGGTCCAGGTGAAGCTGGGAGGGGGAACCCACCTCTCGAAGAAAGTCCCCACCACCGAAGGCCTGTAGCAGGGTTTGTTGCTGGCACCAACTCTGTTTAACCTCTATATGGCTGATCTCCCTCATGCTCTTAACATGAGCAACGCACACGCACCCAGGCTCGGAGGGAAAGCCACTGACCAACGTTATGTATGCTGATGATGTGGTGTTGCTTAGCCACACTTAGGTCGGTCTCCTACATCTACTCGACGAAATGCAGAAATATGCCTCAGAGAACATCCTAAAAATAAATTTCAAGAAAACACAGACCATGATGGTAAACAAGAAAAGAAGGCGGCAGAAGAGGTGGTACCTAGGAGACTCTCCTATTGAATCCACCATTGATTACAAATATCTAGGTGTCATCATTGATAAGGAAGGTTCCTTCCCTCGCCAGAAAGAAGAAATAGGGAGAGGCCAGGTTGTAGCAATAACGTTGAAAAATTTCTCATCAAAACTGATGGGGCCTTCACTATGCCCCCTTCTGATGGTAGCACAGGCCAAGCTACTGCTTATGTTAACTTACGGCAGCGAAGCATTGCGGGGGAGAGATGCTAAGCAACTGCACTGCTCCCTGATCATGGCCTACAGAACCATGTTCAGCCTTCCAAAATACACTTCTCCAGCTCAAATAAGGTCGGAGTTCAGCCTAGTGAAACAATCGCTGGCCAGGCCATATCATCTGCTGGAACAAGTTTAGATTCAATGCCTCACATACTCTAAATCAACTGCTAAGGGAAGAACTCCAGCATAGGGATACTTCACTGGGCAGATGCTACCTACAAGAATCTCTTGAGATCACAAGGCTCACCAACCTCTGGAACACTCAATTACAACATCCTTTAAAAAACTGGTCTGGAAGTCTGTAAAATAAAATCTCAATGATGGAGGACAAGGCTCTGATTTTGGCCAGATCTCATGCCTGGATGATCCTGAACTCTTACAAATCATCTGTACCGCAAAAATACTTCAATCAGGGTTACCCTAAAACTCTCCCCAAAAGTTTTTAAAGCACCGCCTGGAAATTTTTTCATGCGCCAAGAACCTCCCACCATGGCAGACAGCATGCTTACCAAGCACTTGCAGTCTGTGCAACACAAGCCTCGGAGATATTTTACACCTAATCTGCACATGCATGGCGCTGCAGCAAGAGAGGACAGAGCTGCTAAAGACTCCCCTCAAGCAGCTAGGAACTCGCACTAAGAGGCAAGCGGTGCTGGCATGTTTTGACTCAAGGGCCACACACCTGAATTGCAGAGTGGTCAAATTCCTCACACTGGAGGAACAAAAAATGAATAACATCAGAGGAGTGCACAAACCACTATAGCCCTAAGCAGACAATGAATAAACCTGATATGTCAACCGGAAGCTGCTTCCTTAAATTAATTTTTAACAACTCAAAAAAGAGCCTCTAAAATGGGGAGACCCCTAGCTACTGCTCATCCACCAGGAGTCTCCTGATACGTATGCACTTTTTGCACATTGCCAAGTGGCTGTCTGGCCTTATTGTCATACACAAATGATGCACATCACAGGCCACATTAATCCATCATTATTACAGTCATGTAGCACTGCACTGCATATTCTTTAGGCCCTTGGCTTTTACTGTCACATTTTAACGTTACCCATTGAATGGTTTTATACATTTTTTGAACATTTGTATGCAAGCACCGCACAGTATTTTTTATCTTATGTATCAATTATTTTATTGCTGAACCATAACAATTTTTTATCCTGATAAGTTCATAACAGTGCAATGGTTTTCAGTAACTATGCATATTAAAAAATAAACTTTGTTGTGAGTTCTCCACTTTTTTTAACACCAAGTGTTTAGCTTAGTACACAGGAAGGTGGTAAGACTCGCTTTTTTCATACTGGCCTTTACTGTGCAGATTGTATTGTTCTAGCACCAAAAACACGTTGCATGTCTGAAAAGGCTACTTTTAGATAGCTGGCCTTTTCTTACTTTAACCATTCTGTGCCTCTGCCTGTCTCTGAAATACATGTCTGGGTTGGGTGACAGCCGGGCTTTGTGCATTCCCTCTAGACAGTCATGCACAAAGGGAGTTGAGGTGTGCTCTGCATATCCTGATGGCCCATCACCAGGCTGATGGGTCTTCAGGAGCTGGAATGAGAGGGAGGAGCTGACACTTGCACCTGAATAGGGATGTGCCTGTCCCCACACAGAGTTGCATACCCCCCAGTAGTGTGCCTTTAGCCACAGCAGTAAAGGGCAGGGTCTTGTGCACTACAAAGGCCTCTTTGAAGTCTCAGTATTTCTAAGACTAAAATGGGTATAAGGTCTGGACCTCTGACACCATATACTCAGAATGCTTCTAGAATTGAGGACATTCTACCAGAAAGATGAGCTGTTGTGCTGCCAGTAGGGACACCCACTTTGCTGCTAGTGTTGCTGTGTTTGCCTGATGATTCTTGCCTGGAAGTGAGAGGACTGGATTTGACTCTCTACATCCTGCATCTCTTAAGGTTTTCCAAGGGCTTGCCTCCAGTTTCTGGCCCTAAATATAGTGAGGGAAAAACAAGGAGAGAAGGGGAGAGAGGCGAAATATACACAAGGGATTAAAAGTAATTTACAAGGGAATGTACATATAAACATCAATTGGGCATGTCTGGACCGTTCATTTATATCCATTTGTGACAAATTCATACATTGTGGTGCTGCGTGGAAAAGCACGTGAGGAGGTTGAGCGGTTCATTTATGATATTTGCATATATTGTGGTGCTACGTGGAAGAGCACACAAGGAAGTTGAATGGTGGTGCTGAAAAGAGAAGTGCTGTTCTTAAAACAATGTAAAAGGGCGGTTCCCATGAAGTGACCCTAATGGTACATGCGAGTGGTATCGGTGAGAAGGCAGAGTAGTGAATTATTGCGTAAGGAACGATTGTGCTGACCGAAACAGTGACAACGAAGGCAACCCGCGAATACGGCATTTGATCGGTGTAGAAAGTTCAGGGACCGGCGGAGTTAGTGCCTGGACCAAGGGTGCGGGGGCAACTGTTCGGGACCGGTGGTGTGTGTGAACCGATGTTGGGGGTTGCGCACGGCGAGACAAGGCTGGGAGCATCGGGGATACAAGCTTACCTCAACCGGGTGGCAAAAGGCGTGGTTCATAATGAATTGGAATTGATAAACGAACCGGCAGCCTGAGGGCAGAAGGGATTACAACCATGAGAATAGCCCTTGTGAAATAACTTGTATGCTCTAGAACGTGAGTGGAATGAAATTACGGGGAAAGAACTTACCGCGGTCAGATGCCGGAGACAGGGAAGGACACCTGGCAGGGTAAAGGAGGCGGATTAGAATGTACAGGGGTGTGTGTTTAGGGCGGAGGAATTGGCCGCAGGGGCTCAAGCGCTTATCTAGGTAGGTGAGATGGCGTGATCCTCAATGGGGTCCAATGGTGAGCGCGAGGCAATGCTCGGGATACATCTGAGTTGGAAGGGGTGGTGGGGCAGCCATTTCTAAGGAGCATGGGTCATGTGACTGGAGTCACGTGATCGGCAAGGGGCAACTGGATTATGAGTGCAGGTTGTGACAAGGTGGCGGCCATTTTAGAATGTGCAGTATGTGCCGCTTGGGGAATGTAGGTCAGTGAAAGAGCGGTGAAACAGAATAGATTTGTGCCGCGTTATTTTAAGTATTGTGATTTAAGTGAAACCATATGACATAGTATTCAGGATAACAGTATTCACATATTTGAAGACCCATGGATGACACTTTTTAGTATAATTACTAGCATTGTGGACACAGTTGTGATGTTACAGTGTTGGGCCTTGCGCGATAAGGCACAGGTACACTCAAGTCGAACTAGCCCTGGAGGTGACATAATATGACATACTAGGGAGAAGTAATGTATAGGCATAGTCATAACCGTTGCATAGGCGAGCCAATGTGAGATTAATTGTGGAATTATACATTTTGAAATACTTATGTTTAAACAACAATTGTGGAAGGGAATTAGCCATTGCATAGGGAAACCAGGGGTTGCAGCGGAACCATGTTAGACAGTCAGTTTTCTTTCAGTTGAGGTTTAGCACTTGAAGGTTCATATTAGCGAAGTCCAGTACTCGAGGCGATTGAGCCCAGTGTGTATACTTTTAGTCCTAAGTATCCATTTTAGTTCTTCCTTGTTTAGGAGTGCGCTGAAGTCGCCGCCCCTAGGTGGGATTTTGATCAAGTCAATGATAGTCCATTGTAGTTCAAGTTCAGTGTGGCCTTTTTCAGCGAAATGGTCCACTTAAGGTGCATTGGGTGTCCGGCAGCGGATCCTGCTCTTGTGCTGGCTGATCTTTAGGCGAGCCTTCTGCATTGTTTGACCTATATATATCTGGTGACATGGGCACAGTATTGCATTTATACCATTCATACTATTGCAATTAGTAAAGTGTTTTCTGCGGAACGTGGTTTGCTCAAAATTAAAGTCTTTTCCTTCAACTGTGCAGTCGCAGATGCTGCAAGAGCCACATTTTACATGCCCCGTCAAGGGTGGGAGCCCCCACAGATCAGTTAGGGTTTCTCTAGTATTGTCAGTGGGTAAGGCAGCCCTCACTAAGTGGTCCTTCACGCTTTTGGATTTTTTGAAAGCAAACAGTGGTTGTTCAAGATTAAGTATGCCTATGTTGAGGGTAGCCCAATTGTTTTTAATACTTTTTTTGATTGTATTCGAGGCTGGCGAGAACGTGGTTACACACACTAACCGGTTCTGCGTTTTTTTCTCTTTGGGTTCTAGTAGGGTGTCTCTTGGACAGTACCAAGCTCTTTTGAGTGAGCTACGGACTAGCCGTCTAGGATAACCTTGTGCTCATAGTTTGTTACTTAGGGTGTTTGCCTCCTTGAAGTAATCATTTTTAAGGTAACAGTTCCTTCGAATTCGGAGGAACTGCGAGTAGGGGAGTGAGTCGCGTAGTGCCCTTGGGTGGTGGCTCTGGTAACTTAGTAAAGTGTTCCTTTCTGTCGGTTTCCTGTAGAGGCTAGTTAGTAGTCTTCCATCACAATGAAAGATCTTGAGGTCTAGGAAGGGTATTGTTTGTTTACTAGTGGAGAGTGTAAAAGTAAGGCCACTACAATTGTTATTAAGCCAGTGTTGGAATTGTATGAGTAACTCATTGGATTCCTGCCAGATTAAGACGATATCGTCTATGTATCTCTTCCACAGGGCAATGCTACTGTGGAAGGGATTCATAGAGGATAGAATACGGCTACATTGCAGGTCGTCCATGTACAGGATCGCCAAGTTGGGAGCAAAATTAGCTACCATTGATGTGCCCCTAACTTGGCCCTAGTATTGACCATCGAAGAGAAAAAAGTTTTTAGTGAGGCATATTTCCAGCAACTGCGTGATGACCAGTGTGGGGACTGCGTGTGGGCAGGGGTGTGTATCAAGGATTTTTTCTATGACCAACAATGAGTCAATTTGAGGGATGTTGGTGTAGAGTGACTCCACATCCAAGGTACAAAGTACCTTAGATGTGGGGTCAAAGGGATATTTTTCTATTATGTTTATCATAGCCATGCTGTCCCTTATGTAGAATTCAGTTATGGGCACAAAGTCTTATATAAAATAATTGACATATTGCCCTAGGGGCTCCAGTATGGAGCCACACCCAGAGACAATTGGTCGCCCTGGGGGATTGTCAGAGTTTTTGTGGATTTTTGGTAATGTATAAATTACCGGCGTCCTGGGTGACTTGGTGTTAAGAAATTGGAATTATTTTTTACTTAAATAGCCAGCATTCAGGCCCACAGTGGTCACCTGGGTTATTAGATTTTGTATTTCTTTAGTTGGATTCAGGGGTAGCCTACAGTAATGTGCTGTATTGCTGAGCTGACGTAAGATTTCATCTTCATATTTGTCCTTCTGCGGTAAAACTATCCCTCCGCCTTTGTCGGCCGGTTTAATAACCATACAGGTATTGACCTTTAAGTCAGCCATGGCTTGTTTCTCTGCCAGAGAGATGTTGTAAGGGACAAATGTCTTAGGGCCAGATGTAGGTAGCCAAATACCGGTCGGTAACGGCCGATTTCGGCCGTTACCGACCGGTATTTGGCTTTTGACATGTAGGTGGGTTGGAATTTACAGAATCGGTATATTTACCGATTCGGTAAATTTACCACTTCGGTATTTTTCCGAATCGGTAAATATACCGATTCTGTAAATTCATATGTAGGTGGCACAGTTTGCAGTGCCACAGGCCCTTAGGATTTCTTATTTTACCACCCAATCCTATTGGGTGGTAAAATACCGAATTCCAGTGTACATGCACATCTGTGCATGTACACCTATGCCATGTGACACACAGACATGCCCTTAGGGCATGTATGTGTGCCACAAGGCACACATGCCTGCATTTGGGGTGCTACAGGGTGTCAAAGTGACAACCCGTTCCCCCTGCCAGGATTCGGTATTTACCGATTCTGTAAATACCAAATCGGTATTTCCCATTGATTCCTATGGGCTTCAAGGCCCATAGGAATCAATGGGAAATACTGATTCGTATTTACGGAATCGGTAAATACCGACTCTTACAGAATCGGTAATTGTAAAAGTAAAATTACCTACATCTGCCTCCTTCCTATTTACCTACTCTTAAATACCGATTCGGTATTTAAGAGTAGGTAAATCGGAATTACCTACATCTGGCTTAGTGTTTTCCAATTTGGCCAGGTCTTTAAGTACCAGTTTTTCAAATGTTAACATTTCACTGGGTATCATACCCCCCATTGGGGAGAATGTAGATGGTGGGTGAAAAGGAGTGTTCGCAGTGTTAAGAGTCGAAGGATTGAGAAGAAAAAAGCTATGAAGCCTTATCTTCCGGAAGAATCTTAGGAGCTCAGTTTGTAGGTCAAGGAAGTTGGGCCGAATGGTAGGGACAAATGATAGTCCTTTATTGAGAATAGACAACTCATAGGTGGAAAGACAGTGTTTGGTTAGATTAAAGATAGGGAGCAAGTTATCTGGTCGCTCAGGGCTGGAAGCAGACGTGCTAACCAGGGTATTGTCATTGGCCATAGTTACCACTGGTAGTGCTGTCTGCACGTGTTCCGTTCTCCCGATGGGTTTGGCCAACGCTGGGGTTGCTTCGCTCTGCCCCTTTTGGGATGTTCGGTTTGGCCTGGGCCTAAAAAAGGAAGTCTATGGGGGGTCTCTTGGCCGTCACTCTGTTCCAAATTCTCAGAGGAATTAGCAGAAGTGTTAGAGAATCCCACAATGTTTTGTCTTCTATTAAACCGACCCCACGGTCTTTGGTTTTGTGGGCCGCTATAAGATCTATTGGTGTAGTAATCTTTGGAGAGGTACGGGTATGCCCTTTCCTGTGTAAATGCTTTTATGTCTTTCTTAACTTTGTTTGTTTCTTATTTTGTTCAATTCTATAGAATTCGTCTATGGTTTTTTGAACTTCCTCAAGGAGTTTCTTACATTCAGTGGTGGGGCCCTGATCTTTTATTTGTTTTTCTAACTCCTGTATTTCTAAGGTGACCTGTTTGAGTTCTTCTGTGGCTATGTCTATCCCAAGCACCATCCAGTGCCTGGAACATGTGGTGCTGATGTAACTAAATCCTGTGGTGTATTTGGGATTATCGGTAAAAACCCCGGGGATATTACGGACCTGTAGTCCAACCGGGATTATTTTGGCTCATAGATATTCTGTTAATAGTCCTATCATTAATTCAAGACGGACTGATTTCTTCTTACTTTTCTCCAGTTGTTCTCCTAGTGCGCTGTTGTGTTGGCCTGGGGTGTCTGTTGAGTCAGACAGTAAGGAGTGGCTTTCTAGGATTTTTTGGATGTAGTCCTCAGAGTATAAAGGTGTGTGGTCGGACATGCCAAGGGAGGGAGTGAGTGGGTGGGGAAGGACAACAATAAGGTGGGGTAGAGGAATAGGGGGTGAGCCCACTCGAGTTAAAGTGGTAGGGGTGCTAGACCCTTGCAATCCAGCGATTGCGCAACATACGGTTATATGGACAGCTGACTGCACCAAAGCCGTGCACACCACTTTCCGACTGCATGACGCAACAACCTCGACTTACAATGCAGTCCCGACTTTGCTGATGCAGCGCCTCTGTATCACCGCTGCTGCACGAGTCTCGAACACCGCATCGCCAACGCCTGCGACGCACTATCCCGAATCTGATGCATTCTTGGCGCTGTGCGGCTTCGCGGCAACACATCGTCTTCAGTCCAGCAGTTTGACATCGACACATCATTCCAACACACAGTGCTCTTGACATCGACACATCAATGACGTTGCCTGACTTCGGAAACAATGCATTGCCTTCAACAGCAATGCATCCCCTCCTTTGCTCAATGCATCGTTCCAGAGCTTCGACGCATCTAAGGTACTTTCATCGGGTCTGCGTGACTTCTGTATCCGGCCCGCACTCCATCACGGTCGGACTGAACTTTTAGATTCGACTTGTCTAGCGAGACCAGATAGCCTCAGTTGAAGCTATTGATTTCTAAGTATTGTATTTTGATTTAATCTTGCAAAATTCGCATCTTGACCTGTGTATGTTGGATTTATATTGGTTTTTATCTTGTTTGGCTAATTTTCTAAACTGGTTTGGAGTACTTTTGTAGTGTTTTCACTGTGTTACTGAATGGGTGTGTGTGTGTGCTCAAATACTTTACACATTGCCTTTTTAGTTTATCCTGACTGCTCTGTGACTAGTTACCAGAGGGTGAGCACAGGTACACTTTTAGTGTGTACTACACTTACCCTGACAAGGATTGTGGTTCCTTATAGGACAGGGTCATACCTCTGCCAACCAGAAACTCAATGTCTAACATTGTTGATCAGCAGTGAGGATAGGAGTTGTATTTGTGCATTGCATACAGTGATTGGTGTACACTACTTTCATAACTTAGACCATCACATACCAATATACTTTTTTTCTTTTTTCTCTTTGGCAACGTTTTGAGTTTTTGCAACAGTCATGTCCCAATCTGGACAGCCAGCAGCTGCACCTGCAGTAGTGGAGTTTGAGCAGAAGAAATTCAAAACATACATGGTGACCCAACTCAAAGGTTTCTTCAGGGATTTCAAGTGGTCTTTTAAAGGCCTTACAAAAAAAGAAGAGCAGCAAAAGTCGTCGAGGGATGTTATGACACCGTTACCAAGGGGGGGTCAACGGGTTGTCCGTGGGTCACTTTCCTCCTCATATTTAGCTTTTTTGTAGTTTAGTTTAGATGTTGGGGCGACAGGCACACTGCAAATTGGGGAGGTTTGATAGTTGTAAGCAGGGGTGCAGAGTGGGGGATGGCGTAACCAAAAGTTTAGTGGGGGGGTGGGGAGGATTGTTAATTTTTTGTCTTGTTTTTGTGTTTTTTGTGTTTTTGCAAGGCATTGTATTCCAAGATTGCTTATTGATGGTGCGAGGATTGGATGAGGGTTGGGCCTTTTTTATGTTTTTTGATGGGGGTAGGGGGTTGCGAGTATTAAGTTGGAATGTGAATGGGCTGGGGGATAAAATCAAACGCAGTGTGGCCCTACAATTTCTCAAAAGACACTCCCCGGATGTAGTTCTACTTCAGGAGACTCATTTGGTAGGGAATGCCTGTAGGGCGATGCATAGAAAGGGCTATCGTCTGGTAGCGCATGCCGGATTTACTTCTGGGTCCCGGGGGGTTGGGATCCTCCTTAGAAAATCTCTCCCGTTTGTAGTTGACTCCATCACCGCAGATGAGAGGGGTCGATATATAGCGGTATCAGGAGGTTGGGAGGGATACACTCTCTCCTTGGTCTCGATTTATGTCCCCCCAGGTCTGCAAACCACTACCTATACTGAATTGCGGACGATTGTTTTAGACCTTCTCAGAGGGTTGCTGATTCTGGGTGGGGATTTCAATGCTGTAGTCTCTGGCACCATGGACAGGTCTCCGCCCCGTGATATGGGACGGGCACACAGATGGCTTCCTGATTTCCTGGAGGCTCTGGGTCTGGTAGATAGCTGGAGATTGTTCCATCCTGATCAGCGACAGTATACCTTCCACTCCGGTGCTCATGGTAGTCTCTCTCGCATCGATTACAATCTAGTACTGGCGGCCCAGGCGTCGTATATTACTGAAGTAAAGCATCTGGCTAGAGGTATTTCGGATCACTCGCCGCTCTGGATCAGATTTGAAATGACCTTGGGTTCTAGTGGTAGGATCGTCCCTATTAATCCCTGGTATTTGCCTAATCCTAAAATTCGCAAGGAACTGTTAAAGGCGCTGAAACACTATTTTCAAGAAAATGATGGTTCGGTTTCCTCGTCGGTCTCGTTGTGGGAGGCCTTTAAGACAGTGATTAGAGGTCAAGCCTTGTCCCTGATTTCAGGAGTTAAAAAACAGAAAGAGGAAGACGTGGTTAGAGTTGAATCGGACATAGCGAATATTGAAATGGAAATAGAGGAGGAGGTTACCCGTGTTAGACTGCACGTTTTGCAACTTAAGCAGCTTGAGTACAGGACGCTGGTCACTGATAGTGCGAAGGCCCTAAGCCGAGAGCAGCAAGGGCGTTTATATGATGTGGGGGACAAGGCCGGTAAACTGTTGCTTGGTTGGACAGGAGGGATAGAGCAGACCGGGTAGTTCCTGAGATTGAGACTACGGAGGGGAATTACATAAATGACCCACAAGGGATAGTAGATAGTTTTGCTGATTATTTTCGTAACATTTACACCTCCGTCTCAGATAGACCGGAGGAAGACTCATGCCTATTACTGAGGGATATTCAGCTTCCATGTTTGACTGAGGAGAATCGCGACCTCATGGATAGTAAGCTTACGGCGGATGAGATTGCCTTGGCGGTGCGCTCTTTGATTTCTGGGGAAAGCAATGGGTCCCAATGGTCTTCCGATCGAGTTGTACAAGCTTAGACCGGACAAGATTGCCCCCTATTTGAGAGACATGTTTTTGGAAGCTCGAGAACGTGGGGTCTTGCCCCGAGACCAGAGAGTGGCTTCGTTAGTAGTGATACCCAAGAAGGGGAAGCCGAGATCCAATTGTGCTTCGTACAGGCCGATCTCGTTGCTGAATTCGGAACCCAGGATATTGGCTAAAGTGTTGTCCAATAGGTTGATCAATGTTATTAGTGAACTGGTACATCCCGATCAATCTGGATTTATTCCGCATAGGAATACGGCTTTGAACCTAAGGCGATTGCACGGAGTTCTAGCTAGGGCGCACACCTTGCGAGAACCGTCCATACTAGCGTCACTAGACGCGAAGATGGCCTTCGATACGGTGGAATGGCCATATTTGTGGGCTGTTTTGGCTAAATTTGGTTTTGGTCCTGAGTTCGTTAGCCGGGTGCGGCTATTATACACCGAGCCACTTGCCCAGGTGGTTGTGAACAATCGTGTCTCGGCGCTATTTTGTCTTGGGCGGGGCACTAGACAGGGGTGTCCGCTCTCGCCACTTTTGTTCTCGCTGGCTCTTGAGCCTCTTGCGGCTTGGATCCGTTGGGAGCCCTCGATCAAGGGTATTCGTTGGTCCCCACAGTTTGAAGATCGGATCTCTTTATATGCCGACGACATTTTACTTTATCTGACTCCTCCCAGGAAATCCCTTAACGTTGTCTGCGATGTTTTGGCCTCTTATGGTAGGAATTCGGATTGAAAATAAACTGGACAAAGTCCTATCTTTACGTGTTGTGTGGCGATGTCCCCGTCCTGCCTCGTAACTGTCCTATTCAGAACGCTAGGGATGGTTTTAAGTATCTCAGGATTTATATTTCAATGGATCCCACAGTTCAATATGATAAGAACCTTCTTCCTCCACTGGCTCGGCTGAAAAGCGACGTGGCTGGCTGGAGGAAACGTCCGCTGTCACTGCTAGGACGGGCGGCCCTGTTTAAAATGATGTCTCTGCCCCGTTTCCTCTATGCCCTCCAGAACACTTTGGATGTAGTTACTTTCGAGAATTGGAGGGATGGCAGCGTAGTCTGCTTTGGGAAGGCAGATCACGTATAGCGTTGGCTAAGTTGACGCTCCCATGGTACGACGGAGGAATTGCCCTCCCTGATATTAAAAGATACTACTGGGCATCACAGTTGGGAGCTATAAATCATGGTACTTACGGGTCCAACACGGATCCGGGTTATGCAATGGACAAGTGGCTGCTCCCTGGTGGTAATTATAGCAGAGCGCTGTATACTAGATCTATAGAGAGAAATGTAACGGGATCGACTAGAGTAGCTGTACGTATATGGCACGATGTTACCTGTTCATTGGAATGGAAAAACCGTTTGACCCTAGCTACCTCTTTATTTGGATCGGATAGGCTGGACAGGTTATGGAATACGAAGGGTTTTGACAAATGGGACTTGATAGGGATTACGACCGTGGGCGATGTTTGGGCGAAGGGAAGGGTTAAGTCGTTTGCTGAATTACAGACTGAATATGAGCTGAGTGGGACGGAATATTTTCGCTATACGCAAGTGCGGCATGCATTGAGGTCGGTATTCCCTGAGGGGGAGGAGATACCAGAGTCGTCCCCATTGGAAGACTGAATACTGGATGGGCATCTGCCGGACAGCACCATTTCTCTTATTTATAAAAAATTGATAAATCACAGAGCTGATCTATTAACAGAGTTAAGGAACAAGTGGACGCAGGAAGGTATTGAAATTGACGATGTAGATTGGCAATCCGCAGTTCTTTCCCCTAAGAAAGTTGCGATTCCGGCGAGATTGAGGCTCGTCCAGTTGAAAATATTGCACAGGGTTTATGTCACTGGTCCACCTCTGATTATAATGGTGTTCACGGAAGATGGCTTGTGTAAGCGTGGATGTGGTCAGTTGAGAACGTTTTTTCATATCCTGTGGGAATGTCGATATATGATAGATTACTGGAGCATGGTACATAATGTTATGCAGGAAGTGACGGTGTGACTCTTTTGCCTGAAGCTAGGAGATGTCTATTGAATATTTGGGAGCCTACAGACCTAAACGCTGCACAAACTCGATGGGTCACTCTTGGGGCCATGATAGGTAAGTGGAACATTGCACAGCAGTGGAGATCTGCAAGGCCGCCTACGATAGACGGATGGAAAGAAAGTATGGATTGGTGTATGTTCCGTGAAAAAACTGTTTACCTGGCGAGGGGTCGCCCTCGAAAGTGGAATAGTGTTTGGGGTCCTTGGAATCAGTACAGAGGAAATATTTGTGTACCACCTGCAACCGTGCACCTTTGAAATTCCTTTTTCCCCATGACCCTTTACATGTGAATCTGCCTGACATCTGTGCTCCATACTCCCCCCCTCCCTAGTATTTTCTGTACCATAGATTGCATTTGTGAACGATCCTCTTCTGTACTATGCACTAATGTATTTCTTTGATGCCTTGTTTTAATAAAAAGAAATATAATTTAAAAAAAAGTCGTTGAGGGTCTGGTTAGCAGCCAGGGATGCAGCTGCGAACCCAGAGGAGGGGGATGATGTTGTGGATGATGAGAAGCAAAGTCTGCAACTGGAGTTGCTGGAGGATCGTGGGGCAGGTGGGCTGCCTGAATGGAGAGAGAGCCCCTTCCAGAGCAGGCAAAAGTGTTTCCTCTAAAGGCCTAGCCCCAGCGAAGTTGTAGGACTGGCTGAAAGAAAGCACAAGTTGGAGCTTGCAAAACTCAAATTGGATATGGAGAAAAAGAAATTGGCCTGCGAGGAGAAGAAAATGATTTGGTCTTGGAAGCAGAGCTTAAGAGAGCTGCATCAGAAAGACAAGAGGGCTGAGTCCAGCACAGATGGTGGCAGCATATCTTCAGTGTCCTCTGAGGAAAGACTACACATACCCATGGGTCTGGTGGTTGAATATGGAGTGGGAGAAGGCATATACCGGTGATTTGAAGCCTAAGAGATAGATTTGCAAATACACAAGATCTGTGAGGGGGATTCAGGGGCAAGTTTCTGGAAGCATATCCCAACTGAAGGGAGGGACACCTTACTGGCCCTAGAGGAGAGTGACAGGATGAGGTATTCTGCCATGAAGGAGGCCCTTACCAGGAAATATGGCTTGACCCCAGAGAAGTAAAGGCAGACTTTTAGGGAAAGTGTGAAGCTTTCCCCACAGACCTGGCTGGACTATGTTGATTCTTTCTGGAAGAAACTGGATAGTTGGGTGAAGGACAGTGATGTGAGAGATTATCAGGTGCTGTACAATGTGAATGCACAAGAGCACGTTTAGTCTTTGTTTTTACAGAGCTGCGCCAGCACCTGATTGGCAGTACGTTCTCTGCCCCCAGAGGGCTTACAGGAAGGCGGACCGCTGGGTCAACACCAGGGTCCACAAGAAGGTATCTGGGGGAGATCCAGCCAAGGGTGTGCAGGATCCTCAGCAGAAGAAGGAGGGGGGACAAAAACAAAAGTAAGTAGTTCTATAAGGGGCCCCACCCTAGTTCCCAGGCTCAGGTTTTCCAACTCCCTACTGAAAAGAAGATGTGGTTCCCTACAGGTAAGCCTGCAGGGAATGGACCCCTGAAGTGTTTTGAATGTAATCAGGAAAAAAACTTCAAGGGGGATCACAAGTATCCTAAGCAGACAGCCCACCACTGGAGGGCTGTCACTGGGGATGGCTAGTGTAGCACTTGGGAAGGAGGTGGTCTGGCTAGTGGTTGGGATACAGCTAAGGTTACCCTAGTGTCCCTCGGTGACAGTGAAATGATAAAGAGAACCCTCATGCCTGAAAATTCTAGGAAGTATTGGCAGTGGGTTACCATTAATGAGAACAGGGTGGAGGCTCTGACAGACACAGAAGCTAGTATGATGACCATCCGGTGTCATCTGGCATTTTCAGAGTAGGTAGTCCTTAATGTGGTCCACCAAGTTATTGCTGTAAACAACCGTGAGAGTTAATGTTTAGTGGCTCAGGTTCCCTTTGAATAGGGATGGGTGGGGGGTCTCAGGTTCCTTGAGGGTAGCTGTGAGTCCATCCATGGCTGTGCATAGTCTGCTGGGCAATGGCCTGAAGCATACCACCTGGGAAGAGGTGGGTCTCAAGTCACACTTGGGATTGCCAAAGTCGATGTGACTGACCACATGATTCATGGCAGCATGTGAGGGTGATCATAAGGACCTGGAGCCTGAAAGAGTGTCCCGGGTGCCTGCTAAAAAAAGGAAAGTTAAGGGGTGCAGGAAACCTGCTCCTGAAATTTTCATGGTCCGGGAGGAGGCTGAATCTGAAGGAAACACCCCAGAACCTACAGTGGAAGAAGTGGCCGAACTGAGGAACCTGTCTGAGCTGACCCATTGTCAGCAGGATGGAGGTCCCTCCAGAGAAGAGTTCTGCGCAGCTCAGAAGGAGTGCCCTACTCTTGTGAGTCTTCGGCAGCAGGCTGGAATCTCAGGCATCTGGTGACGCCTCTGGCAAACACCTGATTTATTGGGAGAAGGGCCTCCTGTATAGTCAGCCTAAGGTTCCTGAGCCTGGTGCAGCCCGTGTGCTGGTGGTACCCTAGCGCTTCAGAACCTTCCAACTGGGTCTTTTTCATGATGTGCCACTGGCAGGTCATTTGGGGCAAGACAAGACCGTTGACTTGCTTGTCTTTTTTTTTGTTTTAAATCTTTTTATTATTTTGCATCACAGGGGTACATCAAACATATTATACAACAAGATATAGACATAAATGAAATAATAATTTGCGACAAAAATGATTTTATGATATAAATAATCCCCATATTCTCTCCACTTTCCGTTTAGCCTGTAGACCCCTAGTTTTAGCCAAAGCATATTCCATACTGTGTATTTCTTTAACAAGGCTCCACCACTCAGTAACCTTTGGTGAATTTTTCTGAACCCAGTCTCTAGCAATAGTCAGTCTAGCACAAGTAATTAAGATATTCAGTAAATCACATAGTATACTATTTTCCCCTGACGCTCCTATAAATACATCTTTTAACGAAAACATAATAGGAATACTAAGTTTAGTGGAAATAACTTTCGATACTCCATTCCAAAATTCAACAAGATCTGGGCACGAAAAAAACATATGAATGATATCAGCTCCTTTCAAATCACATTTGGGACATTTTGTACGATCACTAAAATTGTTATTCGATACCCATTTGAGAATCCGATCCGGTGTGTAATACAACTGACATATAGTTTTAAACAACTGTAGTTTAAGGTTTGAAGATTGAACAGCAAGATTAAGACTACTTAGAGAGGAAGTAATAAAATCTGATGTAATTTCCATTGCAAGCTTACTAGTCCATTTTTCAGCTAATTTTTGTACGTCATTAACACTATAACCAGAGAATATTTTGTACCCTATACTAATCAATGCCTTATCTTCTTCCCTATATAAGCAGTTCCATACTTCAGATTCAGTCAGAGAAGTAAGTTCTATCTCCGTCAGAAAATAATCCCTGATTTGAAAATATTTAAATCTTGCCCCTTCTTGCAATTTATAACAAGCTTTTAATTTTTCAAATGGTAAGAATCCCCTATGATCATATAGGTCTCCAACAGAATTAATACCAGATTTGGAAAATGCACTGCCTATTATATCTTGGAATATTTCCGGTAAGCCAGGATTAGACCATAGAGGAGTTTTATCATGAAAAAGAGATATCTTGCTTTTAGTAAGTATGGAGCGCCAGATGTAAGTGGTATCCCGCACCGTCTTAAATTTAACTCGTTTAAAGTAATTGGGGTCATTAAATCTATAAAAAAACATATTTGCATCTGCTCCTAACAAAAACTTATGAAAATAGAGACATTTATCAGGGATCAGCAAGCTACGAAAGCGAATCAAAAAAGAAGACCAATAATAATATCTAATATCTGGAAGATTTAATCCACCTGCATTATAAGGAGCTTTAAGAAGAGATATAGCTCGTCGAGCTTTCTTGTAGCCCCAAATAAAGCTGCCAATAATGCCCTCAAGCCTACAAAAATAAGAATTGTTTACCCTTAAGGGAATAGAACGAAAAAGATAAAGATATTTAGGCAATATTTTCATTTTGACCAAATTTATTCGGCCTATAATACTAAGAAAATAGTGCCACCACTGAGACTTCTTTACTAATCACTGCTGAAAGCAATATAAGTTTGGATCAGGCTGTAAGTCTCACTACTACTACTACTACTATTGCGGCAGTAAGAGATGGTGAGGTACAAAGTAATGACTCAATAGGGTGTAAGGAGAATAGAGGGGAAGAGCTCGTGGAACATCTGGAGCATACAGATGGAGTAGATGGAGCAGAATCTGATGAAGAGTATTATGACATTTCTGACATGGGTAGTAATAAAACCTCGCCCTCTATTAAAGATAATGCAGCCGGTATTAAGAAAGGAAGGGGCAAAGGCAAGAACAAAACTAAAAAGGTATTAAATAAACCTAAAACTGCTACCATGAAATCGATTGCGGAGAATAATCCGATAAGACAATGGGTACAATCTAAGGGTGGCGTGAAATCAATGGCACTTCGATTATCTGGAAATAGCCCAGCTGAATCAGGCGATATCCTAGCAATCGTTAATGATTCTACTACTACGATCGATGTGATTGCTAGTAAAAATCTAGTAAAAGGAACTGCTGATGGTGGCACTGTAACACAGATATCAACTCCATCCTCTTGCGCCTCTATTTCTGCATCAGAAGGGATTGTGGAGTTGAATTCATCACGGGAGACTTCACCCCTTCCTTCTACTATTTCTAATACAGAGACTGCCCCGAATCTTAAAGCACCGATCCTAGTATCTGCTTCAACAACAGTACCTTCTGAGATAACTACATTATATAATAATACTTCTTCCAAAGACTGGATACCTCAAGGGGAGGTTTCCTCCTCATTTCAAACGTTCCTACAACTTCTGAATGAGCAAAAACAAGAGGCTCAATCTCATTACCAACAGTTGAGGGAAGATAGTAATAAGACCCAGTCCTCTCTACAGGAAATGTCATGCAAACTTGGTGCTATCTCTCAAGAGATGGTAGAGCTTCAGCAAAGAGTTGTGGTAACGGAGGAGAAATCAGTCTGTACTGAGATAACTGTAAATAAACATGACTCTCAACTGCGCCAGATGCGAGCTAAGCTCGAAGATTTGGAAAATAGGCAGCGGCGACAGAATCTACGCTTATTTGGGATTGCGGAAGGAGCCGAGGGAGCTGATGCTAGGGCATTTACTGTACATCTGCTTCAAAAAGCATTTCCCGAACTATCTGACTGGGACTGGGACTCACAGATACAGCGTGCTCATCGACTTCCACTCTTTCAAAAAAATAAGACAAGACAGTTGACTTGCTTGTCATACCCTTTTATTGGCCTCAAATGAGGAAGGCCTCAAATGTGTTCTGCAGGTCCTGTTCTACCTGCCAGGTGCGTGGCAAGACCGGGGGAAATGCAAAGCCCCCTGTAACCTTTCCCTGTGGTGAACACCCCTGCCGAGTGGGTGGGCAATGACAATGTGGGGCCCCTGGATCATGCCACTCGGCATCCCAAAGCTATCCCTGTGAGTACAGTGATCGTGCCTGCAATGGCCGGAACACTGATGGGGATGTTTATCCGAGTGGGTTTCCCCAAGGAGGTGATATCTGACTGTGGTACCAACTTTATATCCCTGTACATGAAGGCCATGTGGATGGAGTATGGGGTAGCCCACAAGTTCTCCATTCCTTACCACCCCCAAACCAATAGGTTGGTTGAGATTCAACCGTACCCTCATAGGCAGGATAATGGGTCTACCCGAACCCAATCAATCAATCAATCACATGTTTGTTAAGCGCGACTACTCACCCGTAAGTGTCTCAAGGCGCTGGGGAGGAGGGGAGGTCCATCAAGGAAAGGGTCTGTTGAAAAGCCAAGTTTTTAGGTTTCTCGTGAAGATGGGGAGTTTCCAGTCGTCTGGGAAGGAGGCGTTTGCCAGGGAGCGGTTGATGGTGTGGCGAAGCCTGGGTGCGATGGTGTCGGCGGCTCTGTTGAAGAGTTGGGGGCAGGGGTCCATGGGAGCCCCAGAGTTGATTGACTTCAGTGTGTCTTCAGTGGTGAGGGCTGTCAATCGTTGGCTTCAGGGTGTCAGGGTGGCTGGTGAGGGTTCAGTTTATTGGGTGTCTTCATCGAAGTTGTCGTAAGCTTTCTTGATTTTGTGGTGGAAGAAGTTGCTGTGTTGCAGAGGTTTTGTGAGGGAGGAATATCAGTAGACTCGCTGGTGAGTTGGGCGAACTCCTTGATGATGCTGAAGAGTTCTCTGCTGTTAAGCGCGTGTGAAGAGATTCTGTCTTCGATCGCTGTTTTTCTCGTATTTCTGATGAGTTGGTAGTGGGTGTTGCTCTGACGTTGTTGTGGGCTTCTGTGGATTTGGAGTACCTCCTGGCTTTTTCGAGGCGGCGGCATGTACGACTGGACTCTCGAAGTTTGGTGGTAAACCATCTGGCTTTCTTGGCGTGTGTGTTGTTGTTCTTCTTGAGGGGGGCTATGGTGTTGGCGCTGTCGAAGAATCATCTGTGCAGAGTTCAGGCTGCGGTGTTGGGGTCATCGTCTTCGGCTGTGGTTGGGGTGGAGTTGCCAAGTGAGTCGTCGATGATTTTGGTCCAGTTTCTTCGTGGGAGCAGGTGCTGGTGTCTGTGGATGGTGGGTGTTCTGAAGGTGAATTGGATGCATTAAAGGCCTGTCCACGGGAGTTCAGTGGTGTGACTGAAAGTGAGTTTCTTGTTGTGAAGAGGGGGTCCAGCGTGTGTCCTGCTAAGTGCATGGGTTCGGTCACGATCTGGTGGAGACCAATGTTGTGGAGGTTGTCCAGGAGGGATGTGATGTTGGGGTCTAGTTGGTTGTCGAGGTGGAAGTTAAGTCTCTCAGCAGGGTGTAATTGGTGGATGCGATGGCTTGCGGGGAGATAATGTCCGTGATGGAGTTGGTGAAAGGTCCGCAGGGTCCGGGGGATCGGTAGATGAGAGTTCCTCGGAGGGTGGTGGTAGGGCTGGCTTGTATCTTGAAGTGTAGGTGTTCCATGAGGTCTGTGGGCTCGTCGGGAGTGTGCTCAGCCGGAGGGTGGAATTGTGGATGATGGCGATTCCTCCTCCCGGGTGGGTGGGGCAGTCCTTCCGGGAGATCTTTTATCCTTGGAGACTGGCGATGGTGATGTCTGATCCCAAGGTGGTGTTGGTCCAGGTTTCGGGGAAGAATGGTATGTCTGGGGTGGTGCTGTTGAGGAGGTCCCAGGTTTCGATGGCGTGTTTGTGGAGTGATCGGACATTGAGGAGGATGCACTGCAGCGTCTTCGGTTCGGTTCTTGCGGGCGGGTTGTGCTGGGTCCGTGTTCCTGGCGGTGTTGCATGTGTGCTGGCAGCGGTGACAGCTGAAGGGTCCGACGGTGTTGGCTGGTGATGATAGCTTGCAGTTGTTGTTGTGGCGTGGGTTGAGTGCGTGGAGTGCCGCCGGGTTGTAGCGTCAGTGGTGCGGAGGTCCAGGGTTCCTGGTGTTGGTCGCTGATGGGCCCAGATGGGCTTGCCTTTGACGCCCCCGCGGCGCAGCCGCAATTAAATAGGGGTCGGGGAGGGCTGAACAGCTGAGAGGCGGGAGCATGGAGGGCAACTGGCTTGGGCTGGTTGGGCTGCGGGGGAGGGGCCGCAAGGGCAGCAGCGGTGGGAAAAACAGGGGAAAGCAAGCAATGAAAAGAAGAAGAAACAGTGTAAAGAGTAAAAGGCTAAAAAAGGAAAAGAAAAATATATAAAGAGTAAAAGGGTGAGAAGAATAAAGGGTGAAACGGAGTAGAAATCAGAAGAAAAGTGCTATAAAGAGTGAAGGGTGAAAACGGAGGAGAAAGGGGCAGAAAGCGGAGTTAGAGAAAGGAGTCAGAGGTCCACTGGACCACCAGGGATGAGGCGCAGGTATAACCTGCGGGTGGAGGAGGGTCTTGAACACCAACACTATGGGAATGCAGGGACTCTTGAGAGGCCTCACTTAATGGTGGAGCTGCGAGGGTGGGAGAGCAGTTTCACTGACAATGAGTCAGTGGTCTTGCTCCCATGAGTCGTAAGTGGGACGTCCTCCTGCCATGTCTTTTAGTTGCCTTCAGGGAGCTACAGCAGAAGAGGAAGGCTTCAGCCCTTTTCAACTTCTGTTTGTTCACCCTGTGAGAGGACCGCTTAGCTTAGTGAAGATGGGTTGGGAGCAAGGTCTTAGGAAGCCACTCCAGGATGTATTCAGCTACATGTGGGCCTTCCGCAACCAGACAGCCCACTTCTGGAAACTTGCCCAGGAGAATCTGGATGCAAGCCAGGAGGACATGAAACACTGGTATGACCAGGATTACACTCCGATCAAAAGGTGTGTTTCATTGTGACGGTGGAGCCCTGTGCTCTGCAAGACCACTGGTCTGGCACATTTGAGGTAAAGAAGCGCAAGAGTGAAGTCACCTACCTGGTGGACTTGCAGACTCCTACGAACCCTTTGAGGGTCCTGCGCATGAACTGCCTCAAGCCCCACTTTGAGAGGTCTGAGTTGACCATGCTGTTGGTCACCGATGATGGGGTGAACCTCTCCCCGAACTTCTATCTTTCAAAGATTAGGATGTGTCAGTAGAGGGTACGAGCCTCTCCCCTACTTTGACTCTAGAGCAATAGAGAGACTGTCCCCAGTTGCAGGGACAGTTTGCATCTCTGTTCTCACTCACCCCAGAGGTCACCCATTGGTGCACTTATGATGTGGATACTGGGAATAGCCTACCTATGAAGCACAAAACCTACAGGCTGTCTGACAGAGTAAAGGCAAAATCAAGGAGGAAGTCTCTAAGTTGCTGTAGTTAGGAGTTATTGAGCCCTCCAACAGTCCCTGGTCCAGCCCAGTGGTTTTGGTCTCCAAAGCTGCTCCGTCCGGTGTCACACCCAAACTACGGTTCTGTGTGGACTACTGTGGGCACAATGCAGGCATCAAGACTGATGCACACCCCATCCCCAGAGATGATGAGCTCATTGATCGGCTTGGAGCTGCCAAGTTACTCAGCACGTTTGATTTAACATCTAGGTAATGGCAGATTGCCTTGACCAAGGGAGCACAAGAAAGGTCAGCTTGGTCAACACCAGAGGGGCACTACCAGTTTTGTGTCATGCCTTATGGGTTGAAGAACACCCCAGGTACCTTCCAGAGGTTAGTCTACCAGGTCCTGATGGTGTTGGAGAACTTCAGTGCTGCATACCTTGACAACATTGTAGACTTCAGCTCCAGTTAGGAGGACCATTTGCACCACCTCTAAGAAGTGCTGCACAGAGCAGGCCTAACTATCAAGGCAAGTAACTGCCATATATGGCAGGGTTCTGTGCTTTACAAGGGAAACCAAGTAGGGGGCAGCTAAGTGGAGCCCCCTACAACCAAAGATTGGCACCATTCTGGCTTGGACAGCTCCCAAGACCAAGACAGAAGTGAGAGCCTTCTTAGGCCTCACTGGCTACTACAGGAGATTCATCAAAGGATATGGCACCATTGTTGCCCCCTTGCCAGAGCTGACTTTTAAGAAGCAGCCACGTCAGGTGATGCAGACAGAGCCATGCCAGACCACTTTTGACACCCTGTAGGAAGCCATGTGCATGGTACCTGTGCTCAAGGCCCCGGACTTCTCCAAGAATTTATGGTGCAGACAGATGCCTCAGAGCATGGTGAGAGGGCCGTGTTATCACAGCTAAATGAAGAGGGCATAGAACAACCTGTAGGTGGAGCGCAATAGAAAGGGAAGCATTTGATGTAGTGTGGGCGCTGAAGAAGCTAAGACCCTACTTGTTTGGGACTCCCTTCCCTCCCTTCAGGCTGACCACAGGCCTCGCAGACAGTTAATGTAGATGAGGGGTGAGTATCCTAAACTATTGAGGCGGTCCATCTCCCTACAGGTAATGGACTTTATGGTGGAACACTGTCCTGGAACAGAGCACGCCAACGTTGATGGTCTTTCCATGTTTTTCCACCTTAGTGAAGAGAACTCCCAAGGCGTTGGGTAGTTTTACTCACTTTCCGAATGGGGAACAGGAATCATGTTAAACCAGGCATCTTTTGGCATGGTTTCCAGCTGACTTTGTGCCTTCAGACCCCCTGTTTTTGACTGTCTGCTGAATGTGAGAAGTTGGCCTGGTATATGATGTTCACTATTCTAGTGAGCACCTTGCACCAGTCCAAACAACCCTTATGGTGATGGTTGTAAAGTCAACCTTATAAACCAGCTATCCTAGTGGTATCATGGACAAAGCAGTCTTAGGCTAAACTCAAGAGGGCATGTGAAGCCAGCTGGTTTACCATATGCAATCCCCTTAATACCAAGTGAAAGGCCACCACACAGGTTGTATATAAAAATATATATGTATTTATTTCTAACACAATCCTCTGAACTCTTTATGAGGTCAGAGGCACCAGCACAATACAAAATACTTAATTAAAATACAATAAGTTGCACAAAATACAGTAATGCCCTAGGGGCACTTCGAATCATATACTAAAATAGTGGTTTAGAACCACGTCACGAACAAAGGAAAGGCATAGGGCCTGGAGAATCGCTGGGGCTACACTGTACTACCAATGGATAGAGAGCAGGAGGCCCACGGGATGCGCGTGCAGTGTCTTTACACGCACGCAAGTTACCATAGAGTTTGAATGGGAATGAAAGAAATGGAAACTAGTTCTTTTAGGACACTTCCGGAAGGACTAGGGAAAAGCTACTTGAAACTAGGACACTAGGATAGTCAATACCCACAGGAGTACCGAAATACTCGCGTTACCTCTCCCACAGGAACGGGTGCATAGGTGTCAAAGTGTGTCGGGTTTCGTCACTGATTCCTATGGAGCCTTGGAGAAAGATGCCGCAGGCGACCAGGAGAGAAATGTCCGGGTGGATCCAAGGGCGGATCAAGGATGAAGAGTACCTGAAAGCAGAGGGGACAGAGTCTGGGTCACTAGCCAGTGACCAGGATGGAACCAGGAAGGAACCAGGCGATGTCGCGAAGCAATCAGGTGATGTCGTGAAGCTTGTCTCTGCAGCCACGTGGACCAGGAGGTGTCGACGACAACCAGGAGCTGGATACGGACTGTCCCACGAAGGTTCTCGCTGTCGGCTGTGTCGGCTTACGGATTGGAGTCAACAAGCCTTGGCAAAGACAACCCACGCAGAAAAGTAAGATGGCTTCTTAATCAGACCAGCAAGGTCTGATGGGATGCTCCTTTTCAGGGGAGCAAGGGCTAGTCTGGAGCAACCAGACCAGCGTTGTAAATTGAATGTTTCGTCGTCACAGAGGCCACTAGCCAACGGGCAAGTGACCGGACAGACACGTTGAGCAGGAAAATGCAGAAGGGCCCCACGCAGAACTCGTGGAGTGTGGAGGGCTGATCTTCGGTGCAGTTGGTGCTCGGGGCTGGGGCTTCTCAATCCCCAATGCACAACTTCAAGGGTGCCTCAGAAGATGCACGGAAAGCAATTAGCTGGCTTTCCAAGATGGCCGGTCCCACGTCTCGCGTCGCCTCCACGGGTCTCAGCTTTGCTGTGGATGTGGATCGGGCTGAAGGAAGTCTGGAAGTCTGGGTCTTGTCAGGCTCTGTGCTCGGGCTCCGGCAGGAGCGTCGACAAAGCAAACCGTTGATCGCTTGATGGTGCCTGCTTGCACAGGGTGGTCACTCCTTGACCACAAGGGAGATTCTTCAGTCTTCTACGTCGAGTCGGATGTCGAAGGTCCAGAGTTTCATATCAGAGTTTCAGTCAGGATAAATCTAAAGTCTTGGGACTCAGCTCCTACCTATATACCAAATCTAGGGGCTGGATTACCTGCTAGGTCCCTCCTATGGGTGGGACCCAGGAAGGGGGTGGTTACACCCTTTTCCCTTTGTCCAGTTTCGCGCCAGAGCTGGGGCTGGAGTGCCCCAGCACCGGTTTGAACTGGACTAGGCATGGGACACTTTGTGTGCCCCAGGCAGTGTCTCATTTCATTTAGCCCTCCCTGCCCCAATACACTATAGCCTTTCTGGGGTGGTGCTAGCACCTCCCAAGACAGGAAACCTATTGTCCAAGCCTCCCTCGCTGGAAGGACTCCCAGCATCAGGAGGTCAGACTTGTGTCTGTGGCAGCAGCATCCCTTTTGTGATGCTGAGGCTCTGGTTAACTTTAACCGGGATTAGGAGGAACAAAATGTCTTCTCCCTCAAGAAGGGTGGAATGCTACCCCCCGTCGCCAGAACTGGCGAGGGGGTAGTATTCCAAAGCGTATGACACCTTACACGACATGTTTTGATAAAGCCAAACCAAAGACAGCATTTAACCGCGAGGTTCATAATGCACTTAAGAGTATATGGTATGGCTATATCATAGAACAGCTATAAGGACATGGTTCCGAAAGCTGCAGACAGGCTCAGTTCATGCTAGAGCACCATCTCACATAAAGCCAAGCACTCTTCCTCCAGGATTGTTAAGGCCTGCCATAGGAGTGACTTATAGGTGCATATGCGTCTATATATAAGGGTAGGTATAGGAATACTATACCTAAGCAAGGGGTGATTACACGACCTTGCCCCAGCTGAGTGATCAGCCAGTTGTGTCAGTTTGGATGGCCAGCCAGGGGGGGCATAAGATATGCTGCAGCCCCTGGTAGGCTTGGGTGCACCTATGCCCTGGGTACCTATACTAATCTGTACAGGGACTCACAAGAGTGACCTAAATCCCAATTGGTGATGTACCTAAAGTACATGGTGTGAAATTTAGAGAGAGAACAGCAGGGCTGTGGGTCTGATTAGCAGGCCCGCAGCCACATTAAGTCGAAAACCAGTGAAGCAAAAAGCAAAAAAATGGGGTGACCATAGGAAAGCAGACCCTACTCTCCTACACTGAACTTCGATTTTGGTGGCTTTAGAACTGTGTACACATTTTCACTGTTGACCAGTGCTAAAGTTCACGTGCTCTGTGTCTAAAATGTAATGGCAATCAGTTTCTCCATGACTGGCTAAGTGATTCACTGATAAGTCTCTAGTACAGTGCACTATATGTGCCCAGGGAAGGTAAATTAAATGCTACTAGTGCGCCTGCAGCACTAATTGTGCAACACACATAAGTAGCCCTTTAAAACATGGCATTTCAATCTGGCAAGTTCACATACTTGCCAGGCCAAACTTTCCTTTTCATTACATAAATATCACCCCTATGATGATCCCTAGGTAGCCCCATGGGCAGGCTTCAGTGTATTTATAAGGTAGGCCATGCACTTTTGAGTTGTACATGTCCTGGTAGTGAAAACTTCTAAATTTGTTTTTTCAATATAGCAAGGCCTACATCTCCCATAGGTTTGCCTTGGAGCTGCCTTGTAACACAGGTGTAACTTGCAGTTGGTATAAAATAAGGTTTAAGCTTTTAGTGAAGTTGGTTTTTAAGTTGCAGGTCTGAAAATGCCACTTTTAGAAAGTTTGCTTTTTCTTACTTTAACTATTCTGTGCCTCTGACAGTCTCTGGAATACACGTCTGGTTGGGTGACAGCTGGGCTTTTTGCATTCCCTCTAGACAGTCACACACAAAAGGAGCAGAGGTGTGTCCTGTATATTCTGGTGGCCCATCACCAGACTGATAGGTCCTCCTGAGTTAGAGTGAGAGGGAGGAGCTGACACTTGCACATGAATAGGGCTGTCCCTGTTCACACCCAAAGAGTTGCATATCCCCCCCCTGTAGTGTGTCTGGAGCTAGGACAGGAAATGGCAGGATCTGGTGCAATACAAAGACCTTTCTTTGAAGTCTCCTTACTTTAAAGGCTAAATTGGGTACATGTACCGAACCTCTGACACCATATACTTAGACAGCTTCTGTAACTGAGAATATTCTATCAGGAGGAAAAGCTATGGTACTGCCAGGAGAGAGTGCCACTTTACTGGCGGCTTTGCTATGTTGGCCTGCTGCTTCTTGCCTGGGGGTGTTTTGACTCTCTATATTCTGCAACTCTAAAAGTTCTTCAAGGGCTTGTTGGGTTTACCTCCTGTTTCTGAAGTCTCAGGGATATTAAAGACTTCACCTGCATCTTGCTACCAGCACCTGGCCTCCTCTGGTGTGAGTCCTGCTCTGCCAAGTGGTGCCATATCCAGTCAGTGTTGGGCCCTTGGAATGGAGTGCTTGGTGCTTGAACCAAAGAAACAATGCATTGACACCAACGCGTCGATCGGAACCGGCGCATTCCCCTGCGATATCACTGCATCGTCACAGCCTGCACCAAAGCTGTGGCCACTGCTCGCCAACTGAGTGACACAACGACCTTGACTTACAACGCAGCCCAACTTTGCTGGCTCAGCCCCTCCTCATCACCGCTGCTGTATGAGCCTTGGACAGCGCATCGTCGCCGTCTGCGACCACTGTACACAACGCAATGCCTGCCCTGCACGGCTTCACGCCAATGTATCGCCTACAGCCTAGTGATTTGGCATCGACATATCAGCCTGACGCACAGCGGCCTTGACATCAATGACGTTGCCTGACTTCAGAAACAATACATCCCATTCAACAGCGATGCATCTCCTTCTTCGCTCAAGGCATTGTCTACGAGCTTCGATGCATCCAAGGTACTGTCAGCGGGTCTGCGTAACTCCTGTATCTGAGTCCCTGTGCTCCTGCGCGGTTGGGCTGACTTTCTGGATTTGCCACGGTCACGCGCGACCAGATAGTCCCAGTTGGAGCTTTTGATTTATAATACTGCACTTTGATTTAATCTTACAAAATGTGTATCTTGACTTGTGTATTTGGATTTATTTTGTTTTGGTTTTGTTCTACTCAGATAAAAATTGGCTATTTTTCTAAACTGATGTAGAAATACTTTGTGGTGATTTTACTGTGTTAATGTGTGTGTGCACAAATACTTTACACGATGCCTCTTTAGTTTAGCATGACTGCTCTGTGCCTAGCTTCCAGCGGGTGAGCACAGGTAAACTTTTAGTATATACTACACTTTCCCTGACTTGGATTGTGGTTCCTGCTTGGGCAGGGTGCACACCCCTGCCAACCAGAAACCCAATATCTAACACTAACCTTTTCATTTCCACGGACCCTCAGTAAAATTCAACTGAATGCTGTGGACCTCAGCCTAAGAAATTTCTATAATTTGAACTTCAAAACAATACACATAAATACTAAAATAAGTACACTTGAAACAAACACACATTATGAAATATTTTATTTAATTCACACAAGAAATGCAAAAATCGAAATTTTAATGGGAAGGGAGCTATTCAAAATGCAGTTTTAATTCTAAACGTTAAAAGACAAAGTGATATTCTAGACTTATCACTTTGTCTTGTTTGCTCCTAATGCATGCTCTCTTTTTTGTCAGTGCACACCAATGCTTCAGTTGAGGTCCCCAAATGTCCATACTACATTCTATTGGCTGTATTTGCACTACTTCCATAAATCACACTAAGGATACTAGCTTAGTTTTAGCATGCCGTTTCAAAGTTTTAAAATGTTCAATTTACATTTTTTTGAAAAATAAATATGGACCTTTTTAATATGCTAATATTGTTCAATTTTCTTTAGAGTCGCAGACCCCCTGAGTTGGAACTTTGGTCCCACATGCGTCCACGGACCCCAGGTTTAGAAGCACATGTGTAGGACATTGAAATCACCTCATATCTTGCTGCAGTTCGGAGCTGGAAGGAAACAAACTTCTAAAGCTTAATTCACAAAGATAGAAATACTATTGACAGACAGTACTTGATTAACTTGGGCCAACATTTAATGGCATCTTACCAAGGGTATTCATCCGGTACTTTCTAAAACTGTTTGAAACTTAGGTATCCCCAAGGACAAACATCTTTCCCTAAGAGTCCCAAGTAACCATATTTTTATGAGTTCCTGCTTTGTCCAAACAAAGCCTGTGCACATCATCTCACCACTTCTCAATCCAAAATATCATACTGTGATGCCAATGCAATTATCCAATAAAGAATGGATTACAGTAACAGTGTCTTCCTAGGCATAATGGAGTTCCAACTCATCATCAACTTACTGAAAACTCTGCAGCCTGCCTAATTAAATGTTAGTATACACAAAATAGCCCCGCACTCTTCAAAAAGGTTGAAATGTAAACTTTTACATCTCATTTAGCTATGTCCATGTTACAAACAATCTACAGTACACAGTTGTTTTCCCAAATGAAAGAAGTCGATCAAATCTTTTGATGTTTAAGAATTATTCTTTATTCATGTTCTTGAAATTGAAACAGCCAACGCGTTTCGTCCTCTATAGGACTTCTTCAGGGCTTGAAAGGTAAATAGACTTGGTTCATAGAATTGTTCTCAGTAAATTGAACACAATAAATTTGAGAGTTGTATGTATTCAAACAGCTGTGTAATATCAGCTTTGTTGCTCAGGAGCCAAGAAAAGTGTATTCGCAAAAGTTTGGGCCTCGTCTTTCATGCAGTCATCTGGTTCGAATTAAGGGCCCGATGTAGGTAGGCATTTAACGGTCGGTAACGGCCGAATTCGTCTGTTACCGACCGGTAAATGCCTTTTCCAATGTAGGGGACATGTATTTACAGATTCAGTATTTTTACCGAATCTGTATTTACCGAATCGGTATAATTACCGAATTGGTAAATACAGATTCGGTAAAAATACCGAATCTGTAAATGCAGATGTAAGTGGCGCTTTAAACAGTGCCACAGGCCCCTCAGAATTCGTTATTTACCATGTAATACTATTGCATGGTAAATAACGAATTCAGGTGTACATGCACATCTGTGCATGTACACCTATGCCATGTGACACACAGACATGCCCTTAGGGCATGTATGTGTGCCACATGGCACACAAGCCTGACATTGGGGTGCTACAGGGTGTCAAAGTGACACCCCGTTCCCCCTGGCAGGATTCGGAATTTACCGATTCAGTAATTACCGAATCGGTATTTGCCATTGATTCCTATGGGCTTCAAGAACCCATAGGAATCAATGGCAAATACTGATTCGGTATTTACCGAATCGGTAAATACCGAATCATACAGATTCGGTAATTTAAAAAGAAAATGTACCTACATCTGCCTACTTCATATTTACCTACTCTTAAATACCAAATCGGTATGATTCGGTATTTAAGAGTAGGTAAATCGAAATTACCTACATCGGGCCCTAAATGTTTAAGTGTACAAAAAGTGATGGATGGAATGCTTAAATTAATCTCTGTCACTGGTAATTACTCGGGACCCATTCCAGTCGATCGTATTTATGTACACCATGCCACCTCAGTTTGGACCTAGCTATATGCAAATCAGTCTTGCCAAGCCAGGTCCTCCCTGAACCATAACACAAGCAACCCAAGACCGGTTTTGCCCTTGCTAAGGGCTCATCAGCCGGGTATAGCTTGGTTCAACCGACACAGTGTGCACAGGACCCAAGTCTGAGCATTCCTGTCCCACTTAAGATGACTAGGGTAAATGGGTAGAAAAATTGAGACATTATTTCCCAGACTCTTCATCAACTTCATTAGTTACCCACTTACAGAAAAGAGCTAATTTTAAATCTCTTACAATTGTACATAAGGTGGTCTAGACAGCTTACTTACCCTACTTTTCTAGCCACAAAATTCAAAAAGCATTCATATTCATGAGGTCCGTCTGCGCCCTTCCGCGACCAGCACCAGGGAGCCTTGATTTCCAACCATCAACTGGTACGACTCAGCTACCCTCCTCACACTCAACCCCAGGAGGAACAACATCTGCCAGCTATCCACCCCGAGCACCACCCACGGACAGTTCTCCTGCTGTCACTGCCGGCAGACCTTCAACACCATCAGCACCCCCACAGCTACCAACCCCGCACTGAACGCCAACACCTCCGAAGCCCTGAGGTGTATCCTCCTCAACGTGCGCTCCCTGCACAGACGCCGCAGAGATCTGGGACCTCCTCGACACCCGCTCTCCAGGCGTCCCCTTCTTTACAGAAACCTGGTCCAACGCCTACTCCGCCCCCGACATCGCCACTGCCATCCCCGACGGATACAAGATCCATAGGAAATACCGGCCCAACCGCCGAGGAAAACTTGCCATTGCACACAAAAGCTTCCTCCAACTCTCCACCTCTAACACAAATGACTCCCTCTTCACCATCGAACACCTTCACTTCCAGATCCAGACCAGCCCTAGAACCACACTTTGCGGCACCTTCGCTTACAGACCCCCTGGACCTCGCGCCTTGTTTGCTACAACCCTCGCCGACCTCATCGCATCCCATGCCATCGCCTCCCTGGATTAAATACTCATCGGAGACCTGAACTTCCACCTCGACAACCCCTGCGACCCCAACTCCACCACCCTCGTAGACAACCTTGCCAACATCGGCCTGAAACAGTTTGCACCACGCCCACCCACAAGGCAGGACACACCCTCGACCTCATCTTTGCAGGAGGTAACAGCATCCACTTCAGCCACACCACGCAACCCCCCTGGACAGACCACCACAGCGTACACTTCAAAGTCGACAAACCACCGCCCCCAAACCTGAACCGCGCCCTTCAAGAAGGAACTGGAGCAAAATCACTGAGGAGCAGCTCAACTCCGCCCTCAACTGCAACGCTCACACCACATCGACCGATGTCAACCTGGCAGCCAAAGAACTCCACAGATGGATCTTCAACTGCACAGATGAGCTTGCACCCCTACGCAACTCCGACAGACAGTGCCCCAGGAAGACCACCTGGTTCACCACCGACCTCAAAGAATCCAGATGCACCTGCAGACGTCTCGAGAAGAACTGGAGAAACAGCAAAAAAACAGAAGATCGCACCACCTACCAGAATGCCATAACAGAATACCACCAACGCATCAGATCCACCAAAAGGACCTTCATCCAAAACAAGATCTTTGGCAACTCCAGCAACTTCAAGGAACTCCAGTGTCATCCAGGAATTCACCAAACCCCCCAGCAAAACCACGGACATCACCCGCCGATCAGGACCTCTTCGACAAGCTCGGATTGTCAAGAATCAAGTTGGATCAGTGCCTTCCTGGTGAAAAACCACAGAAACTACAATTCCCAGGAGGCTGCGGTGAAGGGGGACCAGCGTCTATTTGACGGAATGACGTGTGCTTGCGAGCGTGCATTATTCTTGCTTCAGAAGTTCGTCTCTCGGCAGACAGAATTCAAGGGTGGAGGAAGCAGCCTTGCGCTGTGTCAATTCCTGAACCTGGGGGTGCTCTTCCTGACTTCGGAGGATCACAGTTACGATACCGCATTGCCGTGCTCGGCTGGGCATGGAGTGATTCTTGGTTTCTCCAAAACTGCCAAAGCTTGCTGTAGTCATTGTACGTCCAGCGGCGGAGCGTTGATTCCCGCTGAGACGCTGTGTTCTGAAATCCGTGTGCTGTCCTAACACTCTGCGGTGAGTGGAGCATGACATTGGACAGTACAGGGGGTGTGGTGGTGTTATAACCGCGCCTTTATCTGATCATAAGATGGACATTTTTGCCTCTGTTTACTTTTCCCTGTTTATTTCTACCATGCAGTATTTATCATTTAAACAGCTTCCCGGCTGGAAGTAAACTTGTGTTGAAGGTAGTCACAGGAATCGGACTACTTAGGATCATCATTGTATAACAATGTGAAAATAACTATTGAGGAATACCTTTCTTTTGCATTGTGACTAAGAAGATTGCTGATCCTAATATTTGCTCATTTGTCAATCCATGGGAAAATTGCATTGAGACTTAAAGGCACCCTTGGATTAAGACTGTGATTATTTATTCTTTTACCATTTTTTATTATTGGAAGTCTCTTATTCCTAGCAATATTTTTATAGGAACCGTTATGTATTTGGGTTCGCATGTGCTGCTGAAGTTTGTAATGTATTGCTATAAGATTTCTGTTTAATGTGATGTTTTTGTGCCTTATAGAATTACACACATGACAGAAGAATTACTTCCTGTTGCTTGAAGACTGATTGGGTCGGTCCTCAATTGATCAAAGGTAGAGTGAGCAAATCTAGTGAGAACCTATGAGTGTAGTTATTGTATTTGCATTTATTCATGATGTCGTTCTTTGTTTTGTAGGTTCATTTTCCCGCTGTTCCTTTCCTACCCTTCGCTTACTTGATCACCCTAACACTCTGTTACCTAAAGACAGAGTTGGGGATGTCAAGGGGTGAACCCTTTATTGTATCTCCTGGATCCTGGGGAGTTACCTTCTCATGTTGTATGAGATCCTGACATGGATCCTACTTCCATCTGAAAATCAAGGGCCTCTTCGACCATTTCAACGACCAGACACCTGACTCCGAAACCACCTCCCTCTCCAGCAACGCCAGCTAGCCTACTGTCTCCTCCTAGACCCCAGTCACCACCGAAGACACCACTTTGACCATGAAAGGCATCCACTTAGGGGCCCCCACAGACCCCTGCCCACTGCACATCTACCACAGAGCCGCCATCGCTCAAGAACTACGACGCACCATCAACACCACCTTCAAGGCCGGCACCTTTCCCAACAACTGGAAACGCTTAAAAGTCAGACCCCTGCTCAAAAAGCTCTCAACAGACCCAACGGACCTCTCGAAGTACCAACCCATCTCCCTCCTCCCCTTCACAGCCAAAGTCACCGAGAAGATCATCAATGTCCACCTAACAAAATTCATCGATGAAAACTCCATCCTCTACCCCTCCCAATCCAGATTCCACAGCAACCACAGCACCGAGACCGCTCTACTCACCGCCAGAGACAATATTTTCACCCTCCTCAACCAAGGACACACTGCGGCCCTGATCCTACTCAACCTCTCTGCAGCGTTCTACACCGTCTCCCACCGCACACTCACCGCCAGACTCCACGACGCCGGCATACAGGGAACCGCCCTCAACTGGATCCGTTCCTTCCTCACCGGCAGAACCCAAAGGATCAGACAGCCACCCTTCCTCTCTGCACACACAGATATCAACTGCCTAGTACCCCAGGGATCATGGCTCAGCCCCACGCCCTTCAACATTTACATGGCCCCCCACACTGCCATCGTCAAACAGCACAGACTCAGCATAGTATCCTACACCGACGACACCCAGCTCATCTTCTCCCTCACCAAGGACCCTGTCACCACCAGACTCAACTTCCAGGAAGGAATGAAGAACGTCGCATCCTGGATGAGTAGCAGCTGCCTGAAGCTCAACTTGGAGAAGACAGAGGTCCTTGTACCCTCCCCTCTGCATGGGACAACACATGGTGGCCCACCGCCCTCGGCATCCCTCCTACCCCCACAGACCACGCTAGAAACCTCGGCATCGTACTCAACTTCTCCCTCTCCATGACCCGACATGTCAACACCGTTGCCTCCAGCTGCTTCAACGCCCTCCGCATAATCCGAAAGACCTTCAAATGGATACCTCCACCCTGAATCAAGGAAGACCGACACCCACACACTCATAACCAGCAGACTGGACTACGGAAATGCACTTCACTCCGGGATCAACACTTTTTTGCTCCACAAACTCCAGACCATACAGAACACCGCAGCCAGGCTCGTCCTCAGCATCCCTCGACACAAACACATCACCCAACACCTGCGAAATCTCCACTGGCTACCCATTGAGAAGAGACTTACTTTCAAGATACTCACCCACGCCTACAAATGCCTCCACAACACCGGACCCCAATACCTCAACGAGAGAATCTCCTTCGGCGTACCCAAGAGAAACCTCCAATCCACCGACCTCGCCAAAACCCTGCACCCCTGCAGAGCCAGAATAGGTGGAAGAGCCTTCTCCTACATTGAGGCCAAGACCTGGAACGAGCTCTCAATCGACATCAGACGCGACCCCTCCCTGAACATCTTCAGGATGACACTCAAGACCTGGCACTTCGACTGAGCGGAGCTGCTTACTCGTCCCCTAGCGCCTTGACCCCCACCACGCGCCTTGAGACCCTCACTGGTGAGTACCATGCTTGCAATTCCCCTGATTGATTGATTGAATTTCGACTCAGCTTCCAACCATTGTGATTCACGTTTTAAAAACTTGGCTGGATGGTCAAAGCGTGGTGTGAAGAATTCTTTAGTGCACCCCACATATAACCAGTAATTTCCCTAGAACTTGTATACAATGCCAATTTATTTCACCTATGAAAGTCATGGCTGGTAGGCAAAATCATGAGAGATCATGTCTGACACTTTGCAAAACACCAAATAAATTGGATAGCTGATTCTGGGCGCCACAGCAATGGATGCACACTGCAAGTGCCGCATTTACGACAACCAGTGACAAAAAGAAAACTGGATTCAGGTGCTTTCTACCTGGCTTCCATTACTGCAGTTAATGGTCAGAAATAAGCTAGAGGTTCTTTACTTTGTGGAGCTCATTTATGGAGTTCCCTCTTTGGCTAGCTGCAGCCAAATCAGGGTGCCACATTTGCAATGCCACAACAGGCAGAATCAAAAACAAAAAAGACAGACGCATCAACAGCTATATGCAGGCATTCCAGAGAGGTGAGAAAACAGAAAAACCTTAAGCAAAACCAAATTTCCATGGCATTCCTCGAGATGTAACAAGAGGCACCTGCATCCCTAAAGTGTGCTCTAAAAATAAAGAGCCGTTAGAATCATGTGCCACAAAGCACATTAATAAAGGAGTGATAGCAGTTTGTGATGGCCTCGAGAAATCTACTCGCTATGGCGAGTCAGATGTTATCAGGGCGAGCAATTTTTAAGGACTACTGGTTCTGTCTGTTGAAAGACTCCAGCTGCCATAGAACATGTGTTCTTTTACTTCAGAAAGTGAGAGAGCAATAAAGATTGCATTACATTTTGTTGCATTTGATGTGTGTTCTTCTTACAAATTGTTCCTTATTTTATCCTGGAGATTGGGTTTACAAAATCCTCTAACTTTGCAGTCAGAGAAAGAAAAGTAAAGGGAACTGTCTAACAGCCGTGCTGGGTGAAATGAAAGGCTACAGGATGTCAGTTATTTCCTAACACATTTAAATAACGTGTAAATAAACTGTAGAAAGATTTCAAAATATTTCAGTAGTTGGGAAATCACATTTTAGGTCAAGCCTGGGCAGCCAGTGCGCTGCTCTGCGAGGCATGCTGTAGTGAAGTATGGACCCGAAGCTCCGCCCAACTTTTTCCGGGAGATCTGAGACGCGTTTCCGTTTACACTGGGATGTGGGCAGCAGGGATTACGATGCTGCACTGCTAAACAACGTCCCTACAGAACCATGGGGTTTGTGTTTCTTTTGATACAAGCATACAAGTGTTTTTCGTGATTCTCTACATATTACAAGAATACATACTTGAAAACTGGACAGATTGAATACCAGTTCCATTTTTTAACGCGTCATCTTGAGCATTACTTCTCTTTTCGAGTTCGGGCAGTGTTTATTAATCCTACTCTATCCAAAGTATCTGGCACAATACTATTGCTAGGATACATCTTACAAAGTTTGAGGTTTTCCGAAGAATCTAAACTATGATCTTCCCAACTAATGTAGAGCCTTGAAGAAGTCGTCTTTACGACAAAACACGTGTCGGCTGTCATCTTCTTCAACAACACTTCCGACGTGTCAACATACTCAAGATTATTCTTTGCATTTTTACTTGTTTTACATTTGAAAGATCATTGTTGATATATAAATTGATGTTATGAATTTATTATTAAAATATACTGACAACAAAGTCAGCAGTGAAACTTATTAGTTTCTGTGCTCTGTAACTAAATAATTAAAGATTGCATTACATTTTGTTGCATTTGATGTGTGTTCTTCTTACAAATTGTTCCTTATTTTATCCTAGAGATCGGGTTTACAAAACCCTTTAACTTTGCAGTCAGAAAAAGAATAGTAAAGGAAACTGTCTAACAGCTGTGCTGTGTGAAATGAAAGGCTACAGGATGTCAGTTGTTTTCTAACACATTTACATAACGTGTAAATAAACTGTACAAAAATTTCAAAATATTTCAGTAGTTAGGAAACCACATTTTTAGGTCGAGCCTAGGCAGCGCATGTGCTGCTCTGCGAGGCATGCTGTATTGAGGTATGGAACAGAAGCTCCGCCCAATTCTCGCCCATCTTTTCAATTGGCTCCTGTTACTGTCCTTTCGAAATCGTTGCTTTTGATTGGTGAATAGGCTTAGAAGTCCCTCCTTGGTACAGCCTTGTCTGCATTTGTAACCTCCCAAAAGGACTGGACTTTTTACTTGTGTTGTTACACGGTCTGCTTTATCTAGTCTGTGAGCACTATTTTCTTTAATGATCTTCCAGTATTCCACCCACAATGTGCTTTCCTACAAGGCAGCATACCACCCGCTTTTATATTTTCATTAGAAATGGCTGCGGGTCTGCTTTACCTATAGCGGACACGCTACTTTATTTATTTAATTTTCCAGCAAGGTCAGCATTAACTTTAGTGGCCACACTATACAACCATTGTTTATTTATTTTTATATTTTTAGGGTGAAAGTGCCCCATACCACGCTTTCACTTTAATGGTGGCAGTGCCCCTTTCTTTAGACGTTGCTCATTGTTAACCTGAAACGGCAAGCAGAGTCTAAAAAAAGGGTTTCAGCCATTAGTGTGGTCTCGCATTCGCGAGAGTTTGAGCTATTGGCATTATAAATAACAATGCCTTTTATATATCTAATGGTTTTAAAAATACATAAATAAAAGGCATTGTCATTTCAATGCCAATAGCGTAAACTCTGGCAAATGTGAGACCTATTGCATTGAAAATGCTTGTTTTTAATTCTGATGAGTGATGGAAACAAATATTTTAATAGGATAAAACAAATCATAACACTTTACTTAGTGATGCACAGATGCAAAATATTTGCTGAAGCCCAATTTCCACATTATCGTTTGCACAGTAAAACTGCATGTCAGCAGGAGAGTTTGTGACCATTTCAATGGAAAAGTGCTCTCTGTAAATGACAGTGCACTACCACGCCATGCTTTAGTATTATCTATACTACTATAATAAGGGAAGAACTTTCAGCCTTTGAGGCGGGTAAACTCGGGAACCACAGGGCCAATCCACACACCCGATACACCGTTGGAATCGTCAGGGTGTGTAGATGGTTATAGGCTATATAATTTTTTTTTAAAACGTGATTTAAAAAATTGACAGTAAATAAAAAAGTAGTCCCTCCGAAGTAGCGCCGGCCGCGACGTGCGTGCTCCGTCAGGAGCGCGAGGAAGAGCGGTGTCCAGGAGCGCGACGAGGAGCGGCGGACATGGCGCGGGGGAGGAGCCCGTGACGTGAGGAGCAGCGGACAGGCCAGCGGCGTTGCAAGCAGCGGACAGGCTGGAGGAGCGGCGGCTGAGGTAAGGGAGCGGCGGTGCGAGCAGCGGACAGGCTGGAGGAGCGGCGGCTGAGGTAAGGGAGCGGTGGACATGGCGCGGGGGAGGAGCGGTGATGTGAGGAGCAGCGGACAGGCCAGCGGCGGTGCGAGCAGCAGACAGGCAGGAGGAGCGGCGGCTCAGGTAAGGGGACACATGTCGGGGCAGGCGGGGGTCGGGGCAGGCGGGGGTCGGGGCAGGCGGGGGACGAGCCGGGCGGGGGCCCGGGCTGCTGCACAATGTCGGGGCGGGCGGGGGTCGGGGAAGCCTGTTGCACCCGGACAAGGTCGGGACGGGCTGCTAGTATCTAATAAAAGTGAGTTTTTAGACATGAACTTAGAAACATTCCTGCCCCCAACCTGATGACACTGCTATTGATGAATCAAGAGGCAAGTGGGGGGTCATGTGTACCCTTGGTGTAGGCTACAAGTTTTATTGTACATGGAGCAAAGTATAGTCTATCAAATCAATTAAAAAAAATGTTTTTTGTACAGCAGATCTGCTGAACTTTCATATATGAAGATGCTCTCATATTTGATAACGAAGAAAAAGGCAACTTGTTGAAATGAAATATTTGCTTAGGATCACGCAATTTGAGACATGATTATGAGTCAAGAGCATTGCAGTTAGGTTGAGTAGATTATTCAAGTCACTAGACCTGCAGGTCTAGTACTATTTGTATGATTTTTCAAGGCCTATATAAGGAGTCTGAGGTCAGTAATACGAGGAAAGTAGTCTGCAACACATAAACTAAATAGCCCCGACATTATCAGGCAAAATCAACAATAGTTATATTCAATCAACTCCATGACAGTTGAACCAGAAACGTCTGTAGCTGCCAAACTACCCAACTCACAATACAGTGGAAATAAACGAGGCCTATGGTAGCAGGGTGGGTGTGGGCATGGGGCAGGTGAGAGACCCAAATGGTTGATGAGAAACTAATGTTGGATTTTCACAAAGCACAGGAGTTCTGTGGGTCGCATTGTCACCTTCACTCTTTTCCCCTCCTCTCCTCTCTTTCACTAACACCATCTGTGTATGCACACCTGCCCCTTATATGTTCTTCATAGAATCCCTCATTGTACCTCGTGGTGTGCTTTCTTCTCAAGATTCGTTGTCAAAATATCAATCAAATACCATCATCACCTACCTAATTTTCTATTCTAAAAATTAAATGTACTATCAAGAAAATAAATAGGGCTCTGTAATTATTGCTTTTCACGCTGTAACAAATGTCATTTTATTTCATGAAATGGTATGCCAAGGGGATGTGCTGTTTATCTGTATGGAGTACTCCTTCTGAAGATCTGAAACACCGGGGCCACTACATGGGTCGCCATGCAAATTGCGTCCTGAATGCCATGAAGAATATCAAATGCATGTTTACAATGAGAAACTAGACCTGCCCAGTCAGTCACACTACAAACGTTTATTATGTCATCTGCCAGTTCAAGGAGCACTGAGCACTCAATATAGCAGCAGGGTATGAATGGAACTAGTATCGCATAAAAATGAAATGTCCAAAGTGAGTGCATTTTACAAATGCCCAGCCCTGCCAAATACCACGCATCAGTGGTGAGACTAACACATTTTAGTGTGGCGGTCCACATCAATGCACTAAAATTCTTAGTCACGCATTATAGCGCCTCCTGACACCAACGGAGCTGAGACAGAGTAGCAAGTGGGGAGTGCCTCTCACACTCAAGCAAGCTTAGCAGCATGAAACACGCGCTGCGTGTCTGCTAGCGTCAGTGCACTGTACTAACTGCAGACTGATTTTGCAGTGATTCCGGCTGTTTAAAAGTTGTAGTTTAATCAGATAAATCGGTCATGCCGGCCTGGGTGATCAGCTGTGTTGGCTAGTAGCATATTGCTGCTGGAGAGAGTCACTGAGCCCGGCTGGCTGTATCACGTGACATTGGCGTCATATGAATGTGGCTATTTGCCGACAGGAACTCCCTAGTGGGGCGGCTAGCAGGAGTTATGTTCGTTTGCACACCACTGCCTATTTGCTGCCTATCCACATGCGTGACCATTGGGAGAGCAGAAGAAGTCATCTCTGCAGAGAGAGAGACAGGATCTGAAAAGATGTGACTGCCTCCAGCGCTGTGCTGAAAGGAAGAGATCACTCGCTCATATCTGGGAATTCATGAATTTTTACATGTTAACGTGCTCAAGTTGCGGCCTTGATGGTGTGTGTAGTGTCTCTACTACTGCAGCCCCATGACTTCCAAGAGGTAGTGAAAGCGCAGAGGCTGATGGGACATTGAGGGTCTCTGTCAACTGTGCAGACTCTCCAACAGCAGCATGAGTCGATTTAAATTAATTGGTAAGAAGATTTGGGTGCCATTAGGTCCACATGTGAATGTTATGATCCACATTTTACAGGCTATGACAACATTCTCCTAAACTTTAGTGTACCCCAATGCTGTCCCTTAGAAAATGAATGGTACATCACTAATGAGGGATGCCTCTACCATTCATCAGACAGACTGTACTTCAAAAGATTGGTGTTAGAGAATCGGTTGAAAGAATGGTGTTTTAATACTATGTTAGGTGTGTACCGTCATAAACAGGATCAGGAAGATGAAGACATTTGTAATGAGAAGGGAATGGCTGGCACATAATTTTCCATATTTTCAAAATAAAACATTTATCATTCTGTTCATTTCTATGTGAGTTTCGTGTTAACTGTAGTCATTTTCAGTGAAATTAATTTTGGGTAGATTTTAGGGTCACAATCATTTTTAAGGAGATCGTTACTCACCCATGTAGGCCGCTGTAATATTTTGGTGGGGCTCATGAGAGGTACAGTGCACTGTTGTGTTTGAGACATTGTGATATAACTGTACTGGAGAAGAAACGAGCTGGAGGCTGTAGAGTGTTTGTATTACTTAGAAAATCCAAATAAGCGTAAATTAGAGCGATTACGCCGCAGCCCGCGTGCACTGAAATCCCTTCATTCTTGCAGAAAAATGTGCGCTTATTGTATGTGAACAAGCTTTTTCATTTTAGAAAATCTGCAAAATAGAAGCCTAATCCATGGTTTCTAAGCCCTGCGAAGTGTCACACATCAAGCATTAGAGTAGCGCATATAAACGTGTATTTCCGCATCACTGCAGGCACTGTGATTTATCACACAAATCAGATGAGCTCAGAGTAGCACCTCACCTCACATAGCGTGGTTTTAAATGTCACTCTCCCGTCTGTTGTACATATGAGGAGCATGTTCCCCGCCCCTTACTTTGTCTACATCAATCAAAAGGTGCCTGTGAGCTGTGACTTGACTGGCTATGAAGAACTGAGTTCCGCCCCCCGCACCTGTGCCAGTCAGTACTGGTGAACATGGCAGCATTCTGCACTGCTGGCAGTTGATTGATGGAATCAGCTGCTACTCGCTGTGATCCCCTGAATGGTTCAGGGACTTTTGCGGGTCCCCAGCCATTTCCACTTTTATTGGGATCCCCATAGCATGAGGAGGGGAGGAAACTACTGACACCTATCCCTTGCGAAAAGCAAGGAAGAACCTAGTGGAGAGGGGGAAACATGGCAGTAAAGGGAAAAGCCTAGAAATGATGGCAGATGGGTGAGGAAGGTAGAGGTAAAAGCAGGTGAGGAGGAGGAACTTGCTGTTGAAGAGAGAGATTTGGGTCTTTAGTAGTCCATATAGTCTTGCATCATGCACACCTGAATATTGGCTGCTCAGCGCAATAAATATACCCCTAGGAAACTGATGCACTAGAGGCAATAACTGAGATAGTTGCGCAGGAAGCAGCCGACACTCTGCATATAAACCAAGTATATAATTACACAAAATTGATTTTACTGCATTTAAATGTTGAGTAGGTACTTGGACAAGAGCAAGATACTGTGGGAGGGTGGTTAGTGAGACTCACGAGGATGGAAAGCAAGGGATGTCCGAAAGAGAGCTGAAGCTAGAGATGAGGACTCATGCAATGTGGCAGGCGGATGTAGGGAGAGAGAGAAGAGATTAAAAAAGAAGAGGGAAACTTGAGCAAAAGACCTGAGAGGAAAAGCGGGAAGCACAGAAATGAGAGAGGGGGGAACAAGAGGGTGGCTAGGAGACTAAGTAGGAATTAGTTTAATGAAGTGTAGGAGGAAGGAATGGGTGAACGTGAATATTAGTGAGGCAGGCATTTGCAGATTCATTTAGAGGTCCCCATAAAAACTTTTTCATGAATAGAAGCATTACAGTGGTCATGACAAGACTGGTGTTTCTGTTGTTTTAGAGTTAATGATGATCTAGCACTAGTTAGTACACCTAAGGTGCCGTGCACGCCAGAGCTCACTTCAGTCAAGCTGAGCCAGCCTCTAAGTGCCTCATAAGCATGTTCTTGCAGTACATTAAGACTGGTCAGGTGATGTAAGAATTAAAAACACTCCCTGCAGTGTCAGGGGCAGCTCCTCCTTCATGGCAGAGGAGCGTCGCCCCACTCGTCAGATAAAAATACAAGGATAATGAAACAATATCATTTTACTTTTTCTTTGACTGATTCTGACATTCGTGCAGGGCGGGGCTGGGCCATGACAGGCAGGTGGTGGCACTTAGAAGTGTGCATGTATGTTTTTCTGGGCGGCCGTCCTCGGCTGGCCAGGCATATATGCACACCTCTATTTCTCCAACCCAGCCATGTTCACACCAAAGTTGGAGAAATGACGCAGGCTCGCAGGCTGTGTCTGAGCGGCAGAGCAGGCCGCTCAGACTAATCCTGGTGCTGCTCTTCTAGGAGAGCAGCACCAGGATTGGGTGAGCAGCCTCTGCCTTGCCAGAGACTGCTGGGAGAGCTCTGAGGCCGCCGCAGCCATCTGAGGCTGCAGGGAAAAGGTACATTTTTTCCAATTATTATTTTTCCTCCCTGTCTGTCTTACGCCTTCCCACTTTTGTGTTGTGGCAGCCGCCACTGTGCAGTGTTTTATTGGTTTATTGGCGGTCTCAAGCAGTCAGAGGTGGCAGCTTTGTTTTTTAGGTCGCGCCTAGCGACGCAGCGAACGCGCTGATCACCTTGTCGAGATCTATTGTTGTTGATTTTGCTTCCGAAGGGGGACAGGATATGTGCCCGCGCCTGGACAGGCGATGTACAGGTGTACGGCTCGCAGCATTTGAGCACAAAGCATGCATGGGTCGCTTTCACTTTCCTCCTAGTTAGTTTCAACGTTGTTCATGTTCACCATCCTCCCGCCCCCCTCCCGTTGTCTGCGCGCATTCCGTGTTGTGCTTTACTTTGTTACCACCCCCTCCCGTTGTCGGTGTTCTCCTTCCTCCCGTTGTCCGCGTGTGTTCCGTTATTTTTATTTCCCTCTTCCTTTTCTAAAATGTTTGCATGTATCTGTGCCCTGTGTGAGATTAGGTCTTCTGTGAGTGTGAGGCGGATACAACCACTTAGTGTATGATTCTTACTTATTAGGAGTGACAATTGAGGTCTGCCGGCAAGGAAAATTGACGTTTGTCTTCCGAGATGAAGCGTAGAAGACAGGTATAATTGTGATACAGTAAGCACAACAACCCCAGACCTGGTGCCCTGGCAACTGCTCTGCACAAGGGACAGTACCTCTCCGACCCCCATTCCCTCCGCCCCCCCCGAGACTGGAACAATTCATAGAAATCATTTGTAACGTCTATTCGGGAGTTCCACTGGGGTTGCAAGGTTGATTTAAGTGCGAATGTACTGCTATATGCCCGACTACTTATTTACTTAACGGAAAGGTCCAGGGACAACGTTAACGTAGTGGAAAATATACTTTTCTCCCATCAGTGTTGGCAGGTGCCACCGCTATCGCTGGTCCCTTTAAGAGGACGGCTAATTGTGGATCGATGTGCACAGTGACGACTGGCTCGCTCTCGTTCTCTTAGCTCCTCTGGTGCTGCCTGGGCCCGTCACTACTCAACGCTGGCAAGGCAGCGGAGACAGCGGACTCGGAGATGGGGACCGAGGGACGGGCAGAGGCGGAGGCGAGGGAAGGCGAGGGACCGGGAGATGACAGGACCCCGGGGCACAGTAAGAGGAGGCCGTTTGGTTATGTAAGTGTCCGGTGACAAGCTGGGAGAAAAGCAGCGTACACAGCTCCATCTAGACTGAGCACCTGGGGAAGCTGGACAGGAACAGTCAAACCTGTGGGTTGTAGAGAAGTACAGCGTATGAGGCTGGAGAGTCGTATCAGGGCTGTGAACCCTGTCATCCTCATATCAGATTATGGGGTCCTGATGTACCAAAAATGTACAGATTTACCCGCTCAAACCAGAGTCTGGCACCTGTTCCCTGAGCTGGCAGAGTGAAACTCAGCAGATCCAGGAACGCTGCCCATAGTCCCTACTAGAACCAGGGACACGACCACCACACAGCTGCGCCTCAGTCTGCCCTACACAGGCACCCATCAACCAGGGTATGTCACTGTGGGAGCCTCGTACCAGGGCCAGTGTCCCTGGCCCCATACAGAGCGAGTCAGCTTCATTCAACCATACCAGGGACAGGCACTGTACCTAAAGCATGGCATCTTACTGCCAGAGCCCTGCCCTTTGACACTTAATAACAGAGTCTGGCCCAACATTCTCAGAGCCTACACCCTCAGTTGCCAGCGCCTGCCTCACTCAGACTGCCCTATAGCAGTTTAAGGCTTTCTAGCCTCTTCTTCCTAGGAACCTTAACAACCCTTACCAGCAGTTTAGTGCATCTTCCTCACTCTCTACCGTCCCCATATGATAAGGCCCAAGGATTTCCACACACCATAAAAATGTAAAGTGAACGCCCCTTTACAAGAGAGAGCACCATGAAGTCACCCAATAACAGGAAAGACACTATGACTCCGTCATCCCATACCACAATCAAGCAACCTGCTACCACTGTCCCTCCTTTCTTACATTTCATCAGTATGTAAATCTAGAGATTGTTGAAGTAAGCCTAACTGTCCTTCATTACCATGTCATAAAAGGCATGGAGACAATGGTTCAGGTTTACATTTCTTCCTCCCTTCTATGATATTATGTACCACAGTGCACGCCCCTTCCTTGTCTTATTCAGTGCACGCGCTTGGAAGCTTTTCACCCTGCCGCGAGGGGAACGACTGCATCATCTCCTCTGCCCACCTCACCTGATATATTCACGCGCCGTGGGGTGGAACGGCTACATCAGAGTTCTTCAAACTGTGGGGCGCGCCCCCCTGGGGGGCGCGACACCATCCTAGGGGGGCACGCACTCCACTCTAATTTTACCTTTGTTCCCTGTGGCAAGTCGAGGGAGGAGGGAGGGAAAATCGACGGGGCACGAAGTGCCCTGCTTTTATTATGTTCACCGTCCCAGGAGGGGGTTACTTCATTCAGCTTCAGCTGCAGTAAGGAGGCAGGAAGTCTCCTCTGCTAAATTCGAAGGTAAACGAACAGACAGGCCTGTTCCTTTGCATTCGATATTATAGTAGAGGAGACCAGGGCCGGCTCTAGGGCGGTGCAATCGGTGCCACTGCACCGGGTGCTGAATAGGGGTGGGGGCGTCATTTTTTGCCAGTATATCATCATTTTTAAAACACCTGCAACGCGTTCCTGGCATCAATTAAAATGTCAAGATGACTCAGCTGATTAATAATCTTCCTTGAAAGAGACCTGAGGTTTGTCAAGTGGAAGTTCTGAAAAAGCGCATTATTATTTGTTGTATTTTTCACTCTATCGTTGCAGATGTGCACATTCTTCACAAGAAAGAAGCAAGAAGACGGCCATTTCTCCACAATAAGAATTCTTGCCAAGTGACTTGGCGTGTAATTAAGGGTGTGGCTTAAAACATATTAGCAGCATACTGAGCTAGGCATGGCATGGTGTGTAACAAGCATTTGGATGTTTTTATATGTGTTTTCATCCAACCATATTACACAGTGAGCACATGCACTTAAAGCTGACCTATGGGCTTTGAAAGTGCTATTTAGCATTGGTTTTGCTCAACATCAGCTACATGGATACCCAGTGGCCAAATAATAATAATCTTTATTGCATGATTTAAAAATAAACCATTGCAAGTACAAAACATTTAAAAGGTTCAAGATTGCATTTAGAATGTTAAATTCATTAAAAGTCAGTATGTATAGCTGATAACAAATGAAACTTCCATTTAAAAAGTCACATTCATAAAAAGCCAGCAACAGCAAGTAAAGCTTGGCAGCATTATTCCAATGGGGGGTCGCAAACTCTGGGCAGCTCAGTAAGTTTTTTTGCAGCGCGTTCCATGAATCATACTAGGGCACAATTTAATTTAGTGTTCCTAGGGTCGAAACAGGCCAAAACTGCTGCTCTACAGCTTCTAATCATGTTTCTATTCCAATGATGCTTGAGTAGGGCCCGTCTCTCTGTCAATAGTAGAGGGCACAGGCATATGATGTGTATGATGTCTTCTTTGTGGGTCCCACAAAGTCGGCATTGAACTTTTCCATGTTCTCTTTTCCATTTTGGCCAATGAGTCAACAGGTTAATAACACCCAGTCGTAGTTTTAAAAAACTTAGTTTCATCCGAGCACTAAATGATATAGTAAGGTACGGCTGTGGAATTAGCAAGGCATAAGATTGAAGGGTCATCCACCCATGGCTTCTTTTTGCAAGGCTGGCTTTGTCTTCCACTATTGATAATTGTTTGGTGCTGATTTTCGCTAGCCTTTTAAATTCCATCTGGCTAGCATGCAAGTTCCAGAGGTCATTTAGGCACAGGGTTTTTAAGCCTTTTGACCAGTATTCATGTCCTGCTCGCCATGAGTTGTTATCAATGCTGGCCCACAAATGGTATCCTAAACTTCCCTCCTTTGATAACCTCAATTTGTGACAGCACACGAGGAAAGACATGACTCTGGCCAATCGTTGTTTGCAGATGCCAAGTTCCAACCTAATTTGTGCCGGTGATGTATGGTTTGGTAATTTGAACACAGACCTGTAGATCTTAGTAATTATTTTATCCAGATGGTCACTGTCCAATCCTTTTAAAGCTGCGCTGCCGTAAGTTAAGGTAGGAATGATTTTTGCCTGGGCCACCTGTAGTGTGGGTGCAAGAGTAGGGCCTTGTAGTTTCTTTTGAATTAGTCCGATTGCAAAAGCGAGTGCAGTACCCTTCCTTTTTTGCTCTTCTAGGTGGGATTTGTATTTTCCATTGTTATTGAAAGTGACTGCAAGGTACCTTTGGCAATTTGATTCGACAATGCTTTCATTGTTCAAAGCCCAAGACAGTTTCTTAACTTTCCTTGAGTGCACTGCTAAAATTTTCGTCTTCCTGTTGTTGATGCGAAGCTCATTGTCGTTTGAGTAGTCAGAAGTAGCATCCAGAAGTCTTTGCATACCGATCTTTGTTTTACTTAACAGTACCACGTCATCAGCATATAATAGATTTGTCAGCGGCAAGCCAGATAGTTTGGGAGCGTGGGAGTTGACCTTATTAAGAGCTTCAGGGAGGTCAGCTAAGAACAACTTAAGGACAACTTCTGCCAGAGTTTACTTCTGTTGACATTGTCAAAAGCCGCTTGGTAGTCTATAAACCCCATATAAAGTGAACAAGAGCAGAATTTCGCTTGGTCAATTAAGCATGAAAGGGTCATGAGATTGACTGAGGTACCGGTGTTTATTGTGAAACCTGTTTGATTCGGAGGAATTATAGAGTTTTCATCAGCCCATGCCCTAAGTGAGTTGAGCAGCACTCCCGTAAAATACTTTGCTTCGTTGTCAATGAGTGTGATGAGACGGTAATTCCCTGGGGATTTTTTGTCCCCGTCTTTGAAGATTGGTGCAAGGATGGATCCACGCCAGGAGGGCGGTATGGTGTTGTTTTGCAGACATGTGTTAAAAAGGGGGCTTAGTTTCGCAGCCCAGAAAGTTGCATCTTCCTTGAACAGAGCTTGAGGAATACCACCTGGACCAGGCGCGCCATCCTTGCGTCCCTTTTTTATTATTTTTTCAATTTCGACCTTCTGGACTGTCGCAAATTTGACACAGCTTTGGGTCGAGTGACGTTCTTTTGTTGGTGTCATTTTGTGACCTAGCTTCTTTAGGGAGTTTGAAGTGTTCAGGAGAGGTTCCAGGACAATCTCTGTTTGTGTTAATGTGTCCATGGGAGGGGGATTTGGATGGTTAACGAGCAGTTCCTGGTCATTAAAGTGGGAAAAGAGAAATTCAACCCAGTCTATTTCAAGAATGCTCGAAGAAGCAACTTTGGATGTGCGCCCAGATGCACTATTGATTGTGCGCCAAAACCTGGCAGAGTTGTTTGTTTTAATGTCATGCTGCAGTTTGACCCAAAACAGGTTCCATTGGCTTGTGCGTAGTTCACGTTTTGCTTTCTTGAGGTGATTGCGGGCCTCTCTCAATTTTATTATTTTAATGGGATCCATTGGATCAGTTTTTAAAGCCCGCCATGAGCGATTCATCGATCTTGTTGCAGATAGTATCTCAGAATTCGAGCGCGGCGTATACTTTTGATCAGTTTGACTTGTGTGTTTTGTTGGTTTGGCGAATCTGTCAGTAAGTTCGGAAGCAAATGTTGACCAGTTGGCACATATGTTGTCCGGGCACGTTTGGCGCTCAATTATTTGTTTGGCCTCTGCTGATAGGAGTTGAAGATTCTTAAAGGAGCATTTGATGCGTTTGAGGTTGATTGTAAGGCTCTCAGATGGCAAGTCCCTTACCTTTTTGTGTTGTGTAAGGCAAGTCCTCAGAATAATTTCTTGGGGGCAGTGATCACTTTCTGTTCTGTTTCCAAGACAGTATCCTGCTACTTGATGGAGCAATGAAATGCTGACGAAGGTATAGTCAATTAATGAAGTGCCCTTTTTCGATAGATAGGAGAATCGAGGTGGCTTGTCAGCAGGATAACGCCCATTTAAGGCTCTTAGGCCCAGATTTTCAAGGTTACCTTGTAGAGAACTTCCATGTGGATCGTCCTTGTGCCAACCAGGCTTGGCTTGCGGTGGGATCGCCCAGATGCTATCATGTGATTTAGTGACCTCATTTTTTTGAAGGACTGACATTAACCACATGTTAAAGTCACCAGTGAGTAGGATTTCTGAGTTTAGAAAACCTGTTTGCACTCTTACTACTGCCGCTGTTACTTCGTCTACAAAGTATTTCCTGGACACTGTGTTTGGGCGGACGAAGGCATTCATGAAGATTAACCTCCAATTTTGGCCATTGTTCAAAGTAAGAGAGATTCCCACACATTGGAGGCGATTTGATGAGCCTGGCAGGTCCCAGGAGGTGACTGCATTTTTTGTTGATATATAGACTGCAAGACCGCCACTGGACGATTCAGTTTATGCGCTGGAATATGGTGGGTTTTAAAGCCTTCTAGGTGCTGCGGTGTCATAAGCCATGTCTCTTGTAGTAAGAGTATGTCGAAACCCCGAAAGTAGGAAATGGTAGCGTTGTCCTCGAGTTTGCTCGTAAGGCCATTTATATTCCATGAACAGATTTTTAAAGGAATCTTTTCGTGGCAGTCCACCCTGCTGGGATGTCAACGTAAAAGGCGGGTTGTATTCAGGGCGCCGGCCAGCCATGACCATGAACCCACCTCGTCCTGATTCCTATTTATTGTGATCCCGTCTTCTTTTGCTTTCCTCATTGGGTGGACAGAAGTGGGAGTTTTGTTGCATGCACCCCTGAGGACGGAGTAAACTGTACCCCTCTCTACACTTCTATGTTTAACACCACAGCTTCCCTGTAGAACGTATGGATAGCCCTCTTCCCTGCCCAGTTGTATCAGTATTCCCCATTGCTTGAAGGTGTCGGTTGACCCTAGAATTTTGTTCATTGCCTCTGCGGTTCTCCAGGTGATCTTTGTGGATTCGTTTAATTGGCCTTGACATGGTGCAATGAATTCTACCGATATTATGTCTTGAGTGGTAATTTCGTCTGACAAACCTGACGCTTGTATCAGCTTTAAGATGTTACCCCGATTTAGGATATTGTGGCTGCCTTTAGACTTGTATTCTGGATAGAAGAGGGTAGAGAGGTTGTCCCCACTCCGAACTGTGCTATTTGGCCTGGGCATTGCCTCTGTTTTGTCCATGATTGGCAATTGCGCAATTTTTATCAATGGACCCGTAAAAGGCATCTCGTTGCGCACAGTATCTGGCCTTTCATTGTTTACATGACCAAAGTTCCAGTTTTCACTTGCTGGGAGTGCGCCATGTTGGTAGTTGACACGATTTACTGTATCTTCCTGCTTTAAAATGGGGCCTCCAGGCGGCCTTGTCGCGAGACTCGGAGTATGATTCACATCTGTTTCATTCTGCTTGATGTGTGTGTTAGGGGGGGTATACAACGGTAACCACGCATTTTTTACAACGCGGTACCGTTACCACGCTACTTTTACCACGCAAGTCGTTACCACGACTTGCGCTGGGGGGCGCTCCAGGATAGTAAATAGTTTAATTTACTATCCAACTCCTTTCCCTAGAGTCCACGGGGACTGGAGTTGGAATAGTAAATTAAAAAATGTACTATCCAGCGCCCCTCCACGCAAGTCGTTGTAACGACTTGCGTGGTAAAAGTAGCGTTGTAACGGTACGCGTTGTAAAAGTACGCGTGGTACCGTCATACATCCGTTAGGGGGAGCTGAGATGGTAGTGGTTTTTTGTTCTTTTGCTTCAATGAGCAAGCATTGTCCCGGAGGGACCGTTGATGGTTTCTTTACTGTTGGCGAGCTGGAAATGAGGCTCTTACTTTTGTCACAATCCTGGTTAATTGGTTGTGCTTCCGTTGTTATTCCTGGGTCAGAGGGATTTCCTTGCTCATCGTCTCCGGAGACACCAGGCCGTCTAAGGCTGTTGAACATCGGGTAGAGGTTTAGGACTTGTTTGCTCCTTCTCATTTTATTACGTCCTTTGTGGTAAATAAATAAATAATACCTCTATTTTTGACTAGATATACAATAACAGAGAGCTCAATAAATAAGAGTCAAGATTCGAGGTAGCTGGAGTTTGCAGGTTTAATACAGCATAAAGGACAGGAATAGGACAACCTGCACAGGAATAGGATGGCAGCGCTGCACGGGGCAGGGACAAAGGAATGGCAACTTTTAATAACAGTGCACAAGTATATATACTTAAACAAAATACATGGTATTCAATACAATAGGCGTAGCAGTGGGCAGGGCCTGTAGCAGTCGCGAAAGATAAGGCAGAAGGTAGGTGTAACAAGAGGCGTGAACAGGGCGTATACATAGACATGTGATGTAAACGTAACAGAATATGTCACAAATGGGGCGGAAACATGGAGGGGGCTACCTAAGGAGCCGGGACCTCTAACCTAGTGGTGCGCACAAACTGGCAATGACGTGTTACTAGGGAGAAGCTGGGGGCTATGACTTCTGAGCTAGAAGGAGAGACGAAAGTCTGGAGAGTCAGAGCGACATGTACCTAAACACTATCTAGTATCTGATGTTTAGAGAACATGTTGATAGAATCCAAAAGTTATCAGGGCAAAGGCTAACAGACACGAAGACTGGTGCATGCATTATTCTACATGTAGTGTGTGTTGAGGAATATTAAATGACCATAAATACAGTATTTCTCTTACATGGAGACGTAAAGGCTAGACGATGACTGAAACTATTGATGCGATTCAGTAGCTTAGGAATGCAGAGAAGGAGGGCTGGACTGATAACTAGAATCATAACATACTCTTGGCAGACTGGCAGGCAGAGCTAGGCCGAGCCGAGCACTGTGAGGCAGGAAGTAAGTGAAGGGTCAGGGATGCAGGTGGGGGCTGTATCGCTCCTCGGAGAGGGTTCAGGAGACAGGAGCTGAATCTGAGTCCGGGCCCTTTTGAGGCCTAGAAACGGAGACTTTTCAATGAAATAACGTGCACACTGTGAAACGTGGCAACGTAGCTTTACATAGACCTAACACTCGAACACTCGTAGCTTTCACGAGAACTGGAAACTGGCATACTAAAGATGGACACAACTGTAATTGCGTCTTTAATCGATCATAAGGGATATATATATGCATATTAATCATGCACGTATAACATAGGATGGGGAACACGTAGGGACACAGAACATGGCAAAATTTACTTTTCCACATTCCCTCCTTGTCACTACGTTTCCATCAGGAAACATCAATATTCATGATACCATCTATCATTTCATACAGTATCATTTGCTCGTCTCGAATTGTCTTGGAACGGGACTTAGGACTAGGACTTGGAATACAGGATGTAGCACAAATGCCGCAAATCGCAGGGCCACATTGTATACAGAGGCAGCAACTGAATATGATCGCTACTGCAATACCTAGAAATGACAATACTTTCCATCCCCAGGCAGAAATTATACTCCAGAGCCAACCGGACCATGTCCAGGTGCCTGGATTCTGGTGTAACTGATGGGCAATTTTATGAAGTCTGGTTATAGCTGAATAAACAAACGGCGCGTTATTAGGAATGAAAATGCAGCAACTAGATCCGATGACTCTACATGCTCCTCCTCTATCGGCCAGTATGACGTCAAGAACGAGACGATTTTGGAGCACGACAAATCTCATAGCAGATTGCTCTTCGGTTAAGTTACCTAGGGCAGAGGCAGTCTCATTCACTACTGCTTCAAGGGTTCTGGTTAGTCTACGTATTAACTTACTATTCTGGATAGGTCCTATAAAGAAGAAGAAACCTTTATTAAAGTCTTGATACTGTTCTAGAGCAGTTTCAGTTTGATCGACAATTGGGGACTCGATTTCCCTTCTATGTCTAATGTGTACTAGATGTGTGTTTCTATGATAATCGGATGGGGCTAGAAAAACTGGTGGCAGTAGGAAGGCAATGTAACAGGTTCCATCCCAATCGAGGGGCAGACGAACATATGCGGTCTGACCACAAACAAAATAAGAATGACGTGAAGCTTTGAAAATAGATTTCCCACTGTCACTATACTTAACAATAGTAGTACAATCACTATGTCCTACATGTGCGGAACCATTTTTTCGGACGCATAATTCGCCTTTGACTGGTAGTACTGAAATAGCAGGTAAGTCTGGAGTAGTATCAGACTGAACATTCAGGACCATGAAATTCGAAGAATAATTACCCAAATTATAAACTTCATTTTCTAGATCTAACCCTGTTCTGTGGGGAAGACCTTGCTTGTCTGGAAAACATGTACTGTTCAGAAGGGACATATCATTGGAGGATGACGTTAACATGGACCAGGCTCCACACGAACCATTATGTGAAAACGGATAAGGAAAGAGTGGCAGAACTCCCTTCGGTGTCTGGAAAGGGGGGAGTCGACCACACACCCAACAATTAGTGGCATTGCTGGTCTGGTGTGAATAATGTAACATACGGATAAAGGAATTGTTGCGCATAGCAAGACGATAGGACAGTTCATGAGGAGGCAGATCACTAAACGTGTGCTCTACTGTAGCATTAGAAAACTTATTTACATGAGAAATTGGAAAACATAAATGAAATGCATAACTCGTGCAGGTAACCATCAAGCTTAAAAACAATATAAAACTTAGAAAAACGATACATCGGATAGAGCTTTGACTAACTCTCTCACTATGGGGGTCTATCTCATACATGTCAGATACCTGTCTAACCGTTTCACCCAGGGGGACTTAGACAATTAAACTGGCTGACTTATTTTACTAGACCGGAGCTTCTTTTTATACTCCTGCTGTGGAGTTTTCTCTAACAGGGAATCCTTTGAATCAGAGTCAATAGCGGGACAGTCCTTGATAATAGTATCTTGGCAGTCTTTAAAATCTTGACAATCCTTGGAAATGTTCTTGGAAACAGTTTTTAGTCGGAGTCCGTGAAATTTCTTGACATGCGACAGGTGCACCCACCCCTTCCTGCCTTCCAACTTGACGGCAGTGCGGGTGGTCAAAAGGACTAACTTCGGCTCCTTCCAGCGAGGCTCCAGCGGACTTGAACGATCGAAATTCCGGACAAGCACTAGACTTCCTGGAATGATTTCATGCGGTTTCACCTCGGTATTGTCTGGAAATGCGGCGGCAACCTGTGAACGACAAGAGTGTAGGGCAGACATCAAGGAAGCTAGGTAATCTGTCAGCATATTACTGGAAACATCTGTAATACTTCGGGGTCTGGGTGTACCCCACATGTTCGGGGGGCGGCCGAATACGACCTCATAAGGGGAGAGACCTGATCTGGAGTGTGCGACCATGCGCATATAGAATAGGGCAACTGGCAGGGCTACTAGCCAGTCTACACCTTTCTCTTTGCATACTTTGGCAATACGGATTTTCAGGGTTTGATTATGTCTCTCTACGAGACCGGCTGCTTCTGGATGGCGTACACAATGGAACTTCCACTGGTACCCTAACAAAAGGGAAACGTGCTTCATGAGTTCAGATGAGAATGGCTGACCGTTATCAGAATACACGACCCTAGGGAGTCCATAGCGGGGGAAGAATTCACGAACCAACTGCTTGGCAGTGGTCGCGGCTGTATAATCTGGGACTGGATATGCTTCTGTCCACCTGGACAAAGCGCATACAACTACAAGGACATACGTGAAACCTCGACATCGCCCATCTGAATATAATCCATCTGGAGGACTTCAAAAGGGTGGTCAGGGGGCTGGAATCCACCTTGTTCCACCGGAACACTTTTACCTGGATTGAACTGACAACATATCATACAGGTACGGACTTTCTGCTTGGCTGCAGCTCGTAAATGCTTGTTAAACCAAATGTTCTGGATACTGTCTATCATGGCTTTTTCTCCTAAGTGTGCTGGACTATGTGCGGTATTAATAATGACTTGAACCATTGAGTCGGGGAGAAACCATGTGGCTTTTCCCTTCGTCACCCATCCCTGATCTGTCTGGACCCCTCCTTGTTCGGACCATTTCTTGATTTCTTCAGGAGTAGCATGTGACTGTATGTCTATGACATCTTGAGTAGGGTCCTTAACTGTCATACAAGTAGTCGGTTCTAGAGTGGATGTCGGTGTCTTGTTAACTGGAATGTCTGGAGTCTGAGCTGTGAGTTTGGCTGTTCGATCCGCTAGATCATTACCTTGGGAAATAATGTCAGTGACTTTCGTATGTGCTTTGCATTTCATGATAGCGATAGATGTCGGTAAATGTATTGCATCTAACAGAGCTTGAATAAGGAACCCATGCTGAATCTTGGTTCCATGAGAAGTCATGAAACCTCTCTCCTGCCAGAGCACTCCAAAGTCGTGTACGACTCCGAATGCGTAGCGTGAATCTGTGTAAATATTAACTTTCAGGTTCTTGGCACGTATGCAGGCTTGGGTCAGAGCAACTAGCTCTGCTGCCTGAGCAGACAGGGTGTCAATACGGTGTGGACAGGGTGTCAATACGGTGTGTTTCAATAACTTCAGTGTCAGTAGTCACTGCATACGCGGCTACTAGTTCTCCTGTACTTGTTCTCATACATGAACCATCCACATAAAGTGTCAGGTCGGGATCTGGTAATGGAATATCTGTCAGATCTTGTCTTGGCTTTGTCATAGTGTTAACTACTTCCACACAGTCATGTGTGGCAGGATTTGAAGTAACTGACGGTAACAGTGTAGCAGGATTTAGAACGTTGCAGCGTCTGATTTCTATGTGTGGCTGGAACAGTGTCAATTCATAACCTGTTAAACGTGCAATTGTCAAGTGCTGAGTCTGTGTTCGGTTTAAAAGAACTTCCACGGAGTGTGGAACTTGTACTGTCAGGGAATGTCCTAACACTATGGAATCACTTTGTCTGATAGCTAGAGCTGTGGCTGCAACTGACTTGAGGCACGCAGGCAGCGCCTGGGCTACTGGATCTAGTGTGCTCGAAAAATAAGCACAGGGCTTCTATTGTCCTGCTTGATCTTGTGTGAGAACAGATAATGCTGTACCATTACGTTCTGTGACAAAAAGTGTAAAAGGCTTACTGTAGTTCGGTGTTGCTAGAACAGGAGCTTGACATAAGGCTTTCTTTAATTCATTAAAAGCAAGTGTATGTTCCTGGGTCCAAGGGAGGACAGTCGATACGGCTGCCTCCTGTGTCGTTAACTGTATCAGTGGCTTGGCTAGAAATGCATACTGAGGAATCCATTGTCTGCAATAAGAAGTGAGGCCGATAAAAGCACGTACCTCCTTCTGTGTCTTGGGCTGAGGAAGACTCGCTATTAACTGGATACGGTCGGGTGTCAACTGCCTACCCCTCTTGGACAGTAAGTGGCCTAAGTAGATCACTTGCTGGACACAGAATTGAAGCTTCGAAGGGGACACCTTGTGCCCCATCTCGGCTAGGAAGTACAGAACTGTAAGTGACGCTCGCTCACAATCACGTTCAGAACGGGCTGTGATCAGTAGATCATCGACATATTGGAGCAGGGCAGTGTCAGTTGGCATGTGAATATTGTCTAGTTGTCTCTTAAGTGCTTGACTGTAAATACTAGGACTTTCTGTGAAACCTTGAGGAGCTCGTGTAAATTTATAGCTCCTTCCATTTAAACAGAATCCGAAAAGAAACTGACTGTCTGGATGAATGGGGACACTGAAAAATGCGTTTTTGAGGTCTATGACTGTGAAAAATGTAGCCTCAGAATCAATGGCTGTCAATAGGGAAGAAATATCTGGAACAACTGGGTACTGGGGAATGATACATTTATTGAGTTCTCGAAGGTCAATCACTAATCGATATACTGGGGGTGCATTTGGATCAGTACGTTTCATGACTGGAATGATAGGAGAATTACATACATTGGAGTCAGTTTCTACAACTACTCCTTGAGCAATGAGCTCGTCAATAATTTTGGATAAGGCTGCTACAGCCTCAGGTGGCAATCTGTACTGTCTGATTCGTGGTAACACTACACCTTGCTTGAGAGTCACACGATGGGGTGTGATTTGCATAAAACCAACATCAGTTGGACCTTGCGCCCATAGATGCTGCGGAACATTAGACAATCTTGGATCAAAATCTCGTAAAACATAGTGACCCTTGAAGTCACGTAAAAACAAACGTATTCCCTCTGGGGAACAACAAATAACTGCACCTAATTCTTTTAGTGTCTTAATGCCTAACAAATTTTCTGGACATGACTTCGTAAGTAATAGATCAGTAGTTCGGGACAATGGACCAACTTCTAGAGTAACTGGCTTTGATATCTCGTTTACAATAGGCTTTCCTGAAAATCCAAGGGAAACATTTCTAGAGCCTGAGAGCGGAGCCCCTGGAACCTCGTCATGACTAATAGTCGTCCTACTTGCCCCTGTATCAATCAAAAACTTTCTGTCTTTCCCTAATACTTGACTATGTACATAGGGACCTTCTTGATCTACAGGAATCTCGATGAGAGGCAAGCCTACCTCCCTCTCTAGGCTGTTTCATGAATACGCTTGATACTCTGGATACTCTGTCTGTGCATACTGGTACATCTGCTGTGTAACATGCTGTGTTGCAGCGATAGGCTGCGGTGCTGTAACTGTCTGTTGTGCATTCTGTGGCTGAGAAGTCTGTGAAACTTGTTCTTGTCTAGGCGGACGTGGTCTTTCTTTAGTTTTACCAGTGGCTATATTGTGTTTCAGAACTGCACACTCGTTTATAAAATGACCTGGCTGTTTACAGTAATTGCATGTCCCTTTAACGGGAGCTGCAGGATGACTGGCTTGATTCGGACCCCTCTTCTGACTGTCTTGTGGAACAGATTGTGCAACTAGTACTTTCATTTTCGTGTCTTTCATACGTTTCCTTTCGTGTTCTTGCTCTTCTCTGATTCTATTCTGGTGATACTGGAGCATCTGTAACATTTGGGACGGAGTATTAGCTTGCCAGGTACTCTCGACTTTCAAAACTCGATTTTTAACTTGTGGACTTGAATTCTCGACTAGTTTAGTAACAAAAAGATGAGGGTATGACTCGCTACTCGTCTTCAAACCACTGTTTATTATAAAACATTTCTCAAATCTAGAATAAAAATCACTAGTGTCTTCGTCTTGTTTCTGTTTACAGGCTGAGATTGCATCCCAGTCTTCCTTTTTAGTGGCTAATAATCTAGGCAAAACTTGTATCAATAATTCTGGTAGTTCTCTACATTTGTCTCCAAGACCGGTACCTGGTACTCGTATCTTATCTTCAGCTTCTAGAGCTGTCCAATCGATCTTTTTCTCTCCCACCTCCCAATCTTTTTCTTTGAGTTTTTCATATATGCCTGCAGGCAACAGGACCTTTAGCATTTTAATTATATCTGGATACGTGTATTCTCCCATACGGAGCATGTCTTTAAATTCACGGTGGAACCCTGCTGGATCTTTGTCGTGACAGGGAATTAACTTCTTCATTTCTAAGAGTTCCATCTTGGTAACTGGGGTGTAAACAAATACTCGTTGCATTTCACCACCCGCTGTCCTAACTGGGTGTACTTCTCGTAACGGATGCTGTCTATCTATATAAAACGGTTTACTTTCTGGAGGTGAGACATGAACAAAATGTGGGTTCAAAAACGTTCTATATTTGTGGCGCTGTTCTAGAATGATACTAATTAAGTCGGTACCTAAACCTTTCCATCTATACTGGAGTAACTCGTTCAGGACATCATGTAACGGACCTGGATCGGAATGCTGACCCTCATACAATGTAATGAGGTGTTGGATCATATACATACCCACCAGTCGCTGCCCGGCTGGGGGCAGTTTCAGAAACATTTGTGCCACTATTTCGTCTGGAAAAGTGGTAGAATCAGTAATCCATCGGACTGCTGATCGGGCTAGTTCTTGTTCATGCATGGTACTTAACTCACTATAACCGATTCGTGATTTCAGAATGTGATCGGTAGCTTGAAATACTTGCTCTAGAGAACCTTGTTCTGGTGCTGGAAGAGGAAAAACTTTCTTGTGTTCTAGGCGTGAATGTTGGTCTGGAAATCTAGGTTTACCTACATACGCTATTCTGGCGGTATTCTCGTCGTCTACCTCTTCAGTAGAAGAGTCATTTTCTTTCTCGCTTCCTAGAGCTTCTTTGCGTTGTTCGTGTAACCTTATTATTTCTTTACGTATTTTCTTGTACATACTCTCTATACTATTGAGTGTCTTGTGCTTACCCTCGGCTATATTATCACTCCACCTTGTCAGAACTTTCATTTCGGTCGGATCTTTAGTCGGGGAATCTTGTTCCCTAATTAAACAATTGATCAGAAACTTTAATAACATGAACTGGATCTCAGATTTTCTGAGAGACATGACTTCACCAATACTTTCTGGATCTTGTCCTGTACGAATGAAACGATACATTCTGTCTAGATCTTCTTTCATATTCGGTAGGGTGTCCAAATACTCGGTCACCCGTCTTACACGTAATGAATATATAACCATACTATCATCACCTGGGACCGGATCATAACGGCATTCGGTAAGAGCTCGTCTGATATCTGCAACAGACCGATGTTTGGGCACGCACGTTCATGTAACTCGACTGACGTTACACGTTTGTGTGGCGGCGGGGTACCCGGAGGACCTCCTCCCGCGGCCCCTAAGCTGGAATTGTCGATTGATACTCTTCGTGCTGGCAGAGTGACTGATGTGGCGGGAATTTGTACTACGGGCTGGACCGGGGGTACCGTAACAGGTGCTGTAACAGGTGCCCCGGTGACTGGAGGACCATGAATTACATTATTTACAGGAGCTGGCGGAACAGGATTTGCATATTCTTGGACTGTGTCGTCCAAATAGGACGAGAGAAAAATATCAGCTGCGGTCGGTTTGTGACGTAGCTTGGTCGGAACCAAAGGTGGCGGAAAATTACTGGATGCTTCCGGGGTTGCTTTTGGCAAGCCCTCGGCAAGAAGAGGGTACATACCCTTAATAAGGGCATTTCTCTGTCTGTCTGACTGTTCGGCTTTAACTCGTTCACCTATTTCGATTAATTCTCTTTCTTGGGCTCTTTCTGAGGATTCTCTACTTAATTCTGACTTTCTGATTTCTTTTTCGGTTCTTTTATGAGATTCTTTGCGCCATAACTCGATGGCATCTTTCTGTGACTGTCTGGCTTTCTTTTTCCATAATGCTTCTTCTACTCGCATGATGCACTCTGCATCCCATGTACCCGATACGGGCCATCTATACTTTTCTTCTAACTGTTTGGTGTACTCCACCCACAAATCTAGATACAATATGGCACTTATGCCATGCTTTTGATACATAAAATGACCTGGACTGTCCCTAGGCGGGACAGGAACTGCTTCTTCTAACAGACCTTTTCTAGTTTTTAACTGACGTAACTTGGAAAACAATGGCATGACTGGGCTGGAGTCTGGACACAATACAATACACAATGAACACGATAATTACTGAAGATACACCACTTTCATACCACGACATTGAAATACATGAATGACATTTAAAATAACAGTTCTGACAAAATACTACCTGGAATACTGAAAACAGAATACATGAATTTCTCGAGAACAGAACGGACTAGAACAGAAACTAGATGCACTGCTAAAACAGTACGAAACTTACCGGTCTCATAAAGAGACACGTCAGGACCCGCATCCACCTAAGTGGACACTTCGTGTTGGATCTGTGTACCCAAACCCACGGACCAGAGACAATGCAATTGACCCTGTCTAGATACTACCCCAGCAACGGTACTCACCGGGCAGCAAGAACGGAAGGCCTCGGACTGGACTGGACTGCAACGACGACGGACGGACGAACTTCGGACTTCTGTTACGGGTGGGCCTCCGGATACCTCGGACCTTGGACTCTCGGCTTGGGCTCTGGTCGGGACTCGCCGCGTTCCTCCACCGCCTCGTCTGGATGCTGGACCGCAACCTCCGTCTCCTCCGTGGGCCTGAGGGATACTTGAAGCAGAAATATCTGCACGTGCACGGTATGGTTCCGTCACGGCTGCAGAGGATCAGGGGGCTTGCGTGGCTTCACCGGCGCGTGGGGAAAGGGCAAGTCCCTATTCGGGCGCCATTATGTGGTAAATAAATAAATAATACCTCTATTTTTGACTAGATATACAATAACAGATAGCTCAATAAATAAGAGTCAAGATTTGAGGTAGCTGGAGTTTGCAGGTTTAATACAGCATAAAGGACAGGAATAGGACAACCTGCACAGGAATAGGATGGCAGCGCTGCACGGGGCAGGGACAAAGGAATGGCAACTTTTAATAACAGTGCACAAGTATATATACTTAAACAAAATACATGGTATTCAATACAATAGGCGTAGCAGTGGGCAGGGCCTGTAGCAGTCGCGAAAGATAAGGCAGAAGGTAGGTGTAACAAGAGGCGTGAACAGGGCGTATACATAGACATGTGATGTAAACGTAACAGAATATGTCACAAATGGGGCGGAAACATGGAGGGGGCTACCTAAGGAGCCGGGACCTCTAACCTAGTGGTGCGCGCAAACTGGCAATGACGTGTTACTAGGGAGAAGCTGGGGGCTATGACTTCTGAGCTAGAAGGAGAGACGAAAGTCTGGAGAGTCAGAGCGACATGTACCTAAACACTATCTAGTATCTGATGTTTAGAGAACATGTTGATAGAATCCAAAAGTTATCAGGGCAAAGGCTAACAGACACTAAGACTGGTGCATGCATTATTCTACATGTAGTGTGTGTTGAGGAATATTAAATGACCATAAATACAGTATTTCTCTTACATGGAGACGTAAAGGCTAGACGATGACTGAAACTATTGATGCGATTCAGTAGCTTAGGAATGCAGAGAAGGAGGGCTGGACTGATAACTAGAATCATAACATACTCTTGCCAGACTGGCAGGCAGAGCCAGGCCGAGCCGAGCACTGTGAGGCAGGAAGTAAGTGAAGGGTCAGGGATGCAGGTGGGGGCTGTATCGCTCCTCGGAGAGGGTTCAGGAGACAGGAGCTTAATCTGAGTCCGGGCCCTTTTGAGGCCTAGAAACGGAGACTTTTCAATGAAATAACGTGCACACTGTGAAACGTGGCAACGTAGCTTTACATAGACCTAACACTCGAACACTCGTAGCTTTCACGAGAACTGGAAACTGGCATACTAAAGATGGACACAACTGTAATTGCGTCTTTAATCGATCATAAGGGATATATATATGCATATTAATCATGCACGTATAACATAGGATGGGGAACACGTAGGGACACAGAACATGGCAAAATTTACTTTTCCACACCTTTCCGCTTCCTCGGTCTTTTGGCTTTTCCCGCAGGGTTTTCCTTTTCTTGTTCAATTGGAGATAGAGGGGTGGAACTAACTCTGCTAGTGACCTGGGGAGATTGCTTTCCTCTCGTGCCGCCACCTTGCACCGTATTCTCTTCAGGTCGTGGGGAGTTGACAGCTTCTTCCTCTCTTAGCCTTGAATTAAAGACTGTTTTGGATTGACGAGCTTTGCTTGGATTACCTGAATCTGTATCGCTGCCATTCCCAGAGATAGGTGTAGCTTTTGCTATTTCTTTTAAGTCTGCTACAAGCTTTTCCATTATGCCTGGAAGCGAACAAAGTTTCTCCACTATTGGTGAGCAATCGCATCCTTGCTGCGGGCGATCTACAGTTTCCTGGGCCCGTCTAATCAGGCTGTTTAGATTTGAGATCCTTTCGTCGATTTTTGCAACATATACGGCAAGTGTATTTAGAAGGCTGATTTGAATGTCCATTTTATCCGCCTGGTAGAACATTGCATCTGCTGACTTTTGAAGGATATCAAGGGCAGTAGCCCATGCTTTTTCTTGTGAGGGGACCTCGCTTTTGTCCTGCCTTGGAGTTGCTGGTGACTTAGGAGACTAACACCACCACTGGGTCTGGGCACCCAACAGCACAGCTTGCCACAAGCTATTTTTAAACAGAACAGAGTGCACGTGCTGCTATCAATTCTCTTATGCCTTAACGTTTGTGGCTAAAACATCTGAAATGAAACCAATGTTTTATGTGCAAGTAGTCACTTTTTATTTTAGTTTTCTTGCGTCAACTATTTAATTTTTTGACTTTTTTGAAAATTATTTCAATCAACGTTTACGTTTTTTTGACCTTATGTACAACACAACAAATATTTACAAATATTTACTGACATATTTTCATCATTCATACGACAAATATACCTCTTACATACAATGCGCTATATACAATACTTAAATCCCAAACAAACAAAGAAGAAAATATATCACTTATTTTCAGTTGAAACAATGAATTATAACAACAAAGCCATATAAAATTTGTACAAAATAGTGCAAATTTGTGCAATTTTTCTGTCACTCTAGGTTATTTTTGGCTTTTCCAGTCTACGCGTTTCGAACTCGTGTATCTATGGAGTTCTCATCAGGACCGTAGTCTGTTGAAGAGAAAGAATAATATTGGTTTTTGAATCTATATTTACTGTTCAGCTGCCCTCACCTCCACTACAAGCCCCCTCCTCTTACCTCTCAGTGTTTAGGAGACCATACTGGAATCAATTGTGCCCGTCGTGAAAAAAGGGACCTGTAACATATATTTTGAAACACTTAGCCTAGTATCCATTTATACTGTGCAATCATACTGTTCGCTCATGGACCATTCATCATTCACTTACTTATTTAGCGGACCTATCTTGTGTGCTGTACTGTTTAGTCTATCTGCATACTTCCACTGCAACATAAGAATTAATTGGGGGCGATTTAGTATGTTGTAATATTTGGATGCGAGTACTTGGTGCATTGTTGTTAAGGCACTGGGCTTACCTAATGGAGTAATCACGCTCCGTGGACCTTGGAGTTCTGTGCCTTCGTCCGATCTTGCTGGAAAAAAGATCATGCGGGGATTATCAAAACCACTCCGTTTCACCTGCGGCAATCTGCATGGTTTAGACACATTGACGGTATAAGTCTTACATGATTCAGACGAGGCGGGTGTAGCGTCCTGTCTTCCCTCGTTGTATGCCGCGTTCTCACTGTGAACGTTTCCGGGTCCGCAAAGGCTCATGGGGCATGTAGTTCCGACTGGCTCCTGATATGTGTTGGTAACCAGGATTTTGCTCGTTGTTGTTATTCACGGTTATGCTATTATTAGTACTTGTTCATCTTTAATAGTTGCGCAAATTAATGGTAAATTAAGGATATTTTTTGTATTCTTATATTTGAATGACTGGCATGCTGAGTCCAGAAAGCGATCTCTGGTGCATTGTGGTAGTTGTCGTGTTTTTCAGATGGTTGTGTCTGTGAAACTAATATTTTCATTTCTGCATTACAACTGTGGGGTGCGCGGCCAATGTTCTTTGGAACCTGTTTTTTCAAAAAGTGGCGATTTGACTTTGAAGGTAATTCAAAGCGGGTCCTTTGTTTTGTCCTGTAAGTGAAATGTGGTCCTAGTACAGACGAATGGATTAGTGGATTGTATTTTTGGGTCTCTATTTATATGCAACAATTGAAGGGCAGTAGGTACTCATTCAGAGTTTAAATATCTCAGAGAGTTCATTAAGTCCAGAGAATGCAGTGTCAAATTTTACAATTAGCATCGCTTCCATTCTAGTGAGTTTTGCATCCAGATCGCCCCCTCTTGTGTCATTTTCCACTTTCGCTATTACTGTCCAAATGAGGTCAGTTTCTTTGTGTTGCTTTTCCCGCCAGTGGTTGACCAAAGGTGCTGTTGTGACATTATTCCTGATTCGGGATTTATGTTGTTGTATCCTTGAGCGTATTTCTTGATTGGTCTTGCCAATATAGATTAAATCACATGGGCATCGAATGCCGTATATAACATACCGTGATTTACAGTTCGAGAACCGCTCGTGTTTCCAAAAGATCTGCTTGTGTGTAAATACGGACCCTTCTTTAGTGGTGTCACAGCAGGAACAAGTGCCACATCTGTGGTGGCCCTGAATGGGCGGTAATTTTAACATCGTCCGTAGGGTGGGATTTTGTTCCTTTGGTAGTGCTGCTCGTACTAGCTGGTTGGCCAGACTGCAGTTTTTTTTAACGCAAAGAGTGGCTCATTTTTGAATGCTTGATCCAAATTCCGTAGCAGGTGCCAATTTTGTTTGACCACCTTTTTCAACGCATTGGAGTTAGGGCAAAAAGTGGATACAAAGACCATCCTGTCATTTTCCCTTTTCGTTCTTCTTTCCAATAGGGTCTCTCGCGGAGTCCACCATGCTCTCTTCCGAGATTTATTGAGTAGTTTTTTTGGGTATCCACGTTGTTGTAAATTTGATGTTAAAATGTTCGCATGACGCTGATATTCTTCTTTAGTTTGGCAATTGCGTTTTATTCTTAAATATTGCCCATATGGGAGATTCTCCTTCAGGCTCCGTGGGTGATTGCTACGGAAATGTAACGCCTTGTTGCGGTCTGTCGGTTTTTTATACAAGGTAGTTATTAATCCACCCTCCGAGGGGTACACCTCTACGTCCAGGAATGGCATTTTGTTTTGCGAGTGTTCCATACTGAAAGTTATTGCTGGAAGTCTGTTATTAATCCAGTCGTGGAACTTAATTAATTCTTCTTCTGGACCTGACCACACGAAGAAAATGTCGTCGATAAAACGACACCAATGTGATATCCATTGAATGTAAGGATTGTTGGTATATACAAACATTTCTTCATACTTTGACATGAAAAGTATGGCTAATTCGGGAGCAAATGGACAACCCATGGCCACTCCTCCTACTTGAAAGAAGAATTCTCCGTTGAAGGAGAAATAATTCTTTTTCAGAGCAAATGAGGCCAATTGGAGAATAAATTCTGTAGGTATCTTGTACGGTCTGGGTCTTTCATTGAGGAAAAGTTCTAAGACATTGATGCCTTCGTCTTGTGGAATCTGGGTATAAAGCGACGTAATGTCCATGGTTACCATCCAATCTGAATTTTTATTGAATCGAATCGATGTTAATTTATTTATAAAGTCCGTCGTGTCTTGTATGTAGGACTTGACTTGCAGGACTAGTGGTTTAAGAAAGAAATCCACAAACTTGGAGACAGGTTCAAGTAGGGATTCACACCCTGATACTATTGGTCTTCCCGGGGGAGTTTTTTCGTTTTTGTGAACTTTGGGAAGTACATAGAAAAGGGGTATTCTTGGGTGTTGTGTTTTCAGATATTCAGTTTCTTTTTTTCCAAGAAAGCCCTGTTCTGACCCTTCATCGATTATTTTGAAAAGTTCATTTTTGAGATCAGATGTGGGGTCTTTGTTGATTTTGCGGTAGCATGTTTCGTCATCCAGTTGTCTTTTGACTTCTGTAATGTAAAGTCCTTTGTCCCAAATGATTATTGACCCACCCTTATCTGCCTGTTTTATAATGACCGAAGGGTCCGATTTTAAATTCGTTAATGCTTGTGCCTCTCCTTTGGATAAGTTGTGTTTGATCCATTTTTTGTTTTTTTGCATTTCAGTTACAGCTGATAGGATGGAACGTTCAAAAGTAATGACCTCTTTCGGGATTTTGCTTGTTGGTGGACAAAAAGATGATTTATTACGCAGTCCTGTGGTTTCCAGTGTGGGTTGATAAATATTTTCAGCAAAAAAGGTTTTCAACCTGACTTTACGACAGAATTCGATGACTTCTGTTTTGAGTTTGACAAAATCCGTATTTTTAGTAGGGACAAATGAAAGTCCTTTTTCCAACACCTTCTTCTCTTCCGATGTTAAAATCTTTTTCGATAAATTGAATATGGGTGATGGGGCTAATTCTTGTAGTTGGTTCGCCGTGTCGACATTTCCCATGGTTGCGGCGCAAATCTGGTTTTTCCGCGTGGTTTCGGTTGGCCTCTCCCTAAAAAACCTCCCTGTTGTTGTTGTTGGAAACCCTGGGTTTGTTGGAAGCCTCCTCTTCTGTTGTTATTTCTCTGGGGTGCTGGATTTTCCCCGTCGCTACCACTGCCTGATGATGACGTATCCGAGAAAGTGATAAATTTGTTAGTCTTTTGATTTATTGTGTAGCTGATTACTGATGCCAAATCATTATTAGAAAAAGTACAAAAGGACATAGGGGAATTCAAGGACTACACAATAAATCAAAAGACTTCACAATTCGAGAAAGATAAAAGAAATTTCAACCTTGACAAAGTATACCCCTTCCTCCAATCAGACTTTTACACAAGATCAGACTCAAGGAAATATTTACAAGACTATCAAGGCCGGTCTTTTAACAAATTTATCACTTTCTCGGATACGTCATCATCAGGCAGTGGTAGCGACGGGGAAAATCCAGCACCCCAGAGAAATAACAACAGAAGAGGAGGCTTCCAACAAACCCAGGGTTTCCAACAACAACAACAGGGAGGTTTTTTAGGGAGAGGCCAACCGAAACCACGCGGAAAAACCAGATTTGCGCCGCAACCATGGGAAATGTCGACACGGCGAACCAACTACAAGAATTAGCCCCATCACCCATATTCAATTTATCGAAAAAGATTTTAACATCGGAAGAGAAGAAGGTGTTGGAAAAAGGACTTTCATTTGTCCCTACTAAAAATACGGATTTTGTCAAACTCAAAACAGAAGTCATCGAATTCTGTCGTAAAGTCAGGTTGAAAACCTTTTTTGCTGAAAATATTTATCAACCCACACTGGAAACCACAGGACTGCGTAATAAATCATCTTTTTGTCCACCAACAAGCAAAATCCCGAAAGAGGTCATTACTTTTGAACGTTCCATCCTATCAGCTGTAACTGAAATGCAAAAAAACAAAAAATGGATCAAACACAACTTATCCAAAGGAGAGGCACAAGCATTAACGAATTTAAAATCGGACCCTTCGGTCATTATAAAACAGGCAGATAAGGGTGGGTCAATAATCATTTGGGACAAAGGACTTTACATTACAGAAGTCAAAAGACAACTGGATGACGAAACATGCTACCGCAAAATCAACAAAGACCCCACATCTGATCTCAAAAATGAACTTTTCAAAATAATCGATGAAGGGTCAGAACAGGGCTTTCTTGGAAAAAAAGAAACTGAATATCTGAAAACACAACACCCAAGAATACCCCTTTTCTATGTACTTCCCAAAGTTCACAAAAACGAAAAAACTCCCCCGGGAAGACCAATAGTATCAGGGTGTGAATCCCTACTTGAACCTGTCTCCAAGTTTGTGGATTTCTTTCTTAAACCACTAGTCCTGCAAGTCAAGTCCTACATACAAGACACGACGGACTTTATAAATAAATTAACATCGATTAGATTCAATAAAAATTCAGATTGGATGGTAACCATGGACATTACGTCGCTTTATACCCAGATTCCACAAGACGAAGGCATCAATGTCTTAGAACTTTTCCTCAATGAAAGACCCAGACCGTACAAGATACCTACAGAATTTATTCTCCAATTGGCCTCATTTGCTCTGAAAAAGAATTATTTCTCCTTCAACGGAGAATTCTTCTTTCAAGTAGGAGGAGTGGCCATGGGTTGTCCATTTGCTCCCGAATTAGCCATACTTTTCATGTCAAAGTATGAAGAAATGTTTGTATATACCAACAATCCTTACATTCAATGGATATCACATTGGTGTCGTTTTATCGACGACATTTTCTTCGTGTGGTCAGGTCCAGAAGAAGAATTAATTAAGTTCCACGACTGGATTAATAACAGACTTCCAGCAATAACTTTCAGTATGGAACACTCGCAAAACAAAATGCCATTCCTGGACGTAGAGGTGTACCCCTCGGAGGGTGGATTAATAACTACCTTGTATAAAAAACCGACAGACCGCAACAAGGCGTTACATTTCCGTAGCAATCACCCACGGAGCCTGAAGGAGAATCTCCCATATGGGCAATATTTAAGAATAAAACGCAATTGCCAAACTAAAGAAGAATATCAGCGTCATGCGAACATTTTAACATCAAATTTACAACAACGTGGATACCCAAAAAAACTACTCAATAAATCTCGGAAGAGAGCATGGTGGACTCCGCGAGAGACCCTATTGGAAAGAAGAACGAAAAGGGAAAATGACAGGATGGTCTTTGTATCCACTTTTTGCCCTAACTCCAATGCGTTGAAAAAGGTGGTCAAACAAAATTGGCACCTGCTACGGAATTTGGATCAAGCATTCAAAAATAAGCCACTCTTTGCGTTAAAAAAAAACTGCAGTCTGGCCAACCAGCTAGTACGAGCAGCACTACCAAAGGAACAAAATCCCACCCTACGGACGATGTTAAAATTACCGCCCATTCAGGGCCACCACAGATGTGGCACTTGTTCCTGCTGTGACACCACTAAAGAAGGGTCCGTATTTACACACAAGCAGATCTTTTGGAAACACGAGCGGTTCTCGAACTGTAAATCACGGTATGTTATATACGGCATTCGATGCCCATGTGATTTAATCTATATTGGCAAGACCAATCAAGAAATACGCTCAAGGATACAACAACATAAATCCCGAATCAGGAATAATGTCACAACAGCACCTTTGGTCAACCACTGGCGGGAAAAGCAACACAAAGAAACTGACCTCATTTGGACAGTAATAGCGAAAGTGGAAAATGACACAAGAGGGGGCGATCTGGATGCAAAACTCACTAGAATGGAAGCGATGCTAATTGTAAAATTTGACACTGCATTCTCTGGACTTAATGAACTCTCTGAGATATTTAAACTCTGAATGAGTACCTACTGCCCTTCAATTGTTGCATATAAATAGAGACCCAAAAATACAATCCACTAATCCATTCGTCTGTACTAGGACCACATTTCACTTACAGGACAAAACAAAGGACCCGCTTTGAATTACCTTCAAAGTCAAATCGCCACTTTTTGAAAAAACAGGTTCTAAAGAACATTGGCCGCGCACCCCACAGTTGTAATGCAGAAATGAAAATATTAGTTTCACAGACACAACCATCTGAAAAACACGACAACTACCACAATGCACCAGAGATCGCTTTCTGGACTCAGCATGCCAGTCATTCAAATATAAGAATACAAAAAATATCCTTAATTTACCATTAATTTGCGCAACTATTAAAGATGAACAAGTACTAATAATAGCATAACCGTGAATAACAACAACGAGCAAAATCCTGGTTACCAACACATATCAGGAGCCAGTCGGAACTACATGCCCCATGAGCCTTTGCGGACCCGGAAACGTTCACAGTGAGAACGCGGCATACAACGAGGGAAGACAGGACGCTACACCCGCCTCGTCTGAATCATGTAAGACTTATACCGTCAATGTGTCTAAACCATGCAGATTGCCGCAGGTGAAACGGAGTGGTTTTGATAATCCCCGCATGATCTTTTTTCCAGCAAGATCGGACGAAGGCACAGAACTCCAAGGTCCACGGAGCGTGATTACTCCATTAGGTAAGCCCAGTGCCTTAACAACAATGCACCAAGTACTCGCATCCAAATATTACAACATACTAAATCGCCCCCAATTAATTCTTATGTTGCAGTGGAAGTATGCAGATAGACTAAACAGTACAGCACACAAGATAGGTCCGCTAAATAAGTAAGTGAATGATGAATGGTCCATGAGCGAACAGTATGATTGCACAGTATAAATGGATACTAGGCTAAGTGTTTCAAAATATATGTTACAGGTCCCTTTTTTCACGACGGGCACAATTGATTCCAGTATGGTCTCCTAAACACTGAGAGGTAAGAGGAGGGGGCTTGTAGTGGAGGTGAGGGCAGCTGAACAGTAAATATAGATTCAAAAACCAATATTATTCTTTCTCTTCAACAGACTACGGTCCTGATGAGAACTCCATAGATACACGAGTTCGAAACGCGTAGACTGGAAAAGCCAAAAATAACCTAGAGTGACAGAAAAATTGCACAAATTTGCACTATTTTGTACAAATTTTATATGGCTTTGTTGTTATAATTCATTGTTTCAACTGAAAATAAGTGATATATTTTCTTCTTTGTTTGTTTGGGATTTAAGTATTGTATATAGCGCATTGTATGTAAGAGGTATATTTGTCGTATGAATGATGAAAATATGTCAGTAAATATTTGTAAATATTTGTTGTGTTGTACATAAGGTCAAAAAAACGTAAACGTTGATTGAAATAATTTTCAAAAAAGTCAAAAAATTAAATAGTTGACGCAAGAAAACTAAAATAAAAAGTGACTACTTGCACATAAAACATTGGTTTCATTTCAGATGTTTTAGCCACAAACGTTAAGGCATAAGAGAATTGATAGCAGCACGTGCACTCTGTTCTGTTTAAAAAAAGGTGACTTAGGAGGGCCAGGATTTGAGTTCCCATATGAATTCAACATTTTGCCCATTCCGTCGAATCGAGGTAAGAAAGCTCCTTCATGACACCCTCAGCATCTTCTGTGTTCGTTACGATTTCAGTGTGCACTGGCTCAGATTTGCACACACGGTGTAGGTCCAGTTGGTTGCGACCACCCCCCCAAAGGTGGTGCCTGGATTTTCCGTCGTAAAGGCGCTGTTAGTGCCCTTGATGAAATGAAGCGCAGATTCTCCGTTTTGACTGCACGGGATGCTGAAGCTGGCTTCAGGAAGCATTTGGTTAGAGTTTCCCAAAATGCTGTTTTTTTCTGCCGCTGGTTCTATATCGATTTCCTTTGTGTTGAGGCCAACGCTGGATATGGATATAGCGAGTCTGGATGGAGCAGAATTGTGGCGACACGCTCTCTGTCTTAGGGGAGTCTTCCTTACTGGGCTCCACCTGAGCGCGGTTCGAACTGCCGTTAGCGGTTTGATGGAAGCTGTGGTTGACTTGTAACTGCATTGAGGAGTCCTTAATGCCCCATTTGCTGCGCGGCCCTTGGAAATGATCACCAGTGGGCTTAGAGGGGTTGGAAGCCCAGTGATGTTCTTGTTGCTAGAAAATACCGTTGACCCGGCGTCCTTTATGTAGTTGAATTTTGTTGTTATCTTCGGTTGATTTCCAATAGGTTTACTGGCCCTTGTATTGGGACACTTCCTGGAGGCCTGAGACTCGCTATCAATTGTGATATCGATGTCGCTCAGCAGCAGAATAGGTGACCGTTCTGGGTCCGAGACTGTCCTCACGTCTCTCCCTTTGCTTTTCTTTTTCCTTCGGGGAGCCGTTATCCTCACCCTGCCAGATCTCATCTCAAGGCAACAAAGTAGATGAGGAGCTTAACTGAGGAAAGGCTCACAGGACTACTGCTGGACCTCTGCTACGGCAGAGCTTCAATCAGCTGCTACTGGCCACCAGTCGCTGGGCACAGGTCCCCTTTCACAAGGCCCAGATCACTGGTCACTGATCTCTTATGCCTACACGCCTCGGGCCGCGAGAGGTTAGCTAGCGTTCAGGCATAAAACCCACAAACTCGTGTCCCTTGCCTTGTTCCTGCTTTCTCTTCTATTCGCAAGCACGCACCCCCAGCACTCAGGGTGATGGCGGCGACAACGGTTAGTCTTTAGCCGTAGGGCTTAGTTTTTAGTGGGGACTGGGTGTGGGTGTGGGTATGGGAGTAGGTGTAGTTGTTTTCCGCCGTGTCCCGTCAACCCAAAACCCAGAAGGCAAGCAACAGTTTTAGATAACACAAGCCTCAAACGCTGCACCCCTACCTCTTCGGGTGTGGTTAGGTCACGACACGTGGTCCAAGGACTGGGTCCGACCCATTGGAGCAGCCTTTTGAAGCAGCCGGACTCTTCCTGCCAGTACCCTCAGCAGACTTGGCTTGGCTCGGCACAGCAGCTCGGCGCCACTCAAACTGTCTCCCTAGCGCTGTCTCTCTAGCGCTGTCTCTCTCCCTATCGTGATGCTGAAAGCACAGGGCAGCCGGCAGCTTCAGGGAGTTATGGCCCGATTGGGGAGGGCCAGAGGCGGCCCAGCCGGCCCGCTCCAGATGCAGCCCGGTACTTAGTTGCCCAAAATGCTGAAAACGCCAGACGCCAAACCGCTGCCAAACAGCCTCTCGCAGCCGGTCCGCTCTTCACTGTAGCTCCGTGCTCCTCGCAAGACGTGGCAGGCAGGACTCCCCCAGTCCTAAGGGCTTCACGCTTCACCTTCGCCCCCGGCCCCACCAGAGCTTCGGCCCTGATGCAGCTTCTGCTCTGCTGCTCTGAGGCTGCTCTGGGGCCGCGCACGCGATCGCCACCTAGTGGTCACACAGCATCAGTGCAACACTCGATGTGATTCTCCAGACTCGATGTGATTCTCCTTCTCCAGACTCGATGTGATACCCAGTGAAATTGGGACTAATCAGCATTGCAAATGCTTTGTTCTAAAAGGAGGAGATTCTGAACAAGTCTTTAAATACGTGATTGTGAATGGGAAGGCGCGCTTCCCACATTGGAAACATCACACAGTAGGCGGCACAGTGGGGTCGATGGAATGGTCCCGCATCCACATTTGACTGATCTGTGTTGCATGGAAGGCTGGTTAGTTCCAGCCGGGCTGGTGACATCACATCCAGGGTGCTAAGTGACACCAGCCTTGGTAAAGCTGAGGCCACATGTTGACAAGGGTGGCAACAGGGGCTGTAAGTGCCCCACACAGCAAAGGGAGGCTTCCTTTGAACTAGCACCACTTCCGCAACCCCGATTTCTATGAAGCATTGGGTGACTGAACCAGTCCCTCTTTCTACATCTGGCTTGCCAGAGCAGCTGTTGGTTGACCTAATGTGATCAACTACAATAAGCTTTGACTCATTTTAAGGTAGCGTACAGGGTAAAAATGTCTGCTGCTAAGAACGTGTACCATGCTGATCACACAGTGCACATAAAGTAAATAGGTCAGTGAGTTACTGATTTTTCAAGAGAGATCCTTTTGTTACTACAGTTTATAAGTCCAAATCCTCATATAGAAGCAATTTGCAGTCTGTTTAAAAGAACACATGGCTGGCATTTTGCGCGCCTGTCTGTGTAGTTTTTTTTCCCCACCCAGGAGGGGGTTCATTCATAGAGCTGAAATGCTTCAGCTGCAGTGAGAGGCAGGATGTCTCCACTGCTTAAACTGCAAGCAAAGGAACAGACAGGCATTTGGCTAGAAGTCTCCTCCAGGGCCGGCTTTAACACTGGTGGCGCCCTGTGCGACAATGTTTGTTGACGCAACAATCACCACCTCTGCCACGGATTCCCTCACTAGCACCCTTTAACAGTGCCCCTCAAGTTTCCATAACCTACTCTCAAATTCATTTAGCTTTATAGCACCACTCATACCAGTGTAAAGTGTCAGAGCACTTTACATCACAAACACATTGCATAGAGACAATCATAGATGTGTAAATCAGTGTATAGGAAATGTTAAATCAGACAGGACTACAAGGTGTAGTGTAGGAATGACATGTCCATGATACTGGTAGGCGGTATTGTGCGAGTCCTTTTTCTGGAAAAGCCCAATTCAGGATATAAAACATAACACCATTTTCAGAAGTTCTTTCTTCAATAATAATTGTTTTCTACCTAAATGAACCCTTTATGGCGAGATTAGAATAGTGAAAGACTGTGACAAAAAACATGTAGCTCTAACATATGCAGATTACATGCAGCTCTTTGATGACAGTTAATAAATAGCTCAATGTTCCTTATGAGGATTTGGACTTATAAACTGTAGTAACAAAAGGATCTCTCTTGCAAAATCAGTAACGCACTGACCTATCTACTTTATGATCAGCATGGTACACGTTCTTAGCAGCAGACATTTTAACCCTGTACGCTACCTTAAAATGAGTCAAAGCTTATTGTAGATGATCACATTAGGTCAACCAACGGCTGCTCTGGCAAGCCAGTTGTGGCAAGAGGGACTGGTTCAGTCACCCAATGCTTCATAGAAATCGGGGTTGCGGAAGTGGTGCTAGTTCAAAGGAAGCCTCCCTTTGCTGTGTGGGGCACTTACAGCCCCTGTTGCCACCCTTGTCAACATGTGGCCTCAGCTTTACCAAGGCTGGTGTCTCTTAGCACCCTGGAAGTGATGTCACCAGCCCGGCTGGAACTAACCAGCCTTCCATGCAACACAGATCAGTCAAATGCGGATGAGGGACCATTCCATCCACCCCACTGTGCCGCCTACTGTGTGATGTTTCCAATGTGGGGAGCGCGCCTTCCCATTCACAATCACTTATTTAAAGACTTGTTCAGAATCTCCTCCTTTTAGAACAAAGCATTTGCAATTCTGATTAGTCGCAATTTCACTGGATATCCATGTATCTGATGTTGAGCAAAACCAATGCTAAATAGCACTTTCAAAGCCCATAGGTCAGCTTTAAGTGCATGTGTTCACTGTGTAATATGGTTGGATGAAAACACATATAAAAACATACAAATGCTTGTTACACACTATCCCGTGCCTAGCTCAGTATGCTGCTAATATGTTTTAAGCCACACCCTTATTTACACGCCAAGTCACTTGGCAAGATTTCTTACTCCTATCAGCCACACCCCTGTTAGAGACCATCCACCTTTTTCATCCCATTTGAGGGGATCTAAGATGCGCAGGGCGGAAGCAAAACAAAAACAGTAAATTATCAATTGCTCTTAGAAGACCAAGGCAAACAAACACATTCCCAATATTAATAAACAACAACGTATTTCAACATAGCGCTCCATACCGCACGAGTGCTGTTTTCTAAGCGCTGTAACATCTGTTAATATTACCCAATGTATAGCACTTAAGCCCGCATAAACATAAATTCTTATTGTGGAGAAATGGCCGTCTTCTTGCTTCTTTCTTGTGAAGAATGTGCACATCTGCGTCGATAGAGTGAAAAATACAACAAATAATAATGCGCCTTTTCAGAACTTCCACTTGACAAACCTCAGGTCTCTTTCAAGGAAGATTATTAATCAGCTGAGTCATCTTGACATTTTAATTGATGCCAGGAACGCGCTGCAGGTGTTTTAAAAAGGATGATATACTGGCAAAAAATGACGCCCCCACCCCTATTCAGAGCCCGGTGCAGAGGCACCGATTGCACCGCCCTAGAGCCGGCCCTGGTCTTCTCTACTATAATATCGAATGCAAAGGAACAGGCCTGTCTGTTCATTTACCTTCGAATTTAGCAGAGGAGACTTTCTGCCTCCTCACTGCAGTTGAAGCTGAATGAATTAACCCCCTCCTGGGACGGTGAACATAATAAAAGCAGGGCACTTCGTGCCCTGTCGATTTTCCCTCCCTCCTCCCTCGACTTGCCACAGGGAACAAAGGTAAAATTAGAGTGGAGTGCGTGCCCCCCCCTAGGATGGTGTCGCGCCCCCCCAGGGGGACGCGCCCCACAGTTTGAAGAACTCTGCTGTAAGCAGATTGTTATCCACCCCCAACGTAGGGCATCATACTCCCACAGGAATTAGTCTTCGCTCATTGGACTATTTCTACCCTCAGATAAACTCCATCCATAGAGACAACGCATTTCCATTAATCTACTCTGGGGGCCCTGGTCCCCACACAGAAGGAAGGTGGAGCAACTTTTCAAGGCGCCCTCTGTACAATATTGCAGTAAGCAGTAGATTTGATAATCTGGAAGAGGTTGACTGAATACAGAGGGGTCACTGTACTGGTAATATTTGTAAGAAACTGCATCACGACAAATTCATTGTACAAGACTGTTCTGGTAGAGGTGCGAATGGAACTAGTCCACTGGCATAGCCCGCAACTGGAGGGAGGTCAATTGATTGAGGAGGCTGCTGCTATGCTTCCCGAAACCCAGTTGAGCGATATTGATACAGGAGAACCTAGTGTAGTATTTACAAAACAAGCCAGGTCTTATCAGGATGCACCTCACCCCCCCCCCTCCACCCCCCACTCCTTTTCGCGGGAGACTCCAATAGAGGTAGGAGTGAGGAGTAACGACCTACGAATCCTGTCTTGGAACTTAGCAGGACTGAGAAATAAATTAATATGTCCTGACTGGGGGTCTCTTGTGGACAACCAAGTATTTGTTTATTCCAACAGACTTGGGCCTGCGAAGAACATCAGAGGGTAGGCTTTGCGCCATTTAACATCTTGGCTACCAAGGGGGGGGAGGGGGCGCCGTTTGGTGGTCTCACGATTTGGGTGGGTACACATCTTGGGTGCAAGGCAGAGCAGCCGGCAACTCCTACCAACGATATCCGATGCGTCCTGCTGACATTCCCAGACAAGAAGAAACTTGCCCTAAATAATGTTTACTCTAGGCCTGTGACTAATAGACTAGAATCTGCCACCATAGACCATCTTGGCCATTATATTACAACCCTGGATCCAGCAATTCTGATGATTTTAGGAGGCGACTTTAATTGTCAGTTTGAACCTCTAACTGACACCTTTCAAGAGGCTGCCTCAGAAGAAGACTTTTATTGGCCAATTCCCGATCCACAGATTACCCCAATTAAAGTCTGGTCCCCTCTAGCCATGCACATCCACTCTTTTACTCTGTCACACTCATTGAGGGCTTGTAATGGTAGGACAAAGTCTGACAGGCCTGGTAAATTTACATTCAATCGCGATGGGCAGATTTCGCTAATTGATTATATCATGGTTGAAACGAAAACCTGGGAGAAAGTACAAGACTTCTATGTACAACAATGGCAGGACAGTGATCATAATGCCCTGATTGTAACATTGAAGCTGGGGAATCTGGGCTTACCTTCCACTTGTCCACACTCGATAACTAGCACCGGTGCTCTAGAAACTACTAATAATCAAAGGAAAATCAGATGGAACCGTATCCAACAATCTCCCCATAAACTGGCAGAAGTTTATCAGCTTGTAATACCTTTGATAGCCAGAATGAGGGAGGTGGGACAGGTAGGTGCACCCATCGAGGACAGAGATAAAGTTAAAGTGATCCATGAGGAGATAGTAGCAAGGCTGGCAGATGTATTCTATCCGGTATCAACCAAGAGGGAATTAGATCGACCCAAATGTTCCTGGTATAATAGCAAATGCCGCAATGCAAAACAAGAGCTTTTGCAAGCGGTGAAAGCAAAAGATAGGCCAAAAATTAAACTAGCCAGAATAAAGCATAGGAAGATCTTGTATCAGGAAAAAAAAGAATGGGAGTTAGAAAGGTGGGAGGCCATCGGGACTGTTCTGAAGGATAACGACCTTAAATTGTTCTGGAGGCTAGTCAGTTCTGGGGAGGAAGGGGGGCGTGCAGCTATAGAGCCAAACATCGCGCCTGAAGTATGGGAATTACATTTTGGGTCTCTGTATGACTGGGAAGCAGAAGGTACCCCAAGCCCAGACATCTCGAGTAACATCATGGAGAACTGTCAGGAGGGAGGCGGGGACATTTTATTGATGGAGTTTCAAGGTGCGATAACTAGATTACTCCCCAACAAAGCCCTGGGTTTAGACAAACTCCTGGGGAATCTGTTTCGGGAGGAACCAATTGTTTGGACCCCTTATCTGTGTTCCCTATTCAATGCCATTTTGAAGGGGGTGAACCCCCCAGATACCTGGAAAGGTGCGGAGATAGTACCTATATATAACAAGCATTTACAATGCAATGGTCTCGTCTTTGTTAAAGTTAGAGCTATTGGCATTGCTCATGACATTATTTTTGTTTTTAAAACATATAAATAAATGGCATTGTAATTTACAATGCCAATAGCTTAATCTCTCGCAAATGCGAGACCTATTGCATTTGCACCCACACACACACACACGCAGAGCCACACGCACCCACACACACACACACAGAGCCACAAACACACAGACAGAGCCACACAGAGCCACACACAAGCCGAGAACAGAGGCACAAAAACCGGATCACAAGCCGGGAACAGAGGCACAAAAAGCGGATCACAAGCCGGGAACAGAGGCACAAAAAGCGGATCACAAGCCGGGAACAGGCACAAAAAGCGGATCACAAGCCGGGAACAGAGGCACAAAAAGCGGATCACAAGCCGGGAACAGAGGCACAAAAAGCGGATCACAAGCAGTGTACAGAGGCACAAGCAGGGTACAGAGGCACAAGCAGGGTACAGAGGCACAAAAACCGGGTCACAAGCAGGGAACAGAGGCACGAAAACCGGATCACAAGCAGGGAACAGAGGCACGAAAACCGGATCACAAGCAGGGAACAGAGGCACAAGCAGGGAACAGAGGCACGAGCAGGGAACAGAGGCACGAGCAGGGAACAGAGGCACAAGCAGGGAACAGAGGCACAAGCAGGGAACAGAGGCACAAGCAGGGCACAAGCAGGGAACGAGGCACACGCAGGGTACAGAGGCACGAACAGGGAACAGAGGCACAGGGAACAGAGGCACAAGCAGGGCACAAGCAGGGAACAGAGGCACAAGCAGGGCACAAGCAGGGAACAGAGGCACAAGTAGGGCACAAGCAGGGCACAAGCAGGGAACAGAGGCACAAGCAGGGAACAGAGGCACAAGCTGGGCACAAGCAGGGAACAGAGGCACAAGCAAGGAACAGAGGCACAAGCAAGGAACAGAGGCACAAGCAAGGAACAGAGGCACAAGCAGGGAACAGAGGCACAAGCAGGGAACAGAGGCACAAGCAGGGAACAGAGGCACAAGCAGGGAACAGAGGCACAAGCAGGGAACAGAGGCACAAGCAAGGAACAGAGGCACGAGCAAGGAACAGAGGCACGAGCAGGGACAGAGGCACAAGCAGGGAACAGAGGCACAAGCAGGGAACAGAGGCACAAGCAAGGAACAGAGGCACAAGCAAGGAACAGAGGCACAAGCAGGGAACAGAGGCACAAGCAGGGAACAGAGGCACAAGCAAGGAACAGAGGCACGAGCAGGGACAGAGGCACGAGCAGGGAACAGAGGCACAAGCAGGGAACAGAGGTACAAGCACCGGATGACAAGCAGGGTACAGAGGCACGAACAGGGAACAGAGGCACGAAACCCAGGAACAGAGGCACAGGGAACAGAGGCACGAGCAGGGAACAGAGGCACGAGCAGGGAACAGAGGCACGAAAACCGGGAACAGAGGCACGAAAACCGGGAACAGAGGCACACACACACAGAACATATACAATATCGCTGCTCCAAGAGCCGGTGAGGTTTACTTGTGTATTTATAGGGCGCAGAGAGAAATAGAGCATACATGTCTAAAATTGAGTGAATATAATGGGCGTAATTTAGACACTTTGAAGGCCCCTTCCACAGAACTCAACAATTCAGTCACATAATTAAAACATTTCCAATATTAGTTATTTACATTAAAATCATCGCAAGGTCATAAGTTCTGGCTGGTTTTAGTCTGTCAGTTGTGTTACATATCTGATGCAATAACAAAAATTTCAGAGTCACCAAAATACTGTTCAGATGGCACACTTAGGAAATCATAGAAATGTAGTTTACATGTTTAAACCACGCTCCATTTTAAGACCACCCCAGCCACTATTTTCACCCCGCTTAAAGACCTGAGTGGAGTAATACTACTGAGAACGAATGCTTCTAGTGGTGCGCCAGGTAAGAACTACATGTTTAAAGTAGGAGTAAACAAAATAAATCATGAATAGTAAGGGGAGATGATTTGTTTCCAAAACATACAGGGCCAGTTATAAATCTAGTTCTGTCTAAAGAAAACAACAGCTATGTTCACCTACTTTTAAGTTTTTGTTCACAATAAATAAACCAAACGGAAGAAAGAACTAGTAAAGAAGTCAAAAGGCAAATGTATAAGGCCTTACGTCTTTGGGAAAAGCACAAACTCGTGTACCACGTACTCCAGTCCTCTTGTCGTGCACAAGAAAAATGCAGATTGACAACGACTTTTTCATACATGCAAACATTTGGAAAGCAACAAAAGGGACATTAAAAAAATTAGGATATATTTACCCTATTGACTTGTATTGAAAAGGGGCAATTTAACGAGAGAGGAAGACTTGAATTAACCTGTTTTTACTTTAAAATTCGGGCTTCTCCCGTCTGAATCGGGTATCTCGGCAAGTACACACGTCTTGTTTTAATTGCAATGAATTTTGTTAATCGAACAATAAAGACTTTATTCAAGTTCTAGATGATTGATTGTAGCTCATTACACAGTGAAGCGCCCACATATGTAACTACCTGGATTGCGGGTGGTGATGTGCGTGTGTGTGTGTGGGTGTGTGTGTCAGATTACAATTAGGCTGCAACCCCAGTCCACGTCCCCAGTGGGCCGCACGAGAAGAACATAGGAAGCAAAATATGGCTATTTGCCGACCATTGCCAAAGTCAGGTTGAGTTTAATAGACAATGTCAACTTAATTAAGCCAATTAAAATGGAACAAGTGTCCTAATTTTCGGGGTGAAAGAGGCATCACCACATGCTAAGAACTGCCACTTGCTAGCACCCGCGAGTTTTTAAAATTAATTAAATGTTATCTTTGATACCGCGAATCCTGTGCTCTTTTCATTTACCATTTTTTTCTTTCTTCTATTGCTTTCCTATTGGTTGTTAATTCTTGTGCTGTGGCTTTCGCTGATGCAAAACGCCCCTTTGCTCTTCGGGGCGAAGCGCTCCTAATAGGTGTTGAAATGAAAATGAACCGCAATACTTACATTGAACAATTCTGCAGCACATCTCATGATCGGAGTCGCCTACGGCTCTTAAATACAGTTTTATAAGTATCGACCCCAACATCGTTTTTGACGTACTGTGATCAACAACCTAAGGGATACACTGAGATCATTTTAGCTAGGGCTCAACTCGCTAAGCTATCTTATGGGTTATTTTTACCTGCACTGAATAGACACATCACACAGAGGCGCGCGCGCACACACAGATGTCATGAAGCGCCATGAAGCATTCTCGAGTGCACTAGTGCTTTGTAAAAACAAAATAACAGAAAAACGCTCAGTGACTGGTCGTGAACAGGGCGCTTGTGCGAGTGTGATCGGAGGTTTCACTGGTGCTAAAGGCAACTCGCGCACTGCACTCTGGGCTCTTTGTTTAGGGGTCGGAGGCACTCCTGGCTCGTGTAGGGGTTGGTGTAGGTGGGCCCCACGGGTGGACCAGCTGGAGCTTTGGGTACTTAAAGAGTAGAGCAGCAGGTCCTGGGCAGTCCCCTATGTACTTGGTGGGGCCCTGGAGGGCACTGGGTGAAGCTGTGACCTCTAAGTTGTGGTAGAGCTGTAGTCGGCCATGGGTGGAGCTGTGGGCGCTGGGTGGAGCTGTGCCTATCGTATGGAGCAGGGGCTACGAGCACTTCGTGGAGGAGGTGGGCGCCGGTTGGAGCTGTGGGCAATGGGTGGACCTGTGGGCTCTGAGCACTAGATGGAGCTGTGTACATTGAATGTATAGAGCTGTAGGCGCTGGGTCACTGAGCTGCAGATCCTGGATAGGTGGAGGAGTGCGGTATGCTGTGGGCAGTTAGAGAAGCTGTAGGCCTCAGGAGGTGCTGTATCGAGAATTTGGTCGAGCAGTGTGCGCTGGAATGGATCGGAGCTGCAGGCCCTGGGTGGAGGCGCAGGTTCTGGGTGGAGATGTAGGCACCAAAGGCAGCTGTAGTGGACTTTGGTTCTTATTATTACTCTATGCCCCTGAGTCCAGCTGTGGCAAGCCCTGATTGGAGCTGCAGCCCTCGGATAGTGCTCTAAGCCGTGAGAGAGCTGTTGGGAGCTCTCGAAGCTACATCTCCCGGATGAAGCTCTAAACCCTAAGTAGAGCTGTGGTGAGCACTGGGTGAAGCTGTATGACCCGGTTAGAGGTTGACGCTGTAGGCCCAGAGGGTTCTCTAAGACCGAGTGGAGCTGTGGTGAGCACTGGTTGAAGTTGCAGGCCTTAGATGGAGCTCTAAGCCTGAGTGGAGCTGTAGTGAGCCCTGGTTGGAGCTGTAGTGAGCCCTGGTTGAAGCTGTAGTCCCAGAGGGATCTCTAAGACCGAGTGGAGCTGTAGTGAGCCCTGGTTGAAGCTGCAGGCCTTAGATGGATGGAGTTCTAAGCCCAAGTGGAGCTGTGGTGAGCCCTGGTTGAAGCTGCAGGCCTAAAATAGAACTCTAAGCCCGAGTGGAGCTGTACTGAGCCCAGGGTAAAGCTGTAGGCCCAGAGGGATCTCTAAAGGGGAGTGGAGCTGTGGTGAGCCCTGGGTGAAGCTGTAGGCCCAGAGGGATATCTAAGCCCAAGTGGAGCTGTAGTGATCCCTGGGTGAAGATGCAGCCCCAGGGGAATCTCTAGGCCTGAGGGGAGCTGTGGTGGCCCCTGGGTGAAGCTGTAGGCCCAGAGGGATCTCTATGCCAGAGTGGAGCTGTGGTGAACCCTGGTTGAAGCTGCAGCCCCAGGGGAATCTCTAAGCCCGAGGGGAGCTGTGGTGAGCACTGGGTGAAGCTGCGTGTCCCGGCTGGAGCTCTGAGCCTCAGGCGGAGCTGTAATTTGCTCATTGATAGAGCTGTAAACCCCAGTTGGTGCCGCTCGCCTTGAATGGAGCTGTTGGCACCGGTTGGAGTTTTAAATTTTTTTTAAAACAGCGCGAACTGGCCCCGAAGGTATTGAATCGCTTCACACAAGAGCCAGCTACATTACACAAGGCCACTCACTCCTTGTTTGAGGCACGGGGAGATTAAGAGATTTGCCCAGAATCACAGGATGTTGAGCCGACGCCGGGACTCGAACCCGCTTCCCCAGTTTAAAGGCCACACCCAGCAGTACAGGTTCCCTGCCCGGCGGAGGTGGCCCCTGCCGGCATCCGGGGCCACTCATTAGTCACTGGGGCCTCCTGAGCCGCCCCAGCACCCCTAGCTTCCCCAGACCTGACCCCGACCCCGATGTGAGGGCAGATAAGGGCGCTTCAAAGGAAGGCTCCTGTGATGTATGTGAGCAGTGAACACCTCCGTCGGCTAATTACAGGGAGTGCGAGGGTGAGGGAGGGCAGAAGGGAGCAGGGGGGCGAGCGAGGGAAGGGTGCACAAGAGATAGGACGCTGCCCGGCTGTAAATCTACCAGAGAAAGTGTCTAAGAGACAGCCTGCTTTGATGCATGAAAGCTCAGCGGGTTCATGCCCGTGCTGCAGCTTTCCCTAAAACCAGGGTCACTGGAATTATGTGATACCACGGCCCGGCTTTTTCCACATAAATATGGATATTGCCACATTTACCACGCAATCCATCATCTGCTAAATAATCTGCAGATTAAAAAAAAAATGGTCTCCAGGTCAAACAGAACAAAAGTTACTGAAAGTGTGGCGGCGTGGGTTCGCACTTTGTAAAGACCTTTTTCAAATGTTAACTGGTCATCTTTCTGAATCTTTCTCTGTATTTGGTTTTTAAACTGGTTGGTACTAAATGAGGCGAAACCCTTGCCCAGACAGCATTCCCAAATGGAAACATTACAAAATAATGAAGTAAAAGTATCAAAAACGTGCCACGTTATGCCGCATAATTTGCCTTTCCTTGCCGCAAAATGGAGTCAACACTACCGCATAATGTTGTGCTCCCCAGTCTCAGAATTCCAGTGGCCCTGCCTAAAACCAATACCCTCTTGTGTAACACAGTCTCGGCTCCAGTGCACACCACACAACTTAACACAAGGATGCAACCAGTGTGCTGCTGAAGGGAGGAGCTGTCTCGGCTGCTGAAAGGCGGAGCCGTCTCAGCTAAGATGCTCTCATCATGTCACAATCTGAGTGCAGTTTAACTGGGTGCGCACTCATGTCTTATGGGCTTAAAATAAATCGACAAAAGACTTACTGCTGCCATCTAAGTTAAACATGTGTGCATATCACTGCTGACTCAGCCATTCATCCTTCTGGGGCAGCTATTCTGAATGCCAGACGCCAACACAAGCAATTGGATGCTCTGGAATAAAATGCGATGTATAGGTTGTAGTACATGCCTTTTAGACGTTCTATGTTGTCTCGGCTTTAATTAACCACACAAAAAAATAAATAAAATAAAAGCAGCAAGGTCACTGCCCCGCCCGAGAACAGTTGTAATTCAAGGCGCGTGAACTCGCGTTCCGTGGCTGCCTTACACGGCGCGCGCTCTTTGTGAGGGTCACCACGTTCAACTGGCACGCCCGGTGAAGGTGCGTGCTGGGGCTCGAGTCAGAGCCGGCGGGGCGGGCAGATGGAACGCTGCTGCTGGTGGATCCCATTGAGAGGCAGCGGCGGACCCCTGGTGCAGGGCCTGCGCCCGGCCCCCGAGATCCCTGACCTGAGCCACCTGACCGAGGAGGAGCGCAGTCATGGACCGGCAGAAGCAGGAGGAGGAATAGAAAGAAGAGGCCATGCTCAAGTAAGCGCCCCCAGCACCGGTGTGTGTGCGTGTGAACAGGGGAATTCTTGTAGGGAAGGGGGAAGCTATCGGAGTGCCTTTTGGGGATGCTTTGGGGGCGGCATTCAACAGAAGGGGGTATGGAAGGGAACTTTAGAAGTGAGGTGAGGTAAGGAGGGGGGTGTGTGCGTATGTGTGTGCATGCGTGAGTGTGGCTGTGTGTGTGAGCGTGAGTGAGAGAGGCTGACTTGCTGTGTCAATGTGGGGCCGGGCTGGACGTGCGCGTCCACAGACCCGAATCGCTGCGTATGCCCCGGTCTGTCTCCCTTGAGAGGCATCTCGGCAACAATAGGTCTCGAGGACGTGACCTAAAAACTGCTTAGGTATTGCGATCTCATCAATGATGCTAGTACGAAAAATATGCGCAAATATTGCTACATGTGTAGAGATGTGCTTTGCCATTGCCACAATTAGTAATTTGCAAGCTTATTGCCACGAGATGACAGTAACTGCATGGTAGTTGTAGTGTGAATGGAAGAATTGTGCTCTGACATCACCACACGGGCATTGCCTAAAAGCCACTAGAGTGAAACATGCATGGGAGATGCTAGCCCCCCATTAACCAAGACCTCTCCGAGCTTTTGTGTAGTAAGCCTTGGTTTTTTGTGTATTCTTCGTTCTTTGTGAAGTGATGATAAAACTTTGACTATGCACCAACACTGGGGGGGCAGGTTTCTTTCAACATTAAGACGATCAGTTGGCACCGAAACCCGGTGGTAACGTTGAATGTAGACTATGTTAAGTAATTTTTTTCCAACAATGAAATGGCTAATAGGGGACGGAATCCACCATAACTGGGGCCAAGAGCAGGGCATATTGCAGAATGGACAGCCCAGGAGCACGAATGATAAGTACATGGCTACTGTTGATGAAATGATTTTGGGAAGATGGTTGATTTATTCAGTAGTACACCAATGTATTCCCGAGAGTGCCTCTAAAAAACAAGTCAAGCTTCCAAAAGACACAACATTACAACAGGGAAGGCTGTAAAGTGCAACCCTCCCACACTCAAAAGTTGTAGGGAAGACAGCTTCAGCACCGGCTTCCCTCAGCTGGAGAACAACTAAAGGGCAGCACATGAAACGCGAGTTTTAGTAACACACAGAATGTCTCAGGAGGACTGGAGTGGGGTCGGGTCAGGGGAGCCGGATGGAGCCACAATAAAATACTTCAGAGCATCTGATGGAGCGAGGGATCCGAGCTCTGACTTGCAGAGCACTGCTGTGAGTAAGTGGGCAGCGCAGAGCCTCATGGGAACACAGAGGAGATCACAAGAGCACACAAAGAGACAACCTAAACAAGCACTGGCGGCCGCCCAAAAAATCGGCCGCAAAATGAAAAAAACCAAAGAAAGTAATTAGCATAGTAATTATCACAGCATGCCGCCAGGGCCCGAAGCACGTCTCCCTGAGAGGTTGCTATACTAAGTAAACAAATGTAAGGCGCCTGCTCAACAGTCTTCCAGACAGGAGCACTTACCTATCACTAACGCCCAGCAGGTCTTCCAGCGAGGACCACTCAAATGCAATTGAACGGGGAAAAGCTGTCATTGGGAAGCGCGTTCCCATTTTAGAATCGGCTCGTGGAAGCGCGTTCACAGAGCAGATTCTGCTCGTGCACTTGTCTGTCTCTTCCGCCCTTCACGCGTGTCCTACTTTTCTTTCACAGATGGGTTGTTAATAACTACAGACAAGGGGAATTTAGAATGTTATTGTGAGTTTTAGCTCAATTTATTTTCCAATCGGTGGTGTGCTTGTTTACTAAAATAATGACGAGGAGAGCGCCAGAAGCTGACCTGATCTCATCACGCGAGAACAGTTGGCAATCTGCTTCTGCGCAGGACCGCAGAGGTTGGGCGGAAGTTTGGCGCCACCATCTCCCTGGCACTGCAGTGCGTGAGGGGCGGGAGAAAATCTGTGTCTGTGCTGCGTGGTATCAGTGCACAAGCAGAGGTGAGCAAATTGAAATTTTGGGATGGGGACACACGAGAAGGCTGATTATGAGGAAGTTGCATTGTGTTCAACGAGGGGGAGGAGGGGGTTGCACGAGCGACCGGTGGACGGGGGGCCTTCTGGGGGTCGGGGTGGGGAGGCTTGTGACACCTGGGTGTAAGGTCCTGGGTTTAAGATGCTGGTTGCATGTGGGCTGTCGTTGTGCAGCATGTTGGAGGCGAGGATGGTGCGGTGTGCTGGCTCCGAATCATGCGACTGATGCTTCGTCCATCTGAGGCGGAGGGGGGAGGGAGGGGCAGTGCAGAGGTGGCCGCGGTGGAGCTCGGTTTCCGGCTAGATAAGCGAAAGAAGCATGGCCCCAGGGCTGCAAGTATGGTTTTATCACCCCCATCGGCCCCCGCGCCCTTTTTCTTGGCTGCCTCGAGCCAGGTGGTGAAGTTGCATGTAAGTGGGCATGCTGGACACGGAGGGAGGCAGGTTTGCAGGAGAGGTGGGGCGAGGGGCACATCGGTCTGCCGGGGGGAGTGCGAGGGTTGGGGGCTCTGTTTTCGGAGGGAGGGCTCGGGAGGGGACAAAAGGTGGTGGGGTGCGGGGCAATGTGCAACAAGAGATGTGCTGAGGTAAGGGGGAGGAGGTGTGTGTGTGTGTGTGTGTGTGTGTGTGTGTGTGTGTGTGTGCGCGCGCGCGCGCGTGTGTGTGTGCTTCCGTGAGTATGGACGTGCACGTCCACAGACCATAATCGACGCGCGTGCCCCGGTCTGTCTCCCTTGAAAGGCATCTCGGCAACAATAGGTCTCGAGGACGAGACCTAAAAAGGGCTGCCCCCTTTTACCTATTAACTATAGACCCATCAGCCTAATTGATAACACTCAAAAGCTGATGGGTATGGTTCTATTGGTCTGCATTCAGCGGTGGATGGAGGAGCAGGGAATCTTGAGCCCCTACCAGGCCGGCTTCAGATCACGTATATTGACCATGGACCAGATATTCAGACTCCAGCTACTTTTCTGGAAAACGGTGAAGATGGAGGGTGGCAGCCTCTATCTTATATTCGTTGATCTGAAGTCGGCCTTCGACGGTGCTCGGGGATCTTGGCATCCCTCCATACCTCCTTAATGTGCTGATAAGGTTACATACAGACAACTATGCACAGGTTAGATGCGGAAAACATGGGAAACTTTCCTCGCGCTTCCCTGTCCGAAAGGGGGTGATGTTGTGGTGCTCCTGAGTGATGCTGTGGTGGTAGCGCATAGTGATGTTGTGTTGCTCCTGAGTGATGCGGTGGTGGCGACGAGTGATGCTGTGGTGGTAGCACATAGTGATGTTGTGGTGCTCCTGAGTGATGCTGTGGTGGTAGCGCATAGTGATGTTGTAGTGCCCCCGAGTGATGCTGTGGTGGCGACGAGTGATGATGTGGTGGTAGCACATAGTGATGTTGTGGTGCTCCTGAGTGATGCTGTGGTGGTAGCGCACAGTGATGTTGTAGTGCCCCCGAGTGATATTGTGGTGCTCCCGAGTGATGCTGTGCCCCCGAGTGTCAAAACAAAACAAATGGCTCCCAGTGTATGCAGCTGGTTGGCCAGCCTGGCCGGAGGGGATTTGTGGGGTGGGAGGGAGAGGTATTTGAATCAAACTGCAGTGAAACTCATTCTGACTGGGATGAATTCGTTCAGGTTGAAGATTTACTAATGCAAAAGGAAGGGAGAGCAAGATGAGGGAAAAAGGAAGAGTTATTTAAAGATCTGTCTTCGTGAGGCGGTTAAGCGAGAATGCATGGCAAGAGGGAAGATTATGGGACAAGAAGCAAGGTGAAATGAGATAAGAGAATGAAGTTGAGATAAGGGGGGCGTGGGGAAAATGTGGCTACATAAACGGGTAGGAGTTAAAAAAGAATGTGAAACAGGATCAAAAACAAGTGCTGTGTGGGACCCAGAACTAATCCTGACTGGAACGGCTGTAGACGAAATGAGGCTTTTAAAATCTGCCAGCCACGAGATTTTGACTTGTAAACAAGGTGCGGTTTTACCAGGCGCACTTACCTCCATATCCTGCTCCACTCACGGGCCCTTGACATGCTGGCATGCTGAATTATGAGGAAGTGAAGTGTACTGTACTCCTTAAAGTGTACTGTGAGCAACAAGCGAGATATGCGAGATAATTCAGCGCCAGCTAAGAGAGCAGTGTGTTCAGTGGTGGTGGAGCTGCCGTTTCGTTCATTTAATTTCCAAGTAGCAGGAGGAATGTACATGAAGTTGCCATGCGCCTCCCCTGCAACACCCGTGAGGAAAGAACACGATAATGTAAAGCACAGCGTCCCTGACGCGGGAGCTGGGTTGTTAAAATAAAAGCTGTACAGTGTTCACAAGTATATAAATAAACACATTTTGTATAATTTAAACAACACGATTGGAAACTCAGGAACAGTCCTGCCAAGCGTCACGCAGCAGGTGTGATGCTCACGCATTTCAGTGCGGTGATCCGCATCACCGCACTGAAATGCAATGTCACGCATTTTGCACCTGCTGCCAGGCGAGCCACCAGCGGCGTCTCTGTCACTGTGCCCGTGGCTCTCTGTTGCTCCGAGGTGCGCCTATTTCCGTGTGTCCCTAAACAGTTAACCACTGCCAGACTGCACTGCATCAGGGGGGCCGGGATTTTAATCCGGATGTGCGGCGGTAGAGTGCCGTCACGTCCGGCCCAGGAACCGGCGGGGGATGAAAAATTGTCTAGCAGACGCGACAAAGAATTTTCAATTCTATTAAGGACACGGAGGCGAGGATTATGCTTCTCTTCACTTTACTGACAAATACAGCAGCCAATAAAAACTTTAAACTGGCATGACCCCGGAAGGACAACCCCCTCCAACAGTCTGCACCAACTGACATAGAATCTGAAAGTGCAGGCTGCCTGCTGCTGAGTGCTCACAGCCTCTCTCATGATGGCCGAATGATCGATTCCGGCTCGCCTTCAAGAAGCAAGTGCCTGAGAAAGATAGAGCCAGCATTAATCTGTTTTAAAGTAAACTTCTGCTATATCTGTTATTGAAAGACTACCATATGTGGTGCAACTAAACTGAGGTAGCGAGCGGGTGGGCAGTTGGAGCACGGGGCTCTCGGACGCTAAGTTATAATTAATGTTTTTTATTTTGATAAAATTGTCAATGAGTGTGTATTTAAAATACTACAGCCTGTCGGGCCGTGACCTAGACTGTCAGCTGCCTATAATTACGATGGGTGACGCGCGTGTTGCCGTGGGCGGGGCCGCCTGGGAGACTCCCAGTTGTGGGTACCAGCTACCAGCAGGCGTGTTACCACTGAAAAGGAGTAAAGTGCTGGCAGTGTGTGTTTCTAAATCCAATACTTAATGCAGCTTTAGGATATAGATAGCAATATCGAGCAACGCAGGGTAGCGACATTCTGTCTCTCAAGCTGCACACTGTTTCTATCTTGTTTTTACGATGGGGGGGTGAGGGGGGAGAGGGAGCTTTGTGTGGCCCGCTCTTAGACTCAATTTGTTTCTCAATGAAACGCTGTGTGATGACTAACCTCTGAATTAAGGAAGTGGCACTCTTGTATTTTGACATTGATGGGTTTGTCTATGCGCGTGCAGCACAAATCTTTTCACTATGCTTATTTATAGAGCAATGTGGATGGTGCAGCTTTGGAAAGTATTTAGAACAACTGCACAACCAAGGTGGTGATGAACATGGAAACTTGAGGAACCTGAGGCTGAAACCATGTTCCACTGAACTCCAGAGCCAGGAAGTAGCTTAGATGCTGCATTTACTGAAGTGCAGATCATGTGCCGCTTTTGTTGCCATGTGAGAACTTTTCAAAGCAAGTGTCAAATTGAAGGTGTGGTTTGTATTGTCTGTGTTGAAAATGCGCTAAGTTTGGTCTAAACTAGCAGTTTTGCTGATTTATTACTAGTGCAAAGTGTTTAACATCCTTGCTTGCCAGTGACATTATGAAGCAGCACCCTTTATTTTCTCAGCACAGTTAGACTTGCTAAGTCAGAGATAAGTACTGTGATTATTGTTCCCACTGGAGAGAGGTCAGAGTTTTCTCTAGTGGCTGTTTTCACTCTCACCATTAAGTAGCGTAGAGGGTTAATGTGCCGCCTTAAAAAAAAGTCTACCAATATATTTTATTGTACTGTATTGTATGTGGATAGCTCAGTGAGTTGCTGTTTTTGTCACAGACATCCCTTGGTTACATGTGGTTTGGCCGCACCTGAAGCTGAGGTTGGGTGAAGGGTGCTGATTTTTCTTTTAGAAATTAAATAATAGCTTCAACAGCACCTACTGCAGAGCTTGACTTCCTTGTTGCTCAAATGTGTGACTTCTGATATTGTCTATTTCTATTGACTTAATTCCATGTCGCAAGAAAGTGCCACTCTAAGTGTTACACATTTAGTTGTTGCCTGATTCTCTTAAATCCACTGAATCTATGAAAATGTCACACATAAGCAATCTGAAACATTAGCAGCTATACTCAAATGGGTGTAACTTCTGAAATTGATATGATTCCCTCGTCTTCATTGCTTAATTTTGCTAGCGAGAAAGTGTCACTCATAGTCGTTGAATTGTCACTCATAATTACAATAAAAATATGAAAATGTCACACATAGCAATCTGAAACCTTGGCAGCTATGCAGGAAATGATATCACTGCTGTTATATCGCTAATGCTTGGTGTTGGAATCTCGTGTCAGAGCCATCCACAGCCCGGCCCACTAAGTCTACGTGCGGGGGGGAGGGTGAAGAGTCAGACACAGAGCTGGAATTAATTACCAAACAAAAGTGCAAACGATCTTCAAATGGAAAGTCAGGAAGCAGTAAAAATTTATTAGGGAGGGAATGCACGAACGTGCGTGAACATAAGCCCGTGACAGACCCAAACAAAAAAAATATCGGGACATTTTCGCCGAGTGCAAAAGTGAAAACAAAATCAGCCCATACGTCCTAATGTGATCGCCGAAGCGGGCGCATGATGAATGTTCTGTTTATGACTTCACTGTAGTAGTGGCGGCACCCGTGCTTGAGCTTAAACATCTTAAGCTAAAGTCGGGTGCCGAGACTACTTAACACTACTTCTGTACATTTTAGTCGCTTCGGCATGCTGTACTCCTTAAAGTGTACTGTGAGCAACAAGCGAGATATGCGAGATAATTCAGCGCCAGCTAAGAGAGCAGTGTGTTCAGTGGTGGTGGAGCTGCCGTTTCGTTCATTTAACTTCCAAGTAGCAGGAGGAATGTACATGAAGTAGCCATGCCCCTCCCCTGCCACACCCGTGAGGAAAGAACACGATAATGTAAAGCACAGCGTCCCTGACGCGGGAGCCGTGTTGTTAAAATAAAAGCTGTGCAGTGTTCACAAGTATATAAATAAACACATTTTGTATAATTTAAACAACACGATTGGAAACTCAGGAAATGATATCACTGCTGTTATAGCGCTAATGCTTGGTGTTGGAATCTCGCGTCAGAGCCATCCACAGCCCGGCCCACTAAGTCTACGTGCGTGGGGGAGGGCGAAGAGTCAGACACAGGGCTGGAATTAATTACCAAACCGAAGTGCAAACGATCTTCAAATGGAAAGTCAGGAAGCAGCAAAAATGTATTAGGAAGGGAATGCACGAACGTGCGTGAACATAAGCCCGTGGCAGACCCAAACAAAAAAAATATTGGGACATTTTCGCCGAGTGCAAAAGTGAAAACAAAATCAGCCCATACGTCCTAATGTGATCGCCGAAGCGGGCGCATGAGGAATGTTCTGTTTATGACTTCACTGTAGTAGTGGCGGCACCCGTGCTTGAGCTTAAACATCTTAAGCTAAAGTCGGGTGCCGAGACTACTTAACACTACTTCTGTACATTTTAGTCGCTTCGGCATGCTGTGTGGAGGAGGCGGGAGGGGTGGGCATACTGTGTGGGGAGGCGGGAGGGGGCTGAAAGCACAGCTGCTATGAAAATTAGGAAAGTAAAGAGGAGGGGAAGAGTGGAGTCAGGAAAGAAGCTTTTAGGGGCGGGACTGCGGATCTCTTTGAAGCACGGCCTGGCGTCCGTGAACAGCGATGTAATTAGGGGGGAGGAGGGGGGTGAAGTGGAGAAGTGAGGCCGAGCAACAGATGGCTTTGAAGTGGACGCGCTCGCAGGCGGATGGAAAGCGCGTGCAGCAGGGGGCGGAGCGGATCCCTAGAGTTGCATCAGGAAAGCTAAACCAGCAGGCGGACGCTCGTTCACGATCACATGCACTTGTGGAAATCCGCCGGCTGGTTTAGCTTTCCTGATGCAACACTTAAATTCGACCCTATCCATTCCTGTGGAATGGGACAGGCTCGACCTAAAAACAGCAGCAGAACCATGTCTAACAGCAGCTGTCCAGTCATGTGCTGATCGTTACAGATTAATAAGTCACTACTACCTTCTCCAACGCTTATTTAATTTAGTTTTAGTGTTTCATGATCATGGGCCTAAGTAAACTGGACACTAGGTTAGTGCCCGTTCATTTCAGCTGCTTTGCAGCAGTTTTAAAATCTTAAGAGTTTCTCGTTGCTCAAATGGGTGTCATTTCTAATACTTATTGGGTTTCCCTCTTCTTTATTGCTTGATTTTGCTCGCGAGAACGTGACACTCATAGGAGTTTAATGCCACTGATAATTACAATAAAATTGTGAAAATGTCACACATAAGCAATCCGAAGTCTTGGCAGCTACGATTTATGCCACACATGCATTTGAGAACTGCCATCCCGTGGCGCCTGATGAGACCGTATGGCTGTCACCCCCGTTGTGAGCCTTATGTCCCTGGGCAGTAGCCAAAAAGAGCCTGCCCAAATGTAAGTCGTGAATATGCCGTAACATAGCGCAACAACCAATGCTTTAAACGGGCCGGTACTTCCAAGTACTGAGCACCAGCACTTTTTTTTCAGGCCTGCCAAGTATCACGCAACGGGTGTGACTCTAACATATTTCAGTGTGGTGTTCCGCATCACCGCACTGAAATGCTTTGTCACGCATTTTAATGCCACTCACTGTCTCACTCTGTTCTGTACCAGTGCTGAAACTGCTATGCCAGGCTGCTAGCACGCGCCTGCTGCTCCCTGCAGACTTGCCAGCAGGCTCAGTAAACAGTTAGAATGCGCTTGTCTGGTGGCTACAATGTATACAATCTTAGCCCTGGTCTGCCTGGCTGCAGTGAAATATTCCCGACCACGGCCTGGCTGTCATGATGCCCAATTATACCCAGACCCGGGGCAGGGACCTGCCATGGTTGCCGGCGTCTTGGTATGTTCCCATGTACCACCCTGAAGACCTGTGTGTAAAGATGTATTAGACTTTCGCTGTAAAAGGCGGTGTTACCTATCATGTAAATTAACATTACTGGCACGCGCAGTGACAGCCTTGATCACCTTCTGAGCTGCCGCCTTTCTGGGCTGTTACGGTGGAGAACGTACTGCTCCCTGGCAGTTTTAAGCTATGCAGTGCTACAGGGTAATAGAAATTCACCCAACAGAAGCCGCAGATAATTAATGACACCAGGTTCACGGCGCTGTGGCGCGACTAGTGAGCGGGCGGTTACTGTTGTAATATACTGAGAGACACAGATCCTTATCACAGGGTTAAAACTGCTCCTCTTGTAAAATAAAGTGTGCCTGCTTTAGTGCACTTGCATGATTTGACAAGGCGCAGCACTTCCAGGTATTGAGTAGAAAGTCAGTGCAGGGTATTTCTTTTAATATATAAATGATATTCTTTTATTATATAAATGTTAGGGGCAAGCAGGGGCAGCGGATTGAGGATTCTCACACCTCCCGTACTTTACGGGATGGTCGGTGCCCAGACAATACTATCTCTGCAGAGGCACCTAACTTCCTAACGAAACGCATCAATTACCCGGACTATTTTTGTGGCATTGAAGGCTTATTTAATTATACCAATAAACTCTCTAAACTAGCGCCGCCAAACCTGCTTTCTGTTCCAGCTCCCCGAGTCACGTCAGGTCCCACATAGACACATTGTTGCGAAGGAGCGGTGTCCGATTGGTGCGCATTCTGTGGCAGGATGTTTAATTTCCTGCCTGCAGCCGGGCCCCAAAGCACCCAGGAAATCAATCCTCTGCTGCAAAGTCTACAGTTAGAGGAAGCCGGTGTTTAAGGATTGCCTGACCACTTGCCCACTTCCCCCTGACCTGGACCTGTGCTATTGTTGTGTGTGCCCTGCCCAGCCCAGGCAGAACCCCATTTATGCCATGGACTCACCACGCCAGTGTGACTCTTGTAGTGGGAGCAGGTGGCACAGGCTGAGGCTGCACTGCAGAAGGGCTCCCTGTCTGACTCTGAACAAGATACAGGCTAGTGATCCACGCAGAGCCACGCCTGCAGCTCCTCTCAGTAGATTATTCTGATAGCTTGTAAATAGATTCAGGTAAGTCAGACATTCATTTACTAATCTGCTACTGCTGACGTATAAAAGTGTGTTACAAGAATGGAGAGGGGACTCTAGCACGGAATAGCTGCGCGCCTTGGTAATGGGCACACTAACTGGTCGGTCTGTATTGTAAATGGAGGGCTATCTAAGGTGGACGTTTTGTCTCAACTACCAGTTTTGCTGATTTATTAGTGAAAAGTGTTTAATATCCGTGCTTGACAGTGGCACTATGAACAGCAGCTTTTATTTTCCCAGCGCAGTGGGACTTGATAAGTTAGAGGTAAATCAGGTGATTAATGTTCCCCGCCTCGAGAGAGTTTTGTCTACTGGCAGTTTTCACTTTGACCATAAAACAGTGCAGAGGGTTAATATGCCTACTGCAAAGAAAGTCTACCACCGTATTGTATTGTGTTGAACTGTATTGTATGTGGATAACTCAGTGGGTTGCTGCATTTGTCAGAGATCTCTTTGTTACATCTGGTTCAGCCGCTAACTGGAGCAGAGGTCGGGGTGCAGGGGGCTGATTATTTAAAAATTAAATAATAGCTTTAACCGCACCTGCTGCAGAGTTTGACTTTCTTCTTGCTCAAATGAGTGTGATTTCTGATATTTGTCTATTTCAATAGACTTCATTGTATGATTTTGGTCGCAAGAAAGTGCCACACATTTAGTCGTTGAATGACTCTCATAAATCCACTAAATCAATGAAAATGTCACATATAAGCAATCTGAAACATTAGTAGCTATACTCAAATGGATGCAATTTCTGATATCTATATGATTCCCTCGTCTTCATTGCTTGATTTTGCACACGAGAAAGTGTCACTCATATTTGTTGGAATGTCAGTCATAATTATACTGAAATTATGAAAATATCACACAGACGGGAGGCAAGATGGCTGCCGTGCTGAGGGCTGTGTGAGCAGCTCTGTCCTCCGGCTTCGGACCCTCACCGGGACTCACCAACGCTATTGAATTTTGTTCGGCGGGGACTTTCTCGCCGTCCTTAGAAGTGGCAAAAAGAAGTGCTCCCGATAAATAAAAACAGCCGCAAAAGTCATTTCATCGGCGGCAAGCAGCAAGCGGTAAGCGGTATCGCAATCGAGACTATCTGTGTATGCGAGTGCCGCTTCACCTGTATAGTTGTTTGGCGGCTGCTGTTTCTTTTGCTCTGGACACGAAACGCGGTGAACTGCGGTGAAGGTGTTGAACACAAAAACGAACACGAGCATAGTAACAGAATTAATTGCTTACCGGATTTTGACCTGTTGATTGTTGGGAGCCTGCTCCTCCTTTAATTCTCCGAATGTTGGCTGACTTGCTGCTCATACAACGGCGTGCCCCGTGTTGGCGTTTTCCTGTTCTTCTTCCATATCGAATTTTTATGGTTCGGGGGCCGTGGCGGTGGGTCCCGTAAGAAGAAGATGCAAGTACAAGTACAAGTACAAGATTCTGCGCCGACAGTGGCTTCAAGTACACGAAGCAGCAAAAATACTGGTGAGCAACAAACATTAATACAAAGCACCAAAACTACAGATGTTGTTACTGTAACTCCGAAACAGGCTGTATTAACGCTCCCCGAAATGTTTAAAACTAAATCAAATCAAAAAGGGGATCAAACAGTGCTTCCCACTGCTAGCGTTATTGAAAAATCAGGACAGTGCATTGTGGGAGATGAAGTCCGGGATAGCTCAATGATTTAAGTAGAAGTGCACGAACACTTATCAGCAGAGGCTGTCACTGGTGCTTCTCTTTCTGTGCCTGTGCAGGGGGCGAGCGCTATAGAGGAAGGGGTGGCGCCGGGGCTACAAGACATTACCGAGAATTTTTATTCTTTATCCGATTTTTCTTCTGAAGAGAGCGCCAATGTTAGTAAGGATTGGGCAGAATGTAGTATGGAAATGAGTTCTGCTACGGATGAAGATATTGCCAATACCAATCCCAATTCTTCAAATACAATTGCCTCCACTGTAAAAAAGAAACCCTCGCAACGCTCTTTGGTTATGCATTCAGCCCCAGATGCCAACGTCTCATATTCAGGACTTGGGCCAGATTTGCGTTCTGATGTGAATGAACCTCAAGAGGGTGCGCTCAGGCTATCAGAGGATAATGATCCATCGAACCTGGTACAAGACGTATGCAACACATCATCCGGCACTGCGGAGATTACCCTGACAACTATATACAACACTATGATGATGCATCGCGCTGAAATAAAAGCCGAAAATTTGCGCACCCAAGCCACCTGTTCTAAACTCAAGAATGCTGTTCGTCGTGCTATTAAACTGTGTAGTGAGACAGCCGATAGAGTGACTGAAACTGAGGCAAGGATCTCCGCTCTGGAAGATGAGAACATCAGTCAGAAACAGGAGTTAGATAATGTGAAAGCTCTTAAGGACGATATTACTAATAAACTGCAGGGCTTGGAAAATCAGGCGCGTAGGAATAACCTGCGTTTCCTCAGAATACCGGAGAAAAAAGAAGGGGGGGAATGCCAGGAGATTTATCATAGAACTACTTAAAGAAGCCTTTCCACAATTGTCCACTTGGGACTGGGTCAAAGAAGTGCAGAGGGCGCACAGATTTCCGTTTACAATAAGAAAGCCGCGTCAGGGCACCGAGGAATATCCCAGGGCAATATTGGTGTCCTTCAACAATTTTTTGGCAAGGGAAGACATTTTTATGCTAGCAAGGCCTGACAAAAAAGCCTCCGCTAAGGACTGTGAATTTTTTGTAAGGCCAGATTTTTGCCTCGCAACGGTGACTCAAAGATGGCATCTCCGACAGCTTATACCTGATTTTCAAAAGAAAGGCGCTACTGTATTTTTGCAAAATCCGGCCAAGCTAAAAATAATTATGAAAGGGCAGACCAAATTCTTCTTGTCTGAGATTAGAGCCAAGGAGTATTTAGAGTCATTATGAGTCATATAACTCTATCTCAGAACAATTATTCTTATATGTTAACAATGTTCTATTTTTTATGTACTTAACTGGTGTTTTCTCGTGAGGGCCTAGCGGCGGGGGGACACGGCAATCCATTTTTTTCAGGAACTGGGTGTTCCTGAGCCTCTGATGTTGGGGAGGGGGGTAGTGGGGGGCACTGGGGGGGGTGGTGGGATTGATGGGTTTGGGTGGGTGGTGGTGGGGGTGTAAGGCAGTGGTAAATGCTAGATTGTACAGAGCAAAACTGGTCGAAGATTTTTTTTCTATGTTAACTTTATCCATACGTTGCAGAAGAGGATTTCTAATGTTTTTTTAAATTAGAATATTTTATAATGGATAAGAAAGTAAAAATATGTACCATGAATATTAATGGTCTCAACGATCATAAAAAGATCAGGGTGTTGTGTAAATTAATTCAATCTTTAAGCATAGATATTTTATGCCTGCAGGAGACCCACATTCCATGGGAAAAACCCAGTATCTTGAGGAATCTGGGGTTGGAACTCTTGGTCAGCTCTAAACAAACTGGGGTAAAAAGGGGGATCGCAATTCTTATGAGAAAAAATCTTGGCAAATGTGGTAGAACATTATCAGACAAATGGGGCAGATGGGGATTGGCTGAGCTTAATATTAATGGTAACAGTTTCACTTTGTGTTGTTTATATGGTCCGAACCTGACGATTGTGAGGTATTTAATACTATTAATTTGGAATTAGCTGGCTGATGCCAACCGCTAATTTTATGCGGTGATCTGAATGTCCATGTCGATGCCAAGTGCAATATTAGGACATGTGGAAAATACAGTGGTCGTAAGATTAAGACCTATAAAGCTCTAAGGGAGACAGTACTGAATAATGGATTGTATGATGTGTGGAATAAAAACAAATCAATCGATCCCGGTTTTACTTTTTTCTCAAATCCCCATAAAAAATTTGTTTGGTTAGGTTTTTTCTTTGCTTCTTCTTTTTTTCTGGAGAATGCCGAAATAGAGATTCTACCTCAAATGATTTCAGATCACAATCCTATAATACTAGAGCTGGCATTTTCCCTCAAAAAATGTAATACTAACTATCATTGGTCATTTCAAAGGAGTCTCCTGCTCGACGAGAATTACTTACGATATATGACTGAGACCATTAAAGACTTTTTTTCCCACAACTCGGACACTGCTTCAATCCAAGTGGTCTGGGATACTTTTAAATCCGTTGTAAGAGGGGAAACATTAAGTTATTCTAATTTTCAACGTTTGAAGGTAAAAAAGGAGCTAAGAGATAAAATGGATAAAACACGTATTTCTGAACTAAATTTAGTCAAGCAGATTATAAAAGGAAATAACTCTGATATCCAAGAAGCTCAACGTCAGTTAACCATCGAACGGGCTATTTCATATTCTTATCTAGCAGATCAGGTAGCAGTAGAATTTAAGCAACATAAAGCAGAAAGTTATGAATTAAATGAAAAAACCGGGAGGATCTTAGCCCAAAGGGTTAGACAAAAAGCTATGCAAAATGAAATAACCAGAATCAAAGATTTAGCTGGAGTATGTCAAGAATCTAAGGAAGGGATTCTGAATGCATTTAGTGACTTTTATAAAACACTATACAATAAACAAGTATCTGAGAGTGATACAGATAGAAGGTTAATTGAGTATTTGAGTGGTATTGAGAATACATCAATGTCTGAGGATGATGCAAGGTTTCTTAGCTCCCCAATCACATGGGAGGAGATTGAGTTAGCTATTCTTAGTTTACCATCTGGGAAAGCCATGGGGCCAGACCAAATTCCTCTTGAATTTTATCGTACCTTCAGGAATATTTTAAAACCTGAGTTACTTAAGATTTTTGATCAAGCTTATCGAGGATTTCCCCCAGCTTCTTGGTCCTTAGCCACAATTATAGTGTTTAGTAAAAAGGGAAAAGACCCTAATGAACTCGGGTCATATCGACCTATTTCTCTTATTACAGCAGATAGTAAAAAAAAAATCCAAAATGTTAGCAAACAGAATACTTAATATTATGCCCAAGTTGGTCTCCAAAACTCAACATGGATTTATTAAAAAGAGAGACACCACTGATCATGTGAGAAGGATCATTACTTTATTTGATTGGGCACGGGTTACGGAATCCCCAGTCGGCGCTATTCTGTTGGACGCGGAAAAAGCGTTTGACAGAGTCGACTGGGGGTTCCTATGGTCCGTCCTAACCTGAAAGAAGTTTCCAAGAGAATATATTGTGGCAATTCAGGCGATGTATCAGGATCCAAAGGCGGTAATACGTATAGGGACGGAAACATCTTGTTCATTTGCGATCACCAGGGGGACAAGGCAGGGTTGTCCCTGCTCCCCCCTGCTGTTCGCTCTATACATTGAACCTTATCTTAAAAAAGATCACAAATGAAGTTGGTATTCCTCCGGTGGCTATCCAGCAAATTAACCATAAAGTCCATGCGTATGCCGACGACGTCGCGGTGGTTACTTCTGATGTGGGCGCTTCTATGCCTAAAATCGTAGAACTTGCACAAGAATTTGGTGAGCTGTCAGGCTACAAACTTAATATCTCCAAAACTCAGGTAATTCATTCCTCTATTGGTAAACCTGACGGAATAAATGTTACATCTACCGCGCTATATATTGGTGTGATAATATCTCCTACAGTCGATGATATTGTAGGGCTTAATACAGACCCTCTTCTAAAGTCTACTAATAGGACTTTGGAACGGCTTAATAATTTACACCTATCTTTAATTGGGCGAACCAACGTAATTAAAATGGTTATATTACCAAAATTTCTTTATCTATTTCGCACCATTCCTCTTCTTTTCTCCTCTTCTTTTTTTAATAAACTAGATTATAGTGTTTCTAGGTTTCTATGGGGTTATCGGAGTGAGACGAGCACTTAAATGGTGTATCCTTCCAAAACTTAGAGGCGGTTTAGGAGTCCCTAGTTTTCGCCTATACTATTGGGCAGTCATGTTAAAACAGATGGGTATTTTAATGTTTCCAGATTATGGTCTAGATGACGCTCAGAGTCCATCAATCTATGAAATGTTGCTCGGAGCTGATGCGCGGTGTGAGAAGTTGGCCTGATATGCAGTGCTCACTATTCTAGTGATCACTATGTATCAGTCCAAACAACCCTTATTGATGATTGGTTGTAAGTCAACCTGATAGACCAGCTATCCTAGTAGCATGGACACGAGCAGTCTTTAGGCTAAACTCTAGAGGGCGTGTTAAGCCAGCTGTTTTACCATCACATTTACCCCTTGAACACCAAGTGAAAGGACACCACACAAGTTGTTATGAAAATAAAGTATATTTATTTATAACAAGACTACCCTGAACTCTTTATGAGTCAGGGAGCTAAGCACAATACAAAACTCTTAAGAAAACACTTTAAGTTGCACAATTTACACAAATGCCCGAGGGGCACGAAAAACCATATACTACAAAAGTGGAATGCGAATTACTAGCAGGTAAGTAACTATTCTCAGAGGCTTTGGGATCGCTAGGACTAGACTACTGAACCTTTAGATTACGAGCAGGAGGCCTAGGGAGATCGGGTGCAGAGTGTGCACTCTCACGCGGGATGCGGAACAAAGTCTATGGAGGCTAGTAAATGCAAAGTTACAGTTATCGGACGAATCCGACTAGATAGGCTGAAAATGAAAACGGATCTGGACACTTAGATAGTTAGGCTATGCTGGAGCACCGAAATGCTCAGGTTACCTAGCCCAGGGGCTGCGGCTGCATAGGTCTGAAAAGACGTCGGGAATCCTCGTTGCAGTCTATGGAGCCTGAAAGAAGAAGTTGCTGGCAAGCGACCAGTGGTGAAGTTCGATGTGATCCAAGCCTGGATCGATGAAGATGGATACCTGTAAGCAGAGGGGACCAAGTCCTGAATCACTAGCCAGTGATTAGGTGGGCACCAGGATGGCACCGGGCGAAGTCACCTCGACCAGGTGAGTGGGCGACGCTAGGCTCTGCAGTCTCTCGGACCAGGAGGCGTTGTCGGCGACCAGGATGGAGGGGCGAGCTGTCCCACGAAGGTATCTGCTGTCGACGTCGCTGGACCCAGGATTGGGGCAACAACTCTTGGCAAATGCAAGCCCACGCGGTGGACCCAAAATGGCGTCTGGAGTGGACCAGGAGGGTCCGGGTGCTCCTCTGTTGGAGGGGAGCAAGGGCCAGTCTGGAGCAACCAGACTAGCGGTGTTGTCGTCGTGGTTCGTCGTCAGGAGGGCCACTAGCCAACGGGCAAGTGACCTGGACAACGCGGTGAGCAGCAAAGAGCAGAAGGGCCCCACGCAGATCTCGTGGATGCTGGAGGGCTGGACTTCGGTGCTGGAGCTGCTCAGGGTCGGGGCTTCTCAAACCCCAAAGCACTCACTCAAGGATCCCTCGGCGGTCATGCTGGGCAAGCGTCGTGCAGTCTTGAAGATGGCCGGTCCCTCGAGGTCTCGTCACACCGACGAATCTCAGCTGGGCTGATGATGCAGGTAGAGGTCAGAGGTGCCAGGGAAGCCGGTTCCCGTCGAGCTGGGCAGTCTTGATCCGGAGGAGAGACTTACAGCAAACCGCGATGCTTGGATGGTGCCTGCGGGTGCAGGGTGGCTACTCCTTAGCCACAAGGGAGAGTCTTCAGAAGTAGTTCAAGAGTCCTTTCGTGGAAAGTAGTCAAGATTCAGAATTGAGACTTTTGGGACTGGAGGAAGGAAAGGAGGGGCAGGACCCCAGAGGATATGTGGTTAAGATCTTGAAAGAGGCTCTTCCAGAGTCAAAATGGCAATGGGATATTGAAGTGCAAAGAGCCCATAGGTATCCGTTGTTCATTAAGAAAAATAGGGTGGGGAATGAGAATGAGCGTCCAAGAGCAATGTTGGTTTTCCTAGGCAATTTTTTAGCTAGACAGGAAATAATTGACAAAGTTAGGCCTGATTCAAGAAAGTCTGTTGACGGTAATACTTTTTTCTCGAGGCCAGACTTCTGCCACGTTACCGTGGAAAGAAGGTGGAAGTTAAGACAGATGATAGGGCCCTTCCAAAAACAAGGAGCGGAAGCTTATCTGTTGTTCCCGTCAAGGCTGAAAATAATCAGGAAAGGCTACACCAGAATGTTCACGTCTGAGGTAAAAGCAGCAGAGTACCTAGCAGAAATCAAGGAACTTGAGAAAGGAAAGGAGAGTAGAACTAGAACCAGAACTCCACCGAGGTCCCCTGTAAGATCCTCACCAAAGACCCCGTAAGGTGGAAATTTTAAGTAAATGTACTAAGTGAACGTACTTAGCATTGTTGGACTAGGTTGAGAACACGACAGGATAGGAGAGAGGTGCGATTCTGCAGACTACAGGGGGCTACACATAGGCCAGGATTGGCCTATTTGCCTGTAGTAAGGGGGGGGGGGGTTCTGGAAGGGAGGGGGGCAAAGGGGGGCGAGGGGAGGGTGGTGGGGGGAAACAAACATATTGGTCTTGGGCACAAACATGGTGAAGGTAGAAGAGTTAAAAAAGATGCTTGGAGGAAGGCATGGAATGAAAGACAAGGAAAGAAATATAGGGAAGGAAACAAGGGAATAAAGAAAATCGCTAAATGCTCCTGGTATAGGTATATACATGAAGTAGGGAAAACTATGAACTATAATGACATGTAGAATAGTTTCAGTAAACGTTTGCGGGCTAAATGAACTGAACAAGAGGTTAAAAACTGCGGCTCTGTTAAAATCGCTAAAACCTGACCTAGTGTGCCTTCAGGAAACACACATTGAGGGTACCAAGGCTCATTTAATGGATCAACTGGGCTTTAAAGTCTTAGCAAAAACCAACCAGAATACCAAAACGAGAGGGGTGGTGATTTTGGGTAAGAGTCAGGATACACTGGTTAAGAGGAAACTGGAGGATCAATGGGGCAGATGGGTTGTGGCAGAATTAGCGTTTAGGGGAGAAATTTTCACGCTGGTTTCGGTCTATGGTTCTACTGGAGATGATCCAGACATTTTTCAATTTCTAGACACGGAACTCGCGCAATGGCCAGAGCCCATAATCCTATGTGGGGATCTGAATATTCATGATGTAGATAGCAGTTTTCTAGAACCTGATAGGAAATACAAGGGGAGGAAAAGAAGAACTTACAGAGCTTTAGCAGATCTGGCAAGGAACAACTCGTTAGATGATCCATGGGTAAATTGCCATCCAAATCTGGACGGGAGTACTTTCTTCTCGTATCCCCATCAAATACTGGTCAGGCTGGATTACTTTTTAATCACGAGATGTTTGATAGATGGTGCAAGGATAGTAAGAGAACCAAGGATTATATCAGACCACAGCCCGTTAGTATTAACGGTAGTATTTGGGCAAAGGAGAATTAAAGAACTGAGGCAATGGACTTTTGACAGAACACTCCTCCAGGATCAAATCTATAGGGAGAGAATGAGTGAATGGATTAAGGTATTTTGGGAGTTTAACAGGGGTACTTCTACATCAGGGAATGTGTGGGATGCTTTTAAGGCCGGAATAAGAGGGGAAACCTTGAGTTATGTTATCAGTGCTCAAAGAAGGGAGAAGGAGAAAGCGGAGAGTGATAACAAACTAATCAGAGATGCAGAAGAAGAACTTATGAGGGCTATACACAAACATTCTCCAATTGAGCAGATATTGTTGAAGATACTTGCCCTCAAAACAGAAGTTATGGATGGGATGGCAAAAAAGACCGTTGAGAAGTATGTAGCTAATAAAGAAAGGGCGTATGAACTCAGCGAAAGAGTTGGGCACATATTGGCAGTACGAGCAAGGCAAAGAGATGGGATGGCTGATATAAAAGAGATCAAAAATAGTCAGGGAGTCAAGGTTAAGGATGCTGATCAGATTAGAGAGGTGTTCAGACAGTTCTACTCGGAGCTCTATCTAGCAGATGGGTATGAAGGAGAGGAGGACATAGGGGCATATTTGAGGGAGATAGAGCCTTCAGGACTGGCAGAGGCAGATAGAAAAGAGCTGGAAGAGAAATTTAAGGTGGAGGAATTGGCTGAGGCTCTGAGAGAGTTGCCGTCCGGGAAGGCTGCTGGTCCGGACCAGATTCCAATTGAATTTTATAAAGTTTTCCAATCCTCCTTATTAGTAGAAATGTTTAATGTGATGTTGTTAGCACAAGTGGGTGAGTCTGTTCCACAATCCTGGGGGGGCGCAGATATTATTGTTATCCCAAAAAAGGGCAAATCCGTAGACGTTCCGGGCTCCTATCGCCCCATTACCCTAATGAACGCTGATGTAAAGGTGTTCTCCAAGATTTTGGCCAAAAGGCTATCTAGGATAATTGAACCCTTGGTTATTTCCTCCCAACATGGTTTTATCCCAGGTAAGGGAACAACCCAACACACTAGGCAAGTAATCACGGCATTTGATGTAGCAAGCATACTGGAAGACCCAATGGCGGCGGTGTTTCTCGACGCCGAAAAAGCATTCGATAGGGTCTCATGGAGATTTTTATGGGATGCTTTGAGGTGGCACGGGATAGGACCAGGATTTATAAGGGCTCTGCAGACTCTGTATGTCAACCCGACGGCTAGGATAAGAGTAAATAGAGGTTACTCGGCAGCAGTTGATATTCAGAGAGGCACAAGGCAGGGTTGTCCCTCCTCTCCCCTGCTTTTTGCTCTATATCTCGACCCCTATATACGAAAGTTGGAGAGTAACCAGCAGATACCACCGCTAGTCCTTAATGGTTGTAGACTTAAATCGTTAGCTTATGCGGATGACGTCGCCATACTGACCGCAGAGCCTACTGTCGCCATTAGGGCAATTGAAGTTGAAGCTGAGAGGTTTGGTCAGTTTTCAGGATACAGTCTGAATATCACTAAGACCCAGATTGTTAAAAATCAATGGGTAATCTGTAATGATGCTAGAGTGACGGATATGGCAACTTATCTGGGGGTGCAAATAACAGCAGAAATAGATAAGATTGTGGAAAAGAATATGGATCCCCTGATAGCACAAATGAAAAAAGATCTGGAAAAAATGAACAATCTGCATTTAACACTAGTTGGCTCTACGAACATCATTAAAATGATGATTTTACCTAAATTTTTATATGTATTCAGGGCGGTACCCTTGTTGTTTGAAGCCAGCTGGTTTAATGGTATGGAGGCTATATGCAACAGGTTTATATGGGCACACGACAAGACCCGGAGGGCCTACAGGTACATGACACTCCCCAGAGAAAAAGGGGGATGGGGGGCACCAGATTTTCGCTTATATTATATGGCTACTGTTCTGCAATATATTCAAGGTCTTATTGGAGGCAATATTGATGACGTAAGAATGCATGAGATGTCGACAGCGATTTATGCAGTCGCATTGGGGGTAAATGCTCATAACTGTTTCTTAAAATGTACAGATTACAGTTACTTTAAGAGAACTAAGTTTAAAACTGTTAAGGCGGCAGTTATAGTGTGGAATGCATTCTTAAAGAAAGTTAAGGTGGGGAGGTACAATAGGTATGTCTCATTAATTAACAATAGGTCACTACCTGAGGACATTTTTGCAGATCATACAATGGCAGAGTGGGCTTCAAGGGGGATTACGCAAATAGGAGATCTATATTCACAGGATGGCTTCAAGCAATTTTCAGAGTTAAGAGATGCATATGGCATACATAACAGGGGATTTTTTAAATATCTACAGGTCAGAAGCTTCTTGAAAAACAAAGTTGGAGGTCCAGCAGGGTTTAATAAAATAGAAATAATGGAGAAAATAAGGCTGATGGGGGACCGCTCGATCAAGTCCTTCTACGCAGTACTGGCAGAAGCAAAGCAAGATGATTTAGAGAAATTCAGTAAGAAATGGGTGGACAAATTAGGGGTGGAAAGTAATTTGTTCTATGATTCCCTGAATTTAGGATGTACGATATTATGTGCGGCCCCTCTGCAGTCTCAGCACTATAAGACATTATACTTTCTGTACTTTACGCCTGCAATGATTGCAAAATGGGGGGGGGTTACAGGAATTAACTGTCCTAGATGCAATGAGCAGGAAGCAGACAGTGTGCATATCTTTGCAACATGTCCCCAATTGCAAACATTGATTAAGGAGATCGAGGGGTTTTTGGCAAGATCACTGGGCATTGTGGTATCTCTCACACCAGCCTGTATTATGTTAGGGGTGTCTGAGGGGGAGCCGGATCAATATGCTGAGTTTCTGTTTGTAATAATGGCTGTTTATAGACTAACAATTGCTAGAGCTTGGCTAGACAAGAATCCCCCAAAAATGCAATCCTGGCTGGCAAATACTCTGTATGCATATAATATAGAGGAAAAAATTTATGCACGAAAGGGGAGGAGTGGAAGACGACGGGGGAGAAGAATTTGGGAGCCATTATGTAAATGGAAGGAGGTGCAAAGAAGGGGCAAGTAGGTGTGGGGTTGGGAAGATGATGTTTCCACGGCTATTGTTTGTTTTATTATTTATCCTTTTTAGCTGAATGCATTTTTGGCAGGGTAGTGCTTAAGGATGGAGGTTAAGCAATATAATGTATAATGTACTGTAATGGATAAAATGTGATGCATGTAAAGCTCATAATACTTTGTTATGGTGAAGAAAAATAAAAAACTTAAAATAAAAAAAAAAAGAAAAAAAAAAAAAAGATTCAGAATTATCTAATTTGGAAGGGGGCCTGCTCCTACCTTTATTCTCAAAAAGGGGGCTGACACGCGACTAGGTCCTGCCCATGGGTGGGACCAGGAAGGGGGGTGGTTACACCCCTCTCCCCTGCCGGACTTTCCCCAGCTCAGGGGCTGGTGTGCCCCTGGAACTGGTTCAAACCAGCCTATGCATAGTGAGCACCGGGGTGCCACTTGCAGTCACCTTCCTCTATAGCCCTGCCTACCTGGGATACACATAATCCTGTCTGGGATGGTGCTAGCACCGCCCCTGACAGGAAACCCTTTGTCCAGGCCTCCGTTTGCTGGAAGGACTCCCAGCAGCAGGAGGGCAGACTGGTGTCTCTGTGGCAGCATCCATTTTGTGGAGCTGAGGCTGTGTTTAACTTTAACCGGGGTTACAGCTACCAACATGTCTTCTCCCTCTAGAGGGGTGGAATGCTACCCCCGTCGCCAGAACTGGCGAGGGGGTAGTATTCCAAAGCGTATGACACCTTACACGACATGTTTAGATAATGTCAGACCAAAGTTACCATAACCGCGAGGATTATAAGGCACTTAAGAGTATATGGTCTGACGCTATCATGGAAACGGCTAAGGGATAGATCCCGAAAGCCGCAGACAGGCTCAGCTCATGCCAGAGCACCATCTCACACGATTCCAAGCACTCTGCCTTCAGGATTGTTAAGGCCTGCCATAGGAGTGACTGATAGGAGATCTGTGTGCCCATTCTAGGTTTTAGATATAGGTATACTATATCTAAAGCAAAGGGTGATTACACCACCTTGCCCCAGCTGTCAAGCAGCCAGTTGTGTCAGTTTTGGATGGCCAGCCAGGGGTGGCATAATACATGCTTCAGCCCCTGGTAGACCCTGGGTACACCTATGCCCTGGATACCTACGGTATACTGTACAGGGACTAATAAGGTGACTCAGTATCCAATCAGATATGTACCTAGGGTACATGGAATCCATTTTAATAGAGAGAGCAGTGGGCCTGGGGTCCTGAATAGCAGGGCCCCAGGTCAACTAAGTCAGAAAACCAGCAAAACACCAGGCAAAAAGTTGGGGGCAACCATAGTCAGGGATCTACCTTCCTACACGTGGCAATGGCTGTTTAAGTTAATAGAACCCAGTTATCACAAAAAAACCAAATTCAAGATTATGATTACCGCAGCTCGGACCTGGAAACAAATTAACAAAAGGTTTCATCTTTTGCCAAAACTTAAATACTACACTCCTCTCTCACAGAATCCCATGTTACCCGAGATATTTAATGACCCGGTTATGCATAGATGGTTGGGCTCAAATATAAAAACACTTGGTCTATTATATCACGAAGGGCAATTAGCATCATATACTCTACTACAAAATAAATTTGGTTTAGATAAAGCGGATTTTTTAAAATATTTACAGATTCGCAGTTTTTTAAGTGCGAAGAACTTAATTACGTCAGATTCTATGAAGACAATAGATTTGTTGGAGTGCTGCTGGCAGGGATACAAGATCGGTATAATATACCAAAAATGCATAGAGAAGATGGAGGATAACTTAGATACTTATGAAGAAAAATGGAAAACAATCTTTGGTTTGGAATCTGTAGACTTAATTAGATCTCTTGAAGTCTGCAGTAAAGTTATTCTCAATGATTCACTAAAGAGCCAACATTATATGTCAGTGTTTGATTTGTATTATACACCATTGCAAATATATAAATGGAAAACTCAGAAGGGTGTGAACTGTAGTCGCTGTGGCTATAATGCGGCTAACCTGTGCCATATGCTGTGTGATTGTATAAAACTGACCCTATTTCAATCTCAGATACAAGCCTTTTTAAGAACTATTCTAGGTGTAGATATTGTGTTAACACCCGAACTTGTTATAACTGGAATAGAAACTGAAAAAATTACTGTTAGAACAATTGCTGAAGAAGGGCTTATATTTATAGCTATGTCAGTTTATCGTAATTCCATAACATCTCGCTGCCTGGATGCTGAACCACCCGTATTCCGTCAATGGCAATCAAAAATGCTGAATATTTATCAGCTAGAAAGGGCTGTATATAAATTTAAAGGTGTTAGAAGAAAGGGGATGGGGCAAAAAATATGGCTACCTATTACGAACTGGTTGTGAAATGCCTATCCATTTTAGTTGTACTTTTATTTGTTTGCCCAATGCTGTCTGATAGATTTTCCTTTTTCTTTAAGCTTTGGTAACTTACAAGTATGTATTATGATCAATGTATATTTATTGTTTGCTCTGTTTTTTTTTCTCTGTATGAACTGGTTTTCTTCTCTGTTTGCTTTTTTCCACTGCCCAAAAAAAAAAAAGAAAAAAAAAAAAGAAAATATCACACATAGCAATGTGAAGCCTTGGCAGCTAGGTTTTTTATTATCTTGAGCGGGACAGTACCGGCACTTCTCACGAGAGATATTATACTTTTAATTGGAGAGTACCGGCACTTCTCGGAAACATTGAGGTACCTGATGCTGGTGCTGGAAACCAGGGTTCGAGCCTCAAGGTCGCGTCCACATCCTGTGATTCTGGGCAAATCACTTAATCTCCCCGTGCCTGAATGTGTAATGTAAATAAGGTGCTCATATTAAAGCGCTCCAATACCTTCGGGTCGAGTTCGCGCTATATAAAAATATGTAAAAAAAATATATATATTTTCCATTTCAAGCACTGGCAACAACCATAGCTAAATAATATCACACATGACCGTGCTTCGATGTCCTCTCTTCTTCCCTCTTTCCATCCTTCCGATTTGCAACTGCATGTCGCAGAACTTTAACCAGCCTGAGATAAAATATCACCGCCTGGTTTGTAAAATACCTTATATCACGTGAACCACCAAGCCAGCTCCTCACAACGTTAGGAGAACGAGCCAGACAAAAAGCCCCTACAGCCAATCAACTATTCGTAAATATTTACGGCGCGTTAAGCGTTGCCGAGGCGACCAAATGGTCCAATCCTCGATCACCTTACATTTGGCAGCACCACTCACTACCAGCATACTCACGCAATATGTTCAGCCATAGTATTGGTTGAAATATGACCCGGAAGTTTCTACTCTACGGAAGAATGATATCCGTAAAAAAAAAATCAGCAACGGAAGACGGACATTAGACTGAATTCACGGAGGGTCCGTGTGAGTAGCGGACACGTGGTCATCTTTATCTGCGTATCGTGGTGATGGCTTACGTTTGCCGTTAAGCCGTTCTGGGTGAGGGTTTTATTTGGGAGAAAGTATTCTTTATTTCTAGGCTTTCAACTTATAGATGTTTGGTTTCACGCCGCATGCATTTCGTTTTTCCTAAACTGCAAGCAACTGCAGTCATTTAGATGCTGTGGTTGGGAAAAACCTATGAAGGGTTAACAGTGAATTAGCTGGAAAGTTTGATGGCTGCAATATTGTGGGATCTTCTTAAAATCACGGTTTTTACACCTCTTACCCATTTAAACCTCCTACTCTGTTGTCTGTCCAATGCGAAACTAAAAAAAAAAACTTCCCGAAATTCTAATCGTCTTTTTCGTCAGGGCAATCTGTAGGTCCATGTATTGGGGACCTATATTTGTGCTCCTGAAGTCGTTTTATGCCTGTCTGTATATTGTTTCTTCTTTTAAGATGACCAGAAGGGGTTCCCGCTTTACTGGCCATTAATTTTGTCGCCGTGCTATCACAGGAGCTGTCATTCTGTTCACAGTCCTAGCTGTCCAGGAATACCAGCATTCTATGTTTAATCTCTTTTCAATCCTTAGTGTATTTTTTTTAGCATGTTTTTTTTTCTTTCTCATTAAAGATATTGTGTTTAAGATGTTCACATGCACGCTCGCTTTCAAGTTGTTTTTCAAGAAGAGAGAGCACCTTCCTGGTGGCTGGAGAGGAGACCAGAACAATGTACTCTGTGGAGCAATTCCCCCAAAATATAGATTTTAGCAATCCCTTTGTGTTCGGCCTTAGACCAGATTGACGTTGAAAGGACCAAACTGAGTCTTCAGCGCTGGGTATAACTGAAGTAAGGGTGTGCCCCAACATTGACCCACACAAATGGGTACGCTCCCCGTTCCATCTAAAACAGCTCGTAATCTGGGCATCACTTTTGATGATCAACTTTCCATGAAACAGCACGTGGTAAAAACCTCCTCCACCTGCATTACCATCATAAAGTGGCTCCGTTAGATCATTTGGATGCTCCCTCAGGAGACCCAGAAAACCGTAGTCCAGGCCTTAATCACCTCTAGACTGGACTACGGCAATATTCTTCTCCTGGGGGCGTGCAAAGAGGTGACCCATAAATTACAGACAGTCCAAAACATGGCGGCTCGACTGCTCTGTAAACTGCCCAACCTATCCCCCACTTCCAACTCTCTTCGTAAATTGCACTGGTTACGCATCGAAAGCCGCACGAAATTTAAGGCCCTCTGCTACATGCACAGGATCAACCCAGGCCAGGCTCCATCCTACCTTAGTGCATCGATACTGCCCTGCCCGCACCCTTCGATCTTCCAATCAGTACAGGTTTCAAGTTTGAGTTAAGAGAGCCAGGATGGGTGGTCGCTCTTTCTCCGTCCTGGCTCCCTCCCTCTGGAACTCTCTTACGCCTTCTCTTCGCACTGAATCCTGTTATCTCAAGTTTCGCAGAGAAGTCAAGACTTGGTTATTTAACCAATAACTCCGCCTCATCTTTTCAGTCTGCTCTCCCCCTTAATTTGGTCCCTAGCGCCGGTAAACCTCCGGGTAGCTGTGCGCTTTATAAGCTTAAATATAATAATAATATGTGCCCCCACCTCCCTTATCTTAGTCATCTGACTGGTGACATCAGTGTTCGGTGTGGGTGAGTGGCAAGGCAGCCCTCTGGGAGAGGGGGCAGCCCTATGATATTTCTTCAGGATACTACGTTTATCACAAGATCGAAAAGTCAGAGTCCAACAGCGGAAAATAAACAACACAAACAGGATATCTCTATGAGTCTATTCAGTCTCAAGAGTCAATCAGCAGGACAGCTGTTGACCATGGCCGAATTATACTGGTTTCTACAGGACATCATTGTTTGAGTTCGTAATTTAACCTGGTGAGACTCAGAGCATCAACACTGATGCAGAAAAGTCAAGGATCTTCTAATAACACCTTGGCAGGACCATGTCTAGAAAGTCAGAGTTGATCCACTTTGCTTATATTTGGGACAGTTTTTGGTTAGTGCCTAAAATTCAGATGGTATATCAGTAGCTTTGCTGGAGTCATTGGAGACCATAGTGAAGGTTGCTTTTGTTGTGTTGCTTGACTCTGAAGACCGTCTTAAAGCGACTTAGAACCTTGTTGATGAGCTAATGAGGAATTCCTGCGGGCCACCTCTGACTCAGTATCCTTCAGTGGAATGGTGCTGAGTTAATCTCTTGCATGTGGAGGCTCCTTGGACTTGTCACCAATGGGATCGCACATAATCGATGTTGGGGTTGCATATAGGCTGCTGCAAGATGGCCAGGGAACTACTGCCTAGCCATTTGTGGTACACTTGGAACAAGATGGGTTATGGTCAAGACATGCTGGAGACTGCACCAAGATACAGATGGGGTTAGTAGAGTGTACTTTTATAGGAAATGGCAGAATGTTGTTTCCAATTGGGTAAAATGTTTTTGACAGTCATCCACAGTTTGCCCATGGTTTATTCCTTGTTGCATCGTTGATTGGTGCGACGGTAACAGAGATTGACTTAATATCCTAGTGAATATGAGAGTTGCTAATTCTGATGTTTTTTTTTTCTGTGGAAGTTATTGGTGATTCTTGGCATAGTTGTTAAGATTTGGAAAGCAGCTGGTGACGACGGTGTCTAGACACATGCTCAGGAAAGCTAGGGATAGAGACTGTATGCTGCTTACTCTTGGTTCTCCATCTAGTCATTCTTTTTGCTAAGTCATTGTCTTAGCATGCCTGTGGCATTCCTGTGTTGGGTTTTTTGGTGCACTCTCAGTCAGCGGGAGGAGTTAGTTATGGTGGTATCCTTCTGGTGTGATCAAATACGTTAGAGGCCTTTGCAGGGTTGTTGGCATTTTCTGCACAGGAGCCTTTTCCATGTTCACTAGTAAGGACTGGCAGGTCACATCGTTGTTTCTTTTAGGTTCTTGGGTTTGCACCATCTCTGGTAAAGTGCCTCTTGGTGGTTGAATTTCTTTCTGTAAGGCCAACAGGGCCTCTGGGTGGTTGAATATTTTTGATGTGGTGGATGGAGCAAGTGTCCATCCTCTGACAGTGGCAAGACAGTCTGGCGTGACCGTCATGTCACCTGGTCTCCTTCTCCACGACCCTTGGTGCACACGATCTATGCATACATGTGTCAACAGCAGTGAGCTGCAGTCTATAGTAACTAGTCTAGAGTGGCAGGTGTGATACTGGTGCACATCGAGTGTTGACTGGCTCGCCATCTGGAGTTCAGGCGATGATTGGTCTTTATTGCTGTGACCCCTGGTACCTGTTGGACATAGCACCTGAAAGACATGCAGCTTGATGGTGAAATGGGAGCACAAGATGAGCCTGCTCGGTGAGCAAGAACTTGACCTTGTTGAGGCACAGGATAGCTTTGTAGTGGCAAGGCATATACTGTGACGGCGCACATTGGCTGCCCTTGTCTTCAAGTCACATTCACTTAAATGCGATGATATACAGCATGGAAACAGACAGCTTGTCTGTTTTTCCTCCTTTTTAGGTCTAGCCTAGGCTGCGCATGTGCTGTCTCTTCGAGACATGCTGTGTTCAGTATGTGGGCCTTCATTCCGCCCCTCGCTGCCGATTTGTTAAAGTGTGTGTCGTTTAACAAAAGCTTTTCTCAGTGTTTTTTTGCATTCTATGTACCACCTTCTCGTGTCTTGCTCCTCCCCTGGAATATTGGCCTATTACAGGTATCCTTTCACACAAGGATTTTTCCTGTTGTGCTCGCGCACTCTAAGGTTTGTTGCAGAGAACACAGGTTTTCCTGGCTCAACGCGGCGCCTGCTTCATGATCGCTGCGCTTTATCGTTTACAGACACTCATTCTCCTCGCCGTTATTTACAGAGCAGCAACATTGAAAAGCGCTCCCCAGGAGCAGCTACGTGCCTTAAGGAGTTTTATCCCACTGTCAACTCCATGCCCACTTCAAGGGCCGCCGCGCTTTGTTTCATTAAGCGGGCGGAGTGTTGATAAAAGAAAGCAGCGCAGTGCCGTTGTTTCCCCCCTCCATATCCATATCCATACCCTTTGTGTTTGCCCTTGTTTTTAAATTTTTTTATTTAAGTGGCTTGTCGTCTGGGATATCTTAAGGACTGCTTTCTAGTACTTCAATTTCCAATGCCTTGTTTGATGATCTCATTTAGCATCTCTGCGGGCTCTTTTTCAAATACAGTTGAAACGCGGACATGCCAGCTCCTCGCCCATTACAGACCAACTGGGTCGACAGAGGACTTGTGCAAGGGTACATGTTTTTAGGTCTCGCGCGCTGCATAGGAGGGCCTTTAGCCATCGTTCTGCTATTTTTCAAGCACACACTCGTGCTTGTGGGGGGACGTGCCCCCGCGTCCCGGCCACGCACTCGCTCCGCCCTCTCAGTCTCCTTTTCGCTCACGCTTCTTGTTTTCTAATGCTGTGTGTTGATGCAAGATCCGGGTCCGCCAGATATTCTTTTTATATAATGCTAATATCAGAAAGTTCTGTGCATTACATAGAGGGGTTCAGTGGCCTTTTCAGAGCTCGAATTGGAATGATTGTCACCATGGTGTTTTCTTTATGTACTGATACTCCTGTTTGCATTCACTTGCCTAGACGAGGGACTGTTATCTGTCTGCATACATATGTTGCAGTGCAAAGCTTATATTTTTCTACAAATAATCACAAGGAACATTTTAAGCCCTCAACAAGAACACGTTGGTCTCCTCTTAAGTAAAACTGTGTGCATTTGAAAAGTTGACTTCAGTCAGTCGTTAACCTCAGGATGTTTTATAGGTTTCCTGTCGCTCTTTTTTATTAGTCATAATTGACCAGCTTTTGGTAATTAAAATAGGAGCTCCTTTCATCATGACTTTAATGGAGTGTGTGTTTAACGATGCATGACGTGGCCTGGTTGGCATTTCCTGGCTCTTAATGGCCAGCGTCTTCATTTATTTTTGGTGTGTAACTCATCCAAGACTACATCAAAGGCAAATGTCCTCAAATGTTAGGTATTTTCTTTTTAACTCTGTTCATACTTAACCCTTACTAGGGAGGAGGTTAAAGGTCAGCGTACTACTCATCTGCGCCAGGATCTGTCAGCTGTGTTTACTTCACACAGGTTCTGGGCAAGTTTGGATTTGCCTTGATTGTGTTGCAATTGCGGTTGCCGCGGTGACATCTTGCACCTGCTTTGACAAATCTATGCCTTCACTTGTGTTGTCGGTTCCACTGGCTTAGATGGGAGCCATTTTTAAAGTACAAATAGCAAGTGACCACTTTTAATATTGTATCACTGATAACTGTGATCACAGGTATGTGCAGTTACCCAATGCCATGATTGTGATGTAACATCTTCAGTCAATCCCTATAACAGATTGGCATTATTGTGGAGTGGAAACTAATTTTTAGCATCATTGGAGTGTGAGTTTTCAGAGACCTGTTTCAGTTGTCTCGAGACATCTCTAAGGCCCTTATCTTGAGATAGGGTACTTTTGGATCCTGGTTTCCATAACAGCAGGAGTTAACTTCTGGTACTGACGAAAGTTGGCATAATTTGTACTACAAGTCACCGAACATATACTGCCTTTGATGCTAGGAGCCAATGCAGTTCTGCCATTACTTCATGCAACACTAATGAAGTTGTGTTATTAATTGGGAGTGATGGATGAGGAAGGACAGTTGACTTAATATTCTCCATCTCTGTGATAGCCATGTGCCTCAAGGGAGTTGAAGCTAATGAAATGCATTTGGCATTACAAATATTTCCGTAAATTAAATGTCAAGTATTTAGACTTATTTTGGAAAGTTGCTATTTTCTACTTTTCCTAAACCAGCAAAACAAAGTATTTCGCAATACTCCTTTAAAGAAAAAAATCTCCTAGCAGTTGCAATGGTATTTCACATCAATCCAAGTCTAAGACATCCTCATCAAGTTAATTTTGGTAACCTTTAGATTAACAGAAAGATACAATTCAAATTAGACTGAATAATGCGCAGAAAAAGTTTTAACTTAATAATGTTGCTAACATGGCCTACGTTTTCCAACTAATTTTAATTGCAAAAAAACACTTGCGTTCTAACAGTAACATCCTTTTATTTACAACCATTACTTCACCAAAACCATAGGGGTAGTGTAGGTGACACCAACCGCGCTTTGTCCCTCTCCTCAGACATGACATACAGGAGGTGCCATCATTCAGTTTTTGACAGCAGGGTCATTCACGTTTTAAGTTAAACTATCTGTGCATCTTTATTAAAAACCAAGCCCACTTACTCATTATGTTAAAGGCATTCTTAGTTTGAAATAGCTAGTTCAGTATACTAAAATCACAAGAGTTGCAAGGCTGCACACTGAGTTACAAGCAGCTAGGCACAGGAAATAATTTGCAGACACTTCTTATCCCTAATTGATGCATCTACCATTCTGAAAGCCCTGACATCATATGAACTATGCTCGACCAAGTCCATAGTGATTAACCCTTAAATTTCCATTATGTAGACTGAATTTGTTTCCTCGTTTTTGGAGATGGAGATCAGAGACATGAGGAGAAGTTTGTGAGAAGAGAAGGCATGAGGCAAGAGAGTCTCATTGAGCTCAGTCCTACGCTAGGGTGTTTGGCCACTTCATGCTCTTCAAAGAGGTCTGAGGCTATCCTGACAGAGCGGTACCAGCAAGTGGAGCATCCATAACGCTGAAATCCTAGAGAAATCCGACATGATACTACAAGTCCTGAAAAAGGCCCAGGGCCTTGTGCCTCGTTTCCAGTCCTTGAGGAGGCCAAACATCGCAAAATTAGATTTTTGTTTTCAGGCAAGAAAAGAATGAAAGGTTAACGCTTTGTTCATTTTTACAGTTAACCAGTGCGCACGCGCCAGACTTTTATTTTTAGGTTTCGCCTAGCGGTGCAACGCAAGCGCTGCTCGCTTTGCGAGGCATGCAGTATACACTATAGGTGAGGGAAGCTCGCCCACTCCCCCACCCACTTTTTAATTGGCTTGTGGCTTTGGCCTTTCTAAATGCTGACTTCTGATTGGTTTAGAGGCTGCTAATCCCTCCTTATGACAACCATGTCTCCTTCCATGGCTATTGGCCCCTTTACTGCATATTTCCTGAGCACTACTTTGTGTCTTGCCACCCCTCCCACTGTCCGTGCCTTCTCTCCCGCCCCCTCCCACTCCCATTGTTCGTGACTTGACCGCCCGCCCACCTGCACTCCCGGTTGCAATTCAAGAGGTCTCACATAAATGCGAGTTCTCTTGCATTGCAAATGCTTGTTTTTCAACCTCTCCAAACGCGATCAATTAACACGGCATAGTTACGGGGTTGCGTGCCTCGTTACCGTACTGTACGCCCCTTGGCAGCGCGATCGCGGGCACCGTGTGGGCGTTGGTGATGTGGCATCAGGCATTCCAGTAAATCACTACGCAGTTACTTTTCAGGTCCGCAAGCTGCGAACAGAACCTCGTTCGACTCTCAGCAGCATGAGACAGACTACGCCGAGCTGGTCCCACCTGTACCACCCCGAACAGCAGCTTTATCTTTCCCATAAAACTGCAGAGCCCCTGACAAAGGAATCAATCTCTCGACTTTGCAGCGGGACAGGAAAAGAGACAGCGGCTGACCCATCAACTTCAGCCGCGTTCGTCACGTCCGCAGTTTTGGGCAGCATGGCAGAGACGTGGCGATCGGCGTCTTCCCCCGTGCACACGCTGCAGCGCTGAGGGCCCTCCAGGCAGGCAGCTGGCCCCCGGAGTGCCTCTGACCGGGGCCTGCTTGATAAATGACTCTCCACTGCTTGCAGAGTCCACAGAGAAGCCACAGGGATAAACAGAGGATCAAGCTGTTTCCTTTCTAGGCCTGCGGGGGGCTTTGTGTGTTTTTCAGTAGGGAGAGGTACATAGGGGGAGGGCAGGGAGAGAAGTTGGGGTAAATTAGCTGTAAAATGTAAATTAAACCTATTCTGCCGCCCCACTCTCAAAAAATAAATGTATAACTCAACTTACACTGACATTTATATTGCTAATTTCTCTGCCACTCGACTTTACCTCAACTCTCTAAAACTCACCACTCAGGAGGGTTTAATTGGATGAAAATGATTCAGAAATTCGAAGTTGATCCAAATAAGCGGCCCAAAAATGTGTTGCCCAGCACTTAAAAATGTTTGAGGTGAGGTGACACTGAAGGGATTAGACTACAACGTCTCTGAGCTCCACCCTTGTAGGAGTAAAATATGTTTTTTAGGCGCTGTTTTATTTTGTATACGTGAAGCCACGGTTGGTAGCTTAGTGCACCACTGCATCTATTACACAGCTCTGTGTTTGACCACAGTGTCACAGGTTACCTCTCCAGTGGGTCCTCTGAGCCTGTCCGCCTTTTCTCCTTCTGAGGGTGTTCTGTTTTTTATGTTCACCTCATTGCAGTCATATGTTGCATTGTGCTGTGAAGAGTCAATCAGTGATATGAAGGTATTTGGGAATTGATTGTCTTTGCACCACATCTGCTGCCCTTTCATTGCCTGGCACGTAAGTGCCAAGGGAAGAGGTGTGGCGCAGTGGCCAGGGCGGCTGTTTCTGGAATCAGGGAGCTCATGGTTTGATCGCCGGCGGCAGATCAGCCCAGGACCGTGTGACTCTGGGCAATAGCTGGCTTAATCTTCTCAACGGCCCCCAGCACCTGAAGCAGTCATTCACAATCAAATCGTTAGTGAAACTCTCTTTTCCTTCGACCTCGGTAACTGGGATGAGCAGGGGCAGAGAGTCAGTCAATTCCAGCAACAGGAGTCATCAAATTCACCCGCCCTGGGAAAAGCGCTTGACCACCCACTGTTGGAATTGTCGGAATCAACCTCTCCTCTATACAAAAGGAGGATATAAAGGTGTAACAACCAACGGACCTCATAAGTTAAAGGAGAGGTCGTATCAACTCCGTCACTCCAAGCTAAGGGACAGATGTGTGCATGGTAGAAGGCCCTCTAGCATCAGACAAAGGGACAACAGCTAGCCTGAGCTCACTAATAACGAAAAAGTCAAGTGACTTTGATATCTCCCATCAGCTAGGGGACCAACACCTAGAACCAAGCAGTCATTTCTCCCCAATTATATATACCACTAGACAAACATGGAAGATCAAGCCCCACCCAGTACCTGGGGCGTCCTTTTGTCAACATTGGAGTCAACCTCTACAGCAATTTCTCATCAAGCGGATAAACACGATCTCCAAGTGGATCTATTAAATATAATGGCAACATAGGTAGTAGGTATCGATAAGAAACTACAGACACTCAATGACCTGATCATGAGAGCTCAACAGCACAATTATATGCAGCAAGTCAACTGCAAGTGCACAATGACATGTGGAAATCCGCAAATATTAACAACTATCCTGACGGATATATTGACGGAAGTGAGTGCCCAAGCTGTCAGGCCTTCTATAAGAGAAGAAGATTGGGTAGTGGAGGAATCACCTAGGAAAATAAGATTTCTAAAAAATACATAAACATCACACAAACGACCCAAACACCCACTTTGGAAACAACCGTCTTAACAGAAACAAGTGCAAGCAATTCTAAGGGAAAAGCTATTAACCCCAACACGGACAGAACCAAGGATAACAAAAAAACTGAAATAGCTTAGGTTAAGCTTGTGCTTTCAAAAAATAAAGGCAAAGAAAAGCACGCAATAAAGGGAAAATATGGCTATTATTCATGCAACATAAGAATGTCCGGTCACCAACATTAAAAAACTAAATAAAAACCGAATCGGAACCTATAATCCTACAAGCTAGTACCCAAGGAACCGATCCTACAGGAAACGAGAGAACAACCAGCTTACTCTCCAAATGTGATACTGAAAATGGATCGAAGTTGTCAGCAGTAGAACAAGAGTTAGTCCCCGACAGGCAAATCCCCATGTCTCATAAGTGTTTGGAATCCTCCAACATCCGTAAGGCGGGTAACGTTAAATCAGAGGGATATGTCCAAAGGAAATCAGGGAATCGGGGAATCACTAAAGAGGAAGTGAGACTGAGATGTCCTCCAAGGTTGAAAGGCGAGGATACACCACTGACGCAGGAGCAACGTACAAACACGCCAAGGGACAAAGAATCAAATAAAATATTGTTCCTCCCAAATTACATCTCAAGAGGTAACTTTCACACTTTAAATAAAGGCACACTTATAAAATTGGTAAAGGAAGTACGGCCTACATCAATTCTTCCAATTTATTATCAAATGAATTCAAACCACATCCTTTTTTGAATAAGAGAGGTAACAGTAACGACTTGGTCTTCATCGGAAATTGCAGATCACATAATGACTCATCAGCATCAGTTTAAGGCTTGGGGTATTGAATTACAAATGATAGAGGCCCCACGTTACCCTGGTCCGGTCCGCTTCTCCCTAAAAAGGAAAGAGAGGGATCCCTACTGAGGGGTGCCATCGGTGCAGCAACAAATCAGAAAGCTTTTGAGAATTTAATAATTACAAGGCCCCTGATAATCGCTCCACTCGGAGGGAGTATAGAGGAATTTAACACAACTAAAACGGGTGACTAAAGAAAATAGGATGGGGTCACCGTACCATCGCACCTACTCGCAATCCTGACAAGAGCTAAAGGCTCACAAGAAAAGACATTTATTTTTTTCTAACATTTCCTCTTGGAACACTCATGGCCTAGAAAATCTTTTAGGAAACCCTGGTGTCTTGGAATTCTTGCGAGCTCACAACATCATCTTAGCCCAAGAAACTTGGAATACAACACCCCACCATATTATAGGCTTTACTGTTCATCATGAACCAGCAATAAAAGCAGCAAAAGTTGGTCACCCTAAGGGTGGTTTGCCCTCATATTTTTCAACCAAACTAGATTGGTCATTAGAAAAACTCCTAGGGACGAATTGGGTTCTTGTAACCAAGTTGGAGCAGCACAAGAATGACGAGACTCTGACAATCTTAATACTACTTAATGTCTACATTCACCCAAGTGAGGAGACAAAAGACGAGCACATGAACATGTTGTTTGGAATAATAAAATCACTGAAAAGGCTTTGTCAGGCCCAGTTTATCATCTCATTTGACTTTAACATGAATTTATGCAATACTCCAGGGAACCAGTATAAAAAGGGAAACCACTTCAGACGACAATTGGAAACACAAAAGAGGATTCACCAGCAGCAATTACCTTTTTAAGCGGGATCAATAGTTAACCATCGACCATACCTTAGTGAGTGAAACTGTAGCGCAACGGACACAAAAATTCCAAATCGTGTCACGCATAGAGAAGGATCACACTCTAGAAAAATTGCAATTGGAGCAAATTACAGTCAGGCTGACAGCAACTAAAGATCTACTCTCTACGCCATGTGCTCATAACTTAAAAAGATTGAAATGGCGAGGAATAGGGATTGAAAAGGTAATGGCTGAAGTATATTTTCAAGCAGTAACGAGAGAAGGAAGATCAGAGGAAACCGGAAGTTTAGAGTCAAGACAAGCCGGGAAGGGCAAGAGATTAATCGCTTGGGAAAATCTAACTGGAGCCCTAATAGAAAGCTTCCCGCACAATAAGAGGCATTATCCTCTTATGTATCATAGGAAGCCCAACCGGACAAGCAGTCACCATCCCTGGTTTAGTCATGAACTATGCAAGCAGAAAAGTGCGCAAAATAAGATCAGTCTCAAACCAGCTAAAACTGGGATAAAAACCGGACGGAAGCGAGCTTAAAAAATTAAGAACACGATATAAGAAAAACTGTTGAGCAGCTAAAACCAGACCCCGCGTTACAGTATGGAATAAACTTCTTCTGGCAAGTAAACAACAGAACGAAAAGCATTTCTGGTATCCGACAAATTCACTGACACTCGGGGAAAAATAGACATGAAAACGCAGGGATAAATGAGGTTACATTTGTAGCTCACAAAATGAGTATGTATAAAGAACCAAAGCTCAAACCAACACCAGTTAGTCAAATAGCAAAAAAGGACAGCAGGAGGAGCGCTGCGCAAAAAACGCATACTCCCCTTGGGGTCATCAATTAGAATAATAAACACATCGCCCCACAATGTAAAAACTCCGACAAACTAACGGAAGTAAACCAATTGATAAAACTCATAAAGAAATTAAACACAGAGGGTGCACCAGGCCCCAATGGAATCCCCAATGCAATCCCCAATGCTCTCTTCAAAGAAGAATCTTCATATTGGGCCCATTACTTTACTCCACTCTTCAACAAGCTGTTTATGACAAATGGAATTCCAGAATCATGGAGGGGAAGCATTATACAGCCACTTTTTAAAGGGAGAAATCCCACAAAGCCGACAAACTATATAGATTAATCGCTTTAATTGATGTTGAAGCTAAGTTATATGCGAGCTGCTTGCTGACCCAATTGAAAAAATGGTCAGACGATTACAACTGATTCCCAAGGTCGCAAACAGGGTTCCGGGCCAGAGCAGGCACCTTAACAAACTTAACAGCATTAACATTCTTAGCCCAAAAAGCCACTTTTAAGAACACCCGCCTGTTCACCTGTTTTGTGGACCTCAAGCAAACTTTTGACAGCGTGCCTCGTAAACAACTATGGGAAAAACTGGACAGCTTGGGGATCCCAACAAAGTTATGAAATGCCATCAGAGAATTATACACGTGCACATGGAGTCGGGTAAAATTAGGGGACGGCCGGTGGATAACAAAAAATAGACACCCAAAAGGGTCTGAAACAGGGGTTCGTGTTGGCTCCAACACTTTTCAATCTGTATATATCTGACCTTGATGAGACTCTCGTGGAAATCAATAGTCATCCCCCATCATTAGTTAACGAGTAAATCAGGTGCCTTCAGTACGCCGACAATCTAGTGCTACTAAGTCAAACTCCAATCGACGTACAACGAGGAATGAGTGCCTCAGCCAAATACTTGTCAGCAAAAGGAATTGAATTTATTTAAAACAAAGGTTGTACGGCTAGTGGATGCCAAGTACAAGACCTACACATGGCATATTGAGGGAAAAAAAGTTTAGGCAGTCACCTCCTACAAATATCTTGGATTTAAGGTAGAACAAAAATTGAGCTCTAAATCACAGCTCACCTCAATGAGGCTAAAAACTCGAAATCTGATATATGGTATTAAAAAATGAATTAAGCTGTCAATTCTTTAAAAAAAAAATTTTTTTTACGATAACCTATTAACTGTCATGCAAGCACAGTTCATGCCAACAGTAACCTATGGCACTGAAATAATGAAAGGATGAGAAATCCCTGCCTTGAATAAAATACACACAAAAGTCTACACATTTTTTTTCAATATCCAACAAAGCGTATCGCCGGCCTAGGTGAGGCTAGAGTTTGGCCTGCTAAATCAGGTATTTCGGAGCAAAGGTGCCTTTATTAAATTATGTTGGAGGCTGCGTGCTTCTGAAATCAGTACCATTGTCCAACTATGCTGGAAAGAAATAGACAGACAAAAAGCAAAGAAAACGCAAGGATCCTGGGGCAGTTATTTAAACCAGATAACAGAAGACCTGGCTGCCCAAGCCATTTAGAACCTCAGCGTTGGGAAGAAGGCCTTCAATAAACTAATCAACTCTACAATAAAACTTTTGTCTCACTCAACAGAGGAGAATACTTTACTTCAAAGACTGCATGCCTGGACGGTGATCAGCTCATATGGGACAAGGAAGCCCCAGGAATATTTATCAGCCTATTTCTCACTAACCCTAAAACATCAATTTATGAGATTGCGTCTTGGCATGTGGGAAACAAAAGACCTCATCCCCTCATGAAAGATCAAAGGGAAAATCGAGACTGCAGATTATGTGGATACAAATATGAATCTATCCAACATATTTTTTGCGTATGCCCAAAGTTATTAAAATAACGGAAGTCACTATTAAAAGTACTACTGAACAGGATGAAAATACGAATGTGTAGAGAAGCAGTAATCATCTTGCTCGGCGGGTCCTCAATCCCCCTAGAATGCAGGGGGGTAAAACTTTTAAATTTTATGTTTAAAGGAAATTGGTTGAAAAACTGTGGAGATCGAAATAGATTTTTAAAACTATTGGACAACCATAAAAATTCCGAAAAGCAAAATGCTGTCTTACATATGGTCTGTTATAAAGACATGGGCTTCCCAAATCTCTATTTTAAATGATTTTTTAAAATAATTGTTGCACAGAGGTAGTTTGTAGATTAACTGTGTAAAAATTCCACCAACGATTTTATCTTGTTTATGTAAGTATGTAGTAGTACTATTTGAAAATGTTGCTTGGTGTAATGGTTTTGTTTTTAAAGACTGATCACTTAAATAAATACATTGAAATAAAATAGAAAATACTTAACAGCTTTCTTTTATCCAGCTTTGAATTGGCACCACTAGGTAGAAAAATGCTCCAGATCTTATTTAGATAACCTACTCCGTAGAAGTCCTGGGATTAACCTGAGACTCATCAGTGTGTATGTGAAATCTCCTTACCCCGGTGCTGCCATCAAATCATAAATGGCTTTGCATAGTTATTGAAGAGCATGGGGAAGTAGAATGTGCAAAACTCTACATCTGTTGAGTTTACTGCATATTGTGATGTACCATTCTTTACCCCTTGAGATTCTACAGGTAAGGAAGGAACTAAACTAGCCCAAGGTCTCTGAGGAAATTCCTTATATAAAGTGTTGTGCGTCAATGCGTATGATGTCAGTGACTATATTAAAAGTTATAATTTTGCATATATCTTCCATCTGCAATTTTCAGCAGTCCCAGAGCAGAGTTGTCTCAGTTCTGTGATAGGGACTGAAACTGGTCTAAAGATTCCCTGAGAGGGTGCTTGCTTCAAGGTATTGTGTGAGCTTCTCAGTTACCATTCTTTCCAAGGTTTTTGTACGGAATTGGATTCCTGCTATTGACCCAGAACTAGTGGCATCGGCATCAGGTGTTCAGTCCAAGTTTCTTATGTAGGGTTTTATGCCTGGCATGCCTCAGCCTAGCACTGAACCTTGTAGGGACACTGGCCAAGCAATCTCGGTGACAGTAGGTGCTACATTTTGCCTTGAACTCGAGTCAGAGGCAAGCTAGCCCCAGAAAACTTTCTACTGAAGTTAAGCATGACACTCCTATATTTCTCTGAGGTTGCCTTCTTCTAACAGTAAGACAAGTGACTGGAATCATTGAATGTTGACATTCTCACTTCATATCCTTGAATCTGTGCTACTTTATAATTGTATCTAGTATGAGCAAAAGTACTGTTCCACTGGTTATCTTTGTTTTCACTGTCCGTTTGCTTTTCCCCAGAGACAGTAATGTGCATGTGTAAATCCAATACTCTAACTGTACAAACGTAGAGCAGAAAAGGTGCCACGGATTATTTAAATTCAAAGCTGTCTATACATTTGTCTCTGTTAGGTCGAATGACTGTGAGTTGTAGTTTGCAGCAGAAGAAAGAGGTTTGCTGTTAGTAGTGGTGCAAGAGGAGCATAGCCACTGTTATTTATTGAAAAGTAAATTGGAAAGGCAAAACCACTGGTAGGAGGTAGGAAATAGTATTTATATACAGTGACCACGAGTATGGATGCACAATGGTTCTATGGACCCCTACATCCTAAAGAGTGGAATTATTTCTCATATGACTATTGTGTCCTGACTGTTCTAACTCACAAACTAGAACCACCAACCACCTAAAAGCAAAAGTGGTAGATTTGGTTTATAAAATGCGTGAAATCTCTACATCATTCATGAAAACTGTAGGTATTCAGATTTCCTATTTTAATTTTCTTTTCCTCCACTTTTTTCTTCCGGTACTTCTAAAGTAGGATGTAGCAGTGTGGATGGGATCCTTTCATCTGTACTAATCAGGAGGCATAGTAACAGCAAGGTACAACAATCAAATGTTTTTGCTCTATTTAGTGTACTTGAAGTAGAAGGGTTTCAAGATCTTGGGCCAACAATATTGAGGATTACTTCATATATATTTACAGCCAATTATCCCCCCTCAAGCGTGTTTGGAGTCTCTGATATGCTGGTTAGATGCATCTCTATTGCAGGCGATGCACTTGCCGAGCTAGTCAATAGGAGGTAACGTGTAGTTTGCAAGGATGTTAGCTATGTGTTGCAATTGTGAGCAATTTCTATTTTAGTTTATGCTCTTATTGCATGGTGCAGTTGCTATAAATGTTATCAGACAATCGGGGGTTTATATAGCTCAACTACTCGCCCTTGTTATAGCATTGTAAAAGGACAAACAATATTCTATGAGGGGATACCCTTGTCGTCTAACTTGTCTCACCTATCCTTATCTCAGTACAAGGATAAGAGTGATAGATGCTGGTCAGACTCACTGGTGGTATAGGTGAACATGTTAAAGATCCTAATAGGTACATAATGAAAGTTTTTGCAAATTCCCTATTGGTGCATGGCTCGAGCAGAAAAGGAGGGCAGTGCAAGATCTCTGAGGATGTCTCAGTATTGGAAACCTGGTGCATGGTCCTTGGTTAATATAGAGTTGCATCGGAACCATGAAGAAAGGAAGCTCCCTTAATTCACGTTATGGTCCTGTACTAAAATATAACTATAATGGGTGCAAATTGTTCAGACACATGGAATAGAATTAGAGTAACAGGAAACTCTTGTTTATTGGACCTGATTTCTCTCTCAAATTATGAATCTGAGCATTCCTTCTATGCAAATGACAGCCTGAAATTGGAAATCCTCCTTCCTCCCTCCCCCCACCTTGAAGCACCCTTGGCCTCTGAAATAAAAATCTGGTAGATCTTGAACAAGATAAAGACAACCTCTTCAAACTACAACCACTCTACCTCCACCCTAGACCCATTACCAAACTAGCAATTGAGTCAACTTCAAAGTTAACAGTCTCCAACCCACTCATCTCACTCCTTGTCCCTGCCATACACACCATAATTTACCAGGCAGTGTATTGAAAGTAATGTTCCCCCCATTTCGTACACTGTATTGCAATAACATTCTTTAATACATTAAACATTATACCAGGTCAGCAAAGAAGGAGTTGGGTAAGTTTGTAAGATTATGAATCGACATGTTTTGCTAAATAAAAAGTAGGTTATGATCTGCTGAAGTAAATGTTATCGTACTGCAGCTTATAGAGCGCACTTTCACCAGACGGCATGGCTCAAGCTATTTATTGGTAGGCTTGCTTAAAGAGCCAGGTCTTCAACAATTGTCTGAATTTTGCATAATTAGAGATGGTCCTAAGTTCCAGAGGTAGCAGGTTCCAAGCTCGGGGAGCAGTGACTGAGAACCTGATTTGTTTTTGTAAACACATTTTATTCAGTTACAGCTTATCAAACAAGTACCATACCAAGGATGAAACAAGGCCCACTTATTGTTGAATTAATTAGCAATATTTACGTTAACAATTATACATTCCTATAAAAATCGTCTAATCTAATGTCTCCGCTTCGTAAAGTGCTCCTGTGTTCATCCATCTTAACAGTCCCAGGAGAATTGTGTTCTCTATCTCTATCTTGGGAATCAACTTCATAGGCATCTGTGCTAGTCCTCAATCATATCTATCCCAACAGTCAATGGATTAACAAAATACCCCCTCCCTGCCCCCTCTAACTCTACCCACCCCCCTCCCATCTTCAGGCATGCCGCTCAATCATCCAGCTCTCAGTGGTGAGTGGTACTTAATCTTGTAGGGCATCTGGCATCGTAGTTCAAGAAAGTAGACATCCGCATAGGGGGTAGCCACCATATAGTACCTGCCTACCATCACCTAAGTCACCTGCTCAGGAAGGGCAATGCTTCAATCCGTATGTACAAGTCCCCTCCCTCAGGGGGTTGTTTGGTGTCATCAGTCGGGTTCTTGAGTAAGTTCACCATTGCCACCCATGCTCTAGCCGTGTCTAAAATGTTTTCATTATTGGTTCTCTGGGCCATTTGTAATCTAAAAATCCCTTCACAGTTAGCCCATTTTGTGAATTCTCGCAGCCATCGTCAGGTGTTTGGTGCAGTGGTCGCCTTCCAATGGCCGGTAATTTCTCGTTTAGCCAGGACTAATCCCCAATATATGAATTTGTTGGTAACTTTATTACGGGCAGTATGATGGAACCAGTGCAATAGACAAAAACCCGGAGTCAGAGTGCGATCTCTATCCGTTAATTCACCCAGTTTAATTGTTACCTCCCTCCAGAACCCGTCCAACAATGGACACTCCCAGAGCATGTGTAAAAAAGTTTGCGTTTTCTAGCTTCCAATGTGGACAGGCTGTACGGGACCCGAAAAATTAGTTAATTTTGTGTGGGGTGACCTACGCTCTGTGGAAGACATAAAACTGGATTCGTTGAAATCTCGCGTTTCTAGAGCATTTCCACGCCCATTCCATCAGCTTAAGGGGAGCCGGAGGAGTACACAGGAAAGCTGTTGCAGGTCCGGGTCCATGCCCCCATGGGCTTCTCCAGTACGTAATCTCCTCGCCGTCCACTTTGTGAACCATTAGAATTGGGCTGCATGGTAATAGGCCTCAAAATGAGGGACTGCGAATCCTCCCTTCTGCCTAGGTCTCAGCATGGTGGCGAGTGCTACTCTGTGCCTCCCAGAGCCCCGTAAAAATCCTGTAATCATGGTGTTGAGTTGGGTGAAGTATTTTCGTGGTATTCATAGTGGTAGTGAGCCAAAGTAGTCTAGGTAGAGTTACCATTTTTAGCAGCGCCACCCTCCCCGCTACTGATAGTGGGAGGGTTCCCCAAAATTCAAAGGTGCTCCTGGTGGTTCGTATTGCTCTTCCGACATTACCTTCTAATAGGTCGGAGGGTGCATGATAAATCCACACTCCTAGGTAAGTCAGGCAGCTGCTTTCCCATCGCACGTATAGCGCATCCGGGGGTTCGCCTCTACCACTCTGAGCAGGAAAAAGGCACGTCTTATTCCAGTTGGCTTTGAGATCTGCCACTCGCCCCAATATGGTCAGCAGTTCTCGGGCGCCCTGTGACTCATCAACAGCGTTGGCGAGGAACATTAGGAGATCGTCTGCATATAGGGCAATGAAGTGGAACTGACCCATCCCTTCTAGGCCCCTGTAGTATCGCCCGATCTTGCATGAACAGCCAGCGGTTCCACTGCCAGTGCGAACAGGAGGGGAGACAGCGGGCTTCCCTGCCTCGTACCCCTGCCCACAGTGCAGGCCTCTGTAATCACTCCCCCCCCCCCCCCCGCGCACCCTGGCAGTCTAATAATTGTACAATATTGCTGTCGAGGTCACGAACTCCTCGCCCAGTCTGAAAGCTCGCAGTACCCTAAACAGATAGGACCACTCGAGACTATCGAATGCCTTCTCGATCGACAGGATGCACGCTTCATCCCCTTCGCGCGTTGGGTTGTCCAGTCTGCTTATATTCTTGGCCGTATTCCGGGAAGGAATAAACCCCGCCTGGTCTACATGCACAAGTGCTGTCATATGGGTCATCAAACGGCTGGCTAAAATGCGACTTAATATCTTGTAATCTAGGTTAAGCATAGCGAGGGGGCGGTAGGTGGGGCGATCCCATGCTGGTTTATCCGGTTTGAGGAGTGGTATGATTCTCGCTTCCCTGGTTGAGCTAGGTAAACATATTTGCGGAAAACAAGGACCCCCTGAACCATGAATAGTAGAATTCCTAGGACAGGGATAAACTGTTTGAAAAATATCACTCCTAGGCAATCTAGAATATCAAACTCAAGATAGACAATAAAATAAAGCAGAACAGTATGCCATATAAGAACAGTGAAGAGGCAATAAGTACAGAATATTTTCAAATTTTAATAATTTGTTTTGTTTAAAAAATTCCCGTATCGGAAATTACATAATACATTACAATCTTTTTGTAACCATATACACTTGTAAATTCTATTTATATACAATCATAAAAACCAAACCTAAAATGCATATAATAAAAAAGTGGCACTAAAGTCTCAATTTTGTCTCCTGGTAACAGCCATCTTGCTTTGATCTATTGTAAAGGGCTAGCAGGCGGGGAGCCAAGATATCCACATATGTAGCATAAAACTCTATTGGAAGCCCATCTGTGCCAGGGGTTTTGTTTCTGGCGATGTGTGTTATAGCCCCCCTGATCTCGCCGAGCTCTATATCCCGACGCAAGATCTCTGTTTCATCTTCCTCAATTTGGGGAAGCTCTATATCCAAGAATCCCTCCTCCTCTTAACACCCGTGGATCTAATTGACTTTGATACAAGGTGGTGTAATATTTCAGGAACTGTGCATTAATAGCTTGCTGCCCGTAATAAGTTGTTCCATCTCCGCTTCGCAGTTCTAGGATTGGTGTCCGTCTGCGTGCCGGATTGGCCAGCCAAGCTAGCAGCGCCCCAGATTTGTCCCTCTCCGCATGTGCCCGAGCCGCGTACGCCCTGTAGTCAAAACATCTCAAGCGTTCTACTTGGGCTGCCAGTTCTTCCCTGGTTGCCATAAGATCCACCTGTCTGTCCTCTCCTTCGGGTCTATCTCTTTCCACATCTCTGAGCTGCTGTTCCGCTCTATGTATATCGTTTAGCAGGGTCCTACGTACCCCAACCGCTTCCCCGATACAGCTGCCCCTTTTTACTACTTTGAAAGCATCCCATTCAATGTGTAGGCTGGTGGTCGTGTTAGTGTTATTCTGGAAGTACTCCTCTATAGCAGTGCCTATTGTGTTTCTAAAGACCTGGTCTTCCAGTGTCTCCAGTCGGAGACGCCAACTAGGGATTGTGGGCCTAACTCGCACCCCATGAAGGGATACTAGAAGGGGATTATGATCAGATATCGGCCTGGCTAAATACTCACTCAGTGTAATCCCTACATGTACATCCGGGAAACAGAGGATAGAGTCCAATTGAACATGCAGCTCATGTAGAGCCGAGAAATAAGAGTAGTCCTGTTCCCCCGGATAATGGGCTCTCCAAGTGTCTGTCATCCCCCAGTGCCGTTGCCAGTCTCGTCGGGCTTCTGCTAGTCTATGTGTGGGAGCGTCAGGGAGTGGTGGATGGGATTGGTCCAGAGCAACCTCAGTAATGCAATTGAAATCTCCCCCCAAGAGCACGGATCCAGTCAGAACCGGAGCCAATGTCTGAGAGAGCTGTGCAAAGAAAGCAGGCTGATCGACATTAGGAGCATATATACTTCCTATAGTAATATCTCGGACCTCAAGGCGCCCGATACCACCACAAATCTGCCCTCAGGCTCTATTATCTGCTGAATACATTGAAAGGGAACCCTAGCCCGCACCCATATTAGGGTCCTTCTTGCAAAGGCCGAGTACATAGTATGAAACACCTGCCCCCTCCAGCGGCGCTGTAGCGCTGCCCCTTCTGTCTTGGTCAGGTGGCTTTCTTGTAGTAATGCAATTTGCACCCCTCTTCTTGTCAGATAAGTATGTATTTTGTGCCGCCGGCCCATACTGTGCATCCCCCTAACATTCCAGGTCATAATTTTGATGCCTACGGAGGTACCCATAATACATTTCCAATTGTATTTCTATTTGGGCACTGTGTATGGGTGGGGACTGTACACTTTAGCTGACCTTGTGTAAATAAGCATGCGCTTTTTTGAGACTTGATCCCACTCCTCCCTGCTAAGGGGCATTTTTCTAAGACGTCAAGTTTCTGGCTGACAGTGTATTCTGGAACGTTTGTTAACCCTAGGAATGTTGAAAATATAATGGAAATTGATAAATTGATATGGTAGCAATGCAGTACTCCTAATAACGTTCTGGAGTAGAAAATTGTAAAAACAAGGGACTACTTGCTTGATGCTCCATATAGCTGGTAATAGCTGTCTCTGTGTAAGTTGGTACTTTTATCTCCGTGTTTTTATTTTCTGCAGAGTGTGCTGCAACTTTGAACTGCCTGAAAATGTCAGTCGACAGCGGCTCTCGCATGAGCATCGCCTCACAGTTCTTCGCTCAGGAAGAATTTGATGAGAACATAACGTTCACAACGTCTGAGAGAGTAAGTACACACTGACCTTAATTACAAACTATTTGGTGCATTGCTGTATCTGATTTAGGTTGGATGCCGAGCTGTGAGTGTTCATTCCTGAGTCATCGGATGCTGGAGTAAGTTAAATGGAACTGGTTCCTCATAGATCTGTCCATAATTTTCCGTAGCATGGAGCTCTGTAATTACATAGTTTAGGCACACAGCAAAATGTCAGTTTCAGCTGGTCCTTGATATTTCTTTGCAACAGCACCAGCTTCCTTTGTTCAATGATGTACAGTTCTTACTCAGCACAGGATAGAAGTTTCATAAGGGTAGAGTAAGCATGGTCTTTGTATCACCGGAAGCCCTGTGTGATTGCTGAACAATAGGCTATCATCAGTATCCCTAAAGTAGCTTTTGTGTCCCTCTGTTCAAGACTGAGCTAGAGTTCGCTCTATTCTTGGTCAAATCTTGACTGGGTTGTGTCAAGCACTGTATTTTAATAGGTAAAATCAGTTAGCGATTGCTGATGTTCTCTAAGTGAATATGACCAAAATCCCTATAGATCACTGCTTCATTTTATGCAGCATTATGGCCTAGTTCTGTTTTAGGGATCTGCTTTAAGGTAAAATCAGTAGCATTGTCCCATTCACCACAGAAAGCTGACACAGTAGGCTATTAGTTTCTTGTGCTGTTCTCTTCCACATCTTCATCTTCGACCTTCTTTTTTTTCAGTAATTTAATTTTAAAGATTACTACAGCTCACATATACCCTTTCTGGTGTCCTTTGGTTAGGATATATGTGATAGATTAACAAGAGAACTAAGTTGTTTCTCAGTGAGGAGCCAGCTCCCAATAGCTTGCAGAATACTAAAAGTTTAAAGGCCTTCCATATGAAAAGGGTTAAGAGATCCATTGTTTAGACACCTGATTGGAAGAGGAGCGGCCACCCCTGTGGGATCAGGGCACCCTTGCCATGACCCAAGGAGTATATGTAGGCCGAGCATTGCACACATATAGGGTGTTAAAAGGAAAGGGCAAGGAGGTTGTAGAAGTCACTTTCCCAAGTAGCACTAGCAAGTAATCTTAAAGCCACTCGGGCATAACAGTCACCACCACCACCACCCCTGTTGGACTCTCTGTATGATCCATGTAGCTATAAAGGACGGGACTGCCTCGATGTAGGAGGAAGCCGCCTGTGAAGAGAGCCTGTAGCAACAGATCATATAATGCTGGGCTAGTGAGAGACTAAAGAAATGTTAGAGTGCAGCAACAGTTGACGAAAGAAGGTATCAGTCATGGCTAATGGAGATCTCGACTCTTGGGAGTGTCAGTGGCAAGGTTTAACAAGGATGAACAGTAGCTACGATTGGCACTCTACCAGGTGGTGGTAATCTTTATTGCAGCTGAACCCTTCAAAATCATGCAGTTCTAAAAGCATATATTTTATTTTGGGTGCCACTGAAATGTATTTCTTTGTTCTAACAGCCCATAACTGTGCTTTATGTTGCGCACAAAAACAGTTGACTCACCAAAGTGTCTAGTATGGTAACTACAGACTAAAAATAAATGTATTTTTAGGCAGCCCTCATATAACAGACCTGTTCAGCAAGTCGCTGCTACTGAAGTTTTTACAATTATTTTTGAAAAGGCCATAGTGGGGAAAAATAGGAGAAACATGCAGACTTTCAGCTCAGCCGGAAAGAATGGAAGGCATTCACACAGAAACAAAGACTTTCTCAAGGAAGTCATGAAAGACAAGCATCCAAGGAGTTCAAACAGTATGGTACGTAGAAAGTAGTGTGTACAACTTAGTCTTGAAATAAGCTAGAAAATAGACGAGCTTTACTTGTTTTCATTAAAGAATATTACCCGAGGGGCATACAGACGTACCTATACCTACAATGCATCCTTTGCCCTATATTGGTGTTTATACTCTTGAGACGTTAAACAGGCCAATAACCAAGTAGGAAGTAATGTAGACTAAAAATTTTAAAACTAAAGAAGGGCAGGTCCTGGGAGCTGCATTTGACAAAACCTTCAAAACAGTCAGATCCCCAATGATCTCCTTACCTGGTGGTTACAATTAATAAGTGCAAACGAGTATACACATCACTGAATTTCAAATCATGAAAAGATGAAACCAGTACTCTTCCTATAGACCAAATTCCTAAATAAACTTGTGTGCCAAAATTTACTTAATTTATGACCATTATATTTGAGGCTCCGTTGCCACCTCCGGTTCTTGCCAATCACTCTTGTTTTGTCGTAAGGAAGGCAAGCTTTGATACAATTTGTCAAGTTTTACAAAGAGGATTCAAATGAGTAAGCTGGGTCTCTTTGATAAGGCAATAGTTAATTGTAGTTTGGAAATACCTAAGGATAGGACAGTCTAAATTTATGTCCCCCCAAATGTTAGTAAAGCTAGCAAAACCTGTTGAAGGATGTGAAGAGGATTTTAAGGTTCCTCTAAATCAAGTAGGACTGTGTATCCGGTCTGCATAACCATCGGAATGTGGGGACACATATCATCAGAGTATGTTGACCGAATTCCTAGCTAGCTCACAATGCGCCATCTGGACTCAATCTTCCAGGGCACCAGGTGGTATCTGCAACCTCAGAACATGACCGCTCTAATTCCCCAAGGAAATCTTGGAAACCGAAGTACCCTTTGGTTTTTACACAGGCATGCCCAAGGGAGACACACAAATGATACAAACTGGCTTTTCAAACATTTATTGAAACAATGTATTATTGTTTAAAAAGTGTGAGCTGCAATTATTAGCAGGATGAAATAAAGCATTGTAACCAGCGCTACAAGAATGGTGAAAAAGATGTAGTTCAACCATTATAATGTTGGTGTATATGCGTTAGAGCCGCTCTCATCCTGCTTGACCTGACTGCAGCATTCAATCCCGTAAATCATGCCGTGCTACTGTGGGCAGCAGGTATTACAGATACGATGTTAACTCTACTTACATCTTTTCTGGCATTCCGGGAACAACTGGTTCACTGGGACGGCCTTCAATCAGGAAACTTCTACCTCCCGTGTGGAGTCCCACAGGGGGCGGCCTTGTCTCAGACACTGTTTAACCTATATGTCACACCATTAGCAAGACTAATTAAAGATCATGGTCTTACGCTAGTGTCGTATGCGGACGACACCCAGTTAGCGATGTCGGTTACGCAAAGAGTGGATTTTACAGCTGTCAGGTTTCGTATTTCTTAATTGCCTCACGGATGTGATGGCATGGATGAACTCAATATTTTTTAAGCTTAATACCGAAAAAACAGAGGTCATCGAGTTCGGTCAAAAAAACCTCTGTATGGAACCAATTATGGTGGCCCCCTCAGGCTGGGAACTGCCCGGTCCCTGTGTCCAAGGCTAGGAACCTTGGTTTTGTGTTCGATAAGGATCTGAAGCTCACTCCACAAATAAATCAAGTCTCCTCTGCATGTTTTTTTACGCTAAAAGTCCTGCGTAAAATTCTGCCATTTATCCCTTTACCACTTAGGAAAACAGTAGTCGGTGCTCTGGTTCTTTCCAGAGTCGACTACTGCAACACTTTATATTTAGGAGCTGACAAAGGGCAGATGACCAAACTTCAGTCACTTCAAAGTGCGCCTGCACAGGTATTGCTTGATTTACCCAAACATCACCCCACGTCTGTTAGTATTAATCAGCTCCACTGGCTTCCAGTTCGGTGGAGAGTGTATTTTAAGGCACTCTGTTTAGTGCACAATGCTCTGTACAGAGGAGGAGCCGCAGACATTCAAACTCTATTTCCCCGGTATCAGCCGCAACGCTGTCTCCGGTCCGCTAATGCAGGACTGGTTCTCGTCCCTAAGATTAAAAGAGCCAGATGGGGAGGAAAGGGTTTTTTGTATGAAGCAGCCACACTGTGGAACTCCCTCCCTCTGATGACAAGATTACAACCAAACCGGGCCCTTTTCAGGAAATCGATAAAGACATGGCTGTTCCTTAACATCGACGCTGATGACGAGCTCAGCTCGTCATGAGGTACACCTCTCGTACGCTCATGACGAGCTGAGCTCGTCATGCACCGCGGGTTTTTTAAAACTTCAGCGGGAAAATGCGCCGCACCGATGCGGTTAAACCCTAAGAGCCATCAGTGCTTGTTCGGCTTCCACTCACCTTAGCACCAAGACGCCTTCGCAATAGTGCGCTTTATAAGCCATCAGTCAGTCAGTATGATTATGATTATATTATGGTTATATTTATACTTTTACTCCTACCTAATACTACCTACACTATTGAGAGCATAGTGGGACTACCCTCTGGCAGATCACTTTGGCCAACTCCACCTCCCCACCCCCATACCGGAGTATTATGGATCAGGAAGCCGATCTGGTGTAGAACAGGATACCGTACTTTGCTGGTTAAAGGTTTGAGTCAGCTTTGCTTTGTTTACTCTCTGGAACTCATGGATTTCACATGTTCTGTTCCTATTGGTTCAAGCCTGGGTTCCGCACTTCAGCCATGTCTTGCTCCTGTGACTGTTTGTCTCCAGCTGTCTAGTATTCTTGTGCCTGTTTTATACATATCGGTCAATGAACTTTATTTCGGTCAACAGACCATAAAAGTGCAATGTGCATATATACAAATTAATAAAGTTTACAATAAATAAAAGTTCTTCAGTTTCATTTAAAAGTAATATCTGATCACTACATATAACTTACTACTAAAATACAACAATCTAAAGACTAACCAGTTAAAATGTATAGTTTGATTAGGGCAATAAAACATCAATCCACATGGTGGACCTGACATTCTGGTTACTAAGACCGCTCAGTGACCACTCTTCATCAGAACAAAGATTGGATTCGCCATTGGCAATACCTGAAGAGGTTCATACTTGACCTAAATGATGGAATAACAGATTTGATTTTAGGGCTTTCCTTCTGATTCCCCACATGTGGCCCAGAAACTTTGCAATTGCACAGGCGAATAGGGATCCTGCATTGGATCTTAGAATACGTAAAGCTACTCTATGATCTCTGGTTCTCAGCTGTTTGCAAATGTGAGTTAGCCATTTTCTTCTAGGGGCAAAGTATGCTCAGCAACCCAAACACACGTGGCTTAGGGATTTATTTGGGTAGGGACAGCAAAGACAGCCCTTATTTCGAGCTCAGTTGCAACACCATGAGTGCGTAAAAAAATTCAGGGAGAGTGAACCATGTCTGAATTGGATATAAAGCTTTTTGTCAGCCGGCATCTGAATGAGGTCGAGAAAGCCTTTCAGGAAATGCCAAGAGTTTGAAATCTAAGAATTCCTCTGTTAGTCTACACAGTCTATTGTCCCTAAGCTAATTCTCGGCTACCCAGTCCCAGTACATGTTTTTTAGTTACTTTTTAGTCGGCGGCTCTAAACAATTCGCTCTACCCCCTTTACACTGATACTATCAAGTCAATTTTTGATGTTCCTAATCCAACCTATCTTCTTGAATGTGTCTAGGGTGCAAACTTCCTCGAGAGGACAGTTCGGGGGTCAAAACCAGTCTCCGCCAGAAAAGAAGCAGCCAGAGTTTTGCTACATCTATTAAAAATTTGACCCCCATTTCTAGTTTAAGAGGGAGAAATGGTGTGATTGAGGGGGGTGATACTAAGTTCTTAAGAAACTTGTGTTCCGGCCGTGTGAGATGTTGGTTCCAGGACTACCTTCAACAAGTTTAACCCCCAGGTATTCAAAGCTACTCACCCTCTTTAGGGGAGTGTTACATAGGGTAAGATCTTTAAGCGATTTGCAGGAATAACTTCAGCTCCCTTCCATGAGTCTGGGATTGGTGCCCCACCTGCAATAGGATTGAAAAGTGCCAGTATATAGTTAGTATATAGTTCGACCAGTTTTTGACATGACAAAACACATCCCCTGGGATTCTGTCCGGTACAGGAGCCTTTGCTGCTACAATGGTCTCAATTGAGGTCACAATTTCCTCTTTGGTAAAAAGAACTCTTGCTGTATTCAGAGATAAGTCCTTTGAATATAGCAAGAGGTAGTGGTGTAGAGGGCACTAAAGTGTCCTTCCCAAACACCAGCTGCGATATTATTAGCTATCGAAGAGTATTTTTCGAGTTCCCCTCCCAACAAGAGTCCAAAATGTCCTAATGTCTTTCTTGGAGCTAGCCTTCCTGATTTACTTCCACTTTTCCTCATCCCACTTGCTCTTGGCCTTTGCTATGGCCGATTTATACAGCCTCCTTAATTCCCGCCCTAAGGGCATGTTCTTGGTTTAAATGGCTTTAGTAAGTTGACATCTTAGTAATCTGCATTCGCTTGAGAACCATGAATTGTTCTTATTCAGTTTGCCATGTCTTAGTTTCGCACACTTAAAACAATCAGCGAAGTGTGTGGACAGCTGTTCAAAATACTTGCATGCAGCACACTAAAACCTTTCTCAGTTCTCTTATCATCTGCATACGATTGAATCTCGTCCAACCGAATAATTAAATCCTGCTTGATTTTAGCAAGTTTATTTTCATCCCCTAGAACTATGGGCCTTTTAAGACCCCATTTATCATTTTTAGGTAGTACCTCCTTAGTAATCAATTCAATTCCAAAACTTTATTTCGATCACATGATCATTAAAGATGTACAAGATTTACCACATCAATTAAAATCCGGAATATCAATATGTCATTAATATAAAATACATTAGAGATTAAAAAGTAGTAAAAAAAGAAAAAAAAAAAAAAGAATGGTGCCAGTTAGTCAAGGGATGAAAGTTTGTCACGAATCTCCGACCCCCTTTATCAGTCGGGAGCGGGCATACCACATTGCAGTTAAAAATTTTGCCATAGCGAACACAATTGGCGGGGATAAATCAGTCTTTAAAACTCTGTATGCAGGTAGGAATGTTCTAAATCCCAGGTTTTTAAGGAGGGGGACAAGCCAGTGTTTCCTGCTTTTCCGATAGGCTCGACAGAAGAAAACCGCGTGCACATCGTTCTCCTTTGTTTGGGCACATGAAGGGCATGTCTCTGTAGCAGATCAACAGGACCATAGTTTGGTAAAAGACCTGAAAGGAAGGGTCCCGTACCTCCACTGCAGGAATAGCTTTCTTGTTAGAGCCGGAGTCATGCAATCCAAAACGCATTCGAGGTTAAATGAGTCTTTAGTTTTAATGAAATGGTGTGTTAGGGATCCTTCGCGAGTGCTATCCAGAGCTCGAAGGAGCATGTGGTCATAATACGCTCTGGACAGCGCTTTCCTCGGAATCCTATTGCTTGTGCTTTCCGGGTCTGACCATAATTCTGGTAGTCCAAGGGTCTCACAGGTTCTCTTGATGTAGTTTTAACCAAAGCGTCTTGGTGGCATTGGGCAGGGATAAAAAATTCCTGTAGCTCGGTTCTATAGGTGGTGAGATCTTGACTCCTCCAAAGACGACGCCAAAAAGTTAGTGGTTCCTCAGTAATGGGCCTCAAACCCAGGTCCAGTCTCAGGGGCAGGAGTGGAGAGCTTGGGGGAAGGGCTGTCAGCTGCCTGAGGAATTTATTTTCTGTGGTCAGCAAGTTATACGACGGAATGTGGCCCCACAACTCTCCCCCATAGGTGACTCCCGCCCGCGCCTGGGCTTTATAAATTTGGATTGCAGGGCCGAGTGGGCGATATGGTGACTTACTCGCAATTCTCGAAATGTCTCCCGCCCTCTGGGCCAGTTTCATGTTTGCTTTTGTCCGGTGTGCCCCCCACGTTAGATTTTGGTTTAGGGTTATCCCCAGGTACTCAATTGTGTAAACCCTTTCCAAGCGCACTGTACCAAGCAAAGGGTTGGGGCGTTTAGAGGGCATTGGGTTTAGGATCATGAATTTAGTTTTGTGCGGGTTGATTTCGAGTCCCCTTTCTGTACAAAATTCCAGAAAACCATCCAACACCCGCTGTATGCCCGTCGGGGATTTGGACAGCAGCAGGGTGTCATCCGCAAACATAATTGCGGGCACCCTGCTGCCGCTCAGTTTTGGGGCGTCAATGTTGGCAATCCTTGTCAGGTGCGCGATTACCCCGTTCACAAAGAGGCAGAACAGGGTCGGTGCAAGCACACAACCCTGTCTCACCCCTCTGCGAACGGGGAATCTTTCAGTTAGATTACCGCTTCTCCCGCACCTGACACGTGCGAAGTTATTTTGGTGTAGTTTCATCAGGATTGCGAGGATGTCTTTCGGGACGCCTAACTCCTCCATTACCTTCCACAATTTTGATCTTGGCACCAAATCGAAGGCGGCACGTAGATCCACAAAAACCGTGTACAAAGTGCCGCCCTCGATCAGTTCGGTCCTCCAGTAAATAAGGTTTAATCGGAATATTTGGTCAATTGTGGACACCCCCCTCCTAAATCCCGCCTGGTATGGGCTCAGAGTATCCGTCTCATCCAGCCAGTTCTGCAACCGGTCCAGTATTAGCCTACCGAAGAGTTTCTGTGATACGTCGATAAGGCTTATTGGACGATAGTTGGCTGGAAGCAGAGGAGATCCCTTTTTAAATATTGGAACCACCTCTGCACCCAGCCAAGTATCCGGAACCTCCATTCCCTTAAGGAGCGCGTTGAATATCAACAGGAGATAGGGGGCGGCCCATACCCCTGGCTCCTGTTTGAATAGGTCGCCTGGCACCCCATCCAGCCCCGGGGCTTTGCCTGTTGATAACCCTGCAATAGCTTCCCGAACTTCTTTTTCAGTGAAAGGTTCGCCCTCCGGGTCACTCGCTAAAGTGCAGGGGGGGGGACTCAGGGCCTCATCCTCTAATGCATATAAGGACTGGAAATGGTTTTGCCATATGCTCGGGACAATATTGGGTTCAATTGCCGAAGGAAGATCTTCTGATCCGTTATTAACTACCCGCCAGAATTTACGAGAGTCTCTGGTAGCTAGAGCTCCAGAGAGTTCCTCCCAATGTTGTTGGTCCCATTCGGCCTTGGCGTTTGCCAGCAGTTTCTTATATGCCCGTCTTCTGGCTTGTATCTCCTCCCGGCTTCTACACGCCTTAATTGCGAGTAGAAGTTCTCGTTTGGAGTTCCGGCATGTGGCATTATACCAGGTCTTCTTGTGTGTCCCGCTAGTTCTACCTGCACCCTTTGCGAAAAGATCTAAATCCATGGTGTTTATTAGATCTTCGTGCGTTCGCCATAACTGCTTTCTGTTTTTTTCGTTGCTAAGTTCCTCCCTGAGAGCAAATGCCTTTTCCAGCACTGGGATAATTCTGGCATAGAGCCTGGGTAACTTAACGCCACTTGTGACCAATTTTCCCCATCTTACTCTCCTTCTGTTGTTCTCCAGGAGTAGCCCTATCTTTGCCCTTTGTTCGTCCGGTCCCATGTCCTCATTACCTGGCATGCCATATTCAAGTTCCAGGGCGTTATGGTCACTGTCCAGTCTTTCAATTACCCTGAAATCAATAATTCGTGACCAGGATGACAATTGGACTAGGACGTAGTCCAATCTGGATTCACTTCCTGACTTATTGAAGGTACATTTGCTTTGCATGTCTGATTTAGGACGCCCATTGCAGGCCCTAAGGCCATGATTGAGAGTAAGGGCGGTTATCTGCAGAGCGAGGGAGGTCCAAGCTCTTGGTGGGGGTGCCACCGTGGCAGGTACCAGCCATCTTGAGTCCTCCTCTAGGGAGGGTCCATCAAGAAGGCCAGTCAATGGCTCGTAATGCGAGTTCAGATCCCCTCCAACCACGTAATGGAGCTCCCTTGGAATTTCGCTCAAGAAAGCGGAGAGTTCCTCGATAGTATTCGATTCTCGTGCTATGGCTACTGGTCTCGAATAGACGTTTATTATCGCCAGTTTGGAGGAATTTGGCCATTCTAACAGGACGGCTAATATGTCATCAGAATCCACATTTAGGCATCTGGCCTGACAACCCAATTGGAAAGCTACCCAAATTGCCAGCCCTCCCGACGGTCGACCCCGACCCCCCCCATTTAGCGGGTTTTGAAAATACTGCAAACCCCTGGCACGTGTATTCCTCTCTTGCCCAAGTTTCCTGAAACAGGCAGATGCTTTTTGAGTTGATAAAGGAAGCCCATTCCTGACAATCCATTTTGTTACCCAACCCAGCTACATTCCATGAAATCAGGTTCAGTGTTGGAGGCCTTGTGGATGGTGGCTGGATGTCAGAATAGTTATTCTCGTTTGTGCCCGAGTTTGCCATTGAATATTATAGCAATTCCCCCCTGACCAACCCGTAAATTCCTGCCATTACCAGATGTATCTGCTATAGAGTGGACGGGATCTCGATAGTGTGCAAGCTCGTTGGGAGCGGCTATCTGTTCACATGGAACCGGGGCTTGTACATGGGGGATGGTTCTGTCCTCACTGCCATCTATGAAATAGAAATGGTGCTGGTCCCTTAGTAATCAAATTGTTCATAGGAGCGCAATCTATTTCATCCCAGCGGCTAGTTCCAAACTTAATGGATTGTGATCACCAGCGGTAGTTCCGATTATTGTCACATCGACTAAAGTAGGCAACCGCCTTAGATCCACTAAGATATAGACGACCTGGCTAGCTCCAGTTGAACCAATGAAGGTCAGATCTCCTTCCCTATCAGAATCAGTCCTCCTATTTATGGCTCTTAATCTATGTTCCATTGGCCAGTGCATCTAGTTGCAAGGCTGGTTGTGACCATTTCTTGATGAAGGCAAATGTAGCGATGGAGCAAGCCATAGATGTCCTCATTTACTTCGCAAATGACATCCTTATCTAGGGATTCAAAGGTCATTTTTAAATCACCCCCTACATTTAAGGGATATGCAGGCTGCCTAGTGTTCAAGAGCTTGTTTAGTGTTTGTAGTACGGGGAATGTGCGCGCCCTCCCCCAGTACCTCTAGCTTAAACGTTGTAAATGTCTACACTGTAACCTGATTTGCCTCTCAGTTGAACTGCCTGGATATCTGGACTGTTCGTAAGTAGTTGTTCAGTTCTGCAGTTTAATGCAATGCTAATCCAAATCAGTATTACACCTGAAGGACAACCCTTTTTTGATGCAATTGCGGGCAACTAGAATGACCCATAACCTGGCATGAACGACTGTTGGACTCCATGTTTCTTGTAAAATTCATATGTCGTGCGAGTTGATAAGCTTTCCCAGTGGGAAAGGCACAATGTTTCGAATTCCGGCCATAATCCATGAGATTAATTAAAGCGTGCAATGCCCTGTAGACAGTGTAATTTTAGAATAAAAAGAGATGTCCTTGACCCGCTCCTCTTGAGGAGGTATTGGACTAGGGATGATGTTTGCAGTGCTGTGAATTTAAGCATTGTCTTCTAAATTGGACTCGGCGGAGAGCTTTGAACCAGCCCTATAGATTGTTAGTGTCTCACAGATTATTATTGGGGCTGTGATTGGGACATGACTGGGGACACTAGCTTCAATAGGAGTGAGTGCATAGATGGACTGGAGTCAATAATTTTCCCTTATACGGGATGGTGTGAATGACTGTGTGTACAGCGAGTTAGTAGTAGTCTGAGAGGTGCTGCTTAAATTTGATATTTGCCTGTGCTGGAGGAGACGTCCTGACTTCTTGTGCAATTAGGTTGTGCACTAGACTCAATTCAGCTAAGGTTACTTCAATTGCATCTACTGGGTTGGTGGCTAAGACTCCTTGCTCATGAGATGTCTTCCCTTATCATGGATCTGCATCCTCTTATGTGCCTAAACCAGTTGATTGATTTATTTTTGAGGGCTTCCTCGTTCTCATACCTTGCAAGATAACTAAATTTAGGAACGTTAATCATGTAGATTTTGTATTGTTGAGAGGTGAATAGTTTTGGTGGTACTGCTCTGTAAGCCGGTCCTAGCTGGTATTTTAATCTCTCTCTTTCCACTAATTCTGTAGGAAAAGGTGGATAATTTACATGTCACCTCATGTGCTATTGGGCCACGTTTAACCCCCACAACAGGTTCTTTCATTGCTGCTGTTCCACTACGGTGATACAAAAGGGGGTGTGATGGACGGAGCATCTGAACCAATCAAACACTCACACCCAGTCAAAAGATCTGGGTTTAATCCATCACCGTTCTTTAGCCCACTCTGCCACCCCAGTTCAGATATGGCCATATGCCGGAGTCAAGCTATCCTGGGTGAAGACGGCTGATAGCCAGAAACCGGTCCTAGGATGCTTGATTCCGGTCCAGGGAAGACATGGCTTGGCAGTTCGGGCTGGACTGTTCCCATGAGGCACAGGGTCAAGGCTGATTTGCATATGGCCATGTCTGAACTGGGGTGGTGTGGTGAGCACAAAACGATGGATTTAGGCCCAGATCTCTGTACTGGGGTCAATGTATGACATTGTTCTGCATTCTGTCCATCAACTGTTGTTTTTGCACGTTCCACTACGGTGGCCTGTTCTATTAGCCATTGCCAAGGGAGTGTCATGAAGTACTTTATGTGGAGGCTGCTTCTCGCTGGCAGCTACTCTTCACCCTTTCAAATCTGTCGAGCAACCAGTGCATAAGCCCAGTTAGTGCCCCAATAGTTGTTTTTTTTTATAATCACATTTATTGGCATTTATAAGAAACAAAGCATACAAAGACCGCTTTAACCTGTACACTACAAGTCCAACGACAGTAGACGGCGATACATCAGACCTAGTGGATACAGCACAACTGGAAAGAGACTTGCACAGTAATCAGAACAACAAGTTTAGCCACTTACCCCACACCTTTTTGAACTTCTCAGGACATCTCCTGGTCTCGAAGAGGGGTTCCTCTTGGGCCACGCACCAATCCACCCCTCTATGCAATTAACAAAATCCGTGACACCCCTCCCCCCTCTACCCAGGTCCCCCATCATGACTTGTGCAGCGAGCTGGCTGAATTCAGGGAGGGAGGTGGCTGGTGGGATGTGTACACTAAGGGCGTGTCGAGCTGCAAATATTTATAGAATTGGGAAGTATGAAGGTAGTAACGGTGTTGCAGGTCGGAAAAGGTTCTGATTTGATCTCCCACGCAGACATCCCCAAGGAGTGAAATCCCAATTTGGTCCCACTGCCGAAAACCCTGAAGGGCGACGCCTCGTGGAGCCAGGTGCCGTACCACAGGTGTGGGTTGAGTACGTTTCTTGTACCATCGCGTGTATCGCAGAGCGTCAAGCCGGTAGGACCGTTCTAGTGACAGGTGGGATAGGTTTTGGAATGGGAGCCCCATATAGATAGGCCAGGGGATGCGGAAAGTCCATGGTCCTGAGCTCTGTACGATAAGCCGTGTCTGATCAGCCACCGGAGAACCAGTCGTGAACAACAATCAGTCTAGTGGCCATATAGTAGAGGTGAAGGTCTGTCACACCCATGCCCCCATCAATGGGAGAAATCCGACAGCAAGCCAAGGTCATATGAGGCCTCCCACCTCCCCACAAGAACCAGGTAAGTACGCCATCAAACTCGCGGAACCAACCAGCCGGAAGATGAAAGGTAATATTTTGGAGGAGGTACAAAAAGAGGGCGAGGTTCATCATTTTAAAAAGCGCCCCTCTTCTGAGGGGGTTGAGTGGGAGAGACTGCCAGCGTTTGAGATCAGCCTTGGCCTTTGTGACTGGCGGTGTGAGATTGAGAGCCCATTCCAGCTTCGGGTGCAAGGTCACCCAGATCCCCAAATATTTGGACGATTGGCGTCGTAGGGGGATAGTGGACTGCCAGTCGAAGCAGGCCCTAGACGAATGAAGGGGTACCAAAGTGGACTTCGCCGGATTGAGCCGTAGACCCGAGACATCTTCAAAGGCACAGAGAACCTTCAGGCAGCGCGGGCCAGAATTCTCCGGATCGGCTAAAAAAAGGAGGACATTTACCGCGTATAGGGCAATTTTGACAATTCGATGGGGATCCCAAAACCATCCCCAAATTAGGGGGTCGCCATGTATGAGGCAGGCCAGGGGTTCCATCGTCAATGCAAAAAAGAGTAGTGAGAGGGGGCACCCTTGACCGGTGCCTCTCCTGATAGAAAATGCAGCAGAGAGGGCGCCGTTAGTTAGGACCCGTGCTCCAGGTGTGGCAGGGATGTGGAATTCCTATAGCCCGACGCCCAGGACATATTGTTTGGGGTCAAGGGCAATAAGTTTTCATGAGTATTTTGTCCTTGGGACAAGTAGTCCCAACCCCCTGCAGCACAAACCCTTTGGCTGCCAGTTTGCAGTACCACATTATGCATCAGAGAAGGGCACTGTCTGCAGTTAAGGTAATATCTTTATCCATATGTTAATGCTGGTCCAACTTGTATTTATGGTTCAGTAATTGAAAGCCTTTATTTGTAGAGTAAGCGCTACGTAAATGTTGTAAGCTCTGACTGTACTACGGATAGTGGTTTCGGAATAAAAATGTGTACACAGGATTTCAAAGCTTAGCAATATGAGGCTGTGGTATAATGCTCCCAGAATGCTCTCTGATTTGATGCAAATATTTGCAGAAGCTTGAAAGCAAAATTTGATTATTCTTTGCTTTCACAAGAAAATGATAAAAAAATGAAAGCAGGGGAATTATTTTCTCGCTAAACTACTATAAAGGTACAATTTTTTTTGCAGCATCATGTAGTAACATGTGTTGATGCATGCTTGTATTTCCCCAAAAATATTCATAATGGATAATCAGTGTGACCAGTTTCAATAAGATTATGGGAAACAAAAATAAACAAGCCTTGGCAAAGCCAGTAGGTCTGAAATTGGTGGTCAGCTTTTTAGTTTTGTCAATGCGTGACTTGTTTTTGCATGGTTTTTGTAAAACCTTATTGGTGTGGGAGCTGCCGGACCCGTAATAGCAAACATTGGCAAAAACAAAAATTGTTTTTGGTCTCAAAAAGCACACACTGCCACAGTAATTACTGGCCCTGAACAAAACTACTTTGTGTGCCGATAGGCTCCTTGTGAAACTCGCAGTGAAGCCAGCCAATACAGGGAGAGACAGAATTTTAATAAACGCAAAACTTTATGGTCCACGCCAAACTAAATTGGGGCCCAATTATTGAAGAAAGTCTCCAAAGTGCACCCATGGTATATGTCCTCGCATCAACTGCGAGTATACGACATTCGTGAATTCCCAATAATTTACAGTGGTAGGAGAAGACATAGTACTCCTAGAAAATATTTGTGAACTGCATTTTAGCATGAGCAAATTTCCATGTGTAGATTTGCACATGCGAAAATCTGAGTGTTTGCAAGTTCACTTTCCCTCCGATCATTTTTTTCCCAACTCTGCAAGAAGGTTTACATCTGCCATTGTCAAGAGTAAATTTCCAACATTTCTCAGTATGGGAAAAGATTAAAGAAGAGTTAGTGACCCTTAAAACATGCAAGTTAGTAGGTTTGAACAGACTCAAAAGGACATTGTAACCCTGGAACTATTGCTTATCGCTCCCGTCAGCCCCAGTATGCAGATCTGTGGAAACGTGGCAACATAAGAGGATTGCAAGTATTCAAACATTACTATGGTACGAGCCCTGGCATCAGAGAGGCTATATCAGAGCTCTTATATAATAAGAGTGCTGCCATAATTAGTTGCTGCACTACATGGCACCAAAAGGACAAGTGAATTTTGTTACAGGACAAGTAGATTTATGAAGCAACTTGCCCCATGGACAAATAGATGTTTTATTAACCCCTTGCATGCTGGTGACGAACCCCAGCCGTCAAGCTCCGCAGTGCTCATGTGCGGATGACGGCTGGGGTTCGTCACGGCCCCGCCCAGTTTGTTTGTTTACCGCACAGCGGCGGAAACGGGCCTGCATCGAAGGGGTTAAATTCCACACCCCTGGATTGGAATGCAAGACTCTGATAGATCGTCTAAAAAGAGGTCCGAAGCCCATTGTGGTGAGAACGTCCTCCAGATAGCTCCAATCGACCGTGTCGAAGGCCTTCTCGAAGTCAACTAGGAGCAGCACCCTACCCCGGTGGTGAGGCGGCGAGGTGCAGGCGTCGTATGCAATGTCGGGTACCACGGGCCGGCATGAAGCCACACTGGTCTGGGTGGACCAACCCGTGCAACAGGGGACAGAGGCGCTGCGCCGAAGCCGTGGCAAAGATTTTCATTTCTATGTTGATGAGAGAAATCGGGCGGTAGTCCGCGCAGGAGAGGGAAAGTGGTTGGGTCTTTGGCATGACCACAATAATAGCCACATTGGTCTCTGAAGTAAAGGAGCCATTCGCCGACGCATGGTGGAAGAGATCAACTAAGTGGGGGACCAGTATATCGCTGGTATGGTGTGTAGTGTTCCTGCGGAAAGCCGTCCGGTCCTGGTGTCTTGCCAGAGTGCAGCAGGGAGATGGCTCCCTGCACCTCCTCCGGGGTAAAGGGAAGTTCAAGGTCCGTGGACTCATCCTGGGCAATGCAGGGGAGTCGAACAACTGCTTGTTCCAGCAGTGCCGTCAGAGAAGTCCCAGGGGTCCGGGCGGAGTAGAGCTGGGCGTAGTAGCCCGTGAAGGCTTGGGCTATAGCCTGCGAGGCACAGTGATGGGTACCAGCAGCATTGCTGACTTCAGGGATAATGCGATTAGCCTTGGGATCGGAGACCAAGTTATGGATCAACTTTCCATTTTTGTCTACCCATCCATAAACGCAGGCCACAGAAGAGCGCCACAGCATCTTAGCTTAGTCTAGGGAGACCTTACGGATATCCTCCCGGAGCATCACGAGCTGCCGAGCAGAGTGCGCATCATCCGAGACACCCGGGTTTGATTCTAGTCGTGTGGCCTGGGCCCCAAATGTTATTTTAAGGGCTCTAATCTCCCTTTGTAAGCCCAATATAGAGCTAGGAGCCTCCTGGTCTACTGGTGCTGGTTTCGGTCCTAGCACCTCCACTGCCGTTGTGGTCTCCAAGGGTATTGCTAGTTTCTTGTAGATCTAGCAGGGGTAACAATCTATTGTTACATGGGAACTCTGCAGTAGACATATGTAAATCGCTATCTAACATTAAGTGAATTGTTGAAGGGCGTTGCAGAGGCTTCCCGAGGCTCCCTACTAGCAGACACTTCCCCAATCATACTGGGTATGCGCCCAGGTTTGGGAGAGATTCCATGAGCTGGTATGGCCTTAGATTTGGATGCAATATCAACAGTAGATGGATCTAGGAGTCCCTCGCACTCGGTCAGTAAAACATCAATACGATCGAGCACGCAGTACCCCCTTGCAGGGCTCGGAGCTTTTTTAGATTTCTTGGTAGCTTTAAGTGCTCCGCCTGCCCCTCCATCACCTTCCTTTCCCAATGCCGCCCTAAGTAGCCCTTGAATCTGTAGAGTCGGAAGATACAGAAGACAGAGGGAACATCCAGGCCAACGGGCCAGATCAGAGAGAACAAAACAAAAAAAGGGATAATATGGGACTTAGTTGTGCACAGTACCTTGAGTTGATGTCCATATTTCAAGTCTCCAGGCTGACTGGCGAGGACGCCTGCAGGGGGAGAGGCAATGCTTTATGCATGTTGGCCACGCCTCCCCTGTAATGTCAGTGGTGGCACTGGTTGCACCCTGGGACTGGAAGTCCTACCCGGGTGTGAAGAGTGCAGGAACACAGTCTGTTGCCCCCAGCAGCAGGAAAGCGTCCCGCGCACGGGTGGAGGTGCGTGTTGGTCATGCCTCCCCAGTGATGCTGGTTGCACCCTGGGACTGGAAGTCACACCAGAGTGTGAAGAGCGCAGGAAAACTAAGTCGGTGGCCTCCAGCAGCAGGAAAGCGGCTACTGTGACTCCCACTTTAAGGTGTGCGAATCACTGGATAAAGGATGGAAGAAGCATTAGAAAACTACAGTGACTGACACTTGCAAGACAAGGTGTTCGAATCACTTGACAAAGGATCATGCTCCATTTCCAAACTAGGTGAAAACTGGGTGTTGGTCAACACAGGCAGCATGCACGTTAACTTTCAGCTGCTTCAGGTCAAACAGCCAGAGCCGGCCCCCTCAAGCATGTGCCAGTCCTCGAGGCGAGGAAGGAACCCAAACTCAGGCCTCCCAGTCAATGGACTGCAATCTCCCCGGTGCGTAGTGTGGTGTACACACTGCCGCAGCTTAAGTGAGGGGCTGCAAGTCTCTCGGGCAGTTACGTTCCAGGAACCAGCCTCCCGGCGCGCAACCTTCCCTGGCAGCCACATGTCCCTCGCATCGTCATGGGCCGCAGAAACTAGGAATGCAGTCAGGAGAGCATGCTGTCTCCTGTGCAGGTTGTATGTTGTGGAAGCTATACATATCTGCATGGTACCCATGGGGAAACTGTTGTCTGCTGTTCTTTTCGGGACTCCTCACCTGGGACACCGGTCCAGGTATCCTCCTTTCATGAGAGACTGGGTTTCCTTTTCTTTCTTGTATCTTTCTTTCCTCCCTCCACTCCCGCCATTGTGGCATCACCCCCTTTCTTCTCTGGGACAGGTTCCATATTCCCCCCCCTCCTTGCTGGGGGTATTTCATTCTTTTTCTTAGGGCCTATTTTATCTTTCCATGAAGCTTTGCTCTGCTGTCTTACCTGTTTCTACTGCTTCCATAAGTTGGACAGTGTGTGATTGATTGTCAAAGTAGACTCCGTTGCCCTTAGTTCCGCCAGCCTTTTTCATTCACCCTGGCCGTAGTCTTCTTCATGGTGAACTTTCACTTGCTGTTTTTTAGTTTCACCTGTTACCACCTGCTGGCGTCCTTCCTCAGTTGATGGGGTTGGTTCTTGGACGGTTACCCTTGTTTTCCTGTTGTGGACAATACCTTACACTGCCTACTCTTATGTAGCATTATGTTACTGTTTTTCTCGTCTTGTCTTTCTGTCTGCACCTCAGTCACTGTTGTAACTGCTTATTTTACGACTGCAGGATGTATTATCTCTGTCATTTCTTGGTTACGTCTTTTCTTTGAGTACCCTTCATTCCTGCACTTCTCATTCTCCTGCTCACTGACAGAGGATGTGGGTCACCTTCGGAGAAGTAGATCTACTTTTGCTGTACCCTGTATAACTTGTGTGTCTACAGGAATTTCTAGTTTTTTTTCATGCAGACATATCGTTGTATACATTTATATTTGGATGTCTCGCCTGATATATGCCTATCTCTTGAATGGATCTACTTCAGATATACGTATGTGTTTGCACATATGGTGATTTGGCCTTCTATATTGTGTATGTTGCTGTGTCCTGGTTCAGCCTTCTTGGTTGCACTTTTCTGTGCCCTTCCTTCTTTTCAATGAGCTTCTCTGTTACATTATTTCAGAGGTTGTCATCTATCAAGGTTCCCTGTGTTAGTGCACTTTTTTACCCTTCTTGTTTTTCTAGAGATGCTCTTCAGCATTCACTGTTCTCTTTTCTTTTGTCCATCCTTTTTAGGTCTCGTGACCTATCAATGCGCATGCGCATTGAGAGAAGCGAGACTATAGGGCTTTAAACAAAGTTTAACTAACTGTGGCGATTTGGTGCTGTGCCCGTGCGCTTTTAGGTCAATGCGCAAGCGCATTGACCTAAAATGCACGTGCACATCATCAAATCGCCATCTGTTCCCAAAGCCACACTCCTCTCACACCTTTGAAGTGAAGCTTAGCTTCACTTCAAAGGCCCCGGCTGCTTCACACCCTCATGCCGCTCTCCCCGCTCCGCCCCCTCCCCTGCCCGCCGTGTGCATTTCTCCCCCCCCCCCCCCCCTCCCCACAGCAATGCCCTCCGTCTTGTTTCCTTTCTTGTTTGTCGCCCTGCCCTTCATCTGACTGTATTTGTTGTCCCTTTGCAACTGTTCACTTCTTTTGGTTTCCTTTAGCCCCCACCTCGGTACAGCTTCGATTCCATCTATGATCTGCTTGTTTGTCATCTTTCACAGGCACGGCCATGCCCTGCGCATAGCGCCGTTCAAATGCACCCATGCACTCTGACCAACAGCGCTATCTTGGCTCTCCTTCTGTTCTATGTCTCAGAACCGATAGTTCACTCATGAATGATCTTGTCACCGGTCAGATACCTGAGGTTCTCCTCATCTCTGAGACCGGGATTAGTGCGATGCGACCCCTGTTCAAAATTAGAAGAAATCACACATAATACCAACGTCGTCTCCTGGAACCATCTGAATAAAAAGTGCCATCAAATATCAGATGCATCAAATCACCACTGCTATCCTTGAAGTGCGGAGACAAAGTGCATGAAATATTGCTGTAATTATATCTGAATGTAAAGATCGGGATCTAAAAACCGGGACAAAATGAACAAATATATTCCAGAGTAAAGTCTCAGCTCAGATCTGATACTCCCGTGCACCAGCGATCAAAGGGTGCAGGCGTAGCTATTTCATCCAGACTGCAAAAACTGCCACTCCATTCCTGAGGCCTGATCTGGCCCCATGCTTTGTGATAGACAGGCGCAAAGAAGCAACAACATCTTCCTCTGTACTCTCTATTCTATCTCTCACTCTGTCTCTCTCTCTTCTACCTCTATCTCACGCAAATTCGTTGTCCCTTTGTCTCTCTCTGTCCCTCATTGCGTCTCTCCTCCTTTCTATTTTACTTTCATTCTTTCTCTCTCTTTCTCTATCTCTCACTCTTCCTCTCTCTCCCACTCTCTCTCTTTCTCTCTCACTCTCTCTTCCTCGCTCTCTCCCTCCCACCCTCTCTCTTTCTCTCTCTCTCTCTCACTCTCTCTCTTTCTCCCACTCTCTCTCTCCCACTCTCTCTTTCTCTCACTCTCACTCTCTCTTCCTCGCTCTCTCCCTCCCTCTCTCTTTCTCTCTCTCTCCCACTGTCTCATTTTCTCTCCCTTCCAACCTCTCTTTCTTTCTCTCTGACCCACTCTCCCTCTCTTTCTCCCACTCTCTGTCTTTCTCTTTCTCCCACTCTCTCTCTCTTTCTCCCTCCCACTGTCTCTCTTTCTCTCTCTCTCTTTCTCTCACTCTCTCTTTCTCTCACTCTCTCTCTTTCTCCCTCTCTCTTTCTCCCACTCTCTCTTTCTCTCTCTCCCTCTTTCTCTCCCTGTCTCCCAAACTCTCTCTTTCTTTCTCTCCCACTCTCCCACTCTCTTTCTCCCACTCTGTCTTTCTCTCTCTCTCTCTCCCACTCTCTCTCTCCCACTCTCTCTCTTTTTCTCTTTCCCACTCTCCCACTGGCTCTCTCCCACTCTCTCTCTTTCTCCCACTCTCTCTCTCTCCCACTCTCTCTTTCTTTCTTTCCCACTCTCTCTTTCTCTCTCCTCCACTCCCTCTCTCTCTCTCTCTCTCTCCTTGCTGCTTGTTTTCCACAATCAGAGCACTCTCCTCGCTGCTTCCCCTGTATCATCTTAAATTTACACAGATGCCTCCTTTTCTGCATAATTCTATATTGTTATTGAAACTAGTGCGTAATTTATATTTGAAAAAAAAGTAAGTGTCAGGGCCCTTCTTTGGATGCCACTGCAGCCTGCACTGCCAATAAAAGTACCAGTACAACTACAACACATTGCAATGTTACAAGTGTAACAATTCAAACTATTACAGGACTCCCAATACGAATGGCATGGAATAGTCTCAATTGCCATTTTCAATGTATTTTGAATTATTAAATACTGTTGTTGCTCTCATCTTATAATTAAACACAGCGCCACCATGTGTGAACTGTCATTAGCGCCGACACTGAGAATAAAGTGCCCGTACTGAGCCCTGGAAACCACCGGTTCAAATTAATTGCTGCGTTCCCGGTATTCATTCCAAACAATCTCTATTATACATGCACACCACACCAACCACCACCCTTCTTTCCCACATATGAATTATTTATGTACGGCCTCAGAAAGGAATCATTTAAATTTCAAACCTGTAAAGTTCAATTCACAGTTTCTGTATTTTGTGGTCGCCTTTACATAGTGCATTACACAGTGAGTTATAGCCCTCAGTTCACGACAGGCGACACTGTTTCAAGCTGTTTTCAAGCTTTCAAGCCTTATTACAAATCACAAAAAAGATGTTAATATTTCACTTCTGTTCTTGGATTTTCGTCACAATAAAAAACACTGAATATAATCTTCACAAAAGTTATTTACAAAAGTTTAAGCTATTGCCATTACAAATTAAATACAGTATTTAACAATTTAACAAAAAAAATAAAAGCCATTGTTATTTGTAATATTAATACATCTAAGTCACGTAAATAAAAAACATGTTGCATTACAAATGCTATAGGTGTCACATTTGCGAAAGTTATAACTATTGGCATTGTAAATGACAGAGCTATTAATTTAGCTATTTTAACAAATACATAAATATAAAAAAATGTAATTTATAAGACCAATAGCTCAAACTTTCCTAATGCGAGACCTATTGCATTTCCAATGCTTGTTTAATTGGAGGCACCCTTTTAAAAAAAATCTTTTTCTCAGGATAGTTTCCTTGACTTGTTCTGGTGTTGCGTATGCCTTGAATATGTGTGAGTAAGAGACCGACTGAGCAATGGTGTCTAGAAGGTCTCTGAAATCTGAGGTGGGATTAAGGTATGCTGGACATGTGCTGTGTAAGGCTTCCAACGTGTGTTTTAGGAATTTGAAAAGAGCTGTCAATTGGGAATCGGTGAAGCTGTTTTGGTGGTGGTGGTGGAAGCACAAGCATTCCTTTTTGCCCATTTTTAGGCTTTGTTTGGAGATGTCTGGCTACACACATGGAAACACTTGGTGTTATCACTCGCTGTTTATTTGTGTGTGGGGGATAGCAGAAGCAGCGACGGGCGCACACTCTGTTTAAAAGAAACGCTGCATTTGTGTTAAAGGACAGAAGCAACGTCGGGAGCAAAGCCATTTAAAACCAGCGTGGTCGCAGGAGCAGTTAGGCAGTAGCGAGGCTACCTATATATGCACACAAAGCCGAGTGAGGTCGGTGACATCACAGCAGAAATGCAATCACCAATGAAATCTCCTTAAAGTTATAAAGACATGCAGCACCTGGTATTAAAAAAATGTGCTACTTTGAGGGGTTTTCGCTGTTTTTAAAGTAAAAGTAATAGTCTTTCAACATATGTAAGAAGATGTGTTTAGATTTACTTGTGCACAGTGATCATGTTTATCTTTGAGGGCTGCACATATATAGTTAGGAAAGTCATATTAGTGCACTATGCTATATAATACAATGTATTTGGGAGATGAAGCAAGTCCATTAGATTTATCATAATCTAGCACACATTTTGTATTTTACTATAGTGCTTGACATATCCCTTCTTTTTAAAATAACATGTTGTATTTTTTCTATATCTATGATTGAGACACTTTAAATAGGCTCACAAAATGGCGCTTACCAGATTGAAAAAGGATGCTGGGTGTAGCCGAAACTAGTCTCTCCTGGTTGCTGGGTCGAGGGAGGCCCGAAAGAAGCCTTAATTCCATTGGGAGTAGGGGTTGTGCTGATATACATATATTCAGCAACATAGAACAAGACTCTGAAGACATCCCAATGTTGCATAGGATTTTATATCAATCCTAAGCGGAGATCCTGTCTGTTCATATGTGGTATCTCCTGGTGAATCGTAACATGTTTTAAACTTAACATAGGGATCGATGTCAATGTTTCGATCTGTAGTTAGTCTTCATCATGTCCCTTAAAAATCGCTGGAAGATAACTCCACTGACTGAAAAATCGCTGGAAGATCTGCTCCATTTTACTGTCCTTCAGATGTGGTCTCAGTATCTGCTTACTCAGTCTGAGCTTGCCTCAGAGCTGTCCTCCATAACCTGAGTTAGGGCTTGGTAGCAGTTATTGACCTAGATGCCATCTCTGACTGCCTTCCTTCTAAAGCTCTCTCCTACGTAGAATGCAGAAGTATTGTCCTAAATCTGTGTGTGTGAGATGTGTGGAACAGTAAATGAAATAAACTTACTTTTTAGGCTGAATATGCGCGTTCTCCAAAGGCTCTAAAAAAAGAAAAAACAAGCATTTGCAATGCAATCTCGCATTTGTCAGAGTTAGAGCTATTGACGTTGAAAAGGACAGTGTCTTTTATCTGTGTTTTGGTTTGACGTGTATTGGATGTATGAGCAGGGACGTCTTTAGCAGTGCCTAGAGTACTTAGAATTGGGAATTGCCAACGGAACCAGAGAAGCAGCTAGCAGCACTGCCTAGAGGAATAAGAATGAGAAATTACCACTGGGACCAGAGAAGCAGCTAGCAGCACTCGCTAGAGGACTACGAATGAGGAATTGCTACTGGGAACAGAGTTGCAGCTGCATCACTGTTCACTGTGTAGAGGACTTGGAATGATGAATTATCTCTGGGAACAGAGAAGCAGCTGCAGGACTGCCTACAGGACTACGAATGAGGATTACCACTGGGATCAGAGAAGCATCTGCAGCACTGTCTAGTGGATGAAGAATGAGGAATTACCTCTGGGACTAGAGAAACAGCTAGCAGCACTGACTAGAGGACTAAGAATGAGGAATTACCACTGGGAACAGAGACACAGCTGCCACATTTGTGGGCAGATAAAGAACAAGATTTACAGCCCTGTTTACAGAAACAAAGCAACTGTGCTCTGAGCAAGTGAAACCCGTATTCATCGCAGCGGGGGCTACTCCTCCTACATCACAGCCAAGACCTGAAACGACCTCCTCCTCCACCTCTAAACAGCACCATCCCTAGCAGACTTAAGAAAGAAGCTCGAAACCTGGATCTTCAATGGAAATATAGCACTCTCAGTGCTCAGATACCCATAGAGGGGACAGAGCTGCGCTCTACAAAAAATGATGTATTGATTGATTTCTGTATCCTGCCAAAAATATATAAGAATGTGACCTCTCCCGCCTGGGAGAACCATAGTGTGTGGCTTTGAACATATTGGAACCTCTATCGCAGTTCTGCCACCATTGCTCAAGACCAGGAGTTCAAATGATGTCTTTACAAATAAGACACAAAAGAGGCTCTTGTGATGTTGAAGGACTTGTCTTTTGACCCTGATATGGGACTTCTGATAACCCTAGATCAAGCTTCTCCTACCAGTGGCTCGTGAGCAACTAGTTGCTCTCCAGCTACCTAAAAGTAGTGCCCTGTGTGCAGGCCAGCCAATTAACTTATAAGCTTTTCCTTAGTTGAATTGATATATGCATATACCAAAACCCACAAGCTGATGTTCGGAGAAAAATGGTTGAATTTCCAAAATATATTTAAAGTTGATACATGAATGCAAAACTTGTGGGTTTTTTGAAGACATATTGCATATACCTTTACCTTGGTGCCAGGGGCATTGCAGCTATGGCTGTAATGTATTATCTAATAAGAGCATTTCACCTTGACAAGCCTTTTTATATTACTTCTGACAGCCATGCCTAATGATTTGAAGTGACAGCTGCTGGTAATCTTGCATATTGTGGCTACTAATGTGATCTTGTTTTATGTGGTCACCTGTTTCCATTATATGCAAGTTTATAAGACCTTACACTGCATTAAATTTGGGACACCCTTATCCTGGCAGCAAAACACACACCAATTGCAATACTGAATCAGTTATATCAGTATGATAATTTGTCCATGCAATTTAAGATCTATAGGTGTAACGAGGAGGAAAACAAAGAGGTGTATCATTTAACACCGTAGTTGTATTATATTTGAGAACACTTACAACAAAGCTTGTTTCTCGCTTAAAACAGATTAGGCAACTCAGGATGAGATAAAGTGGACTTTCATTGGAAAAAGTACCCAATTCAGATAAACATACCCACAAACTTGCTGTCAAATATGAGATTGAATAGGGACAAATTTGATCTATACCTTCAGGAAACATGATTAGGGGCCTTATACACTCCGGTTTTTCCACTAACTTTATATGTATGTTGTGAATGTCTTATCATTGTTATTTATATCCCGGGATTCCCATTTTGTTGTGTATATGAAGAAATTTCAAAGAACCTTATATCCTAACATGACCTGTGCACATCAAAATTTGACTTATACTACCTTTATTAGTCTCCTTTCTGGACAAAACCTAACAGTTTTCATTGTCTTAAATAAATTGATTCTTAGTATTACTCTTGGAAGTCGCACAATAGAATTTAAGAATAATGGCACTCTGTATGCACATGTGGTGTTATCAGCACAGTGACAGGCTCCTCAATCTAGGTAAGTTCTGGGTGTGCACATTGGTTATTTTAGTCTGTTCGCAGGCACTATGACGAAATCCCACCACAGTGTTACAGTAGTTTTGGGCTACCCAATAGGTTCTATCAGGACTGGTAACCTGTTTAGCGTAAAGCACCGTTCCCAAATTAGCCTTGTGTGGTGTTAGCGTAGCATCAATTTAGTTGTCAAAGCGTTGTTTTGATGCGTCTGCGTGACAAGCTCTTCTGTGTCAGTGCAATGACGTAACCTAACCCAGCTGTCCATGTTAGCTCAACACCACAAATTGTCAAATATTGCTCTGAAGAGGCAATGTTCGGCCGGTCAACTCCCAAAAAGCCAGAGGTGCCTACCATAGAGGTAAGCCATGATCATAGAGACTAAGGATTTGCAATAGCCTGCATGGGCCAATCACTTCCACAGAAGGGATCTCCTTTCTAATTACTGCCTACTCCTTAATCCGCCTAAATATCCAACCTGAGACCCAATCGCGCCACGTAACATTTTATATTAGGTGAACTTGTCTAAGAAAACCAATACGGACTGCTTCTGGCACGCAATTTTTAATATTTATGTAAACCATACTGTGTGCTGTGTTATGGTGGCAATTGTGTTTCAGTGATCACATGTGCTATTGCCAACCACCCTTGTCTGATTTTGTTTTATGAAAAACGATGTTGGGGATATTGCCCTAGGCCATGGGTACTGACAAACTTTTTCCCGGCTCCAAAATTTCAGACTGGCTTGTGGCAGAGGTCCGCACAGATGGGCCTGCGTGATGGAGGCTGGGTTGGTGGAAGAGGCGGGGTCAGTGGGGGCGGGGCCACTGGGGTGAAAAACAAAAATCACCCCCTTTTCAAAACATAAATCACCCCCTTTTCAAAACATGACTAAACACTCTATTTGGAAGTGCAATAAATGTATGTACCCCGAATAAATACTTTAATTATTTATTTTTTATTGGGGTCTGTGTTTCGGACCATAGTTTTCTGTCTTTGCCTTGTTTTGGCAAGAACCCAGTTCTCAGCTCTTAGGCACTCCGTTGCACAGACACACCCTTGATTTGTCTCTCGGAAGACACCACTCATAAACCTATGCCTCTTGGAGTCACTCCGAACAACTCTTAATGGCTTTTTTGAGAGTTTACAGTACCGAGCCCCAAGATCATTCAGCAAAACTCAGAAGTCAAATGCAAAGTGCATTGATAGAGGTAGGTTTTCTGTCCTCTGTCCAGCCCACTTGTGCACATCCTACCTCATGAAACTTACCATATGCATGTAATCTCAGGCAATGCAAGCATCAGTGACAGCAGGCTTTCCTATTCCTAATGGACCTAAACAGTACATGCATAAATGGTTCCATGCTGTAATGTGCATGTGTGGGCCCAAACAGTACACGCATTCACGTACTCGGGCTGTAATGCATATTTACAATGGTAGAATAACCGGCATAATTGGCAGGATACCTGCTGCTGTCTCACGCTGCCTTCTCCTAGTGAAAGAACTGACCCAAAAATGCAACAGAGGTATTGTAGTGTCATCTCCAAAATTACTCCTCTCAGGTAGGTGCATGTCATTTTCATAATAATGCATGTATCAGACATAAGCTGGGATTTATACATAACTATCGGGCTGCTTCCGAGGCATACAACTTTGTGTATAAACTGCACCTCCCCCTATTCCACCTGTACTTTCCGTAGCACCACCGTTGTCAACCGTGAGCTTGTAGTACCTCATGTGAAGCCAGGCCAAAAAACAAAAGGCTCGACGTGACAACGTTGTTGGATTCTCGTTTTATTTATTTTGTTTACACCACATGCCGGCTCTGAGACCATGAGGAAGGAAAGGCCAGGCTTGGCTGAAACCTAATCCGGGCCCATTAAACATAAATTTAACTACAGAGACAGCTCTGTTTTAGCGGCCCCAACTGGGACATTAAAGAAGTCACATGGTCTGTGAGCAGCATCTATAGGCAGCACAGAGAATGCTCTCAAAGGCAGGGTGAGCAAGGGGCGTCAGAGGCAGGCAAGGGCAGGTGGCTATGGGTGAGCATGGAAGACACGGATTGTCATCGCATGCCCTTTTCATGCTTTTCCCGGCAAATGCCCCCCAAGAGTCACAACAGGCAGAAATAGTGTTGATTCCATGCCTGCTGTTTTCCATGGGGGACTCATGGAGTGGTCTGGCCGGCTGCAAGTAGCCTGCTGGCCGTACTTTGAGTACCGCCACCTTAGGCAAAATGGCAGTCGTGTATGATGTTGGCTAATGCTATAAGATTTCCATTCCGTCTTCTATCACTGTGTGAAAACGTAGTAAGAAGAAAGTAATATGATCTCTATTTTATCTTTTTACCTGACCATGATATTTGATCTGACTAAGGAGCTTTAGGCAATAGTGGGGAACCAACAGGTAACCCAAAAGAAGGAATCTGACCTGTTGAATGTCTGGGGCCTAAAGGGGGCCACTGCACATGGGCAGAAATAAGTTGATGACCTAACATACTAAGGATCTGCAATATATACAATCCTGGTGTATCCTGGTTTTATCGATGCACCTGGGAATCGCCATTAAAACAGTCTCAATGGATGCATTTTTAGATTATAATTATGGTTATACTGTTGGTAAGGCAATTGCCATGATGAATAAAATAGCACAATCTCATAAGGAGCTTCAGGTAGAGCCCTCCACATTCACCTAACATGGGTGTTGTGGTGAGTAGGTGGGTGAGGGCCTTCTGCCTTTTTAGTACTATTTTAGTACTTATCCCTGTGCCAACCCCATATGTAACACTCTAGATCTGAAGATTTTCAGGACATACTCTTTCTTCATAATAACTCCAGGGATCAGTAACTTTTTTGTGAAATTTGAATCGATTGGTCAGGAAAGTGTCTCTGTCTTTCCACTAACCAAAATAATCCCTCTGGAAATTATTAAAATAACATACAACAAAGTCAGAGTGATCTTTGTAGGTCTGGGGTGGCTTCAATAGTTGTGGTTCACCGATTTCCTCCATATCCGAACATCCACATAAAAGGCTACTGTTCAGGCCATATCTTCTTTGTGGGATCCAGAACAGATCCTGCACCCTACCATATCATCATTAATCTTGGGAAACTGGCAACTGATGACATCCTGTATGGGAATCTAAATCTGTCTCAGGACTTTATGCACAAGTTAAGAGTTCTAATGGCATTCTATCAAAGCATCCAACTGTATTAAATGGTAAAGCGCATTTTCCTCCGATATACATTAATTTGATTCTTTGGAGTATGTATTGTGTTGCTCAATCTGTATAACTGAATTGTAATATTTTATAGGTTCCAACAGCTCTTGTAGAATACATCTATGTACAGTGCTCTTCCATTAGTTCTGGTCCACTATACATCTGCTAATACTTAAATTAATCTGGTGTAGGCAAAAGTACTTCAGTCTTCAAACGTGCCTGGAATAAGCAGCTGAACCTTTTGAATGTAACAAACCTAATTTCAGCAAAGTGCCAGGAAAAAGCTGGTTTCTGATACCTACTGGACTTGGTAAATTTGGGTTGCAGGTCTCCACCATCAAGATGCACCCGACAGCCGTTACAGCACATAGAAAGTGTCTTACTCGAACCATTTTTTTACATTTTCTTTGCACAGTCGCTATCCTAAAGGGCTTTCTAAAGGGAATTGAAAAATTGTTTTCTTCAGTCAGAAAGTACTCTTATTGGTCCACCCTTTGGGTCTATCTCTAAAGCTTCATTATAGTACCAGAAGGTAGCCTTTCCAGTGGTTGTCACTTTTGTCATCGAGTTAGTGATATACAAACATTGTGCTCTCATAAAACTTCACGATTGTTTCTTGGAAACAGGGTGGGAATGAAAATTCACAAAGGCTCCTTTCCACGATAGTGTCGGATTTTTATATAAACCACACAGTTTCCTTACCGACCTTCTTACAAAATCCTTCTTCTCCAGATACAGCTAATGGAACTTTCCATACCCTGGATGACCCAAAAGTGCAAGGTTCTAGCTAGATAAAACCATGACAATCAATGAAGATCATTTGAAAGGAACAATTACTTGCCTATAATCCTTTTTTGGTTTAAGGAAGACCATTCTGGTGTTGATGGCAATGTTGCTCCAGGTCTGAGGTTTGTAGAAGTCGTCCTACCATCTGATCTTTACCTTATTGAATGTCTTCAGCTACAGGTTGGCATTGCCTATTTTACTGGCTTAGCTCTTCCTGGCTGAGGTGGTCATGTATGTTTTTTTCAGTGTGGTCTCTAGGAGTCATTTCTAACTGTATTGTAGGTGAATCAACTAGTCCTGAAGATTACCTGGGATTTGAGAGGAGCCTTTGTAGTGATGGGTAACATGGTGGGTTGAACTTCAGCATAAAAAAATAGTACTGTGTGCAGATTCATTATATGTTCTGCTGTCCTGGACTTCGCCTCTAGAAGGTTTACTTTAATAGTATATAATGTTTACAAGTAAGTTATGGTACCTTCTGTTGCAGCGGCTTCTGTGAGGAACGCTCCCAGGATTAATTTTCGTTCAACTTCACTCCCAACATGTTGGATTTAATAGTAAGAGTATTTTTCTTCTGATTTGTGCAGGTTGTTGAGTTGTTGAACCAAGCAGCTTTGGCTACTAGCAACGATGGCAAAATCAACATCCTCAAGCAGGTAAGCACGTTTATCTCTGAAAAGTAGTAGTTTGAAGCGGTCTTGGCGTACTTCCTACTTGCTTCTCAGTGTCCCCAAAATCCCTGTGTAGTCCAGACATCTTAATGTATGCTGTAGCATGGTTGAATTTAGAAGGCTGTATCAGAATCGCATGCAAGCCTAACACTGAATTCATGAGATGGTGACCGGATGTGAACCCTGTGCGTTGATGTCCACCACGGGCATTCTTTTATTCTGTGGTTGTTATATTTATTCGCTCCTGCTATGCCAGAAAGGGAGAAATGATTTTGTTACGTTTTTCTCATTTGTTACTCTGTGTGTGGAGAAAATGACATACATAGTAAGATTGCTGGCCTTGTGCCATTAATATATTCCGAAGAGCTGCACTAGCCTAGGGCAGTGGTTTTTAACCTGTGCTCTTGGAACCCCTGGGTGTCTGCACCGCCTACTCATGGGGCCTGCAATTATTTGAAAAAGGAAATATTAACAGATTATTAAAGTGCATAAATATATATATAAAATTGAACATTTTACAGTGTTCTGTAAATGTGAATTTTTTTTAAATTGGAGGCAACAAATTAAGTTTGTATCCTCCGATTGATTCACAGGAGCAGTGCATGTGCATCATACAGAATGTAGTATGGACGATGATTGACCTCAATTGAATTTGGAAAGGCTCCAACCTTCTCTTTAAAATATAAATTTAGATATTTTTTTATATTTGATCGTAAATTAAATGAAATATTGAATCGTGTATTTGTTTGGTGAATGTTTGTTTCTGTATTTTTGGGTGTAATGTCTTTCAGCTTAAATCATTGGAAATGCATGGGCCGAGGACCCCTGCTTCCAGTAGTGACTCATTGGGGGGTCTCTGGATTCCAGTAATAATTAAGTTGGAGTCCACAGAAGTTGAAAGGTTAAGAAACGCTGGTCTAAGGAATAGTTTTACTTGTGCACAGCAGAAGTCTCTAATTTGTTAAACCTGTACAGTTTGCGTATCTCCATTCAGTAGCTTTATTGTTACAAGCCGAAAATGCAAGAGTAGGATTGCTCTCCTGTACAATCTCTGCTTCAAACCTGAGGAATAGATCAGTTACAATAGGCTGAAGCATGTAAGATCTTTGTTTCAAACGATGCAAATGGAACCCTGTCCCCACAGATGGTTCCTCTTGACTTGCACCCATTTGAACTCGGTGCACTTATGAAACCTAAAGATATCCATGAATAGGAGGCTAAGCTCAAGGTGGCCACCTACAAAGTTAGATTCTGGTCTCCTCCAGGGAAAGGCCCTGCTGCACTCTTTCCTTGAAATGGCTCTCTGAGAAACCATACAAAGGAGCACAGAATCTCCGTCCCTCCATGAGAGGAACAGAAATTCTTTAAGAAGCGTACATCATAGGAGCTTGCTTTACAAGTATTCTTTGTAAAGTTAACAACTGTTGTTCCTATGCATCCGAAGTGAAAGCCTTCAAGGAGGTCATGTTGTTAATTTTTCTCAACACCCTCTTTGAAATGGGAGCCCTGGCTTTCTCAATTGTAGTTTCTATCCCAGAGGCCACCGCTTTGTCAGACCCAGACCTGTCTGTGACTCAGCCTTCAAAGCTGGCTCCCATGTTGCTTCCAAAGCCAAAGTTTCCATGAAGTATGACGCCACCTGGTGTGCATTTGTCTGGGCTTTGTGGTCTTGTGTATATCTAATTAAGAATGGCAAACTCTGGATAAAACGTAGTGTGTGCCTACTCGATCAGTCGTGCCTTTTAAGAGTAGACTGTGAGAACATTGAGTGTATCCTCCATAACTGTACTGACACTTCAATGACCATAGAAAGTTGTGTTGTAGACCATGAACTTTATGAAGTTTCTTCTTCTACAATCAATCAACAGCTTGATAAAGTCCACCAGTTCTGGCACTGCTTAAGGTGAGCACCAACCTAAAACTAAACAAATTTGATGCTTATCGCTTCTGAGCAAGGGATGGCACCCAGACCGTAAGCCCCCTTTTCAAGACACATGCAGGGTCCGTCCTGGCTGGCCGTTCTGCTATTCAGGGTTTTGGGCAAGATACTACACTACAAAACTCCATCACAGAGCTTGACCTCCTGGCTTCCGAATACCTGTAGCACAGGAAGTGAATTGATTTTGCCTATTGCATAGCCATCCCTTGAAATGTAAATCACCCTGTCGGATCCATTTTACACCTTCAAGTTTAAATGTTTTTGCATTTGTCGTCTGGAGAAACTGCTCGGACAACATGTACAAAGAGGCAATATTATGTGTATACTAGGGCCTACAACTTATCTGCCGAAAAGACAACTGGTTGCTTATAGTGAGATGCTATTACTGCTAATTTCAAATGCTCCTAACATCCGGTTTTAATATCCAGAAGATTAAAGATTTTCGGTACAGCTGTAATGTTTACTTGTCTATTTTCCCAATTGCCCTCCGTCTTTATACTTGACCCTCGGTGTGAGCTAAATTATTACATATAGGTAAATATTCATATACTTCTTGCCTTCATTAGGTCGAGTAATTCATTACTCGAAACCTATTGTGTTAGAACAAACTCTCAGAACAAGCCGGATTTCCTACAGTGCATGTTGTGCAGTGGAGCATGGAGCTCCCCCAGGCGCGCGCTTGGCCTAGCACACCACCATCAAAGGCTTCTGCTCCCCCTCACTCACACCCCATCCCCATATGCTCCTTTCCTCCCTCCCACTCGCTGGCTCCCACCCCCCCCCGGCTCTTGAAGCGCGACGCTTCACCAGCGCTTCCCTCCCACTCGCTCACTCCCCTTCTCCCCCGCCCCCACCCGACTTTTTTTTTTTGTGATCGCGATCACTGAAATCCAAAACTTTTATCTGACCAAATGAGCCGCCACATTTCTTTCCATCATCCTTTTGCCGTGTTTACTGCTTCCATAGATAATAACCGTAGTAGCTCCGACTGCTGTTGACGCATGGGAAACACTTATACTAATAACCTACGAACCCGAGCTGCCACTGCCACTTGACCTTAGTATTTAAGACTGACAAAGGCCCACAGATGGCTATAGCGTGTCACTGCCTTCTGGGAAATAAAGTTCAACCGCCGTTGAATCATAAGGCTGAACACTCAATATAAAACTAACAGTCCCAGAAGGAACAGCGATAACAGCAACCGAAAGTTGTTTTCAGCCATTGGTGGTGACGTCATGCGCAATGCACTGTGGGAAACATGGTTTTTATCTCTATTGCCACTGTCTGTTGAAACTCAAAAGGACTTCATCACCCAGCTCCCTTCCCGCTACTGAATCGGCGCCAGTGCCCTGGCTGCATGCGTCGTTTACTTCACATTTTGTGCGCAACAGTCTCGTTGGTCGTAGGTAAGTGGATGTCTGAACTCCTGGGGGGCTCGCACTTCACGGAGCACGCGGCTTACTCTCAGTTCCCATGGTATTCACTTCTCACTCCCTAGCCGTATGTGTCCTTTCCACTCTCACTATATGGCCTTCTTGAAGCCTCGCTTCGCGTACCTCTCACTGTCAGTCTCTCTCTCCACTTTGTCCCGCTTTCTCCAGTGTCCTCCTCATAAGTCTCTCACTCGTCCTCCCCCCTTCAGCCCAGCATCCATTCTCTGTCTCTTCCTTTTGTGTTCACCCCTCCTCACCCCCATCTCCACTCTGTCTGTCTGCTTCTCGCTCGCCGATTCTCTTCCTTTCACGCTCTCTCTCTCATCCTCCCCTTCCTCCCGGTCTCTTCACTTCCCTCCCCTCCTCACCGACATCCACCCACCCATCCATCCCCGCCAGCTCTTTCTTCCTCCACGAACAGTACAAATATGCCAGCGAAAAATACCGGTATAGAAAAAAAGATGGAAATTCTCAATATAACTATAAATTGGGAAGGAAATTAAAATTACATTACGTTATTCTTTAGAAATATTGCCGGGGCCACAGCTCCCACCAGGGCGCATAGTCTTTCTCTCTCCTCTCGCTTTCTTTCTCTGTCTCTCATGCTCTTTCTCTCTCTCCCCCTCTCTCGCCCACTCTTTCCCTTTCTATCTCTCTTACTCTACCTCCCTCTCTCTCTTTATCTCTCCTCACACTTTCTCTCCTGCTCTCTTTCTCTCTGGCTCTCTCTCCCCCTCTCTGGCTCTCTCTCCCCCTCTCTGGCTCTCTCTCCCCCTCTCTTGCTCTCTCTACTCCCCTCTCTCGCTCTCCCTCCCCACTCTCTCTTTCTCACTCTTTCCCTTTCTATCCCTCCCTCTCTCTCTTTATCTCTCCTCCCTCTCTTTCTGTCTTTCTCCTCTTTCTCTCCCGCTCTCTTTCCCGCTCCTTCTCTTTCCCTCCCTTCCTACCTCCCCTCTCTCTCCCCCCCTTTCTCTCTCTCCTCCCTCTCTCACTCTCTCCTTTCTCTCTCATCTGTGGATCGTCCTCCCCCACACACAACCCCCCACACACATCCCACACACATCCCACACACATCCCCACACACATCCCACACACATCCCCACACACATCCCCACACACATCCCCACACACATCCCCACACACATCCCCACACACATCCCCACACACAACCCCCCACACACAACCCCCCACACACAACCCCCCCACACACAACCCCCCACACACAACCCCCCCACACACAACCCGCCGCACACAACCCGCCGCACACAACCCGCTGCACACAACCCCCGCACACAACCCCCGCACAACCCCCCCCTCACAACCCCCCTCACAACCCCCGCGCACAACCCCGGCGCACAACCCCCGCGCACAACCCCGGCGCACAACCCCGGCGCACAACCCCGGCGCACAACCCCCGCGCACAACCCCCCGCGCACAACCCCCCGCACACAACCCCCGCACACAACCCCCGCACACAACCCCCCGCACACAACCCCCCGCACACAACCCCCCGCACACACACACACCCAACCCCACACACCCAACCCCACACACCCACCCAACACACACCCAACCCCACACACACCCAACCCCACACACACCCAACCCCACACACACCCAACCCCACACACACACACCCCACACACACACACCCCACACACACACACCCCACACACACACACCCCACACACACACACCCCACACACACACACACCCCACACACACACACACCCCACACACACACCCAACCCACACACACACCCAACCCCACACACACACCCAACCCCACACACACACCCAACCCCACACACACCCAACCCCACACACACACCCAACTCGCTCTGTCGCCCCCTCGCTCTGTCGCCCCCTCGCTCTGTCGCCCCCTCGCTCTGTCGCCCCCTCGCTCTGTCGCCCCCTCGCTCTGTCGCCCCCTCGCTCTGTCGCCCCCTCGCTCTGTCGCCCCCTCGCTCTGTCGCCCCCTCGCTCTGTCGCCCCCTCGCTCTGTCGCCCCCTCGCTCTGTCGCCCCCTCTGGACAGGCCCCACGAAGGGCTCGCTCCCTCCCCGCATGACAGGGCCCAGACATCGGCTCTCCGGGGGCTACCCGCAGAAGCAACCCGCAACCCGTCCCCCTCCGGGACGCCTGCCCCCGGACATCTCTGTGCCACGGGCCCAGGCCCCCGTCAACCCCATTGCTAGGCCCAGCCGCAATCTTGGACACTGCACCACGCGGCCGCGTGGCCTCGGCTCGACCCCAACCCTGGGCCTGGCCGGGCCCCGACATCCCGGCACCACCATCCACCCAGGAGGTGAACGGACCACTTGGCAGGTTAATGGGAGAAAGAAGTGTCGATGGCTCTCCCCCCGCCAGGGGCCGATCGCCCCCAGCCTCCCCGGGTGCTGGCTCCACCCCCCTGCTGGGTGTCTGGACTCCCTCATCCCGGACCTCCCGACCTCCCAGTGCGAGGGTCCGGACATCAAAGGGCGCCAGACCTATAACTGAGGCAGCCCCAGAGCAGGAAGGCAGTTGTATCCTGGAGTCGAGAGACACCGAGAAGAACTCATCCTTGACGGACTGCTGGCGCTGCCGCAGCCCTGCCTTGTGAACTATTGTCCTGCATGCTGGCGCTGCCGCGGCCTTCTGCAACCTTCATCCTCGTGGGACCTGCTGGCGCTGCCGCGGCCCGTTGCCACCTACGACCTCTTCGGGACCTGCTGGCGCTGCCGCGGTCTGACCCGTCCGAACGCCGAGCTCGAGGATTGTGAGCTACCACCGTTTCACCTCAGTACCTGTAGGTACCAAGACTGTCCCGCTACCCCCTTTCCCTAATAGAGACTAGAATTGAGAGGATCATCGTGTCCTAATCTCCTTGTATCGTACCACCTTACTCAAAGAATTGCCTATAAAAGGTGTTAAGCTGATCTTCGTGTGGCGTCCATCTGTGGGGGGGAAGTTACTCGTCTGTACGATCGCTGGAGACGGCCCTCACCGGAGGCCTCTCCCCTTGTGTTCGGCCGACCCTCCGGGTCCCCGTCTAACATTGGTGGGCAGCGGCGCGATCCGAACCAACGCGTAACCGTACAGAGAGTAACTCACCCTACGACTAATCCACAATGACGACCAGAGAGAGCGGATCTGCAGAGAAATTCCAGATGGAAAAACTGGAAGAGTACAACCACCGAGAGCTAAAACAATTTTGCATAGAACTAGGCATTGCTACCACCGGTCTGAGCACGAAAGAGGACTTCAAACACGCCCTAGAATCCTGGGCAGAGACGAATACCGCCGAAGCCCCGGAACCAAACACCACTCTGACAGAAGAAAGGAGAACGGATCTCTCCCGGGAAGAGATCCGAGAACGAGAGAAAAATAGACTTCACGAGTTAGAGCTGGCACGGCTCAAATTAGACGGAGAATTGAAACTGGCAGAACAAAAAATGAACTTAGAACACTTACGGCTCCAAGAAGAGCGAGAGGAGAAGCAGAGACAGAGAGAACTCGAAGAAAAAAGACTGGCATACGAACACGAGTGCAAGCTAGCGGAGATAGAGATGCGCAAACAGAACAAAGACCTAGGGGTGCCCGAACAACCGCGCCCCCCAGGTACTACCGAACAGAAGGTCCACATCCCCAAAGATGTGGTCCGGGAATATTTTCGGAACGACGACATACAGCAGTGGTTCAAGGCCTACGAGATCGCCATGACTGCCCACCGGATCGCTCGAAGTGACTGGGGAGCCGGTCTATGGGGGAGATTCGTCAATGAAGGCCGTGATGCCCTGCTGCAGCTTCCGGACCATCAAATGACGTCCTATGACCACATGAAGGCCGCCCTCCTCAGTCGATATGGGCTGACGTCCGAGATGTACCGCCAGAGGTTCCGCAACTGCACCCGCATCCCGGGTACAACCTGGATAGAATATGTGAACTATTTCAGCCGAGCCTTCGAGGGATGGATCAAGGGTAGCAACGTAACAACCTACGAACAGCTCTTCAACCTCATTGTGTGGGAGCACCTCTCCAACAACTGCTTCGTCGAGCTCCGGCAGCACCTCCTCGACAGTAAATTGACTGACCCCCGGCAGCTCGCCGCCGAGGCTGACCGATGGGAGAGCACCCGAGTGGCCCGAAGTGGGCCCAACGAGCAGAACAGAACCAACCAAGGTCATCATCGTCCCCGAGGAGGAGGAGGAGGAGGCCCGGGCCGGGGGAGAGACGCCGTCCCAGCCGCTCCCGCAAACTACACCCCGCCCCCGGCCGGCCGGGGCAACCCCCCGATGCGCCCGGGGTTCCGAGCCAACGTTACGTGTCATCGATGCCAGCGAGTCGGCCACTATGCCAGTGACCCGACCTGCCCAAAGAACCAGACCCCCGGGCCCCGCCAGGTGGCTGCCGCCGCCCTAGGAGAAGAGCAAGTCTCCGAAGGACCTGAAGAGTACGAGCAGGAGCAGCCCGAGTGGGAACCTGCCGCCATGACCCTGGCCTGCCTAGGGGGGAGAGACCTGATCCCGCGGGCTCCCCTACCAGCCAACACCAGGAAGTACAGCCAGTGGGTGAACATAAATGGGCGTAAGGCCGAAGCCCTGCGTGACACAGGGGCCAGTGTGACGGCCGTCCGTTGTCACCTGGTGACCCCAGAACAAATCCTGCCAAATGTTCTTTGCCCCGTCCGATCGGCCGACAATTCGGAGAGCCTGTGTCGGATGGCCTGCGTCCCCTTCGAATGGGGAGGAGTGTCCGGGATGCTAAAAGTGACTGTCCGCGACGATGCCCCCGTGGACTGCCTCCTGGGGAACGATCTCGAGAGTTCCCCGTGGGCAGCCGTTGAAAGAAGAGAGCACCTGGGGATGTTAGGCCTCCCGGGCTGGGCGTGCGTAACAACCCGGTCCATGGCCGCCGACACCATCCCTAGATCTGAAGAACCCGCATGGCCAGCACCTCCTCCCCCGATCGCTCCGGAGGGAGACTCCATCCCTACCGACAACCCGGAACAATCCCAAGAAGAGCCCGCTCAGCCCCAAGACCTTCCGGACCTGGCTCAGTGGCGTCAGGAAGGGGGGCCCACCCAAGAACAATTCCGGCAAGAGCAAAATACATGTCCCTCCCTCGAGGGACTGCGACAGCAAGCGCTCGCCCAGAGCGCAGGAGACACCGCAGGGGCCCACTGGATCTATTGGGACAATGACCTACTGTACAGCGAACAAAGAGTAGCGGAGCTGGGGACCAGTCGAGTGCTGGTGGTGCCCCTCCGCTTCAGAGACTTCCTTTTGAACCTGGCCCATGATGTCCCCCTGGCTGGACACTTGGGGCAAGACAAAACATACAACCGCCTGGTGACTCACTTTTACTGGCCGAGAATGAGAAATGACGTCTCCAACCACTGCCGGTCCTGCCCGACCTGCCAGGCCAGCGGGAAGAGCGGCCGCAAACTCAAGGCACCCCTGCAACCATTCCCCGTTGTGACCACCCCGTTCGAAAGGGTGAGAATAGACATTGTGGGGCCCCTGGACCCCCGAACAGCACAAGGGCATCGCTTCATCCTGGTCCTGGTGGACCACGCCACCCGCTATCCTGAGGCGGTTCCCCTTCGAACTGTAACAGCCCCCGTGGTAGGGCGAGCCTTAATGGGGATCTTCTCTCGAGTGGGCTTCCCCAGGGAGGTAGTCAGTGACAGGGGCACGAACTTTATTTCAAAATATATGAAATCCCTATGGCAACAGTGCGGAGTCACCTACCGATTCACAACCCCCTATCACCCGCAAGGAAACGGACTGGTCGAGCGATTCAACCGCACTCTCAAGGGGATGATCATGGGGCTGGAAGAACCCCTACGCCGCCAGTGGGACGTGCTACTACCGTGCCTCCTCTTCGCCTACCGAGAAGTCCCCCAGAAGTCCCTCGGCTTCAGCCCCTTCGAACTCCTGTACGGACACCCTGTTCGCGGGCCTCTCAGCCTAGTTAAGGAGGAGTGGGAAATGGCCCCCCTGAACACCCCTCCAGACGTCTACAAGTACCTCCTGACCCTCCGCAATCAGACCCGGCGATTCAGAGAGCTCGCCAAAGCCAATCTTGAGGCCAGTCAGGAGGACATGAAGAAGTGGTACGATCAACATGCCTCCTCCATCGAATTCGAGCCTGGCCAGCAGGTGTGGGTGATGTCCCCCATCGAACCCTGTGCCTTACAGGACAGGTGGACGGGGCCCTTCAAGGTGATCGAGCGTAAGAGCCCCGTCACCTACCTCATCGACATGGAATCCCCCCGGAACCCCCTCCGGGTCCTCCACGCCAACAGACTCAAACCCCACTTCGTGCGCTCGGAGCTCAGCCTGCTGATGGCCACAGACAGTGGAGCTGAAGAGGACTCCGAGCCCCTCCCTGACCTGCTGGGGACCGGGGAAAAAGATGGTTCAGTGGACGGGGTCCAACTCTCCGAGGCCCTGACCCCGGAGCAGCGCCAAGACTGTCGGGCCCTCCTGCTGCAATTTGCACGCCTATTCTCCCTCACACCCGGGGTCAACCCCTGGTGCCTGCACGACGTGGACACTGGCGACAGTCCTCCTATCCGACACCGGCCGTACCGAGTACCAGATCGGGTACGCACCTGCATCCAAGAAGAAGTCTCCAAGATGCTCGCCCTCGGAGTCATCGAACCCTCGGACAGCCCCTGGGCCAGCCCGGTTGTACTGGTCCCCAAAGCTGCGGCCCCGGGCACCACACCCGAGCTCCGGTTCTGCGTCGACTATCGGGGTCTGAATGCTGTCACCCGAACCGACGCTCACCCCATCCCCCGAGCCGACGAACTAGTTGACCGCATGGGGGCGGCCCGCTACCTCAGCATCTTCGACCTGACGGCGGGCTACTGGCAGATCGGCCTCACCCCCAGGGCACAAGAACGATCCGCTTTCTCCACCCCGGATGGACACTACCATTTCAGAGTGATGCCCTTCGGCATGAAAAACGCTCCAGCCACGTTTCAACGACTTGTGAACCAGGTATTGGCGGGCCTCGAAGAGTTCAGCGCCGCATACCTGGACGACATCGCGGTGTATAGCCGCCACTGGTCTGACCACCTCCGCCACCTCCGAGGGGTCCTGCAGGCCCTCCAACAGGCCGGCCTCACAATCAAGGCCAGCAAGTACCAAATAGGCCAGGGGTCCGTGACCTACCTCGGACACCAAGTGGGGAGCGGTCTGGTGGCCCCCCTCCAGCTCAAGATCGCTGCCATCCAGTCCTGGCGGCCCCCCGTAACTCAAACCGAGATCCGAGCCTTCCTGGGGCTCACCGGATACTATCGGCGGTTCGTGAAGGACTATGGCAGCATTGTTCGGCCCCTCACGGAACTCACATCCAAGACCAACCCAAAAACCGTCAACTGGACCCCCGACTGTCAAGCGGCCTTCGAGAGGCTGAAAGCCGCCATGTGCACCGCCCCTGTGCTCCAGGCCCCCGACCACAGCCGTGAGTTCATCGTCCAGACTGATGCCTCAGACCATGCCATCGGGGCCGTCCTCTCCCAACTGAACCCCGAGGGAGTCGACCAACCAGTGGCCTTCCTCAGCAGACGCCTCCTGCCCCGAGAACAGCGCTGGAGTACCATTGAGCGAGAGGCCTTCGCAGTAGTGTGGGCCCTCAAGAAGCTCCAGCCTTACCTCTTCGGAACCCACTTCCGGGTACAAACAGATCATCGGGCCCTGCAATGGCTAATGCAAATGCGGGGAGAGAACCCCAAACTATTGCGATGGTCCATCTCCCTACAGGGGATGGACTTCACTGTGGAGCATCGCCCTGGCCAAGACCACGCCAACGCGGATGGCCTGTCCCGCTTTTTCCGCCTCGACGAGGAAAGTCCCCAAGAGGATGGGTGACTCTCCCCGCCTTCAGCTGGGGGGGACGCATGTTGGACAGGCCCCACGAAGGGCTCGCTCCCTCCCCGCATGACAGGGCCCAGACATCGGCTCTCCGGGGGCTACCCGCAGAAGCAACCCGTCCCCCTCCGGGACGCCTGCCCCCGGACATCTCTGTGCCACGGGCCCAGGCCCCCGTCAACCCCATTGCCCGGCCCAGCCGCCATCTTGGACACTGCACCACGCGGCCGCGTGGCCTCGGCTCGACCCCAACCCTGGGCCTGGCCGGGCCCCGACATCCCGGCACTACCATCCACCCAGGAGGTGAACGGACCACTTGGCAGGTTAATGGGAGAAAGAAGTGTCGATGGCTCTCCCCCCGCCAGGGGCCGATCGCCCCCAGCCTCCCCGGGTGCTGGCTCCACCCCCCTGCTGGGTGTCTGGACTCCCTCATCCCGGACCTCCCGACCTCCCAGTGCGAGGGTCCGGACATCAAAGGGCGCCAGACCTATAACTGAGGCAGCCCCAGAGCAGGAAGGCAGTTGTATCCTGGAGTCGAGAGACACCGAGAAGAACTCATCCTTGACGGACTGCTGGCGCTGCCGCAGCCCTGCCTTGTGAACTATTGTCCTGCCTGCTGGCGCTGCCGCGGCCTTCTGCAACCTTCATCCTCGTGGGACCTGCTGGCGCTGCCACGGCCCGTTGTAACCGTCATCCTCGTTGGGACCTGCTGGCGCTGCCGCGGCCCGTTGCCACCTACGACCTCTTCGGGACCTGCTGGCGCTGCCGCGGTCTGACCCGTCCGAACGCCGAGCTCGAGGATTGTGAGCTACCACCGTTTCACCTCAGTACCTGTAGGTACCAAGACTGTCCCGCTACCCCCTTTCCCTAATAGAGACTAGAATTGAGAGGATCATCGTGTCCTAATCTCCTTGTATCGTACCACCTTACTCAAAGAATTGCCTATAAAAGGTGTTAAGCTGATCTTCGTGTGGCGTCCATCTGTGGGGGGGAAGTTACTAGTCTGTACGATCGCTGGAGACGGCCCTCACCGGAGGCCTCTCCCCTTGTGTTCGGCCGACCCTCCGGGTCCCCGTCTAACAGCCCCCTCGCTCTGTCGCCCCCTCGCTCTGTCGCCCCCTCGCTCTGTCGCCCCCTCGCTCTGTCGCCCCCTCGCTCTGTCGCCCCCTCGCTCTGTCGCCCCCTCGCTCTGTCGCCCCCTCGCTCTGTCGCCCCCTCGCTCTGTCGCCCCCTCGCTCTGTCGCCCCCTCGCTCTGTCGCCCCCTCGCTCTGTCGCCCCCTCGCTCTGTCGCCCCCTCGCATCACTCCGGGGCGCCACCACAGCATCAATCTGTGCAACCATTCAACAACGGGTTCAAATATGTTCTCTCAATGTTTTAAGCTTTATTACAAATGTCACAAAAAGAGGTTAATATTTCACTTCTGTTCTTGGATTTTCGTCACAATAAAATACACTGAACATAATCTTCAGAAAAGTAATTTGCAAAAGTTAAAGCTATTGCCATTATAAATTACAATAACTTTATTTAAGTATTAAATATATATTTTTTAAAAAGCCATTGTTATTTATAATGTCAATACATCCAAGTCCCGTAAATACAACACATATTGCATTACAAATGCTATAGGTGTCACATTTGCGAAAGTTAAAACTATTGGCATTATAAATGACAAAGCTATTCATTTCGGTTTTTCGAAACCAACACATGAATAAAATATTTGTCATTTACAATACCAATAGCTCAAACTTTCCTAATGCGAGACCTATTGCATTGCAAATGCTTGATTTTTTGTTCCTATTGTTTTTGTGTGTGAAGTTTACTGTCATATTTTATTGTTAAAATGGTTTATTCAATTCTGTTGAACACTTTTTTTATCTGGTTTATAAGTAGCTTGATGTTACAGCCTTGGTGTCTTGTCTTAGATTTCATAAATGCTCTATTATTATAGAAGTGATAGAACAAGAAATGATGAATACTTAATGTTCGAGGCATATGAGCTGCAGATTGCACACTATGCATAGATGGCCACCTAGTGTTGGGCCCGGATGTTTGCAGTTTGTTTTTGTTCTAGAAAGTCTTTGGAAGTCACGGGATAGGTGACTCCTCCTTTGGGTGATACTGCGCATGGGCATCGGCTCCATCCCCAGATTGTTTTTTTCCGCCACCGGGCTCGGATGTGGTTCCAGCGCTCCGTGTTGGAACCGATTACCGTCGGCGCGCAATCCTCATCGGCTTCAAGAAACCACTCTAGAAAGCGTTTTCCTGTCGACACTACTCTTCGAGACCAAGAACGTCCATTCCGGTCGTCGACTACGGCCTTCGGGCCCAACTAGGCCTCGACTCCAGCTAATGGAAAGGACGCCATTTAAAAGGTGTCCTCAATGTGGGTCGAAGTTTCCCCACACCGACCTCCACGAGGTCTGTAACCTCTGCCTCTCTCCGGAGCACGAGGCCAAGGACTGTTCAGCCTGTGCCTCCTTCCGCTCCAAAAAGACTATCTGGGACCGGAGAGCCAGACGAACAATGGCTCAAAGATCTTCAGCTTCGATTCCGATTACATTTTCCAGGAAGGCGTCGACGTCCCAGAAGAACACGATGTCGACAGCAACTCGGAGGCAGAAGATTCTGATGACGAGGACGTGACTCCAGCGCAGCGGGTCGTAAGTAAGACCGTCGACCCCAGCCCACACTCGACACACACAAAAAAGGCTACGGTCACACCCTCCCGTGCACACCGAGACACTAGTTCGACGGCCCCACCTTCGGGCTCGGCCAAGAAGTCAATAAGGCCTTCGGGCGACTCGGGCTCGAGTCGACCCCCACTCGGTGCCGGCACACACTCACCGGCACCGAAGAAACCGCCTGGTACCGCGCCGAAGCCATCGGCACCGAAACACTCAGTCCCCTCGGCACCCAAATCAACTTCGGAGCTGACGAAAGCTTCCCGCACCAAAAAAGCACCGGAGCCGGAAAAAGTATTGGACCCGAAAAAACACCCGGAACCGAAAAAGACTTCGGAACCGAAAAAGACCCCGGCTACCCCCATTAAAGATAAAAGGTCGAAAGAAGCCACAGCGGCGCCGAAACAAGCTTCCACGCCGAAAGGTCACACTCCTGAAAGAGACTTGTTTGCTCCGGACCCAAAGGAAAAGACTCTAATAAAAGATCCCAAAACTGGTCGATTGACATTATCAAAGAAACGACCAGCAGAAGCACCAGCACCGGCTCCAAAGAAGAATAAGGACATTGCTACCTCACCTATGCATGTACCTTCCCCGCCTTCTGCACCCAATTTCTCCCCCCATATTTCACCACCTCTCTCCCATACACCATCTAGCACACATGATGATAATGGGGACTACATATCAGATTCAGGGGCTGATCCACAGGAGCCATATTATCCCCCAACCTCGCCAGATCCATGGGAAGACTATACTACACCAACCTCGCCAGACCCATGGGAAGACTATACTACACCAGATGTCCCAAATGTACCACAGGATGACATATACCCCTCTAGGCCCTCAACGCCAGAAGACACAATGGGGTTTAACCAATTACTGCTTAGAGCAGCACAATACCATGGGGTAGACATGCACTCCGATGCAGTAGAGGAGGACTTCCTGCTAGACACATTTGACACCGCACAAAGGTCTTCAGCAATTTTGCCAATGCTCAAAGGCGTGGTTAACATGCCTCTCAGGTCTTTAAAGACCCAGTCAGGACATGGGCTATAAATCCAAGGGTGGAGCAAAAGTATAAAGCTGCGCCATTTGACCCAGCATATATAAAGGGACCAGTTCCCCTAGACTCTCTAGTCGTATCTAACGCACGTAAGAGAGCTAACTCTCAAACATCAGGAGAAGCTCCCCCAACAGACAAGGAATCTAAACTCCTGGATGCGTCGGGGGGAAAAGAACGGCCTGACAAGCAGCAAACATGTGGCGTATTGCTAACATGCAAGCCTTACTAGCACGCTATGATAGGGCACATTATGATGAGCTCGAGGAAATAATGCAACATCTCCCTGATCAGTTTAAAGATAGAGCTAGTGAGCTAATTCAAGAGGGAAAAATTATCACTAACACATCTATCTGCTGCGCGATAGACGCAGCAGACACAGCCTCCATAGCCGTCAACACTAGCGTCCTGCTACGTAGGCATGCTTGGCTACGTATATCTGGTTTCAAGCCAGAGGTCCAAAGTGCTATACTCAAATCAATCATTCGATGAGCAACACTTATTTGGACCCGAGGTTGATGTCTCCCTCGAAAAAAGACACCGACCAACAAAATCTATGGGAGCCCTGCAGTCGCAGGCTCCAAGACGTTCATTTAGTCGCTCCACAAATTGAGGTGCAAACAGAGGATACTCATCCGATACACCTTCCACAGCATTCAAAAGCCCCACTCAGTCTACCTACAGTAAGGGCTACCAAAGGGGAGGTTACCGCGGTAACAATAACAAAGGCAGAGGCAAGAATAACACCCGATCTGCCTCCACCCCTACCCAATGACTCCCCGCTCCTTCCCCCGCCCCATCCCACTCCTGTCGGGGGAAGGATACAGCAATACCTGTCAGCCTGGAAAGACATCACATCATAGAGGTGGGTGCTTCAATTAATTCAGTCCGGTTACTGTCTAGAACTAACATCTACCCCCCCAAACATATCACCCAAACAGTGCCCAATGTCACAAGATCATTTAACGCTGCTCAAACAAGAAGTACTTTCTCTCCTGCAGAAAAATGCAATAGAGATAGTTCCAAAACATCAAAGGAACAAAGGAGTATATTCCCTGTACCTCTTAATTCCAAAGAAGGACGGATCTCTGAGACCTATTCTAGACCTCAGACCTCTAAACGCTTACATACAATCAGATAATTTCCACATGGTCACAATTCAGCAAGCCCTTCCACTCCTGTTGCAGAACGACTTTCTTGTCACACTAGATCTCAAAGACGCCTACTTCCACATTCCAATTCACCAGGCGCACAGAAAGTATCAAAGATTTGTGCTAGAAGGACAGCACTACCAATTCAAGGTACTCCCATTCGGAGTAACAACAGCGCCAAGAGTGTTCACCAAATGTCTGGCTGTGGTAGCAGCACACTTAAGAAGACAGCACATCCACGTCTTCCCATATCTAGACGACTGGCTCATAAAAGCACAATTGTACAACCAGTGTGTACAACACACTCACAATACAATGCAGTTACTCCACAACTTAGGCTTCACAGTAAATTACACCAAGTCACATCTGCTACCATCGCACACACAACAGTACCTAGGAGTAACAATCAATACTCGACTAGCACGAACTTATCCCTCTCCAGCAAGGATAATAAGTGTGCAAACGCTCCTAACAAAATTCAAATCACAACACTCGCTTCCAGCTCGAGTGTTTATGCAACTCATAGGGATGATGGCATCTTGCATATTCATAGTACCTCACGCAAGACTGCAAATGCGTCCACTTCAAGAATGTCTAGCACGCCAATGGAACCAGACTCTGGGTCAGTTAACAGACCTAGTGTTGGTAGACAGTCGGACTCATCGCTCTCTGCAATGGTGGAACACAAAAACCATGTCAAAAGGCCGACTATTCCTAGAGCCAGTTCCACAAATCATACTAACAGCAGACGCATCACTCTCCGGCTGGGGAGCCCACCTACTGCATTACACCATGCAGGGAAGGTGGACACCAATGCAAAAACTACTCCACATCAATCATCTGGAGTTATTAGCTGTGTTTCTAGGTCTGAAAGCATACCAAACACAAGTTGCAAACAAGACTGTCTTAGTCCGCACAGACAATATGACAGCCATGTATTATGTAAACAAACAGGGGGGGGACACACTCTCTGAAGCTCTCTCAAATAGCTCAGCAGATATGGAGGTGGGCTATACCTCAGAACATCTTCTTAATAGGCCAACACGTCCCAGGGGTTCAAAACACCATGGCAGATCTGCTAAGTCGGCAGACTCAGCAGATGCACGAGTGGGAACTTCATCTACAAGTTCTTCATCCGTTCTTTCAAATGTGGGGACAACTTTAGATAGACCTCTTCGCCACCCACGACAACGCAAAATGCCCACACTTCGCCGCCAGATACCCACACCCATTGGCCAAAGGCAATGCGATATGGATGAACTGGTCAGGTCTATTTGCGTACGCTTTTCCTCCTCTATGAATCCTCTATCCCCTTCTGGGCTCCCTCTGCCCCTCTGCCCCCGTGCTTGTTGTGTTCCGGCAGATTCCCCCGCAGCACAGCACTGGACCTGCTGCGGCCACGGCCTGTCTGCTCCTATTAGCTTCTATCTGGCGTGTCTGACGTGCACCGTCTCGCCTCACACCCGGCACCTGGGCGATTCGGTACCAGGTTCAAGCACTGCCTATCGACCCACGTCTGGAGCCAGGTCTGGAGGGGCAGGGAACAGGAGTGGAGACACTATCAATGCAAGTGTGATGGCCAGGGTGCTGGGAAAAGGGATGTTGGGCGTTCTTCATTCACCTCATTCACCTCATTCACCTCTTCTACCCTCACGACACACCTGTTCTTGGGTTTCCTAAAGATTCCTGTGCAAAGAAGTCACTCGCAACTCCGGCCGCCCTGGTGAGGCGCTCACTGGATCCGAACGCTGTGGAGAAGCGAATTGCGCCAAAAAATGTGGTAAATGTGATACTCACAGCTCCGAGGCGTTCGCCCGCTGGGGGAAGCGTTTTGCGGCACTGGCCGCCAAAATGGGAGTATCCGTGGCTGTACTTCCGGCCGTGTACTTGACACCAGCTCTAGTGTTTGGAGAGCTTAGAGGCCTAGGGGGCTCCCCCTCCTCCTTGGCGGCGGTGTTGTTGTCACAGCGCTCACACCGCCCGCACGCCCACGGTTCCCAGCTCCTCACAACGGCTCCTCGCACAACGGCTCCTGCACTCCTCACACTCCTCGCAACGGCTCAGGAACGGCTCCTCGCACACAGCTCGTGCAGCTCTCTAGCACCCTCTGCAGGATTCCATCTCTCTTAGACAGTGTACGGATAATCCCAGTTTCCTTCTCCGAATTTGGCAGGAGGACAGGCAAGAAAATTTGTTAAATTGGAAGGTTGGTCCCCATTCAGCCAGCACCACTCTAAGGTGGGGCAGGTGATGTGGAGCCCACTTTTCATTTCTCTCTATCTTGGTTTGTGAGGTAATTAGCTAATTAGGGTCAGGGTAGTGTCGCTTCCCACAGGAAATGGTAGCTTAGAAGGTGTAGACACACTAAAGGTAGGTAGCCATTGGCTACTACCTGTCACCCCTTTAGCATCCTGAAATTTAGTATTTAAGTGTCATTCAGGGACCCTGAACTTAATTTTGGAGGACACAGAGAAGAAAGGACAAAGAAGTGCTGCTGACCAGAGGACTGAAGCCCTACTATTGGGAATTTCGCACCAAACCCTTCCTGCTGCCTTAAGGACTTGACAATCAAGGTGTGTTGTCTCGACCTGCAACTGGGAGACCTCCAAGAATCCCGTAGCTCCTCCAGCCTTCTATAAATCGCCAAAGAACTCCCTTGGAGTGGAGGTACCGCTCCCCTGCAGCCGCAAGCACCAAACTACAGAATTTGGTTTTACTGACTTGCTGCTCCCCAGCGACTCTGATGCAGCACCTGAACCAAAAGTACTACACCTGCTCCGGAGGATCAAATCTGTTTTCCCTCCAAGTGTGGAGAAACCAGGATCTACTGGAGTAGAGCTGCACCAATGCCTTGGGTACTGGACCCTTTACAGCATTCACCGAGATGAAGATCCCAATCCGGACTCCAACTGCCCAGGAAGCAACACCCATCACGGGACGTCTAGCCCACTGAGACCCACTTTGTGATTGGCCCAGCTGTCCCAGAATCGCGCCTCCAAGCTTCCTGCTCCTGACTGCGAGGACATCTTGTCGCACATCGTCAGGCTGACCTATCTGCTCTGCACCTGGCCCGACCAACCTTAGTATCGACGATCCAGCTGTGCTCCAGTGGTCCTTAGGCCCTTGCGACCTGCTCTCTCGAATGGGTCCCCTTAGTCTTCGCTTTAAGGTTCCTTTGTGCAGTGTGTTTTCAATTGGCCCCCTTCTTCGTAGTGCACCTGCTACCAACAACCTCCGCACCCTGCCCCCGGCAGAATCAGGGATGCTCCAGAGAATCCTTTGGTGGAACATGTGTCCTGGCTTTGCTATTTACCTAAATCCTGAAGGTGAATCCCGATATCAAACTGTGATTTTATATGTATTTTTCAATTTCCTCCCATTGACTTCATGGTGCATAATTGCTCACAAAAGTATTTCATTTTGCCAACTTTGAAAATTGCCATCTTAAAAAGCACTTACTGCAGAACGAAGTCCTTGATCTGAATAAGTACATAAAAATCTATTATTTTTTGTAAACTTGTCTTGGATTTATTCTTAAGTGTCTCTCTCATTTATTGCCTCGGAGTACAAGTGCTTAGCACTACCCTCTGATAAGTCTAACTGCTCGCCCACCTCTGTATACCAATTTGGAATTCTCTACACAGTGTACTTCGTTTTAGTGCACTATGTGGAGACCCAGCTTCCTACAACAGAACTTTGTGTCACCTGGAAGTGCACTAGCATGTTGGGCAGCTAAAGATGCAGCTAAGCACACACACCTGCCTCTGCCATCATATTTACATGTCCCTGTTTTAGTGTCCCACACTGTTTTGCAACCTAAATCTGACACTACCGCAGATAATGTCACGCATCATTATGCTGAAGCAGCGTATTTAAATCTGTGAGAGTTGCAGGAATCTGCTCCATCCGATGAGAAAGTTATAGGAGGCTGGAGGATGCTCAAAGTCGAGGGACGATCTAATTTATAGGCACATATCTACAGGTAAACCAGTGATGCCTCAGGTTTTACTTATGATAGCTCTTGTTCAGTTGCATTTGGCAGCCCACACCTCGAGATAATTTGTCTTGGCAAATACATGATTGGTTCCTTTCCAACTTACATGCTATACTTACTGTGTGCTTCCATAATTCTACTGTCAACAATTTCTCCAAATCCCCCATTGAAGGTGATCAGTTTTACCATTCAACATCCACAAGGTCCTTTTACATCTCTCCATATTAACTTTGTGGATATATTAGATAGGTGCAACAACTATTGGTATCTTATAGTTGTAGTTTGTCCTTTTTCCAGATGGATTAAAGCAGGACAGTGTGTCCATTGTGATGGTAGGTCAGCTGCTAGCTTTCTGATTCGTGAGGTGATTCCCCGCTGGGGAATTTAAAAAAGGATAAGATCTGACAATCGAAGACACTTTGTTAATGCAATATTCACACATCTTACAATAATATTACGGTTACACATTAACTATCTTCTGCTTATCATGCCCAGAGCAATGGCATCTTTGAGCGCCTTAAAGGCCTGCTGAAAAATAAGATCAGCAAGCTATGTGCCACGTTGCATAAGAATAGGATGTATAGTTTACCATTGGCACTCTTTTCCCTTAGGAACACTTCTAGTTCTGACCCCTGGCCTTGTGCCACTCCCACTGTTAACTCTTCCTAGCTCTGCGGTACAGCGGCATCTTAAGCAACCCCGAAGCCGGCAGATCGAGCCTGTTTTCCCAGGTCAGATGACCCACTTGTCTTCCTGTGTTGTTGTAGCCTCTGAAGCCTGCCTTGAACCCTCGGAGACCTGCCCTGCTGCGTTAGCCGTGTTCCATTGCTTGTACCCAGAACTACCAGAGTGACTCCAAGGCCTAGTTGACTGGCTTCCTAATCAGAGCCTCAGGGACAGAAAAGGCTTAAACCGTCTTGAGCCCTCAACGTGACCCAGCCAAGTGAGTCGTAGAACATATTTGGCAAAAAACTGCTCTAAGAAACCAGAGGAGTCTACGACCAACCTGCTCTTCTATCCTCCCAAGATGCATCGCCGGTTGGCCTGACTTTGTGGCAACTCCTGCTACATTCTGCTCTGCGGCAGCAACTCCTGTTTAGTGGTCCTGCACAGAAATGGTATCCGGCCTCATGAAGCCCTCATCAGTTGGAATTGTTCGACTTCCAAAAATGAGGCTTAGATTTACTGCGGAAATCTTCCTTGTGACTTCGTCCAGTAGCTCCCAGACGACGAATCCCTCCTCTTCAGACACCACCTGCAGCCTTTCCTCGTTGAGCTGGGCCCAATCCACTTCATGTATTTGACTCTCGCTCCATCGCAGTCGGACATATTTATCGACTTTGACACGATCTTGTGCTACTAGAAGTCTGCAGTTGGCGCCCTGATATTTTAGGCTCTAAATTCATAACTGTGGTTCTACTGATTTGATTTTGGTTCTTTTGATGTCAAATACATTATTAAAATTTGCACTATTTTTCAAAATTGGTCTGGGATTTTTCTTGTGGTGTGTTTTCTCCTTTTCAGATCGAGCCTGAGCCAGCGCGCGTGTGCTGCTCTGCGAGACTTCTTGCAAGTACTCTAAACTACTCCATTTGGGTCTGACTCCTCCCACACATAGGATTGGCTTTTGCATGTGTCGTTCAATAAGGAAATCACGCAAATGTCTAAAGGCAGGCACATGTCCCTTCTTTTTAAATGTTCACTCCCACAGCGTTTTGCTCTCTGGAGCGTGCAGTGGCACACAGGGTGGCAGCTTCATTTCTCGTGGGTCAGGTTACACAAAACGCGCTGTGCTTTGCTTGTTTTTGTTTGGTTTAATGCTAAGTGACATCACGTTGGCTTAGCTTTCTGCCAGATGTATCGGAGGCTTTTGGAATCGTTCACGGTTGGGTTAAGATCAGTTTATTAAGGTAAATGTAATACATTTTCTAAATAATTTGAAATTTTACTGAGGACACTGCAGTACTTTACATGCACAGCAGATTACTTTTCATATTTAATTTTTTGGCTTTTGTTTTTTATGAAATCAATGTTAAAGGGTGCCTTCCTAGCTTTTATCTGAAACAATGTAAGCACATGCATTGGTTATCAGGAGGTAGTCGGCCCGTGTATCAGATCATTGTGACAAAGACACTGGGAATTTAAGCGATTCGGACAGAATCACAGGATGTTGCTCCGATACTGAGACTCAGTTAAAATTACTCTAATGCTGGGAAGATTGGAGACTTCCTCTCCTGCATGCAAGCATGCTTCTACTTGGTCACTAAATGAAAGGGTTTCAGTGCAATATGTAAGTGACCAGGCTTAAATTTACAGCGAGGCAACAAACCGAGTTGAAAGCCCATAGAAGCACTACACACCACCCACACACCACCCACACACCACCCACACAACTCACACGAAGAATAGTGTGACTCACAAAACAAAGGTCTGAATCACCTTCAGTAGAAGAAAGGCCAATTCAGAGCAGCAGATATTCAAACTTCCTCTAGCAGGTTGTATGTATATTTTATCCATGGAACTCTCCAACAATTCCAGAATTCACTGTAGATTCATCTGCGCTGTCACATTTTGTGAGTTGAATGCATGTGTGTGCTGCCAAGAGCCGAAGATCCCAAGTGTAGGAGAGTGGGGTCTGCAATCCCATGGCCACCCCAGATTTTTGCTTTTTTGCTTCACTGGTTTACGACTTTCCCTGGCTGTGGGCCTGCTAATCAGACCCACAGCCTAGCTGTTCTCTCTCTAAATTACAACCATGTACCTTAGGTGCATTTTACCAATTGGTACTGGGCCACCTTATCAGTCCCTGTACAGCATACCTTCGGTATCCAGGGCATAGGTGAACCCAGGGCCTACCAGGGGCTGAAGCATGTATTATGCCACCCCTGGCTGGCCACCCAAACAGACACAACTGGCTGCCCGACAGCTGGGGCAAGGTGGTGTAAACACCCTTTGCTTTAGATATAGTATTCCTATATCTAACCCTAAAATGGACACATATATTCCTATCAGTCACTCCTATGGCAGGCCTTATCAATCCTGAAGGCAGAGTGCTTGGAATTATGTGAGATGGTGCTCTGGCATGAGCTGAGCCCATTTGCAGCTTGCGGAACCAAGTCCTGATAGCTGTTCCATGATAACGCTATACCATATACTCTTAAGTGCATTATAATCCTCGCGGTTAAATGCTAACTTTGGTATAGCATTATCAAAACATGTTGAGTAAGGTGTCATACGAATTGGAATACTAACCCCTCGCCAATTCTGGCGACGGGGTTAGCATTCCACCCTTCTAGAGGGACACGACATGTATGCAACTGTGAACCCCGGTTAAAGTCAGACACAGCCTCAGCTCCACAAAATGGATGCTGCCACCGAGACACAAGTCTGCCCTCCTGCTGCTGGGAGTCCTTCCAGCAACGGAGGCCTGGACAAAGGGTTTCCTGTCAGGGGCGGTGCTAGCACCATCCCAGACAGGATTTTGTGTATCCCAGGTAGGCAGGGCTGAAAGGAAGGTGACTGCAAGTGGCACCCCGGTGCTCACTGTGCATATGCCGGCTCAAACCAGTTCCTGGGGCACCCCAGCCCCTGAGCTGGGGAGAGACCGGACAAAGGAGAGGGGTGTAACCACCCCCCTCCTGTTCCCACCCATAGGGCAGGACCTAGTCGCGTGCCAGCCCCTTTTCTTAGGATAAAGGTAGGAGCAGGCCCCCTTCCCAAATTAGATAATCTTGAATCTTGAACTACTTTCCACGAAAGGAACTCTTGACTTCTTCTGAAGACTCTCCCTTGTGGCTAAGGAGTAGCCACCCTGCACAAGCAGGCACCATCTAAGCGCTTGCGGTTTGCTGCACATCCATCCTCCGGATCAAGACTGCCCAGCTCGACGAGACCCGGATTGCCTGCCATCTCTGACCTCTACCTACATCATCAGCCCAGCTGAGATTCGTGGGTGTGACGAGACCCGAGGGACCGGCTATCTTCAGGACCAGCACAACGCTTAACCAGCACGACCACCGAGGGACCCTCGAGTGAGTGCACTGGGGTCTGAGAAGCCCTAACCCTAAGCAGCTCCAGCACCGAAGTCCAGCCCCCCAGCATCCACGAGATCTGCGTGGGGCCCTTCTGCTTCTTTGCTGCTTGCCACGTTGTCCGGTCACTTGCCCGTTGGCTAGTGACCCTCTTGACGACGTACCACGACGTTTTCTCCGCTGGTCTAGGTCCCCTAGACTGGCCCTTGCTTCTTGCCCAACAAGAAGTGCCCTGGACCTTCCTGGTCCACTCCAGACGCCATCTTGACTCCACCGCGTGGGCTTGCCTTTGCCAAGGTTTGTTGCTCAAATCCTGAGTCCAGCATCGCCGACAGCCGACAGCCTCGTGGGACAGCTCGCACCTCCAGCCTGGACGCCGACAACGCCTCCTGGCCCGTGTGACTGCAGAGTCCAGCGTCGCCCACTCACCTGGTCGAGGTGACTTCATCCGGTGCCATCCTGGTGCCCACATAATCACCGGCTAGTGGTTAAGAACTAAGTCCCCTCTGCTTTCAGGTCGTCTCCTTCACTGATCCGGCCTTGGATCACACCGAACTTCTTCACTGGTCACCTGCCAGCAACTTCTTCTTTCAGGCTCCATAGACTTCAACGAGGATTCCCGACTTCTTTTGAACCCTATGCAGCCGCGGCCCCTGGGCTAGGTAACTTGAGTATTTCGGTACTCCAGCACAGGTTCACTATCCAAGTGTCCAGATCCTTTTTCGTTTTTAGTCTACCTAGTCGGATTCGTCCGGAAACAGTAACTTTAGAAACGCTAGCATCCATAGACTTCTTCCCGCGTGAGAGTGCACACTCTGCACCCGATCTCCCTAGGCCTCCTGCTCCTAACCTTAGGGTTCAGTAGTGTAGTCCTAGCGATCCTGAAGCCTCTGGATCTTGTTACTTACCTGCTAGTATTTCGCATTCCACTTTTTGTGTATATGGTTTTTCGTGCCCCTCGGGCATTTGTGTAAATTGTGCAACTTGAAGTATTTTCATAAGAGTTTTGTATTGTGCTTAGCTCCCTGACTCATAAAGAGTTCAGGGTAGACTTGTTATTAATAAATATCCTATATTTTTATAACAACTTGTGTGGTGTCCTTTCACTTGGTGTTCAAGGGGTATATGTGATGGTAAAACAGCTGGCTTAACACGCCCTCTAGAGTTTAGCCTAAAGACTGCTCTTGTCCACGCTACTAGGATAGCTGGTCTAATAAGGTTGACTTACAACCAATCATCAATAAGGGTTGTTTGGTATGATACAAAGTGATCACTAGAATAGTGAGCACTATATATCAGGCCAACTTCTCACACCAAGTACAGTAGAGCACAAGAGCAGCAGCACAGAAGAATGCACCGTAGAAGGCACACACTGACAGTAGCACATCGGGACAAAAAGGAGATACACATGTTATTCAATTGAAAAGTATGCATACAGCACACGGAAGAGGCAAGCATTTCGTCATGAATCAGACTGTGTTACACAATATATAATAATTGTACAGCTATTCAATACCTAGCAACACAATACATTGGATAATGTGCTGCATACCTAAACGCTTATAAGGTCCCAAAAGCGAGACCTATTGGCTATGCCAATGCTTGTTCTAAATGTAAGTAATATACCTCCCTATTATGTTCTGTGGAGCTTGAGCTGCTCAACATTGATACCAGGGTTGAGCTGCAGATGCTCTGCAAGGAAAGGGGGCTAAAGGCAAACTAGAAGGCCACAAAGTTGGACCTTGAGATAACCCTCAGAGCCTATGAGAAAATCAAGAGGTGGTAAGCCACCCTAGAGGAGGACGACCCTGAGGAGTAGGGAGTACAATTGGATGATGATGATGATAATAACGACGAACACTCAAGCCTGAATCCTGAGCTGCTTCTACTGTGTTGACAGGCACAGTGCCTGTCCTGGATGTCTATCATGCCACGATGTGAGCTTAAGTAACCCTACTGCCTTGACAGCCAAGTCCAACAGGATGGAGCATTTTAGCCATTTGGTCCTGAAGGACATTTTGGGCTAGGCCATTCCACATACTCACCATCTCGGAAAGTACTACTTTAGTATACGATTCTAAAGGCGAGGAATCTGTGGTTAAAAGTATTCATCAGAAGAGCAAGTTACTTATCTACAGTAATAATCTTTCGGATGGATACTTTGTCTAGCTACAGATCTGTCACTGTGTTCCTGCTTACCCATTCTATGGATTGGGCTCTTTTAATCTAAATCGGTCCCAAATTAGAGGTCTGTATAGTTACCAATTGATTTTTGTTGGGCAGCGAGTCAGAGGTCAGGGATGATGTCCTGAAAGAAACGGACTTCAGCGTACCTGAGTGGCACCTATATAGGGCCCACTTTGTTTTTGGGGAGAGAGGATACGGAGTCGCATGATGCCACATACCGAAAAGCAGAGGCTATGCTGAAAGATGTTTTTGGATTCATTCTGGCTCCTGGGGATATTTTAAAGGTGAAGAATCTGCAGTGAAGTAGAGTATCCACCGTAAAGAGCGTTACCAAAGGTAAGTAACCTGTTCATTCTGAAGCTGCTTGAGGGTTCTGTAGTTGACATTTGGATAGAGTCGGCAGTAAAGATGTTTCATGACAAAAGAGAAAATACTAGTGATGGTTCTTAATTGAACATTATGCAACCAGCATTCAAAAAACAGTAAAGAAATGCCTTAGGTAGGCTGAATGAAGACAAGAGTTTGATCTTGTATAACATGGGTTGTAGCACAGATAAAATGTGAGATCCTAAAGCATGGATGGCTATTTTTAGATGGTCTGACAAAGTAAAATTATTTTGCCTGCTTCCTTTAAAGAAGTCATGTTGTTACGTGCTTTGATCATAATTATTGCAAGATGTGGCAACTTGTCTGAGGCTAAGCATCAGTCAACATGACATTTAACTTACCAATATTTCTTGTTTTAATACTTTTTAGGTTCAAGAACTGATTGTAAACAAAGATCCTAATTTACTGGACAATTTCTTGGACGTGAGTAGCATTCGCTTTTTAATTTCTAATGTATTAAGAATCAAGCCACCCGTTCCACTTTGCCTTAGATGTACTTTGAAATACTGAGTCTTTAATGCTCATTTATGAAAGTAATTAATGACGAGAAAGCTGCATTAGCCACCCGTCAGAAAACAGAACATATTCTGTAAGTGGATATTTTTACCACAATATTTTGGCAGGTGGATATTTTTGTCTTCAATAGTTTGACAAACAACAGTTGGAGGGTGAACTCTCCTCGTTCAGATACAGCATCCTCGACAAAATTGGCTTTATTAAGGCAAGCACCTGTGACCCTGTGTTGTGGATGACCATCATGACCATTTTATTCAAAAATTATTTTTCACCCTGTGGCACTTTTCCACCCATATTCTAGTTTGAGGTGTTGGCCCAAACTCCATAACCGAGGACTTGCCATTGGGGTAGAGCCTTGTATGACTGATCATGTCACGTGGAATATGGATGTAACATCAAACGGGGCAACTCTATTATCCAAACCTGGGGCAGAGAAATAGTATTGCAACTACAATGGTTCAGGAAAATTGATGACTATGAACTATTCAAAGTTCCAAAAACATTAATCCACAATTAAATCAGAAGACCGATAGACAAAAAATCATGAAGGGGTATCCAACACAAAAAAATATTATTAATGCAAAAACATTGTTGGGGAGCGATGTGTGCGCTTGCTTGATTAGTCGAGCAGTATTCTGGTGTAATGCCCTCTGAACTGTGAGTGGGTCGGTTTGAAATTTGTTCTGGACTCCACATTGGCACTGTAAATCAGATGTGTGCTTATAAATTTTTCTGGCTGGATTTCTGATTTTGTTCATATGAGGTCCTTTAGCGATTTTTGCCTGAGTAAATTTGACTCAGACCACACAAACTACATAGATTGGTTGCTCTATAGAAATATTTTCCTGTCCTGATGACCTTATAAATACCATAGGTCGAAAAGCCGTTGACGCCAGTCTTTGGCATATATTTGAGGAAGCATATATTGCAGTTCTTTGTTCCTGTTATTTGTTGGGACTTATCTTGTTTTAAGTTTTGTTTCCCTCTGCCATTGTTTTCTTGTTTACACTGTAAATTGTGTTTTTAGTGATGTTCATTGTGTAAATGTTCGTTGTGTAACTGTGTGAGCACCTTTTTATGTTTCCTTCAATTGTTTTATAATAGTTTTTTGTATATCTGCTTTATTAGTAAAAGTATTTTTTGTTCATTAATAATTATCTGTGTGGGGTACCCCTTAAAGATTTTTTGTCCATACGTGGAATATGGAGCTTCTGCCCCAACCTTTGTCTTTTTAGGTCTCACTTAGGTAGCGCTTTGCGCTGTCACTTCGAGACATGCTGCATTCAGGATATGGGCATGAAGCTCTGCCCACTTGCTGCCCATCTTTTTAATTGGCTTTCGTCACTGTCCTTTGTAAATGGTGGCTTCTTATTGGTCAATACGCTTAGTAGTCCCTCCTAAGTACCGCCTTTTCTCTTCTTGCAACTTCCATGAGGACACCCCCTGTTACATGTGTTGTTACTCGGTACGTTTTAATTATAGACTCCCAGCACTATTTTCCTACATGGCTTTCAGGACATGCTCTCTGCAACGCTTTTTTTATTTTTAATGTACCCAGTGCGGCACACCTCTGCTAACATAATAGCGGCAGTGCCTTTCTTTTGTGATTTGCGGCTCCAAACCCAGTTGCATGCCTTTTTTTCTCTGTATTTCATTTTGTTAAAATGACAGCAACCGTGATTTCGCTTTAAACGTATTAGGCTAAAGGCCGGACGCGGGTGCCGCGATTACTTCAAAAGTAAAGAAATAGAAAAAAAGTGCATAGGTGCCAAACCATGCCTGCCTGCTCCTGTCTCAACAATTGCAAAGAACCCGACTCTTTTTGCAGCTGTGTATCTTCCAAACGCCCCGGAGGGCTTCCAGAACTTCGGCAACCCGTCCACATCTCCCTTGGAGAAGAAGAGCCGCTTGCCTCCAGGCACCGACTGCGACGTCCAGTACACCGACCTGCTAACCACCTGGTCCACCGATGCAGCAGCCATCCAGGAAGAGGTCACCATGCTCCAGGAGGTCAGAGTCGTCTCCCCACCGACTTTGAAGAATCTAGGACCGCCATGGGCTGCCCTGCACCAATACCCGAGGTAATGAAGCCTGTTGCAAGCACCAAGGCTTGTTTGAGTTCAGTCTGAACAACACTGCTGCCAGAACCAACCTGCACATTGAGGGGCTTCACCTGAGGTCAGCTCAACGCCAGACATCTTCTTGCTGTGTTTTTTCACCATCTTCTGCAGGTGCACCGAGAACTGTGGGAGCCTTAAACTCAACAGCCCATTGGACAATACACCTATGCACGCTAGACCTCCAGCCTGAGTCCATTAAAACTGATGCTGTGTCTGTTACCCTGAGAGCCCCAAGAATGGAAAACCCCTTTGGGTTGTGCCGGAAAGGTCGCCCTTTGCAGCCTTTCCTACAGGTACTTTTCCCATTAACTACAGCATGTAGAGCAAGAGCCTACCACCGCTGAAAGCATCTCTGCACCCGGATACTCCAGGACAGATAAAACTCTACTCTGTGTTTTCTTGGACCTTGGCCCCTACTCACCTTAAGTCCAGAAGAACAGTCCTGTAAGTCGTTTGCAAGTGACCCTATGCAGTGAATGTTTTTCCCATAGGATAACATTACCGTGTTTGAGGCTCATGCCTCAAATCTGACAGCTATCATTTTCTACTGTTTTCAACTGTAAAAGTTGATAACGTCTAGAGTACTTACCCAATTACGAAGTTCTTGATGATAAAAGTTCTATAAAAATGTTTTTTTCTAAGTTGGTCTTGAGTTTCTTCTTGAGAGGGTGTGTCATTTATTGACTCTGTGTGTACAACAGATGCTTAACACTAACCTCTTATAAGCCTAAATTGTTCGCCCACGCTACCACAAAAGAGAGCATTTGGTATTATTAATTTGAGCCCTGTAAGCCAATAAGGGTAATTTGAACTTTCATCATAGTGTACCTCATCTTGGTACACTAAAAAAAAAGCCAGTTTTTTACAAATAACATGTCAATCAACAGCTCTTCAAAGGACACAATCTTTTTACATAGCAAATCTACTTCTCCAGCCTCATAGCTGGCTTCCAGGACACCACCCTTGCTATAAGAAGACATCCTTGAACCATTTTGGTATCCTCCGCCTTTTTGGACCAGTGAGCTCTCTAAATTCTGAATACATATAATGTTAATGGCATCCATGTTGGATGATAGAAATCATGGGAGTAATTTCTTTAAATGTCAACTTCTCCAAGGCCATCGTTTCCCACACTAAACTCCCATTCTGTTAGTTATGTGACAGAACATTTGGAGTACTGCATTTAGTTAGCAGTAGATATTTAGAGATCATAAAAAAATAGGTTGTCCATTTTCTTCTAGGGGTATACATCGAAAAAACACTGAAATAGTGTAAACCCAAGATTACAAGTACCAGTACTGCCCAGATTATGTTGTCGATTTTGTCCAGTGTTTCAGTATAAAATTGCTCTTTATTCTCTAGGTGTGCCCAGTTTTGCACTTATGATGGGTACTTCTAACCACAGATTCCTCCCCTTGTGAATATTCCCAGGCGTTGGACTGGATCCTGAAAAATTCAAAGCAGTGCTCCTGAATGCCGCTAGGTGGCGCAGAGCCACATATATGTGCCACCCATGCATGCTTACGTCAGTTCCTTTCTTTCTACTCTTTCAGTTACGGATCTGGAGGTCTTCACCTCTTTTTCTTCACTTGTGAACAAATATTTTTTCTCCAAATTTTCTACTGGGCAATGGATGTCTGATAGAGACATCTAGCCGCAGATTCCTTATCCTATACTCTTCCTCAGGCGCCATACTGGTTCTGGAAATTTTCCCAGCAGTACTTCCGCGCGTTGTCAGAGGGTGTCGAATGACACTGTGGTGACGTCGTCTCCTGGATGTGAAGTCGATCTAAGCCCTCCCCTGAACACACAGATCCGCACTGCAGTTCCTCCATCCATTTTTGGCCTAATTGATGTCTCTAATCAACGGAGCAGTGTGCCTTTCTTCGTTGTCCTCAGTGTTTAAGCCTTAAGTCCTGTGGTCAACAAATGCCCACCACGGATCCTCACTCAATTTGTATGTGGTGTCTGGGTGAGCACCATGACTGTGACTTGTCAACAGCTCCAACCGAACGTGTGCAAGGAATGTCGCATCAAGCTTGTGGCAGCGCAGATGTTACAGTCTCCGACGTCTTATCATCCTTGGTCCTAAGCGTCCTAGCGACCAACCGCACGCCCATTCTAGGAGCTATTCCCACGGGCTTCATTCACCTTTGACACTGGCGGTTGAAGCCGCAGTGCCTCTCTCCTTCATTGCCTGCCGCTGATCCGCACTTTTCTGTTGAAGTGCCGAGGCATGAGTCCGCCCTGCTTCTCCCCATCTATCCTTGGGCCGAGGCATTGTTGACCCAGATGAGACCATATTCACAAGCTCTTATTTATGCTTTTGGGTCGTCCCCTCTTCTGGAGCACCTTCAAGCCTCACAGAGGTCCATGAGGTCGTGCCTGTGACTTCGCCGTCGGGTTCGCCCTCAGATTTTGGTTGGCCTCTTGTGTCTGACACCTCAGCTGCGCCGGTGCACAGCCAGTTGTGGATTCACCTTCGGCTCTGCTTCTGGTCTACCGACTCTGATGATGGTGCTGGGCTCTTGTCTACTGGCTTTGATGATGGTGCCATCAATGCTGATCGACTCTCCTGCCTACGTTGAGGTGTCTCCTTTTCTGAGTTTACTGGCTTCTGTTATGGCATCGGATGTGGTACTGACGGAGCCGGCTGTCTCCGGCTCCCTTACGCTGGGTTTCTATTCTTCAGACCTTGGTTGAGGAAGTGCTTAGGAAGGTGTGGTATGTCCTCCTCCAATGCAGGACACGATTCTACCCCCATGCCCATCTGATTGATTACTTGACTTGGCTGACATCAGTGGCTTAGAATCTTTGCCAGCCTCCTCTCTCCTCCTGGTTAGGCTACTGAGGCCAGTTCCGCATTGGTGGGTATGCTCTATCCAGTTTCGATTACCTTGGATTTACACCTTCCTTTAGGTGGAATAGTGAACTGACCCCTTAATTGGCGTCCTTCACCCTGCCCAGTCTAAAGTTAAGCCTGTTCTTCCTTATATTGACTGTCTTCTTAACCTTTTGGGTGCTTGGACTAAACCCACAATTGGGATCCCTGTAGCTCGCTCAATTTCTCACAGCCATACCCTGGAGGATCCCTCCTGCCTACTTAGACATCCCTCCAGTAAAAGCTTTGTGGTTGAGACTGCTTTAGCCATGCAGAATATTGATTTTCTAACCTCTGTCCCACCAGAAAGGGAGGCCAGGAAATTTGACACTTGTAACGTATTTTCTCTTCTTCTAGCGCTGCTCTGCGCACTCTGAACACTTTGTGTGCTCGCCTGCTTCTCCCACACCTTTTGGGACTTTGTGGAGTGCCTCTTACCTTCACTTCCGGAGGAAGCCCGGAATGCTCTTTTTGCCTGGTACAAGGCTGCCGCACTTAGCATCCGCCATGGTGTGGATATTACAGATTCTGTTGGTCAGACTATGGCCTCTTCCATTGCTCTACATCGACGTGCATGGTTGCGTACTTCCAGGTTTTCGGTGGCTGTGCAAAATGCTATGATCGATTCCTTGTGATGGCACCTCCCTTTTTGGCGTGCATGCCGACTCAGCTTTGTTGGTTCAGGGATAGTCATGGTTGTACGGAGTCTTAACTCAGTTATTGTACTACTGTTGTCTGTGACCATTGTTTTCCCCTTGTTTTGACTACTTCCTGCCTTCCTAGGGCAGAGTTATTCTCTCCCCTTCAGGGATACACTTTATGCTGTTGGCGACAGGCTTAGTTTCCAGCCATCTGGAACTTATCTTGTTTTGCGGTCTCCTGGAGTCTGTCCTTTGACTTATTTTACAGCTTGCATTTTTCCTACCCCAGTGCTTACTCTTTAGCAGGTATTCTGTTATGTTGTGTGGTTGCACTATAGCCTCGTTCCGTGTTTCCAGGGACTTTATGGTATTCCTCGGAGGCATTTTAGTGAACTACTCTTAGATTTTGTATGCCTCAAAGGGACTTTGCCTTCCTCTTTCTCTTCCTCTTTCTCTGTCCTTCTGTCCATATTGACTCTGCTGGTGTCACAGGCAGGCAACCTCTTTGAGTTCCTGTTGTTTCAGGCCTTGGTTCCATTACTCCAGCCTTGTCCTACTCCTGTGACTTTTCGTGTCAAGGAGTTTAATATTCTTGTGCCTGTTTTAAATGTATTTTCCATTGTATTTGTGGGGTAACTTTAGAGTCTGCTCTTCTTTTTGCTCCCCTTCCTTGTTCAGTTCCTTAAAAATCCTTCTTTCACAAGCGGCTGGGTTTTTTTTCCTTTCCTTCTTGCCCCCCTCCCCTTCTGTGGGAAACTACTCTTTAAAAGCAGACTTAGCAGAGATACTTTGACGGTGGACTGTTGTTTCTGCACCTCACATTAGTTTCATTTATATCAAGTGTTCTTGCGCAACAAGCCCTGGCATCAGCCTTCGATCGATGCCTCTGTAAGTCAGATCATAAGCAGTAAAGAGGATAGGTGTGCGCCAAGTGAAGAAGTCCAAGGAATCAGTACTTAGTTTTCAAGTCAGTCTTTATTTGTAATCAGTTAATTTACCTGAAATTAGTGATTTTACGGTCAGCATCTAAAAGTGGGCTTCCCCATAAAATATGTAAAAAAGTATATTTTGAGATCTCAAGCACTCAGTCATGGTGCCTAGAAAAGGAAAATGCTATTTTGTTACATTTTGTCTGAAAAAAGACCAAATTGTTCCCACAGGGAAATATAGCAATTGTTTGTGTTCCGAGTGGTAGATGCAACATTGTTGTTGCCCACATCCACAGACGTTCCCAGTGGTGCACCTTGTTGCATGTTTATGGAGCAAAGGGGATTCCATCCATGTTGTGTCCCACAAGTGGTCCCTAGAGTCGTTCACATCACTAGCACCTGAAGCATCCCAGGGTGGCTCTCCGAATGCGTTCATCAATAGAATACGCTGGGGACAGCAATACGCATGGGCCTTTAAGGGGTCCATCAGCACTTCAATGTCTGATGGCGCAACCAATTCTGAACCGAGACATATATTCAGGACGCATTCGTGGCTGCAAAGTAGGCAGCAGAAGACAGGTTGAACGCAGTCAAGCCTGACCATGCTGAACGACTGGAACCAGTGCTCATTTAGTTCCGCTTGCAGCAGTTGGGACATTGCTGCATTCATTTACCGGGAGATTAACATATCGGGACTGCGAGGACCAGCAGCCCGACAATCACCCTCAGCTGGTTCCTCTTCCCGCCCCCTGCCTGGAGCTTGAAAACTGCTTGCGGCCCCCATTTCGCGGGAGCTGCTCGCAGCAGTTGTGACATTGCTGCATTTATTTACTGGGAGATCAACATATCTAACTGCGAGGACCAGCAGCCCAACAATCACCCTCAGCTGGTTCCTCTTCCCGCCCCCTGCATGGAGCTTGAAAACTGCTCGCGGCCACCGCTCGCAGCAGTTGGGACATTGCTGCATTCATTTGCAGGGAGATCAACATATCGGGACTGTAAGGACCAGCAGCCCGACAATCACCCTCAGCTGGTTCCTCTTCCCACCCTCTGCCTGCAGCCTACTAAAGACACGTCAATCACACGCTGCACGGGACGCGCGCAGTTGCGCGCCAGCGAAGCCTGGGCCAAGGGCGGGCCCGTTTAAGGCCGTTGTAGCCCGGAGGAGACCGGACCGGGCCACCCCTCTTTCCTCTGGCATATTTTAGACGTCCAGGGCTACCATCAATCGTAAGTGCCTACTGGGTTGAAGATCTGTAACACTAATATGGCAGCACGCAAAAGCAGGAGTAAGGCTGTGACCTTAAGTGGACATTTAACAGGAACGTTGGATAATTTTATTATCGGAGCCAACTCTGTTATTGACCAGGGGATAATGCTGATGGAGCGTCGGGTTTCTCAGGATCTAGCCCTGGCCAAAAGATCCTCAATGGGCCACTTTGCAAATGCTCGTACACCTGAACGCGACATGCGAGCTAATATAAATGTCGTTCCTGTGATTGTACATAGCCCACCTATCTCCCAGGATTAGGGCCACACCTCCCCAGCTGTGCAGCTCCAATTACCAGAGGCCATAGAGACTACCACTGTGTCAACCTCGGCTAGCTCTCCTGATAGACCTAACACCCGGCAGCTGCGGGAGAGACGCGAGGGGGCGATGCCCAAGAGGAAGCAGGCGGTCGCTACTGTCTCTGGAGGCAGGAAGCCCAAACTTGCCAAAGGTTCGGGCAATAGTGACATATCATCTAAGCACAAGGGGTCTGATGTCTTGAACACTACGGATAGATACGCCTTACCACCATTGACTGTAATTAGTTCAGGAGTAACTTCTCCAGGTGCGGTTAATCCTATTGGTGAAACAGTGGCAGTGGAGGATCCTTTGTTTGCAAAATTGGGTGTCTTACTAAGATCCTCCCTCCAACCACTTGAAGAGAGACTCATGCGTATTGAGCAGCAGCTCTCCAAGCTCGAACAAGATACACTGGAAACTGTGGACAGTATAAAGTCAAATGTGTTGTATTTGAGTGGCGCACAATCGAATAGCGTACAGGGTGGGATTGTAACACACAAATCTACCCCCCCTGTTGCACCACTCATTTCTGATGCACCTACTGCACCTACTGTAAAATCACCTGTATCTTTGCCCACATTTACTAACACCCCTAGAGTGGGCGTCTCAGCAAAGCCAAAAGAGGGCGGTCGGGTCCTATCCGTTGCGGACTCTTCTGGGGAATGCAGAATCGATCTGCCCCCAGAAACGAGCCCGTATCTGGTAGTCCTGTCGGGGGTTCCCAAAATAAGTAATCCCAGTCTGGAATCGTTCATGTCCCTAAAAAATAAAGTGACTGATTGGCTCAATAAAAACAGACCACTCCCTCGCCACATTACAAGCGAAATTCTGATGGTTCGTAGGTTGTCTTGGGTGGGGCACAGGCCTAAAACCATAACTGGCGATTGTGTGCTGGTAAATTTTAAGGACCCCTGCACTGTGGAGCACATCTGTAATTGGAGGTACCACTGTCCTGGGGGCAACCATCCAACCCCTCCCACTGTTCTATTTCTATCCCCCCATCTACTTGCCAGATACTGAAGGTGACTGGACCTTGGTGACACACGGAGGTGGGGGTAGGTCTGAGAGGGGCTGACACGGGCAACCACTTGCACAGAGCCACATATGTACCCAAAATAGGTTCAGTAGCCTGGAAATGGTCGATTGACTACAGATCAGTCGGGTGGAAACACTTGACACCTCCAAAGTAGGAGTAATGCTAATCCTGGGGGAGTTGCAGAGTCAATTAGTAGCCAATTGTCTAGGGATCCTATTGATCCTCACTTGTATACTCAGGGGACTATTACAGGATATGGTGATGACGCATTGGGGAGAACTGCGCCGGGTCATATACTGGAGCCCCCCCCCCCGAGAATCTGTAAGTGAAGGTGTCCTAATGGGGAGTGATGTCACCTGCCTAAATGCTAGTAAATCGAAATGTCTGACAATATTGTCATGGAATGTGGCAGGCCTACCCCACAAGTTGACTTGTCCTGAGTGGGGTTCCTTTGTGGATGAGAATGACATTTGCCTCTTCCAAGAGTCGTGGGCTAGGGATGAACAATATAGAATGGGATTTGCCGCATTTCATGTACCCGCTCGTTGGGGGGAGGGGGGGGCGCGACCATCAGGGGGCCTTACCACCTGGGTCGGTTTGCACTTGGGCTGCATGACTGAGACCTTGTCTACATATTCCGATGATGTTCAGTGTGTAGTCCTGAAGTGGGCAAATTCTTTTAAACTTTCTTTCGTGAATGTTTATTCACGTCCGGTAAATATAGCCAGAGTCCACCACCATCGATGAGTTATCGCATTTTCTGAGTACTATTACTAGTGACTCATATTTTGGTGGTTGGCGATCTGAATTGTCACTACGAGCCCCTACGGGGGATGAATGAGGGTGCTCTCATGGCAGAGGACGACCACTGGGACATACCTCCATGTCAATCTCCATTTCCCAAGTCATGGTCCCCTCTAGCGATCCAGATCACGGCCCTAACTCTAAACCATTCCATTAGGGCCTGTAATGGCCGTACTCTCTCTGATATCCCATCAAGGTGTACCTTTAATAAGATGGGACAAGAGTTGCGCATTGACTGTCATGGTCGAGACACCGTTGTGGTCAAAGGTTATCGATTTTAAGGTAATTACCAGGGTCGACAGCGACCACAATGCTCTAAGTCTGGAGATGGTTTTTCCTGGACCTGGGGAGATTGCAACAGCAGACGGGGTAGACCAAGGAGATAGGACCATATTAACAAACGATAGACGCAGGTTCAAGTGGGGAAAAATAGTGGCATCCCTGGATGAATTATCTAAATTGTAACTTAATCCTTCCCCTGTTTATGGAGGTCGATGCTCTAAACACCCAACCTCCGCCTTCTGATCTTAATGGAAAATTACAGGCCCTGCATTTGGACCTAGTCACTAGCCTAGTCGAGGTTTTTAATCCCCATGTGCCCAAAAGGAGAAAAAGGGCCCCTGTATCCTCCTGGTACAATTCTGCATGTAGAACGGCTAAGTCCGAGCTGGTTAAGGCTCTAAAGCTTGGGAGCAATAAACCCAAAATCTGTGCTATGAGATTGCAGTACAAAGAGATAATGAAACATGCAGAGAATGAGTTGGATTTGGAAAAGTGGACTAACCTAACCATTGCCCTAGACTCAAGGGATGCACGCAGATTTTGGTCAATAGTTAGTACAGGTTCTGGAGAACCAAAATCTGCTATCGAACCTAATATTGAGGCAAACGTTTGGGAAGAGCACTACAAGGTCCTATACTTAGTCGAATCAGGTACGGAAAGTATGCCGGCACCCATAGTTTTAACTGACCAGCATGATGACTTAGAATTTACTATGGAGGAGGTGTGTCATGCGATAGAGAAACTTGCAGTGGGAAAAGCCCAGGGCCTGGTCAAACTCCAGGGAGACCTCTTCAGACACCAACCCAGGATTTGGGGCCCCTACCTGCATATTATTTTTAATGCAGTCCTGAGGGGCATGGAGGTACCCTGTACTTGGCTGGGAGCAGAGATAGTCCCAATATTGAAGAAAGGCTCTCCTCTGCTCCCGGGCAACTACAGGCCCATTAGCCTCATCGATGTCCCGCAAAAAATCTTTGCACAGCTTATTTTGGATCGCCTGCAGGACTGGATGGAGGAGCACGCAGTCCTCACCCCGTATCAAGCGGGGTTCAGGAGGAACACTTCCACCATGGACCAAATATTTCGCCTAATATTACTGTATTGGAAAACGGCGAAGATAGAGGGTGGCAGCCTCTACATGGTGTTTGTGGACCTTCGGTTCGCTTTCGACTTAGTGCCCTGGGGGAAACTGTGGTCGGTGCTCCAAGAACTAGGCGTCCCGCCCCAACTCCTGAATGTGTTGATGAGGTTGCATGAGGGGAACTTTGCGCAGGTTAGATGTGGGAGGAATGTGGTGCTGTCATCCAGGTTTCCCCTCAGCAGGGGGGTGAGGCAGGGGTGCGTATTGGCACCGACCCTGTTTTGCCTCTATGTAAATGGCGTAATTTCACATCTGGATGCCGTCCCTAACAATGATGCGCCAAGGTTGGCAGGCAGCAGGGTGCCGGCGATCATGTTCGCAGACGACACCCTGCTGCTTTCCAAGTCCCCCATGGGGATTCAACGCATATTGGACGGCTTCGAGGATTTCTGCAGATGCCGCGGATTGGAGATAAACGCTGACAAAACAAAATTCATGATTTTCAATCCTTAGGCATCCACCCGCCCGAATCCTATCTTTGGTACAGTGAGATTAGAAAGGGTAACGACCTTTGAGTACCTAGGGGTTACAATAAATGAAAACTTGTCATGGGGCCCCCAACAAGTAAAATCACAACTGAAACTGTCCCAGCTCGCGGGGGGAATACTCAAGCTCTCCAACACTTCGACATTTAAACCAGTCAGCCCCCCGTTGGAGATCTACAAAACCCAGGCGAGGGCAGCAATTCTGTATGGTGGGGAGCTGTGGGGGCATTCGTGCAGGCGTGAAATTGCCAAAACGGAAAATAAATTTATTAGGCAGCTATTGGCACTCCCACAAAGTACCCCGCTTCTTCCTTTAAGGTTAGACTTGGGGTTGAGACCTATTGAAGACGAGTTAGCACTAAAACCCCTTAGGTTCTGGCGTAAGCTCTGGACTACGCCAGATTTGCTGAATTATAGGCTAGAACTTAAGGAAATATTAAATTGTAATAGTGCAGCAAAAATCCCCTGGCTCGTGTTCTTAAAACAGGAATTCGGAAGACTGGGTTTACCTGCCTTGTGGTATGATCCGGAAAGGAGCTGCCCCGAGGTCTCGTGCAAGTCCCTCACTAGGATTTTTATGGGCAAAAAATTCAATACTGTTCTGCATGACTCTCATGCTGGCACCCTGATTAACTCTTTTTTAACATTTAAAGTCTCTTATTCTTTTGAGGATTTTATGGACGTTATTTATCCCACTGTATCCAGGAAACTTTACTTACAATGGAGATATGGTACTCTACCCCTTAGAGCTTTTACAAGCAAATGGTCAGCCTCCACCAATAAGATCTGCCCAGGGTGTAGCTGTGACACAGAGGATGAATTTCATCTACTCTTCTTTTGTCCAGCCTACAGTAAACCTAGGAAGCATTGGCTAGTACCCTTATGCAAAAATGTGGGTTTTGTACATTGCACATATGCTTTTAGAATTTTAAAAACTGATACGTCTAGACACATTGTATTTGCACTTTCTAGGTATTTGCTAGCTATGTGGACCAAGCGCCAGCACTTAACTGCAAATTAATGTTTAGGTTTATTTATTCATAAGACCTGTTGTGTTGAAATCATGTGCCACTCTAGCTCGAATGAATTTTATAATTTATCGTGTCTATTTTAATGAATCCCATGTATCTTTTTACATTCTTTTATTTCTGTACTTTTTTATGGCTAACAGCCTAAATAAAGATTTCATGATGATGATTTCTTGAACTCGAGGTGTGCCGAAGAAGTGTATCATGCGCTCACGGCAACGCAGCACTAACAGTGCAGTCTCCATTCCAAGTTGATTCAGAACGTCCATTGCGTAGCAGATAGAATATAATCAGTATTCTCGCCACAAGTAGCAGGACCAGTGTGAGCCCTCCAAAAACACTTTCCAACACGGAGTGTATGAAAGATGGTATAACTCTGAATATCTTCTGAAAGATGCTAACCAAACCAGAACTAATACATATAAAAAAGTGCACTATTCCTTTCGTATCAGACATGTTAAAGATACGATGGACCAGCTCCCCAAAATGCAGCGGGAAGTTAGCGTGGAGTAGTGTCTGTATGTCAGAGAAGCACCTTGCAACCTGGAGATCAAACTTCTCTTTGGCTGAAGTTAAGGCCACATTGTAGTGGTCACTTTAAGTAGCTCGCGTCATTCGCGTGGTGTGTCACGCGAATGACACGCACTTTGTGTTGTGTTTTAAATATGTTATCTTTCAATGTATCATCCTCGCGCGATGCCACCGTTCAATGTGTTCACCTAACGGAAGTCTGACTTCCCGTTGGGATCTTCGTTGGTACCTGGACATGAACAGAGGCATCGCGCATCGGGTGGAGTGTTGTTTTGCATACTTATGAATAAATTCCTTTATTCATTACAACCGCTTCATTGAATCCTTCATCATAACATTTGGCGACGATTTGGGATTACTCCACCCAACAACCACGCAAAGATTTTTACTTCAAAAACCAGATTTGAAAATTTGGACAAACGTACCTTTCATCGAGAAACCGAATCTTCATCAACAATTTCTCGAGGTACACTGGTTCATGCGCATTAAATCGAAGAAATACTAGGACACGTCAAAGACTTTAATCAATTACGATTGGCCGTAGTCCTGGATCTTCCTTAAAAATAAAACCCAGGATTGGTTTACCTCAACCACAAAACAAGACAAGACAAAGACTGCTTTCTATTTGTCACCGCGCCTCGTCTATAAGACAAAGACTGCTTTCTATTTGCTACCGCGTCTGACGAATCAGAGAGGCGCTCACCGGCAAACTTTTACTTCTAACGCCGAAACAGAAATTGTCACTGCTACACAATTCAACCGAAAAAAGACGGATTGGTGAGAAGTATCTGGGTGAGACGAAGCGGTGAGAAGTATCGGGGTGAGACGGAGCGGTAAGAAGTATCTATGCGCATGTTACACAGCGATGCGCACGCTTTAAAATAACTTCCGTCACACATTTTTTAACTGGATTAAACAGCGCACCGCTTCAGCGATACGCACGCTAAGTAATTAACTCTTTATCAGCGCATCACTTCAGCGATGCGCACGCTTGATAATTAACTCTTGAACGACACACTGCTGCAGCGTAACTGGATTAAACAGCGCACCGCTTCAGCGATGCGCACGCTAAGTAATTAACTCTTTGTCAGCGCATCTAGTGACACGTAATTATAAGAATAAGAGGGTTTTATTGGACCTTGCCTCTGACAAACCTATAGTCATTCCAGTGACAAATTCACTAATAAGTTATTAGTTTGTCATACATATTAAGATTAATTTGTGGACATACATGCCTAGGCCATTTTAAATTTTTATTCAAGTGTATTGTGAGCTTTCAATTAATTACAAGAATGGCAAATTTGCAACTACAACACATTACACAACCACCTCATTTTTTGAGCAAACCAGGCAGTCCAGAAATAATTTGGAAAGAATGGTATTCTTTATTTGAAAATCACCTTGTCGCTATAGACGCTGTGGGATTTTCTGCTGAACGAAAATTCGCCTTACTTTTTGGTTGCCTGGGCCAAGCAGCTCAACGCATTTTCAAAAGTATTCCTCCAATTCCACCCCCTGCTGGCCAAAGTGGTGACCGTAACTGGAATGTTTATTTGGAGGCTATTGCCCGTCTAAAAAAACAGTTCTCAGAAGAACCAAATATTATGTTAGAAAGGCATAATTTTTACGCCAGAAAGCATAAAGAAGGGGAAAAGGTAGAGGAATATATTTCTAAACTAAGAGTGTTGGCAACTACTTGCGATTTTGGCCCTCTGTGTGATAATTATATCAGAGACCAATTCGTATTTAGTTGTGCTTCTAGAAAGATTAAAGAAAGAATTCTAGGTTGTAAGAACCCAACTCTAAGTGAAGTTATTGAACTTTCTTTAAGCATTGAACGATCAGCAATCACAAACAAGGTCATGGATGAATCATCCAAAAGTAGTTAATTTAGTGAATCCCTCTGAGTCTAGTTTTGATAATGCTGTCTGCGCTGTAAATTTTAAGAACAAGAACGCAAGATTTGCCCAAAAGAAACCGTCTTCTTCCTGTTATAGATGTGGATCCAAGAACCATTTAGGTAACTTCCAAGGTTGTCCAGCTATGGGTAAACGTTGTGTCATTTTTCAAGAAAATAGGTCATTTTCAGGGCGTTTGCAGGAATGCTAGGAAGACAGTTTCCGTCAACTATGTTGAATCCGAAATGTTAGATGAGTACACAAATTCTTTTAACAATATAGTTGTAACTCTAGATGATGAAGGAAAAGTAAATGATATTAAAGGTCCCCTGTGCTCTGCCATAATTGATAATGTACCTTTACAAGTAATGGCGGATTCCGGGTCTCCATATACCATCCTCAGAGATTCAACTTTCTATGATTTATGGAAGAGGAAAGTTGAGTTACTGGAGTCGGATGTAAACCCAAAAGCATTTGGGGAAAAGAATATTAATATGATTGGATATTTTGAAGGGTTGGTACAATGCTTAGGGAGAGAAACTATTACCAAAATTTATGTAGCCGAAAAGGGTAAGAACATTGTAGGGTGGATGGACCTAGCTCGCATGGGATTATATTTGGTTCCAGGAGACGAAAATCCAGTTAAAGTGGGCGATTTACCAAAGAAGAAAACTGAATGTATGTCAATAGAACAACCTTTAGACACAAAACAAATGATGGAGGAGTTTAAACCCGTGTTTAATGATACAGTGGGAACTGTAGAGGGATTTGAGCATAAAATAAGGTTGATACCAGGAGCACAGCCCATAGCTCATAGAGTCAGGTCAGTTCCCCTTAGCGTTCGTGCTGAATTAGAGAAGTCTTTGAAAAAACTATGTGAGGAAGGGATAATCCAACCTGTAGATTCTTCCCAATGGGTCGCTCCTATTGTCGTAGCCCGTAAAAAGACTGGCGAGATTAGGCTCTGTGCGGATTTACGCGGATTAAATAAAAATATAATTGTAGATTGCCACCCACTGCCTAAGATCCACGAACTCCTGGCCAACCTAGGTGGTGCTAAGTGGTTCTCTTTGATAGATCTGAAATCGGCCTATCACCAAGTTGCTCTGGCAAAGGAATCACAAGAGTTAACCACTTTTGTCACACCTTTCGGCGCATTTAAGTTTTTGCGCCTTCCGTTTGGCCTAGCTTCTGCTGGAAGTGTGTTCCAGAAACTAATGGACACTCTTTTTCGGGGGGTAACAGGGGTACAAGCCTATCTAGACGACATTTTAATATATGCCAAATCATTAGAAGAACATAATGTCATATTAAAACGTGTCCTCACTATTTTAATGGCTAGAAAAATGACTGTCCGTGGTGACAAATGTAAATTTGCAGTAAATGAATTGGATTATTTGGGTCATACAATTTCCAAGGAGGGGATCAAGCCAAAATTTTCTGTAGTAAGGGCTATTGAAGACGCTAAACCTCCATCAGACAAAGATTCCCTCAGATCTTTTCTCGGTCTGGCTGAATATTATGCTAGATTTGTTCCTGCTTATTCGAATGTAGTTGAACCTTTACGTAAGTTGTTAAAAAAAGGGAATAGTTTTGTATGGACCACTGAGTTAGACAAAGTTTTCAAAGATGTGAAAAAATTAATTGTATCTGCCAAAGCCCTCCACGCATTTAGAGATGATTGTTTCTCATCCATAACAGTAGACGCAAGTATGACTGGGTTAGGAGCAGTTTTGACACAGAGAGTAGGGACGAATGAACAGACAGTGGCTTTTGCATCACGATCATTGAAACCATTTGAGACCAGGTACAGCACAATTGAGAGGGAGACGCTGGCGTGCGTGTGGGCTGTACATAAGTTCAGGACGTACATCTGGGGTAGAAAGTTTGCACTCATCACAGATCATAAACCCCTGGTTTTCATCTTTGAGAAAGTGAATTCTCCTAGTATGTCAGCTAGACTCATGAGGCTAGTTAGTAAGTTACAAGAATTTAACTTCGAAGTTAGACATATTAGCGGGGGAAATTTTTTTAGGGCGGACTGCCTTTCCAGGTTGTCTATGATTAAGGATGATGAGGAGGATACTTGTCAGGAAGACATCGAATGTGTTACTCTAGTGGACGCTGTTGAAAGTCTGTCTCCTATATTGTCAGAGGAAGGCTGGAAAGAGACAAGTGACAGTGATCCTGTCCTTTTACAAGTTATACATTATGCAACCCACAACTGGCCTGAATCTAGGAATCTTGAAGGAGAATTGAGAAGGTTTTCACAGGTGGCTGATGAAATTTCAGTGGAGAAGAACATTGCTCGGCGGGGGGATAAATTTATACCTCCCTTTAAACTTAGACCTTTGATCATTAATGAAGCACATAAAGGCCATTTAGGTTCCACTAAAACAATCATGAAGATAAAGGAACATTATTGGTGGCCATCTTTAGACTCACAAGTTAAGAGCTTAATTGACTCATGCCCTGAATGTTTGGTGTCTGATAAACATTGGCATATGACAAAGGTTCCATTGTCCCCTACAGAATTTCCACATACTGCTTGGGAGAAAGTAGGTATTGATTTTTCAGGACCTTATTCACTTCTGGAACAAGATTGTAAATATGTCATCCTTTTGGTGGATTATTATTCTAAATGGATGTACCACGATTTCGTAGAGGCCCCTGATTCTGATTCGACCATCTCATTTTTGAAGAGAATTTTTAGCATTGAAGGAGCTCCTAAAGTATTGGTCAGTGATAATGGGACACATTTTGTGTCAGAGAAAATGAGAAAATTCCTCAGCGACCTGGATGTTAAACAACTTAAGGTCGCATTGTATTCTCCATCCTCCAATGGGTTAGTGGAAAGGGGGAATAAAGTGATCAAAGAGGGAATTCAGACTGCGCTGGCTTGTGGGACAAATGCTATTCAATTTGTTAAAAACAAAGTTTGGCATTACAATACTTCCCCTCATTGCACCACGGGAGTGTCTCCTTTTGTTCTACTTAGAAATAGAAGTTCACACTCCAAATTGTTCCCTTCATGGCTTGAAGAATTGTCTGGGAAGAAAGGTGTGGATGTGGATGCTGTTCGGAATAAGGTTATTGAGAAACAAAGGATTATGAAGGAAAAATTCGGGCATAAATGTTCCGTTCCATCAGTGGATATTTGTACTGGTGATTGGGTTTTAATCAAAAATCCTGTAAAAGGAAAGAAAGGAGAGTCAAAATTCCTCCGACCTTTAAGGGTAATCAGGGTCAGCAGAGGTGCAGCCTTTGTGGATAACAAAGGTTGGTGGAACAAACGTCATTTAGCGAAGGTTTCACCTCAACAAGCTGACATTATAAAAAAATTTAAGAAGGAGGCTATTGACTGTTCTGAATGGTGCCATTGGTTAGACTATCCAGTCAGCACTGGTGATCGTGTCATTGATCAGACACAGCCAGTCCTATTACATACAGACCGGGCACAGACAAACTCCAACATTGTTCTACCCCCTGTTTCATACTCAAGGGATGTTTCTTTTTCACAGGCAACGTCTTCACGTGGGAGAGTTATCAGAGAACCTAAGAAGTTCAACGATTTTGTAAGATACTGATTTCATGCTGACCAAATTTTATTACTTCTGTCCATTATTATAAGGGGGAAGGTGATGTAGTGGTCACTTTAAGTAGCTCGCGTCATTCGCGTGGTGTGTCACGCGAATGACACGCACTTTGTGTTGTGTTTTAAATATGTTATCTTTCAATGTATCATCCTCGCGCGATGCCACCGTTCAATGTGTTCACCTAACGGAAGTCTGACTTCCCGTTGGGATCTTCGTTGGTACCTGGACATGAACAGAGGCATCGCGCATCGGGTGGAGTGTTGTTTTGCATACTTATGAATAAATTCCTTTATTCATTACAACCGCTTCATTGAATCCTTCATCATAACACACATCCTTCTGTAAAATCATGGCTTTCAGTTTGCTGAAAGAGTCAAATTTTATGTTGAAAACATTTATCAAAAGCCATAGCGATGCCCACCTAACTGTGCGGGCAGGTGGAAACCGTACTTGTGCACAACAAGTGACTATGGAATTAACCGTCATTTAATAGCGATGCCCTGTTCCATTCCGCAGCAACCTTGATCATTCAGCATCAAATAGCTCCCATTCGAGAGCAGCTTGAACACAGGATGAATCAGGCAGCTGGGGAACCATTCAAATAACAAGACAAGTTCCCATTAAAGTATTGCATGCTCCATGGAGAGAAATGTCCTTGTAAACCACGGAATTGATTAAGGCGTCTTCACAGTCGAAGCCACTAAGAAAAACTTCTGCTTCCCCATTTCTGCATCTAAATCAGAACGGTAACTCCCAATACTCGTGCACATATCCTTCCCCTAGCTCTTATCTGCCTACCTGTTGTATTGGAGACAATATTGGAATTGAAAGGTCATGACTGGTAGAGTGATATAACCATGGATTATCCATTCAGTGGATGGTGTTTCAGCCCTGGTGAAAGGTAATTTATCTAATTTTTAATTGTGCAGCGTGGTATATTTCACATCTCTACAGATTTGTACTGTTGATGTAACGCCATGACACGTGGCCAGAACGTAACATTTAGCTCAGTATTACTATTGACCGTAATTGCGACTCTCCATGTTGTAATATAGACTTGTATTGCTGTATTATGTCAATTGCGGAAGACACTATGTTGCCCAGTGAATTCATTCTGGATGATAAAGTGGTCATACCATTGTCAACCACAGCCAAAGCCTTCTCTAAATTAAGCCTATCAATCTTACCCAATCTCTCAGCAGCTTCCTGTTGAAAAATCTTCCACAGTTCATTGTATATTCCATAAAAAAGGTGCTTTGACGTGGGTTCTGGGACCTAAAATTAATTCCTGAGATCTATGTCATCAGAAAGAAGAGACAAGTGTTTTCACCTGAGAGTGTTTAAGTTTTAAGCCAATCTAGGCATAACTTAGCAACACTTTATGACATCACCACCGAGTGTTCTGTCTGTACTTCTACCTGTACATATCTTTGATCAGGCCTATTGATCCTAAATCCTTTGGTGTTACCCAGGAATCTAGATTGAGACCAACCAAACCTTTCAATTAGGGTCCGATGAATTGAAAGAACCATTACGTGTATCATAGTGTCTAGTGTATCCTCACTAAGGCGTGTAAAGTGCTGCCAATCCTCGAAAGGTGTGAATGCGGAAATACGAGGCGTGTTCAAATCTTTTTTTTTTTTGTTGCTATACCTAGATGTGAGGCTTGTTGCACTGTCTTGTTCAGGAAAATCATTTGGTTTGGTATGAGGCTGCATGCACTAAATGAGGCTTCCATCCCCTGAACCTTCCAATCTTTTGTCCCCCAGATACACTTTGTGTCCATTGTGTCTTTCCTGTGTAGACCGTTGGGAAATAAAGGAAGCGGATTATATCAGCTTATTGTTTGTTAGCATATTTTTCTTTGCCGGTGTACGTGTAAGCTAGGTCTGATGTTTCAAAACCTGAAACGAGCAACCTTTTGTGCAAAAGCCTTTGAACTAACTTTTGGAAATATTGGGCAGTGTTCCTATTGTGGGTAAATAAAAACAACGCGTGGGATACTGGCTTTATGTAAAAAATGGTGACCATAATGCTGGTAACAGAAAATGTATCTCCAAAATTACTGGTATCATCGTACAATTCATAATTTGAAAAAGCAGCTTATTGCTCTAAATCAGAAAGCAAATTATGCACAGTTTGAATGTCCCAAACATCAGAGAAAGTGCTAGAGGTGATGTCATTTAAAGAATTTTCGAAAGTTCAGTAGGACCATATACATCATACAATATCTGTCTCCTACAATTGCTTCAAAAACTGGAACCGTTGTAATGTTCACCAGGGATAAGTCTTTTAGTTCACAGTGTGATGATGCATATGGCTTAAGAACCAAGTTCACTGCAAAAAACACAGTTGATGGACAGAATGTAGAACAATGTCATACATTCACCCCAGTACAAGGACCTGGGCCTAAATCCATAGTTTTTTTGCACTCCACACCACCCTGGGTTAGACACTGGCTATATGCAAATCAGCTCTGACCCTGTGCCTCATGGGAACAGTCCAGTCCGAACTACCAAGCCATGTCTTTCCCAGACCGGAATCAAGCATCCAAGGACCGGTTTCTGGCTATCAGCCTTCATTCAGCCTGGATAGCTTGACTCCAGTGGTGTGGAGAGCCTGGGACTCAAGTCTGAGCATACCCAGCCCACTCGGGGTGAAAATGGCAAAAAACACAGTTGATGGACAGAATGTAGAACAATGTCCTACATTCACCCCAGTACAAGGATCTGGGCCTAAATCCATCGTTTTTTTGCACTCCACACCACCCTGGGTTAGACACTGGCTATATGCAAATCAGCTCTGACCCTGTGCCTCATGGGAACAGTCCAGTCCGAACTACCAAGCCATGTCTTTCCCAGACCGGACGTTATAGATATTGGGGTCAAACCCATATAGTCAGTGGGACCTGGGTGGATAATCGGTATAAGCATAGGGGTCCCAGACCAAACACAAGAATATTTTCAATATTCGCAAACACAGTAAACAAACACCATAACTCAAAAATTGAATTGAATAAGTACAGTGTTTTTATTTTCACTGTTCTCTTTTACCATTCAATGGTTGGATGTATATCAAAGCATTTAATTTATACAATTCTTTATGCCCACACAGGAAGGGGGAAGGGGATGCACAGTAAAGGTAAAACGTAGTAAGGCACTAATCATAGATTACTCATATACACATAAATTCATGAATACAATAAATAAATGATAATGGTCCCCACAAAGAAGGCCAACCCAAAAAACAAGCACAAATCAAAGCATTGTCATAGTAAACATATTCCTAAAAAGCTGTATTCATCACGCTCATTATAGGAATTGATAAGGTAGATAGCAGTCTACGTTTCGACCCAGAAGTTGTAGGATAATGGATCCTTACTGCACGGGTCTTCGTCAGGACGGGTGGGAAGAGGTAGGGCAGGGGCTGATTCCTAGGTTTAAAAAGGGGAGAGGGGTAGTTACTCAAACCGGTCTCATTCAGAGTCCCGAAAATAACCTTAGCGGAAAACCGCACATAGCGTTAAATTTATGTTACTTCAAAAATGAGGAATATATACTTGGAATGAGCTCACATTGCGCTCTAAGATATTACATTTATCGGGTTACCTGATATAGTGGCGGGGCAGGAAGTATATCCAAACAGGGTCCGCAGACAATCTGTGTGGTTAAGAGAGTCTGATCATAATCACTCCCGGTTTAGGGGAAGGATAACATACATATTTAGACAGAATGACAGGCCGAAATGGAATTTACCTGTATTCTGGAGAATTAGTCACAAAAGATAAAGCTGCTGTCCGTATCTGAAAAACGGAAGAGCAAGGGCCAATCATATTTTGTTCTGATACCAACGTTACATAATGCTTAAACAGAGTAGGACAATGACGTTAAAAAGAAGTGGCTTACCCATCATTCGAAATAGAATGGATTGGGAATTTGAGGTAATCGTCATCTAAGGGCTCCACCACGGAGGCGTAAACATTCAGGATGTTAGGCGGAACAATCCGCTATCATTATCTACAAAAATGGGAATGCTGGTCATTACTATAGACACCTGGGCGGTTATCCAAAACATACCCGCACACGGCGTATCCCTTTGAAAACTTACCCGATTGAATCGGAATGAATACTTTGCGGTGGGCTCAAGTGCAGCGTCTGTGCGCGTCTCTGGTAACCGGGAAGTGCCCCAGAGAAACACGCAGAGCTAACAAGGCTCGGTGACTGTGACTGAAGAAAGACTACGGAGGTAGTCGTTGTTCACAGTCAGTGTATATTATTTAGAAGATGGCCATTTCTTTAAGGTTATAATTTCTAAAACGAGACATTAAACCTTTTAGTGTGATACAGAGTTATTAATGCAATTTCTGACAAAAATTAATTGACAAAATTTTTTGGGGGAATAGCAGTTAATCGAATCCTGGACCTCCATAACATCAACATGGTTGTTCCAGTGCGCGAACCTACCGACAAGGTGGTTAAGGCGCATGGCAAAAAGTTTTTTTTTTTTATCAAACCACATCACAGTAGATGAAAGGAATTCATCAATTGTTATTCTGTACAAACATACTGCCATAGCTAGCGTGAACCTACCACAAGGTGGTTAGACGCTCCATCTGAGAAATGCCAATTTTGTGAAAAAGGGTTCATACCCTGGACCTCCGTTACATCAACATGGTTATTTCAATGCGCGAACCTACCGACAGGGTGGTTAAGACGCATGGCAAAAACAGGTGGGGGTTGTTATCAACCACATCACAGTAATTAAAAAGAATTCATAGATTGCTCTTCTGTATAAACATACTGCCATAGGTAGCGTGAACCTACCACAAGGTGGTTAGACGCTCCATCTGAGAAATGCCAATATTGTAAAAAAGGGTTTCAAAAGATAGCAAGTTGAGCAAAACTGCTCTCTGATTCATTCAAACCATTACGTACTGAATCAAAGAAATGGATCCATTTAATCTCCCTGACATTCAGGATCGGTTCTATATTGCCACCCCTGGGACCCAGTTTTACCTGTTCTAATACAGTCCATTTGAGGCTATCAGGGGAATGGTTCTTCTTGGTACAGTGGTCTACCATAGGCGCTCCTTGGACCTTACACCTTATGCGACTGCAGTGTTGAAAAAATCTCACTTTCACACGTTGTTGTGTCTGTCCAATATAAATTAGGTCACATGGACACATAATGCAGTACACCACATTGGTGGAGTTACAGTTAGTATGTGATTTGAGAGGGACATGTTGCTTATGAACAAATTCACTGGTTTGAATTGTCAATGGGCAGGCCTTACAGGAACCACATCGATAATGGCCCACAATGGGTGGGAGATTCCACATCGAGGTAATTGTTGGAGCATTTTTTGTGTTAAGAAATGAGCTTACCACGTGTTCCCGGATGCTCTTCGCCTTTTTAAATGAATGCAGAGGTAGGCTCTTTATTCCGAGATCATCGGAGATCAGGTTCCAGTACTTATTGATTGTTTTTTTCAACATAATACTTTTGGTTGAAAAAGTGGTTACACAAATAAGGCGTTGTTCATTGCTGCTGGAATGTTCATTAGGTTGCAATAACACCTCACGGGGATTATACCAAGCCCTCTTTCTTGATCTTTTGGTCAGACGTTTTGGGTAGCCACGTTCTAGTAATCGGTCCATGAGTATTCCAGACTGCTCCATATAGTCCTCTTTTTTGCTGCAATTTCTTCGGATTCGGAGAAATTGTCCGAAGGGCAGATTGTCCCTAAGCCCTCTTGGATGGTGGCTAGAGTATAGGAGTAGGGAATTTCTCTCGGCTGGCTTCCTGAACAGAGTTGTATGAAGAGTCGCATCCTCTGCAAAGATAGTATGGTCCAAAAAATCAATAGATTTTTTATCAACCTGCATGGTAAATTGGATGTCCGCCGACCTCCCATTAAGCCAAATGAAGAAATCTTTGATTTCATTTTCTGTGCCAGACCAGATCAACAGGATGTCGTCAATATATCTCATCCACATATGTATATTAGATCTGAATGGATTGACATCATTAAGTACGAAAGTGTCTACGTACATGGACATAAAGTTTATGGCCAGGTCTGGGGCAAATGCCGCCCCCATTGCGACCCCCTTGGTCTGGAGGTAGAAAAAATTTTGGAAAATGAAAAAATTTCGCATCATAGCGATTTTAAGCAGTAGGATGATAAAGGATGTAGGGACCCGAGAAGGTGCCTCACGCTTATCCAATACATGCGTCATCACCACCAACGCTTCCTCTTGGGGGATGCTAGTGTACAGTGACACAATATCACACGTTGCCAATAGTTCATTTTGTGAGTCATATGGACGTCCATCTATTATATTGATGGTGTGGGTGGTGTCCCTGAGATATGCTGTAGTTTCTTCGGCTATTGGTTTTAGAAAGAAATCAACGTACCTACACAGGGGTTCCAGTATTGAGCCACATCCAGAAACTATTGGTCGTCCAGGAGGCTTCAGAAGATCCTTATGGACTTTAGGTAAAGTGTAAATCGTTGGAATCCGTGTTTTTTTTTTGGTTTAAATACTGAAACTCGCGCTCCTGTGGAAAAGTAAATTTTGCCATGTTGTATGTGCCTACGTGTTCCCCATGTTATGTCATATGTGCATGATCGATATGCATGTATTCCCCTCTGATCGATTAAAGACGCAATTACAGTTGTGTCCATCTCTAGTATGCCAGTTTCCAGTCCTCGTGAATACAACGAATATTAGGCCTATGCAAAGCTACGTTGCCACGTTTTACAGTGTGCACGTTAATTCATTGAATTGTCCCCGTTTCTAGGCCTCAAAAGGGCCCGGACTCAGATTCAGCTCCTGTTTCCTGAACCCTCTCCGAGGAGCGATACAGCCCCCACCTGTATCCCTGACCCTTCACTTACTTTCATGCCTCGCAGTGCCCGGCTAGGCCTGGCTCTGCCTCCCAGTCTGCCAAGAGTATGTTATGTTTCTAGTTATCAGTCCAGCCCTCCTTCTCTGCATTCCTAAGCTACTGAATCGCATCAATAGTTTCCGTCATGGTCTAGCCTTTATGTCTCCATGTAAGAGAAATACTGTATTCATATTCATAGAATATTCCTCGCACATGCAATACATTTAGAATAATGCATGCACCAGTCTTAGTGTCTGTTAGCCTTTGCCCTGATAAATTTTGGATTCTATCAACATGTACTATAAATACTAGATATGCCTAGGTACATGTCGCTCTGACCCTCCAGACTTTCGTCTCCTCTTCTAGTGCAGAAGTCATAGCCCCCAGTTTTCCCTAGTAACACGTCATTGCCAGTTTGCGCGCACCACTAGGTTAAAGGTCCCAGCTGCTCAGGTAGCCCCCTCCATGTTTCCGCCCCTTTTATGACATATTCTGTTACGTTTGCATCACATGTCTATGTATACGCCCTGTACACGCCTCTTGTTACACCCACTTTATGCCTTATCTTTTGCGACTGCTACAAACCCCGCCTACTGCTACGCCTACTATATTGAATGTAATGTATTCTGTTTAACTATAAATATTGTGCACTGTTATTAAAAGTTAGCCTATTCCTGCCCCCGGCAGCTGCCATCCTATTCCCATGCAGGCTGTCCTGTTCCTGTCTTTTTATGCCTGATTAAAGCCTGTCAACTCCAGCTACCTCGAATATTGACTCTTATTTATTGAGCTACCTGTTTATTGATTATAGTCAAAAATAGATCCGGTAATTAATTATTTATTTACCACACTCCGATAGGAAGCCTTGTTCCATTCCTTCCTTTGTGACTCTGAGAATTTCAGCTGCTAAGTCTTTAGATGGGTCACCGCCCAATTTTTTGTAACTGATTCCATCCTCCAGCTGTCTCATGATCTCTTTAGTGTAGTTATCCAAATCCTGGACGACAATAGCACCGCCCTTGTCTGCGGGTTTCACTACCACTTCCTTGTTTGCTCTTAACGATGTTAGGGCAAGTTGTTCAGCCCTGCTGATATTGTACTTGACAAATTTCCTTTCATCCAAGATTTTCTTCACGTCACGTAGAACAAGGCTTTCATAGGCCAGGATACGCTGAGTCATCGCATAATTAGGAGGTACAAAGGTCGATGGTACTCTCAAATTGGTAGATGACGAAGGACGTTCAAATGGTTTGTCCTTGAAAAAATATCGGAGTCGTATCTTTCTAAAAAACTTATGTAGTTCGGCTACAGTATTGAAGGCATTGGGTATAGCTGTAGGGACAAATGATAAACCGCGGCTAAGTACTTTAATTTCCTCTTCCTTCAAGGTGTATTTAGAGATATTGATCACTGGAGAGGCAGGTGTGCCTACCATCTGTAATTCTTCCTGCGGGTTGATCTTTCCCCGTGTTCCTCCTGGGGGAAGTTCACCTGTTTCATGCCTCTCCCTCTCCCGGAATCCCACTCTTCCCTCACCATCGGTTGGGCCCTGCCAGTGCCCCTGTTCCAGTTGTTGCCTCTGCCACGAGGTGGTCTCCATCCTCCCTGCCCTAAAAAAGGATTATGTTGGTGAGGTGGTCCGTAGGAATCTTGGTAGCCGTGTGCCCCACTAGGGCCCGCTTGGTCAAATTCCTCCCCCGAACTGTACGAGGAATCTGAAAAGGTCGTAAAATTTCGTCTGCCCCTGAAGGAACCTCGTCCTCGATTGGTGAATCTCCCTTGACTGTCTTGTCTATAGTACTCGTCCTGTAGGTAGGGATAAGTTCTTTTTTTATCATAGAGTCTCAGGTCACGAGCCAGTTTCTCTAATTTCCTCTTTATGGTGGTTGTCTCAAAATCTTGAAGGGTTGCAACAAGTTTGGTCAAAGCTTCTTTGGAATTGGTAAGAGTGGAATCCCCTGTTATTTCGGCCTTCAAATCCGCTATTTGTTTTGTCAGGATCGAAATTTGTTCATTTGCTTTTTCGATGCCAAGGACCATCCAATGTCGCGAACAGTTGTTCGCGACAAAACTGAAGCCTTCTCGAAACTTAGGGACATCAACGAAAATTGCGGGTTCAACTTTGACCTGTAGACCTACGGGAATGATGTTGGATTGCAAGCATTGTGCTAGAAAATGTCCGTGTAGTTTTGTTCTGATCAGTTTCTTCTCCAAGCGTTCAAGTTTATTAATTTTATCATTAAGAGTGAAATCAATGGCCGGTATATTGGGTGAAAGAAAATTGTTTGTAGGATCCTGTAGTAGTTGCCTGATATATTCCTCAGTATAAGTAAGAGTGTCTTTGTCAACCATAGTGGTTGAGTGGAAAATAAATTTTCAACGCTGCTCAAAACGAAATTTAAATAATAAGAACAAAGACCTCGCAGACAGCGTCTGCACGAAGTGCGTTATAGATATTGGGGTCAAACCCATATAGTCAGTGGGACCTGGGTGGATAATCGGTATAAGCATAGGGGTCCCAGACCAAACACAAGAATATTTTCAATATTCGCAAACACAGTAAACAAACACCATAACTCAAAAATTGAATTGAATAAGTACAGTGTTTTTATTTTCACTGTACTCTTTTACCATTCAATGGTTGGATGTATATCAAAGCATTTAATTTATACAATTCTTTATGCCCACACAGGAAGGGGGAAGGGGATGCACAGTAAAGGTAAAACGTAGTAAGGCACTAATCATAGATTACTCATATACACATAAATTCATGAATACAATAAATAAATGATAATGGTCCCCACAAAGAAGGCCAAACCAAAAAACAAGCACAAATCAAAGCATTGTCATAGTAAACATATTCCTAAAAAGCTGTATTCATCACGCTCATTATAGGAATTGATAAGGTAGATAGCAGTCTACGTTTCGACCCAGAAGTTGTAGGATAATGGATCCTTACTGCACGGGTCTTCGTCAGGACGGGTGGGAAGGGGTAGGGCAGGGGCTGATTCCTAGGTTTAAAAAGGGGAGAGGGGTAGTTACTCAAACCGGTCTCATTCAGAGTCCCGAAAATAACCTTAGCGGAAAACCGCACATAGCGTTAAATTTATGTTACTTCAAAAATGAGGAATATATACTTGGAATGAGCTCACATTGCGCTCTAAGATATTACATTTATCGGGTTACCTGATATAGTGGCGGGGCAGGAAGTATATCCAAACAGGGTCCGCAGACAATCTGTGTGGTTAAGAGAGTCTGATCATAATCACTCCCGGTTTAGGGGAAGGATAACATACATATTTAGACAGAATGACAGGCCGAAATGGAATTTACCTGTATTCTGGAGAATTAGTCACAAAAGATCAAGCTGCTGTCCGTATCTGAAAAACGGAAGAGCAAGGGCCAATCATATTTTGTTCTGATACCAACGTTACATAATGCTTAAACAGAGTAGGACAATGACGTTAAAAAGAAGTGGCTTACCCATCGTTCGAAATAGAATGGATTGGGAATTCGAGGTAATCGTCATCTAAGGGCTCCACCACGGAGGCGTAAACATTCAGGATGTTAGGCGGAACAATCCGCTATCATTATCTACAAAAATGGGAATGCTGGTCATTACTATGGACACCTGGGCGGTTATCCAAAACATACACGCACACGGCATATCCCTTTGAAAACTTACCCGATTGAATCGGAATGAATACTTTGCGGTGGGCTCAAGTGCAGCGTCTGTGCGCGTCTCTGGTAACCAGGAAGTGCCCCAGAGAAACACGCAGAGCTAACAAGGCTCGGTGACTGTGACTGAAGAAAGACTACGGAGGTAGTCGTTGTTCACAGTCAGTGTATATTATTTAGAAGATGGCCATTTCTTTAAGGTTATAATTTCTAAAACGAGACATTAAACCTTTTAGTGTGATACAGAGTTATTAATGCAATTTCTGACAAAAATTAATTGACAAAAATTTTTGGGGGAATAGCAGTTAATCGAACCCTGGACCTCCATAACATCAACATGGTTGTTCCAGTGCGCGAACCTACCGACAAGGTGGTTAAGGCGCATGGCAAAATTTTTTTTTTTTTTTATCAAACCACATCACAGTAGATGAAAGGAATTCATCAATTGTTATTCTGTACAAACATACTGCCATAGCTAGCGTGAACCTACCACAAGGTGGTTAGACGCTCCATCTGAGAAATGCCAATTTTGTGAAAAAGGGTTCATACCCTGGACCTCCGTTACATCAACATGGTTATTTCAATGCGCGAACCTACCGACAGGGTGGTTAAGGCGCATGGCAAAAACAGGTGGGGGTTGTTATCAAACCACATCACAGTAATTAAAAAGAATTCATAGATTGCTCTTCTGTATAAACATACTGCCATAGGTAGCGTGAACCTACCACAAGGTGGTTAGACGCTCCATCTGAGAAATGCCAATATTGTAAAAAAGGGTTTCAAAAGATAGCAAGTTGAGCAAAACTGCTCTCTGATTCATTCAAACCATTACGTACTGAATCAAAGAAATGGATCCATTTAATCTCCCTGACATTCAGGATCGGTTCTATATTGCCACCCCTGGGACCCAGTTTTACCTGTTCTAATACAGTCCATTTGAGGCTATCAGGGGAATGGTTCTTCTTGGTACAGTGGTCTACCATAGGCGCTCCTTGGACCTTACACCTTATGCGACTGCAGTGTTGAAAAAATCTCACTTTCACACGTTGTTGTGTCTGTCCAATATAAATTAGGTCACATGGACACATAATGCAGTACACCACATTGGTGGAGTTAGTTAGTATGTGATTTGAGAGGGACATGATGTTGCTTATGAACAAATTCACTGGTTTGAATTGTCAATGGGCAGGCCTTACAGGAACCACATCGATAATGGCCCACAATGGGTGGGAGATTCCACATCGAGGTAATTGTTGGAGCATTTTTTGTGTTAAGAAATGAGCTTACCACGTGTTCCCGGATGCTCTTCGCCTTTTTAAATGAATGCAGAGGTAGGCTCTTTATTCCGAGATCATCGGAGATCAGGTTCCAGTACAATTCAATTTTTGAGTTATGGTGTTTGTTTACTGTGTTTGCGAATATTGAAAATATTCTTGTGTTTGGTCTGGGACCCCTATGCTTTTCCCAGACCGGAATCAAGCACCCAAGGACCGGTTTCTGGCTATCAGCCTTCATTCAGCCTGGATAGCTTGACTCCCGTGGTGTGGAGAGCCTGGGACTCACGTCTGAGCATACCCAGCCCACTCGGGGTAAAAATTGCAAAAAACACAGTTGATGGACAGAAAGTAGAACAATGTCATACATTCACCCCAGTACAAGGATCTGGGCCTAAATCCATTGTTTTTGTGCACCAAGTTCACAAGTTGTACTGAGGTACGTGTGCAAGGAAATATGGGTCCTGCGCCTGGTTGGGCGCATATAGATTACACAGCGTGAAGGAGCGATGCCTGATCCTGACCGCAACCTTAATAACGATTCAGAAAAGGGGGTGGTGATGAACAGAGTGTCTGAATTAAGCAGACCACTCTTACCCAGTCCAAAGATCAGGGCTTGATCCATCACCGTTATTTAGCTCACTGCCCCATCCCAGCTCAGAACCTGGCTATATGCAAATTTGTCTGTCCCTGGCCCAGTGCATCATGGGAACAGGGCAGACCAAACTACCAAGCCAATTCTTCACCAGAAAGGAGACAAGCTTCCGGGGACCGGTTTCTGGCATTTCAGCCGTCGTCGGCCCGGCTTGCTTGAATCCTGATGGAGCAGTGAGCAAGGGACTCATGTCTGAGTATACCCTGCCACACCTATAGTGGCCAAAAACGATTCAGAAAAGGGGGTGGTGATGAACAGAGTGTCTGAATTAAGCAGACCACTCTTACCCAGTCCAAAGATCAGGGCTTGATCCATCACCGTTATTTAGCTCACTGCCCCATCCCAGCTCAGAACCTGGCTATATGCAAATTTGTCTGTCCCTGGCCCAGTGCATCATGGGAACAGGGCAGACCAAACTACCAAGCCAATTCTTCACCAGAAAGGAGACAAGCTTCCGGGGACCGGTTTCTGGCATTTCAGCCGTCGTCGGCCCGGCTTGCTTGAATCCTGATGGAGCAGTGAGCAAGGGACTCATGTCTGAGTATACCCTGCCACACCTATAGTGGCCAAAAACGATTCAGAAAAGGGGGTGGTGATGAACAGAGTGTCTGAATTAAGCAGACCTCTCTTACCCAGTCCAAAGATCAGGGCTTGATCCATCACCGTTATTTAGCTCAATGCCCCATCCCAGCTCAGAACCTGGCTATATGCAAATTTGTCTGTCCCTGGCCCAGTGCATCATGGGAACAGGGCAGACCAAACTACCAAGCCAATTCTTCACCAGAAAGGAGACAAGCTTCCGGGGACCGGTTTCTGGCATTTCAGCCGTCGTCGGCCCGGCTTGCTTGAATCCTGATGGAGCAGTGAGCAAGGGACTCAACCTTAATAAAGCGGCCGGTGTGTCCCCGAACTACCTTGGATTCCCTCTGTCTAATGCCAGCTCTACAAAGTATAGCCACTCTAGCCGTTTTAGTGGGGGCAGTAGCCCAAAATTGGAGAGGATAGCGCGGGTGAGCCATTCGAGGGGTATCGGCCTTCAACAGGTGAGTTTCCTGCAGGAGAATGATGTTCGGGTTTTGCTGCAGTAGGTAGCGCCAGATCTGGCATTGTTTGTTAGGGGAGTTAAGTCCCTTCACATTGAGTGACAGGATCTTCAGGCAAGGGACAGTAGCCATGTCTGTCGGAGACAGGCGCGTTCCAGCACACCAATGTAGTGGGCTATGTGGCGAATGGGATGAAGAGGGTAGAGGAAGGTCGCTACCATTAAAAGGGGGGAGGAGACAGTCTTGGGGGGGGGGGGGGGAGGGGGCTACATGCACCCGCCCTACGGTACACTGTTTCTGACCACCCTTCACCTGTATTACCCCCAACTGGTGCTCAAGATGTATTCCTTGGCACCAGTTTGGTTTCCGTGCCCAAGGTTGGCTACCCTGTTCCATATGGGGCACTCCATTACCCTACCTACTTTCTACCCGTGTCCCCATCCTATCAAAGAAGAGAAACGACTTTGCCTGGACCATCGTAGGATGGTCGGTTTCTGATGAGTCGAAGGAGATCAGAACTGACTATCACCTCTTCGTTGGGTATCCTTGCTCATTCTACCAGAGTGAAGGCTTCAATGTCTGCACTTGCTTGGGGTGTTTCTGTGGTGTTGATTTGTCTTGTGGTGAAGATGGCTTCCTGCAAAAAACACAATTTCTTTCATTGGGAAGGGTGAAAAGATGGTCATTAAGCTCATTCTGTTTTCCAGGATTTCCTTGTCTGACCATTCCTTCAGACCAACCACCTGGAAACAGTGGTATTTATTCAAAAGGTGAGGAATCTGCAGATAAAATTATTCATCAGTTTAAAAAAATTACCAACCTTTGGTAAAGATCTTTCTGGTGGAAACTTTATGGATACTTCCTCATGATCCAGCAGTCATATTTCTGATTTAATTTGGATACAACTTTGTTTGGTGGTGACGATACGCCCTAAGATACTGTACCTATTCGTAAACATACCGATACCGCTCTTTCAGACCCTGCAATCTGCTTTGCTAGCCTTTGTCTGGGGTGGCAAGAAGCCACGCTGCAGCTGGTAGGTATTAGTACAACCAGTTGAACGCGGAGGCTTTGAGGCCTCCGACATCAGGCTTTATTATCTGTGCGCACAGACACAATTTGTCCATTTCTGGTATCACACTCAACACTTCAAACCGCACACTGCCATTGAGGCTGGCGTTACTTTGCCGGTGCCCCTGGAGGCAGCCACATTGCTGGGTGGGCAAGGTGGACCACGCAATGAAATTAACTCAGTACACTGCACAGCGTGGGCGTGGAGAATACTGGCACGTAGGGCACAACTAGACTACATATACGCCCCGGCGCTACCAATGTCTGTGCATCCAGCCGTCTCTGCAGCACAAGAAACTGCTGCATTGCACACTCCAAAACAGGTGGGGATCACCAAGCTTGGAGACCTCTACCAGCGGGGAGAGTTCCGACCACTTTCAGATGTATTGAAAGGACGGGAACATGATCTGATGCTGGGCTTTACATACGTGCGGGTGAGGCAAGCTATACGTACGCACTATCCCGAATATCCCTCCGACCCAAGAACGTTAAATCCATTACAGGCAGTGCTGACACACGACTCCCGTATGGGGCTGATAACATGACTATATAATGCATCCATGAGGGAGCTGGACCGCATTGATAGTCCCTCCTACAATAAATGCAATATGACACTTGGGGCCCCACTATCCGCTGAGGCTTGGACATTCTGTTGTAAACCAACGGGTCGTCTGACAGCGAATTGCAATCTCCGCATCATTCATTTCAAGTACTTTCATCAACTCTACTACACACCGGCACAACTGCACAGATTTGGCTTGAGAAATAACGCTAGTTGCCTGAGGTGTGGTCAAGATGAGGCAGACTTTCTGCATCTAGCATGGGGCTGCGCCTGCATACAGTCCTTCTGGGGTAAGGTTATGAAGGTACTGGCTGAAGTGGTGCTGGAGGATGTGCGGTGCACGCCTGGTTATCTGCTTGAATGGGTCAAACCCCTTAAGCCATGCAATCCTAGACTAGTGCCATCTCCACATTGTTTGCAAAAAGGGCTTTTGCGTAATGCTGGGGGGCTAAAACCTCACCGACACTGAAGGAATGGCTCAGAGATCTGTTATATTGTAGAGACCAGTTGAGTATATATGCTGAGGAACTGCCAGAAGCCTCCCAACCAAAAGATTTCTGGGCCCCATTGACAGGGTTTCTGCTGAGCAACCCTGAATTGTAGCAGGCAATGCTCTATGGCCCGCGCTGATGCCGCAGCAAGTATATCAATGCTCTTGTGGATAGGTTTCTGTTGATTGCAATGTGACATAACAAAACACAAGATAAGCTGAGTGCTAAGTGTAGTGGGAGGTGGGGAGGATGGTTTACTGTTTGAGGCAAATTTGTGTTATATAACTGTAAACTGCTTATAATGCCACTGTGATACATCGGAGTGCCGAGCTCTCTGCGTGGGGCTTGTAGAGACCTGTTATAAGCTGCCAATAAACACATTTTAAAATAAAATAAACTTTGTTTGTTGCACTGCACACTCACGTCTAATGTTCACCTCCTCTCTGGATCTCTTGAAAAACATGGGCAAGAAATTGGTGTCAGGATGTTGAGGTGGGGCTGCTCGGCTTCTGTGACGTCCCATTTGGTGTCAAAATGGAGTCTGCACCACTTAACAGCAAGGGAGCGCTATGACAAAATCTTCCAGATCCAGTCTGGCATCTCAGGCATTCAAAAGGTGAATAATCAGCAGATAGCTAGAGTATCCTTCTGAAAGATCATGTTCGAGGCATGTGGGCTGCTGAATTTATATCTATGCATAGATCGCCGCCTAGTGTTGGGTCCGGATGATTGCACATTGTTGTCCTGGAAGAGTCTTCGAAGTATCACGAGATAGGTGGCTCCTCCCTTGGACTACAGTGCGCATGGGCATCCTCTCCATCTTCAGATTGTTTTTTTCCGCCATTGGGTTCGGATGTACCTTCTCGACTCAAGTTCGGAATACACTTAAAATACTTTTCGCGAGGCCAAAAGGCCTTCGGGGCGTCTGTATTGTCTCTCGTTCGGTGCCCGGTACTTCATCCAGTTCTTCGAACAGGACGTCGAAGAACGTATTGCCTTTCGACGGCTAGGCCCCGACGAGCGTCGACGATGGAACGGAGCCCGTTCAAGAGATGCCCCGTCTGCAACTCCAAATACCCTCACATCGATGTGCACCCAGTGTGCAACAAGTGCCTATCCCCGGACCACGACGAGGCCAGCTGCATGGCCTGTTCCAAGTTCCGGTCGAAGGAAACACTTCGGCTTCGCCGCGAGGCAGTCGGCCCAGCAAACAGCGCCAGAACCAGAAGATATCTTCGAGGCAGACAACATAGAGGGCACCGATCAAGAGGAGCCTGACCGGCAGTCGGACCCGGCATCGGAGCACGACTCACATTATAGTGTGATCGAAGAACAAGACCACGTCCATGATGAAGACATCGTCGAGGTAGGAGACGACGCAGAAGCCATCAGAGCCGTCGATGATGACTCAAGCGATGAGCAAGGACCCTCCGCAATCGCGGGGCCCGATACTGACACTACACTCTCTACGGCTCAGGTCGAGGCATCGCCGGAAGGCCTTAGCCAAGATCTTTACCCGCATTCTATAGCCCCGCGTCCACGCCCGGCTAAGAATACTTCTACGGAGCCATCAATCAATCAGCCACTTTCTGCGGCAAAATCGAAACCGACAGCAACTGTATCGAAACCGAAACTGCTGACGTCAGTGCTCGGATCGACAGCCTCGGATTCGTCGGCTCCAACCCAATCTACCAGTGTCATCGACCCTTCGGGGTCACAAGGGGGCGTCGACCCGAATCACGGGACGCCGAAGCCTGTCTCTGCCGTCAGGCACGTCGCGCTGACGCTGTCGACGTCCACGACCAAAGCTGGTGACACTAACAAAGGACTCAAGGCTAGAAAGACTGTCGATCCAAATCTTCCAGCCTCGGCGCCGATATCCGGCAAAGCCATCGAGTCGAAAAATGCCGACCCGAAAGAAAAAGTCGCGTCAAAGCAAAAAGGCGTACCTGTTGTGCACCGACAGCTCGAATCGACGCAGGGCCGCAAGCAGCACGGTGATCCTACAAAGTTGGTCGGATCAAAAACTGCAACACCCTCAAAAGAGGTTGGTTCGTCTCCACTGCTTACGCAGCCTATTAAATATGGACTGCCCCCGACTTCTCGACCAAAAGCCTTCGAGCCACACAAAGGCATCGACACTACCAAGAAAGTGTCGGTAGTTTCCAGGACTCAGTCCGCTGAGGAGGATGTAATGTTCCAGCCGCCCTCCTAAGACAATCAGTCAAAACTGTTCATTGACTCGGATACTGGTAGACTCACTATCTACAAACGGAAAATAAGGCCAGAAACTCCTTTGGAGCCATACAAAATCCCTCTAAAAAGAAAAAAGGACTCCGCAACCTCACCTGTTCTTTCGGAGCCTGTGGAGTCTTATGAACAGGACTATTCCTATTCGCCCCCACGCACCTGTGAGGATATAGGGGAGGGATACAATGAAGATGAGTTCAATTATCCTGCTGACACAGATCAGGATGAACAGCAAACATGGACTGACCCTGGTGAGCCACAGTCCACGCCTGACGTTCAGTCCTATACCATCAAAACCTCGCCTACTGAAGATACTGCTGCGTTTAACGCTTTGAGAGGGCGGCAAAAAACCATGATGTGGACATGCATGCTGACCCAGTTGAGGAAGACTTTTTGTTTGATACTTTCTTAACTTCAGAGAGATCAGTAAAAACATTGCCTATGCTAAAGGGTGTCCTTAAACACGCTACTGACATCTTCAAGCAGACCACAAGGGCACGGGTTGTAAACCCAAGGATTGAAAAGAAGTACCGGCCCGCACCTGTGGACCCTACGTACATCAAAGGCCAGCTCCCGTTGGACTTCCTCGTGGTGGCTAATGCTCGTAAGAGGGCAAACTCTCAAACCAGTGGTGATGCTCCCCCTCCGGACAAAGAATCAAAGATCTTTGAAGCATCTGGCAAGCGAGTAGCGGCTCAAGCAGCAAATATTTGGAGGATCTTCAACACACAGGTCCTATTAGCCAGATATGATAGGGCACACTACGACACGTTAGAGCAGCTACTGCAACACCTGCCTGAGGCTTATAAGGAGGGAGCAGAAATGCTGATACAGGAGGGGAAATTAATTTCCAATGCGTCCATCAAGTGTGCGCTAGATGCAGCAGACACGGCAGCTAGGGCCATAAACACAAGTGTGATGCTTAGAAGGCACGCCTGGCTACGCATCTCTGGTTTTAAGCCGGAGATACAAACTACTTTACTCAACCAGCCGGTTAACCCTGATTTTCTCTTTGGCCCTGATGTAGACACAACCCTAGAGAAAATTAAAAAAGACACTGAGACAGCAAAATCCATGGGGGCTCTGCAGTCACAACAGTTCAGGGGTAATTCCTTTCGTCGCTCCGGTAACAGGGGAGCCTCCAGAGGTCAAGCATCACAGCAAGCCCAATACAACAGAGGGGGCTCACAGACCACCTATAACAAGAACAATAGGGGTGGCTATCGTGGGAACAGCACCAAAGGCAGAGGACGCGGAAATAATAATGCCAGATCCTCCGCCACCAAAAAACAGTGACGTCTTGTCACTGCCCCCCGACCATATAACACCTGTCGGGGGAAGACTCCAGCAGTTCCTGCCAGTCTGGGAAGACATAACCACAGACAGGTGGGTGAGAGACCTTATACAACACGGCTATTGTCTAGAACTAACCTCCACTCCACCCAACATACCCCCCAAGGCACCGTCCTATGTCCGCAGAGCACATGCCCTTATTGCAGCAAGAAGTCCTCTGCATGCTGCAAAAAGGGGCCATAGAACTCGTGCCTTTAAATCAGCAGGGTACAGGGGTGTACTCACTGTACTTCTTAATCCCCAAAAAGGACCGGTCTCTCAGGCCCATTCTAGACCTCAGACCCCTGAACCAGTACATCTTGTCAGAACATTTTCACATGCTGACTTTACATCAAGTTCTACCATTGCTCAGTCAGGGAGACTTCCTAGCAACCCTAGACTTGAAAGACGCATATTTCCACATTCCCGTTGACCCAGGACACAGGAAATATCTCCGGTTCACCATAAACAACCAGCATTACCAGTTCAAGGTCCTGCCTTTCGGGGTCACTACTGCCCCCAGGGTGTTCACCAAGTGCTTAGCGATAGTGGCGGCGCACCTTCGGAGACAACACATCCACGTCTATCCTTACCTGGACGACTGGCTTGTTCAAGCAAAGTCAGCCCAGCAATGTGCCAGCCACATGTCCCGCACAATTCACCTACACAGTCTAGGATTTTCACTCAATTACCCCAAATCACACCTTCAACCCGCTCATGTACAACATTACCTGGGTGCGACAATCAACACTCTGACAGCGACAGCGCACCCAACCTCAGCCAGAGTCAACAGCATGCAATTGCTCATTCAAAAATTCAGGCCCCAACACTCGCTCCCAGCGCAGGTATTCATGCAGCTAATAGGTATGATGGTCTCCTGCATCTTTATAGTCCCTCACGCAAGGCTACACATGCGTCCGCTTCAGGAGTGCTTAGCACGACAGTGTAACCAGGCTCAGGGACATCTAAAAGACCTAGTGTTGGTGACCGGTCGTGCATACAACTCTCTGCATTGGTGGAACACACAAAACCTTTGCAGGGGACGACCGTTCCAAGAGCCTGTACCACAGATAGTGCTGACAACGGACGCGTCTCTCCAGGGTTGGGGAGCGCATGTCCTCCATTATACAGTGCAGGGACTATGGACAGCGCAGCAGCAAAAGATGCATATCAACCTGTTGGAGCTCCGTGCGATTTTCATGGCAATGAAGGCCTTCAAACTGCATCTGTGCAACAAAGTCGTGCTGATCCGGACGGACAACATGACTGCCATGTATTACATCCAGAAGCAGGGAGGCACGCACTCTCCACAATTGTCTCTTCTAGCCCAGAGCATGTGGAAGTGGGCCATTCAAAGAAACATGTTCCTCATGGCGGAACATCTCCCAGGCAAGGACAACCAGATGGCGGACCTGCTCAGCAGGCACAGCCACCAAATGCACGAGTGGGAGATACACCCCTCAGTGCTCCAACCATATTTCCAGCAGTGGGGTCATCCGGAGATAGACCTATTTGCCACAAAGGAAAATGCAAAATGCCAACCCTTCGCCGCCAGGTTCCCACACCCGCAGTCTCAGGGCAATGCGATATGGATGAACTGGTCAGGCAGATTTGCGTACGCTTTTCCACCAGCACCGCTCATACCGCTAGCGGCACGCAAACTGCGCCAGCACTCCATGACGCTCGTCCTAGTTGCTCCAACGTGGGCACGGCAAGCGTGGTACACCACGTTCCTAGAACTTTCAGTGGTGCCTCACCAACGCCTGCGACTCAAGCCCAGTCTCCTCACTCAGAACCGTGGAGACATTCAGCACCCAAATCCGCAACAGTTGAGCCTTGCAATATGGCTCCTGAGGTCATAGTTTGGCTACCTCAACCTGCCCCCTGACTGTATGAACATCATCAAGGAGGCAAGAAGGCCTACCACCAGGGCATGCTATGCGGCCAAATGGAAGCGATTTGTCATTTACTGTTCTAATAAGAACATAAATCCGCTGGATGCATCCACGCAAAACATTATATGTTATTTGTTGCACCTATACAGGTGCAATCTGGCATATAGTTCCATTAGGATACATTTGGCCGCAATGATCGCTTATCTTCAAAACAGACAGCATCTTTCTCTTTTTAGAGTGCCAGCCATTAAACCTTTTATGGAAGGACTCCGAAGAGTGATTCCTCCCAGACACCCTCCTTCACCTGTCTGGAATCTGAACATAGTTCTCACCAGACTAATGGGACTACCCTTTGAACCTCTTCACTCTTGTGAGATACAGTTTCTAACATGGAAAGTGGCTTTTCTAGTGGCGATAACATCGCTCAGGAGAGTTAGTGAGCTTCAAGCCCTAACTATTCAAGAGCCTTTCATACAAATTCATGCTAATCAGGTGGTGCTGCGTACCAACCCGAAATTCATGCCTAAGGTGGTGTCGCAGTTCCACATTAACCAAACCATAGAACTGCCCGTTTTCTTCCCAAATCCAGACTCGGTAGCAGACAGAGCACTGCACACGCCAGATGTCAAAAGAGCTCTCCTGTATTACATAGACAGGACAAAGGATTTCAGGAAGACTAAGCAACTGTTTGTTGCCTTCTCTCCACAACACAAAGGCAACCCCATTTCAAAGTCAGGTATAGCCAGATGGATCGTTAAGTGCATACAAATATGTTATCAAAAAGCAAAACGCACATTAACAGTTCCCCCAAGAGCGCATTCCACACGCAAGTTAGGGGCATCCATGGCTTTCCTAGGTAACATTCCTCTAGAGGATATATGTAGAGCAGCCACATGGACCACCATCCACACATTCACCAAACACTACTGCGTGGATGTACACTCCAAACAGCAAGCTACTGTAGGTCAGGCTGTTCTCAGAACTCTTTTTCAGACTGCTGCAGCTGGCACGGGCAACCGCCGCTAAGGAGGATACTGCTATTTATTCTATGCATAGATATAAATTCAGCAGCCCACATGCCTCGAATGGAATATGCTACTTACCAGTATGCATCTGTTCTTGGCGTGTAGGGCTGCTGACATTTATATCGACCGCCCTCCTCCCCGGTGCCTGTCGCAGCTGTAGCACTCACTCATTCTCAGGCATGGTCATCACTTACTGTATTACACTCCATCTCTGCCACAATGGCGAAAACCAATCTGAAGATGGAGAGGATGCCCATGCGCACTGTAGTCCAAGGTAGGAGCCACCTATCTCGTGATACTTCGAAGACTCTTCCAGGACAACAATGTGCAATCATCTGGACCCAACACTAGGCGGCGATCTATGCATAGATATAAATGTCAGCAGCCCTACATGCCAAGAACAGATGCATACTGGTAAGTAGCATATTCCTAACAAGGGTAAGTAACTTTTTCTTCAAGGAGAGACCCTGACACTCTTTTTCCAGTGAAACACAAATCATGATTTTGTGTTGGAGGGACAGGAGTAGAGTTATTGGGACCTTAATGAGGAAGGACTTAAAAGTGTAAAACAACAGGTTCATTTTGAAGGTGGCTGTCGTGCTGAGCAACAAACGTTGGTGCTTTAATTGTGTAATAAGAAACATATAAAGCTTGGGAAATATGTAATTTCAAATGCCTTTATCCTAGAATCGGGTAGGTTTCATTTGATTATAGAAAGTAAAATTCATGTAGTGAGTCTTCAGAAATTTAAGTCAAGGTTATTTTCTACAGTACTGTCAATCTTTTTTGTTTCTTGCTTAGGAAATGATCGCCTTCCAAACTGACAAGTCCATTGACGTACGCAAGTTTGTGATTGGCTTCATAGAAGAGGCGTGGTAAGTGTGATCATCCTATTTCATCGGTGCTTTAACTCAGCTTACATCAATTTCCTCAATAAAGGATCAGTTTCTGAAGTAACACATGGACACTCTGGCTTCCTTTGTGATTCGTCCTAAGAAGTATTTAGACTTTAACATATATGTGGCTGTGTTCCTTACCAAGGCTTAACACTTGACAAAGGGATTTCTTCTTCTGCATGTGCTATACCTTCCACCTCTTAAAACTGCATAAATTCCTATTTATGGCAACTGAGCCTACCCAGTTACCCATGAAGTTACTGTGACTGAACTGGTCAAAACAATTCTCCCAGTTATCATCAGAGGTACATTACTGCTACCTCCTATAGAGAGATTCCCAATCTGACTCGAGTTAGATGGCCCATAAGAACCAAGTCTCTGTTTCAAAACGTTGTATTCAATCTGGCCTCCTCAAACAGTTTTAAGCAGGGTCTTTCTGTAGTCTATCTTCTCCTACACATTCCACAAGTTTCTCCTGTTCAGCCCAAATCCAGGATAATGTGTCTTTCTGCAGTCTGTTTGGCTAACATTTCTTGATCCTCTTGAACATGGGTCTTGTTATTTATTTTCTTTAAAAGCATTTTTCTTGGCATATCCTTAGCCAATAACAATACATTCAGTACAAAGATTAGTTTAAAAGTACTTAACCAGTGCAGCATTAACGTTGCATAGTAACGGGCGAGATTGTCATAGCGGCCCTTGGCTATGACAGTGGGATATTTGCGCCAACCTTAAGGCTAGAATAGCGGCAACTCGTGGCGTTGCAAGTTGTTGGCCTATCTGTTTGGATATAACATGTCTGAATGTCAAAGAAAATGCAAGGAAAACAAAATAAATATTGAAAGTATCTTGAACTGCATAGCTTAGAAAAATTACCTAGTAAAAAATCTGTGTGGGTTCAGAGATTATGGGCCAGCAGAATGGGGTGGGGGGCTTTGATGGGCCAGGGGAGGGAAGGTGAGATTACATTAGATTAGCTTTGGTATGTCAAAAAGGGTGTGGGGAGTACATACGGTTTATAAGGAAGGTTGAGGTAGTGAGAGTTAATACAAGAAAAGAGTCCGGGGGATGGGTCGTCATCTTATGGTGTTTCAGCCAGACCAGAGAAGAGTAGGTACCAATCTAGATGAGTGTGGGGACCCCTGGCTGCTTCCCTCCAGAAGACGGTGCTCTGTGCCTTCTCCCAAATCAACATGGCACAGATCCGCAACTCGGTGCAGGGAGGATATACTTTTTTTCAATGTCATGGTGATGAATGTATTTGCTAGTATCTGGTCTAGATCGAGGAAGCGAGTGGCTACCTTCCCCCTCTTGGGACCTCCTGTAGACTTTGAGGGCCTCTGCCTCCCAAGATTCACTAGTGGAAGGCCAGTGATGACCGACAGTTTCTGTTACTTCAGTCCTTTAGTGATGTAACCAAGGGTAATCTCAGAGGACATGTCAGAAATCCACAGCTTCAGCCCTGCAGTGGGGGCAGGAAGCTGTAGGCGTTCAGGCAAATTTTGCGAATGCATTCCATGGAGACGTATGTAATATTATATTCGTTTGGGTCTCGCATTTCAGGCAAGGACCTTCTTTCCGAAGGAGAAGACACCGCGTTCCTGCTTCTACTCTTAATATGGTGTGGAACTGTTGATTTTATCTGCTGTGGCCCACCTTATCTCTGTGTTACCAGACAAATCTCTATATGTGGACGTAATTTTGAAGTTTGGTATCTACTAATAAGACGTAGCATCTTTAATTCATTTTAAAACATATACAGAGTGATCCAGTTGTCCATTCTACAGCCATATCCACATGCTGATTATACAAATTTACTACAGATATTTATACGCAATATGTTAGGAGCGCCTCGCACATCCCCTGAAGAAGTCCAATGTTTTGGGATGAAACGCGTTGGCTGGTCTACTCAACACAGTCTTTTGATATGTTTAAATTAAATTGTAATCAAATAAAAAGGATGACGTGAAGAACAACCTTGGACGAATATCTTATAATTTTGTGACATTGTTCATAAGGTGGTGCACCAACTGCTTTGTTAAGGAACTTGAGGTACTTTAGGGCTCGCTCTCATTTCTTTCTCATGTAGGGATCCATCACTGTCTGTCTCCCAGGCTTTCTAGCTGGGCTGAAAGAAATCTTTGTGAGACCTGACCGACCATACCTTACTTAGCTAGCTAACCAACCGGTGACCAGTGATGATGGTATATAAGGAGTGGAGGAACTTGTGCATGACAGGCTCGTTGACCACAGAACATTTAGTTTGCAGAATGTGGTGTAACCACGCATATCTCTGGTTTTGCCCCTCATGAACATCAAACTGCTCTCTTGGAGCTTGAAATCACAAAAACTACCCATCTTGGTAGATATTTCCTCCCTTGCTTAACTTTACTTTTTCTCAGTGATGTAGGTCTCAATCATCTAAGTACCCAATCCTATTTGGAAATCCAATGAGGGGTAGCACTGGAGCATGGGGTGGGGGTGGAATGCTTTGTCAAGGAATTGCAGTGGGCAAAACAGCATAAGGTTGTTGTCAGAAGATGTAGAGCGGTGCCCCTTTATTTAGTACCAGTATTTACTGATGAGAGATTGTTAGCTCGTCCAAGTGGATGTCTAACAGTGGTCCCTGTACTGTCTGTGAAGGGTGAGCTTGACATTCAGGTTAATGAAAATACCCATGATGTAGAAGGATGCGTTCTTGTACTCCTAGTATCACATCTTAGGACTTCATTGAATATATAAACTGCCTACTGCTCCTTCTTAGTGTGTGACATTGAGATTCTCATTGAAATTCTTTGAGGATCCTATTATTCCATGTTAATGAACTTAATATAAATACCAATGTTGGATGTTTTGGAGCATTGGAGCTGCTGTATACCTTAAAGATGCACTATTATGTTTATAATTTTACCAATTGGGCCATATTGACACTTTTGTTTAACTATTTACTCAAATGATTACTTTCCGAACAATTGCATATACGTTTCTGTGTGTGCCCACATATGTGTGTACAGAGAATCTAGATTTATTTATTATCAAGGATTCTGCTCAGGGGGGGGAAGATTATTGTGGTGCACCTTACTTGAAAATTTCCATAATGAAGAAGTAGGATTACAAGGGAGTAACTCTGCCATCTCCTACTTTTCAGCAAGCGTGACAATGAACTACTGATGAAGCTTATTGCCAACCTCAACATGCTACTGCGAGATGATAATGTTAACGTAGTGAAGAAAGCCATTCTAACAATGACTCAACTCTACAAGGTGGCTCTACAGGTAAATAGTCTACTATTGGCCCAGAGCCGTTAGAAGGCCTATTTTCCTGCTTATACATGCATGACTAGGTTTCAGGATTTTTTTATTATAATAAAAAATCGTATTTTTTTAAATTGCACTTAAAGTGATTACTGAATTACAGTTATGACCGATGGTGCTATATCACAACTCGTTAGACCAGGTTTATAAATGCCTAGGACAATGGAAATTTTAGTGATCTTTGCTAGTAAATTTAACAGAAGCACCCTTTGTATATCCTGATATTTTCGTAAAAAGAAAAACGTGCTGTAGTTTTTTAAAACATTTTTTGTAAACCTTTATTGACAAAATTGCATAGACCTGTTACAATCTTACATCAAAGCAGAGCACCGGGTACATAGCAACAAATGAAGATATGAATGAGGGCCAATGGCACAGACCAGCAGAGAACAGCGACTTACATAGACATTACATCAGCACATCTGGACAATGAGCAATGAGGGATATAGAATAGGCAAACTGGGGGAGCGGGAGCAGGCCTGGCTGAAAAGGTTAAAGGGCGGCTACTGACCTACACCGGCGGCCGCCGCGGAGCGCGGGAGAGGCAGTCTGGCTTTGAGGGGTATGAGCATGCAGGTGTGACACTAGGGGGGCCCCCATGTGTCGAGGGGATAAGACCTGGTTGGCATAAGGTCCCAGAATTCAGATAAAGGGTCCGGTAATCTTGCAGGTTTCACTGGACCCTGCTAATGGTTGTCAGTCGGAGGCTGTCCGGGTTGCTAGCATACGTCACACGCCAGCAGGAGAGCGAGAGTTCGCTGCAGCGCATCAGGTCCCTGATCGCGGAGCTGACCGCGGGCCAAGCCGAGAACAGTTACCGCAGTTACCGAAGCTCGGGACTCCCGCCCGCTCGCTCATTCGCCCCCTGCCCGCCTGCCTCCTTGCCTGAGTCTCCCCTGCATGAGAGCCAGCACCGCAGCACCGCAGGAGCGGTCAGTGAGCCGGGGGTCCGAGCGACGGATCCGATTGGCGGGTCCAGGCCGCCACGCCCACGCCGCTCCAGCTCCGCTTCAGCCTGCTTGAGCCTGTCCCGGTCCCGCCCACTCTAGCAAGCGATCACCGTGCTGCTGCCGGTGGTGACGCGGGGGGGGGGCCAAGGGGGGCGAAAGCTAAGAGGAGGTGAGAGGAGAGTGAGGGGAGAGCGGCCAGAGGAGCTGTGGTGTGCCAGCGACATCATTGAACACGTGGACCCGGGCTGAGTGAAGAGGGATTACCACACTGTGTCCTGGGCTTGTTGAAGTCGCACCAGGGCACCAAGGCGGACTCCAAGTCCCAGGAACCTTTCCCAGATAGCACCTGGGCCGGGAGCAAGCCGCGCCTATCCTCCCGGGAGATCCGGTGATCCTGCGTGGAGGACCAGAGAGCCGGAAACCCTGCCCGAAGGTACAGTGACCACGTGAACTGCGTACACCTGATTGTGGAGGTGAGGTTGCTGGGTGCTGCTGCATGCCGCTATAGGGGAAGAGACGACTAGGAGCTGAAAGCACTGCCAGACTTGGCGCCTGTTCCTCCCTACAGTTACTGGCAGTTGCTCGCGGTAGGGGTAGCGTTGGGGCTAGCCTGCGAGGCGTGTGGCAGACCCCGGCCCCCTGCATAGACCCTGCATTTTTTGTATTTATTTTTTTGCAGAGTTTTATATAGCGCGAACTAGAACCGAACCGAATCAGTTATCAGAGCGCTTTACATAGCACCAGTTACGTTACATGAGAACACACTTTCATTTTTTTTTTATGCACGGGGAGATTAAGTGATTTGCCCAGAATCACAGGGTTTTTTTTGGCGTCGTTACCGAAACTCGAACCCAGATCCCCAGGTCCGAGGTCGAGCGCCTTAGCCGTTAGGCCAACCCCTCTCCCCTCTCCCTCTCTCCCTGCATAGACCCTGCATAGACCCTGCATAGACCCTTGGAGTGGTACTCCCGTCTCTTTTAAGGATTGAGGACTGATTAGGTGCCAGCACATGCACCGCAAAAGAGCCGATGGGTAACAGCGGGGGACCCCACAGAGAGTAGCGGGGGACTTGAAGCCTCATAAGCCTCAGAAAGCCCGAGGCCATCCTTGCAAACAGCCAACACCTAAGCTGGAAGCTGCGGAAAACGAAGCAAGCCCGCTGCTCTAGCCATCAAAAGGCGCTTCCATCCGAGCAAATAACCCATAGTGTTAGAGGGTTGGTAAAAAAGGAAGATGAGGTCAGGGAAAATCCAAACAAACCCCCAAAAAAATGCAAAGAAGAAAGTTAAGACCAACTCTCCCACGCATCCCCCAGAGGGTAGCGCTACTCCCACCTTAATCCCCCCCCATCTATTCAATTTTTGGATCAATGAACCCCACTGGCAAATTTTATTTCTGAAAGATCCCGTGTCAGCCATGTATTCAATGCCGGCAACACCAAAAGGTCTGCAAAAACCAATGTCGCCTAACATATTAAGTACAAAGTCGACGGATACAAAGACCTCCTTGTCTGCTCCTTGCACTATTGCTGAAAGGGCCAACGGAACAGAGGGGGACCCTTAACTGTATGGAAGCCACCCACGGTAAAAATAAATATATGATGCTAACTCAAGTTCAAGTGCATATGGAAAATAAAAGATGTGATCCACCACAAGGAGAGGGACTTGAGAAATCATTAACACCAATACTATCATTAAATAGGTTCTTGGACTGTTCCATGGAAGGAAATACAATTAAATGTATATCAAATAATTGTGTTACAAACTTATCTACGACTGGAAGCAAACAACCCACAAGTAAAAGGGATCAACAACACAATACCAGTACGCATGACTCCTCATACAAGGTTCATCCAAACAATCACTCAACCCCAAGATCGGTCCCATGCTCAACCCGAGCACTAGTAAATTGTACAGAAAAAATAAAGGAGCGCTACCCCGGGCGGGCACTCCAAACACCTACAAATAACCACGAAAAAACTTTAATACACAAGGACCACTCGGACATTAACTTAACTGAAAGTAACACTGAGCAAACTAACACCCATGGCAAACCAACAATTATTACAAAGGAGGACCAGGATATAATAAAGGATTCATACTCAACTCATTAATCAAGGATCCACTTGGCAAAAAAATAATCGAGATATCCAGCGAAACGAATCAGGAACAGGACAATGAAATACTTATAGATTCATCAAATGATCCTGACGTAGACGATCAAAAGGAAACATCAATAATAGAAATCCCAAGTGTTTCTACAATGGCTGACTTAGCAATAACAAAAAGTCCTGGAAATAGTCAAAAAAGAACTCGGGGCGGAGAAATGTCACAACACCCAAAGAACAAACACAACCGGAAGTCACCATTAATCACAATAAAGAGCACCAGCGCCAGCAAGAAGCAGGACAGGATGTTAAAGATAATCTGGAATCCATACTTATGCTACACAGTGCACTGGGGTGTATATTGGAAAACTCTTTCAAAACTCTCAATATGCAGTCAGACAAATTCGACATACAAATACATCTTATGGGCACAATGGCGGAACACATAGCTGGCATAAATAAAAAACTAGACATCATGGCCAGCACATTCAACCTCATTAAGGATCAGATTCGCCCAGGTACACCCAATACTGGATAAACTACAGTATTTGCCATGTATACTCAATAACATCTTACAGGAATGTAATTATGCCAACCAAACTAATAGCTGTACCCCAATTGGCTGTGATCTCATTTCTTTCGACCACTGTCAAAACATAAAAACAAGCAATGTAATTAAACACAGGAATACCAAAGCAAATAACATAGTTGCACCGCTGCAGCAAATGGCAGATCAAAATAATAAACAAAATAACCCAATAATAACACTTGATGAAATAACAGAGGAACCAAAACTCCCCCAACCAGACAAAACACCTGTTCCAATCTACCAGAAACAGAACAATCTGCCCAGGATGGGGGAAGAAATCATAATAACCAGAAGAGCCTAACAAAACGACAGGAAAAAAAGGGCAAGAAAAAACAGAAACCATTCCTCAAAGTGCGCACCAGCAAGTAAGGTGTTGTTAACCAACTTCCCCATCTTCGACCAGGCCAAAATAAACTCAAAATATGAGCACAATACCGAAAAGGGGCCATGCCAGCCGATAAAAATGAGAGAAAACGATGGTAAAGACCAGAAGACTTTGACTAAAGATAAGGGATACAACTTCACGCCAAAAACCTTCAATGATCGAGTACATAAAACACCACCAAAAAGAACTACACATACAGAGCAGGTTGTCCAAGCTAAAGCCCTTGTTGAAGGGAACTCTACCAGCATTGATCATATGAGCCCTTCCACTGCCACTAGTTGTACAGATATCAGCCATGATTCAGGGGCTAGTATCGTTGTACAACTAAGTAAATCACTAGAGAGTTTGCAATGCGAGCCAAAAAAAACGGAAATCGCCCCAGGCCAAAAGGCCGGCACATTGTATGACGATAAACTGTACCCCACAAATGAGCATGAACAGAAAAAGTACGAGGCAAGCAATTGCAGACCCTACAGTCTTGTCGCTAAAGGCGCAGACAAAAATCACAAAGCGCCGTCAATCTTGATCACAATCCCAAGTGTTAATCTTACAACAGGGAAAAGCGACATCGAAAACAGACAAATAACAAAGGTGGACAGTAAAACTCACGATTACATTCAAGTAATGTTTGCCACTGATAAAAAAGTAGTGCAGCAAAGACCAGATATAACAAACTTAGAAAGGACAGGACTGCGCCCCGTGATACCCGCTGAGGAATATGGGTGTCCCTTGGAAATGGTCGGTGCAAAACGTGCAGAACGAGAAGTAAAACCTTTACCCAGCATGTTACCCATGCAAACTCAAAATGACACAAATAACCAAATAGTAAAATACTTCACGTCAATGCAAAGGATAATGAAAGTTATAAACCAACGAAACTAAGCCAAAATGGTAAAACATTGATCGTTACTGACCAAGTAACCGAGGTGAAATCAGCCAGCACAGGAAAGCTACTCTTTGTCCCCAATTACGAACCGCAAGGCTCAAAAGACTTCTTAAATTGCGGGAATATACTCCATTTCACATCTGCAATTCCAAGTCTCGGCTACCTAACAGCTGACCTACTCTCAATTGAATTTATTGCTTCAACAGACAATGAGACAAAGGAAAGCACGCTTACAACCTGGAGGGATGTAGGAATAGTAAAACACATCCTTTCTGAAATGGTTAAATTCGAAGAGTGGGGAATTACCCTGAAAGAAGTGATAAACTCAGGTTACCCATCTCCTCTGCTAAGAAAGTATAGTAAAAGAGAAAATCAAGTTAGGATAAATCAACCAACGCACTTAGTGCTTCAAGGTGCTAGGGGGGCTGAATCGGCTGACAATGAACACCTGAGACAGAAATCGTCTACTAACATCAATTGAACCCACAGCCAACCAGGTGATAACGAAGGAAACACCATAAAAATCCTCTCCTGGAATATTGCTGGCGCAAAAGACATCGAAAAGAAGCACAGTATGGCTGCCTCCTGGGATCTATATGGAAACGTGGCTAACAGAACCAATTGATGTACCAGGCAGAATATGTTCCACGTAAGTGCGATTCGCCCCCAGCGCTACGGGCGCGCACGTGGGGGGCTTTCGGTCTACATAACAACCGCCCTGATGATTAATGCTACACAACTGGCAACCTCGACACCAGACATGCAAATTATTACGTTGGAAAGCAAAATAAAGGGCAAAACTAGATCTATTATCTTAATTAACATATATGCCCACCCGAAAAAGGCACTTAAAAAAGCGCTCTTTCAACGCATCGTCACTGTAGTATCAAACATCCGCCTTGAACAACCAAGTTGGGAGGTTATTCTTACTGGCGATTTCAACTCCAACCTCCTACACGAACCAGAAGATGAGGATAATATTAATGTAGCAAATGAAATGTGGAATGTCACACCCCAGGAGATTCCACTGGTCAAGAAGAAAGATAAAGAGGGCAGGCAGCTGATGTGGGATCTTGAACACCTTGGGCTAAGGGTAATACACGGTAGATCTAACCAGGATAACCCCCTGGACATCACCTACACAGGCCACAATGCAAGCTCCATCCTGGATTATACAATAGTAACACTACCCTTGCTAAATCAAATAAAAAACTTCCACATAATCTGCTCTCTAGATAGTGACCACTCTATGCAATATATAGAGTTCATGCTGATTACAACCAAGTACCCGCAAGCACCTACGATAGCGGGTAATACTTCAACCATAAATCTGAAGCGATTAAAATGGACGAGCGAATCTCTCCCTCAAATAGCGCATGACGCCAAGAAGCTACTCCAAACGATCATCCATGAGAACGTCCTGTGCACAGAAACCTGGTCGGAGTATTTGGGTAAGCTTCCCAGGACCAGCGTCAATTTAAAAAAAAAGAAACTAAACTGCTGTACAACGTAAATAAATCTGATTCCAGGGCCTTCTGGTCACAAGTCAATTCCCTAGTCCGAACAGCGCAACCAATAAGCATGACCTGCATCACTGAAACTGCATGGGCCCAACATATAGCCAATACATTTTTTATCAAGCCATTGACACTGTTAACAACAACCACAGCATCCGCAAGCGAAACATCCGAAATACTGGAGCAGTAGATCCCACGTCTGTCCAGGCTAACAACATGATCAACTATCATGAAAGTATGGATCGACAGTTGCGGCGAGATGACGAGTTTCTCATAATACAAACAATCAAGAAAAGCAGGCAAGATAGCGCACCAGGTCCTAACGGCATCCCGCAGGCCATCTTCAAAGAGGACCCCCAGTACTGGGCCAGCAAATTCAAAATCCTGTTCCGATCAATAAACAACACTGGTCGAGTCACAGATAGCTGGAGGGGAGCTATCATAAATCCAATCTACAAAGGTGGAGATCGCAAAGATCCAAATAATTATCGCCTGATAGCCCTCATTGATGCTGAAGCAAAATACTATGCATCACTTGTACTAGCTGATCTAGCTCAATGGTCCGAAACGAACAACAAAATACCGCTGAACCAGACGGGATTTCGTCACGGGACGGGAACCATGGCAAATGCCATGGCCCTGTGCCTGATTGCTGAAAAAAGTCTACAAAACCAGCTGGAACTCTACACTTGTTTCGTGGACTTTAAGGCGGCATTTGACCGTGTGAGCAGGCAAACACTTTGGGCTAAACTGAAACATCAGGGCCTGCCGGACTCAATCCTCATGCCAATTATCGACCTGTATACCAATACTTGGATGCAGGTAAAGATTGACAATGGGCAGCGGTTAACACGGAAGATCAGCACCACCGACGGCCTAAAACAAGGCTGTGTGTTGGCCCCTCTCCTCTTTAATCTGTTTATGGCCGACCTGACAGTAAGCCTAGATCAGATTAATGCTCACCCTCCCCGGCTAGGTAATCTCCGCCTAACACATCTATCCTATGCCGACGATATGGTGCTATTAAGTCAGACGAGAATAGGCTTACAACGTCTACTGCAAGATCTGACCAGATACACCAAACAGAATTTGCTAGAAATAAACAGCAAGAAAACCAAGATCATGGTTATAACACGACGCCACAAAGCCCCACCAACCTTCCTAATAGACAACGTTAAGCTGGAAGTGGTGGACAGCTACAAGTATCTGGGGATACAACTAGACAAGCGCCTTAACTTCTCTGCACACTTTAAAGATATCGAAAAAAAGGGTTCAACACTATTACATGCCTTCGCCAACTTAGCGATCGAGCTTTAAGGCCCGGTGGTCTCGCCCTTGCTAACCGCAATGAAAGCAAAGTTACTGCCTACAATAGCATACAGTAGTGTATTACATCATGGCAAAAGTGCAACACTCATTGACAAAATACAAACCAAAGTCTACAAGCGTGTATTCGCCTTACCAAATAACACATCACCGGCACAAGTAAGACTTGAATTTGGTTTGCAGTTGCAAGTGCTCTTGAAAAAGTATGAGACCATCAAATTTTGGTATGATGTCTGGAGGAATCAGGAAAATGAAGTCTACCGCGCCATGTGGGAAGCAATCCAAAAGAGCCCGAACTCCGAGTACGCTAAGTACTTAAGACTATCGCTAGAAGCAACTGAGTTGGCTACTCTCTGGGAATCCAAGCTTCCAGTACTATCATTCAAACAGGTGGTTAAGAAGACTGCCAAAAGGCACTCGCTCTTTAACGATAAGTTAACCTTCAGTCACAGAACCCACACCTGGATGACCATTAAATCATATAAAAAGCCTGTCAGCAGCCTATTTAGATCTTGCCTTCTCGCCATTCATCAAGCGCAAATATCTCAATTTAAGGCTGGGCAACCTTCCAACAAGTGCAGGTCAACCGAAATGGAGGCCCCAAGAAAGTAAAGAATGCGAACTTTGTGGTGCAGGTAAACAAGACTTCATCCATTTGATTTGCTCAGCCATGAACAAAACTCGTCGGTGCTGGCTGAAAGCTAAGTTTAATGAATATGGAGTACGCACCTGCCGGTCTGCGATTGTTCAAATCCTATGCTCAGTGGATCCACAATTGATTTGCAGAACAGTCAAATTCATCAACAATTTCGAGAAAAAGCGAGGCCTTCTGGCAAAGACCTGATCTTGATACCAGAACTCCTTTTATTGTAGCTGAACCATGGCCCTTAACAAGCTTATCTTCAAGCAAGTTTGACAACTGATTTTATAGATTTTATCTTTTATATTGTAGTGTCAAAGTCTTGTTTTTTAAACATAATGGCATTTTTTATATTGTAATGGTTTAATTAACTAAACAATAAAGAATTTACTTACTTCCAATCAAATGGCGGGAGGCGTCTGGGCAATATTTAACAAAGCCTAGGAGGCAGAGCGGGAGAGGGGGGGATCAGGCCGAACCGATAAAGAGGCGATCTCGGAGATAGCAGTACAGACTTCACGCCAATAATTGGAGACCTTTGGGCATAACCAGGCGAGATGGGAAAAATCCGCAGCGGGAGCAGAAATGCGCAGGCAGCTATCACTGGGGGTGAGTCCCAGCTTATGAAGCTATATGGGGGTGCAATAAAGCCTATGCAAATATTTAAAATGTATGCGGCGCAGGCGATAGATCGGGGATAATCGCTTCGTCTGGTTGCAACAATAAAGCCAGTCAGCTTGGGAAATATCGATACCAAGGTCCTCGCCCCACGAACACGGTCAGTGGAGATGGAGGTGGACGCCAGCGTGAGGGCATAAAATTTGGTGACCAGCTTCTGAGGAGAGGGGGACGAATACAAGAAATCAAGAGAGGTCATCGAGGGGGGAGGCAAGGGGAACGTAGGATGCAGCTCTCTGCAGATAGCCCGTAGCTGATAGAGTATGAAGTTTTATTAGTTTAGCACAGTTGCTTAAAACCATTGCTATAAAAGACCGCATTAGCACGTATATAAAAAATCAGCGTTAACACATTTGTCATGTTTAAGATAAAAGGAAGAAAACAGAGACACAAAGCTGAGAAACAGCTCACAGAGCTATGTGTTCGTTGTGCTTCTAAGAAAAACAGTCTTGTAATTGCCAATATAAACATTTTGCTACGCAAAACCAAAATAAAGATAGTAAAAACGAAAAGTGCTAAACCACGGGGAAGAAAAAGTCTGTGAGTTTTTGAGGGGGGAGACGTAGGAGAGCGGGGGCCGAAGAAGGTAACAGAAGATTGTCCAAGAGTCTCACAAATTTTTCGCACCTTGCAAGCACTTGAATGTCAGTAGACGCGAAACAAAGCTGATAGAGTAGTAAAGTATCCATGGGACCGGAACGGCAGCGGGAGAAAAGAAGGTGTTCCCCGGGTAGATATCTGCCAGTGTAGTCGACCCCAGGCGAGCGATGTGTTTAGCAATGCTGGAGAGGAGGGAAAGCCGGATGCTGAACGATTGGCATCATATTTGCCGGGAGCGCTGGAGCACCGGACAAATGGCGCAATCCATCCCAGGCACAGTGCAACGTCTCGACTGTGTCTATTTCGGTGCGTGGGGGTTTGGCTGGGACAAACAGTGCGGTGACGAGCAGCCACGGGGCAGCGAGGTCCGCCTCAACCGCCACATGCGGATGGAAACGAGTGGATTGAATCCAGAAATCCAAAAAACTGGCCTGAGCGCATAATGCGTAAAGCTTAAAGTTAGGGGCACCCAGGCCCCTGCACAACATCAGGAGCGTGAGAGTGTCGTACGTGATCCTGGATTGCCTACCAGCCCAGGTGAGAGAGATGAGAAGCGAACAGATCCTATGAAAAACGTGGGCAGTAAGGGGAATAGGGACGTTCAGGAAAAGATATAAAAACTATGGTAGGACCACCATCTTGGCAATGGCTCTGTGGCCAGCCAAAGACCAGGGTTGTCGGTTCCATTGGGGAATCCTGGACTCGAGCCAGTCTACCGCACGGCCAAAGTTAGCCCTCTAAAAGCCAGCTCCCAAATAGCAAGTGGGACCTGACGCCCACACGAAAGAGGACCGACTTACCCCAGTTCACCTGAATTCCAGAATAGCCTCCGAACCGTATGATCTCGCGCACCAGAGGACTGAGATTTTCTTGGGGGTGGCGTACATACAACGTAATATCATCCGCGTACTTGGAGACTAAGAGGGCACGGGCTGCGAAGCCAATGCCCCTCTGAGTGTGGTGTTGTCGTAGTCTGGCCGCCAATGGCTCCATTGCGATAGCGAAGAGCATGGGTGAGAGGGGGCTCCCCTGGCGGGTACCGCGTCCGTTAGAGATGGGATCAGAGATTTGTCCCTTGATCTGAAGGCGGGCAGTAGGTAGAGTATAGAGGAGTAAGATTTTGCGTATAAATACTGGGCTGGTCCCGAGACGTGGAAGGAGAAAGAAAAGGAAACACCTCTAGGGTATCAAAGGCCTTAGTGGCGTCAAGGAGAGCGGCTACTGCGGGGAGAGCTGGATTAATCTGATGGAAGACGGAAAAGATGGTCCGAAGATTATGTGAAGTAGCGCGTCCAGGAATGAAGCCAGATTGATCGGGCCAAGCAATGAGTGGCATTAGAGGAAGGAGGCGCGAAGCGATAAGCTTGGAAAAAATTTAGTTTTCTGTGTTAATGAGGGGCAAGGGGCGATAGGAATCACAGCATTCGGGGGACTTTCCAGCTTGAGAAGAAGAGTAAACATAGCCTCGCGGAGTGACGGTGGGAGTTGGCCACTCTCAAACAAGTCGTTATACATGGCAGCTAGGTGCAGCGCCAGAAGCGGGGCGAAGGTCTTGTAAAAAGAGACATGCAAGCTGTCCAGACCGGGGGCCTTGTCGCCAGGCATACCATTAATGGCAGCTAGTATTTCCTCTTTAGAGAAGGGCCCGTCGAGGAATTCTCGGTGATAGTTTGAGCCATAAGAGCTCGAGGGTATCAAAATACTGGTTGAGGACCTCGCACGAGGGTGTGGAACCCGCAGTGTATAATTGCGTGTACTACTCCGTGAAGCGCGCTTTGATTTCTTCAGGGGAAGTAGTCCGAATGGGGCCACCATCTTGAAGCGCTGTGATAAAGGGTGCGGCCCAAGGCGGACGGAGGAGGTTGGCCAGGGTTTTGCCGGGGCGATCGCCCTCACCGAAGCGTGTGCCCGGGCCTCCCGCCAAGAATGAGATCTCTCTGTCGGCTTCCTCAGCGAACTCGGTGTTTCTCGCGAAGGCGAGCGAGTGTTTTCGAGCTGGGGTGTAGAGAATGGGAGGTGTCCAAAGACATAATTTACGATTCCAGTTTGTCCAGAGTGCTGCAAATGGAGCGCAAGACCCCGGACTGTTTAGAGATGCATCCGCCGCGAATAACGACCTTGAATCCCTCCCAGCGTGTGGACGGAGAATCCACAGAAACCTCATCTAGCTCAAATTAGTGATTGTGGTCTGGACCGCATCACAGAAGAAAGAATCTCGCAGCGCATTCGGGGGGAGTCGCCAGTTGAAGGCACGCCGAGGGGACAGGGGGAGACTGAGACTAAGCTGTACTGGCGCGTGATCTGAAAGAGTGTGCGGCATGTGATTGACAGATGTGAGCCAGGAAAGGGTGTCCGGAGAGGTGATCCAGAGATCCAGACGGGACCAGC